>NC_080745.1:88381825-89581825 GCF_020826845.1 Diceros bicornis minor | reverse complement strand
CCAGGAAAAGGGAATAGATCTTATAGTTTGGGTAGTAATATTATTGAATACCCATCTATTTATGGTATTTTAAACCTTACAATGATTCTGTAAACATTGATCATGCACCTACTATGTGAAAGAGTGGTAAGGGAAGTATTCAAAGCTATGACGAATCATTTCTATGTTCAAAGTGTTAAAAGCTAGTAATTACAAATTATTAATATTTGAAACTATTGGAATGGAATCCATATATAATATATATATAATAGGTATATAACATATAGGCATAGTTTGTATACATATATTTATTTTGATGACTAAATTATAAATGTAAAGTAGAAACTAGAGCAGCAGCATTTTGCTGAGACTAGAAGTGAGGGGATTTGGGTTCAGTTCATCAGTTTATTTCAATTCAGTAAACAAAGAGCATGTTCTGAGCCTGACACTGTACTAAATGCACCACAGATGTAACATGAATAAAACATGGTCCATCCTTCAATGAGTTCACAGTCCTAAAAAAAAAA
Organism: Diceros bicornis minor; assembly: GCF_020826845.1. Lineage (NCBI taxonomy): Eukaryota > Metazoa > Chordata > Mammalia > Perissodactyla > Rhinocerotidae > Diceros > Diceros bicornis. The sequence continues at coordinate 89,581,319 of NC_080745.1, read as the reverse complement.
TAGCTACAATCCAGCATGAGTCGGACGTGCTCTAGTAAAAATGTAGACACAACCCTGCCCGAGGAGCAATTTGTTCCAGCAGAGTCTGGACAGGACTGGAGGAGCAGTGGGCAGATGCAGTTATTCTAGAAAATCCACAGAAAGAAGAAGCGGCATGTGACCTAGGTTTGAAGGATGAGCAGGAGTTTATCAAGGAGTTTCAGGTCTTCCTAAGGAGACTGGTAACTGGAAATGGGTTGAGCGGGCAGAGAAATGGAGAGAGGAAGAATGAGACTCGAGAATTTCAATGGCCAAAGAGAAAATTGCTGAAGATCTGGTCTAGGGCAGTGGAGGGGGGCCCAAGAGGAAGGACTGGAGACGGCTGATGGGAGCAGGCAGGAAGGACAGGTAGAGCTGGGTTCCAAGGTGGGTAGGTTGGCCAGCTGGATGAATGGTGGCCGCTGGCTGTGTGTGGGAGGACAGAGCAGCAGGCTGGGGGAAAGATTTGATTTTGGACATGATGGATATGTGGTGCCCTCAGATACTCATCGAGATGCATTCAGGAGAGAATGATGGCTGTTTTGGTTCCTGGTTCTTTGACTGCCTAGCACTGGAGCCAGGGTCACGTAAATGAACGGAGACTCAGAACAAAGAGGAGACTTGGGTAAGTTCACCTAGCTTGCAAGGGAGGGAGCAGGCCTGGACTGCGGAGCCTAACTTTCAGCTTCCTCTCAACAACACTGGGGGTGTCCACGGTGCTCACGTGCAGCCGGCCAGATTCTAGCTGCTTCTGTAGACAGATTCTAGCTGCTTCCGTAGACAAAGTATTGTTCTTTGGTGACACCATTTGTCCCATCCAAATCCACACAGTAAGAGCCATCACGCGCCGCAACGCTCTGGCACTCCTGGGCTCGCACTGTGTTTCCCCACAGGCATGGCTGCTCTGTGGAACCCCTGTGGGGTGGGAGCGCATCTCCACCATCATTTCACAGCCCAGGAAGCCCAGGTCCCTAAAGGTGAGACGATTTATCCACAGTGGCAGAGCATGAGTCAGTCAGAGCCACAGTTGGTGGGGGGACTCTGCAGTCTAATTCAAAGAGAATTAAAAACAGAAGCCTCTGCTCTGCAGTCCATTGAGCCAGGCTGGGGCCGGAGACAGCAGAGATTTCAGGTTTTCCTTCACTCTGGAAAACAAACAAGTGCTTGGGAGCCAAACTCACCTGCTTTTAACTCTTAACTGTTACACACAGGGGACTGGGGAAAGGGAGGTTTTAAATACATTCCCCTTAAATTAACTTCAGGAGTTGGCGACAGCTTGCTCAGGAACCTGTGGCAGGGCCCGCGTATTCACAGGAGCATTAGACAGCTGAGTATCGACTGGAGGAGCTAGAACGACACTCCTCTGCCCAACTCCACGAAGTACTGGGAAAAGTGTTACTACAGAGCCTCGCAGAGTCTCCGGGAAGAAAGCAAAGCGAGGGTGCCGGTGGATGGAGCAGCTGGGGTTTAGGGCAGATTTTTATTTCTTTGCAAATGTACAGAATAATAATTTTGTAAGACAAGTCTCCATCCTTAAAACTTCCATTTTTAAGAGAAAAAGACTAACCAAAGAAATTAAATCTATGCCCCGTTGCTCTAATCATCCATCACAACGAGTCACATGGAGTGCTGCACGTGGCTCTGCAAGGGCACGCACGGTGGCACAGCTTCAGTTCACGTGGCGTTCTCAACACCAAGGCTTTTGTTGGATGGTTCCGTTGTCTGGCGGGAGAAGGGGGAGGCAGGCAGGGAAAAGTGAGAGATACACGTAAATAATAATAGCTCCTGGGGATTTATATCCTGTGCACAGCCCCAGCAGTCCTGGAACTTGCTGTCTCACCCCACACAGTCTGCAGCCTGTGTTTAACTCGGGTGTTAAAGGAGAGCACTTAGCACGGGTAAGGCTGGCCTGGCTCCAGGCCCTTCATGCTCATGCTGGAAACTCCAGAGTCAGGACTTTTCCAGACTGCTCATCCTCCCAAGGAATAAGCGTTCAGCACGATGGGCGAGTCGCTGGACAGTGCATCGCAAACACCAGGTCTCGCCTGCAGGAGATGAGTAGCACCACCAGCAGCCCCCTGCCTCCGTGTGCTGCGGGGCATGAGACCCCGCAGGCTTTAGGGAGCTGCGTAAACCCGCAGCCGAGTCCTAAGAGACGCCGAGGTCTGGAGCCCAGACTTGGCACACAGACACTGCGTCTGCCCGTTCGACTGCGGGATAAGTCTCTGTGCTGGAACAGCTCTGGGGAGGCAGGTCCAAACTACATAGGGAGGCGTGTTGCCTTTGACGGCACTTCAAAGCAACGTCATGCAGAAAACAACAGCAGGGCCTCCCGCTCAGGCCCCGGCCTCAGTCCACAGGAAAAGTGAAAAGGGAATAAAATGACACTCCCAAGTTCCCCTTAGCAGAGCACAGAAGCAGCTGGCCACCCACAAGCGCACCCGGCTGACCCCACCCATCTTTTCCAAGATCTTACTGCGGACTCTTCCGGAAAAAGGGAAGTAGGGAGTGCAGGAGGGAGCAAAGCTCTGAAAATGTCGGATGTGTGCTTTGCAGAAAATGTTTCAGAATCTTCTTTGATTAAGTTCTGATAGAATGGAGCCAGGTCACAGATCCCACCAACAAGGTCGGCTTGGGGAGAAGGTCTGTTTGTCTGCAGCAAGGAGGGGGCTCATAGGAGAGAGCGGGGAGGAGGCTCAGTGTGGGCGGAGAGAGCGGGGAGGGGGCTCACGGTAGGAGAAGAGAGCGGGGAGGGGGCTCAGGGTGGGAGAGGAGAGAGGGGCACCACAAGGTTACTGACCAGAGCAGAGCAGTCCAGGGTGACTGGGACCAAACCCAAGATGGAATTTGTCTCTTAAGGCTCCATGCTCATTCATTAATTCAGTAAATATTAGGCAGGCAACAGCCCTGATTGAGGCCCTGCTGTAGGTGCTGGGAACAGAGACAGGACGTTCTCCCTGGTCATAGCCCCTGCATTTGGTGGATGGAGGCAAATAATACAGAAACAAATACATAATTATTCATGGCGAGTGCAGAGAAGGAGAAAAGAAAGGAGTGGTGATGGGGGATCTTTCGGAAGGTGGCCAGAGAATGAGGAGGTAATGTGTACCTGGGGGACAGAGGGACAAGGAGTGGCCAGCCATGCCACAAGCCGAGACAGGTGTTTCAGGCATGGGAGAAAGGAACAGCCACAAGGACAGTAGCAATGTCTTCTGCAATGGCGACCCCACCCACACCACACTGTCTGCCAGGCAGCACACCGGGCCCCGTCCCCACGCCCAGTGTCACTCGGACAACAGTGTTGAAGCCCAAAGCGAGGGCCATCGCCTCTCCATGGCAGCCTCCCAGGCCCTATCTGAACCATGCGCTATGTTAAACAGGGAGGGGCATCTGTGCACAGGAGTCAAAGTGCCCTAGAATGTCCACCGGTGGCTTTGGTCCAAGTCGTCTCCTCTAAGCAGGACAGCAGGTGCTGCTTTCTCCTGGCCATTTGGCTGTTAAGACTGAAGCGAGCTTCGCTCTGTGTCAGCCCGAGTTGTCCAGACCATTAACCTTCGGATACTGCCCTCTCCCGCCAGCTGTCTGCCTCAGATTCAACCTGGGACTTAGCATGTTCCTTCCCCAACGAGAAAAGCCCCCCAGTCGAAAGCACTGTGCACAGAGCAGTGCACATTCTTCCCACCTCACGGCCAGGGCACACCCCGCCACAGTTTTCCCACTGGTGCACATGCACCATCCCACAAGTCGGTGCACCGCAACTTTCGTGTTACGGGAGGAGGGAGGCGCCTGGCTCAGGGTCACCCTGCCTGCCCAAGAGCAAGCATCCCCCAGCAGGCATTCACGGCCACACACGCTCCCTCCACGCAGAAACCTACTCCTAGTTGCAGCTTCCCAGCAGAGGGGGAGCACAAACAGGAATCAACCCAACAGATAAAGTCGACTCATTTTGTTAACAAGAACTCAGATTAGATTACTCTGTGATTACATGGTTCTGCGGTGTGATAAATTGGTTAATAACAGGATTCCCAATGTAGTTGCTTAGTGAGAATTCAATAATTACAGGTACCCAGAATTGTACTGTTCACCTAGGAAATGCTAGCACCCCCTCTCCGATCTAATAACTCAAAACCTATCTGAGACTGTTGAAATGGCTATGATCTGGACAGCACGCTTTCAATATTAACCAAACACCTTGATAAAATTACTCTGGTACCTAGCATAACATATTGGATACTATAGTAGATTCTTGTTTTCCTTGTTAAATGTTCAAGTTGAAGAATTCTTTAATAGGTATCTTTATCACTGTCAGTTCTTCTCATAAAATTAGTAATTGACAGATAATAAGGAAAAATATTTGAATTGGCGTCTTACAGTTTAGGAAACTTTTTCACTTACTTTTTTGGGGGGAGGATCCTTACCATAAGTGAGATAGTCAGGGAAGTAATTATTATCTGCCTTGAAGTGAAGGAAACTGAGCCTTAAATAAGATAAGGGACTTGCCTGAGTCCCCATTCACCACCCCCAACATCAAGTGGAAAAGACAGGACGGAAATCCATGTCCTTTCTACTCTACCACATAATTGAGGCTCGTGCTTCGTAAAGGCACCACATCTTTAGATTTGCACTTTTCACAACTGTCCTTAAGAGGAACTATACCTCCACTGTCACATGTTCTAGATGAACAAGACATGAGTTCATGAAGTTTTATTCTACTTCTTATAAACTGCAGCATAACTCAGAGACCCTTAGAAATGGGGAAAAAGTAATTCTTGTTTTGGGAGCAGGGGGTAACTAGCCATAAACTTCTCTGACAATATTTTTAATTTTTTCAGTAATATTAATAGTCTTTGACAATAAGAAAAATGGAATAGTGGATTTAAAACATAAAATGGTCCATTAGACGGGTCTTGAACTTGTTTGTAAAACTCCAGATAATAGAGCTTCACTGTTTTGTCTTTCCAAAATGTCAAAATTTGGCTAGGATTAATGGTTCTCTAAATCAATAGGATTTCAGGTTTATAAATGGTTTACGGTTCCACTGGATATAAAATGTTATGAGCTCATGTATTATCATCATCGCCAAGCCTTTACTGAAATCTACTGACATTTAGTCTGGCATGCAGACCAGACATGGCAGAAGCATGGAGCGGAATTCTCCGGAGGCCTGGCACAATGCAGCGCCCAGGTTCAAATAATAGGGATCCCAGGGAGCCTAAGCAGAAGGGGGGCAAGGCTCATCACTGCTGGGATCATCACAGAAAAGTGACAGTGGAGCAGGGGGTCCTGTCTCAAATGCCAAACCCGTTAAGAGTTAATTAGGGATAGGGGATCAACAATGGTTCTTTCCAAAGCCATGAAGAAAAGGGAGGACCCTAGGCAAGTTGAAGCATTCTTTGGAGAAATTTCATAAGAAACAATATGTATTTTTAAAATCATCTTTAATCTCGTCCTTCTAACACCAATATTATCACTACTGGCCAGTGTCCTTCCACATGGCTACATATTTGCACACTCTGGTTTCAGCAGTGTAATATACTTTGGGGTTATTTTCATGGTATGCTTTGTTTTTGCCTGAAAAATTGTCTTTGATAACGACTGAGTAATGTTCCATGGTGCTGACTCAATAAACACACTATTCTCCCCAACACTGGATATTTTGGCTCTTCCTAGTTTTTCAGGTGGATGAGATTTTGCAAGAACATAAGCCAAGGTCATTTCATTTCACAACTGCTTCAGGTGAGATAAATGGATTTCTCTGATTGTGTGAAAAGTTGCACAGGCACAGAGCTTTCATACACCTGGTGATATCTCCTAAGATGACCCCTCAACAGTCATCCTTTTGTTTTTCTCTTTATTCCGTGAAGCACGTGTGTGCAGTCTATGGACAAGCAAAAGGGTTATTCAGATGCCACATTCTTCATTTCAACAAACACATTCTATACATTGACACCACTGTGTACATAAACTTCAGAGGTTTGCAATGAAAGCAAATAAGTTATTTTTCAAAGAAGAATCTATTAGAAACAGTTCACAGTGACATAGAGCTAAAACTTATTATAGCCAATTGCTTAAAATTGAGCCATAAAATTAAATTATAAACATAAGATGAATTATCATTACACTGGTAGGATGTCACTAAATTTTGCTGTCATTAAGGGGGCTCTTTATATATGAACAATCAAGCACTAAATTCTTCCCTCTCTTTTCTTTCTAGTGTGGAGCTAGATTTTAAGCAGCAAGAAGACAAACTCCAGCCAGTTCTGAGGAAACTCCATCCTTTTGAGGAAACTCAGGTTGCACCTTCGCCTTACTCGCAGGAGACTTACTCCTCCACTCCCAAGCAAAAATCCAAAACTGAATCTAAAAAGCACGGAAGATGGAAACTCTGGTTCCTTTAAAACTCATGGTGTTTGGAGTCTAAAGGCCGTCTTTAAAACTCACTGGAGTTAAGTAAATCCTTTTCCAAAATGAATAGGATCGAGTGAACTGTGGCTGACTCGGGCGCCACCCAGTTCTCACCCTGCTTACCAAAAAGGCCTTTGTACTAACAGATAATTAACAGAAGCAAGGTATTAAATGTCGCACCTTGCCGGCTGTTCTTTGCAGTTCACAGATGTGGGATGTAAAATCTGAAACAAAACTTACATAGTCAAAGATGGTAAGTAAAAATTCCATGCCCCCACCCCAGATCGGCAAGTATTACATTATCAACCTGCAAAATAGCAGGCTGTCACTCTGTACACAGCTAAAACTCATAATTATTTTCAAGCCTTTATTTTTTTTTTTAAATAATGAGAAGAAAAAGCAAGCCTTATGTTTGCAAAGGACTTCATTTTTATGTTTAATTTTGCAAATAAGCAGGGGGCGAGTGCAATTTTCAGCACATCAAATTCCAGAGAAAGCACAATTTTTTCAAGTGGTCGGAGACCATGAATAATCTCTAAAATGTGACTATATGTATATTTGCCTTCATGTGCTATAGCGCTAAGCCAAGTGACCACATCTCAGTGTCACATTGACACCTCAAATTTAGCATTCTCTTCATCTCCAGACCTGCAACATGTTTACTGCTCATTTTCCAAATGGCCAGCAGCCAGGAGTCCCCCAAAGTCCGGACAAGCCTTTAATCACTGCAAGTTGACAGGGTCAGAGCTATTGGACACTAAGCTTTCTTAGATCTCATTTTTAATCTTTTGGTACCCAAAGGCCAAATGATACATTCTGGCAAGAATTTGAAAACACACGTAGAGATACACAATGGATAATACAGTCACCAATAAATCACAGGGGTTCTCTGCCACCGGAAAGTGTTTCTGTGGATCAATCTTTGAGACATTGTTCATCACCAAAAGCGCAGCCAGACATTTTATACTATTCGTTATGCTTTGTAACAACTGTGGAAGACCTGGCCATCTCAAAGAGAAACAGCGTGTTTAGTTTAGCTGCTACCAACAAACAAACTTAACGTCACCCACATTTAACCTGTTAGTAAGTTGTACTAAATGACACACCTAGGGGAAAGCTGTGAATCAAATGTTTTTAGGTATTTTTTAAATAAACAGTGACACTTAGAGTTCTCTTTTGATTACACATTGCAATATAAATCTTAGTTCCTTTATTTTTTCACTCATTCCTCTGCACCTTTGCAAGTATCTTTTTATAGAAATCAAAAGCCCCTAGTCTATTAAAGACTTTGTCTATCAATTTTTTGCTGTTCACATTAGGAAGTACGGATTTTATTTTGCCTTTTTTTGTACAACTTAAATTTTGAATAGTTTGTGAACATATGAGAAAACCTAGTCCTCAAGTTTCTGTCCAACAGTTTCATATCTAATCTAGTGCTTACATGCACACCTCATTGATTAGACGCCAAAAATAAGTGGCTACCCTTGGTGAAAGAATCTCTACCTGTACGTTTCAGATGGGAGCTATTTCTTGCCATGCATGTTCCCCCCAACTCAACAGCAAATCTATTTTAGTTCTAAGTGTTTGGATTCTACAAGGTCCTGGTGATCAGCGATCAGAATTGGACTTGAAAAAAATGAAAAGAGTCTATCGTGTAAGCATTCTTTGGGGGTTACTCAAACTATCCTGCAGATGTATGCTTTAATTCAAAGAAAAACACATCTTTTGTGGAAACACTATATGAGGATGCAAAGCCTTGAATATCAGTCAACAGAACTGAGAAATATTTTTGTGCAAAAAGTATGAGCAAGTTGATCCTGTACCATGAAGGAAGTGCAATTGTTTCATGTAGACATAAAATTTAAAAAATGTGTTTCATGTATTTTATACTGTTTTTAACTCAAGTTATAAAAATGTTTGCAACAAGTTATCTCTCCTTGTGTTTTAAGAATCCCAACTCTCTCAGTGAATTGAAATAAGGGTGTTAGCAGCTTTCTAATTAGCACCATAAATCTGAACAAGAGGACATCCTAGTAAACAAAACAACATCACTGTTTGAAAGCAGTCTAGACCAAAAAATAATAATACTAATAATTAAAATTTTTGGAGTCAAAAAGGAAACTGAAGATAAACGAATTCCTATTTAAAAACAAAACTATCTTCAGAATAGAAAAAATATTTTCAAAATCATTTCATGGTTTAATTGCAATGTGTCACTAACAGATGATGATTCTTCTCTTAGAAAGATTTAAGTAAAAACTTTGATACAAAACCAAGGTAAAAAGTATAGTGTTCCCTCATATGTAGATGTACACATGGCATTATGTGTAGAGATTAAATTAAATTACTATACTTGTCACTAAGTTCTTTATTAATTTTTAAATAAAAAAATCAAAAGTAATGTTTTATGTGGCTATTAAACTTATTTTGTGGTCTCAATAATTTGGGAAAACAGAAGTAATCTTAGAAAAAAGTAATAAAGAAAAGATGATTGGGCTGAAAAGAATGTCACTGGATCTTCAGGAGAGAAGATCACTGTAAGGCCTGGGCACTGCCCACGGGCCTGGCCTGGCTGGAGAGGGCTCAGCTTGCCAGACGATGCACCCTGGCCTGGGCTTCAGCTGCCAGGAGGACAGGATGACTCTTTAAGGGCACAGAGCCCTGTACAGGCTCACAGCAGGATCTGGCTAACTGATGTCTAATTTTTAAAGAACCTCAGAGAGACAAGTAAACTCATCCAGTGTTTCCATGGCAAACCCTGTGATGGCCCTCTGGAGACAGTTTCTCTCTAGACCATCTGTCAAGCAGGTCCCCAGCCCCGGGGGATTGGCCACCTCCTTCATTTCTTCTTCCCTCCCCTGAGTGGAAGAACGGTGCCCCAATTGGGCTGAGCACCTGCCTCTCCAATGGAGACCAGCCCAATACTGACCCCCTCTCCCAAGGGAGAGGTCTTCCTGGAAGTCTAGGAGAGGAGAGGCCAGTACCCCCTTTCCTGGTCTCTGCAATGACAGAGTCTACTTGCAAGGATGAGGGAACCACTGTAGGCTGAGACAGAAGGCTCCTACTACCCTCCCAAGTTCCTCAGGGAGCAGAAGGGGGTGAGTGCAATTCAGGTGTGCAGAGTAGGAGCAAGACCCAATGCACCATCCCAGAGCAGGTGAGGGGCTCCTCCATGTCATGGTCTCTAATTACTTGTGAGCCACCTACTGGTGCTGCCGCAGAGGTCCTCTCTTATAAATAACTAGATATGGCATTCTGCCATGTAGGTGCCTACCAGTCACTCTGAAAGTGTGCCACTGCCCTCCAAGGAGAAGTCCCAGGGCCTCTGCATCTGCTCTTTCGGTCTCAGACCCTCCCCAACTCGGGCAGAGTGTAAATCGGAAGGGAATCAAAGTGTGCGAAAACCGTGCTATCTTGGAAAGGGCTTAGGAAGTTGGAAGAAGTGTCCCACGCGTCCTACGAGGTTGCCAAGGTGTCCATTGCCATGGAGATCTGAGGTGTGGTATACATGGCATCACAGCTCACGGACCAGCATCAGGCTGACTCCAGTGTCAAACAGTAGCAATGAGCATGCCTTGCAACACCACTCACCTTGGGGTACCCTGGGATACCATTGCAGGCATGGCATAACTGAGACACACAATCCTCGATTACAACTCCAAAGACACACCATCAAATAAAAGTGCTTGTTTTTTGCCTTTCACAGAAGAAAGCAAGAACAAAAAAGCAAGAAGTGGGTAGGAAACTTCTCCATCCCACGCCGTCTGTAGCAGCGTGGCACACTGACAAAGTCCACCGCTGGAGGACTCATTCTTCTGGAGCATTTTCATCAGCAAGTAAAATCTGACTTGATTACTAAGCAAGGCGGTTTCCTTGGTGCAGTGTCACCTAAAGATCACAGCAGATGCTTTCCACCCTGATCTAGCTCCTTTTATCTAGAAAAACTCTACCACGAGCACATTTGGCACAAGCTAAGTGTGCAGCCGATTTATTTACCAGAAGAAAAGAGCTATATGATTCAGAAATAACATTCTATTTTGTGAATTAACATTCGCTAATCATGCTATGATGTGCAGCACACACTTTGGCATATGCAAGAATTGCAGACCGTATATTACCCCAGCAGGGATGTGGTTTTTATTTCCTCTGCAGTAAATCCACAGTCAGTGACCAACCTTGAGCAAATATCAGGGCCACAGGAATACAAGAAAGGCAGGAAAATTGGCTGTACCAATACCAAATAAAAATGAATTTATAAAGTCATCACAGCTCACACTTGCACCTGTGTTAGGATACTTCCTGAAAGCATGTTTTCTAAGTAGATTTATTAACAAACAGTACAATTAGAGACACTTTTTATGACACTTGTACACAAAAGCCAGACACTGTCCATTTGAAACATTCAAAATGTTTTCTTTTCTTTTGCAAATGAAGATTTAAAACAGCATTTTTTAAAAAGAACATTCATACATAAACTCCATTAGAATAAACATTGCAAAAGGTATGTTCATGCATGGGGGCATAACATCTTTGTGAAAATATTTGATTATGAGTCTTGGTAAAAGGGCTCTATTTACTGCAAGACCAATTCTGTTACACTATTTTCCAAATGAAGAAGCATGTCAGGTCCTTATAAGTCACTCAGGCTCAAAGAGAGCTCTGAGTTTTCACTAACAGCATCCTCCCCACCAAGGATGCTGCTGATGAAACACACCCCTATCCCAAAAGTGTCCCCACAGTTGGTGTTCAGAATGGAAGCAAAATAACTTCTGACACTGGAGTCTAGTCACTCACGAGGTCCGGAGGTCACAAGACCAGGCACAATTTTCCCTTTCCTAAGCCTACTTCTGTGAATTTTCCAAGGGAATCGTTCCTTAGAAGATGCCCACATTTTCGTTTTGGTGAATTAGTAATTTCCAGTCTTCTGGTGTGTACCAGGCCATAGAAAAATCTTTAAAAGTCCTTCTCACTCAATTACATTTTTAAAGGACCCACTAACAGAATGTAAATCTGATCATTTGAAAGAAGCAGCAGCAGCTAGTATCATAAGAGAAGGAGCATTGCTATATGTTTCATTTCTTCCGTTCTCAACCCAGCACTGGGTACAGTGCTTATTGCAGCAAAGACACACATGCGTTAGGGGTTGGCGGGGAGGGGAAGGGGGGTGCCACGTCACCCACCAAATGGCCGTTCCGGCCACCTGCCCACAACACAAGAGCACCCATCCCAACACGGCCACTTGCTCGGAACCACACACGATGCCTAAGAATGCTGCCTAACGCCAAGGGCCTAGAAAACTTTACAAAGAGGAAGAGAAAAATAAAATAGGAAATCAGATAATATAAAATGAGCATTTCACTCAGTTATTCTGCAGTATCAGACTATACTGGAATAGAGATAACATGACATCTGAATTCTGTGGCAAGGCTACTGCAAGGCTTCTATGTTAGGGCCTGCTTTAGGCATCCACATGATCTATGATTCTATACTTGCCAAATGGAGTTTATTTTTTTCAAAAAGTATACTTAGGATCATGGCATATTTTTATCCTATGCATGAGCTGCATTCCAATAGCCCATTTGAAATATAACGTGGAAAAGTATAAAATGAACTAAAACAAATGATATACAACCAACTGTATAGTGTTCATAAAACATCACAGATGCAGATAAAAGAAAAGCCTTATGCTGTATATATCACAGCTTACTCAGTGACGTGTGAGGATCCCCGGTATTCCATCTATAAACAGGGGAAATTGTCCGGCCACAGCAGCATCCCCAACTAATCCTTTATTCCGATGGAAACAGAGGTCACATTTCTAGTATTGTTGACAATACTATGGAATAAAGCATTACGTGAAGCATATTTATTCAAAACTTCTTTTAATCACTTTAATGTTTTAAGTCCATTTTCAGTGATTACTTAGAATTTTAAAGCTCTTTCATAGTTATAACCATTTCCATTACATTTATGCAAAAATGAGTATCAAGCACATAAGAATTGAAATCTCTATGTGATAATGGAATGTTACAGCTTACCCAAAACAGGTCTATAAACCATTCCTGCTCTTTTTCCACTCTAGAAGGTCCACTGATTTTTTTGTCCACCTTGTCAGGGATATTTTTTCCCCGGATCTTCCTCTAATCTAAATTCACAGAGCAACAACAGTGACATTAAGAAGCTAATGCATAAATCTACATCGGAGAGAATCGGGAGAGCAAGGTCAAGCGCACTGCACAAGGGAGCATTTTGGTATTACCACTCTGTGGACATCACAAAGAGGGCTCACAGTTCCCTGATGACTGAGAGGTCCTTCCACGCAACTCTGATTTTCAATGCCAAATGCCCTTCCTGAAAACATCTTGATGCTGTCATCACTCATTAAATTATAGCTTATTCAGAATTTTTTTTTCCCAAGATTCCTTCCATGGCAGCCTAGTTAGTTTTACAAAAAGAATTTCTGGACTCCTTTTATAGATATTGGAGATGCTGGAATTGAGAAGGGTCAGCTTAGGACCTAAATCCCCTTCCTGCTTCTGGAGACTTCTGTTAGAGAAGAAGGAAAGGGTGGCGGGGAATGAGCCTGGATGTGAGCAGTCTGCCCTACTCCCCCCATTCCCTGACAGTGCCTTGGACCCCTGCCGACTGCTCAGTAAGAACAGGGCCACAGCCGGGTGAGACCGAGCATGGGTCCTCACTGCCATACCCCCTAGAATGTTCTTAGAACATGCAAGGGCTCTTCCTCAGGAACTCCTAAGGGTTCCTCACAGCACATGGGTTTCTCCAAGCCCTTCAGGAAAGCGGCACCCAACTCGTGGCCTGACCCTTCTACCTCCAGGAGGTTCTAGTGTTTGGCCCCATGGAAATGACTGAGAGGTAGAAAATAGAAAGGTACCTACTTCCCTGGTCAGCTGCCTCCCTAACTAGGATGGAGATCTAGAAGGAGTTCAGAATCATCTTTGATACTTCCTGCAATACCACTGAGATCAGCATCATGAGCCTCAGTCTTACAGAACAGACTAAGGGGAGTCAGCTTTGGCACCAGATCAGGGCTCCAAACAAGCGCTTCCAGGCTAGCTGTGGGATCGCGAACAATTTCTCATCTCCCCGCAGGGATTTTCTACAGTTGCATATACACGACGAAGGTGAGAATTAAATGAGAACCTTTCCGTTAGTTATACAGTGCCCAGAACATAAATAAGTGCTCGATGAAGAGCAGCTATTATTATTGCCACTGTTATCATGTCTGAGATATAAGATATTTCCCAAAGGCATCCTGGACCACATGGTCTGAGAGAAGACAGCACGCTCCACATGCTCCATTCTACCTTAGTTAGATCCTTTGATTGAGCTGTGAGCACATCTCACAATCTCTCCACATTCCAAGGACGCATCCAACTTTTATGCCCTCCTCTTCCCTGTTTAACTGTTGGCCATCAGGCTATAACCCAAGTGAGCACACAGCTAGGGTCAAGACCTAACCAGAGACAGGACTAACTCATCAGTTCACTTGCCTCCACATCACCCATCTCCCCCATCGGCCCATCATGAGTGCCCATCACTCACTCACTGAAGTGCCACCATGAGTGCCACCATCATGCCACCCCAGCCTCCCTAATCCAGCCCATTCCAATAGAGGTCTTAGCAGAATGACACCAAGCCACAAATCATCCATCCACGTTATGGCCGTCTCGCAGTCCCACAACATGAGAGTGTTCCAAGGACACCCCTGGCACGACTCCAAGAATACAGGAACACCAGACCCAGGGGTGCTCCCAGAGTCACTCCAACTCTCACTGCATGGGGCTCAGTCTCCACGCACCTATACAAAGGTGTTTCTAGATTATAGAAAAGAATAGGATGAAGAACATGAAGAGGCAGACAAAGTTACGTTTACAGAATAATGGAAAAGGCCACTGCAAATAAAGCCAATTTCCAAGGAAACATTTTACTTCCTAATTTATACATGTTATAGGCCAAATCTAAATGAGATGGACCACGGGCCGGCCCCGTGGCTTAGCGGTTAAGTGCGTGCGCTCCACTGCTGGCGGCCCGGGTTCGGATCCCGGGAGCGCACTGACGCACCGCTTCTCCGGCCATGCTGAGGCCGCGTCCCACATACAGCAACTGGAAGGATGTGCAACTATGACACACAATTATCTACTGGAGCTTTGGGGGAATAAATAAATAAATAAATAAATTGTTAATAAATAAATAAATAAATGAGATGGACCTTAAAAAAGAAAATCTGAACATAACGTGCTGCAACTCTGACAAATAAACTGGATTCTTTTACTGGATGGAAACATATGAAGGCAGCGATTGTTCTACTCCTGTGCTACCTATCTGTGATTCACCCAAAACCACAGCCTTTATTGTGGCACCAACCACAGGAACCGAAATGAGCCCATTGCTACGTTCTGGCTTTGCTGTCTGAAGGAGACATATGCATCACCTTACTTGTTCCAGTCCCAGGAAATGCAGAAAGAACTAAGGTCACACACCAAGGAAGACCAATGTGCCTAGTTGATTGCCAGTGAAAACTCTAACTAGATTTTTTATTCTTTGATTACGGAATTTTTTTTTTTTAAATGCCAGCAACCAAACTTAATTAAATGGTAACATGTACTAGAAATGAAAGAAATTAAATGGGACCTTCATGTGCATCTTTTGCCTAAGAAACCAAACTTAAGAGTAACAGGGTGAGGAGAAGAGTCATAAACTCTGGAGAAAAGGCACCATAATATGAAACTTGAAAGACTGTCTAAATTATTGTTAAAACTTTCTGGAAAAGAAGAAATAGATAGCATTCCACGCCTCGGTACTCTGTACAAGAGAAACACCTACAATACATTAGAGTAGACAATAAAATAGCTAAGTTGGAGTACCTCAATTACTTTTTAAGGTCCTTCCTAAAATTTTATTAAAAGCATCTTAAATGTAAATATGTAGAAAGAAACTGCCAGAAGAATGAGAACTTAGAAGAAAATACACATCCTTTGCTAGAGGTAACTAAGGAGAAAACTAGAACCAAATGCTTCTGTCTCCAAAACGTTGGTGTGCTTACCCTTCAACTTCGACACTTGCTTCTAGAATCATGGAAAACGAGTACACTTTATGTACCAGACTGTAAATAAATGCATCTCAAGTGCTTGCTATCTTGTAGTAAAATAAGCATAGTTTCAAAAAGCAGTTGGAAAAGAACCAGATTGATTTTCGGGATTGAGAATAAATGATATTCTTGAGAAAGATGCTCTCAGCCACAATGAAATACCCAAGCGTACGTCACTGAGCACTTACAATGAGTTCGGAATCCCGCCCCATGGAAATGACGGTTCGGTTCACTGTCCGGAGAAGTTTCTCCATGATTATCTGGACGTGCCTCTGAGTCGGCCCCTGGAGGAGGACACACCAGTGAAAACCAACTCCTAAGACAATCATTAACATGCAAGCCCTAGCAGTTGTCACTGAATCCACTTACCCTGTAAAGAGTAAATCAATTACAACCCTTAACGAGATGAAAAATGGTCCTTGTCAAAGGCAAAAGCCTTCACGAAGAAAATTCAAGGCGTTTTATTAATTATAGTCCATTAATGCTAACTCATTATATAATCATAGTAGTTTAATTTAAGCAAACCTTAAAAATAAAAGCAAATCTGTTTAAACAATATAATGTTTATGATCTCTGATTAGCCCACCAATTAGTTTTCTAGACACTTGGCCATTTGTAAATGGAAGGCAGGCAGATAACAACCGTAGACTGCTCTGCATGTCACGTCCCAATAACTTGGGGAACAATCACATCGAATATTTAAGTATCATTTTAGCAAACCACCTAAAATTCACAGTGCCATAAAATTTTCCATCAGTAAAAATTTGCCCTTTTATTTTGTATGTGATGGGATTATTGACTCTTCTTCACGAATGCTCAACATGTTTAAAGGTGCTCTCTAGGCCTTCCACACAAGGCCAGGCAGGCAGCACCTCCTCTATGAGGTTTGGCCATACAACCTCTTCATTCCCAACCTTTTCTCCACGAAGAAAAGAGAGGGAAGGCCCTTGCATGGGACCACTGGAGGCTGGCCTTTGGGTAATGCTTCCAAAACCTTTCAGAGGCAATGCCCCTGGAAAAGCTGATATAGCCACCATCAGTGTGAACTAATCTGATCTGATCTCTTTCTTCAAGGGCACTAACCAGGCCCAGAGAATGAGCCAGTGCAGGAAGAGAGTGGGCAGGACAAGTGTGTGTGTGCGTGTGTGTGTGTGTGTGTGTTGACTGGGAAGGTGTCTGGAGGTCATGTGGGAGAGAGCTAAGAACAAGCCCTGTCGACTAGAGGCAGAGACGGACAAGGTCCTGTACACTTTTCCAGACACACCTGGAGAATCTATGACTTCACATGTGCATGCACACCTGTGCACAAATATGTCTGGTGGGTATATTGGAGATGGGGAGGCATAGGGTCAGACTTTTCCCCATGTGTGGCACCAACTTTCGATTAAAAAAAGGTCAATGGAATAAGCACACAATTTAGAAATGCAAAACGAAATACCATTTTTTTAAAAACTAGCTAAGAAAGCACAGAAAGAAATTAACCTGCAGAGAGAAGAACCTAGGGGAAGAGGCAAAGAGCTGCTCTTCTGCGAACTCTCGGAAGCACCACTGAGTTTTTTTTAAAAAACTATGTGCATGTATTACTCTAAAAAAATAAGAATTCAAAAAAAGAATGCAAGTAATTAGTCTCCACTAGTTTATTGCCAATTTTTAACATCAAAACCTTTGTCTGACCTTAAGGATCAAAATCTAAGTCTTGAGGGGCATTTAGCTGAGAAGTCACAGAAAATAAACTTAAAAATATATATATATTTTTTTTTTTTGAGGAAGATTGGCCCTGGGCTAACATCTGTGCCCATCTTCCTCTACTTTATATGGGACACTGCCACAGCCTGACTTGACAAGCGGTGCGTAGGTCTGCGCCCGGGATCCAAACCCACGAACCCCAGGCTGCCGAAGCGGAGTGCACGCACGCACCACTAAGCCACCGAGCTGGCCCCTAAAAAAAAATATTTTTAATGCAGAAGAATAATCATTGTAATATAACTATCATACTTTATACATAAATAAAAATAATTTAAGGGTGCAACTCTATAAAGAGAAAGAGAGAGGCTAACCCCTAAAATTAAGGCTGTTCCTTTTTAAATGAATCAAAGGTACCTCTGTACCGCGAGGCTGGGGTTTATGTGAAGTACAGGGTGAAATACTTTCTGCGTGGTCCTCAAAGGCAGCCTCAGCAAGCAGCCACTACTCACCACGTCCTTCCTGTACAGAACCTCCAGGATGTTGCTGAGCAGCTGGCAGCAGGCCTCCAGGTCTTCCTGTCTCTCCAGATGGTACTTAAGCTGATCTGTCATCATAGGAAGCAGGATCTCCCTGCAGTCTGCATGGGACATGGTGTTGTCAGTCAGCAGGGAACCCACCAAGATGCAACTCATGTTTGCTAGAAGCTTGTTTTCCTAGCATGACACATTGTTTCCAAGCATGTTACATCTACATTCTCCCTAATGTGACACTGACATCTGGAGAGGGTCTGATTACTTGACTGGGAGGAAATGACTTATACTGCTATGTAAATAATTTACACACACACATATGCATGCATATATGACTGTATCTCCATGTAAATATACAATAATAATTCATATATATATAAACACATAAACACATATATCCCATAGTGTGTACATAGATACAAACACACACGTTTGGGTTTTAACTAATTTTCTGTGCTGAACTATAAATTCACTGATTTGCAACTTACAAAGAAATACTTGTTACAATAAAAACTATTTGAACTGTAGCTGTTCTCATTTTTTCTTAGGAGGACCAAGGCATGGCTTCCTTCTACTCCCTATGCCACAGCCCCCTAACGTTTCTGAGCTCAGCCAGCTCATAACCTACTTGACTCACTCAGGGACAACTTTCTGCCAGGCTCCCACTTGCAGAGGGACCGTGTGCAGAGGGCTGAGAGCTCTGGCTCTGAAGTGAGGATGTATGAGTTTAACTTCTGCTGGCTTCTTAGCAGGTCCTCGTGGACAGCTCACATTACCTCTCTGAGCCTAGGTCTCCTCATCTCTGCCATGGGCACGATGGCAATACCCACTCACAGGTGTGAGGCACAATGTACTCCTACAAAGTTAAGCGCTTCTGAAGGCCCAGGCCTGGCACAGGTTAGATGCACGGGAAAGGTACTTGCTCTTATGATGTGACACAGATACTGGTGAAGAGCCACAGCCTCTCTCTGGGCCCCCAGACCCCTGGGCAAAGGCATAAGCATGTGAGGGAGGAGGATGTGGGAGCAAGCAAGGACCTTGGAAGTGAGAGTCAGGGATAATTCCTTCGGGAGGCAGTACCTTCATTTGTTGGCAGGAGAAATAGGAATTTGCCAAGCAGAGTGGGCAATCCAGGAAAGGGAACCGTATACACAAAGTCAGAGAGACAGGAGCATACGATGTATTCACAGAGCCACGTGCACAGTTCAGGAGGGTGGGGAAAAGAGGGGCAGAATGAAAGGACAGATGGGCAGTTGGATTTCATCATGAACATGAAGAGCAAGGTGGAAAAGGGTAAGAAAGTGGAACAAGCTGATGGAGGAGAGATGTGATCAGATCAAAAGGCCAGAAAGATCCTCTGTGATGGTGCACAGGTAGGGCAGTAGAGATGGGAGGAGGCATAGAACTGGTCAGTTAGCCTCTGCAATAGTCCAGGCAAGACATAGTAAAGGCCTGAGCTCCTGCTGTAATGGTGAGTTTGAAAGAAGAGGCCTTGAACAAGAGCAAATTGGAGGCAGGTTGAACAAAGTGCTTGGTGATTAACTGGAGATGAACGTGGGGGATAGAGGAGAGTCAAAAAGAACACCCAGCATCCTGGTGATGAGTGTGCCATTCAAAGACCCACTTGATGCCATCCAAGGAGAGGAAACTGGGAAAAGAAGTGCATTTAAGGGAGGAGGAAATGACTTGGGTTTGGTTTTGGGGAAGTTGAGTTTTAGTTGCCTGGTGGACACCCAAGTGGCTCCAAGTAGTAGGCAAATGGATGGATGGTTCTAGACGCTGGAGGAGATTTTTGACTTAGAAATACAAATTGAAAAATCATCAGCCTCTAGGCAGTAATGTAAGCTACGTATGTGAATAAGACTATCGAAGAGGAGTGTGTCGAATGAGAAGGAAAACCTGTGAATAGCATCAGCATGTGGGTATTAGAACAGGAGACGAGTAGGACAGGAAGATGGAGTGAGGAGAGATGTGAGATGAGGCAGAGATGAGTGACGTCACTCAAACCAAGGGAGGACAGGGTGGTGGTCAAATGTGGCGGCAAGGACGGTTAGAACAGGACAGCCTTGGGATGGGGCAATAACGGCATCCAGGCTCCTTCTCAAGGCAGCTTCCTGGCATGGACTGAGGAGGCACGAAGAAATGGAATAAGAAGCATAGACCAGACACAGCTCCTGGCAGATGGCTGTGAAATGAAGGGATGCTGGGGTGTGAGGATCGGAGTCAAAGAACGTCTGGGTTTTCATTTGTTTTGTAAATAGGAGCATAGAAAGGATGTTCAGAAAATTAAAGAACAATAAGGAAACAGATACACATGAGATTAATGACGAAATGCAATTACTAATTGTCTCTTCCAATTGGGAAATCCCATTTAACTCCAGCATCATCCACCGTCCAACACGAACTGTCTATTTACAACACCAGCTCTGTATCATGAAACCAGCCCAGCCATTGCTGTTTCCTTTAAAATGCAGAGCACAAGACAGAAGATAGCAGAGCTCCCAAACATTAAATATACTTAGCTTGTTTTTAGGCTTTTACATTTTAGGACTTACAACGTTAATGATACATAAAAGCATATTTTGCATTATAGTTTCCTGAGGTTTTTTTAATGTAAGGGAAAAAAAAGAGCATGCAGCACTGGACTCGTTCCTGTAAATATGCAGAGAACTGCTTAGAAGACTTTCCCAAGGACTACAGGGTAATGAAGGCCCAGGGGTGGAGGCGGGAGTGGGGTGCAGACAGGAAGAAATGGGGATGCAGAACAAGCTCTTCTGCTCCACTGTCTTCCAGGGGATTGCATGTAGCAAGCTCACACTAAGGCTTTTTCAAGTTCCATTTTGATTTATTTCCTGGGAAAGGACTGATGGCAACACCACTTTTCCAGAAAGAGTTTTGTCCAATGAATATATTAATTTACTTGTTGACTTAACAATTACAGTAAACAATACGTAGGCAGAAGTAATGCAGAGATGCTAAAATGCTGCACATCTTCTGGGCAGAGGCCAGGCCAGCCTCACTGACTGTGATGGCAGGAATCCACAGGAGGTCAGGGAGCCAGAGCACAGCACAAGGAGATGGTGCTGTCCTGTGGGGACCAGGATGGTCCCTCCACATCTGTGCTCCTGGGTATCACGGAGACTCGCACGATTCCCTGGTCGTCTCATCCAGCCCTTCCTGTGATGCCATTGGATGAACTCAGGCCCCCATAGAGAGCATCTCTCCAAAAGCCACAGCCCCTTGGACTCATGAGGGAAGTGCTCCAAAGAGCCAAGGCGTGTTGTCCAGAAAGGAGAGGGCACAAGTGTCAGAGAGCTGCCCAACGATGAAGCCAGTCCAAGGGAAATGCCATAAGAAAATGTCCTCGTAGCAGTGAAACCAGCCTCAAAATGCATCTGCCAAAAATGCTGACCCACTGAATACACAAATTCCACAAGCTCCCAAAAGCCCAATGTCTTTCCTACAGAATCCCAATGTTCACAAACTATATCCACCGCCAGGAGCTCTTCAGCTGCTGACCTTAACCACAACACAACATCCAGTGTAGGGCTTACACCAAAATCCTAGAACCCAGAAGGCTGGGAAGGTTCCTCTGCAAACCCAGCTGAGTCCAGCCCTCCCTGCATCTATCCTCGCAGTCCGTGGAATGACATCTCCAGAACGAGTCTTCTTTCCATTCGGCCTAAAACACATCGCCCAGTATGACCACCTTCAATAGGGGGCGATCCCTTGGCTGCCGCTATCCACTGCTTGGTCATCCCTATTGCAACCATCATTTGGGAGATAAGTCAAATTTCCAAGACATCTCAGAGGGAGAAAGAGCCATGGAGACCCAAGCAGGTAAAGACAGACCCTGACCACACGACCAAGAGAAACAATGACTGTGGAAGCTGGGCAAGACTGTTCTGAAACAAGCTTAGGAGGGAGTCAACAGAGGTCGAAGGCACAGTGGACTGGCCAGTCTGGGTTGGGAGGAGGGGTGTGTCTGTGAACAGTCCTAGGAAATCAGAGGAACACAGTTCTGGACTCGGAGAGACAGAAATAGCTCTTCAAGCTCTGGTTCCCAGGTGCCCTGGCCAAAATCCATCCCTTACCGCTCCATTTATCTGTCACACTGGACAGGCAGCTGTGGACTTCACTGTTCTCAGAGGTAATCGAGTGTGTTGGTCTCATTTGTCAGAATTACTCCAGGGTGAAGGAAGCGATGGCTGCCCTGTTCATCTTCAGCAGGGAGATGCTGACAACCGTCTTTGGCTACATGCCGGGAACGCCCACTATCCACCCAAGCCAGGGGTCTGTGTTAGCTTCACTTGTTTGTTACCCAGCCTCTCTGGATGAGAAACAACAAAACTTTTGGAAACTTCACACTGTTTTGTCACATTTAAAGACATTTCATTCCCTCAGTCCCTTGAGAACATAAACACCCATTTATTACAATCCTTCGGAGGGACCCATATCCGCAACTTGGATGTTTTCAGTATCCATAAGAGAACTGGAGCTCTTCCTTCGTCACCCACTCCACTCACAGCTGGTCAAGACAAAGTGAGAAATGGGGACAAGCATAGTTCATTGAGAGGATGACACGAGACAACGCCCACAGCAGGACTTCGTGAAAGCAGTCCAATATTCCAATGCAGAGGACCAGCCCCAGCACAGAGCTCTGGCCCCTGCCCACTCACAAGTCACAGGGCCAATGCCTGGAGAGGGGCGGCCAGACCCCCAGGCTTCCCTCAAAGGCTGCACTGACCACACCAGGCATCTTGTGCACGCCTCCAAGGATAAAGTGTCAGAGGGCAGCAGCACCCGTCAGAAACACAACCCAAGTCCCCAAAGGAAGAAAGCAATGCTCCTGAGTCCTTCAGAGACTGAGAGGACCAAAGCTAGAGGCAGCACAAGCCCGAAACTTGTGATATTCAGGCCCTGGCACAGCGCATCAACAGACCTGGGTGCAGGCAGGCCTCAGATGCCCAGTTCTTGGACCACCGTACATTACCAGTGGTTCCATTATCTGCTTCTCCTACTGCAAGGCAATCTCCGGGAGAGCAGAGGTCTTGTGCTCATCAATGGGTGTAGCCGCTGCACATGAACCACAACCTGATGGTGGTATTGCGTGTGTGCACATGTGTGTGTTTGTGTGTGCGTATGCTCACTGTCGAGAAGAGCTCTCTCTTCCTAGCAGGACAGTTGTGCCATAGTTACTTCTGTCCACAGTCACTTTTCATCTGGAAACCACAGTGCTTCACACTTGTTAAGTGGTGAGGAGGGACCTGCAGTTTAGAGCAGCCCTGGCCCATCCTTGCAAGACATCAGAGGGACAAAGACATCATAACAAAACCTCTCCCACCTTTCTGGTGACCCAGTTTCACTGGACGGTGTCCAAGCCGATCCAGACAGTAGTGTGCAGGCGCACGTGCACGTGCATGTGTGTGAGTGTGTGTGTTGGTGTGCATTCATTTGCAATTTTAGGAGCATGGTATCAAATTACAGGGTCTGCAGGGAGACGCAGGTCTGCCTCCCGGTGCTGCCCCAGCCACTGGGCTGCCCTCCCCAAAGCAAAACTAACGCAAGTTTTCTCAAAACCTTGCTTCTTCAAGGGTGTCTCTTACTCTGCACATCAGTCTACTCTGAGTGTTTTCAGGAAGTGGGGCACACGCTTCAAATAACACTAAAGCCCCTCAAATTTCATAGTAAGTCAAGGCCAAAAAATCAAGATCGAGGAGGAAGGTGTACCATACACACTCACACACACACACCATACACACCACACACTCCCCAAGCACAACAACATACATACACTCCCCACACACCACAGACTCACATCACACACACATGCCCCACACATACACACACAACATATATACACACCACACACATTCACTCACACCACACATACACACACATCACACAACACACACACACAGTCCCCACAGACATTCACACACCACACACAACATATATACACACCACACACACCCCTCACACATACACACACCACACACATTTACACACATACTCCCACATACCACACACATACACACTTCACACACACCACACACAACATACATACACACCACATACTCACAAATACACACACCACACACATATACATACCACACACACATTCACACACACCACACACAACATACATACACACCACACATATACATACGACACATACATTCACACACACTACACAACATACATATACATCACACACTCTCACACACCACAAACATATCACATACACATTCATCACACACACACTGCACACATACACATACCACACACACATTCACATACATCATACACACACACCCCACACACACATGCACAATCCCACAATGGACTATTTTAAAGCATGAGCCTCTGCTTATGGATAATAAGGAAGAGGCATCTCCTGTCACATTATGAATGCCCCAACTCGGTGTCCTGAATACCCTTCTCTTCCCCATGAACAGAATGCCATTTCTATATGATAATTTGTGCCGATGGTACCATTAGGTTCAAAACAGATGGCCTGGAGAGCTGACAATCCAAAACAAAAACAATCTTATATTTTAAATGAACTCCCCACAGGCAACTATTTGGAAACCAGCTGCAACAAATACCTGACCCCAAGACTAGGAACCAGGGTCATGCTGTGAGGTCTGGGGAAAGCCTTTTACTCTCATTCAGGTTCAGTTTGCCCGTACACATAGGAAATAATAAAACCCACCCTGCTCACTCTTTGCTTTGGATCTTGGGCAAGTTACTTAAACTCTCAAAGCCTTAATTTTTCTGATCTTCAAAATGGGGACGCTGTTGCTTACCTCTCAGGTTTATTGTGAGCATTAAATGATACTATGTGTCTATTTGGCAAACAGTGAGCATGCAATAAACAGCAGCTGTCAATGACAATAATAGGAATAATACTAATATACAAAGTCAGCCTTTGCAACTAACAGTACATAAAGAAAACTAACCCCTTAGAGCTGTGCTATTCAATACGGTAGCCACCGGGTACCTGAAATGTAGCTAGTGCCATTGAGGAATAGAATTTTTAATTTTATATAATTTTAAGTAATTTAAACTAAAATGTAAAAAATGATACTTGATTCAGTTATTGGAAACAACTGTTTTTTTTTTTTTTTTTGTGAGGAAGATCAGCCCTGAGCTAACATGCATGCCAATCCTCCTCTTTTTTTGCTGAGGAAGACCGGCCCTGAGCTAACATCTATTGCCAATCCTCCTCCTTTTTTTTCCCTTTTTCTCCCCAAAGCCCCAGTAGATAGTTGTATGTCATAGTTGCACATCCTTCTAGTTGCTGTATGTGGGACGCAGCCTTAGCAGGGCGGGACAAGTGGTGCGGCGGTGCGCGCCCGGGATCCCAACCCGGGCCGCAGGTAGCGGAGCACACGCACTTAACTGCTAAGCCACGGGGCCAGCCCTGGAAACAACTGTTTGGAACAACTGTTTGGAGCAACCTGGGTATGTGAATCTACTTGTCAATGGTAAATTTTATTAAATGTTTATTAAATACAAGTGAAGTATCTCTGATGAAAATTTAGCAGCCAAATTGAGATGTGCTCTAAGTGCAAAAAACACACCGGATTTCAGAGACTTAGTGTGAAAAAAAGAACATGAAATATGTCATTGGTAATTTTTAGACTGAAGTCATATTGAGATGATATTTTAGATACAATATATTATTAAAATTAATTTCACCAATTGCTTTGTACTTTTTTAAAAATTTGGCCTCTAGAAAATTTGAAATTACATGTGCGGCTCACATTCTTTTTCTCTTGGATAGCAAAGCTTAAGAGTATGCTAGGAAGCAGATGTTAAAGACCTCGTGTGCAATTTCTCATTTTAATGAACTGGTGTTCCTCACTGGAGGCAGAATCAAAGCCACAGCTTTCTCCTATCAGATCTCTCATCACATGTCCTGACTGCAGGACTTTTCAGTGCCCATTAGTACTGAGTCGAGGCATAGTGATGACCTACAAGGAAGCCAGAACTACCTCACACGATTGTCCTGGTTTTCCAGGCCATGCACAGAAAGGAATGCAGTCAGCGCAGCCCAGGCAGCCAGGAAAGGGTAGGCAGCCCGGTGGGCACAGAATCCATGCAAATCTGCTGTGGGGATCAGAGGTCTTGCAGCACACCAGCCACCCTTCTACCTCCTCCTTTCCCAGTGTGATCCACTCTGATTACAGACAGCAATAATTTGACATCTGTTCATCCTCAGCTGCGCAGGCTGAAGCTGTGATGATTAATGCTCTGGTAATGGGCACAGAGTAAAAAATATTAATCTTTATAAAAGGTATTCAACAGGCATCATCAGCTTATAAATGTCCAAGCAGAACATCCGTCTATAACCCCATTACAGCTCTACATTAAAGCAAGATGCAAATATGAGAATGAATCTGTCCATTTAAAACATTCGTTTTATGAACACTGAGTAATGTGCTTCTTAATTTTTAGTTTGGTCACATTAAACAAATGATCCATAAAGTGCACTTAATAACCTTGAGCCTGTTACATAGAACTGAGATCCAGATTAACACTTTTAATGAGAATTAAGCAGTAAGAGCCATATAAATGGAGATGCTTGCTATTTATCTATTATAGACAATCATCGTATTTTTCAACTATCTAAGAACTCTGTACCCACATGATTCAACTTGTTCAAATGATTTTCTCCCTCGATGCAAGGCTTTAAGCAGCAGAAATGCAGAAAACAGAGCCAGCAATGGAAGGAATCATAAGGAACTGTCTACTTATGTACACATTTTACAGAGTGGGAGCTGGGAATCAGAGTGAAGGGATGTGTGGGGATTACACCACTAAGCAGCAGTGCTACTGGAATTAGATGCCTGATCCTAAAGCCAGAACACCTTAGAGTAGATGATCGATGCATGTGTACATGCCTGTAAACCTGTATGATTCAGGTACCTTAACATGTCAGATGCAAATTAAATTTTCCCAAGAATCATTTTAATGTAACAAGTCATGATAGTTAGCAGTACCAGGGGAATAAATTCACATCTAGTAACCCTAGATAAGTCATTTTTGCTTTCTGCACTTGAGTTTCTTTGCCTGTGCAATGGAGTAAATACAACTGCCCTGCACAGCGTTTCTATTCCTATCAACCAGCAGCACCTTTGTAAATGTTCTGGTCAGGATCTGGTCACAGGTCCTCAGTGCCACTCCCGAGTGCTGAAATGATCAGAAATAATGTAATCTACATTTCAGCTTTGAGGTACCCCATGTCACAGAATTTAAATTAAGAGGGTGACAGAGCAATTAAAAGTATCTTGGAAATTGGAAGGAGAAGCACAACAACTGCAGAACAATGAGAAAGAGAAGCTGGTCAAAGACATGTCTTCTGGATAAAGCCATTGGGTCTAGCAAAAAGTGTGTCACCTTTTGGAAAAGGGAGTGTGGCAGCAGATATTTTGTATCCTTTAGTTTGGAGAAATATAATAATAGGGGTTAAACATCCATTAGTATTGTAGTAATAAACAATTTGTCAGAAGAAAGACATGAAAGAAGAACCAATGGAAAAAAATCACAAATGAGTCCCATCTATAAGTAGATGAAAAAATTAGAAAGACTCAAGTAAAATGCTGGGGAAGACCATGTGGGCAGTACTGGTCAAGCCAGGAATCTATTCTCTAGGTGGATGGAAGTACATCAAAGAGGTGGCTTGAGAAGTTCAGAAGGAATACTACATGGCAGAATCTCTACATTCTGGAGGAAGAGAAAACAAAGAGAATACACAGGGCTGGGGAGTGGTGTGCATTCTTTTAACCAAAGAGTGAAGGTAGCCAAGAACACAGGTCTTGGTCAAGGGGGTCCAGCACACATGCCTCTCCTAGTTGCCCTGACAATGAAATGTATATTTTAAAAACAAAGTCAAAAACATATGGACTGGTCCAATCCATCTTGAGGGAAGGTCTGTGCACTCAGAGAGGTGTTAATGCAACAGAAAAAGAATGAGATCTGGAAGGAGAACCTAGGAGGCTGCAGGCTGACCTGGGGCTCCTCCAACTGTCCCAGGCAAGTTACTGTAGGCAACATATCATGTAAGGACAGAGCTAAGCTTGTAGAGCCTGGAGGGAATCATGAAATGGGGAGACTCAGGGACTTGCTGTCCTGGTGCCTAAAGTGAGCATGACCAGACATGGGACAATCAAGGTAGCCTCTTCTAAGATTGCTCTTCCTGCTCCCAACATCAAGTAACAGGAGTAAGAGCCCACACAGAGGTGGGCACAGAACTACTACACTCTGAAGAATTGTTGGCACTGCCAATTTGACAGATAAGAGTCCCATCACAGAAAGAGAAAAACGAAAACTCCATGAGCATATGAGTACAACACTGCATGGTTTATTTATGTTTAATTTATTTATGTGTTTAATTATTCATATATTTGTATTTTATCTTGTTCCATATGGCATTTGAATTAAATTCAGTTTTCAGAATGCATAACTCACATGATGGTTGTGAAACAGTTTGAGAAAAAGAGTGGGTGATGGATTTGTAACATGACAACTCCTTAATCAGCACCATGGTGGTGGACAGCTCCCTGTCTGGGATTCTGCTTACAAAGTAGGACTTGTTACTTAACTCCTACACCCTTATCTGAATTAGTCTTTCCAATTATACATTTTTAAGTTGATGGCTCTGAAACCTCTCAAAGGAATCAAACTCACTAACCAACAGTCATGAGCACATGGTAGGTGCTCAACATATTATGATAGAATTGAAATGGATATAATTAAGAAACTAAAATTGAGTTCACCCTCCTAGATTCAATAAGCCATTCCTAAAAGGTTGCACTGTTTTAACAAATGGCCTTTTCAATACAAAGTAGGACTTGTTACTTAACTCCTACACCCTTATCTGAATTAGTCTTTCCAATTATACATTTTTAAGTTGATGGCTCTGAAACCTCTCAAAGGAATCAAACTCACTAACCAACAGTCATGAGCACATGGTAGGTGCTCAACATATTATGATAGAATTTAAATGGATATAATTAAGAAACTAAAATTGAGTTCACCCTCCTAGATTCAATAAGCCATTCCTAAAAGGTTGCACTGTTTTAACAAACGGCCTTTTCAAAAACACATATAATGAAAGATATAGAATGATATATAGAACGAGGGATGAAAACAGTACAGTACTTTACAGATAAAGATTAAAATTTTCTCAAGGCATGAAAAAAATAGAAGAGGAGAGAATAACATTCATATTCCCCATTATTTAAAAGAATCAGTCTTTGGGATTCACAGCTGGTAACATTTATTAGAAGTCATCAGCACAACTATATAAAGTACTCCAGAATGCTATACAACTGGTACATTAAGTGACTGTGGCACATGATGGTCCCAATCCCAATTTTTCTTTCTGTACAACATCCATCAAGATAACAAAACCACTACAGAGTAGCTCTGGGTTTAAGATCCCTTTTAATAAAGAGAAATATTTCTCCACTTTAAACAGTGGAGAAGCTCAAGAGATTTTATTTTGATTTGTTTACGGATCAAAGCATTGAGAAGGTATATTTTCTTACAGGTCTGAGTTAAACACACAGCTTTTCTTTCTACAATTTAAAGCACAAGAAATTGATTAATAAGGTCATTTTTAGAGATATAAATTTTCTATCTTGGATCTAATCACAACAAAAAAATAGTCTGGAAATGTGACTTCCATATTTCCTAATAGCTAGTCCCAATAGGTATCTGGGCCTTTGCCCTCAGATTTCAAAGGGTTGCTATAACTAATATTTCCACCATTAAAAAGGAGAGTGTGACTCTGCCTCATAACTGGAAGAATCAGTCATCTTGAAAATAAGAATGAGGAAAATAATTTAAGCTCTCTAGGCCTACATTTTTAAGAAGCTCTGTATTGTTCAAAAATGGAACACAAATGAAGTTTTATGAGGATGATGAACACTGTCTAAAAGGAGCCTGTTTGCTATACTGAGGAAAAGAGCCACAGGAATGCCCAGGGAATGAGGGAATGGCACATTTCCCATTCCTGCCCACTGCTAGATTCCAAGCATCAGTGGAAAAACAAACAAACAAACAAAGGGGTGCCAATGAAAAGTGAGCTTACAACGAAGTAATCCATGAAGAGTATTAAACTACTGTCAAGACCAAGAAGGGATTGTCTTGCCACTAAATCTTCAAATCTTACACTAGCCTCCAAAAATTAAAAAAAAAGACTTAAGACACAATGATAAGTACATAGTAAGCACTAAAGAAAATCTGTCAATTGCTTTGGCTACTTTCAATATGGGAATGCGGAAAGCTTAGATCTCGAAAGGCAAAGAAAGGATTCAGTGTTAATTAGAATGAGCTTTCCAAAGGTCTCAGGTTCAGAACCACAGTGGAAAGGAGCCCATGTGGGTAAGGGTACGTGTTCCACCAGGTCTCCCACCTTAACTCAAAGACTTCTTTGCAAGTATCTCCAAAAGCTCTTGACTAATTTAAACACTAATGCTATCTCAGGTTATTCCTTTCATTCCAATTTCTATAACATTAACGTAAAACATTTTTGTGGGCATAAATGCTAAACTTCAGTGTCCTAGTGTTTATTTTAATTTAATTACATTGAAACTTTTCATTTCTATAATAGGATTTAAGCTTTAATTTTCACAGCTTTTGTCAGATATGTGGGCAACAATATAACCACATGGGAACAAAGCTACAAATGCACAAATTATGAAGCTCTGACCTTTCCGCCTCTTTGTATCTTGCTTTGAAAATCTGTTCACTCCACATCACAGATTATATGCAAGAGTCATCTTTTTGTGAAGCACATAATCTATTTAACCAGCTTTCCAGTAGTCAAGTCACATCACGAGACAACACTTAGAAGCCATTACCACCCATTCATTGGCTCTCGTGCACAGCATGCTAACGAGTCAAAGGCCCTTCACCTCAGCACGGGAGCAGGAACAGGAACATCCAAGGTAGATTCGAGACACCAGCATGGGGACCAGCCCCTCTGCACATCCTCCCTTTTCTGAAACAATGTCATTCACTCTTGAATACTACCACGCATTCGAAAAGACATCCTAATGAAATGCTGTGATGGCTGGGATTTGCTTCAAAATATCTGGGAGAGAAGCATATAGATAAAAACACGATTGACTATGACTTGATAACTTTTGAGGCCAAGTGAGGGGTACACAGGCATTCATTACATTCTTCTTTCTGCTCTTCTGTATGTTTAAATTTTTCCATAATTTTAACAAAAAGCTATCTTGAATCCAGAGGTAGAGTTGAACTGTCCCCTTCCCCCATTTCATATTTCCACAAAACTGGAGAATAATTAGATCCAAAGCAAATACAAGACAAGCTTAATTTTATAAAACTACTCACATGAGACCCTCCATATCTTAAGTCTCTCATGAGTCTTCCTTGTCTTTCTCCCTTTATGTTACTCCTCCTCAAAGACATCTCCTTCCTCCATGACCAATCCACTCAGAGCCAAGACCAGGAGAGATGGCCAGCCTCCCACTGAACACAAAACCTCTCCTCCCATAGATCAAGTGAACTACATATGTACGTAGCTGGTCATGCTTCCATCTCTGCACTGCTCCCTGGGAAAAGAAGTGCTGGTTTTGAACATTCATGTCCAATTTTGATCACTCAATGAATATGCACTGTGGATGTGGCTTGGGCCAGGCACTGTTCTAGGCGCCAGCGACACAGCAATCACAAGATGCACAAGAAGGCCCTGCTCGGAGAGCTCTCATTCTAGGGAGGGACCACAGACAATACGCAAGGCAAGGAGTAAAAACATGCAACGATTTCACACCATGGACAGCGCCACGAGGAGCCATGGGGCAGAGCTTCTGGGGGTATTTTACGCAGCACCTCGCAGAGAAAGCTCTCAGTGGAATCCCTTTAGTTATTTGGTCCAGGTCTATTGCCTTTCAGCTCGTATTTGACATTCTAATTATCCTCTCTGATGAGGGCAGGATCTTATCTGCCATTTTTCTACTGAATCCTCAACAAAAATGACAGACATAGCTAACATTTATTGAACGTGCATCAAATGCTGAGTGCAAATCTCGGTACTAAACATATATTAATCCTCAAAAGATATAATGCAGGCAACAAGAAAAGGGCAGCTGAGGAAAGGAAGCCTGAGGGTAGCTTATCTAAGGTCACTGAGTTAGCAAGTAATAGAGGCAGGATTGGAACCAGGCAAGGTCACAAAGCCCACACACATTCCCAATCCTCTTGTGTACTGCTTGCCCTCATCACAGGAAGGGCATCAGAAATAAACAGTTCTTTATTAATGAGTAAAATCATTTGCAGGAGAAATGGTGCAAACCAGTCACTCATTTTTTTAAAAATCAAAGGAAAGGGAGAGGGGTAGGTACTTAGAGAAAAGGCCAATGTGGCTGACATACACCCACCATGTGCTATGAGTAGTCGGAAGTCTCCAGAGGGCCTGGTACACTGGCTTTATCAGCAGTCTACTACTGACCTCTGATGCGGTCAGCTCTGAATGTCTTCTACTGACCTCTGATGCGGTCACCTCTGCATGTCAGCTGCTGAACAGCCTTCTTCTATCAGGGAAGATTCCTACATTATGAGCTCTGTCTCCCCAGGACAGAAGCCAGATCTCAAACCCACAGCCACCCTTGCAACTACAGCGCAGACTACGTCCCAGGTTCTGGCGACGAGACGTGGCTTCTCAAGATGGCAACTGGAAATGAGCAGTGGGAGGAGATGGCTCTCTGAAGAACTCCCATTTCCTTTGGGCCAGGATGGAGGCTGTGGAGGCAGCAGGAGTTGCAAGGTCCTGATTCAGAAGGAGCATTGCAACTGGTACACCTGTGAGCAGATGGTGGCAGTGACAGCGGTCGTGGTGTCCACACAGGTTGGGGCCAGAAAAACACAATCCTATT
Organism: Diceros bicornis minor; assembly: GCF_020826845.1. Taxonomy (NCBI): domain Eukaryota; kingdom Metazoa; phylum Chordata; class Mammalia; order Perissodactyla; family Rhinocerotidae; genus Diceros; species Diceros bicornis. Next base: position 89,548,653 of record NC_080745.1, on the reverse strand, counting down.
TGCCAAAAGATACATCTCCTGTTGTAACCTAACAAACTCAGCTGGATGCATCCTCAGTTCCCGTGTCCTTTAGGAGGACAGAAGAGGAACAACAAGAAAAACAGGGCTGAAACAATCAGGGCACTGTAAGCCTTAGCCTACTGGGGCCCAAACCTGGCAGAAGAAGGCTTGTCTGCAGAGGAGCAATTCCAGCTTCAGAATTCACTGCCAGCCTCACTGCACACAGACCAGCTTGTCATTCCCACTGAGATACTTAAAACTATGGAATGTCTTTGATATTGGGGGGAGATGGAAAGAAACATTTTAGAGCAAGCCAATTAAGTTGAGTCTCTTCTATGAGTGGGGAACACATGTGATGATAAGTAATGACACGCCCTGGGGCCCCCGCAGAGGACCCCCGAGGAGCCCCACAGTGATCCACTCTGACCATAGCCCCAAAAGAACATTTACCGAGGGCTGACATATTCAGTAGCTTGTGCAACTAAATCTAGTTATATCAAGTTCTAAAAATCTGGACATGTGAGGAGTTAGTTTGAATGATTCCACTGGGATCAGGAAAGAGGCTAGAGACAACTACATTTTTTACAAATTAACAAGAAATGGAACAAAGCAAGAAAATCTCAGCCATCATATCTTATCAGAAAATGGTTTGGCTTTAACTATTTACACCAAATGTGGCACAGAATACTTTGCAAAAGTAATAACATCTTTGTAAGAACAGACCAACTGGAAGATTTCCACTGATAAGTCTTTCCTGACAAGGAGGCAAGACAGATGTTGGCTGCTTTGCAGAAGCAGGGAGCTTACAGATGAGAAAAATCAAGGCTAGCTTTGCTATCCTTACCCAGAAAGGTTCTTAAATCTCAAAGCCTGTAAGTGAGGCCATTTTCACATTGGACAATGCATTCTGAAATGCTTCCAGGCAGCCAGTGAGCGTTTGGAAGCACATGTGGGCTACCAATTACGGCTTAGACAACATCTACTGATGGGGCAGTTCTGGAGCTGCTGGTAAGACACGAAGCTTCAGTCTAATTTTGGCTCATTTAGCCATGACAATTTTGGATTCATATATTTTGTACAATCTCATTTACTATGTTGGGTACAATTTGCTATTAAGATTAAATTCCTAACTTTGTACTTAAAAAAACACTAAGTTAATAATTCCAAAATGTTATATATCCTGGTAACTCCTGATTAAACAAAGCTAAGTATTTATTTGCATGCTAGTTTCTTTCAAAACAGGACTTGAGGCAGTCTATGATAAAAGACTTACAGAACAAGAGTGAAAACAGAAATGGGGCACAGTAAAGAGGAAGAGAGACACAATCACCCAACACCTAGGCCGACATAATTACCAGAAATAAATAGTAAGTTTCCCTTCAAGCTTTCTACTAGCTAAAGAAATAGAGTAAGTTTCAATAGAAGAAAACTTTCCTTCTATTTTAAATATTCTTAATTGACCCCTTTATGTCTCAGGTCCTTACTCAAAGAGAGCTAAATGATATGTGAAACAAAGTTTTGCAATAGAAATTTTGAAATATATGTAAATACAACCTCAAGAAGTTCTTCTCTGTATTAACACTCAATAAAAGTCAACTATAATCAATCCATTGACAATTATTATTCACTGACAATTGTTAACTCGGTGAAGGCACCGGTGGTGGTGATGGTGACAGGGATGGCGGTGATGGTGCTGGTGGTGGTGGTGGTGGTGATGTGTATGTGTCTTGGGGTTGAATGGTTGTAAGAAGGGACATCAGTAACCTACCTAGTAAGACCTAGATATAAAACTTTCAGAGGATTTTATTTGCTCTGGTATAAAGTTTAGTCAATATGGAAGGAAACAATGAAGCAGTGTCCCCACCCATCACCTCCATCATCATGCCTTCCTTGAGCCTCATGGTGTCCCCAAGCTTTAGAAGACACCTGGAGAATGAGCAATTCAAGATCCAGCCCTCCAATGAGAGCATGCAATGTGGATAGTTGGGATTAATGGCTTAAAAGAGATTCATGTGCTTTGAGTCCCCAACAATTGTGACAGAGTTGACTTTATTTTATGAAAGTGAGAAATGAGCTTCTGGCCCAGAGACAGGGCTGCATGGAGGGGCTGCAGAAAGCCACCCACTTCTTGGTTTGATGATTTTTCTCCAGAACACTCCCACCCAAATGAAGTCTTAACATTTTCTCTTAACACAAGCCTTAGCTATAAGTGTAGACTCCAGTGCATTTTAGAAACTTAAATCAAGAAATAAAATTAAGGCCAGCAGACAAACATAGAGTCCAATAGCCCAGAAGGGACAAAGGACTAAGCCAGACACACACTAAGTTCTCAGTCCAGCCAGTAACTCAACGGGGACATCCCAGGCCTGGGCTGCTCCACCCCTGAAACAACACTACACGTAACGATGAGAGAAAATGAATGGAACCATCTAGACACAAATGGAACAGAATAAATCTATGCCTCTCAGTCAGATGTCACTCAACAGTCTTCACACTGCCTCCAATAAATGAGGAAGGTTGTGGAATTATGCAAAGGTTTTAAGCTTTCAATAAAACTGCTTGACAAGTGTAAAATGTTAATTCAATCTGTCCAAATAGAAAGGAAATGACTAATAAAAAGGGTAAGGAGATAGCGTGGGGAAATTTAAGGTGTTCCTCAGGATAAATGAGTTGAGGAATCATTAAAATTCTTATTACTTTGAGCAGGGCTTGAAGAAATCCTGTCAAAGAATACAAAGTTCAGACAGAACCATTACTTCCAAATTTAAAGAAAACTTGAAATTTTTCTTTGCAATCATCTCAATGGAAGCAAGTGATTGCCTCTCCGGGATAGACAATCACACATCTTAAAGGCCACAATGTATGCTGATTATCTGAGGGCTTTGGTTAAATTACAAACTACAAGGTTTTGCCTTCATTTTTCAATGATCTATTACCTACACTACGTGTCAATTACCATTCTCTTGTAAGGGCTAAATATTCCTGTCTTGTAATGGAGCTCTTTTAATTGGATGCAACCTCCACTCCTTTTGGCAAAGAGGAGAGAATTCAGAAGGGGCAAGGTCTAGAGATAATGAATAATGTGACAATTTAATGATTCTCGGGGTTCTACTCACCATGCTGTGTGAAGAGGTCACTGTGAATGATTTCAATCAAGCAGTACAGCTTCTGAATGGTCAGCAAACCCACTGGAACATTTAGGATGAAATCAGTAAACATTTTGCTATGAAGAAAAACATGAGGGATATACACATTAGGGATATACAGCAAAATGAGCCGATGTGCTACAAGACAGTACCGAGATGCAAGGTCATTAAATGATCATTAAATGCCACCAGAATGTTGAACAATGCCCATTATACAATATGGGCCAAAATCTCGTCCAAAAAAATTATGCTTTAAAATGTTATTTTTTACTTCACACCCACAAAAATGGCTATTTAACCCACAAGACAGACAATGACAAGTGTTGGCTAGGATGTGAAGAAATCAGAACCCTCATAACACGCTGGTGTGAATGAAAGATGGTGCAGCCACTTTGGAAAACTGTTTGGCATCTCCTCTAATTGTTAAACACAGTTACCATATGACCTAGCATTTCTACTTCTAGGTATATAGCCAAGAGAAACTAAAATATATATCTATACATGAATCATAGCAACATTATTCATAATACTCAAAAAGTAGAAACAGATCACATGTCCATCAACTGATGAATGGATAAATAAAATGTGGTCTATCCATACAATTCATCCATAAAAAGAAATGAAACTCTGACACCTACCACAACATGGATAAACCCTGAAAACATAATGCTGAGTGAAAGAAGACAGTCACAAAAGGCCACATATTGTATGATTCCATTCATACGAAATGCCCAGAAAAGACAAATGTATAGATACAGAAAGTAGAATGGTGGTTGCCTAGAGCTGGAGTGAGAATGGGAAATAACTATTAATAGGCACAAGGAATCTTATTGGGGTGATGAAAATATTCTAAAACTGGAGTATGGTGATGGTCACACTAAAAAACCATTTAATTCAATATTCTAAAACTGGTGAACTTTATAGTACATAAATTATATCTCAGGAGAGATGTTTTTAAAAATTTACTTTTACAAATGGCCAATAAACCTTCAAAGGAGTGTTAGAAGAAGAGATCTGGTTAGTAACCAAAGAAATGCAAATTAAAATGGTGAGATGCTTATTCACCAATCATATTGGCATGGTTCTATTAAATAATAATTCCAAGTATTGGCAAAGTTTGAGAAGACAGATGCTAATATAGACTGGTTAGAAGGTTGGTTTGACCTTTTAGAGGGCAACTGGACGATATCTATTAAAAATCTTTTAATATTAAAATGCAAGACCTAGTAATTCGACTTCTCTGTTTATACTAATGATATAAATAAGGGCAGATACTACAATTAAGCTACAAAAAATTTTATGCTAGCATATTTTATAATAATAAAAAACTGGACACAATCTAGCACCCATCAGTATGGCATAGTGGCCTGCTCTTCGTAATCAAAAAGCCTGGGTTGGCCTTGAAGCACTGCCACTCGTGACTAAGTTATCACGGACAACTTATTTAGCATAAAAGTGAGCTAATAACAGAACCTACGACATACCATTGTTGTAAACATTAATTGAATAAGCCATAGAAAGCGCTTCGTGTAAAGCCTATTTTGTGTGGAGATAGCACATAATGGATGTCGGTGTCTACTGCTGCTACTTAAGCAAATGATGGGCCAGCATAAGATGGAACACCATGAAAGTTATTAAAAATTATGATGGAGAAGACTACTTCACAATGTGGGAACACAAGATGTCTTAAGTGCCAGAGCTGACTGTAAAACAAAGAACATAATGTTAAATTTTTTAGGGGTGTGCATGTGTGTGTGTGCACACAAAAGATAACTAGAAGGATCTGGAGAGTGGAATTGGGTAGTGGAATTAAGTTTGAGTTATTCTCCTCTGTGATCTCTTCTGATTTATCAAAACATGAATCAATTTTCTAAACAGGAAAAAATACATACATGATTTTCAATGCCATTTTTTTAAAATCAGTAGATAAGGTGTTGAAGACACATGCACGCCTCAAGAGCCATAAAGGCCCGGAGGAAGGGGTCTTCCTTGGATCTCCAAGCACACGGCACAAGCACCAATTGTGAACTTCTAATGGGCGACGGGCTGATCGCAGTGCACAGTGAGAAGGACAGGCCCAGAGTCTGGCCATGGCCCATCCAACTACAGCTCCCCCCATGTCCTCTGTTTCTCCAGACCTGAGGCTCTCAAACAGAAGCATTCATTGCAAGTGCCTGGAGGGGTCATTAAAACCAAATGGCTGGGCCCCACCCCCAATTTCTAATTCAGAAGATCTGGGAAGGAACCCCAGATTCAGCATTTTCTAACAAGTTCCCAGAGGCTGCTGATCCCGCTGTTTCGGGGACCACTCTTGCAGAGCAGCAGGGACAGGACCCTCAGAGACCCGAGAGGGCAGCCATGCTGCCAAGGGGCCCGTTTGTTCCTCCGTCTCTCATGTAGGGCCTGCTACACTATAATCAGTGTTGGCACTTCCTGGGAGCAGAAAATAAATGTGTCCACGCGGGACTCTAAATCCTCAGGCACATCAGAAACATGATGATTGGTGGAGGACAGCAGCTCCCCGAGAGCCCCTCGCCCTTCCCTTCCAGGGCATGAGTGACCTACGGTGGACATAAAGCACAGGACGGGTGACCATTTTTCATTCCGTTTAACTGCCCGGGGGAACAGTGGCCCTTTCCTAATATTTAGGTGGGCTTTTCTGGCTGGTAAAGATGGTGCCGTCACCTGTAGGTAGTTTATCGCGTCAAATGTTAAATCAAAACCAAGTATGCAACTCTGACATACAACTATCTACTGGGGCTTTGGGGAAAAAAAGGAGGATTGGCAATAGATGTTAGCTCAGAGCCAGTCTTCCTCAGCAAAAAAGAGGAGGATTAGCATGGATGTTAGCTCAGGGCTGATCTTCTTCAAAAAAAAAAAACAAAAAAACACCAAGTGAAAAAGCAGATGAAGACTGGGCTTTAGACGTCTGGGGTTGAAAAGGCTGTGCAGCCCATCTGCTCAGGACGGCTCCGTTCACAAGGCAGTGATGTCTACACATTAAACAACCAGGACCGCGCTGGGAGGGTGAGGGTGGTAAAATCAGAAGGTGAAAGGAAAAAGTTGGTCCCCAGCCCCACCCCTCAGTCTGAAAGCCCAAGGACCAGCTTCCCAAAGCTGTGTTTTATTTTGTTTTGACTGTTATTTTAGATGACAATTTCTGACTCTTCTGCCTGAGGCTCACAGCCCCTCATTTAGGAGCTCCCAAAGAGAAGCTGTGTGTGTTATGAGGAGGAGGAGGCGAGATGTGAATATTAAAGCTCCTGTGTCAAAACTTCTAGGTGCTGAAAACAAAACCAAAATGCAACACACATATTGAATTTCAAACCCTAAAAAATGCAGAATGCCAAATTTGTACTGTATACCCATTGAGCTATAAACAATCTTCTAAAGAAAATATTGTGACTTGACAGATGATACCTTTTCCATATAAAGTCATAATTAGCGAAGTGTCACAGACACCACCACTAGCACATGTTCCAGAATGATCCAAGGCACTGACCTCTGCCAACATAAGACAGAACCCCAAGCATCCCTTGAACTATATGCACTGAAAAGGAGGCCAAGCCAGGCATGTGGGATGCCTTCGCTCGGGGTTCTTCCTTACCTGAGCTCTTTAGGATCAAACACCAATTTCACATCGTTGACAATTGTAGGCAAGTATTTCAGTGCCGCCCCCTGCAAACCGAGACCAAAGAAGAATGCTGAGCCTAATGCAGTTTGGCAAATGTTAACACAAATTTATAATTACTATGAAGAACCACAGACATACCAATAAGACACAGACCACTTTCTAGATGAGAGGCTGATGGCTAAACACCATGAAGATAGAGCAAAGAAAAAACCTCTGATCCACAAACAACGATGATTTGTTACATCATAATCTTGATACATAATAACAATAGTAATATTAACAGAAGCAAACATTTATTGCCTGCTGACCAAATGCCTATACTGTGCAAAGCTTTGATGTGATTTTCACCTTAACCCTAACAAAGCTATACCAAATGAAGACCTGTGTCCTCAGAAGGCCTTACCTTCTGGTGCCCTACCATTTAAATCACTGCAGCTCTGTCATATTCAACAACTAAAATGATTGTCTTTGTTCCATTCCAAAACTGTTTTCCAGTATACCTGTGTATCTCTTAAATGGGAATCATTTTTTTCTTGAGTAACTTTATCTCTTATGTTCATATTCTGTATCTTCTAGAAAACCCACAATCTCAAAAAATAGAGTTTGGTAATAATGACAGATCCTAATACACGCTATGCTAGGACCCTTGTATATTTTATCTTTAGTTCCAACAGACCTCCTACAGGGAGTTAGCTGTGTTGGCAGGCAAGGAAATTGACAATGGAGATGTTAATTCCTTTGCCCCTGATCACACAGCTAGTACTGAACTGAGCTAGAATTAAAATTCAGTTCCATGGGCAGCCAGAGCCTCAGCCCCCTCAACTATCTCCTGTTGGGAAAAGTTCCTGGATTTTAAGTGTTCTGACCCTGGCTGCCCACCCCCCCCAGCACCACCCCCCAGCCTCCCCCCCACAATGTGCCTCTAAGTGAGTCCTTATACCAGGCTGGACTCTCCCTCCCTGAATGAAATGGAGGAAAATAACACTCATGCCAAATACCTCCAGGGGTTGCATCAAAGCTCAAAATCAAATTGAAAAGAGAATAAGATAACACTTTGAATACTGGAAAATACCACACCTATTACATAAACAATTGTTAGCACTGTTTTCCAAAAGCAAGTAGGCAGAAACCCACTTTAAACCTAATAAATACCCTAAATATATATGGACAATTGCAACAAAGGGACACAGGCCCCTCTACCTCCACCACCTAATGAAATTCATTCCATACCCCACACTCTATATAAAAATTAACTTAAAATGGATCATAGACCTTAAATGTAAAACTTAAAACTATAAGACTTCTAGAAGAAAATACTTGTGACTTTGGACTAAGCAAAGATTCCTTACATATGACACCAAAAGAATAACCTGTAAAAGAAAAAATTGATAAATCGTACTTCACCAAAATAAAGAACTTCTGCTCTTGGCAAGAACTTCTGTTAAGATAACAAAAGATGAGCCACACGCTGGGAGAAAATAATTGCAAATCACATATCTGATAAAGATTTGTATCCAGCATATACAAAGAACTCTTAAAAGTCAATAATAAGAAAGAAATCTTCCTCCAAAAACAGCCCAGAGATTTGAAGAGATTTTTCCAAAGAAGATATATGGACGACTTATAAGCACTTGAAAAGATGTTCAGCATCATTAGTCACCAGGGAAATGCAAGTGAAAAACACAATGAGATACCACTAACATCTATTAGAATCGCTAAAAAATAAAACAACCCAAAACCTGACAATACCAAGTGCTGTTTGCAGATGCTGCTGGGCTGATTGCAAAACTAGTTCAGCAACTTTGGAAAAGCGCTTGGCAGTTTCTTATAAAGTTAGACATGCACTCTCCACACGGCCCAGCGCCCACACTCCTGAGTCTCGACTGCAGTGAAATGAAAAGTTATGCTCACAGGAAATCCTGTATGTGATGGTTTATAGCAGCTTTATTTGTAATTGTCAAAAACTAGAAACAACTCAGATGTCCCTCAAGAGGCAAATCCATACAATGCAGCACTACTCAGTAATAAAAAATAAAAAAAAAAACACGGAGCCCCTGTTACATACAACATGGATGAATCTCAAATGCACTCAGAGAAGTAAAACAAGACAAACTCAAAAGCCTACATACTGTATGATCCCATTTTTAGAACATTCTGGAAAAGGCAAAACCATAGAGATGGAAAATGTCCTGGTGGTTGTTAGGGGGTGGAGGTAAGGGAGGGCTTTTCTACAGTGGGGGATGAGGAATGGAGGAGGTTGATGGAACTCTATCATATTACCACATGCAAATTATACCTTAATTTTAAAAATGAATAAAAGTATATTACCTGGATAGATAGGTTACCTGGATAGATAGGCATGGAAAACACCTAAGAGAATGCTGGGCCCAGGTCTCAACTCTGGTGCCTAAGAGTTAAGTGGTCAGATTCAAGTCACTTCAAATAAGTTCCAGTTTCCTAATCTGTCACATGTGAGTATTCTGTACATGCCAGACAATCTTCTAGGTGCTCGACTCTATCGACACAATAAATCCTCAGAACAGCTATATGACTGAGGTCTATTATTATCCCCTTTCACAGACAGGAAAGTAGAGGCACAAAGTGAAGTAATTTGTCCAGATTCACACTGCTGGAATTTGGAGCCAGTCTGTCGACCTCAAAGGCGAGAGCAAAAGAACCACACTCAATGGTCACCACAAATCTCAACCTTCCCAGTCGAGATGATAAAGGACAGGAAAGCAACTTTCCGCACTACAGAATTAGCAATGCTTGTTTTCCAGGTGTCAACCCTCTCCTTCAATGCTGGCTGGATCAAAGGATTCCATCTATCTGCTTTGAGATGCAACTTTTGAAAAGAACATTAAACAGAAACAATTTCATTCTGGTTTCACAAGTTCTGCCTCACCTACCTCAGAGTTGCTTTGAAAACCTAAAAAATATTTATCGTGACATTTAATAATAAGCGTTTGCACAGGCTGACTGCTCGGGCCCTAAAGGGTCTCGTTTGGTTGGCGACAGTCCTGAGGGTGAAGCACGCATCAGCTTCTTGCGTTTTATGCTGCACCCAATAAAGCACTGTCTGCCTTTAGCAACTTGATAGCTTCCATTTCACAAGGACAAAGTAGACAGTGACAAACAAGACAGGTCTCTATGGCCCACCTTCCACTCGCTGCCCGGGGGCTGCCGGGCGCTGCATTAAGCAGACAGGCTGAGCACCAGAGCAGGGCCAGGGCTCCCACAGACTTCCCCCATCTGATGTCATGGTGACACCCATAGAGAAGGTTGTGCCCACCACGATCCCAAATCGCGAGTTAACACAGAATTCTGCCTAACAGACCACAATCCTACAGACTATGTCTTTCAGTACATGGGGTTTAGATAGAACAGAGGCAAACCACACACCTGCCATCAGTCCTGGATCACATGACTAAAGGATAGAAGACGGAACGAAGGGAAGGAGACGTGGCGGATGCCACATCTTGCATCTCGCATCCATCTCTGTTCTCCTGGCATTCCTGGGCTCCTCTCCTCAGCTCTCCTTGCCCACAGTGACCATTTCAGTCTGTCCTCCCTCTGCTCAAGCCTGGCACCCATCCCCTCCCCACTCATCTCCCCTTCTACTTCAGGGAAAAACAAACCATCATGAGAAAGGGACTCGCAGAGCTGACTACCACTTAAGCCAAAAACCTAGCCTCCATGAGTGCGCAGCCTCTGCCTATCCCTCCAGGCTCAGGGAGGGAGCGCCCACCTCCAGTAGGGTGAATCCTGCCTGTTGGGCTCTGGTCCCTTCCCCACTGTCTGCTCAAGGACCTCCCGCCCTTTGTCCTCCCTTCTCTCTCCAAGTGGCTCAGTTCTCACCCCAGCTGGCTCCTTCCCTCCACACTGAGCCCACACCAGTCTCTCACCTTAAAACCACCCCAGAGCTCAGGGCTCCCTCCCTTGTCTCCTGTACAGACAATTCCCCAAGCCCTGGGCTCACCCCACTATCCACTGCCCAGCACATTCCCTCCTCTGCCCTCTGCAGCCCCTCCCACGTCTCCATTCCTGCTGAGGCCACAGTGACTTCAGGCCTTTGTTCTTCAGGCCTTTTTCCCATGACACCGATCCGACCCCTCACCTTCCCTGGCATCCACCACCCTGACTCCCAGGGCCACCTCCTGCCTCTGCACCCACTCTTCCCCAGCTCTCTGTGCAGGGCCCTGTCCTCCACCCCTCTCTTCAAGATGGGTGTTCCTTGGAGGAGTCACGTTCTAGACTTCTCTCCTTTCTCCACGTGTTCCTCAGGGACCCACCATGGGCCAAGCCTTGGATTCCTAGTGCCTATCTCCCGGGCTCACCCCTCACCTGAGCTTCACACCCACACACCCAACGGCCACTGGACTTCTGCAGGTGGCTGTCCCACAGACCCTGCGAATTCCACCTGCCTCGGTTGGAGACCGCCACCTTACCTCCCAGGGCTTCCGGCTCAGGGCGCCGTACCCCGAGCCCAGCTCACAGCACCAGGCTGGATGCTCCCTTTGCCTCACAGCCCTCGTCTGAGCGATCACAAAGTCTGGTGGATCCTCACTATCCACTGCCCCTGGTTCTACCACCTTCTCCATCTCTACAGTCTCTACCACCTGGGCCAGGCTGCTTTTGTCTCCCTCCAGCACGATGCCACAGCCTCCTAACTCACCTCCTGTCTCCGCTCTGACCCCCAAAGTTCCCGCCTCACTCGCAGCCAGGGTGGCTTTCCTAAGATGCAAATCTAACTTAGATACTTGGGTGGCATCGCCCCACTCTTGGGATACAGACCCAACTACCCAGTATCCTCAGATGCTCTGGCCACCACTCCAGCGTCCCCCCATAGTTGCCTTCACTGCAGGACCCTCTCCAACCACCCGAAGCCTCTTCCAGTTTCCCACATGGACCAGACCCTCTCTCTGTTCTGGTCAGAGCTCAGCGGCTTGCGCACGTGCTGTTCCCTCTTCCTGGGTCACTGTTCCCCTCCCCCCCACTCCTGCCCCTGTCCCCAAAACACTCAGAGTTAACCTCTGAATACTCCTCAGTCCTTAGCTTAGACGTCATTATCTTCAAGACACACGGATTCCGGGTTAGGCATCTAGAGATATTCCTGCTATGGGCTATAAACCAAGGTCCACGTGTCTGTATCCCCCAGGCAAGGGCCCCACGGTGTGGCCGGGCCTATTCCTTCTCTCTGGTCTCCCTCAGGCCTTGCCGAGGATCCTGGACACAGCAGAAGCTCTGTGACTCCCAGACTGACAGAGCTTATATAAAATCACCTCTTAATGCTCAAGACACATTCCACCTCTCTGCTTTTGGTCCACAGAAATAGCCATCCTTAGCTAACAGAAACAACTGTATCCTCTCCAGTCTGATGAGCCAGCCAGAAGAGGCAGCGGGAACTCGGACATCCACCCGACCGCAGGCTCTCTAACTTTCCTGAAAAGGCATGTTCCATGGCCCACTATTGTTAAGGACCACAACTAGCTTTGGCCATTTCTAACACTGGTTATTTGTCAAGTGTTTTGGGTTCTGCTCATGTTTGCAGCACAAGGCTCCTGTCTCCTCTGTGGAGTTACAGGCTGCTTCACTCAGTTCAGTCTCTCCCAAGTGGAAGGAGCTGCGGCTTCAAGAGCTTCCCAAGATGCAGAGCGCCCGACAGATAAAGCGGGGCTCCTGCATGGTGGACAGACAGCGCTGGGTAGAATCCTATCTATAGAAGGACACCTCCAGAAATAAAAGTCCCGAATGCAGGCAAAAGAACCTACCCCGCATGACCCACAGGAGGCAGTGGCGTATCTTGGACGAGAACATGGGTTCGGGGCCAGGCTGTCTGCAAAGCTCGCCCCCACCGCCTGCTCCGTGAACTCGGGAAGAGGGCATTTCCTATCAGTACTTCTTATTGGTAAGACGGTGGTGGTTAATAGTGCCTGCCCCCAGGGGCTGTTGGGAGGCTGGAAAGACGTTTTGCAGGCGAAATGCTCAGCATGCTATTCTAACACATCCCTAGGGCTCAATAGACGATGGCCACCGCTGTCATCAGAAGTGGCGGCAGGAGAGCATGTGGATGTGTGCAAACATGAACACAGAAAACTTCAACATGCGAAACCCTCCAACCTGACTACTCCATTCATTGAAAACTTTCATTTACAAAGCCCTATATAAAGTGGTAAATACTGAGTAGAAAAATTCAGCAAATCACAGAAGTAGTCAGGATAACAGAAATGGAGGGCATTTGAGGGTTTTTTTCTGTTTTTGTCTTACTTTTATTATATTTTGTAAATAAGTTCTTTCTTTAAACAAAATCTTGCTCAGAATATGTGAGGCTCTTTTGAACGGAGGGTGAGAGGCTGGAACGTGTCAGCAACCTTTTGCCCCACAATGCCTCCAAGGCCTTGGCTTGGTTCCCTACAGGCGGTGGGATGGTCACTAATCGATTCATTGGGGTGTGGCATGGGGGAAAAGGCACAAAGCCTATGAGATGTGCCCAAGGGGCAGAGCTGAGTGTGCAGTGGGTCTTCTTCCTCCATCCCACCCAGGGCTCTTAGCCGGGGACCATATAACCTGTGAGAGCACACCCATATGACAAGGCCTAGTGAGGAAGAGAGAACAGTACAATACAGGAATTCAGATGAATTCACTGTTTTTAGCTTTGTTTATTCATCTCTTGTTTTTTAAGTCATAATTGAACTTATCAAATCAATGTTGGCTTTCCAAGAAAGTTATTGCTTCAGATTCGACTTTAAACCTAGCTAAACTAAGGTCAGGTAGTTTAAGACCTGGCTTGCATTTCTCTTTGAACTTGGTAGAGCTTTCATCTGTCCACCTGAGGATGGATGGGTTCAACTCTAAATGTATTTGGGCCTGGGGGCAATCGACACATGCACTGACACACTGACATGCTGAGAACACACGCTCGAGTTCCCTGCACACTCAGACACACAAAGGCTTTAGGTAAAACTGAAATTACCACCAAACACAATAGGGCTCCCCACCATTGAACACTGACTGAAAGCCAGCAAGCCAGGGAGAGATCTCAGAAACAAAATTAGAGATAACCAAGACCAGTAGTAAAGCTATTTCTATTTCTATTAAAAGACAGGCAAGTTTCTCAGTGTCCCTCTTAAAATTGGGTTCATTGCTTAATATCCAGGCAATCAAGAACTCATGGTATCCAGCAATCACAACTCTGAGGAATGAAAGTGAGGTCAAAGCTGAATCAAAATGACAAGAAACACACTGAAACCAAAGTTTTAAAGGAAAATAATGAAATGCATATAAAGGATTATGAAACAGCAGAAAATGCTTAAAGTTTTCTAATTGCTGAAATAGTTCAAGTTAAAGAAATTAAATAAATTTTATACTCTTCTCTAAGCAAATTTAATTGTCATGCATCTCATGAGAATGCCAACTTAATCCAAACTGTAAAACAAAACAAAAAATGCACTTTCTATCTAGTATCAGTTCAATGTTGTAAGTGTCTCTCTGGCTAAAAATATTACTACTGATGATGATTAATAGACACTATTTTAGGGTAAAGTTCAGGTTACATTATTCAGTATAATGATTTTAATTAAACCTATTACCATATCTTTATATAAGATTACAAGAGCTATCGGTGATACAAAATAAGTTTTTCTTGAATAATGTATGAAGCAATTATTAATTTACATATTTCTCAAGAAAACGCATATTAAAATGATTTCACTTGGAGGTTTTGAGCTAAAATATATATGGTCCACAAATTCTCCTTTCAGACTTAAGTGTTCCTTCTTTGGAAGATTTAGGGCATAGTCAAACAGCCTCAGAAGAACCAGAGCATTCTGATACAGGAAAATGTAGCAAGACCAGTTTGGCCCTGGGCCCCAACTCGTGCCTTTCACGGGGAATGGATGAAACAGGGCGATAGCTGGGCATGATGGCTTCATGTAGCTAAGGAATAGAAACACACAGCATTTTGGAGAGATTCAAGGATGTGCCACTCTGAGCCACCCTGGTGTATGTGCTGTAGGAATCCAGAACAAAAAGAAAGATGATGTCAACAATTGCTTCTATTCCTTATACCCTACTAAATAATGACTACCTACATCTTAAAATACCTCTTCTCTTTGTAATCCAGCTTCCTTTAAGCAGATTCTGGTCTTTAAAATAGCATTCCCCATCTCTACCACCAACATATGGTTCATTCAATCCCAAGTGACAATTTAGCAGTTGGAGGAAATCATTCCTATCAGTAGTTTCATGTTTAAATATGACAAAGTCCAAACCAAAAAATTAATGAAGAAAATACAAACTTACTGCGATTAAGATTCTTCAATGAATCCAGTACAAGCTCCTATACTTAAAAATCAATTTATTATGGCCAACAAACACGAAAAGATGGTCAACATCATGAATCATTAGTGCAAATCAGAACTACAATGAAGTATCACCTCACACCCGTTAAGATGGCTACCATCAAAAAAGAAAAACAGAAAATAATAGGTGTTGGCAAAGACATGGAGAATTGGAACACTTGTACACTGTTGGTGGGAATGTAAATTGGTACAGCCACTAAGGAAAACAGTACGGAGATTCCTCAAAAACTTAAAAACAGAATTACCATATGATCCAGCAATTCCACTTCTAGGTACATATCCAAAAGAACTAGAAGTAGGATCTCGAAGAGATATGTGCACACCCATATTCATTGTGGTATTATTCACAACAGCCAAGAGGTGGAAGTAACGCAGATGTCCATCAATGGATGAATGGATAAAGAAAATGTGAATGTTAGCCTAAAAAAAGAAGGAAATTCTGACATATGTTGCAGCATAGATGAATCATAGATGAGGACATTATGCTAAGTAATATAAGCCAGTCACAAAAAGACGAAAATACTGTATGATTCCACTTATACGAGATCTCTAAAGTAGTCAAACTCACAGAGACCAAAAGAAGAACTGTTTGCCAGGGGCTGGGGACAGGAGGGAACGGGGAGTTGTTTAATGGATAGAGTTTAGGTTTTGCAAGATGGAAACATTCCAGAGATCTATTTCACAACAACGTGAATATAGTTAACACTACTGAACTGTACACTTAAAAATTGTTTAGACAGTAAATGATACTTATGTGGCTTTTACCACAATTAAAAACAAGTAGACAAACAATGTGTTATGCCTTCCTTAGAGAATATCAACAACGGGTAAAGGGTCTTGCCATGTTTCCCAGGGGAGGGATGCTATCTTCATTGGGCAGGACTGCTTTTAGCACCTCTGCCTCCTGCCTGTTCAAAGTCAAGAATAACCCCCTGTGCACAACACACTGAGTCATTGTCACAATCAAACAATGCCCCCGTCATTCCCAAATAGTCCTGGACTGAGAACCACCAGGTTAGACAAGAGCTTCCCAACCTGTGTGGCTGTGTCACAAATGAGTCCCCAGCACACAGAAGCCCTCAGCCCTTGGGTCAGCCTGGCCAGACCCTGGGCCACTGGGTCACTCCAGCCACGAGAAGCTGTGCTATACAAGGATGACCAGTTTCTATGTGCCCATGTATGACAAGGGTGGGGAAGCAGAGGGTCAGGTGTGCCCCGGCTCTGCTATCTGCACCTCCTCTCTCAGAGGTGAGACATTTGGAATGAGCGCCAGAGGCTGCACGTGTCTCATCCCCGATTCCCCGGTACCAGGAGACCAGAAGGGAGTGCGTTCAAGGATGGAATGAGCTATAAGACACTGAAGGGTCAGGGTGAACCACCAGGACCCAGGGGTTGAGGACAGAGCTCCTACCCTCAGCAGAACACAGGCACCTGCAGATTAGGGGCTAAGTAGCAAACAGTACAAGGCAAGAGAAAGAAAGGGGAGGAATTAGCAAACCGCATCACAGATGAGAATAAAACCCTCCTCTTTGGAGCCACTGTGCTCTCCTTAACCTCCTAAAATCCATTTGCCAGGCATTAAGTCATACTAAATAGGGGTATTACTGTAATCTAGGCAAGAACAAACTTGAATTACTATTTTTTTTTTTTTTTTACTTTTTACTGGCACAGCCGTGTAGCTAAAGAGGCTCAGGGAGAGGGGGGTGACCCTGTGAACAGGGCTCCACAGCCTCCAAATTGGTTACCTGTCTAGACAGCTTCCAGGAGCAAAGCATGACTTCCAAATGATGGTGATTTTCTAAAAAACACTTGAAATTCAGAAGCTGGCAGACAGGAAAATGGTCCAGTTAAAAAGCATCTTCAGGGCCCGACCCACAGTGAAGCAGTTTTGAAAACAGTGACTGGAGAATATAACATGTCACATTTGTGTTTGACTCATGGTCTGAACAATCTCACAAAATGAAGCCTTCAAGGAGCAGGAAGGGGTGGAAGAGGGGCCTGTGCAGGACAGTGAAAAGGGAAGATATAGAAGGAAGGATAAAACCCACAGGCTGCTCCTCCACCCTCCCGGCCACCACCCGCTGCCCCCACAGCCCAGCCCACCCCACCAAACCTCCACAAACCTAGAGACAATGGTCAAGGGTGTGGGGACACTTGACAGGCAGAGGTAGCTGAACACGGAGAAGAAAGGCCCTCCTGGGAGAGGAAACAGTGAAAGCAAAGAGGGACCCACCCTCTGGGACCTGCGTACCCCTCCCGTCCCGCCCCAACCCCAAGCCACGTGCACACAGGCTGCCCTGCATCCCACCCAAACCTGCCCATAGCAGGTGAAGCTGTGTCCCCCCGCCAAAATATATGCAGGTTCTAACTCCTGGTACCTGCGAATGTGAACTTATTTGGAAATAGGGTCTTTGTAGATGAAACCAAATTAAGATGAGGTCATATTAGATTACGGTGGGCCCTAAATCCAATGTCAGCCTCTTTACAAAAGAAAGGAAAGGAGCCTGGGCACAGACACCCACGCAGGGAAGAAGGCCATATGAAGGCAGAGGCAGGAGTGGAGGATACAGCTAGAAAAAAAAGAGCGCCAGACTGCCAGCAGCTGCCATGAGCTGGGAGAGACAGAAAAGGACCCTCCCCTAGAGTCTTCAGAGAGAGCACGGCCCTGCCAACACCTCCAGCACCGGGAGAGAATTAATTTCTGTTGTTTTAAGTGGTCCAGATTGTGTTCATTTCTTACAGCACCCCTGGGAAATGAAAGCACCGCCCAGTCGCAAGACAAAAAGGCAAGGATTCTCCCTCTACCTGTAGTAAAAGACGAAGGTTTGCTTTCATTTTCAATCTCTTTCCAACCAATAGCTTTGTAAAATACAACAGAAATGATTTTCTAGTAAACCAAAATACCACTTGGATGACATAGTGGTGTCAAATCACTACATAAGGTTCTAAGCACGTACTGTCAGTGCTTGTCCTGGTCTCACGAGGGAGATGTAATAAACATCCATGCATAGGCAAGGGTCCGAGACCCCCTGCTGTGAGCGTACAAAGAGCTGCGTGTGCCAGGCCCTTGGCTGCGACACAGCGGGGGCGGCCCATGGGGGGAGGGAGGGTATGCCTTGGTCAGGAATGACAGAGCCAGGATTAAGGTTCCAACTTTCCAGGATCAAATCCTGACACCTCCTCCCCACCCAGCCCCTCCTTCCCCACTCTCTTCCCCAGTGCATCAACAATAGTGCCACTCCACTATTTTATGGTCTAGCCAGCCCTGTCCAACAGAACTTTCTGCAATGTTGGAAATACTCTGTGTCTTCTCTGTCCAACATAGTAGCCACTAGGTACATGTGTCTACTGAGCACTTGAAATATGGCTAGGGTGACTGAGAAGTAAAAATTTTAGCTTTATTTAATTTGAAAGGATTTAAATTTAAGTAGGGTAATGCAGGTCTAGAAGACATACCATTGCAGCATCCCTCATTCTGCTCGTTTTATCCCAAAGTTGGTCCCTCAACCCTCGGGTCAACTGGTATTGATTTCTCTTAGTTTTTCCCAGAGGACACATCCTGTAAGAATTAAAGAAGATACTGCAGGGAAGAGGCCTGGCACACAGTCGGTGCTCAATCATTTCCTTGAGGACAGAGTCCACCCTGAGACTCTTCCATACCATAGGTTCAATGATTTTGTAGGTTGTAAATAAATACTGATTTTGCTGTCTTGGATTAGGAATGTCACATTTTGACACGATGTGCTCCTGGAAAAGGCACATAGCTACTGTGACTTCTAAAATCTCAAGATTGATTTGCTGTCCCATGACTCCGACCTTAAATGTTCTCCTTCTCTTCCCTCTAGACAGCCCTCTCTACTGCTCTGAGAAAAACACAGCCTGAGCTTTGATTCCTTGGGCCTCAACTAGACCCTAGATATCTGAAAACATAAAAGACAGCCCTGTGTTTGCCCTACAGAGAAAGGTTTAATATAAAAAAGAGGGGGGGGGGGAACCTTCTCAGATCGACCTTCATGTGTGTAATTCCAGAGTCCATATAGATAAAACAATAAAAAGAATGTCCATTCCCCAATAAATTAAAGAGAATTACCATGTCACTCAGCCGTCCACTCCTAGATCTATATGTAAAAGAACTGAGGACAGGTGCTCAAACAAAGACTTGCACTTGAATGTTCATAGCAGCACCATTCACAATAGCTAAAAAGTGAAGACAACCCAAAGGTCCACCAGTTGACGAATGGAGACAGAAAATGTGGTCTATCTCTATAATGGAATACGATTCAGCCATAAAAGAGAAGGAAATACTGACACATGCTACAACATGGATGAACCTTGAAAATATGTTAAGTAAAAGCAGCCAGACACAAAGGCCACATATTTTATGCTGTCATTTATATGATATATCCAAAATAAGCAACTTCACAGAGACAGAAAATAGATTAGTAGTTGCCAGGGGCTGGGGGAGGGGGCAGAGGGGAGGGGCTGTAATGGGAACAGCAATGGGGAGTGATTGACTGTAATGGGAATGAGGTTTCCTTTCAGGGTGATGAAAATGTTTGGGAACTAGCTAGTGGTGATGCTTGAACAACACTGTAAATGTACTAAATGTTTGCTTTAGAAAGGTTAAAATGGTGAATTTTATGTTATGTGTATTTCACTACAAAAAATTAATTAATTAAAAAAAAAAAAAGAATGTGCTGCCCCCAAGTGTGGAATGACACTTTTCATTGAGATCATCACAGAACTGCTCTTTACTTACTGACTCAGAGCCGCTGCCTGTCACTCCAGCTGTAACACATGTGACCGACCCACACGACAGCTTCCAGCAGTGTCAGACCAACACCTTGGAAACAGCGTGGTGCCTCAACCCATCTCTAAAATGGGGCACGAAATTAGTCATCGTAATAACGATCCCAGTGTCAGTGGCTGGTTCACAGGGTCAGCTACGGCTCGCCTGAAGCAAGCCACTATCAATGCCAATGCTTTAATTAAGCCAGATGTAATAAAATCCACCAAGGTGGAAATCCAAGGAAACCAGAAAGAGGGCCACCCCAATGTCCCCAACACCATCACTGTCCCAAAATGCCACCCTAAACATGCGCTCTTACTTTTCTATAGTTGTGTCTCCAATTTGTGTCTCAACAAACATTTGCTATATAGGTCAGAGGATTTAAAACATGAACATCCTAATTAATAACTTTTTAGAAATGTACTCAGAGAGGTAGTATGGGGAGTTTTATAAATGTTGCCAAAATCAAGAAAAGCTTCGGGTTAGGTAATTAAAAATATTTCCACAGGTCAGTCTCTTCTCCTCCAAAGAAAAATCAGCTTGGGCCAGACTCATTATCACCATGCCCAGACACCAAGCCCTGGGCCACGTCTCTCTTGGAGACCAGAGCGTCAACCCCTCTGCTCCTGAGGGTGCCCTCTACCCCCACCGCCCGCCCTGGGTCTCACATACAGATCCTGTGGCCTGAGAAGGCAGAAGCGGGCCTGGTGTCGGGACCAGGGGGCAGCCTGCTCTCCTGGATGGGGTTTTCTTTCCTAGTATCTTCGATGTGGGGGTCTGAATCCTCAGTTATCCTGAAGTGCCCCAGAGAAGGACGTCATGGGGAGGGTTGAGATGAGAACAAAGAAATGGGAGGAAACAAAGTGGGTGCACAGGGGACGGGAAAGCAGAAAAAGAGAAGAGGGGCCAGGTGGGACGGGGGCTGTGAGCAGCCAGCGAGGTGGGGGTAGGCTGTGGAAGCCATCCCTCCGTACAGACGAGGTGGAGGAGCGGGAGCGACTGCTCCAGGAATTCAGGAGCCGAGCAGGGAAGGAATGGGCTCCAAACCCACAGAGGGAACAGGCGCAGAAGGAGGAGGCCACGGAGAGACTGGAAAGCTGGGCCTGAGATGACGAAGAAAACTCCAGCAGGGCTGAGTCACCAGGGGAGGCGAAGGATCAAGCTCCAGCCACCTCGGAAAAACCCTTTCACTGGGCCGCAGCTGAATCGGGGTGACGAGCAGGAAAGGCGACTTGAGGACGTCAAAACCCAAGTTTAGGCAACTCATCGGGCTGTGTTGTTACAGTTGTGTGAGTTCACTAGGGATGCGTAACACCCAGAATGCACAGCTTCCAGAGGCCCCACAGCAGGGTGGCGCAGGGCCGTTGCCTTCTGACGCCTCTCCCCGCGGCTTGCTGGCCTCTCTCTCCGCCTGTCAGCAGCCTCTTTCTCGCTGTGTCCTCACGTGGTCTCTCCTCTGCGTGTGTTGTGTCCTAATCTCCTCCTCTTATAAAGACACCAGTCTCACTGGATCAGGGCCCGCGTCAATGACCTCGTTTCACTTAATCACCTCTTTAAAGGCCCTGTCTCCAAATGCAGTCACATTTGGAGATGCTGGGGTTAGGACTTCAACATATGAATTTGGGGTACGCGATTCAGCGCATAACATAGCAGTTCCCTCTTCTCCTTCCTCTATGCAAATACATGTTTATTAATAAAAAAAAAAGATGTTTTCTTCTCCTTAATGGCAATCTGATTGTTATACATAGTTGTAACACACAGCCCTGAAAAGGGGTTCCTCGGAGGAAAGGCAACCCAACGTGGGGAAAGTTCAAATCTGTCAGCAAATAAGTTCTTTCAAAATGACCTTCTGCAAACATCCCCACCCCCAGCCACGGGGCAGACAGGCACTCCCTGGCAGGACCGCACAATGGCCCCAGTGACCCCCCCACAGACAGTTACTCTCCTCAGGTCCCTCAGAATTTCCAATGGGCATTAAAACCCACGGGTTATGAAACGTGAGCCTGTCAGTGTCCTGGGGCAGAGACGTTGTTCCGGTTCATGACTACCCACCACACTGTGCCCAGCACCTGGCTTTGAGAAGGAAACATTTGTAGAACAAACTATAAAAGGTTTTTACGTTGGGTGTTTTTTATAGCTCATGGCGGCTGCTGGAGAAGGAGGAGAACGAAGCCCAGAGCATGCTGAGAGCTAGCTAAAACTCAAGAGAGCTACGGCATCCCCAACCACAAGCAGCAAATCATCTGGACACGCGGAATTACAGGAAGGGCTCTGATCTTCACGCTCTTGAGTTCTGTAACAGCACACTGAGCAGGCACACGGTGCATGGGGCAGTTCTGCGGACAATGAAATGGGGTGATGGGGAAAAATGGCCTCTGTGCATTCATAGCTCCTGCTCCTGTACACCGCTCAGCCTGTTGTGCTCCCCACACAAGTTTCTCCTCTGCCCTCCATGCTAGCTCGCGAGGCCCCACGAGCTAGGACTGGCTTTGTTCAAAGCCCGCCTCCTTTTGTACCCAGGCCACCTCCCAACACATGGGCACACTCTTGCCCCTCAGAGGTCCTTCCTCCTCCCCACTCCTCCGCCACCTCCACCCTATTTGCTCAGCGCCTCCTCCACTGGGACGAGTCACCCACGGCCCTGCAATGCTCCTCCATGGTGCAGAGGTGGATGCTCTTCCCAGGAGAATAGGCAGCAGGTGTTACATTTCCTGCATAGCCACTCAAAGCCTGTGGTACTCCCTGTGGATATGGCTGCCACACCGCTGCAGAGTAATCCACCAGAGAGGCCGGTCTGGCCCAGTCACTACCCCGCTGAGCACCTCCAGGAATGTGCAACCCCAAGAGGCCCAAGTCCTAGCTTCTTTCCCCAACACGCCAGACCATCCAGAGCCTCCCTGCTGACTTCTCTATCCCCCAAAGCTATGCTCCCACTCCTTTCTCTCTTTCCAGATTCCTGAGGAAGCCAAGTGGTCGCCCTCCTCTCCTTTGCCTCTGCCACCTTCTGCTCCCCAACTCATTCACTGAGCCCTTGACTAGGCAGCCGAGATGCCCTTGCACCAGGAATCCACCAAACCCTTCCTGAGACACGCATACAGACACACACCCAGGACACTAACGTGCCGTGAATGTCATCTTGTTGTGTCAACAGCTGGGCTATAGCACCCAGCTGTTCAATCCAATATTAGTCTAGGTGTGGCTGTGAAGGGAATCTGTAGATGGGATTAATATCTACAATCAGGAGACTTTAGGTAAAGGAGATTATCCCGGATAAACTGGGTGGGCTCGATCCATTCAGTTGAAAGGTGTTAAGATCAGAACTGGGGTTTCCCTAAGGGAGGAAAACTTCACCCTGAGGACAGCAGTGTCAGCTTGTGCCCCAGAGTTTCCAGCCCACTCTACAAATTTCAGACTTGTCTAGGCAGCCCCCACAATCATGTAAACCAATTCATTGCAATAGATAAATATATACCCAGTGGTTCTGTTTTTTGGTGGATGCTGAACTGACACACCTCCCAGCTCCCTGTGTGGGCTGACCTGGCCTTACCTGGACCCACCCCACTGGACCAAGCACACCTAGAGAGGAAGGGCCTCACCCAGCCCTGCAGGGTCCTCCCAGCCTCTGCCCCAGCCTCTGCCCCACCCCTGGAAGACACTCGGGAAAGAAGTGTGGAACGAATGGACTGGTGCTCAGTTAATCACAGCCTGAATTAATAAAAGAGGAAAACCAATAAATGCTCGGTGAACTTACAAAGACAAGAAGCCCTCCCTCCACATGTTTTAGTCACTCATTCATTCACTCACTCACTTATTCAACCAAAACATACTGATTAACTTAAAGATATGTTAAAATTCCCAAGAGGATTGCTCAGCAAAGTTATTGAACTCCTCTAGAAGAAACCTTCCGAACAACACGGGGTTTTTCTTTTTCTTTTTAACAGAAGTTTTGACGGCTGAGGGTGGTGCAGTCACTGACCACTCGGCAGACTTGAGATTCTCAGGACCCGTCAGGCCTTTATAAATGTAACCGTGATGCAATCAAACATGAGAATCACAGAAAAGGCAATATAAATTCATTTAAAATGACTTCTCCCAAAACCTGGCTTCAAATTTATTTTTCCAGGTACCACTAAAAGAAATAAAATGCACCTCTTATGTGTCCTTTCTAGATACAGTTCAAATAAATTTTGAGATATCTGGAAAGC
Organism: Diceros bicornis minor; assembly: GCF_020826845.1. Lineage (NCBI taxonomy): Eukaryota > Metazoa > Chordata > Mammalia > Perissodactyla > Rhinocerotidae > Diceros > Diceros bicornis. The sequence goes on along the minus strand of NC_080745.1, from coordinate 89,524,519 downwards.
ACCAGAATCAGTGTTATTTTCAGATGCAATAACAGAAATGACAGATTCTTTTCAACCAAAACAGGAGTTCAAATAAAGACATAAAACCAGGGCAAAATGAAAACACAGTGTTGAGGTATCTACTGTGCACATAAATAGCAGTCATGTTAATAGCTTTTAATAATTTCTGATGGCTATGTTTAATACAGAGGTGGGAGCAACATCCATGTTTACAACCTGGAAAAAATGGTATTTTACTCCAGAAGAAGACAGTGCCTACTACCAAAAGTGACTGAAGGACAGAGAAAATGTCAGAGAAAACGACAGTAAACAGCACAATAACAAGTGAAAAGGGCAAAAGCACCGACTTCCAAAGTATAAAAGGTGTGTTATTTAAAGACTCCACAATGTGCCTGAACATATGATAAAAAACATCTGAGGCCCTTGACGGTGGCTAACTGGTTACCAAGTTAAATAAAATTTGGAATGCATTTTACAATTACACTTACAATCGCCACTGTCAACAGAGAAAACCTGCCGGTTCTTACTCTGCATTTGTAAAGCATGATTTAGAGTGAACTGGAGAAAACTTTGAAATTAAATACAAAAGCAACCGCAAGAAAATAATTACATTTATTGGAAAATGAAGTGACATGATCATCAGAGAAAATTACATAATTCAGCTCTTGGTCTTGGAAGGTCTGGAATTTGACAAAGACAATACTGTATAAAAACGAAACCATTAAGAAGAAAGCTCAGGATGGGATTCCCCATTTATTTCCAAGATTTGTATTTGCAGCCAAAGAGTCATCTATCTCTATAATGACCAATTAATACCAAAATTATTTTGGTTCTACTTTATATAGATGGCCCTAAATGATGCAAATGTCTACATCAGAGCGAACTCGAAAATGCTTGGCTGCAATCCCGAGGGGGATGGGCAATGTTTCTTGGGAATGAAGTCTGTAAACTAATGTTCCTTCCATGCCTTCACACTCCAGAAGCCCCCTCCTCTCCCATTCCGAGTTAACCCTTGACTGACTTCTGGAAGAGTGAGCACCAGGATTTCTCAGCAACTCCAATTCACCCTAACAGCTCCAGGGACCAACTCACCACTCAACAATCTCCCCAGGATGGATACACAGAGCAGCTCTTCTCCCTCCCCCACGGCCATGAGCTCCATGGACTGAGCCCAGCATGAATTTCTGAGACTTGGTCAACACCAGGTTAAATCTTATAGAGCAATGACTCATCTTAGTTGGCGCTCTAAATATTGCAGAACTCAGCATTCCCTTGAGAAAGTGATGTTTCCTGTGCTGCTTGGAACATTATAAGCCCATCTTCTGAAAACTCTTACCACTTTGGCAAATGTGATGTGAATCTAGTATACACATAGAGTGAACAAAAGCCCTTGTTTAATAGATGTGTGCTCTTTCCTTCCACCCAAATCTGACCACATTTCTTCACCTTCTGGAGCCTTCTGGAGCTTTCTGGAGCCCACCGTGAACATCTCTTGCCACATCTACTCCCACTCACCCAGCTGTATGGAACTGCCTTTTGAGAGAATTTTACATTCTGGCCAATTCAAATATATATACTTTTATGCTTACAGATAAAAGCCAACTGTCTACTTATAATACTTCATTAATTTAACTATGCATTCTTAAACAATTATTTTGTTTGTTTATTTATTTTTCCCCCAAAGCCCCAGTAGATAGTTGTAGGTCATAGCTGCACATCCTTCTAGTTGCTGTATGTGGGACGCGGCCTCAGCGTGGCCGGAGAAGCAGTGCGTCGGTGCGTGCCTGGGATCCGAACCCGGGCCACCAGTAACGGAGCGCCCGCACTTAACCGCTAAGCCACGGGGCCGACCCCTAACTATGCATTGTTATCTAACATCATAGTATATGGATATTAATTTAGAAATATTTTTGTCTACTCTCACATTCATGAAACTGTTTTACACTAACTTTTGACTTGTATCTTTGATATCAGTGTCTTATTCATCACCAACACTCATTTTTTGGTCATCATTTTACATAACTAAAGTGTTTATAATATGGCACTTTTTATGAACCATAGTAAATTATTTCCTAAGCCACAAGTCCCCATTTTTATAATATTGGCAGTTTTACTTTTTTAATTTATATGTTAGGTACATATCCATGATCTTTCGTGATCAATGCAATGTAACCAATTACTCTACTTTTTAAATGACCTTGAAATAATGACACCCAACACTTGGGTTCATAGGAGCAGGAAGTTGCCAAATGTTTGTTAAATTTCTTTGCTCCTTTTTTATCAGTTCTGCCAGGTAATTTGTAGAATCATGATAAACCAGCATCAATGTTTCAGGCTAACGTGTTTCAGTATTTTTTTTAAATAATATAATGAGAAAGATGTTATAAGGCCTCAATGAGAAGGCTACCTAACTTCGAAGGCAATAACAGTGGTAGAGACAAATGTGGGATGTGCACATATTGGCCATTACATGATGGAGAGCAGATCCTGCATGTGGGGGTTTCTCCAAATCTGGTTCGTAGGTCCTGCACAGCAACTTCCTCCAATTTCCACGCTCTCCAGGACCGGGGGCCCTGTGTCTTCACTGGGGTCCTCTTGCATCCCCTCACTCACTCAGGACCTCCCCAAGAGCTGAGACTCTAATATTCTTCTGCATCCCCAGTACCTTCCATAGTATCTGGCCTCTAGTTGGTGCTCAGAAATATTTGTTAAATGAATACATGTATGGATAAAATCACCAAAAGCCTTTCAAAAAAACAAAGGCACAGTATCCAGAGGTGAGATCTGGGGAACAGAAAGGAGGCTTTTGGTTGAAAGAGTTCTGAAGTCACATGTCCTAAATACCCATGTGCAACCTGCGATGACCCACCACAAGGTCCCCATTGGATTGTGATAAATAAGAAAAACAGAGAAAAGGAAATAATTTTATAATATTCAAAAGTTTTTAAAATTTAGACCTGTCCTCTATTATGAGATTGGATCCCTTCTACTCTAGGAAGGTCAGGAGGTCCTCTGTTAAATAAAACAATAGTGATAATAAGCGGGGCTGGCCCGCTGGCGCAAGTGGTTAAGTACACCCGCTCCGCTGCCGCAGCCCGGGATTCGCCGGTTTGGATCCCGGGCACGCACCGACGCACTGCTTGTTGAGCCACGCTGTGGCAGCGTCCCATATAAAGTAGAGGAAGATGGGCACGGATGTTAGCTCAGGGCCAGTCTTCCTCAGAAAAAAGAGGAGGATTGGCATCAGATGTTAGCTCGGGGCCGATCTTCCTCACAAAAAAAAAAATAATAATAATAGTGATAATAAACAGCAGTTGCTTTGTATTGTTGTTTTATCACTAACTGATGGAATACAGTTCTCTATTGTCTCTTTCCCCTGACTAAAGCATACACTCCCCTCCTCACACCCTGACACTGACAGATCTCCATGCCTACAATATTGCCTAGCACATACATGGGACTCAACAAGATCTGGTGATTACAATTTTTTCAAAGGTAGCAATTTGTTTTTACTGGCCCATCAAATCATGCTAACATTGGGTAATACAATCTAGGAAGCCCACAGAATAAAGAAGGCCAATATGTAAGAAGGATTCTTAGGCGCCCTTTCTTCCTCCAATCCTCTCCCAAATTCCAAGCCCAGGGCTTCTCTATGACTGCAGAGGCCAGGGGTTGAGGGAGGTAAGAACCAGGTTTGGGGTAAACAATGGGCTAAAATGAAGAGATGGATTAGAGGACAATGAACAAGCCAGGAATCAAAGGCAGAGGATTCCTAGTCTTCCATCCCAACTTGCACAAAGGGGTCTCAATGCCCTCCCTTGTCAGTTGCCTCAGGCTCCCACCTCCCAAAGTCTCCCTCCTGCCTCCCCAAGTCTTCATGAGGTAAATGCCTCTGATCAACCCTCTTTTGCAGAAGCCACCCCCCTCTGAGCACTCCCCTACCCTCTTCCTCATCTTTGCAAGATTCTGTGTCCCTCTGGTAGGTGTAGCAGGCAGGACCAGGGAGCATTCCCGGGGTGGATGTACTTTGCATAGAACCACTGTTATGTTTGAGCTCTATCCCTTGAACATGGAAATCTTCATGGAAACTCATTGAAAGACATGGCAAATGAATATTCTGTTGAGATACTAATTTGCGTTTTGTTCTCATTGACACATGACATAGGAAACACCAAGCGGTATCTCTGCCTCCCCATCCCAGGAAGGCAGTCCTGCTTTGTTGAACAGAATACTGCACCCACAGGGGGCATTAGCAGCATTTGTATTTTTCCATTTGGGCTCCCAAGGAGAAGTTGCCGGACATGGTGAGGATGGCCCCACCCTCTCATGCCTGGAGGCCCATCTGGGGAGAGGGTCTTCTACACCATGATTAGATTTAACGTCTTGGCATGCTAGTGAGAGGAGCTTTGAACCAGAGGTCTGCCTAACAAAAATAACATAGGAGATAATTATAATGAGGTAACTAGATGCCTCTTGAACCCACATGTGGTAAAGAACATACACATTTAGCTAAAAATGGCTTTATATACTATCTTCCTAATTGCAATGTAAAACAATCACTCGCCAATGAAGAATTAATTAATTTTAAGTCATGGAAGACCCAAGATATGGTCAGGAGATTATTGGGTGAAGGATTTAAGGATGAAGGAGGTTAAAAAAAATAGCATTCTTAAGTCATCAAGTGATAGGATAATACTAGATAATGAGATTTAGCAAGATTTAGAGTCATTAAGAATATTAATTTTTTAGGGGCAATATAGCAAAAGAGGGAGAAGTAGAAATATTTTTTAAATCTAAAAACTCATCATTCTACTCATGACAAGTGCCAGTAGCCCAATATTGTGACCAGAAGAACGTCTAGCAATTTTGACCCCAGTTAACTAAGCACAGCAGAATAGCTGTCTATAATATATTTTCTCTCCTGTTTCATAACATAATAAAGGGAGAGCAAAATTAGTTCAAAAGCTTTAAACAGCTTTTTAAAGATTTTAAATAACTTTTAATGGGTTTTTCTTCTTCTTTTATGTATCAGAGGAATTTGTTTGGAAGATTAAGAAATCACCTTAGGAAAAACAGAAAACAACTCACTAATCATCTTCCATTTAGCCTTTTATATGAGTAAATAGGGAAATCATTTATAATCACATCCATTATAAAGAATTCAAATTACTCCACTCTGTTTTATTATCTATCAACAGGAAGCATACCTCCTCACTATCAAGTTCAGTTAGTGAGTTGCTCCTATGATTAACTCCTATTTCAATAGCCAAACGGTTTCTCAAATCTAAGCAGTCAAGTCAAGAGTCCAAACCAAAGGAGGCAGTGAGAGATGAGAACACAGACACCAGGGCACACTCTGCAGCCACGGGGGCAGGAGGCACCACCGAGGAACCAGCGCTGCACGGCCAGCTTGGAGGTGTCCTAGAAAGTGACGGCACCAGGTGTTGTACCTCTCCTTGGATGCCAGCGGCAGGTGCATTTTCAGAGTAATTTTCTGATCTCCAGTTTCGTATTCATGTGTTCATAAGGTGTTGGCACCCGAGGCATGCCAGGCCAAGTGCTCACAGCCAAGAGCTTTGATCTGCGGGAGAGGTGGGACGTGCAAACGGCAGCTGTCAACACGCTTGTTCTCTGTGGTTTAATAAAAAAGTAGAGTCTTTTGTGGAGGACTCTGGGAGTACAACAGCATGAAGCACGGGATGCCAAGACAAACTGGTACAAGTGGCTTCTGCACTGGGTTTCAGAGGCTGACTGGCAGATCCCCTGGGAGAGATGAGGGGAGCATGCATCCAGGAGGAGAGACCTCTGCAGGCAAAGACTCAGCAACAGGCAACACACTACACGTGACCGTTTGGCGGCTTGTGTAGAGACAAGAAGGAGCAAAGGAAGGGGTACAGCTGACAAGTGCTCAGAGCCAGTCACAGGGGGACAGAAGCCCAGGGCACATTCTGGCTCCTTCTACTCCTGCCAGACAGCCGCTGTCACTTATTCTCCCACATAAGCCTCTGCTTGCCCTCTCCACCGCAAGCCAGACTCAGGCAGACACCAACTCCCAGAGCCTAGAAGGACTGAGTGTGACTGAATATTCCCACATACTGAAGAAGGAGAAATGACTGTGAGAAAGGAAAGCTCTGTGTCCTGGTGAGGAAATGATACCCGGTGGGCAAACCTCTTCCTCGTTACTACAATTAACCTTCCCTGGCCTGTGGTGTCAGCAGCCATCATGGTGATGGAGAGAAAGGAGGACTAAAATAGCCACAGCCTGTAGCTGAGAGAAGGATTGAAGTAGAAGCCAAAGGGAAGAGAGATCGAGGCTCTTATTCACCCTCCTTGGGTTCAAGTGCTTTCCTGTGAAGAACCATCATACGTATAAGCATCACAGGGCCAGTAGAAGCGTTTCATCATCATGGGAGTGATGAAACGTTCTAACTCTGGATTGTGGTGTGATGAGAGGGTGCGTGCATTTGCAAAACTCTTCAAGCTAGACAATCAAAAGGGCTGCATTTATAAAAGGTAAATTATACCTCAATAAAAGTGATTTTTTAAAAGAACTCCTAAGGGACCATGATTCTGTTTGTTAATAGCAGGATAGAAGAACTGAAGAGACTGCCTAAAATTCTGAACCAGGACACAGGCATTTCCCCCCAGTCTGGGATTAAGGCCAGGAAATCGTGGCTGTTGAAACAGCTGTCGCTGGAGACGTAACACCGCATCTGGTTCCAGGTAACGGTACAGAGACCCACCGGAAAAGACGAAAGCAGAAGAGAGAAGAGAGAAGACAGGCAAGAGACAAGAACCACGCTGACCACCTGGGTTTGATTTGATGTAGGGAGAGCACCAGGAAGACACATGGCTTCTCAGACTTGGGGACCACGGAAGCATCAAGCAGCGTGAAAGGTCACCAGCTCCTCCTCACAGCAGGGAGTCTCAAACGAATGCACACACTTAAGGTCCACACGAGCACAAACAAGCTCGCAGGAACTGTCACACATCCAGACCGCAAAACTGCCAGCAGCCACTTCTCCTAAGAAAGTGAACGTTAGCTGATGGTTACATGCTTCATAAAATCATGACATCTCCTAGTAAAAGGAAATATAAATGGATGGGTTTTTAATTCTCTGAAAATAGTATTTATTTTGCCAAAATACAGCTCCATGGGTTCAGGAACATTTCAAATAGAGATGACACATTTAATTCACAGAGATAGCAAAACCTCATTTAACTACCTTGGGGAGTCACACAGGGTTGAGAATGAGATCAGAGCAGGCTCTGAGGAGGTTATGAAAACAATTATGACTAATGAGTAGGCACTGGGAGGGCGAGAGAGGAGAGAGGCAAATTGCAGGCTGGCTAACTCTATCCTTGCTCACGACAAATAAAAGATCAAAGGTGTCATTTAAAAAATATTAAATTATTGGGAAGGAAAGTCCAAATTCAAACACAGAATAAATAAAACCGATTTTTAATAGCCTAGCGTTGAAGACAGGCTGGTAGAGACAGGCTCAGCATCAACTGTGATACATAATCGTACGGACCCGTTTAGGGCTCCTTCCAGGAAGAAGGTGCATGTGCAGCGCTGTGAAATGCCGTGAGCCAGAGACGCCAGAAAAAGCTGAGGACCGCGGCACACAACTCCCAACACCTCCAGACGACGCGGCGTTCTCCACATCCAACGAAAGCAGCTGCAGGGAACCCTCAGGATGGTTGGCTATGAAACAGTAATTATAGTACCGAAGCAAATATCTATCAAACTCCGGAGTGTGTGTGTCTTGGCAGGGTGGGAGGGAGGGAGATTAGTGAAAAGTCTGAAGTAAGAATGATAAATTTCCAAAAGATGAAATGCTATCACTTTAAAGTTTCAAAGGAAATTAACAACCCAGCTTAGCACAATATTGGCAAGAACTCAGAATATCTGAGCTGGCAGGGGACTTAGAAGAGATCTGGTGGAAAGAAAAGTTGAGAAGGACTTGTATGTACTGTGGTACCTGGGAAGATTTTATTCTCTTAGGAAGTATAAGCATGCCATCAATGACTTAATCCTGATCACAAGATGTTTTTGTCTGTCAAGGTCTCATTTCCCTAGCTGGAAGATGTGAATGGCAGCACAGCCACTACACTGATTATCCCAAATTATGAATAAGTGGGGTGTGAATGAGACTGCTCCACTGAACTTAACATAGTGTCAAAAAAAGACCTAGGGAAAAGATTTTAAATATCACACAACTGGCGTACTAATTTCAGGAGCTACGATTACTTTAAAATACAAAGACATAGCACTTCTAAAGGACTGACTACTGCATTACACACTCAACGGATTTCATTTAAAAATCTGTCTCTGTGCACACTTAAAAGAAATTACTTCCTAATGCAAAGCCAATGATGGCATTTTGTCCTTTTCAGCCTATGCAAAGTTTTCTTTGATGTTCATTGTCTATTTTAAAGAGGTGACCATTTTATTTCTAGAGAGAGGATCATAATGTAAATGCAAAGAGAACCTCAGAACACTGTCTCAACCCTTTCCTTTCTTTTACAGAGGGGAACAAGAAAATTCAGTGGAAAAAAAAAAGTTTCTGTCTGAAGGAACCAGAGCTGCTGAGGCAACTGGGATGGAGAGGCTCGGATTCCAGAGAGGAGAACAGAAGAAATGTACCCAACAACCCAACGTACAGGGACTGGTGATGGAAATGTTCTTCATTTTGATGGAGGTGTGAGCTACAACACATAAGCTTCTGTCAAAATTGAGTATGCTGTACACATTACATTTGTGCATTTCAGTGTGTATGAATTATACCTCAATTTTCTTGGATAAAGGGATTTTAAACAAAATTTTTTAAAGTAAGTAGATTAAATACTTCGATAAAAGACAAATGTTGTCAGATTGGGTAAAACAACAACAATATGCTGCTTACAATATGCTGCCCTAAAATATCAGGACAAAAAAAGGTTGAAAATAAAAGGATAAAGGAGATGCTCCATGCAAACACGAGCCCACGGAAAGCAGGTGCAGCTGCAGTCCATTGGAAGTCATCTAAATCTTCAGACCCCAACACACTGCTTCCACGTGGTCTCGGGACAAGATATTGGAGAGGAAGGGACTGGCCCAGTGTCTCCCTTGCCCTAATCCAGTGCCCTTTCCACCGTGCCGAGAAGGAGGGTTGGCAGCGTGGAAGGAGCTGGTGCATGAGGAGAGTGGAAAGCATACAGGACAGGCTAAGGAGCTGGAAGGATCCTGGAAGTGAAGGAGAGCCAAGAAACAGAATGCAGGGGACAGAGCCATCTTCACCTCAGACAGTGACTCAGGACATGTCATATTCTCCACCAAAGATGAGTAACACCGATTTGGAAAATGATCATCATTTTCTACAACTATCTTTCACATATGCAGGACATCACTTTTATGTTTCATCACCTCTCCAGCAGACCAGAATACCCTGAGGGAAGAACAGGTGCCAGTCCTCCAAGCCCCCCAAGTGACTTCCCTGGGACGGATCGTCACAGTCCCCGAGAGAGCACTCACTGGCCATGTACCCCGAGAAGGGGCTCCCAGTGAGAGCCACAAAACTCAAAAAGGGGACTTGCAAGATTCCAGGAAAACTTTTCTCAATTAAAAACATATTTTATTTAAAAATGTACATGAAAAAAGTTATCCCATGACAAAAATAAAAGAACTAATAAAGAACTTCAAAGATAAAATTTCTAAGAACTTGTATAATTTTCATATTTAGAGACCCCCACGGGAAAAGTCCATTTTTCCCCTATTTCCTCCCTGGGAGACCTCGTCCTTTTCTAAAAATGTAATTTTAGATTAAAAAAATCAACCCATATGTCAATTCTCAGTGAGTGAGTTCAGGATCGCAGACATTACTATCTGATTACAGAACATATCCATAGTCCTCTTCTCAGCTCCAAGGTCCCAGGGTGGGACGAAGGCTGCCCCCACCGCTCCATGCTCCCTGCTTCTGGATGCAACTCTCCACTCCAGCCCCTGGGTGCTCGTCCTCCCAAAAAACCAATCCTCTCCTGCCACCTCCACTAGCTCCTTTTCCTTCTTCCTCCCATCTTTCTTCCCTCCCATCTTTCTTCCCTCCCCCTGGAATACTCCCCTCTCAACTTCCATCCACCCCTCAAAGCTCAGAGCCAGTCTAATCTGCTTCCACCAACCCTTATCTGGTCATTTCAGTCCACTTACCACTTTCTTTGGGCCCTTGTCTTGCCTGCAGTCTCTCGTCTGGATGTCCATTGATGCAATGACGTACCACCTCATCTGTTATCTATTTGGGGGACCAAATACCTGGTTTCCTGTTCTGCGGACAGAAGGCTACACCTTTCTCTGTATACTCCTCATGGCCTTGGGCCAGTATGGCTCCACAGTGGTACCAAATGAGCACTTAATATGATACAAAGTCAAGTAATCTGATCCACGTTATCTTTGCATACACGTTAAAAGTACATATATATTAAAATACTAAACCTGACAATAACATGCACAAAGATTTCATCATCTAAACCAGACCTGCGGAAGCACTTAAGGTTGCTTTCTCAGTAAGAACTTAATAAACATCAGGCAAACTGCCTGCACAGATGTTCAAGTTACCATGACTTTTTCTTTCCAAGAATAGCCCGCCTGGCCACTCCCACAGAGGCATCAGCTCCCTACTCACTGTGGACACACAGGCTTCTGGCACCTGCCTGCCTCCGTCCACAGAGGTGTGCAAAGGGCAGTGAAACTCCAGGCAAGAAGGCAAGGAGTGCCAGAGTCATTGCAGAAGCAGAAATCTTGTGGCCAAAGAGAAACAAGCAGGAGAAATCCCAACACGGAAATGCCATCAGAAAGAACGAAGGAAGGAACAGGCCCTGGAGGAAGATGAGGAGGCCAGCTCATGGGCAGGGGGCAAAGAGGAGGCTGAGGCCAGGCCTGGAGATGAGCCCCTGGGTTAAGTGGAGCAGCCCAGGCAGGTCCAGCCCGGGGGCGGGAAGAGGACAGGAGGAATGGAAAGGACTCTGGAGGACCGGAGTGCAACAAGGAGAGCCAGGGGTGCTGCGGTGCCGCAGTGTGCACACCCTGCAGAGACCCCGCCCCATGCCATTAGCAGGGACTCCGCTTCAGGACTTGAATTCCAAGGTTCCTGCAGAGGTTTACACGGGACCCCTGCTTTCTGGGTCTTTGTTTTTCCTTCAGGTATCTTTGCTGATCATTTTGGGTGAGCTTTTTGGTGTCCCTTGACGTCAGGTAGCTCTCAGTTTGCCAGCATCTCATTGGATACTGATTTGAGCCAACCAGCAAGTCCCTCTGTGTCAATACGAGCGATGCTTATTCATACACACTGTGTAGGGAAACGAAGCAGGTAACAACACTGGCCATGTGTTTACATCGGCTTATTTTAAAACACCCATTTAATCCATATAGGAACAAAAAGAATTCAGAAATGACCATGACCTAGGGCCGACAGCGAGTAATCTCTGTAGATTTATGTGTGTTATTTTACAGTACTTTATTATTTTCTGTTACCTATCATTGAGAAGCAATCAAACTTAAGAAATGAAATTTCATTTAAAAATAGTCCTCCCCGGGCCGGCCCCGTGGCGTAGCGGTTAAGTGTGTGCACTCCGCTGCTGGCGGCCTGGGTTCCGATCCTGGGCACGCACTGACACACTGCTTGTCAGGCCGTGCTGTGGCGGCGTCCCACATGAAGTGGAGGAAGATAGGCATGGATGTTAGCTCAGGGCCAGTCTTCCTCAGCAAAAAGGGGGAGGATTGGCATGGATGTTAGCTCAGGGCTGATCTTCCTCTCAAAAAAAAAAAAAATAGTCCTACAGTTTTTGTTAGCTCAAGATTCTGTGATAGGCAAAGTATTAATAATGAATCACAAAGAACACTCAGCTTCCAGGCAGCTCGCTACCACCAAGGCTGCCCGTTTACCCAAGGGTACCTCTGGCTGCAGTAGGAAGGTGGAAAACTAGAAAGGTTAAGTGCCTGACATACACATACTAGACACTCCCAAAGGGAAAATTTTAGCCAATGAATCGTATCACCGGGAGCTAACCTACATACTGGTGAACCAGTGGTTTGTCCTCATGTCCACGCACGGACCTGGAGAAATAAAGCGGCAGGAAGGAGAAGGCACCAACTGGTAGACCATGTAAATCAGCAAGGTGATTCCCAGGTGTAATGGGTCCACAAAGCTATTTCCCTGAAGGATGCATTGATGGGAAAGCATCTGCCGAGAGTCACCTACCCAGGAACCATCATAAGATGATTAGCCTGACAAAGGGCAGTAGGAATAGTATTTTTTTTCCGTCTTAATATAAAATGAATCATTTAAATGAAAAACAATGAAAGGACTTGGCGGTCACCTAATTTCTCAGACACAGTACCTTTGCATTTAATCTTGAGGGGTCACCATACAAAATATGCAAGGTCACAATATGTATTTCTTGGAATTCTACGAAAATACCATTTTCAAAAATTAATTACACTTTTGTTATGTTTTACCTAATCAGACAATAAGGATTGTTGTTCTTCGTAAATCATTAAACTAGAGAGAAGACAATTTATGCTTAAAAAAAAAAGAGTGTTTCTGACTAAGACTCAATCACTGTATCTAAAGGTTACACAGGCAAGAATAAAACCTGCTTTGTTTTAACAAGATACGCCTTTTATAGCCTTTTTTTCCTTTACGTCTTCCATAATTCATGTACCATATTGAATGTATAGGATTTCCCTAGGGAAAAATAATTCTACTTGAATTATAAAAAGTGTCACATTCACAGTTCACGGAGAATAACACTTCTCAGCTTCTCATCAAAATTATACTGCCTGGCACAGGATTCTAAACAGTGCAATGTACAAACTTACTATCTGGCCTGGGATGTCATGGGAAAAGCAGTGGGCCCAAAAAATGGGAAATCGGGGCTGCCCCTCCCTCACAGGACCACTCTGTTCCTGGGGAAGTTCCTGAAAAAATGCTGGTGTGACTTTCCCACTCCCCAATTTTCTGATGCCCCAATGTTAACTACTTGCTTGTTTTTGAAATTCTCGACTTCACATAAAGTCCATGATTTCATCAATACACCCAATCATAAAGTTCTCCAAAACTGTTACAATGAAATTTTCTAATTATTCGATATAACGGAGCTGATGATTTTTTAAGCTCACGTATGAAATATTCCTGTTTCACACTTGCTAATGCTATAGCCCTAGCTGACACGTTTCTCAATAAAATTCTGCCTGGGCATATTTAAGGTCTGGTCTCCTCTCGGGCCTCAGCTTGGGCTACTTGGCATGCCGGCTGGAACACCAAACCTAAATGAAGGCTTTAACTACCCTTTCCATCAGCCCAGGAGACAGGTCCAGAGAACAGCTACAGAAGCTATTTCACAAAGTCACAAATTTGCACTGGCTTCAGCTACTTTTACAAACGGCACGTCGGCCCTCCGGCAAGCCACTCTCAGCCCTCTCTCTCCACTCTCTGCAATATGAAGCCTCGACTTCTCTTTTCAACTTCTTTGAGTCTTTTCCTTTCAGGAAGCTCCCTCCTTTACAGAAAGAAGGTTAATGAGGGTTCTTTCTGAGGATTGTTATGAGAGCCTTGAAGAGAAAGACAGTCACTCTGTGTCCTTTAGGATTATAAACAATAAGAAAAATACAAGCCTGTGACTATTAGTGGCCATTTTTTCCCTCAGATAGAGAGAAGAATGTACTGAGCCTCTGAACATAGGCATGCCTAGCTAATGCTTTGGACTCTCCAACTACATCAGTTATTTTCCTCCTTTCTGAAGCTAATTTCAGTTGGGTTTATGCAATTAGATTACTGTAGCTTTACAGTAAGACCTGAAGTCAAGTAGTGTCGGTCCTGTGACTGTTCTCCTTCAATATTGTGTGGATTATTATGGGTCTTCCACCTCTCCATATAAACGTTAGAATCAACTTGTCAATATCCACAAAGTAACTTGCTGGGATTCTGATTTAGATTGTACCGAACCTATAGATCAAGTTGGGAAGAACTGACATCTTAACAATATTGAGTCTTCTTAGCCATAAACTGGAATATCTTTCCATTTATTTAGATCTTGTTTGAGGTTTACACAATTTGTACAAGAGGCCTCAATGCCACAGAAAGTTAACATACATAGGAATCTACAAAAACCTACGGCAAATGCATTTACAAACACCATTCCACAAGTGAGGTCGACATAAGCTTTTGTAGACCCTGTGTCTTCAGTTCATTTGAGAAGACCCTGTTTTAGACTGGCCATCACCAAACCCCCTCATCTTTCCTAGAACTAAATCTCTCTGAAGGGGCTCCACGGAGTACCTGTAATTTGAAGATCCCAGAGAAGAGCCAGTGGACAAGGGATATAAATGTTTCCATCAGCGACTCAGCTATTAAAACACACCCTTTACATGATTATGTTTTCTCCCCATCCCTTTAGAAAGCTTTTTCATTATTACTTTTAATGGACACCGTGGTGGCACTGGGAGGATCATAAGAGATAACGTGCATCAAAAGGCTCTGACCAGTAAGAGCACTGCACAAATACAAGGGATTAGGATTACTGCATGCTCCACAATCCATCTGGACAGAAGCAGCAGCAAAGTTCTCTCCAAACATATGAGAGTCTGGGTTTGGTATTTAACTCCACTGTATTACGTAATCAAGCATCCAATGGCGACAAGCTCTTTACCTGCACACACACTGACAGCCAATCAGCCAGCAGCTGGAGGGGGAACCAAGACAAGAAAATGAGAACCTGGCCCTAAAAGATGGAAATGCAGTTAGAAATGGCAGGTGGATACACATGAAGAGGATATCCAAAATGTGCGACAAGGTGTAAATAAGGACATATCAGCACTACGGCTGCACAGGGACAGGTTTCCCAAGATGGAGAGAGGCAGTTACTAACACAGCAGCTCCCAGGAGGAGGTAACTTTCAACCAGGGTCTCAGGAGAAGCCCACCTTCACGTCCACACATTCTACAGTCTTCACTTGCTTCTTTCTTAAAGATGTCTCCATCCATGCAGGTGCTTAAGACAAAGATTTGGGAATTCATCATAACACCTCCCTTCCTCTTCCTCACCTTCCAAATCAGAACCATCACCACAGCCTGTAAATTATACCAGCAAGTCTCCATCTCCTTCTCAAAACTCTTCACCAATACTGTTGCCCAATGGTTCTCAACCAGGGGTGACTTTGCCCCCCACCAGCCCCCCAGTGGGGACACTTGGCAATGTGTGGAGACATTTTTGGTTGTCACACTAGGGAGTGCACCTAGTGTGTAGAGGCCAGGGATTCTGCTAAATATCCTATAGTGCACAAGATAGCCCCGCATCCAAGAATTATCAGCCCAGCCATCATTGGTGCCCTAGCCCCAGTCCCATGCTCTCTTACCTGGGGTCCATGACAGCCTTTCACCCCACTGCTTCCTCTCTCAGCTGCTCCAACCCCTTCTGCAGACAGCAGCCCAATGACCCTTTCAAAAGCCAACTCTGAGCTGACTGAGCCCTCTCCAGTGGCTTCCATCGATCCTGAACAGGCCCACAGGGCTCTGCCCAATACAGCCAGACTTGGTTCTTCATTGTCTGCCCACAGTCCTCGCTTTCTTGTTGCCCACTCGATCCACCCACAACCACTGATCTTCTTGTGATTTCTGGAAAGCAATAAATAGCCTCCTGTCTGCTGCCTCTACCTAGAACTTCCCCCACCTCGTGCTTTCTTTACCCACCTCCTCCTTGAGACCTTCCTTGAACCCCAAACTATTCTTGATCCCCCTGATCCCCTGACATGCTTTGTCACTCTACCCCTTACATTTCCTTAAAATGACTTAATACAGGGCCGGCCCCGTGGCTTAGCAGTTAAGTGCGTGCACTCTGCTACTGGCGGCCCAGGTTCGGATCCCAGGCGCGCACCGATGCACCACTTGTCCAGCCATGCTGAGGCGGCGTCCCACATACAGCAACTAGAAGGATGTACAACTATGACATACAACTATCTACTGGGGCTTTGGGGAGAAAAAGGGAAAAAAAGGAAGAGGATTGGCAATAGATGTTAGCTCAGGGCCGGTATTCCTCAGCAAAAAGAGGAGAATTGACATGGATGTTAGCTCAGGGCTAATCTTCCTCACAAAAAAAAAACAAAAACAAAAAATCACTTATTATAACCTGCAACCAGAGATTTATTGCTGTGATTTGCTCAAAATCACTGACTACAATTATAAAATTATATATTTACACATATGGTTATTTGGTTAATATTGGTCACACTCACTCAAATGTAATCATCACCATGAGAACAGAGAACACATCTGGGCTATTCATGCTGTATGCCCAGGGCCTAGGACAATGCCTGCCACACCGTAGAACAAGCACATTATTGAACGAATTTTTAAAATAAATGAATGATGAGGAGCTAGGCATCAACCTATCTAGAAGACCTGCTCACCCTCACAGAAACACTGAACAAATCCTGACAATGACAAAGGAAGGAGAAAAAGACTGGATGGCCCCTTGCCTACTGGCAGAGGGCAGGACCAGAGATGAAGGGCATAGACGTGAGAGAGGAGCTGAGGAGACCTCTAAAGGCCAAGGTCAGGGGTGGGAGATGGAAATCACTCCAGGTTCCTGAGCACTGAAGCCACAAAGACAAAGGAGTGCTTTTCACTAGTGCGCCTCACTAAGGGGGCAGGACAGAGGACACGGCTAGGAAGCACCTGGAACTCTGCAATCCCAAATTACAAGCTTGTCCCCTGACACAAGTAGGAAGACAGGAGTAATTAACAAGGAGGACACCTATCATAAAATTAAAGGAAAGGGGCCGGCCCGGTGGCGCAAGCGGTTAAGTGCGCGCGCTCCGCTGCAGTGGCCCGAGGTTCGCCGGTTCGGATCCCGGGCACGCACCGATGCACCGGCTTGTCAAGCCATGCTGTGGCAGCGTCCCATATAAAGTGGAGGAAGATGGGCACGGATGTTAGCCCAGGGCCAGTCTTCCTCAAGCAAAAAGAGGAAGACTGGCAGATGTTAGCTCAGGGCTGATCTTCCTCACAAAAAAAAAAAAAAAAACTAAAGGAAAGATAAACACCACCAACTAGTTCTCAATGACACTATTCATTGCAGGCTTAAAATGCTAAAAGCAAAATCCTAGTACTTAACAATGGAAAAATTAATATGATGAAAAATCATTTGATTAAGCAAGTGAATGCACATCAATTCAGGCACATGTTCTGAATTGGCTTATAGCCATTATGATTATAATTATGACTACTCCTTAATATGGAAAGGGCTTGTGCTATAAGGATAAAAAAGCAGTAAATCAAAAGTTATCTACATTGCAATGGTAAAAATTCTCAGGCATACGCCCCAGAACTGGTAGAAAACCAATACAAACAGTTGGTTTGCTGAGGGAGAGTGATAAGACAGAAATTATATTCATTTCTGCTACTGTTGCATTTCTGCAACACTCTGCTACAGTTGCAATGCACTATGCAATATGAATGAGGATCGAGAGGTGGCCAAGGAAACAAGTGTATCCATCCAGAAGGCTTCAGATAAAGTCTTGCCTCTGCGGGTAGTATCTCTCCCAGAAGAGAGGGCAAGAGGAGGCCTAGGGAAGCAGCCAAAAAGATTTTGGAACTCCCCAAAGGAATTGCAGCCAGAACAGAGATGCCAGAAATCTGGTGTCGGGCAAATGCTCTCCAAATTATAAATCTGGTAGGTGCTGGAAGCCCCAGTGTCTGGTGAGTTCAAATCGCTCAGCTAGACTGTGGAACCCTCTGCAGAGTCTGGAAGCCAAAGACCAGCAAATACTGTAAAGAAATTGGAAGCATTTTGAGCCACAGGTTTACTAAGAGCAAGCCATAACATATTTTCTTCACCTTTTTTTGTTGTTATTGCTTCTTATTTTTTGACATGAGTCATGACTTCACTTGCAAGTGTCTCATCATCTGTGTGTAGGGAAAACTTGTGAAATCAGAATAGCCCAGAACATCGGGCAGCTCAGAGTTTGCAGTCCACGTGAAGCCAGCCCTGAAGAGAATTCCTGCACCGACTGAGGTTCCCATGGGCCCCCCTCTACCCCACCTCCCCAACTGGTGCTCACACAGCAGCTGGAATGCTCTCTACACTAGGTTATCTTTGGCCAGTTTGAACCCAAAATGTGGCCCGGGGACCAGCAGCATCAGCATTAAATAGGAGCTGATCAGAAATGAAAATTCTTGAGCCCTCTCCCAAGAATTACTGAGTGAAAACCTGCGTTTTAACAAGACCTCCAGGTGACTCATATGCACACACTGAGGTCTGAGAAGTGTGGGTCTACAGTTCCTCCTGGGCCCAGTTGACTATAGACACCTGGCTTAGGGCCTACTTCTTCTCTGGCCCTTCCTCAACCACTGGTCTGGGTGCCTTCCGCATCCATGTCGATGTCCTCACTGACTTCTTTTTTTTTTTTTAATAATTTTATTTATTTATTTTTCCCCCAAAGCCCCAGTAGATAGTTGTATGTCATAGCTGCACATCCTTCTAGTTGCTGTACGTGAGACATGGCCTCAGCATGGCCGGAGAAGCGGTGCGTCGGTGCACGCCTGGGATCCAAACCCGGGCCGCCAGTAGCGGAGTGCGCGCACTTAACTGCTAAGCCACAGGGCTGGCCCCCTCACTGACTTCTATTGTAGGTTAAATTGTGTCTCAGAAAAACATATGTTCAAATCCTAACCTCTGGTACCTGCGAATGTGTCCTTATATGGAAACAGGGTCTTTGCAGACGTAATCAAGTTAACAAGAGGTCACACTGGAGTAAAGTGGAGTAAAGCCCTAAATTCAGTATGCCTGATGTCCTATAAGAAGAGGAGAAGAGACACAAAGATACAGACACACAGGGAGAACACCATGTGAAGATGGAGATACCGATGGGAGTGATGTGTCTACAAGCCAAGGAATACCCAGGACTGCCGGCAACCCCCAGAAGCGATGGGAAAGGCACAGAACAGACTCTCTCTTGGACCACTGTTATGGCCTGAATGTCTGTGTCCTTCCAAAATTCATACAATGAAACTCTAACCTTCAATGTGATGGTATCAGGAGGTGGGGTCTTTGGGAGGTGATTAGGATTAGATGAGGTCATGAGGATGGGGCTCTCCTGATAGGATTAGTGCCTTTATAAGGATCACAACGGAGCTTGCTTGTTGTCTCTGCTCTCACCATGTGAGGATGAAATGAGAAGCTTGCCTAAAGAAGGCTCTCACCGGAACTCGACCATGCTGGCACCCGGATCTCAGACTTCCAGGCTCCAGAACTGTGAGAAAGAAATTTCCGTTGTTTATAAGTCTACGGTGCTCTGTGATAGCAGTCCGAGCTGACTACGACAAGCACCCGGAAGGAATCATGAGAACAGATTTCTGTATTAATCTACCAAGTTTGTGGCACTTTGTTACAACAGTCCTAGCAGACTAATCTCCCTGCCAAGCTTGGCTTGGTCCCCACTTCCTGGAGTCCAGGACCTCCCTCTACTCTCTGTGTTAGCAGAAGAACTCTCCAGAAGGCCTGGCCTGTTGCTGATTCTCAATCAAGTGTAGCCATTCCCTTCATGACTGGCTTCCCCTGAGCTGCCAGCCCTCAGCTGCCAGATATTCTAGATCAACAAGTCTTCCCACTACACAGACAACATGACCTGGACGGTCGCCATCCAAACCATCTCATCCTTGTCCACACGAATGATGAGAGACTTGCAAGCAAAACCCTGACTCATGTCTACCAAGCAGCACATCAACAACTTCTCCCCCAACCTCAAAAAAAATGAAAGAAAGAAGGAAAGGAAGTGAAGAAAATATTTTATTGCTTGCTCTTAGTACACATTTCTGGCTCAAATGCTCCCCATTTCTTTAAACTGCATGCTGATCTATGATGGTCCCCACATCTCACGGGCTGGTTTCCTAGGGCTCAGAAGATTCCGGGCTGAAGGAGCTGGACTTGGCAGAGCTCTCATCTCCTCACCTGATTTGGCCACCAATTCCATGCCAAGAGAAGCCAAGATTACATTAGCAGATGGCTTCTGAGGACCAAATGGCTCCCTAGCCATACAAGACTGCAGTTGAGTCACTCAATCCCACAAAGTGTAGAGTGAAATGGAATCACAGAACCAGGACTCCATGAAGAGCCACCGCCAGGCAATCACATTGAACACAACAGCCCAGATGAAAGGTGCACAGCATCTGGGGGGCAAGTCCTAGTAGCTCTGGTCATGACTTTCACAGGACTTCAGAGTGCTTGGAAACTGGATGCCTCACAGCAAACCAGACAGAACAAGGTCTTTGCCATAGAGAGAGGGGGTCAGCCAAGGAAACTTGTTAAAGCACTGTCTTTGGAAATGAAAAATAGAAACCATCTAAGTGCCCTAAAATAGGAAATTGGTTAATAAGTTATGATACAACCATGAAGTAATATGTAACCTCAAAAAATATGTTGTTGAAAAATGCTGAGGGATGCAGGGAAACATATGTGGAAAAATGCAAACTGTAAAAGTATGTATAGATATACACACATACATATACATGTAAATATATATGAACATAAGATATCATACACCTACATGTATCATATATATGATGACTAAGGAGAAAAGGCATACAATTATAAAGACAGAAATGCCAACAGTGTAGGAGGTGAGACAGTAAGTGATTCTTATTTTTCTTAATTAACTTTTTGGCATTTATACTTTTCTAACAAGATCACATATTCCATTTAAAACTGAAGGCAAGGACACAATCAATGCCTGCTTTTTTTAAGGGAACGGACAAGACGCCACCTCCTTGTGGAAATCGTGAACACAGCCGATGAAGCGGAGACACCAGGGCCCGAGAGGTAGGGGCGAGTGGGAGCTACCACGACTGTAACGAGGCCCCGGGCAGGCCAAAAGTTACCCATGAAACCTAACTTCCTCATCTGCAAGGAAATCATGTGATTTCTCATCCTTATTTATCATCATCCCCAACACATTCAGACAGTTTTTCCTGAGGACAAAAAAATTCTAAACTTACAAATGTGTGAGAGGCGGTGTGGACCTCAGATGATAACTTAGAAACAGACAAAAAGCAGCAAAAACTTCTGATAAGGGAGAATTTTGGATAAGATATAAAGCAAGTAAGTACTGTTCATTTCAAGTCAGGATACTATTTTTAAGGGAATGAACACTGTGCTTCTTGGAGGGCAAAACTCACCCAAAACTGTATTTACTGTGATTACAGTATAGCTTATTTCTAGTACCTTCTGGAGAAGGCCGGACAGAAACAGCACCACAAGATGGAAGAACAGCAAGACACAGGGAAAGCCTGAACCCTAGGGACAGCCCCCCAGAAGGAAGACAAAGCCTCCTGCATCTGTGTGCCAACCTCAGCTGGGGGAGCCTCAAATTCAATTAATCTTCACCCCATTGCAATCCACATGCCGGCAGGGAAAGTCACTGAGCGCCAGGGGCCTGCAGCTTCATAAGACACTAGAAGACACACAGAAAACTATAAATATTTTCATACTGAACCGAACAGGAGAAAAACAGTGGGAGAAATTTAAAGAATGGTAAAGAGCAGGGTTTTTCAAATGTGGGTTGAGATACATTAGCTGTTCAGGAAATAAATTTAGTGCCTGTCAACGAGCAATTTTTTTTAGTCAAATACTTTAGTTCTGCATAAACTAAAGGATACTAGAATAGAATAGAAAATGCCAGAGTGAATCACATAGAATAAGGGTAAGAACTTTTTCATGAAATGGTTTTCAGCTTGATGAACACAACACATACACACCAAGAATCCATCATACACACATACACACACACCAAGAATCTATTTCTTACTGTGGATCGTGGTCAAAGTTTCCTGCTACAGAAAGTTCTGGAATCCTCAGCCCCAAACTAAATAGCAGACTATGCCTAGGTCACAGGGTAGTTTTTTCCAGGCTCATCCCACAGAGCGGGTAGTAACATATGTGTAATTGAGTGAAAATGTCAATACCTGAGATAACTGATTGCAAAGCCCCAAATCTAACACTGCAATTGATGAGTGGTCAAGAAACAGAACCACCTGCTGCCAACACAGTGGGGCCATCACCAAGATCTCCTCCTCCAAGACGCCTTCATGACCAGCCCCATCCAACTCCCTTTACCCCCACTTTGGACACGCCCAATCTTGTTTGGCATATTGTCGATGTTTTTAAATTGCTTTATGCATAAGCATAGAATACATCCACTTAGATGGAAAGCTCCATAAGGAATGTTTATGCCTCACAACCCCAAAGTATCTGGTACAGAGCTGCTGTCCATTAGTGAGGACAATGGATGGGTCCTGTCTCCAAACACCATCGGAGAACTAGTGCTTAGCAACACTCTCTAGAGGTGCTGAATGGAAAAGAGTGGGCAACCCAGGCTTAAATTATCACTCTGTCCCACCCTGGCTATGTGGCCTCAGGCAAGTTAATTTATATCTCTGGGTATCATCTGAAGGCAATGATAGTACCTATTTAAAGGGGTTATTGTAAGCATCAAATAAGTTGATAGATATACAGCACTTAGAATAGTAAGTGATCAGTAAATATCAGCTGTTGCTATTCTGCATGTGGAGCTCACATTTCTTTCTATCAACTGTTGGTGTGGGGAATTAATCCTTAGGAAGCTTCCAAACACCTGGGTATATGGCGTTCTCTAGGGGAGGCCCTCTAGTTGAACGATCTCTAAAAATTAAAAGCTAGGAGAGCTGATTGGGCTGCCTATGAAGATTTCTGAATGAGGGAAACCAGAATCTGACCCATTTCTTCAGGCAGCTGGAGAACCTCACAGCTTTCTGAGAAAAAGAAGGCCATTACCAGATATGAGTTTTAGGAAAACGCTGAAATGCAGTCAGGAAACAAGAAGAGGCAGGTACGGCACTGAGGGTGTCAGAAGTAGAGTTAAGAGTCTTTCTGTAGTAATTTCAGCAAGAGAAACTGAGGCTCCCTGAACAAACCCAGTGCCTCGTGGTATCATTGCTGAGGTGACCAAAGGGAAAAGAAGGCAATGAAAGAAAGTGGCAGGTCTGGCTTTGAGACGCCACGTCTGAGATACCATTGGGTCATGTGTGCAGAGGCAGACTGTGATCACATGGGGTAGAGCAGAGAGGAGAGCCAGAGGGCACTGGCAACAGACACAAGAACCCTCTCACGGGGTGGGAAGGAGAGAGAGAAGCATGATCACAAAGAAGGATCCCAAAGGCACTTGTTGAATTTTGAGAATGTCTGGGCATGGCTGTAGGCAGAGGGAAGGGAGAACCTGAAGACAGAAGGTTTCAGACTGAGAGGAAAGTGTGAGGGATCGTTCAGGACCCCAGAAGAAGGGGCGGGTAGGGGAGACCTCAGCACACGTGGAAGGTCAGGTTTGGGTTATAGGATGGACTTCTCTTCTTCAGAGGAAAGTGAGAAAGAAAAGGTGATGCCAGACAGATCCCAGAGGATCTTGTCAGTATAGCAGACAGTCCAGCATCATTTGCTAAAGGTAGGATGGGGTGGGTGATATGCCTCAAGCTTGAGAAGCTGCCAGAAATAGCTGCTGAGGTAAATTCAACAAGGCATTAAAAAAATTTGTTTTTAGTAAAATGGTACAGTTGCTGTGGAAAATGGTATGGTAATTCCTCAAAAAAATCAGACACAGAATTACCATAAGACCCAGCAATAAAGACTTGAACAGTTACTTACACACTTATGTTCATAGCAGCATTATTCACAATGACCAAAAGGTGTACACACCCAAGCATCCATCAATGGACACATGAACAAACAAGATGTGGCATGAACATACAGTGGAATACTATTCCGCGTTAAAAAGGAAGGAAATTCTGACACAGACTACAACATGGATAAACTGTGAAGACATTATACTAAGTGAAATAAGCCAGTCACAAAAGTCCAAATTCTGTATGATTTCACTTATATGAAGAACCTAGAATAGGCAAATTCATAGAGATAGAAAGTAGAATAGTAGTTGCCAGGGGCTGATAAAGGGAAGGAATAGGGAGTTACTATCTAATGAGTACAGAGTTTCTGTTTGGGAAGATGAAAAAGTTTTGGAGATGGTTAGTGGTGATGGTTGCACAACAATGTGAATGTACTTAATGTCACAGAACTGTACACTTAAAAATGGTTAAAATGGGGGCCAGCCCAGTGGCACAGGTGGTTAAGTGTGCGCACTCCACTGCTGCGGCCCGGGGTTCGCCGGTTCGGATCCCGGGCGCACACCAATGCACCGCTTGTCAGGCCATGCTGTGGCGGCGTCCCATATAAAGTGGAGGAAGATGGGCACGGATGTTAGCCCAGGGCCAGTCTTCCTCAGCAAAAAAAAAAAAAAAAGAGGAGGATTGGCAGATGTTAGCACAGGGCTGATCTCCTCACAAAAAAAAAAAAATGGTTAAAATGGTAAATGTTTATGTTATTTACCATTAATAAAAATTTTTTTAAAGGATTTGGCAGCAGCCTTGAGGTTGGGGGGCATTAATTGAGGGACAGTAAAGTGGCACATTGGTGAGTCTGTCTCCAGAAACACATGGATGCCCTCAAGCAGGATCTAGAAGTGGAGGTGACCGAGGCCACCTGGCAGAGAAGTGCAGGACGGTATTGCGCACACATTCATAGTTTCCTCTACCATTTAACAAAAACTTACACAAACATTCTCCCATTTGTGTGTTTGTTCACTTAAATGAAATGACCCTGGTAAAAATTCTGTTACTGAGTCAAATGGAAAGTGGCACTGTTGAAAACGCGACTTTGATGCCACGTTTATTCCACAGTTAACTATTACCTGAAACCCCTCTTGCCTCTCCCATCACTGAGGCGTAAAATGCCGTGGCTGGCTCGAATCTGCAAGGTGGATGTAAGCGGTGGCTTCAATTCAGAGAAGGGGACGGCAGGGTGTGGGCTCTCTCGGACAGACAGCCACCTCTGACCTTCCCAAATCCATCAGGTCACCTCGAATAACGCCAACAAGGCACGAGAGCATGCCGACATCCTAGTCACAACTGAGGGCACACAGACCACCTCAAAAATCAAAACAGCCAACAAGGGCCTCCCTTTGAGAAACAATGTTTAATCCCTCCAAAATGCCACGGTCCTTTTCATATTTTCTCTATGTAAGACAATTCACAATTATATTTCCTTTTCAAGACAGCAAAACTTGAAGAGTTAAAACAACACAAAAACCAGGGTAAATCTCAGATGTTGAGAGAGCACTTATTATAAAAGAACAAAATACAAAATTAGCAGCAAGGGAGACAACATTTCAAATAAAACCCAGTCATCTGTCTTGCAGAGGTGAGGTTTGCATCAATGCGTGAACGTCACTGAATTCATTCGAATCTTACAATAAAACACCCACTGAAGGAAGGTCTTCCAAGTCTCCAGTCACTAAATGACTGACATCAAGGAAGGTGGGCAGACACAAGCCAAGCCCAATCTAATTGAATAATGTTAGCGTATATTTAGAAATCTAAAATTACTTCTGGGCTCAAAACTTCCTGTAATTTTTATCTATTCTTACACTACCTGAGTCTGTAAAATGCCACAGGATTTAATAGTAAATGTACTAAACACGTTGCTAATTTTAACCTTGGAACAATAAGGGAGCTTTAGGCAATATCAAGTTGCCAAAATAATTAACTTAAAACTTTAATAGACACACCACACAGCTTTCTCTATAGATCACCAGTTTTTTACAACAAATTCACATAAGATCCAGAAATTATACTGAAGAATCCAACGGCTCTGCCAGACAGCTGCATCCCTCAGAGATGAAAGGGACATTATGACTTTATTCAGGTTTCGCTAAGCTGGTTCCCCAGGTCACGGCAACCATGAGACACATCTGAGCACACATACATCTTCGTTCCAGACCAAATGGTAAGCTTTAAAGCTAGGAAATGACTTTCCCAAAACATTTTTAAGACAATAGCCATAAAGATGTTTTCTGAAATTATACATTAAAAAAACATTAAAAGAGAAAAGTAAGAATTGAGGCAGCTACGATGAGCAGTGGAGTGAAAGCTGCAAGTTAATCATTTGGAAGATTCTTGTTCTTTGAAGGAATTAGCACAGGCAGCAAACTGCAAATTACCCCCTCCTTCTGCAATAAGACAGCCCCGTAGAAATCACTAGAAGAGGGATGCCAGAGAGTATGCGGGTCCTGAGGCTGCTCTGTGAGCCCTCCCCACGCTCCGCCTCCTGGTACCTCCACACCAGCAGTGTCCTGAAGAACACTCAGACCCCGCTTCAGATGAAAGTATTTTTCTGCCAAAGGGCCACAGGGCAAGAACGGTAATCAAAGGTGGTGAGGACAGCAGGAACATGGGAAGGTTGGATCCCTCACTGTTTGCAAAAGACACACTGAAGGCTGAAGATGTATGATCATTTCCACAGCATAGCCTGAGGTGTCACTGATGCCTGGGGCACCCACAGCCTCAGCCTCCCACATCTGCTCAGATACCGAGATACCCTGACAAGTGATGAGATACCCTGACAAGTGACGGGTAGGTAAAACATTCTTCTCATCCACCTCCCCACATTTACACAAAGTAAATTCAGAACCTCTCCTTGCCGAGGAGCACAGAGATAGCAATGACATTATTTAAGGGCACCTAGGATGGAAGCAAAAAGCCATTTCATTACAGAGGAAGCATGATTATGTTCACCACAAAAGCGACTCCTGGCCTTCTGCTCAAGTTCAGGCTTCAGAGGTCGTCAGTGCCTGCTTCTCTCGGCCCGCACGGGGAGGCCAGCATCTCACAGCTGGCCGGGAGCATGGTTGGTGCTGCTGCAACCGAGGGCCTACCTTCACCCGGACCGTCTGGTCCGACACGCTGCTCATCATGTCGCTGATGGAGCGGAAGAGCTGCAGCAGGGACTCCACAAAGTCGGCCTCGCCTTTGTTTTCATACAGCCTGCAAAGGAACACACAGAACTCGGTGGGGCCGGCCAGACGGCACCCCACCACTCTTTCTCCTGCATCTCCAGCCATCAAAGGCGCTGCGTGGGTGACAAGTTAGAATGGGAGGGAATGTCCTCAACATCCACTGAACGTGACAGGCAATTTGGGAATCAGATGAAATCTGGACCATCAGCTATGGAGATACGCCTTCACACTGAAGAAACTGATGAGGAATCATACCACTTATTGCTGGTTCATTTTAACATTATACATTTTAGAAATTGAAAAAACACAGAAACATATAAAAAGGGAGGGAAGGAGGGAAAGACAGAGGGAGAGAGGAAGGAAAGATGGAGAAATTTAGCTTTAACTCTACCCCGCAGAGATTACACCACTGACACTTTTGGTATATTTCCTGCCAATGTTTTTTAAACCTATAACGTCCCATAATTGACAATCACAAAGATACTTAATTGCCTAAATTTAACATGATCTTATAACCATTTGAAAATGACATTATAATAGTGAACACAAAATTATTTCAGAGTAATAATACTATACAAATTCATTCATCATAGAATTGGTGGTGACAGGAAAACTTTCAAGAGATAGAACATAATAAATGGAGACTAAGGAAGTTGTGCATTAGTTACATGTATGCAAATATATGTTGCTAATTATAAGTTTCATCTATAAATTATTTATTAGCAGTTACTTCAAGTCGCTGTTACGAAAAAGCAATGTATTTGCATTTTAAAATGTTGCAACTCAGACATTTTATTAATGTAGACTAGTTTTCCACCTAATTAAAAGTATACCATACCTGAAAACTTGTGTACAATGCAAAATTTTGTAAACTAAGTGCTAATTAATTACCCTAGAGGTAATCTTATATTTAAATGAGTTCCACTATAAAGCAACAAATTCTGTCTAAAATGAGAAATTGCAACCTACTGTATCTGTTTTGTAACTAAGGGTTTTCAAATGGTGTGTGCTTAAATGGTGTACCAAAACAATCAAACAGTGGTGTCACAAACTTCTGCTGCAGGTGATATGGAGCAGTGCTGGGCAGACAGCAACATCTGCAAACACCTGGGGAGGCCTCAAGCATGCAGTCATTCTCCCCCCTCAGGACATCTGCCATTTCCTAGAGCTGCCTGGGGTAGGAGGCTAAAAACCAAAAGGAAAACCTCTGTAAAGCAAAGCGGAGTTTCTATCAGTCTCCAGAGATAAGGAATAGAGTTTGGAAAATGCCAGGGAGAGGAGCCCCAAATAACACCACAGACTCTCAGCTGAAAACCCTGGAGAACCAGGGGCAAACCAAACGTAGACTGAGGCTTACCAAGGCCACGCAGCCTTGACTCAGTACAGCCCCTCGGGATCGGCCCTGCTTTCTCTGCCTAGAAGGGGAAAGGATGAGCATCTCTGGAAGAAGTCACATCGTCTGCAGCTTGTACCATTTTACATACACACAGCCCTGCAGTCAAACAAAAATTACTAAACACAGGCCGGCCCGTGGCATAGCAGCTAAGTGCACGCGCTCCGCTGCGGCGGCCCGGGGGCGGATCCCGGGCGCGCACCCATGCACCGCTTGTCAAGCCATGCTGTGGTGGCGTCCCATATAAAGTGGAGGAAGATGGGCATGGATGTTAGCCCAGGGCCGGTCTTCCTCAGCACAAAGAGGAGGATTGGCGACAGACGTTAGCTCAGGGCTGGTCTTCCTCACAAAACAAACAAAAAAATTTACTAAACACAGCAAAACACCAGGCCAGGTGGCCAAATCAAGGAAGAAAAGAAGACAATAGAAACAGATCCACAGGTGAAGATATTGTAGTTAGCTAACAAGAATGTCTAAATAAATATAATTATTATATTTTAAAACAGAGAGGAAAAGATGGAGAAATAGAACGATGGAAATATGGAAAATGGAGAGATGGAGAAAATAGGACATAATGTGGAAAATTTTAGTAGAGAAATGAATCTGAAGAAAAGAATCAAATGAAAATTACAAAACTAAAAAATATAGTATCTAAAATTAAGAGTTCATTATATGGGTTAAATTGAGATTAGAGCAAAAGTCAGAGTTAGTGAAATAGAAGACAGTCAACAGGAAGATAAACAGAAGCACAGAGATGGAAAATACAGAAAAGAGTGTTAGAAATAGTAGGACACAATGAAAGGATCTAATATACACGTAATTGAAGGTCCAGAAGAAAATGAGAGATACAAGGGAGCAAATGCAACATTAGAATAGAGAATAGCCATGAATTTTCCAAAATTAATACAAGACATCAATTCAAAACTTCAAGAAACTCTAAAAATCCAATGCAGGATAAATAAAAAGCAAAGCTTTCCTATGCAATCCATAGTAAAACTGCTAATAACCACAGAAAAAGAAAACAATTTTAAAGGCAGCTAGAGAGAAAAAAAGACACTATTACCTTCAAAGATCTAACAATAAGTCTGAAAGCCGAATTCTCACCAGAAATGATGGAAACCAAAAGAGAACAGAATAGTATCTGGCGGAAGAAACTAACTGCCAGTATCCAGACTTCCACAGTAAATGAAATTATCCTTCAAAAACAAAGATGAAATAAATGATTTTCATACAAACAAAACCTGTAGCAGACTTACAGTAAAAGAAATTCTACTGGGAGTTCTTTGAGCAGAAGGAAAATTATTCTGGAGAAAAACATGAAATTGAAAGAAAAATGAAAAAATAAACGATAAATATATAATATATTGAATGAATACTAACTAAAAAATAGTAACAGTAGTATCCTATGGGGTTTAAAATACATGTGGGATTGAAACGCAAGACAATACTAAAAAAAAAAGAAGGGAAAGTAAACGGAGTTAAAATGTTCTACTCTTCTAGCCCTATCTAGCATTATCAGGGGAGTGGTAAAATAATTTCAATTACCCTATAATAAGTCAAACATGCATGTTGTCATTTCTAGGATAATCATTAAAAGAATAGTAAAAGAATGCTTAACTAACATGTTGAGAGGAGAAAAGGATAAAGAGAAAATTTTGATTGGTACAAAAGAAGACAAAAAAAAAAAGAGGAAAAAAGGGAACAATAACACAAATGGGCAAAAGAGAAAATTAACAGAAATACAGTAGCTATAAACCTAATATATGACTTAATCACATTATATGTAGAGTAACTCAAATACTCAAAAGGATTTTCAGACTGGATGAAATAAAAATATAGCTAGACGTTGTGTATAAGAGACAAACATTAAATATAATGACACAGAAAGGTTGAAAGTAAAAGAATGGGAAAAGGTATTCCATGCAAATCCTCATCAAAAGATAAAGGGAATCTTTTCATATTGATTAAGGAGTAAATCCACAAGAAAGAGATCACAATTCTAAATCTGTATCCCCCAATAACACAAGCTTCGAAATCCATATGGTATAATTAATGAGTCTTTCTTATATTTAAAATTCTCCAAGAATCCCTCAAGGATGAAAAATTTAATTATTAGTTTCTCTGCTGCCAACCATCATGTTTAAAACATATAAATGGTTAGTACTTTACAACAATCCTTTTGAAGCATCTTTCTGTAATGAAAGTGAGGTCTCTAGAGCGTCACCTCTTGGTTTTATCAAATAAACCAAAAAGAGTCATTTGTTTGACCCACTTGAGCTGGAGGAAGGCATAAGAGGAGAGAAGTCAAAGGGATATCAGCAGATAAAGAGATGAATAAAGCCTAGTCATCATTCCTTTCTCTATTTAAATATTATTAAGTATTCATTAACAAGGAATGACAAGATCTTTGTCTACAACCTACATTCTATTTTTGTGACCCAGGAAATGATAGCAAAATGACAGATCTGCAGCAACTTATTCATGATCAATAACTAATTATTCACAAAGCCAACACCAGATGACAGGCAAAAACTCTGCAAAGCACCAGCAAGACAGAAGAGGAACACAGCGATAACTGGCATTAGTAATTCCGAAGGTCTGATGCGGGATGTGTCTGTTTTCTGGCTTTCTAGTTAATGTGATCCGCCCACACAGAAAACACAGACAAACAAGAACCAGCGGAGAACTGCCCCTGGCTGTCAGGAATCTTTCTGTGGGTTCCCCACGAACCAAACGTCTTTAGGCCAGGGTTTTAAAACCGCTGTTCTCATTTCAAAACAAAATGAGTTTTCTAAACAAAACAAAAAGTACAGATTTGCATAGTGAGAAAGATAGTGGGATAACTATGATAGGCTTCGAGATCTTCATCTCCAAACTTTCACCCCTTTGTTCTTGGGAAGAATAATTGCTGTCAATTATCCTGGAATTTTACAAGGCTACTACATTATATGAAAATACAGCAGGCCATTTTGTAAGAAGAAGAAAAACAAAAGACCTCAAAAGTTTATTCCAACTGCAAAAAGGAAAACACACTTGTCAATTCCAGCTGTGAACACAATTGTTTTTTTCCCAAGGTAATAAATGTGTTGCAGGTAAGAAAATGAGAGGTCTAGTTGGCTTCCCCCCACCTCTGAAAACCTCACACATGAGAGTTGATTAGAGCTTATCACCGATCAAACATTCCACACGTCTGTGTAGGACACAGGACTTCTTTCTCTTTAAGCAGCCTGTACAAAATAGCAATATAATTTCATCTAAAATTAACATCTTTGATATCACAGATGAAGAACTACTGAAATGGTAGGATACGGGGAGAGGGGGAGGGAGAGAACAAGACTTTACTACAAGTCTTTGGCCCTGTCGTCCATGATTTTAAGGTCATGATTTTTTTTTCCTACCCATAGAATCTTCTCAGGAGTTTTAGACTATAGATTTAAATTTAAGAAGTATTATCATATCTATACAATGTGGCTACACTGTGTTCTAAGTTTCAAAAGGAACGTATGTCCTTCTCTGCCCTCAAGAATCGTAGAAGGCAGCCAAGATACACATTCAGGCAACATTTAGAGAAAAAAATGAGGTCAATAAACTATTAAGGTCTGGGATACAGCGAGGGCTCCAAAGCTCATTAAGTACTTATGGAAGAAGGAAGGGACAAGGGAGGGAGGGAGGGACAGAAGAAGGGATCCTGATTACCAAAATCACCACCATCACTATAGTTTTGGTTAAGATGAGGTTAAGACAAGGGCTGTGGGGGGCCTAGGAAGCGTCACCGTCTCCCTGGACAGTATCAGCTCTTGATGAACAAGTTATCCCAGCCAAGAGACTCAGTCTGGGACCAGGCTTGGCTCCTGTGAGGGCCACTCCAGGACAAAGGCCGGCACTGGGATCTTAGTCTGTGCCAACACCATGCTGCCAAGCGCCAAAACCAAGGCATTCCTAACAACGTCAAACATAAAACACTCCCTGGATCACAGGCAAGGGTCTGCTGAGCATTTCACTCCATTTCTGCGAAACATAGTGGGATTGAATCACGTCTGTGGGTCACTTAGGGCTCCAACAATTTAAAACTAAGGAGATAGTGGTGACAAGAGTCTCAGAGACTGACCCCCAAACTAATGGAGAAGGAGGGCTCTAAGGAGCATAACTAAGTAGGATTTAGTAACCCGGAGTACGTTAGGGACGTTCTAAGCTGTCAGGCAACAGAAATTCTGGGTTAAAAGGAACTTGAGGAAGAGAATGTTAATGGCCTATCCAATATATATTTCTCCCTTACTACTTTACTAAAAGAACTCTGATTTTGTTGGAAGCATCAATAAGCCCATCTAAAAATCCTTTCCAACCTCCCCTGCACCTGGGTGGTCAGTGACACAGTTCTGTCCAATGAGATGAAGACACATGACACTTTGTAGGGCCTGGGGAAAGCTCTTTAAAAGGAGAGTAATTGGAAGAGCTATTTGCCCTTCACCTTCCCCTCTCTGCTTCCTGGAAGGCAGTCCTGATGCCAGGAGGGGCAGGAGCCACCTGGGGGCTGTGAGATAAAGAGAAAGAACCTAAGGATGGTGGGGCAGAGAGATAAAAGGAGCCAAGGACACGGGGACACCAGGGACCAAGTGCATGAGCTTTGGACTCTTCCTCTGGGCTCCACATTGTGCGGAAAAAAAAGTGAACTTCATCTGGTTAAGCCACGTTAAGCTGTTTTTTTCTGTAACATGCAGCCAATCATATTCCTAATCTTTATAAGATCAAACTCAATAATGTTTATGGACTATGGTTCTAAGATCTCATGCCATTTGTTTTTTGAGATTGAAAGAGATTAAGGAGAGAGAGAGAAATAATTTTGCTACTGGTCCACTTGGGTGACCCCAATCTTTTCTAAGCAGCATTATTTTGTAAAAGATTATAGCATTTACTACAATAGAAACACACTATCAATGCACGTTTGTTTGATTACTAATCTCTGAATGAGAAGGAAAGTCAGCAGTGTGTTTAGAAAGGAGATGAGCATCATTAAACCCCTGACTCGATGTCCTGTAGATCACAAATTGTACAAGATTAAAATTTTTTCAAATAAAACATGACAAAACCCACACCACCTGACTATTCTGTTCGTTCATGTTGATGGTCTCACCTTAGTGAGATGTTTAGGGTAATCCAAGATTTAAAATTAGTGAGGAAAAATATAAAAGCAAGATAGAGAGTGCCAAGAAGTTCATTTTCATAGAATTAATTTTATTGAAAAAAATAAAATACAGGAAAACAAAACCTAGTTTACTTGGTCATCTTTCACACCTGACAGTAAGAAAATCATCCGTGGTTTTGACCCTTAAGAAAAGAGAAAGCTTTGATCCACATCAAGATTCATGCAAATAAATAAGCAAAATAAAAGAGTGTGCCTTTGATGCCTTAGTCAAGGATGAAAG
This sequence comes from Diceros bicornis minor, assembly GCF_020826845.1. Taxonomy (NCBI): domain Eukaryota; kingdom Metazoa; phylum Chordata; class Mammalia; order Perissodactyla; family Rhinocerotidae; genus Diceros; species Diceros bicornis. The sequence continues at coordinate 89,490,799 of NC_080745.1, read as the reverse complement.
CATGACGGCCTCAAACCGTGGTTCTTCATACATAAAAATGGCAGTGTAGAGAGTGCTGTTTAAATCCTGGGAACCTCAGAGTGAGCACAAGCACAATCAGTCCTTGAGCAGTAACACAGGGGCTGTAACCACTGCTCAGCGGTGGGTACTACCCTCTTTGTGACTTTCATAGCTCTACGCACAGTCAATAATTCGCTCCTTTGGCTTTATTTGCACCATGGTGCACACAAGATTGGATTCTGAATGCCTTCCCTTTCTCCTGGGCCCTTCTGGAGAAGGCTACTTCAGGCCAACAAAGATAAAGTGAAGAGGAAATAGGGAGGTACTGATTTGGGTCCACACTGGCTCAATTCTGTTTTCATGGATGTGTTTCCAGAGCACTGTGCTTTTACAAGGTGACGTGTGTTCCCCAAATCAGAGGGACATTGGTTCATGAACTCCATCTCTGTGTTTAGAACTCACTATAAGAACATCAACCTTGAATAACCAACATGAACCAACACCACTCGCAGCAGGTCACCCAAAGCAGCTGTCCTCCAAAAGAAACAAGCAGAGTGAGTCAACCTCAGCACCCCAACACTCAGTCTACGCCTTTTCCACAAATCTTCATTCACAGAGTTAAATATTGTATGCCAACCGAAAGCTCTTTTATTTTTGCACAGCTCTTAAGCTGTAGAAATCTAGAAAAAAATATGAAGGTTCTCTATAAACAATGAAGTCATAAATACCCCAATCCACTTTAAAGTTCAAAAACAATTTATAAATTCATCCAGATAGTATGTGAAAGATGTCACTAAGCTAAAACAACTGAGTGTCCATTCACATGGCAATTTCCTATGTGAGAATCTATCTGTAGAAACAAAACACTATTCTGGCTGAAGAAAAGAGAGGAGGCAAGTCTTCCCAAGTCAGGCAACTTAAGTTGGTCTTGGCTTTTTGTTGTTGTTTATTTTAATTTTGTTTGTTCTTTGGGGGCTTTTTTCCATATAAAGATATACTGAAAAGAACTTCAGAACCCTTGGCGTACACCCTGCACTATGTTGGAAGGACTATGAATACTTTCAGTAGACAATGTCTGACTCACATGCACACACTGCAGACTTGGGAACAGAGTTCAAAATTCAAATTCAAGGCTTGCATTTCACCGCCCAGGAGCAGTCACTGTAAAGGGGGGCTACTCTCCCGCAGTACTGCCATTTGTTACTGCTCTGTCAGGCTAGAAAGGAAGGAAAAAGAGGAGAGGAAGAGAAAGAAGAAAGAGGAAGAGGAAAGGAGAAGGAAAAGGCAGGAAGTCAAGGATTACCCAGAAGTCCGCTGGAGAACCAGCACGGGCGATACCTACTGATTGAACAGGATCCGGGAGCGCACGATGAACTTGAAGATGTACTCTAGAGCTTTCATAGCTTTGTACAGCTGGTCATTTATTCCCGGCTTCTCAGCATTGTCCACATAGTTTCTTAAAACTTTTGTCAGCTTCCTACTCATAACGGAAACACAAATTAATAAGTTCAGAAAATAAGTATCTCAATTCTTAACTGGGACAGAAATACACAAATGGGTTATTTTTCTTTTGGTTCATGCATACTTGTAAAATGTATTCTCAACAGATAAAGTGACCCATAAAATAACTCTCAGAGGACTGACATCTGAGCATTTAACGAGCACTTTCTAAGTTTTAGATGTTTTTCTAAGCTTCTAAATGTATTATGTAATTTAATCCTCACAACAACAGTATAAGGCAAAGAGTACGGTATTATTCCTAATTTACAGATGAAGAAGCAGAGACTTAGATAGGTAAACTAGCTTTCCCAATGTTAAACAACAAAATCAAAGGGATTTTCTTTTTAGCCATATCCATTTTTGTAACGCTCGTTTTTTTTTTTTAAATTGAGCATGTGTAATTTTCAAATTATAGAGAAAGTGGTAGTAATAATCAATTTTTAATTCTGCCCAAACTTCTACATTTTCTATCACTACTGGCCCATAAACTAATAATCATTGTTCAGAAGAATGACCCTCAAGCAATGCCTTCTAAATCATAAAAGAACAACTAAATTAACTTCAATGTAGTTTCTGTTGTTAGCGTCCTGGGCTGCACGATAACGCTCCAAAAACTAGCAGCATATGTGCAACCTGCATGACAACCACCAACAAGATTATCCCATTAACCAAATGTCTCTGCTCCCCAACTTTTCAGGTAATCAACAATAATTCACTGTGCCTTCTAAATATTCATTATAGTCACAAAAGGAACCTGCTAGGGTACTGACAGCATTTCTGGTTAGGTTGGAGCCAGCACGCACAAACTATTCATTGAGATAATTATGAGACACTCTTAGGAGCAACTGTAACTTCAGTTATGGATGACCACGGAACAGCCCTGAGAGTAACGATTTTACTGATAAATCACAGGAAAAAGCTTTTCAGGTGACTGAGTGGATGTGACGTCATTTCTAACACTGATCAGGTTGCAGAACTCTAGCACAGAAATCTGACCCTCTCAGAGGAGAATTCCTGCAGGTGTCCTTGGAAGAAGCCAGGCCAGAGGGGTCCTCTTCCCACAGGTTCCACCGGACCCTATGCCGGGAAGGCTAACTCACCATTTATGTCTCTTGGTGGTTCTCAAGGCACAGTACAACATCTAAGGTCCTAGTGTAAAACCTGTTTTCACTCAGTTTAACTTATTTTCCCAAATTTATCAGACCACACACCTTTTCTTATTTAAGCTGTTAATATCCCAAGCAATACACATTCCATATAATGCATTTTGGGAGTTCTTCCAACAGATGAATCACAGAAAAGAATAAAAAGAAGGAATGATTTGCAAAGAGAATGACCCAGAACCAGAAAATAAATCTGGAAGTCAAAAGACGCATATCCATACGAGCCAGGCCATCTTGTAACCGCAGAAAGCTCAAACCCCTTGGCACTAGCGGAGAGGGGCAGACCAAATGGAGTATCAACTAACTGGAGGCAAGCCTGAACCAGCTCTGGAAAAGGTAGCTCTGTGGACAGAAAGGAGCCTGTCCTGCTGTTTTTCTGGAAGAAGAGTCCCCAAAGCCTATGCCTCGCTCCCTTCTGCTTGGACCAGCACTGGTCACTTTGATGGGGCTCCAAAACCCAAGAACTAGCTTGCAGGAGAGCTGTCTATGAGAGCTGGAGCGCTAAGTAGTAACGCCCTTTGCCCACAGTCACCTTTAATTTCTTCTCTTGTAGTTCTTTATGAAGAAAGATGAAAAATGTCAAACTACCTGGAAGAGAGTGTAACCTAAGTCTGTGCCTGCCAAGCCTTCCAGAGGGAAAGGGAGAGAGACTCTGTGTGATAATCCTTAGCACAAAAGTTTCCCTGGCCCAGAGAACGCCATAAGCACTTCATTAGCGCAGAGACAACTTTTCACAATTTGGTTAGAACTGTGTGAATCACAGTTATCGCCTCTGGTATTTCAAGGCGTAAATACTCAGGTTCAAACAGCTGAGGAACCACTTGGGGTTGCTAGTTTATCAAAACATGATAAGAATACTTATTTTCCAAAATGAATATTTCCTTTTCAGCAGATGACAGAGACTGAATGAAAGGATACCGATTCTCAACTCAGTCCCATCATAACAAAGATAAAATGGTACTTTTTGTTTCTCCCATTAACTTGCCAAAACTCCCTATGAGAATAAGTGCATTCATTCTTTCTCCAACAGCATGGCATGGAAGGGGCATTCCAACAAAAGGGTCCAGAATGCAGCGTGGTAAGCTTATTCATTGTTCTGATTTCCTGAGATTCAAGTACAAAATCTAATCTCAGAAGAGCAGTTTGGCCGTGTTTCAATAAAGAAGCAGAATTGTGACAGTGACACATGGAGATCACGTCGCATCAACAGCAGATTACAGGCCACTTGCATGAACCCTGCAAGGGTTGTGTTTTGTTGCTATAGCAAGATGGTGCCACTTGATCTGCCCTCCCCACAGTCTGTAAGGAATGGTCCAAACTGTGGACAAACTGGGCATCTTTGCTGAGAGAACAAAATGTCTTAAACAAACATTTATTAGCAAGCAAGCACAAAGGACTTGTGGCAGCTTGTACAGTGTGCGTGAGGACATTCCTTGCAGCTCTCTGCCCACTCGGGCTCCACCCACTGCCCTGCAATAAACATGCACTCAAGGCTGACTAGAAAGAATCAGAGACAGGACCATGGGCGTCAGATCTCTGACCTCGAGCTCACGGCTGCACACAGGCAAGGAAGACAGGTTTTGACCTAAAGATGGTCAAGACACAGATGGGAGCTTTGACTCAATTTACTGTCACTAAAGAGAATCATTTCTAATGATTCTAAGTGGGTGTTCTTAAAGAAATTACTTAAATCTGTCTTTTTTCACTGCAACTCACACAATAAAAAGTTTGAATAAATCCCGCCATGAGAAGGAAAAGAATAACTCATTCTAATCATTATAAGTATAACAAAACCTAACAATTGCTAATGGTTTCTAAGTGCAAGGGATTATTCCACACTTGACATGTCATAACCTATTAAAATTCTCAGGAAACCCTAAGATCATGCCCATTTTACAGATGAGAAGGCTGAAGCCCAGAGACGTTAAGCAACTTAAACTTGTAAGCGACAGAGCTGGAATGTCGGCCCAGGTGGTCCAGTCCCAGGACTGTGCTCATCACCACCAGGAGAGCTGCTTCTCGGCCCAGGCATGGCACAGTCCCTCTGGTACCTTACTAGACCCACAGGGGCATGTACGGGCATGTGGGGGCAGGTCAAGAGCAGCTGCGTAGGCAGTAAGATTACAAGTTAGTTACAGCTGAAGCTTCTCGAACAAAAGGGAAGGCACTCTTTACAGAGCAAAAAGATATATTGGAAAGTATAAAACTGAATTTTATTCACACTAAACAACCAATAATCTCAAAACAGGAACACATCCATTTATCCACTCATCAAACGCTCCTCGGGAAGCTGCAGTGTGGCAGGCCCTCTGCATCCATGCATCAGTTTCATCGAACATCAGGTGAAAATTTCAAAGACAAATGGAAAGTGTGCAGGAGAACAAGAACTTAGGCCAGAATGTTATGATAATTTATCACAAATCTCTTTTGACAAGATTTTCAGGTTCATTAAGAGGGAAACAATAATAAAAACCATCCCAGTAAATACACAGTTTTGAGGGGGGAAATGTACAATCATAAACAAAAGTAATGGAAAACTCCTTAATAACAAACATACAGAAAAGAAGTGTTGGTTTTATAACAAGAAAGAACTTACGTGTAGGCTAATGTTGCACTAAAATGTTTCTTAATGTAGGTTTCCAAAACAGGATTAAAATGCTGAAATTTTCTATCAGCAATGAGTCCAATGATAAATACCTGTTAAATTAATATTTTCATTAGCAAAACAATGCAAACCGTTTTGGAATCTTCCTCTGAATCATTTGCACTACTATGTGAGTCAATAAACTATATAACATTTTCAGACAGAAGTTAGCCCGTTCACCTCTTCTTACCCTAGAAATTACATTTGCTTAACTATAGTGTAGCACTGAAAGAAACTTTCTCCCTCTCAATTCATCTGCTTTGATTGGATTTACAACTGAAAACGCTTTCAAGGTTACGGTGATGGATCCCCTCCCCCAGCTTCAAAGACTGCAGCATGAAAGAACACCTTAATATCTGAGCAGATGAAAAGTAAAGGCCTCTTACCAAAGCATCAAACACTAACGTATCAAAAGTCTCGCTCTCGGAGTTCTCCATCATGATGTTGAAGAGGGCATCCAAGGTGTCCTGGAGGAACTACAGAGACACAAAAAGTCAGCAGAAAAAGTAAACTCACCCAGCTTTCTCCCAACCCAGAATAACTACCATCTTTGGTAATACTCCCAATACCCACCCTTCCCAAATTAACTTCAGGGATTTTTCCCAGCCATTAGATGCACAAGACAAAAATCTGAAATGAGTGAATTCAGAACAAAGACACAGCACCCTGAGCCAAACAGGAAGACTGACAGCAGAGGGGTGCCCTACAGTCCCCTTGCCATGGGACCTTTCCAACCCTTTTCCTGGTTTCTATCAGTCTGGTGACAAATAGCTCAATAGGAACTCTGGGAAGACTGGATCTGACTCATCCCACACACTCTGAGTGTAGGACCTGAGCTAGGCAGTGGGCAGAAGTCACACAGGGACAAATTTCCAGCTGAGCCTAATAAAGGACCTTCTACAGACCCAGATGCCCAAGGACAGAAAAGGTGTGTGATTCTGAAACTGAGGTACACAGCAGAGTGCCAGGAAGTGCTTTTACTCAAGAGTAATTTAGAAATTCCTTTTATATCCCACTATAATTCACCAAACAAATTTTATAGCATAGAATGACAAAACATCATGAATTTAATTAAGAAAAGATGAGGAGACTTTAAAGTTATGTCACACTAGAAACTGGCCTCAAACTCTCTCCCCATCATCCCCTGAAAGACGTGTAAGATGAACTGGAAAACTATATTGGCAGTAAAGCGTTCCCTGTTTGTGGAGGAGTTCAAGAATAGGCAGAATGCCATACAATGGAATATTGGCCATAAAAAGGAATGAAAGATGGATACCTCACCATTAGTCGTTAGGGATATACAAACTGAAACCACAATGAGATATCACTTCACACCCACGACGATGGCTATAATAAAAAGATGAGTGACAGTAAGTGTGGGCAAGAATGTAGAGAAATTAGAGCCCTTATATCCTGCTTATACATACGTAAAATGGTGCAATGGCTTTGGAAAACAGTTTGACAATATTTCCAAGGGTTAAACATAGATTTACCATGTGACTCAATAATTTCATTCCTAGCTGTATAGCCAAAAGAATGGAAAACATATGACCACACTAACACTTGTACATGAATATTCATAATATCTTTATTCGTAAACATCCAAATGTGGAAACAACCCAAACGTCCATCAGCTGATGAATGGATAAACAAACTGTGGCATATCCATATGATGGAATATTATTCAGCCATAAACAGGAATGAAGTTCTGATACAAGCTACAGTACGGATGAACCTTGAAAGTATTATACAGCCAGTCACAAAAGGTCATATATTGTGTGACTCAATGTATACAAACTATATCGAACAGTCAAATCTTTAGAGACAGAAAGCAACTTGATGGTTGCAGGGAGAGTGGGGAGTGACTGCTAACAGGGATGGGTTTCTTTTTCCGGTGATGAAAATGTTCTGAAGTTAGATAGTGGCAATGGTTGCACAAGTCTGTGAATATACTAAAAACTGCTAAATTGTGCAGAATAAAAGGGTGAATTTCATGGTATATGAATTAAATCTCAATGAGGTGGTTCTTAAAAACAAAAAGAATAGATGAGACAGCCCCATGGCAGGGACATCAAATGGATGGCTGAATGAGATATCTGGTCCAGATCTTACTGGACTACTCAGCCCACACAGAACCCTAAGGGCCTTCGTGTCCCCACAGGGGATCTCAAACTATTGGAGTCTTCAGACTGAGGAAACAAACCACAGGGACCTGTTCCCAAACCAGTGCTCGCCCCACTGCTCTCCCTCGTGCTGTGGGAACCTTGCAACAGCAGCCAATCCAACACCTCACAGATCTCCCTCAGGAGGGAGGATGTGCTCCCAAATGTAGTAAGAGATCCAAGACCCATCAACGCATAAAATTCTCATTATATTCCACTGTGCCACCCTCCACCTATTTTATGCCAGGAAGCATCACATACAAATGGCAGGAGAATGAAACCACCCAACCAAGAGGCGTTCCGGTCTGGACATCAGGGGCTTCCTCAACGCCATAATTACTGGGGCCTGTACCACCTCGTTACTTTTGTATCATTTCCCATCATTTTCAGATGGTAAAATCTTTGCAAAGGTCAAAACTTTATGCCATCTGCTAATAGCCCAATGTTATTACCAACAGACTCACCAGGTGCCAAGCCCTGGCTTGTCACAGTTCACACAATGTCCCTGCGGTAGGTCTACCCACCCGACCCAGACAAACGACATGGTCAGTAGCACAGAAGCATGACAGCAGAGCGCTGCAGCCTTGTTGATCTGGCTGTAAAGCCGCAGTGGTGCGCAGATACGAATGTCCTGGAGGAGGCCAGGAAAGGGCTTCTTTTGACATCCATCCTCTCCCTGAGACTACCCACTGGAGGAACAAAACCACCATCTTCATTGCACCAAAATGAGAAACTGTATCTTTTACTAAACAAGCAAATACTTTTTTTAATCTATCAAGCAATGTCATCTCTCCCCTACCAGTTATGAATACACAGAGGGGAGGCTTTGAATAAATGGAATAAGCACACGGTCTGTCAGTGTCCCTAAACAGAGTAAAAGGAGCCCTGCGCAGTCTGGGAATCCCTCCAACTCGGGCTCCCATTAACTGTCCTGTGGGCTTAGACACGTCAGTTCACCTCTTTAAGCCTATGGGGCATATAGGATGCGCTGGTGATAGAAAAGAATAAAGTCAGACAAACCAGATAAGGGATGGACAGGTCATCCAGGTACCTGAGGGGTACTGTGTACACTGCAAGGAGAGCAAGGTTTTCACAACAGGATTTGGTAATAGTTTGGTAAGGGGAATGGAGGAAAACAAGATGACAAGATGGTTCTAGATTTTCCCTGGTAAGGGCAAAAATGGGTCAACAGAAATACAACTAATTCCTGATGTGATACAGGGACTTAAAAATGAAAAGGGACAAAATTTCATTAACTGTATGTCTTCTAAAGTTATGTGAACTTATTCACCCAGTTTCCATCTGAATCGGGGTATTTAGAGAACCCGGAGAAGTTTAAAATGCAATTAATATTGTCCAAGCCAGAGGTAAAAGACAAAAACCTGAAAAGATGATTAAGATTGGAAGATTAGCGAGGACATGTTTGAATGGTTATACAATGAACTTAGGAAAGTGGTGCAACCAAATTAATTTACACTGAAGTTAACCACATTGCTGTTTAATTAAGCCCACTTTAAGTAATTAATTTTTACAGAGATAAGGAAGCCTCCTTCTGCAAGCACTTCTCATGGAGGGTGAAGAGCTGAGGCAGCGACAGACAGACCTGGTATAAAGACCTCACTCACAAATCACAAGTGGGGAGTGGCTTACCATCGACCGGCCAAAGTGGAGCATTCTAAAAAGGAAAATGCATTTCCTTACATACAAAGACAAGTCATTTGAGCAGATGAGAGGCAAGAAGAGCCCAACACTGAAAAAAATATCAGAACCACCAACAATTACCCAATAAAGAATTACAGAACTTGAGTGCTCAAAGGGATCTCAGATCACCCTAGTCTGACTGTCCTATCATATAGATAAAGATTCGAGAGGGCACCTAACATTTCTCCAGAGCCTGCTATGTGTGAGGCTAAGAAAAGAGTCCAAGATCATAAGGGAGGAAAACAGCCAAGATGAGATTCCCAGCTCTGATCTTTCTGACACACCCATTATCTTTCCCAGTGAATGACAGAAGCTCTAGGTGAGCCGTGAAGCAGGGCTGATAATAATGGTGAGGGGAATGACAATGATAATAATAATCACACCCCACACTCCCTAAGCACCTCCCACGTGCCAGATACAAGATGTCGTATCTCATCTAACCTCCACCACCTCTGAAGATGGCACGATTGTTGCCTCCACTTTACAGCAGGGGAAAGTGAGGCTTAAGGAGGTTATTTAACTTTGTCGGTCCCACAGCAAGGACCCACTAGAAGAGGAACCAGAACCCAAGACTGGGTTGATTCCAAAGCCCATTTCCTTCACAGTGAAGCCAGACCGCCCTCCAGACCAGAGTCCAAGAAGGATTCTGTCCACTCAGAGGTGTATGTCAATATCCAAAAGAAACTAGTCGTTAAAGGGGTTATAACCAGAATCCCATACTACCTGTGAAGGCAGTGCCTGCACCTGTTAATATACGGAAGGGAAAGAGAACGACCCTGGGCTCCATGTTACCTTCACCACTTCGCCGCCGTCCACTTTCATCAGCTGCCTCAGGTTCTGCTGCAGGAGGTTGGTGTTGGATCGCCACTTCAGAAGCCCCAGCAGGTCCACTGAAAAATGAAAATGACCATCAGTCCCTCCAAGCAAGAACTCTGTCGCCCTTATTCATGCATCACATGAGGTTCTCTAGATAATTTTTTGAAGAGAAAAATCAACCCTATTTGGAAACATTCACCAGCTAAATATTTCATTACTTTCTAGCAACATACTTGACACCTAGTGTGGCTGAATTCATTATTTCCAACTACATTTACTATGAAATGATTTCCATGTAGAAGCTTTAAAAATGCATTCGCGATCCTAAGAAAGAAGGACCGCCCTCTCCAATCCACAAGAAGGCAGATTCCGAGCAGCAGCGGGCCTGTAAGAAGGCGGCTCACCCATAAAGCACCCGGCATCTACGACAAAGGGGTTTTTCCTGTTTGAGAACAAGGATCTATTTTTTTTTTTTTTTAAAGATAAAATAACTAATGCAAATTCAAATTCACTGAAACTGCAAGGTGACAGTACAGGAAGGGGACAGGAACCCTGGCCCCTGAGACCCGTGCTGTGTTGAACTTGCCACGCTCCCCTGGCCTGGCCTTCCATGGCCATTTGTTCCCTAGGGTTGAATTTTTGTTTGTTTGTTGTGTAACAGAAAAATCATAGACTAACTGTATTGGTTTTTATAGACTAAATGTGTAAGACGATGTCCAGAAACGATCTTGTTTAAGGCAGCAAGATGTTCTTTAAGGCATGGAGACAGAATCCCAAACATCTCCAGGAAAGAACATGTGCCTACACAATTTTCACTTTAAGTCATATTAATATCCCATTACAAGAAAAAACACAATTAGCAAAGTGCATCTCATTTACTGTTTATGCTCTCTGGGAATGAACTTTTGCTACAGAAATTGTCTCCATAAGAAAAATCCTAACTAATACTGAAAAGAAAAATAATTTTGGCAATAGGTAAAATTTCAGGGAACACAAGACACCAACTGTAATTTAAGGATCAAACCACACCAAAGGCATATGTGTGACGAGCACCACAACACACGTTCTCCTTTATTTGACCTTACCTCCCCGAGTATAGCTGACGAAGAGTTAAAAATAAGAAAATGAAAAGGGGACAGCATCCTCAAGTACTGTGGAATATGTAAAGCGAAGGCTCCAATACCAGTGGGGCCGTGCCACCACTATATGACCTTGGGCAAGTAAATTCACCTCTGTTTTCCTATTCGAACAATGGGTACGATGTTGCCTAATTCACAGGGTTGGTGCAAGAATTCAATGGCACGACTTGGAGAACGCACTTAGCATGATGGCCAGCATGAAGACTAATGGCAGCAGCCCATCAAAGAGATGATCAGGAATTCAACATTGCAGCCATTCCTCATGGAAGTTAACATGTTTTAATTTCTAATTGAAAGTGAAGTAATGATAAAAGCTACATGCTACCCAGACATGCTCTTGGTCCCAAGGGTAAGGGACATTTCACTAGTTACCAATGTTTTTATAACGGAGACTAGTTAATAATCTGGATCCTATTCATGTAAAGTTAGTGGCACTCTGGATATGAGGGAGGCCGAGCTTTACCTCTGTATTGTAAATTTGGGAAAAGGTACCACTGGGCAAATTAGTAGTGGAGGGACACCTTTGAGGAGGAAGAGTGTATTTTAGGAAAACAGAGCTTGCCCAGCTCCCCAGCTACCCAGGTCAGACTGGCCTCTCCCTCTCCATGCCCTCATTCTCTGGGAGCCACCGATGTTTGGCCCATAATAATCCTTCATTTCATGACTCTCTCTCTAATTATATAGTAAGCTAATTGAGGAAAGGAATTACATCTTATGCTTCTTTTTATTTCCCCCATAGCATCCAGCATAATGCTGAGAACAGAGATGTTTAATACAAATCTCAATGAATGATTCAACCTAAGTAATGGAACTTCGCAGTAACAAATCATGGTTTCAGAAAAATGAATTCCTCAAATGAGAATCTGGGACTCGATGCTCAGATGCCCACTGAGGCAGCTCCATCTTGCACACACCTGATATGCCACCATTCCAAAAAGAGGGATTGTTGGCTGGTATGAAATGAAAGCCAAAAGATGCCCCTCCCGCCCCCTTTGCTCTTGATCCACAGCATCCCATTGAAATTTCCTTGTTGCCTGGCAACAGCTAACAGCTGCTGCAGAGACCAGGGTGCTGGCTCCCTCAGTTCCAGGGAGGGAATTACCCTGCAGCTGGTGAGATTCAAGGAGCTTGGAGGTGAAAGGAGGGATCGACATCACCACCCTGGGAGATTTCCGAGACTTAACACCTTGGGGATTCCCTAGTTCACAGTCCTGTTCTCCAGAGATATGTGGGTTAAGAAGGAATCTGCGGGTGGGCCTCACATCCTAACTGCTATTCAGAACATTGTCTTGATGGGGAAAATATGTTCAATTTCCAAATAATAACTTCCAAATACGCTTTTGGAATATGACCCGTGTATAAGACAGTGGCTTCCTACACAGTGACAATGGCAATACACCACAGCTCTTATTGATTCGACACCTACTGAAAAGCCAAAGTGCCACACGTATGGGGTGGCAACTCACCAGAGAGGCTGCCATTGCCTTGAGTTTAATGAGACCCTGGATGGTGTTGCCGTCAGGCTAGTGGAAGACCAGGGCCGTATCCAGAGAGTAACATTAGACGTATGGGGGGCATCCTTTCCATAACCCGGTCCCAAACCAGCACCCGCCTTGCTGCCCACATGCCCCCTGGGCACTAAACCTGCCAGGTCCCTGGGTGTTCTCTACCCTCCCCCTGCTTGCACAGACCCTGAGGCCCCAGTTAACGGTTTTCATGTGCTCATGCAGATTATTGGCCAACCACAAACTAGGATAATTCTTAATGCTTCAGGCAAACCTTGATGATAAAGGTAAATTAGAGAGATGTATCCAAATGGCCTTCAAGCATTTCAGTGACGTGCTCCCGCCAACAGTTTACTCACGAGACAAGTGGGGAGGAAGCATAGTGTGTATGGCCCAGTACAACAGGGCGGAGAGAGCAGGCGTGGCAAGTCTGAAAAAGGCATGCACACCCAAACCCCCTGGCACCTTCCACTACAAGGCAGTGGCTTCCAGAGGATGAGATTACCTCTGTCCTGTGTCTATCCTATTAAAGTCCAAACGATGACTGTCCTGTGCTCAAATCTGAGAATACTGCCAAGATTTAGGGACAACCCCCAGGGACACAATTCATGATAGCAACAGACATTAATAATCAAAATACATATCGGGTGGCTAAGAGGAAAAAATTGGATTTTCAAGCTGAGTTTCAAGAGAGCATAAAGTCACTCTGCACAGCTGCGATACTGGCACGTTTGGGGGACACAATTTTTAAATGTAGGATTTGTGCAGAGGGGCCTCTGCCTCATCCAGACTGTTTGCTCTGAATAAGAAGCGTCCCGGCCAGATAGCCATTCACTGAGGAGGCCACAAGCGGTGGTAATGGAAGTCAGAGCAGCCTGGCAGGCCCAGCATGGGGATACTGGGCACCATCTGATGCCACGTTAGGCTGCACTTTGGTGTGTGTGAATCAGCAAAGGGTGTCTAATCTCACCACCAGGGTGACTAGAAATTTCATCAAAACCAACTTTTAAAAATAAAGATAACTGGTAATTATCTCAATGAGTAGCTGGGAGAGGGGAAGACACAAAGAGGGTGGGGGAGTCGCATCCTACAGTTCTGTAACCCTCACAAAGCCCATTGAGGCAGGCATTAGAACCATTCGATGGATGAGGAAAAGGAGGTTCAGACAGGCTCAGAGGCCCTAGCTCAAGGTCATTCCCAGGGTTAGCCCAAGGCTAGGGCTCAACCCCAGATCTTCGGTCTGACTCCAAATCTTGTGGATTTTCCCTTAAACCATGCTACCTTCCTTTGGCCAAAAACCCTTCTCAAAAGTAAATCCGTTGCTTTATCTCTCTTTAAGGTCAACCTTTAGATCAAAATAGAAGTGTGAATTTTGAAGTATAATGGATGCCACCTCCACTTTCCTAGTCCATCGATACCCACACGGACCATTACCAAGCGACGCCCTGAGTGCCCCACAGCCAGTGTTCATGCACCAGAGACGCCTCCTCTCCTCAACAGGGAGCATGAAAAGGATGCAGGTGAGGGAGAAAAACTCCTGGGGTGAACATGTGTCCACCCCAAACTCACCATTCTGGGTAAGCTTGGTGGAGCACACGAGAGTGGAGATCTGGAAGGAATCTTTGCTGATGGTGCAGCTCCCGAGACTCTGCATGCTCTTGCCCGTCGCTGAGTGGCCTTTTTCTTCTAACTCTGCTTTCGTGGAGGGCAGACTCAAGTATGTCGCAGCATCCTCCAGCTTCTTCGCTTCGGCCTGTGGATTTAATTATGCAGTACTTGGAACACAATTCACAATCGGCCACATGCAGTGTTTTCCGGCCCTTTGTTATCCTTAATCCTTTTAAGCATCACGATATTTGTTCTTTATAATTCGATAAACTGTTTATTTTAATGATTTCTCTTATTAATGTTAACAGAGCATTTTTTTATACAGCACCCAATGTGTTATTGTATATCATTTTCACTCATTAGGACCAGCAAAATGACTGGTCATCTGAAATGTTCTTTTGCATAACTAAATGTCACTAGATAGCAGCTTTTCTCACAAAAATGGGAAATGTCAGCTCAGGTCAGGAAGCCCAGAAAGGACTGAAACAGTCAATATCAGTGATATTGCACCAATAAAACGCTGTACCTTGTAGACGATAAGATCGTGCTCTCCGTCTCTGAGAGTGGTCCCATCATATCTCATCAGCTTTACAAATGCTAGTGCAAATATCTTCTCAGATTTATCCTTAGCTGCAATAGAAATCAATAAGCATCTTCAAGTGCCGTCATGACAAAATAATATTATAAAACGCTACGAGGCTACCTTTATGAAAAAATTACAAAATTTTATTGACAGATGTTAACGTCAACATAAATAAATGGAGAAAGGGACCGTGTTGACCAGTAGGAAGACTCTTATCATAAAGGGATAAGCTGTGCTCAAATTAATCTATAAATTCAAAGCAATTCCAATCAAAATCTCATCAGAGTTTCCTCCTGGAACTTGAAAACTGATTCTAGAGTAAAAGGCCAAGAGGATGATTTTAAAGACGAACATGGAGGGAAGATGGCAATGCCAGAAACCACGAGTAACTCTAAAGTGATAATAATGAAGACAGCATGGTTTAACACAGGGACACACAGACCCATGGGAAGGGACACTGGAAACACAAGGCCATCGCAATGAAGGGGCATACTGTTCACTAAGAAAACTGGCTCTCAATATGGAAAAACAAAATAGATAGATTCCTACCTCAACCATCCACTAATATAAATTACAGGTGGACCAAAGACCTGAATGTGAAATTATGTTCTCTTTGGCAAGAAAGTTCTTCCCCCAGATACCTGCATGTGAGACTCATTTCCCCCTTCCTTCAAGTTTCTGCTGAAGTATCACCTGCTCCGAGGTGACCAGCCCGTCCACAACAGCAAATCAGCGACCTGGTCATCCTTTTTCCCCTCATCTGACTTATTTTTATCACAGTTGCTATGGACTGAATTGAGTCCCCCAAAATTCTTATATTGAAGCCCTAACCACCATGTGACAACACTGGAAATAAGGCCGGTAAGGAGGTGCTTAAGGTTAAATGAGTCATAAGGGTAGAGCTCTGACACCATAGAGGTGGTGCCCTTGTAAGAAGAGGAAGAGACACCAGAGCTCTCCTCCTCCGTGTGAATTCACAGTGAGAAGGCAGCCATCTGCAACCAAGAAGGCAGCCCACACCAGAACCCATCCCTATTGGCACCCTGATCTCAGAATTTCAGTCTCCAGAACTGTGAGAAATAAATTTCTGTTGTTTAAGCCACCTAGCCTATGGTATTTCATTATGGCTCCCCAAGGGGACTAAGATAACAGTCTTTATCACCACTAGATTACCAGATGTGCGTGTGTGTGTACGTGTGTGTGTGTATGAATTTGTTGTTGTTTATTGTTAGTTTCATCCACTGGACTTTGGAATGCAAGACACATTGTATATTTTCTCACTGCTACTTCCCCAGTGCATGAAATAGTGCCTGCCCCATAGTAGGTATTCAATAAATATTTGCTCTAGTTGGGGAGATGCCAATAAACAAGTTCTTTCAGATAATAAAGAAAACAAAATGGTGATTTGGTAAAGGGTGAGGGCAAGAACAGGGACGATCCAGTTAGATGGTTGGAAAAGGTCTCTCTCAATAGATAGACGACATAAGATACAAGAGGTAAACCTTCCAGGAAAAGAGATGACCAAACGCAGAGGCCCTAAAGTGGGATAGGGCTTGGCTTGCTTGGATAGAGAAAGCCAGTGTGGCTGGTGAGTAGTGGGTGGTGAGAGCTCCAAGGTAGGCAGGGGCCAGATCAGATGGGGACAGATAAGGAGTCTGGACAGAGGAAATGGATTCCCCATGAATTTCTCAAGATGCAATCTGAGTACAGCATGGAAACACTGAGTTTCATAGCAAGAAAATATCTTTAAAATTATATATCCCACATTCTCTTTCTAGAAATGAAAGGACAGAGGTCAAAGAGGGAAGGAGCACAGAGCCACACACCTTGAGTCAAGGGCTCGAAATATTTACCCTAAGACGCCACTGCCTGAGATAACATGTCTCATTAGTCTTTGCCTTCCCAGTGTCCATCAGTATCTGGCACATACAGTGTGCTCACCAAATGCTAGCTAATTAGATGGATGAATGAATGATCCACCAAACAAAACTAAAGGGAAGGAGAAAGGTAAAAAATATGTACCTTAGGAATTGAAAAAATAACTTCGTAAAAGGGCACTAGAAAATGCAAAATACCTTAATGTTCGGGTGAAAAAACAAATCCTTCTAAGTTTTGGCTGACGTGAAAAAAATAAAAACACATCTCGGTGAAAGCAGCCCTGGTTCAGAAGGACACACGACCATACCTGTCAGCAGACAGCTTCCCCTGATCCCACTATTAAGTAGGACAAAATAAAAATGTGTACCTTTTATTAACATCCTACATCTTCATACAAGGGAATGGACTGCATGTGTTACATGTTCATTAGCAGCCATTACGAGGTAGCCAACAAATTTACAAAACGTAGGGGCCCCAGGAGGCAGGGCTGCCCCACCCAACCAGGCACCCGATAAACAAGAGAAACTCAGCTCCTGGCGAGCTGGATCCGGGAGCCGCACATCTGCTCGCGTTCATGTAAAACACGAGGTGATGCCTCTGGAATTGCTAACAAGTTGCCGGAGTGTGTTAGTCACATCAGCACCAAACTTTCCAGCCCCAAGGACAGATCCCAGCGTGAGAAATCCCACCACTTGTTCTCTTTGCTCGCCTCCCCTTTAGGGGGAAAGCAGCTCATATTTAGCTGGGGTCGGGGCAGGGGTGGGCAGTGTGGCTTCAGTTCTTTCTACCTGTTTCTGACTCACAGTGTCGGCAGAGGGGACCGCGGGAGAGGCTCCGATGGCCACCATCATTCCAGCAGCGGTCAGCTGGGGATTTCGTCAGCATCACACTTCTGATGCTCAACACGTTTCCGAAACCCCAAAAGCCATGGCCAGGGAGACTTCATTAATTATGCAAATGTGTCGTGTATGTCGGGTGATAGC
Source organism: Diceros bicornis minor (assembly GCF_020826845.1). Taxonomy (NCBI): domain Eukaryota; kingdom Metazoa; phylum Chordata; class Mammalia; order Perissodactyla; family Rhinocerotidae; genus Diceros; species Diceros bicornis. Next base: position 89,473,117 of record NC_080745.1, on the reverse strand, counting down.
ATCTTGCCTATAATGAGTACTTAAAACTGACAAGAAAAACAAGGATTTTGAAAATTAAAATGCTACAGAAGATATCCCTCTGCCCTAGTGTAATTTATTAATTAGAGAGAATGAGCTTGTTATAAAGGGGGAACGCACTTTTGAGATAAGTCCTCTGTGGATTTGAGAACTCTGTCCTTGCCCTCCAGAGGGCTCCCCATCGTTTCCCGTGCAGCCCACTGGGCCATGCTCTGCTCTACTCCCACCGCTGCAATTTCACTTATGCAGGGCACCGGGCCCCCACTCCCTCTGTGCCCTGGCTGAGGACACACTTGCCCCCAAAGCACCGCCCATTCATGCACCCCACTCTGCTCACCCCACACACTGCCTAATTCCACAGTACTCCCAGGCTGCTGTTCTCTACTTGGTTCTTGCAAGCTGACCTCACACCTCAACTCAAACCTATGTTCTGCAAGAGGAGAACCCTCTCCATGAGCTGTGTATACAGCAAGTGCTAAACAAAGACCAGGTGATGGAGTGGCCTCGCCACACCCCCAAGGCATGAGGGTGTGATGCTCAGGCACGTGGACTGGGGTTTGGACCAGAGCTCTTCCACTGACTAATTAGGTGACTTCGGGCCACTGAGGTCTCTGAGCCTCAGCTTTCTCATCTGTAACATGGGCAGTGATGATGATGAGATTGATATCACATGGGATTGTTATGAGGACAAATCCAAATAATACAGTAAAATACTTGTGCCGGGAGCACAAAAGAGCACAGTGAATGCTAGTTAACATTTAGTAATAGTTGCTCTTATTCCAGAAGCTTCAGCCATCCAGGAGTGCCATGCACAATTAGCAGACCCCAACCCGCTGCCTGGTGGCTGGATCTGGCCCCGAGGCAAGTACGCAATGGTGGGCGCTGCTTTTCCCACCACTCATCTTGAACCCTGACTCCTTTTCAGCTGGACCCTTAGAGTCTGCTTAAACACTGAGATAGGACGAGGGGTGGAACAACGCTCCAGCTCACTTCCACTCCCTCCCTCTATCCTCCACACACCCACCCACTGTGATGGACCCCATGCTCTTCTAGACCCGTTGGTCCAACCACCTCCCGGCCTTACCGCATGCACATCTTCGGGCTAACAGCCATGCTCTCTACACACCAGCCCGGCAGACTTCATGCACCATGCCTCCCCAACACCTCTGAGTAACAGTGGGTCCAGGCTTCTCACTGGCCCCACACAGGGTTCTACGAACCTCCAACGTCAAACTTTTGCTCAAACCAGGCTTCTCCACTGCACCTCCTACCTTGGAAGGCCCCACACCTCACCGAGGGCCCGGGTCAAGCAGGCCCCCAGAAACCGTAAGAAGGATGGACGCGTTATCACAGCACCAGTGGCTTCTGCGGAGCCCCTACTCTGTGCCAGGCATGGTGCTAAGGGATCGACAGCCTCTAGCTCCCTTGGTCTTTGAGACACCCCCAGGGCATTCTTACCCTCATGTGACAATGGGGACGCTGAGGCCCAAGCTGAAGCATCTGTGAAGGCACACAGCCAAGATGGAGGAGCCCCATCTGTGTGGCCCTGGCCCCACGGGGTTGTTGGTGGCAAACACAGCCACCCAGCCCACCCTTTCCCTTGATGTCACAGCACTATAGCCAATTCTCATTGTCACTTATTCTCCCAAATCTTAGCCCACTGCCGATGGATACAGGCCATGAAGGGCAGGGGGAGCACCTTCCTTTTGTGATATCTTATTTAGGGTCTAGCCACCGCTGTGTCCGTAGTAGACAATAAATCAACAAACGTGATGAGAAAAACTTCAGTCATTGATATTAAATTATTTTGCAAGGTGAGTGATTCAAACACCAGTCCTTTCCTCTCAAAGTCTTGGCGTCACAGTCAAAGCTGCACCAACATCTCCTACGAGAAAAGCTCTGCCAAACTCCAGACATGAGGGGCCACCAGTAAAGACAAAAGGGTCTCAAGGTTTTCAATTCCAACGCAAAGAGCATTAAAAGCCAAATTTGAAACCTAGGGGCTATATCTCAGTGACTTGTGTGGTGGGTGGAATAGTATTCCAAGTCAAAGTGGAGAGAGAAACCAAAAGAATGGGCAGTGGCAACACCTCGTCAGAAAATTTGAGAAGAAAATTAAGATTCCCTGTGATCAGCTCAATAAAAGAGTTGATAACATTTCCCAGGAACGGATTAACATGGGCAACGAGCTCAAGTGTCAAGACCTCATTGTGTTATTACAACCAAATTCTAGAACAATCCAGAACAATGTGGCCCATTGAGCTTTTCTCCCAGTCTTCCCTTGAAAACAACAGAGGATAATAAAGTGATTACTCACAGTCCTGTGACGATCTGTGGCGGAAGGTAAACCGAAGGTGACTGCGGTTAACGTCCTCAATGGGAATGGCCACCTTCAGAATGGAAAAAGGAAGTGTAAGCACCTTTGCCAATATCTTCTCGCATTAATGGCTTTATTCAGCTGGAGAGATCCTGTACAGTCTGTACACATTTCTACACTGCAGTGGTGAAAATACTGATACCTAATCCCCTACAGGATTTTCCCAGAGGCAAATGCCTTCTGAAACTTTAAACAACATAATATTGTAAAGGATGCCATGCCGACTCTGCAGGACAGCTGAAGTTTTTTTAAACATTCTGATCCTCACAGCTAAGGCTCTATTTTTAAAAGATGCCATTTTCATTTTTAGCCCTTTTCAGAGGTGTCTATATTCCCTCCGCAGCTGCAGGGACCTACCCTCGGCTGCAGGAAGAAAGCTTTCTTGTTGTGACTTACGGTAAAAGAAAAAAGACCCAATACATGCTGCCTTTAAGCAAAGATTGTCCCTAATTCTCATGTCTAACATCTGTCTCCAGAACCAACCCCTGGCCTGGTTTTCGCATATTAAAGCCCTTGGCATGTGGGCTGGTGTTCACCATGGTGGGCTGCGTGGAATGTCGGCGTGCTGGATGATGAGATGCAGAGCATCAACACCCTGGGAACGGGGTCCATCTCCCCAGCGATAGCCTCCACACACTGTCATCTCGATTTTTTTGCATTTGGTATGAAGACAGTCAGCCACACATAAAACAGACCCGAGAAGAGAAAGACAATAGCTATCTTTAAAGTACTCTGTCATTTGTCTCCATGACAGTCCTATTTTTATGTCCAAAAGGAGATGAGAGTAAATGTGTTCTACGAAATGCCAGCGTGGTTCCTTAGCAACCTTGAATGACTCTGTTGAAAGAGCGCCTCTGCTGGCTCAGGGTGCCCGTCAGCGAGCAGCCCCTGGGTTGGGTGGGAGGTGGGGACTTCCTTGGGATACAAATGAGCATTTCATGATCAACCCTGTGGGATAAAACGACCATGTAAATGATACCTTAACGGTCTCAAACCAGCGCGGCTGTTTCACTTGGTAGTAAATCACGGACTTGTACTCCGAAATCGCTTCGTCGCCAGCACCCGGGAAGATCACATGCTTTAAAGGAAGGCATGAAGAGTTCACATCAGACCTCATATGGCCCGACACTGCATATACATCTCCCCAGCTCCCGCCCCCAGTAGATGAGCTACAAGGAGGCAGAGCACTCCAGGAATGCCAATAGACCACATCGCAAATGGAATATGCTCCCAGCCTTGGAAGGACAGATCCATCTCAAGCCAGCAGCCAGCATAAAACCTTGCTCTCAGACATTCAAGATCTTGATGGTTATGCGATAGGGGGATGCTGTTGTCCTCCATCCTTCATACTGTCACCCCAATCACTTTAGCATCAAGGTCTGTGGAAAGTTGCCTGATTCACTCAGTAGGTTCAGAATAAAGGGCTAGGGACCAAACTTCAGGGGATGGCAACACTCCCTCCTGTTCCTCCAGCCGTAAATACTGACCACTCAACTCCAGTGGGAGTGATACTGGTAAAGACCAAGTGGCAAGGGCAGCACTGCCTGGCAGTGACACTGGACACGGGCCACCCCGACAGAAAGGATGCCACCCACCACCTAGCACAGCTAAGCCTCAGGTGCACGCCCAAGGCATTACTCTCAGCCACGTGGGCCCAGGAGAGCCCAGCCCTCCAGTCACAGCCCAGAGAGGTAACCAGCAGAGACACCTGCTCTGGCTCAGCCTCCAGTCATCAGAGGAGGCCCAGCCTCCCAGCACTTCCCAGGACATCAAGTCCCACAGGCTGTTGTGACTGCACAGGAGTAGGTCTCAGTAACCACCATCACCCAGAAGAGCACGAGGTCAGATGCCCAGATTCAAACCCCAGTTCACTTCTCACTTGCTCTCTGACCCTGAGCAAGTTGATTGATTTCTCTGGGCCTTAGTTTCCTCATCTCTCAGACAGCGAGAATAATGGCGTCTGAACTTGTAGTGTGATTGCTAGCCCTTGAGCCTTGAGTTTACGCCAGCCAGTGAAGCACCATGACAGTGATGGGCAAAGAAGGTGGTCGGGACCACAGGGATCTCCTGAGACAGGCCAGCTGCCAGGGCCCAGTGGACACCAGGCCCTCAAAGGCAAGCTAGAGAAGGGGAAGAAAGGGTAAACACTCATCCCTAGAAACGGCATGACACAGCCCCATCTACGTCTTTCGTATTCTGCAGCAGAGCCAAGGCGAACATTTGGAAAGTCAAACTTAAACACTACACATTAAAGTTTGCAACAATAAATACCTCCAATCGTTTTCCATCTTCATCATAAACAGACACCGTAACCTCAACATTCTTTGCCGTCGTTTTGCTTCCTTTATCAAAATCTCCTTGAACTAATGTTACGTAGATGTCATTTCGAACATCACCTGGGGGAAAATTACACCTTTAAAACCAATCCATTATTCACAGCGTACGTGAATTTTGAAAAACTAACTCGCTACCTCTCCAAGCAGAATATTATAAATACTGTATGGATGATTACGAAATATTTTCTACAAAATAGTCTCAGCATTTAAAGACATGAAAAAAGCAAAGAGGAAAAATTTCAAGGCCCCTAATTATCTGCTTGGTTCTTCACCTGAACAGGAGTTCCTGTGTCTCTGTGGGCAGCCCATGCCTGGAACAGGGCAAATGCTGTCGATGGGTTTGCAATGACCCATCCTCTCTCGAGCACCCAGGGCCCATTTCAACCCACATCACTATCGCTTGTTGGACCCCTGGCTGTGGTTATCAGAGTCTTCACAGCCAAAAAATATCACAACACCAACCAGTACACCAAGCATGATAGCTGGCAACATTGGCCTCCTTCTAAGGAGTTGAACAAAAAGCTGATTAAGATTCAGAACCACAAGCCAATGTCCTGGGTTGATGCCTGGGATCAGGGACGAGGGATGGGTCAAGAGAGAAACTTTCTGCACGATCTTCCCTCCTCCCAGCAGGCAGCTGTCAGGATCCCAAATGGGGACCACGGGGAGCAGAAAGAAACAACAGACCTATGTATTTTAAAGTGAGATGGGCCTTAAATTGTGGAAAAAAAAAAATCACACACACACAACAAATGAGCTCAAGACGCTTCTTCCTACTGAGAACACATGAAGGCCTCGCTAATGGTCTGATTGGGAAAACTTAGCAAGCTTCATTACCAACATGATTTAGAGGAAGCATCACTACCCAGTGACTGCTTCTCTGCTGTCTGTCTGGCCACCTCCCACGCCTCACCCACCGGCTCTCCCAGCGGGGACAGGAGGAACAATTCCATCAAGAGCAGCAAATGGCCTGCTCTGGGCAAAGAACAAGGATCCCTTAAGAAAAAAAGCCCCTTGCTTTCTTGTTTCTTTCTTTTGCTTTTTTTACTGCTCTATTCTGCTTTTAATGTATCCAGCTATTAAATTAAGCTTTCATTTAAAAGTCATTATTATAATAATCCCAGTGGGTTGCTCCCACAGCCACAGTAGCTGATGGGAGAGGAAGCACGGCTGCAATCACTGATCGTGACCATGAGGGAAGTTAAGAATGATGGAGCACAGGGGCGGGAGGCAAGGCTGTCGCTCCAGGACCTACCACTAATTAGCTGTGTGACTTCGGACAAGTCGCTTAACCTCCAGGGCCACCCACGGCTAAACAGCCACATCGAGAAGGCAAGGTAGTCTGTATGGTCTCTCAGCCTGAAAATTCTATCAAAGCACAAAAGCCATAATCAAAAAGGGCTGCAACAGCTTCATAAAGGCCTCATCAGCAAGAGAACCAACACATGCTGGGGCAGGAAAGTGGTTAAACTCCATCGTCTCGCTTTCCTGTTGGCCTAGAGATCCATACTCTGGAGCCATCCCAGAAGTAAGACCGCATTTATAGCAGGTAAACCCCACAGAGGGGCACCCACAAGAGGCCCTGAGCAAATGCTTCCTCGGGCTACAGGGCTCTCATTCTGGGGAGGAAGGAACTGGAAGCAGATATGGGTGGACTCAGAGAGCCCTCTCTTCGCCTCATCCAAGCCTCCAGCCACCTTTCCCAACTCAGGGGAAAACTCTGCTTCCCCTCCAGCATCCTTCAGAAGGACTCTGGGATTTTCAGTGGATCATGAGAAGGTAGAAGAGCCAGCGACAAGGGCGACACGGCAGGCTCTCCCACCGTGCAAAGGAGACACACCTCTCCGTTAAGATGCACGTCTCTGTAAGATGCACATGACAAGATGGCATGAGGCACAGGTTCTACCGGGCTAAAGGCCGATAGGGTCTCAGTGAAAACCCCCTCATGCCGTCTCTCCCCCAAGGGTAAGACGTGAGGCGCACAGCCTGTCAGTGATTACCTGGCCACAGAGAACTTGGGTGACTCAGTCAAGCTAGACTCTCTCACTACGGGATCCCCCATCCCCGACTTAGCACAAAGAAACCGCCAGAACAATGGTCAGCTGTATGGCTTCCCCATGAATCTATTGTGAGATGATTTTATAGGTTAAGACTCACTTTTTAAGTCTATCAATTATAACGCAAACACGACCAGTGTGAACTAGAAATTTTCCGGGTTTTCCAATGAACATGAGGACATCCTAAGGCCACCCAAGATAATGCATGATGTCGATGACGTCATCCTAACCTATAAATTTGCATCTCAAATCTAAATGCAAACAATATGTCCAGTAAGAAGTCCACATTAACGTGCTGCATACAGACTTGACCCATACAAGCAGTAGATGTTCCACACTTTCATGAAGTCCTGAGTGTCACGTTCTTCCTGCACAGGTGAGCCACTATGATTCAGTCTAAGCAATTTGAGATGTCTTTCATATCGATTTACCAGACAGATTACACAATGATCCACAACAGCCTTGAAAGACAGAGGGAGTAGAAAGAACGTGTCCCTAAATTGCCCTAAAATAAAAAAGCAATAACTGTGACAGCATGCGTACCGAGTGGACACCTCTCCCTGTGAATATACAGCAGAGCCCTAGAACAGGAGGCTGCGGGAATCGTCGAATATGGGGTGGTTTGGCCCCATTTCCACTGCTCATTAGCCATGTGACTGTAGGCTGTGGCTTAATCTTGATGGGAATTAGTTCAACACCAATTTGTAGGCTTCCAAGATCCTTATGTGGATCAAGCTAGATTATTAATGCAAGCATTATTTGCAAACCAAAAAGTATCCCACATATATAAAGGATAAATATTAACATGCTTCCCAAGATCTCATGAGGATCAAATCAGATGATTGAATGTTATTTGGAAACTGAAAAGCATTACATGAATATCAGAGATTAATCTTAACATGCAATCCCATTATCAGTTTAACAAGCTTAAAATCCATTATTGGGCCTGAGCAATACTAGTATGATAAATAATATGAACTGAGCAGGCCCCAGGCCTATCCAGATTTGAAGGGTGTCCATGTCTCCCTCATACAATCCTTGCAGTTGGGAGGAGGTGACTCCACCCAGAGGTCCTGGGGGCCACTGTGTATATTCCACCACCCCGGCCTGCGGCTGTGCAGGGTCCACTGGGGACCTGAGCAGCCCAGTCAGTATGATGCTCAGGCTCCTTGTTTGGAAACACTGGGTCAAAAGCATGCCATCTTCTTCAGGATATTGAGTTTGGGAAGAAGAGGGTAGCCAGCAGGGCCTGCCCCCAGAGGATGAAGTCAATATGCAAACGAGACAGCTCAACAGAGGGAGCTTCGAGAACCGGAGCCAGTGGTCCAGACTGACTCGGAAGCTTGCTCTGTCTCTGTTCCTCAGTCACGTGAGCTGATAAATATCCTTAGGGTTCGGCCATTTGAGTTGGCCTTGTGCTTTCTGATACTAATATCCTAAAACAGCCTAACTCCAACCAGCCCTATAGGTAGGAATTATTATTATTCTCATTCTGTGGATGAGAAAAGCACAGCTAGGAGAGGTCAGGTAACTTGCACAAGGCCACAGAGCCAGGGAGGCACAGAGGTGAGACTCAAAGGCAGGCACCGGACTCCAGGTCCTGCATTCTCACTTGTGGGGCCAAAGGATGGGGTATGAGGCTGTGGATCACTGTGGTGAAGAGATATTTAACCCACAACCTAGCCACGGGGCCATTTTTCAAAGCCTGGAACCTAATCGGGGATGTTTACCTAAATTGTGCTCGCTTAATTTTGAACACGTTCTAAATGACTCAAATGCTGTTACAGGATCATAAGGCAGGCGCAGGGGCATCATCGTGAACCCATGTTATCATCATAAAGGAGTTGCCTTAGTCCTAGAGTGAACCAACCATCTTAATCAACCCATCCATTGGAGCCTGAAAGTGAATTCTGCTCAACTCGCAAAATGTTCCCTGCTGGACCCCCCTTTATTATATTAGTAAGAATCACCCAACCAAAGGCACTCCATCCACTCGGCCAGGGAACAGGGAATGTTAAACAACCACCGGGGCAGAAGACAAATCCCAAGGCATCCTGATTAAGGGCAACAACGGAGTATGGGACAGTCAAAGGTTTGCTCAGGGTCACGATGACATTTACTCCAGCTGCAGATAGAACCCATCTCAAGTCCTCAGGGCCCTGTTTCTGGCCGATGCTTGTCTCATCCTCTTGTTCCTATTACAGCATGGCCAGGAGTGGCTCCCCACCAGCCCTACCACATTACCATAACCAAGAGAAACCGCCTCTCCTCGGCCTGAACCCAGTGGTCAGCTCTCACTCTGGCCGCAGCCCCTGCCTGCAGGAATGATCCATAACCACGCTGGGATCTACACATCACCTACCACACACTCAACCCTCCGCCTGCCAGAGCCCCTACAGGTCACTGTCCACACATCACTCTTGGTGACCAGCTACATAAACTCCCCAGACGCCAGCTCCATCCACTCGACGCTCAGAAGCACTGAAGAAACTAGTTCTTACCAGGCATGATTATCTCCGGAAATCCCGTTTTCCGAGCCACTGCTGTGGTCCTGTCCACCAAATGAGGAAACTCTTTTCTAATCTGATGGATATCTCCAGGAAGTAGTTTCAACGTTACCCACAAACCTAGAAAAACAATGGATGCATGAGTCACGTTTTATCTCGTACGTTTTTACAAGAAGATTTCACAAAACATATTTCAATGAATGAGCAACTTTTAATCCTCAGTTCACTGTCTTAGGATGAAATGTGAGTGTGTGAGAAAGAAAGAAAGAGAGGAACCAGGAAAAAAGTGCCTGGTACTGGGAATTACCTGTGTCAGATTAGCTGGGGCACAAATCCTGCGCTAGAGGAGCGTAAGGGACAGGCGGACGCACATGAACACAGCTGTGCACTATAGCTGCCCAGCACCAATGACTCTTTTGAGTTGATATACATTTAAGATAAATCAGAAGGTAGCACTTTTCTGGGAGTGGATTGAGAAGGCTATCATTTTCCATTCTCCCAAGAAGGATGACAGCAGAGGAGGATTCAGAAGGTAAATTCACAGCTTCACCAACCCACGAAAGTTTCAAATTGCTAAGCAGCATCCATGCTCTCCAGGCGAGCAGCAGAGCACCGGGCCGGGGCAGCCGGCCCCTCTGTTTCACAATGTCACAGCAAAGGAGGAATAAATTCTCTGTCCGTCACTCGGCTCTTTCCTTCAAGGGGAAAAATGAAGACCTTCAAACCCTCTAAGCAAGATGCAAAGGATGCCCTAGAGAGAGCACCGTGAACTTGATAACGCCTGCAAGCTGAGAGAGTATACTGTGCTCTCCCTCTGCAAAGCTGATGGAGAATCACATTTTGTATAAAACAACTCCTGAGCAGCAATCAAACGGGAGGTAACAATAAGAGGGAATAAAGCCGACACTTTTATCAAAATCAAAGGCAGGAGACAAAGCAATTGCTTGGCTCTCAGCCATTTTTAAGGATGGTGCCTTTCTCCCAGGTGGGAAGGGAGGTTGTCACTGTCAGCTGGCACGTCACGGTCTCCATCCCTGAGACGTCAGGGGCCTGGCTCGCCTGCTCCCTGATCACTCAGCTCTGTGGGACTCCATGTGCTCGTCAGAATAGAAAGGGACTTGTCCTCACTTACACTACTATCATGTGCGTGTGTGTCTGCCTGTCCAGCTATTCCTCCTATAGATGCATGCTCTCAGGGAGCATGGACCAGCCCTTCATTACTGTTTAGCTCAGCACCCTGTGCTCAGTTGAAGACAAATGGGAAAACCACACACCAGACCTTGTCTACAAACAACTTGCATTCTAAGTGGAACTGGAAAGCATCCAATGGGTCCACACAAGGAACGCCATCGGAGGATGCTTCTGCATGATAAAACCCTACACGGCACACTGTGGTTAAACCCCACATGGCACACCCTTATCCTCCAGCTGCCTCATCTTCCAGCAACTGGCCTGGAGACATCTCTGTCCTCTGCAAAGATTTACAAGACTTATGGTTGAGAAAGGCCACAGTCACTGATGACACTTTACTCTTTGTCATCTGATGAAACCCCCTTTCCTCATGCCATCTAGATAGTCCCTCTACTTTATTCAAAAGTATCTAATGGGGACCTACCGTGTGCCAGTCACGAGCTGGGCACTGCAGACACAGGGTGAACACTCATTATATCCCTGACAGGGACTTAACTTCCATTCCACTAGCCAAACGCTAACTGTGTCTCTTGGTGAAATATGCACATACAAAGAGTTTTCTAAAGAAAAAGTCCAGCACATGTGGAGGGCATATCCCAAGACGGCAATTCCGGGCATCACAGAGGCTCCCCTGAGGAAGGGACATCACGCTGAGATCTGGAGGACAGGCCGACGCTAACTGAGGGGATTTCAGACTCGTGCCCAGCCCGGTGCTGGAGCCCCTAGATGCAGGGGGCAGAGGTGTGAGATGTGGCTGGAGAAGCTGGCAGGGCCCTGACCCTGCAGGACCCTGTTGGCCATGGCAGGAACTGTGGTCCATCTGAAGGGTAGTGGGGAGGCCCGGAGGAGGAGCGAGTACCAGAGTCTGAACTGACAGTACTCTGGTGGCTGCGTGGGACTGGGTAGGTGGGAGTTTAGAGCAAACTGAGGATCCCAGCAGAGAGACCACCGCAGGAGCCCAGGCGGGCACTGGTGGGACTTCAGCTCCACTGGTGGTAGGGGTGGAGTACCCAGTGTGGAGGTCCAACCAGAACTTGAGGAAGGAGGGATGGCTCTCGGAGATGGTGACAGTTGTGGGCAATACCAATAGCAGGTGCCAGCTATACCATTCCCTGAGCCAGGAAACCCTGCATCCCAGGGAGACGTCCTAAGGGCAAGAGCACAGAGAGAGGAGAGAAAGAAGAGGGCCCACTGTGCACAGGAGAATTCCCGACATTGAGAGTTCACCCAGGGAAAGGGAAGCCAGCAGGAGGACACAGGAAATCAGAGGCCACAAGAAACAGGGAAAACCAGGAGGGCACAGGGTCAGTGTGGCCGACAGCACAAGGCAACTGGCAAAGAAAGGCCAGTGGGAGCTAAATTCAGCCCACATTCTGCTCACCAAGGACAGGAGAGTGTCTGTGGCACTGGGCAACCAGGGTGTCACCGAGGACCTCAGCAAGAGCACTCCTGGTGCAAGAGGAGGGGCAAACGCTGGTGGGAGGAGGACAAAGAAGGACATAAGATGAAGATCAGAGAGATTCTCAGCAGGTGTAAGCTACTCTGCTAAGAAATCAGAAGTGGAGTAGAGAGAGAGACAGTATACAGATGCATTATTCAATTTAAGATTTTTTTTTTTTGCCTTGGTTTCCTTTTCTTTTCTTTCCTTCTATATTTTTTCCTTTTTCTTTCTTCTTAAGATATAAAATTCCAGATCAGGATAGGGAGAGTTTCAAGAAGTAGGAGAGAAGCATAACCAATAAAAAGAGATCTCTAAAGAGATGTCAGAGGGTGGCATCCAGACAGGGCACTTGTGTCATTGCTCAGGATGTGCACTGCACAAGGCAACTGGCAAAGAAAGGCAAGTGGGAGCTAAATCCAGCCCACATTCTGCTCACCACGCTATATGCCCTGGCACTGACTCCATCTCCCCACTCACCCAGAGGACAGGCCCCCTTCTTCTAATTCACACAAAAGCACCACAGGCCACTCCAGACCTGCAGGACAGGTGAGCAGATGGACCTTTGAAGAGCCGGCACCTAACCCCTGGCTCTGTGCTCTAGTAGCACAAACCTAGTGAAAGGGACACTCACAGGAGTGCAAGGGGAATTATCATTGCAGTTGACACGGACCTAGTCCCTACTGGGGACACCAGGACGCAGCTAAGAGTTTCTCAAATCTTAGGAATGTGAGTCCCAAAACCTCCCAAAGGAACACATGTCCCTGGGATAAACCTAACTCGAAGACACTTTTCAAAGACTTGCAGGATGTGGTGAGAAAATTACTCACAGAGGGCAAAGATAAACATTTAATAACATCATTCTAAAATCCTGTCTTTCAAACACCTTTTCTTTCTCAAAAACACCAGCCTGCTCAACTATCTTAGTTCATAAACTAGTAACTTAGTCACACAATTCAATGTGTTGTCACACAATTTAAACACAGAAAGTAAATTTTCCTGATTACATTGGGTTTAAAACACTTTCCTCACTGGAGAAAATGAGGCCAATTTTCAAAGAAAAAGTTCATTTTAGGTTGACTTTTGCTTAACCAGAGTAACTAAAAAGCAAAAGGAATTAGCACCCATTATGTCTCAAACAATAGGAACAGATGTCTGGGGGTGTTTGAGGATTCACGTCCACATAAAACACCCAGCACCTCTGGGTTCAGGGTTCAGAATCATTTGGGCTAAATACAAAAGATGTTGTCAACTGTGACAAGCAAACAGTTGAATGTAAATGTAAAATGGGCCAAAGCGCAGACACAAGCTCAGGAGGGACAGGCCGCGAGTGCGAATGGACGAGCGCGGGAATCGCACGGCTCTCAGTGAGGACGGATATTCCTCCACGGCCCTCCCACTGCCCTGCGCTCTTGACAGTGACTTGATGGAAAGCAAGCCTCAAGGTAAGCCCAGGTCACTACCGATGAAAACACGGAGCTCCATGGGCAAAGCCCCGCCAACCCAGCCGCTAACTCTGTGCTGCATTCACTGGGCCACAGCTCTCCCAGTCTCCCTGGAATGCGCTGAAATAGGCCCCAGAGGGAGCCCTGGAGAAGCGTTCACCTCCGTCTCCACGTAAAACTGACCCAGTGACGTTGCCCAAGGGCATTTTGGTTCAGGAAGGCACCTGCGGTCCCCTCGAGAAAACAATGTTCTTGTCTCTCAGTTCTCACAGTGCCCTGAAAACACCCCTCCTTCTCCTGGAGTTCAAGGAATTGGGCGCCCTTGGCACCAGCCCATCTGCCTCTAGTGACACAGATCTTGGCCACAACACCTGTGAGATTGACAGAGGCAGGCTGTAGGTCCTCCTTCCGAGTAATTTCCTCTGGGCCTGACACCAATCTCCACTTTTCCTGTGTAATAAAAGTTTATCAAAATTCTGATGACTCCGCAAGAGAAACACGATCCGATGGGAGCCAGGGGCCTGGGGCCTGGCGCTCCCAGCCTGAGAGTGGCTCCAATAGAAAGACTGTTAATTGGACCTCCTCGTGGTTTTCAATTAAAGTGCAAATTGGGAGGGCTGTTAATTTATGAGAAGATGGGTCCTGGGTCAGCTTAAAATTGCTCTGTCTATAGAGGCCACGTTTCATTACCATTTTGGGTTGGGGTTTTCATTTCACTGTTGTTTGCCAGGGAGGGGGGTAGGTCACACAAAAAGAAAGCCAAAGGTCCCCTTAATCCTCCAGAACATTCTTCAGACTCAATTCACACTCTCCTTTAGAACAATGGGAAATCAATCAAGATAATTGTTTCTTAAAAGTCTAGTGACATAAGGTAACTAGACAGTGAACCAGGTCTATTCACCTAAGCTCTGCTGAGTTTATGCTAAGTCTGTATCTAATCAAGGACTGAGAAGTGGATTTCCCATTGGTGCTAAAAGCAGCATTAGGAAGGAGAAGTTCTGAAGGTGACTTGCCCTCGGGCTGGAGGCGGGGCCTCAGCAAACTTGTTTTCTGGCAGCCCTTATGGCCAGCTGAGTTCCAACTGTCACCAGCCCCCAAGATGATTGATTCACTGCCTCTGCCAACAGAAGGTCAGCTGCCGGGAAACTTGTCAGCATGGGATTAAAAATGATGAGTGCAAGACGGAGAGTTGAGGAGGAGAAATCCCTTCCATTACAAAACTGAAGGGGAGTCACTCTGCAATATGAAGCCACTTTCCCAGGGGTACGGGAAGAGGGGCCCCAGAAACCAACATGGCAGTGATTAGTGCATGACAGAAGAAGAGCACAGGGAAGGTGGGTTATGTCTAATGTCTCCATGTTTCTGTAAACAGCAAGGTGAAATAGCATCCAGCAGAGAGTTACTATGTTCTCTTGTGAAGTCATTCAAGTGTTTTTAAAAACGGTTAGGGAGAGAGGAGATGGCTGGAGAAGACTGAGGAAGGCAAACAAATAAGTTGCTTCCCGTCTCATCAACTCTGGGCTCCTTCCGAACATGTAACTGTATCCTACTCAGTCTTCCCCTCTCATCCAGGAGGTTGGCTCTCAGCAATGCTTAGAAAGGCGATAAGCAAGAAAATTCTCATATGCTGTAATCAGGGACAACAAGTACACACCATTTCCAACACTGCCATCATCATCATCATCAGTAGCAGCAGCATCATTAGCCTTGTTATAATCATCATCATCATCATCACCCTCTTCCTCATCATCATCACCATCATCAGCATTATCATCATCATCACCATTACACCATCATCTTCTTCATCATCATCATCATCATCATCATCATCACATCATCATCACCATCATCACCATTATCATCATCATCATCATCAAACCATACAGCACTGTCTCAAGGTCATGTAAATGGACATTTATAGGAACAAATCAATAGAATACGTACCCTGGCCCTTGTGGTTGACCTCTTTGGCAGCAATGACTTTGTTTATAACAGTCTGAAGGAAGTCATTCTCCCCTGCCACCCTGGGTGAAAAACGGGATGACATGTTCAGCGGCTTGTGTCGAATGGCGTCGTCCAACGCGAGCCTGGAGGGCACGGGACGACCAAGACCACAGGAGACAAAGGGGCACAGAGACCCAGAGGTCACGGTAACAAGGGAACACAAGAGATCATCGTCACCGAGTGTGAGAGAGAGTCATCATGAGTCAACGCACGACAAAGGATAGGATAGGTGACAAGAGAGACAGGGAAGAGCATTGATCAGGAAAATGCTGAACCACACAAGAGAAGTAAAGCAAACGAGGTTGATCCTATCCCCAGGAAATAAATGTGCACCAGACCTCCACTCCATTTCTACTAAACAATAAAAAAGGAAACTTATCTGAAAGTAACATGGTTGGATGGCATTTAATCCCAAGGAATGTTTATGGCCATTTCTGCAATTTCAATAATTCCTGACTATAGCGTAGGTCAAGGACCAGGTGGTTTGAAGGGAAAAGCAAAATCAAGACAAAAAAAAAAATCCCTCCAACCTAATTGCTTGGGAAGCTTGGGTGGCGATCACTCTATTCCATCAGACTGTGTACTCAATGTAGCCTAAAATACTTAAACGTGAAAGGAATGGCATAGTCTTTGGAGAACACAACTACTGTGTCTGAAAAGTGAAACTGTGACACAGTTATGAATATAAACCATCCACATTTTCGGGGCCCAGGGATCAGGAGCTTTTAATAAAAGCTGCACTAGGACCAAGAGAATAAATACAAACAGGCAACATGTGCAAAGAAAAATACCAGGTAGCACAGCAAAGCACAATATGCAATGAGCAAGAAAATATGTCATGTACAAAATGTTTAAAATCGTTTCTAGAAACAAGGACAGTGTTATTCATCACTTGAGCCCACATTACTCAAGAGAGCCGAGGACTGTTTTAATTTATTTCACCACATTAAAAAAGACAGAGAGAGAGAAATGTACACTGTGCTTCCTTCCCTAAAACTTATCCTGTGATATCGTAAATCAGTTTTAATGGAGCAAAAAACGGTTTCATTAGCATGGCATTTCCCAAAGAACTGGTTTCACTGCTTATTTTGCTATTAAAATCAGGCTACTTTTTTCTTTCTAACACTGCAAATATTAATCTACATATTAGTCTTCCTTTAACGGAGCAAGGAATCACAAATTACAATAAGAGTTAAACACGTAGTAGTATTTCTTAAAGTGGACTTTTCACTAAAAAACAAAAAGATGGTGGCAACACGCCATCTCAACTAGCTCATAACATGTCCCAGTGAAATTTAGATGAATGAATCTAAAACTAATATCCCCTCTAACTTTTCAAACAATAACCCACGTTTTTTCTCATCCTTGACTTTTCCCAGAAGACAGTAGCAGGCAACAGGTAATTTCAACTCAGTAGTACATTGGGCATCAGGAAACTCTGAGGTCTAACATATAAAACAGCATTCCAAACAGCACTGGGCTGCATTATTTCTCATGGGCAAAAGAAGCAACTTAATATTATCATTTTATTACAGTGTATTTTATTTATCACCTCAATATCTGCCCATGTTCAAAGACGATGTTCCCCTTGTTTACTGAGGAAACTTCCAGATTCTGCAGAACTGTGCTGTCTTTGTAACTATCTTCACTGGGAGTAATTCCAAAGCAGTGCTATCCAATGGAACATTCTGCAAAGATGAAGATGTTCTGTATCTGCATTGCCTAGTATGGCAGCCACTAGCCACATGTGGTACTGAACACTTTAAACAAACAATTGTGATTGAGGAACTAAATTTTTAGTTTTATTTAATTGTCATTAATTCAAATAGCCACATGTCGCCAGTGGTTACCACATTGGACAGAAGAGTAAATCTAAAGCATTGTAGCCAAGAAAGACCTCTGTCTCCTGTTGTGCGTGGTGAGATACATATAACTGGATCCCAGCTTCAAGCTCGTAATGCAGGGTTTTCTGGTATTCTCATGTCAAGAAGATTGCAAAATTTTCTACTGAGCGATGTTTCAGGATGCTGACAAGTCACCTGTCTGCAAAGAAAACCACCTATTCCCATCTTGAACAAGTGGTTCTCAAGCCCGGAAGGGAGTGGGGTGGTCCATCACGTAAAGACACGTGGTGCACAGGGAAGCCAACCTCACATCTCCTGTCCCCACAAGACAGGACTCCTTCAGCCACCCACCCAGTGTCACCAGGCCCCACGAGCCCCTCAGCCAACACCCAAAAACAATGTAAGATTTCTAACATAAAATTTGTTTCAAGCTGGAAACCACTAAGTCGTAACAGAAATGAGGAGAAAAGACAGAACGCAGGGCACTGTGACAGGTCATTCTAACTCGCCTTATCATTTACTCTCCTAAGATTTCACATGCCCAGGAGGAAGCTGTCTCTTACGATTAACCTAAACCACTGTGATACCTTTCTTTCTCTCCACCTCTGTTTGAGGTGCAGAAATGCCCTTGAAGTGGCCACAGACCATTATCTTGGTACCCTCTTGCTTTAATCTCCAGGGAAATAACACCGATTCTTTCAACCTTTTCCATGGGATCTGCCTTCAAATCGAGAATCAATTTAATGAATCTCCTCCAAGTGCTTTCAAGCTTCCAACCCCTCTCTACAGACTTCAGGTCAGACTAGACAAATCCTCAAAATGGCAAAGCACAGACACAGTCCACTCTCAGCAACAACCGAGACAGGAAAGTCAGCTGCGTGATTATTTGCTTTCAAGTATTATCTCTCACTTCACAAAAGAATTCATCATTATTTTGTTTGGTTTTCTATTTTAAAACCAGCAACCTCCTGTGATGAATTTGAAAGTACTGTATTTTGAAAATGTGAATTGCTACTAGAATAAATCGATTATGTTAAGAAACATTCACGAACAGAGTAGCTCTGCGTGTCCTACACGATAAGGCAATTCAGGGATCGCATGCAAAAGCTTCTACTTCCAAGACCATAAACAAACCTTAACCCAGGATTCTTTTGGCTACAAAAAAACTCCATGTGCTACAGCAATGACTAAACAGACTTTTCATTATTATAAAATAATCAATCCCCATTTGTTCTGAATTTATAAACTTAATAATGAAGATAATTATTACAAACATACATTTTCCTTATTATATGTGGTTAAGTACTTTGCTCCATACTTACGGCTGGAAGGGAATGAAATGCTGTTTATCTTCATCATCTACTTTTCCATTTATTATATCTGTTACATCCATCACTGGGGACAAGAAAAGAACAGAGATTGTTTTGCTTAAATGCTATAACCATAGCAAACAAAGGAATATCAGAATGTCTTCTGACAAACAACAGCATCAACTATATGGTGGAATTTTTTTATATTCAAGATTAAAGTGTTTCCATGTTTGAAAGACAAAGTTATCTCAAAATATCGGCCCAAATAGGGTTGGGGTTCAAATGGCAGAGTGCTATTTGGTAAATTTCTTTGCCTGTTATCCAACTGGCACTCTAGAGCCACACCATCCAACAGAACTTGGTGTGATGATGAGATGTTCTATAACAATGAGCACCTAAAATGTGGCAAGTGTGATGGAGGAACTGAATTTTTACTCAGATTTCATTCATTTACATTTAAATAGCCACATATGGCAGGGGGTGACCATACTGGACAGTACGGCTCTGAAGCCTTACCTAAGTTATTGCGTTCCCCCCAATAATAAAACAACAATACAGTAGCTACGATTTACCACCCCATGCTGGCATTTCTGGACACTATTTCAAGGGACACTTGACAGGTAATCCTCACAATCACCTACTGCACAGCTGAAGAAACTGAGGCTCAAAGACACAAATGAATGAACTTGCCCTGAGTCAGATAGCTAGAAAGTCTCCAATGCCCAAGCTCTGAGGAACACAGTGAGAAATCCTAAGAAAGCCCTAGTTGGCACTGGTCACATTCTCTATCTCTGTTCAACTTCCCCACTTGACTAAAGATAAGGGAGCAACATAACTCGTTTATTTTCTTTGGCACAATCCATTCCCTAATGACTATAATCATACACTGAAAATGTGGACAACTTCCATTTCTTCCACCCTCCCCAACCAAAAAAAGCGGGAGAGAGATCTATAGGACCAGAACAGAAGCATTCCCACCTCCTGGTTGGTGTGATGAAGCCCACGGAGCCTACACGTGTGTCCTGGGGGAAAACACCCACACATACTCCGCTGAACCAGTACTACTCATAGAGCAAAGAGCCTATGAATGTTTAGAGATACAAGTCCAAGTATGGCAAATAAATTGGAACATCAAGTTGTGTTTGCTGAGAAGACAAATGGCCTGGATTCCAGTCTCCACCTGCTAGAAGATTCTCCCAGCTTCAAGCACTCTTGGGCGACTGATGAGCACTAGATCACGGGATCCACCTATTGTTAAGATGCTCATATGCCCAAGACCACATTTTTACCACCAGTTCAGAACCATCAAATAGAGCTCATTTTATGGCCAAAGTCCAGTCAGCCTCCAGTATTTCTGCAGCAGCTCACACAACCGGCTCTGGGCCAGAACAAGGTGAGTCTGAACCTGGAGACCATCCCCAGCACCCTAGTCTGCAATGGGTGGCCTGCCTATGTGTCCACAGACCTCTCTCCTCTGTCACGGGACTCATCCCAGCAGGTGACTGTGAGTCTCCCTGATCGTCCAACTCCCTTGCCGAAACCCCAGCCTCTAGCCCGGGAACACATCGGCAGCCCGGTAACTATTCGTAGGAAGGCAGCACGTGAGCCAGAAGTGCAACGCCAGTCGGAGCACCAATACGCTGAAAGCAGCCTTAGTCCTGCTACTTCTAGAAGTGACAACCCTTCCGGCCTGCCCATCCCAAGCCTCAGAGGAGGTGGCTTTGAAATCACGGTCATCACATACTTTCCCAAGGACTTTCCCTCACTGTTTCTCGGCACACAGGCCGTGCCAAGGAAGTTCTCACTGTGGTTGAGACTTTAGGCCTCAAAAGGTCCCGTCACCAAAGGAGGAAATGGAGGACTGGAGGGGGAATCACCCCCAAATTGACAGCCCAGGGTCTCTACATTCAGATGTGAGGGTCAGTCTTAAGTCTTAAGGAAGCCAAGAGTCCAGCTGTATGTAGTCACCATGGCTGTGTGACAGAGCAGGGCGTGAGAGGCCCAGCAAACAGATGACATCGCATGACACTGGAATGCAGGCGGTAGGAGAAGGAAGGTGGCGTGAGGATGATGGTGATGGAGGATCAGGGACAACAAAAGCAGGAAACTGGAAGGCAGGTGATGAGAAACACGCAGGAGAAGGGCCGGCCCAGTGGCGCAAGTGGTTGAATACGCGGGCTCCGCTGCAACGGCCCGGGGTTCGCGGGCGCGCACCGACGCACCGCTTGTCAAGCCATGCTGTGGCGGCGTCCCATATAAAGTGGAGGAAGATGGGCACGGATGTTAGTCCAGGGCCAGTCTTCCTCAGCAAAAAGAGGAGGACTGGCAGATGTTAGCTCAGGGCCGATCTTCCTCACAAAAAAAAAAGAAAAGAAACACGCAGGAGACCATCCCCAGTACCTCAGTCCGCCTTGGGGGCACACGCCCATCCATTCAGCAATTCCACTTCTGTGTGCTCACCTTCCACAGTCAGAGGCGAACAAACACCCAAGTTCAAGGATGTTCACCACGTACCTACTATACCACAAAGCTAGAAACATCCTCAAAGCCCAGAAATAAAGGGTTGCTGAAATAATGAGCAGCCACAGATTGCAGCCATCGAAGACCCCAATTTTTGAATAATCCTTAATAAAATGAAATGTTCATAATGTAATGGTTTTTTTCAAAGATAAAAAGTACAAAATACACAAAGTGAATATACTTAACACTACTGAACTGTACACTCAGAAATGGTTACAATGGTAAAAAAATAAAAAAGAGACTAAAGAGACTAAATAAATAAATAAACAAACCAAAAAAACGAATAAAAAGAAAAAGGACACAGTATGATCTGATCTTGTTTTAAAATTACATACCACACACACAGAGAAAAACAATTAGAAAGAAATACACCAGAATATCACAAGGTACAACCCCAGCTACAAAGAATTATGAATAACTACATTTTAATTATTCTTTTCTTTTGATAACTTTTACAATTTTATATCACTTTTACATCACAAAAAAGGTAAAAAAAAGAAACATGTGGGGGCCAGCCAGGTGGCATAGTGGTTAAGTTCGCGTGCTCCGCTTTGGCAGCCCAGGGTTTGCAGGTTCGGATCCCGGGTGTGGACGTACACACCGCTCATCAAGCCATGCTGCAGCAGCGTCCCACATTTAAAATAGAGGAAGACTGGCACACAAGTTAGCTCAGAGCCAGTCTTCCTCAAGCAAAAAGAGGAGGATTGGCAACAGATGTTAGCTTAGGGCCAATCTTCCTCACCAAAAAAAAAAAAAAAAAAGTGACATAATATTTTCAATAAAAAGACTTAGAACTGTAGGCTTACAGGTCCACAAACCCTTTGCTCATTTTAAGGAACTGGGCTCTGTCGACACAATGTGCAGAAATTATTCTGGATAAAGCTTCAAACTTATATTCATATATGGAAACTGAAGTTGCATACAAATGGACAGAATACAGTTATCAAAAAGCGGATCAACTTTGTGAGGTGGAGAAGTGACCATTCTTAACCAGAAAGAGAACGTGAGGTCGGAGGATGCACTGAGAGGGTTAGAAGCGCGCAATATGAAAGGAAGCCCCACTGGCCACGCTGAGTGCCACCTTGTAATGAGGGAGGCAAGGCAGTCTGACAGAAGCGTCCTGCCAGTCACTGCACTGCCCACAGCGGCTCACAGGCGATGCTGGTTAAAGCAGAGATTGTGATTTAACTGGCTGGAGAGTGGCCCAGGCAACAATATGTTTTAACAGCTCCCCAGACTGTTCTCATACACAGTTAGGGTTGAGAACCACTGCATTAAAATATTTACCTTTTGTGCCAAAAATCTACATAGCCAAATCACATGATGAAATGTATTCCCCCCATCTCAGCATGGAGATATCAGTAGGAAGTTGGAAGATATATAAACAGAACACTCAGATCCTTACGTGTTATTTACAGAAACACACCAGCTACACAGCTCAAGGAAAGCGGGCCCCTCTGGAATGAAGCGGAAGCTGAGAGAGCACTCACTCCCTCACGCCTCGCCCCATCGGAGCTCGGCACCCGGGAATGAACGGGACATCACCACACGGGGAGTGGAGACAAGTAACCAACAATAACAGGTTGTCCACTGCTGCACTGGAGGGGAGCAGAGGGACACCCCTCAGACCGGGAAACCGACTCTAACGGCAACAGGTCTGAAATCTTCCAACAAGGGCAAAAAATGCCTCCCAGGGTCTCTGAAGCACTTCACACAGGTTCTTGCAGCCAAAAAGCAGGGAGAAGCCTCCAGGCAGAGAGGAGCAGCAGGGAACAGCCACCCCCCAACACACACACACAGAATTCACAGGGCAAAAGGTAGGCCAGAAAGGCAAGAACTTGGACCCAGGAGGGCTTCCAGGAGCCCCACGTCCCAGACACCAGTGGTACTAGGGACACGAGACAGAAAAGTAAGGAGCCAAGGACGAGTCCAGACATAAGCAACTAGGGACCCCGGGGTCAGCAGAAATCTGGGGACCAGACAATGGCAGCCTTGCAGCCAGGGACCCAAGCTCCAGGCACCTGACAGAGGCCCAGGTATCTCTACCAAGGTGACACAGGTGAGGCCTCCAAAAACAGGAACTGTGTCAGGGCTCCCTGCCCGCCTCCAGAGAAGAACCCGGAAGTCAGTAATTCACGGAGAACTCCACTGGTGGCGGGCTCTAGCCTGCTTCCTGAGAGTCCCCTAACTCCAGACCCCAACAAGAGCAAAGAGCACGCTGAAACTGATGAAACACCACCGTGGTATCGGCTGGGCCTGCGACCGTCAGCCTCTCCTCCCCTCCTCCCTAGGCCTTCCTGGAGCATCAAAAGTCAACCTATGGGGCCGTCCCCGTGGCTTAGCGGTTAAGTGCGCGCGCTCCGCTGCTGGTGGCCCGGGTTCGGATCCCGGGCGCGCACCGAGACACCGCTTCTCCGGCCATGCTGAGGCCGCGTCCCACATACAGCAACTAGAAGGATGTGCAACTATGACATACAACTATCTACTGGGGCTTTGGGGGGACAATAAATAAATAAAATTATAAAAAAAAAAAGTCAACCTATGAAAGCTGAGAAAATTCCCATTGTAATCAAATGGAAGAGAAAACTGTTAGCTTCTGGTCTGGATGTCATGATTGTTTTAAGCAATCTAACTATGCACTCGTAGAAACTTATCACTTTATTGGTAATCTAATAACCAGAGAATCTACAGCATCAGTGTTGGACAGAGCCCTGGCTTACATATACTGTCACAGATTGCTCTCGTCACTTAAGGGAAGCCTAATACACCTGAGGTACAAGTAAAATATTTCGTTAAAACTATCATAGAGGTGGGAAAGAGAAAAAAGAATTCCCAAAAATTTACAGGTATTTCAACTATAATATCAGATTACACATAAAAGATTGCTACAGGTTCCGAAAAATAGAGGCACAATTTTAAAGTATATATTCAAGTAATAAGTGATGAAAATGTGAAAAGATTTCCAGAGCCCATGGTTGTGGGGACTCAGAAAGGCAATCTCACCTTCAAAATTCCACTCAAAAATAGAAAATTCAGTGGAACTCCATTACAGAGCCCTGTTGGTAAATGGAAGTAAACTGAATTAATGTGCTTCTTTCTTATAATGCCTGTATCGTTGTTATTAATCTTTATGAAGTAATAAATCATTTATTTAAATGATTTGATATGTTTTTCAAAAAAATCCAGGCAAAGCTTAGAGGATTTTTACAGCAGTGAAAACTCTGTATGATACTCTAATGGGGGATACATGTCATTTACACATTTGTCGAAACCCATAGGATATAAAACACCCAGAGAGAACCCTAATGTAAACTACGGACTTTGGGTGATTATGATGTGTCAACGTCGGTTCATCAATTGTAACAAATATACCACTCTGCTGGGGGATGCTGACAGTGGGAGAGGCCGTGTGTCGGGGAGCGGGGGGTACATGGGAATTCTGAAATCTCTATACTTTCTGCTCAGTTTTGCTATGAACCTAAAACTGCTCTAAAAATGAAATCAATTTAGAAGAGGCAAACAAACAAAAACTAAGCCTCGAGTTTCCCAGTAGCCAAGGCAAAGAATGTGTTCCACTGCTGTTCATACAAGAAATCCAGCTATGTATCAGAAATGAGAACTTTTCCCACATCCATATTCCTATAAATCCTAAGAATCACAGACAGAACAAGAATAAATAAGGGCTGCGTAATGAAACTCCACTGCAACCATCCAACAGTGAGAGAAAATCACTTCCCAAACTGTGAAAAATGAGAGAGAGTGAAAGAGGTCAACTAATCAGAACTTGGCAGGGACCCTTCTATCCTTCCTTAACAGAGATAACTAATCTCTCCCTCCTCTTGTGCTGTCACCAAAATAACAATACAAACATGGAAGATAAGAAGCACCCATTTTAAGATAACCGTGTCCTCTTCATGGTTCCTTCTCCTTCTCTCTTTATCTCTTTGACCATTCTGTGCAAATTCGCTCCTACATCAATCAATCACCAAGTCCAGAAACGCTGCCTACCTCCCATGACCCCGCCAGGCTGAGAATGTGGGTCAGAGTCTCCCCCAGGAGATGTGATCCACTTTAAAATGAAATGTATAATTTACGTCTGAAGCTTGAGGACCGAAGCATCCTGAGCAGCACGTCAACTTGAGAGCACACAGAAAAGAACTAACAGATTTTTTTGCTCTCCAACAGAAAAGCTTATAAATCAAGCAGCCCACTGTCCAGTATTCAGCAGCAGCTGTTACTCAGGGTGAATGGGATGATCTTGAAACTTAAGGGAAAGGAGAGAAATGGATTACCAGCCACTCCGAAAGGCCGCCGCAGGCCCGAGGTCAGCTTCCTTGTGTTGTTGTCCCTCAGCTCCATGCGACCCACTCGAACAATCTGACAAACGAAACTGATTTTCTCCCTCTTCAGGTCTTTGCTTCCGAGGTCCTGGAAATATTAATTTCCATAAATTATTTCGGAGAACCATTACTCAATGCAGGTTCAATTGAAACAGACAGTAAAAGGATAGACTGAGCCTCTTTTCCTGGACCAGTTTTTAGCATTTTAATAAGTTACTCACATGACAAAAAAAAACTGAATAACAATAGTCAATTAACGTTAAGTGAACTTAGGACACAAGTTTAAGAGAAATGCTCGAGTAAATCTTCGTCAAGGGGATTTTAAGGGAAGCTAGAGACTCAGAAGATTTCTGGGAAGGCGTTTTATTATTACTAAATTAACATGCATTACGAGCATCCCAAGGACCCATGATCTAGTGCGGTGAGAAGTCAGAGGGAGGTCATTAAAAATAATCATTAGAACGGCGAGTGACTGATCTGAACATCTTTGGGTGCACTTACAGTAAAAACAGCTCGCAAATTATGTAATCTGTCTATATCTTTAGGCAATCCTGAACTTGACCAGCGAACCAGGTAGTTTTCACTGGAAAAACAAAGAAATAAAAGCAAATTAATTTTCCAAATACAACAGGATACCAAATGTACATCCTCATTGACTTGAAAATAATCCCACAGAGGTCCATCGCACAGCCAACTATCTGAGTTCAGAAATATCAACAACGGCAAATAGAGCTACTCTTCCAGTAGCAGAGAAGATAAGTAATTTCCCATACAGGTAGTATTCGAGGACTGCCTGGACAAAATCCGTGGGAGGTTTTCATTTTGGATGTCTAGGGTTTTGGTTTTTTTTAAATAATTTTATTTATTTATTTATTTTTCCCCCCAAAGCCCCAGTAGATAGTTGTATGTCATAGCGGCACATTCTTCTAGTTGCTGTTTGTGGGATGCGGCCTCAGCATGGCCGGAGAAGCGGTGCGTCGGTGCACGCCCGGGATCCGAACCCAGGCCGCCAGCAGCAGAGCGCGCGCACTTAACCACTGAGCCACGGGGCCGGGCCTGGATGTCTAGGGTTTTAACTGCAATGGAACTATTTGCAAATGACATTTCAAAGCTTATGATTTTAAAAGCATATTTGTTCATTTAGCATGACCATAGAATAAAATTCACCATTCATTCATTTATAGTATAAAATAAACACTGCAAGTTTATTTCAGAGCCTATGACAAGTCAAATATGACCTAAAAATACAAAATGTTTCCACTGTCAAGAAGAAATAATCCCCTTGTAGAAGTGAGAGTAAAACTCACCTACTCGTTTTGTTTTCCATCATATACTAAGTTTTTAAATTTTGAATAACACAAGTGTAGATACTGGAGTTTTAAACACACACACATCACACATAATTTAAACCATAATTTTTCCATCTGGACAAAGAGAAAGTTATACTAGAGACAAAAGCAGAACTGGGAAAGAGACGACCATATCAGAAATGACAGGAATGGCAGAGATGAGATTTACAATATTTTACTCAACAAATATTAATTGAGAGCTTTTAGGTAGCAGGCACTGTTCTAGACATTGTATTCTAGCCAATCATGTTGGAGAAATAACAATAGGTCAAAGATTCAGAAATGACATTCATAGAGAATAAAAGTTCAAAAAGGCAAGATTAAGAGAAGAGTGATACCTGAGGAGTCTGGAAATATAAAATCCTATGAAGACAACACAGAACACAAAGTATTACTTCAATCTTTGGTTGCTTGGTCCTTAACACTTTACAAGAGTAAAACTCTACAATCAAATACCCATGTACACGCAAGAAAGCTGACCCTGCCCTGAGCCCAAGCCAGCTGCCCCATCACACTGTCCCAAAAGAGCACTGGGTTCAGCTGCTCTGGGAAGTCTGGCCAGCTGGTCCACCAGGAGCTCTCTGCGAGAGCGAGATTCTAGTGGTTCAGATGCCATTTTCTTAACACTGCAAAAGAAAAGAGACGGCAGCCAGGGACTGTCACTGACCTGATGAATTTGGACTCCACCGGGTCATAAAGAGACATGAGCACTTCAGCATCCTCCCCTATTTTACAAACCACATTTTTGAGGTTGACAAACAAGGCCAGAGAGGGGGTGGCAGCAAACTTAGCTTGTCTGTTAATCTCCATGTTCTGCTTTTGAGACTGCAAGTGGAAATAAAGCAGAAAGTTGACATTAGCAACACTCAATCGCTAACCCTCACTCTTTTTATTCTCTACAGAATAGAAAACTGTGCACAACTAGTTGCGATAACACAGCATAGCCATCCATGCAGTCACTTCCTTGTCCCCACTTCACATTCTCAAACATGCATGTACCCAAGTAAAAACAACAGTGCCTCGTGCAACGGTCCCAATCCCATATCAGTTGGTACTGAGGGTTTTCTTCAGAGATACTGACGTTCAAGTGTCAACCAATGAATCAGAAATGTGATTACACGTGTGATTGCTTGTTCAATTTTTGGTTCTCCCAACCCTCTGAGGACATCTCTGTCTTATTCATCATTACCTGGCACACAGTAAATGTTCAATAAATACTTGCTGAATGAACGGATAACTCAATGAGTCAATCAATTTCTGATTAACTACTACATACAAGATACCATTAAAGGCCATGGACAATGAAAAAGATCAATAAGACATGTGTTCCTTGTCCCCATCAAGCTTAGAATACGTCACTCCCCTACTCCTACCAAAGAGGAAATCCAAAATCAAGTATTGTTTCCCATGAGATGAGAACACAAAATCAATGTCATTAAGATCCTGCCTCCTCAGACGAAGCACAATGCTGCGCACACCCCCCGGAAGGATGAAATCATTTCAGGTCATCAACATGTTTTGACACTGAGCTCCCTTCCATTCATCACTGTATGAAATATACTGTGTACCTGTGCCTCTCAGGTCCTTTTTAGTGCAATTCTGGGCTTCACTGTTATTTTACTAATGTTGAAAACTGTTACTGAGAAAATATACCCCAAACATAAGCAGATATTATCAAAAGTTGAACTTACTTTTTCTTCTTGTAATCTTTCCTCCACCTGTTTAGAAGCTATTTCGTGAGCTCTGAAGAGACTAATCGTGCTCGTTAATTCTGGATCCAAAATGTTCCCATCTTCATCTCTCACCACCAAGTCCAAGTCAAGAATTCTAGAACAACAAGAATTCAGAACTTCATGGACACAAACCAAGAGCTTTGAATTCTCTAACACAACTTCAATCCCAGCAACTGAGCAGATGAAAATATCATAGAAAGTCAGGGTCACCCACAAATATTAGGAAACATAATTCTGCAAGGTCATTTTCTTTAACTTAAAATGTATTCCCTTGAAATTGGAAAAAAAAAAACTTACTCTATTTTTTCTTCCATTGCAATAGTGACTTTGTCTTACAACGAGAAATTTTACAGATCTACAAAGCCCAAATGAAACGTATGTTACTAATTACCATGTGAAGAGTATGGATAGTTTTAAGCACACATATGCTATATATATTTTAGGGGGGGTATGTGTGTGTGTGTATATATATATTTGTGTGTGTATATGTAAAGTGTGTGCATATATATGCATACTCATATATATGTGTGTGTGTGTGTATATATATATATATATATATATATATACACACACACACACACATACACACATGCAGTCACATACACACCGGTATGCCCAAAGACATAAAATTGGTGGTTGTGATGTCATCACTGGGTTGGGTAGAGGAGGGAAGGAGGAAAAGCTGGAGCAGAGGCACGGCTGCCACTCTCTTTACTCATCGCCGTCTCTGGTAGATTCCACCGCACAGCTTTCCTTCCACCTACAGTCAGTTCTAATCCCTAAATTAGCCCATCAGAAGATTTTTCGATAAAGATGTTCTATTGTGTTTCAACACCAAACATATGGAAGTTATCCACAATAA
Source organism: Diceros bicornis minor (assembly GCF_020826845.1). NCBI lineage: Eukaryota > Metazoa > Chordata > Mammalia > Perissodactyla > Rhinocerotidae > Diceros > Diceros bicornis. The sequence continues at coordinate 89,443,786 of NC_080745.1, read as the reverse complement.
TGTGAAGAAACTTTCTGGCCAGATGGCTAAACATAGTAGCCAACTTAAAACACAAGCAGCATCTGGTTAATAAATCTGTCTATCTATATCTGGAAATATTTCTTGGCAACACTCTCTCCGATTCCCCAAATCCAACAAAATTGTTAGGGGATTTTTACCATGGTTTTTCTTTAAAGAATAAACAAAGGCAATTACATAAAGAAAGAAACCATGAGTTGTGCTATGGTGGTGTGTTCTCATTTTCTTTTTAATAAGACATGAGGATTTTAACCACAGAGGCCTTATATGCTGCCTTTGGGATTTTCTTTCTGCTATTAACAAGTCTATGAAAGCAGGAAATTTTTTTTTTTAACCATACAACAAAGGAAAGAGTGTTTTGAAAGACAAATAAATTTCAATTAGAGAATGTCTTTAACAGTTACAAGTTTAAGAGGAAAGTTGACTTGGCAATAAAGACTCCATCCAAACAAACAAATCTCTGACTTCTCTGAAGGTCACACACCTTAAAGCTAGACAGAGTCTGATAATGTGCCCAACAGGCTTAGTTTTGAGAGTTATGCTGGACCACTGCACCATTTGGAAGGCAATTACAAAACCCTCAATTTTTCCTTTAATATCTACTGAGCAAAGTCACTGTCGGTGAAGCAGCATCTCCTGGGCTCATCAGCAGCACAAGGGTGAACGGTCTTTTAAACAAATAGAGGTTTTTCACTCTTCATGAAAACAGCCTCAGCAGTTGCAATGATTGTGGGGTGCCTCAAGAGGAACAGAAGGATATTTTTTTTAAAAGCCTTTTAAGCTCTCATTAGTTGTCTTCGTAACATGTTTCACTAATAAGATAACGCCCCCCCTCTCAATTATTACTGCTCGTGCCTGCCCTGAACCTGCCCCTGGGAGGAGCCAGTGCTGGTGTGGGCGGGGTCAGTGCTGGTGTGGGTGGAGTCAGTGCTAACGAGGGTGGAGAGAGGATCAGCGCCAGTGTGGGCAGAGCCAGTGCTGGTGTGAGCAAGGCTACAAAGCACTTGGCTGTAGGAGGACTGGCCAGAAAGTCCCGCAGGCCATGCAAAATCAGGCCCCCTGAGGAGCGGAGGCCCAGGCCATGTGCCAACCTGCTATACATCCTGCATGTACTCCCTATCTCAGTCCTGCCAGGAGAGATGGTCAGGGCCATTTCACAAAGGAGGACACCTAAGCTCAAAGAAACATCTAGAAGAGCCCAGAGCCTGGATTCTGGGCCAGAACCCTCTCATGGCAGAGCCAATGCTCTTTCCAGAATGCCACATGCAAACCATCACAGGGAGTGGCCAGTCATGGATCTTCTTCATGCCAACCATTCAACAGGCTGTTCTCAGCAATCAGCACTCAGGTGGTTCTGAATCCAGAATGAGCTTCCATTATGAAGCTGTATCCTAGCAGAGCAAGAGACTCTAACACCATTAGAGATTAATTCCATGGAAGCCTAAAGCACGGAGAAAAGGGAGGTGGAAATGCCCTTGAAATTACATACAAAACTGTGTGTGTGGGGCCAGCCCCGTGGCTTAGCGGTTAAGTGCGCGCGCTCCACTACTGGTGGCCCGGGTTCAGATCTAGGCGCACACCGACGCACCGCTTCTCCGGCCATGCTGAGGCCACGTCCCACATACAGTAACTAGAAGGATGTACAACTATGACATACAACTATCTACTGGGGCTTCGGGGGGAAAATAAAAAAAAAAAGGAGGAGGATTGGCAAGAGATGTTAGCTCAGAGCCGGTCTTCCTCAGCAAAAAGAGGAGGATTAGCACAGATGTTAGCTCAGGGCTGATCTTCCTCACAAAATAAAAAACTGTGTGTGTGTATTATGTATGTGCACTTTTCTAGACAGATGGTCCATGACCTTACTCACATTCTCAAACATCTCCTAGAAACCATCTTAAAATTGAACTTTCAACACCGTGATTTTATTTTGTATCATTTCATTTCCTGAAGAAGGAACTAGAAAGATATGCACAGAGCAATGGGCTTTAGAGAAATTATGGAGTAGACCTGAGTTTCTCAGGCAAAAAACTGTCTTATTAAGGATTGTATTTCCTATCAAAGCAGTAAATTGCATCTGGAAACCCTTCCTTTCTTAACTAGATTGTTCCATGACATAAGGTACTTTGGTAGATTCCCAGAGCCAAATTAAGCAGGTGGCTTCTGAACATAAGTTCAAAATATGATACTCCAATAGGAAATAAAATCAAAAGTCTGGTTTTTTAGGCAGGTGGTCTTGAAATGGGTTTCACTGCAACAATATCTAATACCCTATACCCAGAAGTCTCTGCCTTTCCGGGAAAAAAACCAAAAACCTTCTCCTGTAGCCTTTCTAAACCAAACACTCTATCTTACTAATAACATTGCTTTCAGAAACTTTTCACAATTGAAAGTATGTATTACCAGAAAACAAAATTATGTTATAATTTTGATTTTACAAAAAGGTTCGTTAGTTTTTCCAGGGCTCTCTTCCGCTGACTGGCTGGGGGCAAACTTCTATTCTCTGAGCTTTACATCCTAATGTGTAAAATGAGAGGGCTGGACTAAACCAGAAGTTTCCCAATCTGCTGTCGATCACAGTCCAACTCTATTTTTAAAAACTGAGATTTCCAGCCAGCATTCCAGACATCAGCAATCAGAATCTTAAGAAGTGGGTCCCTGGATTCTGTATTTTGAAAGTTCTCCATGTGATTCTGATAAACACCAGCATTTGGGAACCATGGGACCAGATCATTTTTGAGGCTTCTTGAAGCTCTCACATTATACGAACTACCAAATAGTTATCCAGTGAGAAAAGGCATGCCCCCATTCTGGTTATAGAACCTAGCAAAGTTAAGATGACTGAACCTCATTTCCTTCCAGCCTCAGAAAAGCATACTAACACTAGAACATGCAGCTCAATGAGGGAGTGAGCACTCCATTGCCAAAGGCATTCAAGTAGAGCTGGGTGGAGGCCTGCCGTAGATGGGAACTTTTGCATGAGACATACTTAAAAAACAATCATTTGTTGTTTATCTGACATTCAAATTTAGCTGGCTGTATTTTTGGTTGCCAAATCTGACATCCCTACACTGGTGACAAGTTTTAAGGTGACCTTGAAATCCCTTCCAACTCTAGGAACTTAGCATTCCACAGAAAGAAGCTTGGTGCTTGTTATTGCACAAAGTACCCAACATCTAGACTCAAAGTCAAATACCGTAAGCAGAAAGCAAAAGTTTCTTGTTGGGGGGAATCATTGTGGGGTCCCTTCTAAAAGAGTGAAAATGACAGGCTACCCCAATGCTGGCTTCTTGACTCCATCATTTGAAGAACAATTTTCAACAATGACTCAGGAAACTCCTGATTTTCAGGATCCAATAGGAAATACCTCATCCTTTTAAAAATGAAAACCATGCCATTATTTTGAAGTTAGAAATTTTGTTTTATGATAAAATATGACTTTAGTCTCCACAAGGCTTATGGTGATGTCGTTACATCGGATAATTTAAGCATGAAATCATCTTTCAAATAAACAAACCTGTTTCCATAATCAATTTTGGCAGTGACCTTCTTCTTCAGTTCTTTGAGCTCATCCTGCGGCAGAGTTCCAGAAAGAATTTGTGATCGCCATTCAATAAGGTCATAGATCATGTGCCGTACACTTCGAAACATCTCCCTGTTATCTTGCTATAGGAGGAGAAAAGCCAATTGTAAAGCTTTGGATGTAAAACAGCAATTGTGGATTTTTTTTCAAATACACATATAGTGTATGCTTTATACGATGGGATTCAATTAATGTCAAATTAAAAGATGCTTTAGCATGAAATTGGAACACATGATACAGAATTTAGTTCCTATCAGACACTAAAAGATTAAAAGCTAAAAAGTAATGCACAATCCTCAATATTCCATCTAACATTCCAGAGTATGTACTACCAAATCAAGGAGTTGACCAAGGCAGGATTTGGACTTGGAGCCTCAAAGCCAGCCTATGAGCTTCTAGTGTCTGGCCCATGGATAAGCATCCCTTGAAACTCCCTCAGAAAGTGTCTCAGGCTAAAGATCTTGCTTATTGAGTCTTCAGAACACCCTTCACCCTGGACCATTCCCAGCACATTGAGCAAATGAACCCCTGGCCTGGCTGTCAGCTGAGCTATCAGAGAACATCGCACTGGGCTCTCCTGGCACCCTGTGGTTCATTCAACACACACAGAGAAGCTTCTGCAGTAAGCCAAATCTGAATCTACAAGCTCTTGGTGTGTTTATACCAAAAGGAAAATGCAAATAAGACGCAAAACTCACACTTATCACTATCTACGTATCTCGAGGGGATGGATGGTACAAAGAAGAGCAATAGTTTTGCAACTTCAAGATGACAATTCATCAAGGAAATTATGGATTACCCAAAGGAAAAAGAACCTGGTGGTTCTTTCCAGAAAAGAAATGTTGGTAAAACCTAACTTGATAAAATTCTATACATCATGGCCCCCATAAAAAATTAAAATGTGGTCTGGGCCGGCCCCGTGGCTTAGTGGTTAAGTGCGTGCGCTCCGCTGCTGGCGGCCCGGGTTCGGATCCCGGGCGCGCACCAACGCACCGTTTCTCCGGCCATGCTGAGGCGGCGTCCCACATACAGCAACTAGAAGGATGTGCAGCTATGACATACAACTATCTACTGGGGCTTTGGGGGAAAAAAATAAAAAAAATTAAAATTAAAATGTGGTCATTGCTACTTTTTAAAGTAACTTCTCTACATATCTACACCTCTCACCCCACTATTTCTAGTATTTGACTTTCTTTCTAGAAGTTTATAAGATCCCTATCACCCACCCATCATATAATGTCCTTCAGACTATTTTACATCCCATGATCTCTTTTTCCTACTATCATCCTAATTTTAATTTCTTAAATGAAAACTAAATGGTCAAAACTAAATGGTCAAAACTAATGGTTTATTCCAAAATTACGTTTGTTTCCTTCTTACTAATTCTCCTTGCCCATTTTTCTAAAGCCTTATCAAATATCTAAAATCCTTAATATTTTGCTATCTTGTCTATAACCACAGAGCAAAACAAAACAAAAAAAGCATATAAAAATATTATAAGCATCTTTCTTTGGCTTTGCACAAATCCAACAATGTAAGTCTATAAGAGGCAAATGTAAATTTTTAAAAAGGAAACCTAAGCGATCATTAGATTAGGAATGTCTACTTCGGGGTTGTATGGCTAAAACCGTGTCCACTAACATATTTGTCAGCATCAACTCCTGTTTGTTTTGCTGCCTTATTTTGTTTAAAAATTGCTAAGTTGAACATGAAACACTGACTACGGAAATGCTCAGATTTACACAAAACATTCATGGCTAACTTTATGCTTTTAGGTTTTTGAGAACATTTGATGAACAATTACTGCAACTGCTTATTACTGTGCATTTATAGGAAACCACTGTATAATCAAAAACAACAAGTCTGCCCAGAGAGCAGCTGTGGAACGTTAGGAAGTTTTCTGTGTGCCCGAGAAACTGACGCACTGACTTCTCTCCGCTGCCCTTGCTTTGTCCTGACAACATTAGCATATCAGAAATCAACACTGAATAGAAATACGGGCTTAACAAAAGGTAATCTTCTGCAAATATGAATTTATGTGCAAAGAAATGCCCTGAGGGAATACGAAATGGAAGATGTCAGAGCCTCGACCTCTCTGCATTAATAAGACTTCTTTCCTGATCAGGAGAGCTGGACAATTGCACACGAAGCCAGAATGTAAACTATTTCCCCTCCTCTGTAACAAACATGCTTATATCTAGAAGGCTGTGTAGTTTTTCTCAAACAATAAGAGGCATTGCCAACAGGCAGACAAACGGCAAAAAAATAAATCATAATCTCCCTCTACTGCATCCATAAATAAGCACCTATTACAGTTTAAAAGCAGGTTTTAGTTTTCATGATCAAAATATAAACTTTGAGGGTACATCAATGCAGGTTGCCTAATTGTTTTTCCAGGGGCCCTGAGCAGCCCATTCCCCTTTCCAACACAAGGAGAGGTGAACCCCGTGGCCCCTTCCTTTACGGTCACTTTATTACAGTGAGCACGGCTGCACCCCAACCAAAGCAGGTCAAAAGGCACACAGCCCCAGACGGTGGCCAGAAATCAGGCCGCGTTGCTTTCTTTGTTCTTTCTGAGTATCACCTGGGCCCTAAAGTTCTGCTTTTGAGGTTCCCAGGGAAAGGAAAAACATCCCATTCGTACAGCAAATTCCAAAAAGACCATTCTCTATTTTAAGCTTCGATTCAACATCCCGTTTTCTCACCACGTAGAGCTGCCTCCAGATGGTGGACCACTCTCGGAGAGTTGTGGTGACTTCCTGTATGAGCGGGAGGTCGCCTGGGATGACCGTTTCATGTTGCCTGGGAGGAAAAGAGGAAAGGACAGCAGAATTCATGGCTTCATTAAACTCGGTGAGTTGTACCTTGTAAATTCCAAATCCAGGCCATAGAGTTAAATATTTAAGCCAATGGAGAGAAAATATACGAATAAAAATGTGTCCACACATGTGAATACATACATCTCTAAGAGTGACAAGTAATGTGTACAGGGCCTGAGAATGTTCATACATTACCCTGCGTGTAAGCCGTCTACCTCATATGTCAAGGTAAGATGAAGGAGGCAAATAATATCCCATTAAAAGTCTTTAGAATGTCAAGGTCTGGGAAATGGAAAGTATATTCATAATATGTGTACCCATCTATCTTATAGGTGCCATAAATTACAACCAATCTGTGTGGCCTTAAAATGCAGGTTTGGGTTGAGATGATTTTTACATTTCCATCATGCATAAAACTCATTATATGATAACACATGAAGCAGTTATCCTTGGCGAAATATGAGCGAGGTTACAGCTTTCAAATGTCCGTAGGTACTCTATCTAATCCCACAACTCTGATAATCCTCTTTCCCTTTTCTCTCCACCCCAAAAAGTTAACCCTTGACTTATTCTTAACTCTTTATCTAATGTACATTGGTTTTTATCAAATCAATCATTGTTTTCCAGTCATGTGCTATGGGTAGGGCATTGTGCTAAATAGGACTCAGAATATTTGGGACTAAGGAAGAGACTGAATTTGTGGCTTGTGAAGTTAGGCCACAGGTCCCAGAGGTCCAGTGTGTCTTGAACAGAGAAAACTCCAACCAGCACAGAACACCCAGGGACACTGAAATAGGCCCCACCTACATATCTTGATTTGCCCGAGGCCCAGATCTGTGCTGGACTCTGACTGGCTCACAGCTGGGGTTCAGGACTGCAATGGTTTATTGACGATGGGGGCTCCCAAAGGAAGAAATAATGGAGTCCTTGAGAGAGAGTCAGTCTCCGTGGAGAGGTCGGGCCAGATGCGCCAGCTGGAGCAGCAGGGACCAGATGTCTGAGGGAGGGGTACATATGAAACCATCCCCCACAAAGCTGCTTTTAGGAATTATCCTTTGATGGGACATCATCAGTGTCTATTATAGGAGGTGATTGTTAAAACAGCCCTGCCAAGTCTGTCACCACATTTCCCAGTAAGGATGTTGGTGAAAATGTGGTTCATTAAACTCTGCAATGCCGTCCCTACAAAGCCTCCAGGGAGAAATTTCTCTCCACTCGCAGTGTGAGTACATTCGTCAGCAACTGGGTTGTTTTCATCTTACAGATCCTGAGTTTCATGCTGAGTCCATTGGGCTCTTCCCACTGGCTATTAGACCCTTGAAGCTCAACTGGACCCCACTTTCACCATGCGGAGAGGGCCTCACTACGTGCACTGAGTCCTGGTCTCAGTTCTGGATCCTTCTTATCCTCCTCCCTTTTGATAGGCCTGATCTGTCCCTTGGACTGATATGCCAACTGGCTCTAACATATTTGATATGGCTGCGTCATATTGTCTTTGTAATCACCTTGTTACCTGCCAGGAGCCAGCACTATGCAAACCCAACAATGCCTGCCGCATAGGGCTGTTGATGAGGCAGAGGGAAGGAACGTCATGCAGGGTGCAAGGAAGAATGAATGGGACACAGCAGACATTCATCCAACGGTGGCGATTCGTATTAGTTACTTGGCTTTGCATGATTGAACCAGACGTCAAGGGACGAGTCAGGGCTGGAGGTCCCAATCCGAGCGTCACCCATGGAGAGGGAACAGATGACGGTGCAAGAACAATGAGGCCATCCCACAGGGAGGGCAGCAAAGAACTAGGAGAAGGGCAAGGAAAGCACCCTGAGAGAGGCAGTCAGAGAGAGAGGAGGTTAGAGTAGCAATAGAAACAAGGTAGGAAAGCATCAGGAAAAAAAGGAGCTGTAGGTGAAGTGGCTGACCAGCAGTGTCAGATGCTGCAGGAAAGCTCCAGAGGAGGAACTCTGAGAAGACCCTAGAAGTCTAGAAGTTAAGAGGCATTGGCAACCATGTCAATATGGGGGAGGGGACAAATGAGAATTGCCTTGGTTATGGGGAGAAAGGTACAGAATTGCTGGCAGCAGACAGTAGTAATGATTTGGGATATCTGAGAGTGAAGGAAGGCCAGAGTACAGAGAGAAGCAAAAGACCCTGCAAGAAAGAGACGCTACAAAAAAGAGCATCTGCAAGACTGAGATCATGCATGACAGAGATTCTGCAAGAGAGAGGATACAAGAGAGCGATGATACAAGAGAGAGACTGTGCAGGAGAACTAGGATAATGAACTTGGAGAGCAAGGAGGCAGGCAGGAGCAGGATGAAAGAGTGGTCTACAAGAAGAAAGAAAAGGTGGATGTCCGCAGGTATGTGGAGGAAAGGAGGAGGAGGAGACCACCTGCCAAGTCAGAAGGCAGGAGGTTCTTTGCCAGGAGGGAGGTGTAAGGCAGTTGGGTTTGGGTGGGAGCAGCAAAGGGGAGACTGTTAGGGCCACATAAACAGTATGAAGGACAATCACGGGGAGCCCCAAAGCATCGGCAGGGAAATTGTTTCTAAGCTGTTAATGTCACCAATGCTCCATTCATTCACTCACACTGGGACATCTGACACTAGATCCAGTAACGGGAACAAATGTGTCTCTGTCTGTCTGTGCCTGTCTGTCTGTCTAGCGGGATGTGACTCTACTTATTGAGAATCAAAACTTTCGTTCACTTTCTTATTATGCCTCCTAATAACATTTTACATATATTCGTTTGTACAAATCAAAGAGCTTTTTTAAAAATTAATCACATACACTCTGACTTCTAAACTGATTCTGATACAGACAGATGTAAAATAGATTTAAATGAATACTTGATTCAATTATTTCCACAACAGGGTGAAAGTTTCAAAAGTTTTCTTTTTGTTTCTTTCCTTTAAAACTTTGCACACAAAACATTTTATCTGTATAAAAAAATATCACATTACAGGTCATCACCGTTTACGCTTCTAAATTATTTTCTTCATTTTAATTATGCATCACGGAACTACAGAACCCGAGCCAGTCTTTTTCATACATTAAAAGTACAGTGCTTGGAGAGGCAATTTTGTAATCAGCCAAAGAGATGTCATTATGCAGTAATCATATGATTAGTAATTTCATAATTTACATATTGAACTGAGTGTCAAGATGTAGCAGAGACAAAAAAGGAAAACATTTTAATGTCCCGTCTTCCAAGTTCACACCTGGCTACTCATCTGCCATTCCTGCCTAATGGATTCCTGCTCCACAAATGTCCTTTTAATGATCTTATACATCAGTTTTATGACCTCTAAGAAACATACAACACAATTAGACAAAAGGTAAATTCACACATGTCCTAATCTAACAACTGTTGCTTCACCCTAAACTCCATTTTTTCACAGCCTGCAAAGTCTTCCAGCAAAAGGGATTCAGAGCTAGGGGGCTGTGAAGCCTCTGCCTAAGGGGTAGCCCACAGAGGAAGCACAGAGCCGTAGGATGCTTTCCAAAGTCAACATCAGGTTCAAGGAGGATGACTGCAGCGACAGTGTTGACATAAGACTCTCTGAAGGCTCAAAGCCACGCTGTACACAATGCTGAATCAGAAGTCGCCTTTCTCTCCCAAAAGTCCTGTCACATCACAATCACACCCATTATCCAACCCTCTAATATCACCCTGCCATCTGAAAGAGCAGGAGCCCAAATATAATCATTGCATTTCTTCATTTAAACATCAAGTCCAGACTCACCCTTTTCCTTCAACTATCGCTTCTTTAAGATGAATATAGGAAGCAGGAAATATACCCTTTGGGGAGAAAAAAGACAGTAGTTGTTATTATCAATATGAATACTAATTGCGAATCAAACAATTGCCCCAAAAAGGTGGCAGTACAGATGGCTGGATAACTATTAATTCTGCAAGTCTTATGCTAAGTCTCATATACAACATTTCTCAAAGAAAACAAAGATATGTAAAAGACACCACTCAGTCTGTTTGTGTTTCAAAGAGGCTGCAGATGTCTTAGAAGAAAACAGAAGAAATCCATTCGCAAAGAAAAAATTCCACAGGACTTTCCTGTGTCTTCTCCGCAGGTCACACCTCGTTTTCACTGCTGACCTTGATACAGGCAGATCAACAGCCAACTGATGCCTAAAACCAATTTTTGATGATGGTCTCTGACGGTTCCTCCTTTCAAAATGCTAAACCTGTCATCGAAAGCTAGTTTACACCATCAATCATCATGTATGCACTGACTACTTATCTGACCCACGGAAACTTTCTCATCAACCTCCAAACTGAGGAGCCACCTGATAAAATACAGAAATTGGGCAAATTTCACCCAATCTGCACAACTACCGGGGGGAGCACACCAGTTTACATTAAGACAGTGCTCTGCATCTCCAAAGTACACCACACACATGGGCCCAACTGAACGGTGCCCAAGGGAGACAGTTTCTCAAGAGGACATTCAGTGTCAGGCACAGTCCGTGAAGTGCCAAGAGCTTCACCAAGAGCAAGCGAAATACCTCCCAAGTGGAGTGAAGGGGAGGGGGCGCCTGAAAGGCACGCAATGAGGCACAGGTGCTGGGGTCTCGGGCAGCACCACGCAAGCCGGTCACAGCTTCCTGAGTGAGATTTAGTGCACGCAGCAGAAGTCCATTCAGTGGCTTCCAGGCACCTGTTGCGGGAACAGGAGCTTCCAACTGGGTTTCCCTGGCATCTAGCCCCAAAGGATTTACACAGGCGATCCAGAAACCACAACTACTGATCATGGTTGGGAAAGGAAGGGCACAAGCATCACTGATTCATGCTCCCCCTGCCTACTAGGAAAGTGGCCAGATTTCATATAAAGAAGAATTCGTGTAAAGAAGAAGGAGTAGGGCAGAAAGACAGAGGCTGAGCAACAAAGGGGACCAAAGAGACCCAGCGCTGGGTAGCTACTTTCAGGTCCTGGGTATTCAGGACGCCTCCAAAGCCCAGGATGGTCTCCAGGTGCACATTTGATGTCAATAGGTGTGCACTCAGATGGAGGGGAAGAAAACAAACAAGCCAGTCTTGCCCCCACCCATCTCCATAAGCAGAGATACCCCTCAATCTCAGTAAACTTGCTCTCAAGAATCATGGAACTACAGAAGGGACAGGGAAAGGATGAGGCTGGACACACCTGGAGGCTTAAAATGAACCACTTCTCCAGCTGGGGTCATTCAGGACGAGCCCAGAACAACTGCACATTTGTAAATACCTACACAAAGCATGCTTCCAGAATGCTCAGAGTCAGGATTATGGGGAGCCAAGTCCCTTCTCTGCTACCGCCTCAGGGGGGCCCCACTGCAAAATCACAACCTCTTTAAGGCTTCAATTGCCTCATTTGCCAATGAAGATGTTAGGTGGAAAAATAAATACGCCCAACCCAGCTCCACTGTTTCTATTATGTCAAGGCAGGAAGGACTGTGGCTCAGGAAGGCACTGGGGGATGGGAGAGATTCCAAATTGGGGAAGGGGGTACCGAACACCAAATACCAAATAAGCATCAAAGGAAAGTGAACAGCTTGCCTGGGGTGTGCCCAGCATGTGAAGTTGCAGCTTTGTTGTGGGGGATGAGAAAGGGGGTAGCTGGTGGTCCATGATTCTAATCTCTTTACTAATAAAGTCCTCAACTGTGGCTTTCTCAGATGAAACTCAGGGTTTCATCTGCAGGAATGCAGTCTTGATTATAGAAGGGGCAATCAATGTGAAAAGAGAACTTTCCCTGGAGAAATCTATTCCACCACCCACCTGGTTGGAATCTACCTTGTTGAAACCTCAAGGCTGCATGTCATTGGATGTGCAGAGACTCCTAGCCCAGTCTGAGCTTAGTAGGGTGGGGTGGGACGTCTTTGCTCCAATTTGCAGATCTGGCTCGCCAAGATTCCTACTAGTGTCTCTCACATTACAACAGCAACAAGACCTATGCCAGAAGAAGGCTGCCACGGAGCTCAACCCAGACCCTTCCCAAGTGACTGCTACTAGAGGATGAACAGCTCCCACCTGTCCAGCACGGCATGGCGGCAGGGCCTCTGGGGGAAGCAGAGCAGGAAGGCCCTGTGCTTCAGCGACTGGACTTCAGAAGCCTTAGTTACAGGCTCAGGACCACAAGAGGACTCCAGCCCAATAAGGAGATAATGAGAGGCAAAGTTAAGAAACAGAACTAAAAGGAACAATCTGTCAAGCACAATTAGATATTAAAATGTATAAGCTAACGTGGACAGCTTAACCACAGCTTAGAATGGACATTACTTCAAAATCATAGAATGAAACAGAAGAGCCATAATTAGATTTTGGGAAGCTAAGAACGGAAAAGCCTCAACGGAATTATGTATGGGAGTGTCCACCACGATGATGGAGGTGTAATTACATGTCCCAGCCTCAGAAATTCGACAACCACGCCTGCAAACTGCCCTGGAAAGCAGAACCTCTTTCTTGTGCAAGCCGACTGAAACGGTATAAAAACAGTTACCAGCAAGAGAGAAAGAAGCATACCTGAGCTTTGCAAATCTGTTAATTTTTAATTTATCATCAAGGATAATACAAGATTGAAAATCATGAGCAGTATTTTTTTCTGAAGTTATTATACCCAGATGATTCTCTTACACGTCCTGTGTTTAAATAGGAAAAGAGGATTCCGCCTTTCATGACAAAAGGGCAACACCATATCATAGCCCGGCAATTCACTCATGGAAATGAAGCTGCAATTTCTATGGACACATATTGTTCAGAAGAAAACAGTTCAGGGGAGTTCACATTTCAACCCATATATTTTTTAAATTCAGGGAAAGAGATATATAAGGAAAACTCTTAGACACAAATGAGATAGAATTGATTTCCTCTCACAGCATGATTTATGAAGGGACATGCGCTGGGTTTAATAACAAGAAAGACTTACCTTCTTAGACTTTTTTCTTAAGGTGTAACCTCTGTACCACCCTAAAGAAACACAAAGTTGAAACAGTCAGTACAAGGAGACATCACGGGGTCTTAATAATACCAGCGTGTCGTGTAGGACTCACTGTTTTGCAGAACCAGGGAAGTCAGTTTGTCACCAGAATTCAATAATCCTAACACTTTGGAGATATACTGTGGGGTTCGTAGAGAGCATCTCACACCTGTACTTGAAGGGAGGCTAGTGACCTTCGCTGATGGAGCTCCAGGCCCTGCATCTCCATTTGCCACACGAGGCCTGGAAGCCATCAACTGAAGTTAAGACAGTCCCAAAAGGAAGAATTGTCCTTTTGACCACTTGTCCCTAAGTAGGCTCTTTGGACATGCATTTTCCTATCTCTCTCTCTGTGTGATCTGGATAGGGGTCATTGCCAAGGGCACATACCAGCATCCCCAGTTCATCAAGAGCAGATCCATAACAGAAAACCTATTGTGAGCTAACTTCCTCCCTCTTCAATTCAGAGAAGCTCTGCCCTGGAGCAGCCATGATCTCACAAAGTACTTCTGTGGCAAAGACCCGGCCCTCAACAGGAAGCACCCCTCAACAGGAAGCACCCAGCCCAAGAACTACCCCCTCGGGGTCTGGCCTAGACTCAAAAGTTCCCACTCCCTCCATGTGGGACAGGAAAGAAAATAGTGAGAGCAGAAGACAGACATGCTAGAACTGTCACCACGAATTAAATGCTCAACAAAAGAATCCATTCAATGATGGACCAGACCTGACCACACCTTTGGCATCTCCCCCCATGCTGAGGGTAGAAATTGTCCTGCAAATGCCCAGGGGTCCACGGCCAGTCACCAGCCTGCCAACAGCTCCACCAGGGCATGCTGCCGTCAATGGTGTTTCCTTATCCCAAACACTCTGAGGTTGCTTTAGGCCACCTCGCTCCGGGAAAGTAAATTAAAAGCTCAGACAAATTCCAACTCTGCCCCACAGGAGCAGAATGACCCAGTCAGAGAATTACGGAGAGCATTTGGAAAGCGCAAGTTAGGTAAATTCCCAGAGAATAACCAAATGTTGGGTTTTTATACAGTATCAAAAAAATCAAACCTCAGAAACCAAAGATGTCTGAATTAGCTCAGAAATCGAAAATGGGCAAACACTGCAGCAACTGCAGCAATCTCTCTCAAAAAGTCATCATTTCGCCAACCAGAGGTGGGGGCATGATTACAGACCAGAAAGTGGTGGGGTTAAAATGAGCAAAGTCCTTGAGGGATTATTAAACAGATGCTTTCTAAGCATGCAGGAAAGGAGATGACAGGGGCTAGGGGGCTAGGGGGGTGGGCACAAGGGGTGGAGGGATGCACTTATATGGAGACTGATAAACAAAAATGTACAACAAAAATTCCACAATAAAAAAAAGAAAGGGAGATGAGACCCCTAGGAGCCTCGCAAAGGAATTTTTCTAAGACCTAGATATGACCAATGAACCCACTTCACTTTCTTAACAAGGGGACTAAACAGATCGATTAGCGGCACCACAGATACAAAATGTCTAGATTTCAGCCGCACACTTGGAGGATGACCTCCTGATGGCCACATTGTCTACTTCAGTGGCTTCTGTATGCCAGCCCAGGATCAGTGCCCATTTAGGACAGTGTTCACAGACAGCGAAAGGGAGAAAGAGGGGAGGTCAATGTGCTAAATTATTCAAAAGGCCATATTTATTCAATTTAAAGGACTGCTCTCTATCCTGTTATTATATCCTTCCTGCATTTTCAGCACAAAGATGCCCTTTCTTTTCTGAAACTGACAAGGAATGAATGTCCTAGAATATGTAAGGAAATACTGCAAAGTGACAAAAAAAAGACAGAAACCAAGTAAAAAATGAGCGAAGGTTATAAACAATGTATAAAAGAAGAAACCCAAAAGACTTACACATATATGAAGAGATGCTCAAACTTAATAATAATCAGAGAAATGAAAATCTATAAGACTTTATTACAGCACAATTATTAGAGTGGTAGAAATCCTAACGCTGCAGGATATGAGCAGCCCCTGGGCACTGTGGGTGGGACTGTAATTGAAGCAGCCGTCCCTTCTTATCCAAAGTATACATTCCCACACCCCTCGACCAGCAACTCCCCTCCTGGGAATGCAGCCCAAAGACATCCGCACACCCAGCCACAGCAGGACAGACACAAGAGACCCACGGCAGCACGACCTAAGGTGGCGGCAATGGGAGGCAATGGGAGGGCAGTGAGTAATACGTGTGGAGTGCAGTAGAGACATGAACTAAATATACAGAGACAACAGGAGAGCATCTTCAAATCTGCATTGAGCAAAAGAGTAAGAAAGAATGAGAGCTCCAACCACATTTATATACATGAAAAATATATGCACGCCAAACAGTACAAGAACACCGGTAAACAAAAAAATCCACTTCAAACACAGCAGGAGGGTTTTCTATGAGAAGAGGGAGGAGAAAGGGATGGGCTATGGGAATTAGAAGTAGGGAGTCTTTTATTTTATTTTACTTATGATAATAGCTAGCCGTTTCTTTTTTAGTGCCCTTCCTAAGGAAAATGAAAACCTATGGTTTTCCTCCCCAAGATTCTGTGCATACATTATTCCTTCAACCAACTCAGCTCACAGACTATGTGCCAAAGACCACACTAGACAGAGCAAATACAGAAAGAGATTAGACCTGATTTTCGCCCTCCAAGAGCTCAGAAACTGGAAGACCCTCTAAGACAAGCAGGGGTCAAACCACAAGCCAGGTTTTAGCATGAAGGGAGAGGATGGCCCTGCAAAGGTTTCATGCAGGGGAGAGAGGGGATATAAGAAAAGGATGACCTGGCTGCTCTGTGAGGGGTGGGCAAGAGAGGATGAAGCTAGGAGCAGGAAGATTCGTGGCTAGTAGAATTAACGGGCTGATTAACTTCTCCCAGGAAGGGCTTGCTAGTGGCCTCCATGTTGTCAACCAACCTGCTCCAAACAACAGACACCCACCCAAGACACAGGCAAATGCGGGTAAGTCCCGAAACTCAGACGGGGCACAGTCCAGCACAGGAGAATGGTGGCCAAGTCAGTGAGTGCCATGTAGTGTTCTCAGCAGAACGATGGGAGAACACACACTCAAGTCTAGGCGTGGTGCCAACTGGGGACAGTAGCAGGCGGAGCAAAGGAGGTAGGAGCAAGTCAGGAAGGAGTTTCTGCCAAGGGAGGTGTGCTTAGGTCGAGTCTTCAAGGATGGCTCATGGTTAGTGAGATGGAGGGACGAGTCAGGCCAGGCAGAGCGGCATGTGCAGAGCTGCATTCACTGTGCATCTGAAAAAGCACCAGCAGCAAGGCCAGGACACACAGAGGAAGAGGCGGGGCTCAGGCTGGACAGGCCGGCTGACCTGCCCAATTCACCAATACCTGCCTAAAGAGGGACAGGACATTCACCTGTGTCAGGTGTATTATGTCCTGCTCTGAGTACTGAACAAGAGAACCAAAGGCCAGATTTGACCAAACCATGTCCTAACGGACAGCATCCACATGCACAAGGAGCTTTCTGGAGAAAGAACATGCAGCTGTTCCTGTGTGCATCATTTTGCAAACCCCACGAGGGCAGACCCAGCCCAGCAGATGGATGTTCAGGGAGCAACGCAATCATTCTCAGGAAGATGATAAGCACAGCTACCGTGCCCTTCTGCTGGGCAGGGGCCAGGGGGCCAGTCACCTGGGACAAGGTGTGAAGGATGCCTGCCGGGGAGAGGCTGGGCTGGAGGACTCGCTGGTCTTCTATGAGAAGAGAGCCTTAGCAACATGACTAACTTTTCCAGTCTGTTACGAGTTAAGTTGTATCCTCCAAAATAGATGTTGAAGTCCTAACTTTCTCTACTTGTGAATGTGACCTGATTTAGAAATAGAGTCTCTGCAGATGATCAAGTTAAGATGAGGTCATTAATCCAACATGAACCCTAATCCAATATGACTGGTGTCCTTACAGAAGGGGAAATAGACAGACACGCACAGGAGGAATGTGAAGATGGCAGAAATCAGGGTATTGCATCTACAAGCTCAGGAACGGCAAAGATTGTCAGCAAACCACCAGGAGCTAGGGGAGACACGTGGAACAGCTTCTCCCTTTCAGCCCTCAGAAGGAACCAACCCTGCCAACACCTGGATCTCAGACTTGCAGCCTCCAGAACTGTGAGAGAATACATTTCTGTTATGTAACCCCCCTGTGTGTGGTACTTGTTACAGCAGGCCCAGGAAACTCACACACAGTCCTCATAAGACTTTCACTTGCCAGGTACTGGGAGCACAAGAAGGAATTAAGGTGCATTTTGGAAGAAAATATATCATTATCACTTTTAAATTTGAATATATTAAGTTCCAGTGCTGTGGCTTAATCACAAGACTAATTTCTTACTCTTTGTGCAATGCCTGCATTCCTAGTCTTTGGGCGATGCCTGCCATATCCCTCAGCTACAGCATCCAGACCCTACAGATCCTCGTGGAAATGAGCAGGCAGCAGGTTCGCACATCCTTGGCCACTGAGAGTCACTTAATAAACATCTGTGATCCTGGCTCACTTCTCCTGTCTGGTTGGCCCTGGACCCATCTTAAAGGCAGGGGCATGCCCTCAATGACCCCTCAAAGCTCTTCCCACCTCCACAGGGATCTGTAAAGCTCCTTTCCTTTGTTCAATGCTCCACGCCTTCATGAGCCTGAGAGAGAGAAATTAACCATAACTTAAAGGTAAATTGGTTCTTTAAACCTTAATATAAAGAATGATCATCCAAAAATTATATTCTCTGGAACAATCCCAGCAATATCCCGAAAAGGATCACACAGAAAAAGAAAATTAAATTTGACAAACAGAAATAAATTTTCTTAGAGGAAAAGTGGGAGAGGGGAGAAGGAAAGAAAAAGAAAATGCCAAACTCTAATATAATCCATGAAATTTAAATAGAACAAGAGGAAAGAGTAGAAAAACAATTATTGCATTTGGATTTGATGATAATGAAGTCTTCAAGTTTCCCAAAGTCAAAACTACTTGCCCAAATGCATTGCTATGACCAGATTCTGATTAAAACCAAAAGATAGTTGTCAAAGAAAGGGAATCTGTTGTACGTTAAAGAGCCGTTACAAAGACTGGAATACTTTAATCAGAATTTGGAAGATTGACTAGCCCAGAAACTAAATGCTCACGGAAGAATCCTTTATCATGATGCTGGCCAGAAAGTCAAATGCCTGCTATCAAAATTTTTTTAAGTTAAATGTATAACTAGGATCATTGACTCGCCTAAGGATTCCACTGTTTAAAAAAGAGTACATTCTTCTTATGAAGCCGAGGACAAGAAGCTACAGTCCCTATACACCCAGACTGCACAGGAAATTGTTATCTGTTCAGGGATGACGTCATTGCTCAGTGTTTATTAACCAGGATTTCAACTTCAACTGACCCGGGGCAAAAATAAAAAAGATGTATGAGCATTTTTCCCTTCAGATCAGAAAAGTGTCTGAGATGAGAGGTTTGATCTTTAGCCTCTCCTTAATTTCTCTGTGTTTCCTCTCAGCCATTGGCAATATATACCGAGAGCAGATAAGGCAATCCAACTGTCAGCTGTAAAAATTGAAAACGAGCAGAAGGCGCCTATCACAACTACTCATTCACTTAAGGACCAGGTCTGTTTTTGCAGCATTACATCTGCTTCCAGGCATCCGCTACTAAAGCTGGGGGTTTTTTTGTTTTCCATAGGACGTTTTTTAGGGTAAAAGGTGCAAATGGAATGGAATTCTAAGTCAGCCTGCATCAGATGGGGAAATAAGAGACATGAACATGGGTATTTCAACAGGTTTGTGCTTCTCATCAGCGCCTACGAGGAACACTGGAGCAAACTGCAGCTTGCCTAGTGCACTGAAGCTTAGCGCAGCTTCACTCTCGTGCAAAGCAGATTCAAAGACTGAGTCTGAAGCTCGGTTTGTTGAGTATTATGGGATGTCTGCAATTTCCTCTCCCACCTCCACCTCCTACTTGGAAGAGTTGGGCTAAACCAGATCTAAAGGCAATTCTGCTGTTGAAATTATCAATTTTAATCAGTTCTTTTTATTCCTATGCTATATGGGAGTCACCCATTCAAGCAGGAAATAAAGCCACCAACGCTGAAACACAATCGTAAGACACTTCCAGATGTGAGGAGTCTAAAAATCAAGCCCATCATTGCTTCTCTTCTGTGCAACAACAACCACAGCATAAAACGAAAGATGGACCGTTCAAATAATCTGCAAAACACTAAATATGAAAACCAATTGTCTGAAAACCAAGGACACTGGAAAACCAGTGTCACCAACAATATATTTATTGGATAATTATAACAACTGCTTCACTGGACCGTGTCCCACATAGCTGTGACAATCTCTGTTCACTCCTAAGAATATTGGGTCACAGATAAAAAAAAAAAGAAAATGAGAAATGACAATTTTGGTTCCTCTGAGGATGTTGTTAACAAATCTAAGCGAAAGCAAAAAAAGTCTGACTATTCCCAGCAAACAACTCAAAACCATGAGCTAAACACTAAAATATCTTAAACGTATTTTTTAAATTTTCTTTTCAAATGGTCAGTTATTAACAGTTAAGATTTACATACATTTGCAAAAAAGGAACCAATGAGTTGTTTTTAAATAAAAATAACTATTTCAACAGAAAACTTTAGACGTTAAAGACAGGAATTTTTAGTTTTAAGTTCATCTCAATAAAGCATTATTTAAATAACGGATAGCCTCACTACTGGCCTTCCCTGAAACAGCGCCCATCACACAAGAAAATCGATCATAAGAGAAAGGACCGTGACTGCGCCTGCTTTCATAGTAGGGTAATGCTTTGCATGTCAGGCACTGAAAAAGCATGCTAACTGCCCAAAACGATAAGAAAAAAGACCAAAATGGATACGTACCTTCATATGTTTCTAAGATGTGCACAGTGTCTCCTATTTGTAGAGAAAGTTCATCTGCTCCCCTGGCATCATAGTTATAAAAAGCTGTTAAGAAGAAAAAGGGGTAAGAAGATGTTAGCAGAGGTAGAAGTGACTATGCTGGGTTGTTTCTACTTGTTTTTTTAATATTGAAATACATTCAGTCTTTGCCTGGATCACCTTCTCTGATACCCACAAAAGCAGCCTTTTATTCCAAGAGATAAACATAAAGAGTCATCACTTTAAGTAGAAGAAATTCATAACTACTCATAACACCACACAACCATAAGTGATTTTTTTATTGTAGAAATATACACGATGCAAAATTTTGCCATTTTAACCATTTTTAAGCGTACAATTCAGTGGCATTAGTTACATTCACAATGTTGTGCTACTATGACCACTATCAATTTCCAAAACTTTTTCATCACTCTGAACAGAAACTTCATACCCACTAAGCAACAACTCCCCATTCCTCCCTCCCCTAGCCCCTGATAACCTGTAATCTGCCTTCTGTCTCTATGAATTGGACTACTCTAGCTACTTCACATAAATGGAATCATACAATATTGTCCTTTTGTGTCTGTCTTCTTTCACTCAGCATGTTTCCAAAGGTTCATGCACGTTGTACCCTGTGTCAGAATTTTATGCTTTTTATGGCTGAATGATGTTTACAATAGGAAGAAAACTGAGGATATTAACAACATTTTAATTATCACTACATATACTATCTTATATTTCCATTAATAGATTTTTTCATCAGATGACTTTTTCCTAACTATAAATCAATTACATGTGGACTGAATATTCTTTGGAAACCAAAATGATTTAAAAAAATTATCATATAACCAATGTTGGTATTAAGCCAAAAAGCCACATTAAAATAACAGGCAAAAATATGTCCAACATTAAGAAGACATGCTCAAAACTGACAATAGTCAACAAATGTCTGAAATCTCAAATGTTTATCCTGACATGAGCAGTTCCTACTCCTCCTAGATACACAATCTAAAAAAGTCATAGCATTAAATTCAAACCACACTATTGCTCATGCATTATGAGATAAAGGCAGCTGTCACAGTGAAAACAGGATGTTAGAAAGTGCTTAAGACCCCAAAAATATTAAATTAGCTGGCTCTCACCCAGCTAAGGAAAAACACATAGTGATACATGATGTTCCTCCTTCCCAATGGATTCTACTTAAAAAGATGTCATACTCAATGTAAAACTCATCTTCAAACCCCTGATCAACTTCTCATCCATCCATCCTGAACACACTGCCATCCTTACTGTCTCCATCTCTAAAACTGATCATATCACGCGCAAACTCCTCTGGCAAGCATGGGGTTCCCTCCACCACCTGACCACCTCACCTGGCCTGCCTGCCTTCCGACCGCACACTCCTGGTCCCTGTCCCTGAAAGAAAAAAGTGGGCCCATCTCATACCTGTGTGTACCAACTTATCCTGCCCCCCCGCCAATGAGGGCTTCCCGCCAGATGCCACTTGTTCCAGAAAGCCAGGTCCACGAATGTGTTTGCTCTTTCAATCCCCTTCTCCAAACATCTCCAGCACCTCAGCACACTTAATCCCTGTTGTCAGCTCCCTAACTGGGCTACCTCCAGCTGTAAAGACAGTTAGATTTCCAGGCCCTGCAGCCCCCTGGTTTTCATGTTCAAGGTCTCTGGGCACAGACAAAATGGGCAAGATAACACCTTGACCCCTGACGACCAGGGTGACCGTCAGCAAATGACCCACCCTCTCCATCTTCAGCTTCCTCATCTGTAAAACAGATATTGATACCCACCTCATAGGATTGGGTATGCATTTTCTGTCTTAAAGAAAATAATGCCACTGACAGATTTGACAATTTGATACAATGGGTGGCCCCCAGTGAACATTCAGTAAATTGTAAAGGCTTTTATTGTGGTTGGGGGGATTTTGTTTTTACTGCAATAAAGACTTCTATTGCTACCAAAATCCTTTTCAAAAAGCCAAGGCAAGCACATCGTCATATGTTCACAAAAATTCTAAAACATCAAAAACAATATGTATGTAGAAAATTCCATTTTCACAGGTATCTTCCTATATTTTCACCAAAATTCATAAAATTTAAATGTCCTCAACTAACATAAATGGTTATTAGTAGATATTAAGTTTATTTAGCATTTTATGGTGAATCTTTAACAAGAAATAACTGCATTATGTGAAGGAAGCTCAGAGCATATGCTAGCCTTTCCCAGGTCAGTTAACCATACTCCTAAGCCTTTCGGAACCATAAATGCATTTATCACAGTTCTTAACAGCATCCCTGCCAGCATGCCTATTCTGTTATAGACGTAGAAAAAATAAACACGTCAAAAATAATAAAAATAAAATAAAATGAACACATCCCCTATAAATACACTCGGACCCAAGTGAATTTGTAAGGCACACATGCAAAAACCTTTAAGTCACGCCCCTCCAACTCTGAAGGAGGCAGACAAAAGCAGTTGTGAAAATCTCATACGCGAATAAAGAAACTTTAAATTTAACTATGAAATGAGCCTTAAAGACCCATGATTTTAGATGAAGGAAAAAACGGCCTCCCAGGGTTCATGCACGTGGCCCCAAATGACAAGGCAGAGCTAGGACCACAACACTGGCTGCCCAGCTGCCAGCCCTTTGTTCTTTTCAGTATCACTGCCTAAACAATCCCATATTTAAAGGCAAATTACAAGACTCAACCGTATAAGATTATTGGACAAGGGAGGGGGAGGGAGGGGGAAGTGTGGTAGACAGAATAATGCCTCCCAAAGATGTCTACATCCAAATCCTCAGAACCCGAGAGAATGCTACCTTACATGGCAAAGGGGGCCATCGCAGACATGATTAGGTTAAGGATCTTGAGATGGGGTGCTAATCCTGGATTATCCAGGTGGGCCCCATGTTATCATCGGGGTCCAGATAAGATGGAGACAGGAGGGTCAGAGTCAGAGAGGAGATGTGACGATGGAGACAGAGGTCCAAGTGATGCAAGCAAGGGGCCACAAGCCACGGAATGCAGGTGGCCTCTAGAAGCTGGAAAAGGCAAGGAAATAGACGCTCCCCCAGAGCCTCTAGAAGGATGAGCCCTGCCCACACCTTGATTTTAGGACTTCTGACCTCCACAACTATAAGATTATAAATCTGTGTTGTTTTAAGCCCCTAAATTTGTGGTAATTTGTTCCAGCAGCAATAGGAAACATACACAGGAAGGTATGTGAAAAACAATGTGAAAGTGGTAGTTGTGGTTAATTCCTTTGCTGCTTCAGGCAGCTGGAGCAGCGGTCCCAACGGCAGACACCTGAATCTGACAAGTCATGGCTGACGTTCTCCAACTCTCAGGCCACAGAAAAATGACAACAATGCAGTAAATTTTGCTCAAATAAACCCAAAAGTAGTCAATGTAAAAGATTATTTGACCTTTCAAAGCTGCCCCTTTTTTGTGGGGTGAGAGCAGAGACGAAAAAGAGAAAAAGCATCTTCTTCTTTATGAAGGATGATGACAGATGGCATCCGGGTTTAAAAACGTCTCTACTTGACAGGAGCACAAAGATGGCAGGCTTTTTGCAAGTTGCCCCATTTGTCTTCTTTATTTTTCTGATCTATTCAGATCTGGGAACAAATGCACTAGAGGATATGGTCACCATGTGTCCATTCACATCTTTGGGGAATGCGGCATTCACCTCCCTCTGGCTGGTGGGCTATATGCTTCACAGATTGCTGCTCCTCAAATCCATTCACCTTTTTTAATAGCCTCACTAGAGATGGGCATCACTGGGTATAAATGAATTTCTCAGTCCTGGACTGCAGAGTCCAATGTAGAAACTTGACACGTTGCTCGTACGAAAAGTGAAACAGGACAGGATGCAGAGATGAACCCAGCAGGAAAGTTCTTTCCCAGGATGTACTTTTTTTATTTTTCTGGAAGAGCCAGCAGCAGCCCACAGTGAGTAAGCATGTGGTTCTCTTTTCCCAAAATATAAAACTAATACTCTGTCTGTTCGCATATACTTACATGCATCAGAGATAGAAAAAGGCAGAGTTATCATCTCTGCTCAATCTCCCGATCCCCCTAAAACAGCTGCCCGGGATATAAGGAAAGAACTGGGGCTCAGAAATCAGAGAGGAGAGCTTCCATTTGCACCAATATTATTAATAATACTGATGGTGATGACACTACGGATGAAGTTGCTGCTGTTGATGGTATAATATGGGGATACCACAGATGATGATGATGATGATGATGATGATAATGGTGATGGTGGTGGTGATGATGATGGTGATAATGCTGCTGATGCTGATGATGATATTAACTGACGTTTACTGAGTATATTCCATGGGTTAGGCAGGGGGCTAAGAGCTTCACATGTTCTGACTAATTTAACCCTCACAACAGTCCTATGAGGTGGATATAGAATTTCTCCCATTTCCCTCATCAGGGTTTATAGCAGCCCACAGTCTGAGCACGTATGAGCAGCCAGAGGAGAGACTGTACAGGGCCAGAGGCCAGCCTGGATGAAAGGCCAGAGTACCAAAGTCCTGCACGGTTTCCTCCTCAACCCTCAGCCAGAGTCAGCTGCAGCCCTCTCTGGGCCTCAGAACACCCTCCTGATGGCTCTCCTGCAAATCACAACATCCAGCGTGGAGTTCCCTGACAGGCAAACATGCCTGGCATTCATAAAGGCCACCAACGTCTAAAACATCATGCTAATGGATTTCTCATTCCTTATACAGAAGAACCCAAGTTGGGGTAATCCAGAAATGCAAGGTTGGTTTAACATTCAAAAACCAATCCATGTAATTCACCACATTAACAGAGTAAAGCATAAAAAGTCATACAGTCATCCAAATTGGTGCAGAAAAAGCATTGATGAAATGTAACTCCTACTGAGGGAAAAACAAGAAACCTACTTGACTACTCTGACATCACAGAAAAACACCATTACAGTCCATCAACCATTTAACAGATGAAAACACAGCTCTACAGAGGAGTTGTGACTTGCTCAAGGTAGCACAGTGAGTTGATAGCAGCGCTGGGACCCTGTGTCCCTTCTAGACTGTTTCCACCACTCTATTCCACCTGGCCCAAGCCTTTACCAACTCACACTAAGACGGAAAATAATATTTTAGATGGTCTCCTTGTATAAACTATCTTTTCTTCTCTCTTTCACCAGAATTACTTTCTTGAAATCTTACTCCAAAACACTGCACCACTTCCCTTGGCTTTCTGAATAATGGCTAAATTCCCCAGCACAGCATTCAAACCCCTGTGGGATCTGACATCAACTCACCTTTCCAATCTCATCTCCTCCCACTCACCCTCCTCCAGCTCCACCTCCCCCTACCCCTCGGCCTGCCACAGGCTGCTCCTGCCACTGGGAATGCCCTTCCTTCCTCCATGTCTGCAGACCCCACTGTCTACAAGGCCTGCCTTTAATTTCACATCCTTCTACAGATCCTTACTGAATTCTGACTTTTTCTCCCAACTAAAAAAAGGTACGCACATACCTGAATTAACTGCTTGCTCCCAAACTTTCCTATAAGCTCTGAGACATCCCACAGCCTTGTAGGATTGTTTATCCATATGTCTGTCTCTCCCTCCAGACCAAACTCCTTGGAAGAAGTAAATATTTATTAATCATTGGATTTCCCACAGTAGCTAACACCATGCCCTGCATGCACTGAATAAAAATTCACTGAATTTAACCAGATCACAAAGTATTCCTTCTTGTGAGGCGTGCAATAGAGTGAAAGCAAAAACTGTATTATTTGTTCCTCTTCAAAATGATCTTGCACTCTACAGAAAGATCCAGGGGCCCAAGACTTATTCAATCAATAAGAAAGAGAGACACAATATTAGCTTTCCCGACTCTGCTTTGAGTGTCTTCCATCTAATGAGATAATCCACTATGAGCGCTCAGGTTCAAAGCCTCCTTAAAGCATCGAAGACGTGGCGCTTGACCACACATTACTTCTCGAAATCTGCTCAGCTCAGAGTTTCTTTCTCTATCCCACACACTGTCCCCTTGAAACATGGCTTCAGGATTTCAAGTAGCAATTTAAAAGCTAATTAATTCTTTTAAAAAGTCAATTTGTGAAAATTAATTGCTCTGTTTGTGAGCTCATTCCCTTTGTCTTGCCTTCATTTGGAAAAAATGTTCAACAGTTCACATCTCAGAGCTGGGGAGAATGCAAACCATGCCCTTAAGGGAACCAGGACAAGCTCCCTGTCTGTGCCCTCTACAAGGCTACACTCTAAAGGGCTGTCCATCTACAGTCCTTGAGTCTCACAAGCCCTATCCATGTTTACCTGGTCCATGCCAAAAACACACACTCAGTATTTCCCAAGCCTCTGTAGGGCTCCTGCTCTGGTCCAGCACTGAGCTGGTGCTGGTGATGGAGAAATAAGCTGAGGATGCTGCAGCCTCAGCAAGTAAAGTCACCCCACAGCATGCTCTCTAAGGAACAACCCTTTCATACGCTGGACCCATTCAGGAAATAAAGTGTAGAAAGAATCAGAACATTATATACATCCTTTGAATTTGACTCTGGGCAGAGACCAGCTCCCCACCTCGACCCTGTATCAGAGCTGGGGACAGGGTTTCCTAAATTCTATCATCAAAAAGAGACTGGGGGCCAGCCCCGTGGCTTAGCGGTTAAGTGCGCGCGCTCCGCTAATGGTGGCCCAGGTTCGGATCCCGGGCGCGCCCGGATGCACCGCTTCTCCGGCCATGCTGAGGCCGCAGCCCACACACAGCAACTAGAAGGATGTGCAACTATGACATACAACTATCTACTGGGGCTTTGGGGGGGAAAAACAATGGAGGAGGATTGGCAATAGATGTTAGCTCAGAGCCGGTCTTCCTCAGCAAAAAGAGGAGGATTAGCATGGATGTCAGCTCAGGGCTGATCTTCCTCACAGAAAAAAAAGACTGGCACCCACACAATTACCAGCTTCTATGACCTGTAGCCCAGTCCTTCCACCTCTCTGATCTGGGGAGCAGACGACTCAGGCAAGGTTAGAGCTTCCTCGATCCCTGAGCCTACTGAATCAGACGCTGCTTCTGCCATCGGAGGGTTACTTCTGCCAAGCAACTCAGAGTCCCTGGCACAAAGCAGGACTTCCAAAGTGGAGGGGAGTGGAGGGGAGGAAGGAAGATTCTTAGAGCCTGGTTCTAAAGCTGCTACTATAAGTGTTGTCTCTACTATTTATAAAGGTACAACGAATACAAAGAATAAAATACTTAGGAATAACTTAACCAAGGAGACAAAAGACTTACACACTGAAAACTACAAAATATTGCTTTAAGAACTTAAAAGACACAAATAAATGGCCTCATGCTTCCTGATTTCAACACTTACTATAAAGCTACAGTAATCAAACCAATGTGGTATGTACAGACATATAGATCAACGGAAGAGAATAGAGAGCCCAGACATAAACTCTCACATATACGCTCAAATTATTTTGACAAGAGTGCTAAGACTATTCAATAGGGAAAGGACAGTCTTTTCAACAAATGATGTTGGGAAAAGTGGGTATCTACATGCAAAAAAAATGAAGTTAGGCCCTTATATCATTCATAGAAATTAACTCAAAATAGATGAAAGACCTAAACATAAAAACTAAAAGTATAAAACTCTTAGAAGAAAATAATGTCATGACGTTAGATTTAGCGATGATTTCTTGGATACGACACCAAAAGCGTAGGCAACAAAAGAAAAATTAGATGTTAGACTTCATCAAAATTAAAAACTTTTGTGCATCAAAGGGAACTATCAATAGAGTGAAAAGGCAACCCACGGAATGGGAGAAAATATTTGCAAATCATATATCTGATGAGGAATTGATAACCAAAATATATCAGGAGTTCCTACAATTCAACAACAAAAAACAAACAATGCGGGGCCAGCCCAGTGGCGCAAGCGGTTAAATGCACACGCTCCACTGCGGCGGCCCAGGGTTCACCCGTTCGGATCCTGGGCGCGCACCGATGCATCAGTTGTCAAGCCATGCTGTGGCAGCATCCCATATAAAGTAGGGGAAGATGGCCATGGATGTTAGCCCTGGGCCAGTCTTCCTCAGCAAAAAGAGGAGGATTGGCAGATGTTAACTCAGGGCCCACCTTCCTCACGAAAAAAAAAATATGCATTTAAAAATGGGCAAAGGATTTGAATAACATTTCTCCAAAGAAGATATACAAATGGCCAATAAGCACATGAAAAGATGCTCAACATCACTAGTCAAATCAAAAACCAGAATGAGATATCACTTCACACTTACTAGGATGGATATTATTTAAAAAAAGAAAATAATAAGTGTTGCCAAACATGGAGAAATTGGAAACCTTGTACATCGCTGGTGGGAATATAAAATGGTACAGCCACTGTGGAAAACAATTTTTTGTTTTCTTCAAAAAATTAAACTTAGGGGATGGCCCAGTGGCATAGTGGTTAAGTTCACACACTCCGCTTCAGCA
This sequence comes from Diceros bicornis minor, assembly GCF_020826845.1. Taxonomy (NCBI): domain Eukaryota; kingdom Metazoa; phylum Chordata; class Mammalia; order Perissodactyla; family Rhinocerotidae; genus Diceros; species Diceros bicornis. Next base: position 89,414,982 of record NC_080745.1, on the reverse strand, counting down.
GCCCAGGGTTCGCGGGTGCAGATCCCGGGCACAGACCTACACACTGCTCATCAAGCCATGCTGTGGTGGCATCCCACATACAAAATAGAGGAAGACTGGCATGGGTGTTAGCTCAGGGACAATCTTCCTCAAGCAAAAAGAGGAGGATTGGCAACAGATGTTAGCTCAGGGCCAATGTTCCTCACAAAAAACAAAAAAAAAATTAAGCTTAGAATTACCATATGATCCAGCAATTATACTTCTGGGTATATAGCCAAAAAAACTGAAAGCAGGGACTTGGACAGGTATTTGTAGATGCATGTTGAAAGCAACATTATCCACAGTAGCTAAAAAGTGGAAGCAACCCAAGTGTCCATTGATGGATGAATGGAAAAGCAAATGTGGTATATACATACAATGGAATATTATTCAGCCTTCAAAAGGAAGGAAATGCTGACACATGCTATCTTGAAGACATTATGCTAGGTGAAATAAGCCAGACACAAAAGGTCAGATATTGTATAACTCCACTTATATGAGGTACCTAGAGCAGTCAAATTCATAGAGACAGAAAGTAGAATGGTGGTTGCCAAGAGCTGGGGGAGAGGAAGAGGCGCATTAGTGTTTAATGGGTGGAGAATTTCAGTTGGGGTAGATGGAAAGTTCTGGAAAAGGATGGTGGTGGCGGTTGCACAACAATGTGAATGTGCTTAATGCCACAGAACTATATACCAATAATGGTTAAAATGGTAGCTTACGTTATGTCTATTTTACCCCAATAATAAAAAAAAAGATGCAATGAATAACAGGAAAGACTGTTAGGGAAAATGAGGCAAGTTCCTAGTGGATTTAGCATCTCCCCTTACTGTGAGCTGAGAAACATTCAATGGCTCCACATACAAATGTCCAGTGGATGCAGCAGCTTCCCTTACCTGGTTTAACACATCAGGTTCAAACCAGGAGAAGCAAGAGGAAACTAGGGGAGATGGGCTCAAGGTCAAAGAGCACCTCCAGGTGCATTTGCGCGAGTGTGTGTGTTTGTGCGCGTGTGTCTGATAGAACAGCCACGTTTCTAAAAAGGATACCACTTTCAAAGTCACAAAAGTTACTTTTTTGGGGTTCATATCTTTCTTAGGAATAGAGAGATTGCTTCTCTGCCAATAAAATCCCCTGCGACAGGATTTCATGGGATGTTTGGACACTAGAATCAAGGAATTCATCTAAATAATTTAAAAAATGGAGCAGAGGCTTAATAAGATGAAAGAACGGTTATGTGCTATTCAATATTTCTTTTTGCCTTTTGGATGGAAACAGGTAGGAGGGATGGTGAAGATAAGAGAGTGAAAAGAAATGTATAAAAGAGTGTTTTATCAAATTCTAATTGAACTGAGAGACACAATTCAAAGATATTTTAATATCTTTATTCAGAATAAAATATCACTGTATGCCTTATCCACAACTACCTTATTTCTATCTAGCCCAAAAGGTCGCAGCACCCAAAACAGGCAGGTTTCTTAGGAAATATACTGGGTCGTGGATGGTATTGCTTTATTGCTTTTCCATGCCAGGAAAAATAAGATTCCACTTTTCAAAACTTCTGTCTTTCATAAAGTCAGTGCTAGGATACAAAACCATTGACCTCATTACTGAGAGTCTTTGCAAATCCACCCACAAATAAGAAAAGACTTAGCTGACCTGAAAATTATCTCTTTTTGCATTTAATTTTGCTCAGCAGCAAAGAGGTGTAGAGACAAGATAGAGAAAAAGATTTAATCTCTTTAATCATCCTTTTTCAAGGCAAAAAGGTTATTGCAACTTAGGAAAATATATGCTAGTGAAATAGCCAGGCAGTTACCCCCCAGGCAGTGGGGACTTTACAATGACCTCACTCCACAGGTCTGATGACCCAGGCAAACCCTGCCAGTGGCCGGCCCCAAGTGGCTTCCTGCTGATCGGCACTGCAGACCAGCCGGCCATGGGGGACATCAGCCCAGCAGACTCCACAACCAGGGCTGCTTCCAGGGAGAGTCCCGATGGGGACCACGGGCAGCCAGGATCTCTCCAGCGTTGGATTTGACACAGATCTTATTTTCTCTGCTATAAACCTGACCAGGGCTGGCACTTCCCCCACACCAGTCCAACAGGTTCTACCTAAAGGGCACAGTACAAACACAAGCAGGCCTGGAGACTTCAAGGGGCAGAGGTAAGCCAGTTCCCCACCACTGGGGACACACCATGGAAAAAAAGAGAGTAGAAAAATTAGGCTTGGGCACCGGCCGGCTGGCGTAGAGCTCTGCTGCGGCAGCCCGCGGGTCGAAGCTTCGGATCCCAGGCGCACATGGCCGCACCGCGTATCAAGCCGTGCTGCAGCAGCGTCCCATATAAAGCAGAGGAAGATGGGCACGGATGTTAGCCTAGGGCCAGTCTTCCTCAGCAAAAAAGAAGAGGAGAATTAGCAACAGATGTTAGCCCAGGGCCAGTCTTCCTCAGCAAAAAAGAAGAGGAGAATTAGCAACAGATGTTAGCTCAGGGCCAAGCTTCCTCACACACACACACACAAAAAAAACGGAAAAATTAGCCTTAGATCTATTTATTTGTGATATTAAATCCTAAAGGTCTCTTTGTCACATCCCCCAATTCCTCTTACTGGGCTTCAGTTAAAAGTCACTAGTGTCATGTGGCATACAATCTAGTGTACTAATACCTGGTGCCCAAATTACTCCAGCCTTCTAGAGAAAACCTACCTAACTCTTTCTAACAGGGCCCTGAAACTCCAACATCATCTCTATCCTCTCCATTCCCCCGTCTTGTAAGTCAAGACATCTTCATCATCTCATGATCAGTTTCTTTGGAAATGTAGGAAAAGGCACTGTGCCAAATGCCAAAAAACAAAGCTGCTCCTGTGGTCCCCATGAACTGCTACTGCTCCTTCAACCTGCTCCTCTGAAGCCCCAACAAAACTTAAGGGTTTTAAACCACTGGGTAAAAGAAGCAGTATTCCTGGGTATTACGTGAAGACAGTGCTATCCAGTATCTCTAAATATAGAAAAAATTTAATGCAATGAACCATATAACAAATGAGAATATATACCTATATAAATACACTCACCTACATCTGCAAATACACACACATCCATATATATTTTTAATGGACATAATAAGATGCACAATCTAAGGTAATCAGTTCGATGAGTTTTGCATAATTCTATACCCCATGTAAACCCAAAATAAGATGTCCAGAAAGTATCTCATGCCCTTCTCTAGGCAATTTTCCTCCCACAACACCATTTAATAATTCATATCACCATAGATGAATTCTGTCAATTCTTAGATTTAATGGCATCCAAGAATTACAGATGAATTTGGTCAATTCTGGGATATAAATGCAATTATATTATATGTACTTCTTTATATCTGCCCTCTTTTGCTCAACATTTTGGGATACATGCACGGTGTATATCAGTAGTTTGTTCTTTTTATTGTTGAATAGCATTCCATTGTATCAACATATCAGTGTTTCTACGTGTTCTGCTACTGATGGACATTTATTTGGGTTATTTATTTCCCATTCGGGGCTATTATAAATAAAGCTGCAATGAGCCTTCTCTTGTGCATCTTTTCGTGAGCATGTTTTCAGCCAATGGGAATTTCAGCCTTGATTAGAGATGCCTGCACTTTCTGAAAAGTTGCGCATGGCAAGAGCGTCCGGCACCCCCGAGCAGCCAGCAGGCGCCGAGGGCGGGCACCCCCTTCAGCGCTGCAACTCCGCGAGGACTCAGCAAGAAGGAAACATTTGGTTTCTTTGTAGTTTATTGAAATTTCTCCTCCTTAGTGTTACATTATTTAGCTTTGATAAAAAATAAAATTGAAAATTAAAAGACAATCAAGCCCTCTTTGAGGAAAACAATGAAGCCGAGTGCACGCACGGGGGTGTTCACGAAGCAGCCTCGGCAGAGACCGAGCCCGCTGGAGGGGGGCCCTCCCTGCAGCCCGCGGTTTCCAGGCACGTGCTCCGGGCAGCGCCGGCATCCCTCCCGCGGAGGGGCGGTTCAGGTTACAAAGCACTTTGCCTTCTCACGCTGTGCTCTGACCTCAGCCTCCCACACAGCACAGCCAGTCGCACTATTGCCCATTTCGCAGATGAGGAGATAGCAAGATAGACGTACCTGTGTGATGAACCTGTGAAGTAAAGGGGCCCCTCCACGCCTCCTGACCCAGCCCCAGGGCACCTCATCCCCACTGCGCTGTCGCACAGTCCCATTTTCAAGGCTGGCTGGCCCCTCGGTGCATCAGGTCACACTCTCTTGACCTCCCCACATCAGCCCAGCCATTCCCTCTGAGCAGGGCACTCAGGCTCTGGAGTGGAAACAGGGCTCAACTCCAAACCCCAGCTCTGTGCCCCTGGGCAAGTAACACAAGCTCTGTGAGGCTCCGTTTCTCCCTCTGTGAAATGGGAGTGATGATAGTGAAGTTAGCCCCCACCATGTGCACAATAAATGTCAGCTTAAATTTAAAAAGCATTCAAGCGTAAAGTGAAGATCTGCTTTCCTCTGGCAGCAGGGCATGCAGAGAGCAAAACAAGCGATATCTTGGCATCTTCCCAACAGGCATCTGTGCTGTGCCCCCCTCCCTGCTCCCGCCCTCCTCTCCTGAGCCCCTCTCTCCTCTCACTCGCTGAGCTGGACCACGACAGGGTACGTTCATTTCTGCAAGAACAAACAGAGGGCAGATACTGGTAGCCTGTGGGGCCTCAGCCAGAGAACGACTGGAAGCTGCTCTCAGAGCCCAAAGGTCACGACCAGTGCACGCTCCCTCTCCCAGGGCAGTCCCAGCCTTCCAGCAAGCCCCACCAAGGGCTGTGCTCCGGAAGGGAGACGCCAGCTCAGATGTGTTTACGCACTCCGGATGCTAACTGCTAATGAGCAATCCCGGAGCCAGGGCGCACAGACACAGCCCTCTTGTTCCCAGAGACGAGAAGCAACACTGGGCAGTCGCAGCTTAGGCCTGGCCCAGATGCACTGTGTGGGGAGAAGGGACATTTCCACACTTGAAGGGGCAGCCGGGAAACGGGAGGAGAGCCCATCCCAGCACAGCCTTGAAGGAGGGGGCCAAGGTCCTGACTTGGCCAGACCTGGGCCACCTGCCTCTTGTGTCTATTTTCTGAGGTGTGTAGACAAGTCTGACCCAAAGTCCTTCCCCCAGCACTCCTGTTGGAGCCATCGAGTGTGCGGTGTAAGTTCCCAGAGGACACAAGACAAATCTTTCTTTAGTTAATCGCTTGATAAATTTGCCTTCCATGGACAGTGCATAAAGACAGGAGAAGGCAGCACATGTTAATTGAGAGGGGTGTCTGCAGGTGGGCTGCCCTTCACAGCAGGCCACGGGATCTGCGCACGAACATTGCGTAACGTGGACACCCAGGCATGAATACACATCCAAGACGAGGCATTAAACAAACAAGCAGACGCTGTAAGGGTCTCGCCCTCCCGGCCTGTTCACTGTTCAAAATGCTGCTCTGTCCAGACCCAGGCCTGCCAGGAACTGTCTTTAGGCCCGGACAGCACAAGCCCCTGTCTTCCCCATCAGTTTGCTAAACCCACGCGTGGCCAGACCTTTATGCTCTTGAACATGGCTGGGTGTCCACAGAACACCCAGGGAGTCCAAGGCAGCGTCCATTCCCAGGTAGCCTGGTTTCATAATTTTCAGGGCCCAATGCAAATAAGAGTGCAAAGTCCCTCGTTCAAAAATTATTAAAAATTTCAAGACAATTACGATGGCTATTATTAAAAAATGCAGAAAATAACAAGTGTTGGTAAGGATGTGGCGAAACGGGACCACTTATACACTGCTGGTGGGAATGTAAAATGGTGCAGCTGCTGTGGAAAACAGTTTGGTGGTTCCTCAAAAAATTAAATATATAATTAATACATGACCCAGAAATTCCACTTCTGGGCATAGACCCAAAAGAACTGAAAACAGGAACTCAAACAGATATTTGTACAGCCATGTTCACAGCAGCATTATTCACAACAGCCAAAAGATGAAAACAACCCAAGCATCCATCAACAGATGAACAGATAGACAAAAAACTGTATATACATACAATCGCATATTATTCAGCCTTAAAAAGGAAGGAAATTCTGACACGTGCTCATGAATAATGAACCTGAGGACATTATCCTAAGTGAAACAAGCCAGTCTCAAAGGACAAATATTGTATGATCCCACTTGTATGAAGTACCTACAGTAGGGAAATGCATAGGGAAAGAAAGCAGAATGGCAGCTTCCAGGGGCTGGGAGAGGGGGGAACAGGGAGTTAGCGTTTAATGGGGACAGAGTTTTAGTTTTGCAAGATGAAAAGCTTCTGAAGATGAATGGTGGTGATGGTTGCATAACAATATAAATGTACTTAATGCCACTGAACTGTACACCTAAAAATGGCTAAAATGGTAAATGTTATGTTATGCACATTTTACCATTATAAGAAAAAAAGAAAAAGAAGTGCAGAGTCCTACGTGACTGCACAGGTCACAGGCCTGTGAATCCAGCTCTGGCTCCCAAGAAGGTTTCTCTTTCCAGGATGCAGCCACCCCATTTTGCAAGGGCAGTGCCTCTCGAGCGAGCTACTGAGAGCCTGACGAGCTATGTTATATTTTAATAGTCATTTCAATTGACTATAAAAATACAGCATCACATAATAAAATTGCTTTTGCACCGTGGTAGAAATACTTAGCAAGAGATGAGAAATACTTAGCAAGAGGCTATAAACACCTATTTGCTTGCTTATAGAGTTGCTGCTGAACAGGACAAAAGCAGAAGGGAATAAAGGGAAGGCAGGAAAGACTCCAACCCAGCAGATGCAGCAACTGTGTGTCCACCATGATACGCTACAGACCGGAGCCACTCAGGATTTTTTTAATGCACTGAGCAAAAAATTGAACATCCCTCTGCTATTTCTGTTTCATTTTTTAACTTTTAAAGCTCCATCAGATTTGACATCAGAAAACACTCATTTCCCTACAATTCCCTATTGTTCCATCTGACTCGCCCATAGTGTGCTCTAGCTAATACCGCAGCTGACCACTGAGAAGCCACAACATCCCCCGACTCCAAAACATGTAGAAAAATATTTCCTCCACCAAAAACAGTAAGAAAAATCCCAACCACAAATGAAGGATATCCTACTCACACTGTTCCCATGAGGCCCTTGCCCTAAAAGCATTCAGAGAAAAAGATGGAGGGTTCACTGTCACCATCACCACCACCACAACCATCATCACTACCAGCAACAACAAAACCATCACCACCACTATCACACCACCACCACCATCACCAACATCATCACCAATACCAACATCACCATCACCACCACCACCACCATCACCAACAACAACAACAAAACCACCACCACCACCACCATCATCAACATCACCACCATCACCACCAACAAGAAAACCATCACCACCACCACTACCATCATCATCACCAACATCACCACCACCAACAACAAAACCATCACCACCACTACCACCACCATCACCACCAGCATCACCAACATCACTACCAACAATGACAACAAAACCATCACCACCACCACCACCACCACCATCATCATGGTAACAACCATAGCTAACTTTCATTCTGCACTTAACTAAGACCAGACAGTCCACTTAAGATTTCATGCGTTTCCTAATTTCATCCAAGATGAGCCCAACAATGTGGGTGCTAACAGCACCCCCATTTCTGCACATAAAGCTCTGAGCAAAAAACAGGAGGAGAGTGTGCTGCCCGCCTGGCCTCGGGCATCATGTGACCTCTGGCTGGGAGAGCAGCCCGCCCGGCTGTTGTGCGCCTCACAAACAAAGAGCAACTGTGCTTGGGCTTCACAACCCAGGGCTGCAGAGCGCCTCCTCCATGACCAGCTCCCCTTCGCTTCACAGGGGCCATGGCCATCGTGGACAGTGCCAAGGGCCCCGTATCCCTCACTCCAGAAAGCCCTTGAGACATAATGAAATTACAATGCCATTAATCCCACGAACGGAACCCCAGTCTAGAGGAGAAACAGCCATTCCACATCATATCTGGCTAAGCTTACACTAGACCCTCTAAGACCATCAGCCAGTCCAGTCCAGCAAAGGAGGAACATTCACCACCCAGGATCCTACGTGAGTCCCAAGGGGTAGGTGGAGACCAACGAGACAAGATTGCTACACAAGAGAGCTCACAATCTCCAACAACCTCCCTCAGGCCCAAAATGGAGCCACTGACTGATAGAGATAAGGTGCAATAGAACTCTAATTGGAAGCCAGGTCTCCAAATGACACAACCACTAAAAACCGTAATGAGAGCTATCAAACCTTGACCATGGAACAGCCACTGTTGCACACTTTTCGAGGATTATCTAATATAATTATCACAAAACTTTACAAGGCAGGTATTACTATTATCATTCCCATTTCACAGGTAAAGAAACTGAGACTTAGAGATGTTAAGCTGCCTGCTCAAAGTCACAGGTCTAGAAGGTGGGGAACATTGGGTTTTGGAGCCAGGTGTCTGACTCGGGCACATGCGTTGCTACAAAACACCCTGGCCCACATTCGAAGGAGCGCCGCCCCCACACCCCCCACACCGACAGCTGGACACGGCTCTTCCTCCCTGGCTACTCTCCCTCTGGCGCTCCCTGAATAGCTCTCATAAAACCAGGCGGAAAGATGTCAAAACAAAACTCATACAAAATATCATCTAATATCACACAAGGACTGTCACAAGCAAACCTTGTCACCAAGTCCTTTTTAGGTGAAATATTCTCTAGTAATACTTTCCCCTCCAGATCCTTCCTGCATCAGTCAAACTCCTACATTTTCCTATCTAACATGAATTTATAGTTATTGCACGAAAAAGACATTCAACACCCCATACTCTCAAAGCATGATCACACAGAGAGATCCATCCATGTCCCAGCTCTGCCCTGCTCCTGAAATAAACAGGGGAGCTACTGATGGATGCCCTAGGGAGATAAGGGGTTTGCAGGGACAAATCCCATCATAGGAACCACCCTCATCCACCTACCCACTCAGGACCGCCATATGCAGTTGGTAGGTTGTTGACTGTACAAAGGCTCAGGGCTGAAGGGACAGGCAGGAGTTGAAATCCAACCCACCTGCTGTTTGCCAAGCAGTACGTCTATCCCAAGGGGGCACCTTTCTGTAATTCACAAAAGCACTGTGGCTTAGGAGCCGTCCTGAAGCTCCCACCTCCCAGCCCAGAGACAGGGCTACATGAGAGTAGGAGTGGGGGGCTGCTAACCCCATACCCCTAGTGCCCAGCACACAGTGCACATGCAACCTCCATCTTCAGGACTCAATTGGGACAGGTCAGCAAACAAGTGCCGAGAGGGACCCAGGGTGCCAGCAGGGAGCAAAGGGTGGGGCCCCGAGGGAAGAAAGCCCTCCCTCCGGTGAGGACCTGCACCACCAACCAGCAAGAGTGGACGGGGTCCGGAAGGGTGCCCAGAGTCTCAGGGGCAAAGGTGAAAGGGCAGTTATAAAGGGGAACAGGTTCTAGGGGAGGAGGGTGTGTGTGGGGAGGGAGCCTGGGTGAGAGGTACGGGATTCTGAAGGCCTGGCTTGCTGGGGAGCACTTGGGCTCCAGCACTGCCTCGGCCCACCCTGAGGACCAGGTGAGGTGACCCAAGCCACGCCAGTACACACCACTCACCTCAGGAGGGGCGATGGGGCCAAGGCTCCCTTGTGTGGGAGAGGATGGAGAATCAAGCCCAAAGGACGATAGGAGCTCAGATACACGACCAGGGATGGGAAGTCTGGGCTTAATCGTAGCTGAATAGCTGGACACACAAATCACGGGTTTCTCAGGAGGCTAAGACTCCTGGGAATCAGGGCTCCTGGTCCAGTGTGCTGGCCTCAGACCCCACCCTGGAATCCTTCCGTGCCACCTCGGGCACCGGAGGGCGGAGCAGCATCCCTGACTCCCCTGCAAGGAGGAAAGGTTGAGCCCATTTATACATATATAGTTTTATATATATAGTTATAGTTATATAGTTTTCTATATAGTAGTTTCAGTACTAAATATATATATTTTAGTTTTTTAGCTAGGGAAGGTTGGTGATCCTTAATCTTTCTAAAGGAGCAGTGCTACCCTAGATAAACAGACTTAGAATCTCCCACCTTGTTTCAGAGTTTTAATCACTCCAAGGAAGGCAGCACATCTGTGGCAAACTATTTTCCACTCAAATCCTGAGTTAATGCTGCATATGCTTTAGTCTCTTCTCCCCTTTCAGTATCATGAGAACCTTACAGTCGATGTTGGCCATCTTTCTTGGCATTTACACTTTTAGATAGACGCACCTTTAAGTAACATGTGGGGCAGGGTTGTAAATGTTTTGTCTAAGGTTCTATTGTCACCTTTTGCGCATTTATCACTCTGCTAAATCTAACTTGTGCAAGTCACCCATGTGAAAAATGTATATTTTTCAACACTTGTAAATAAAAATAACCTAAAAAATATATATCACTATAATTTTTTTTTAAGATTTTATTTATTTTTTTTCCCCCCAAAGCCCCAGTAGATAGTTGTATGTCATAGCTGCACATCCTTCTAATTGCTGTATGTGGGACGCGGCCTCAGCATGGCAGGAGAAGCAGTGCTTCAGTGCGCACCTGGGATCCGAACCCGGGCCGCCAGCAGCGGAGCGCGAGCACTTAACCGCTAAACCACGGGGCTGGCCCATATCACTATAATTTTTAAAAATTAATAATGTAATGTACCAAAAACCCTTGAACTGCACACTTCAAGTGGGTGTATTGCACGGTATGTGAATAATATCTTAATAAAGCTGTTTTAAAAAACCAGAGTATGGGGGCCAGCCCGGTGGCGTAAGCAGTTAAGCGCGCGCACTCCGCTGCAGCGGCCCGGGGTTCACCGGTTCGGATCCAGGGCGCGCACCGACGCACTGCTTGTCAGGCCATGCTGTGGTGGCGTCCCATATAAGATAGAGGAAGATGGGCACGGATGTTAGCCCAGGGCCAGTCTCCCTCAGCAAAAAGAGGAAGATTGGCAGATGTTAGCTCAGGGCCGATCTTCCTCACAAAAAAAAAAAAGAGAGAGTATGTAACTGGTGGCCTGTCCAGCAGGCGTCCCAGCCCATCAGGTAAACTCTACTGACAAGGAACTTCACAACAGCATCTGAGACCCCAACGCTGACACTCCATGAAGTGCAGAGGCTGTCAAGAGACGCAATCACGGTCACGTGCTGATGACCTCTTTGTGTAGGCCACAGCAACACGGGGCTGCCTGCGTCAGCAAACCACCAGAAGCTTCCAAGAAACTGCCTCTCAACTGCCAACAGAAAACAAACTACCCGCCGCGGAGCCCCGTCTGCATCCCGGAAGATTCCGTGCACACGTGCCTCCCGGGACTGGAGAAGGAGACCAGGAGCAGAAGACCTGGCGCACGGCTTAGCCAGTCCAGATTTAAAGTCAGGAGAGTTTCACTCGCTACATTCATTTTCCTAGAAAACCCGTACAAATTATCTTCATAAAAATGTGATCGACACTTCACTGTCCCAGCATATAGCCAAAAAAATTCTGCCTTCAAGATTAAGGATTTTTTTTTTCATTTTTGGTCACCTATGTGACCCACTCTGGACAGAACGTCCTTGGGATTGGCCTGGCTCTCTGCTGAGGGAAGAGGGACTTCTGTGGCACCTGAGCTTCTGTCTCACCTTCCTGAGAAGTGGCGGGGACTCCCCAGCACAATGGGGAAGGGCAAAGGGCCCTCACGTGGCCAGATGCAGATGGTCCCCACCCGAGAGCCTGGCACAGCACAGAGCAGGCAGAGGCGGAGTGGGAGGGGTGGTTGAAGACAGTACCGGAGTTACCCCACCCCCAGCTGCTGTGGTGTGGGCTGCCAGCATGCCCCCCAGGGCTGCCTTCTGCACTGGGAGCCGCCTTGCCGGAAATGCCTAGGAGGTTACATCCAGGGTGACCCACAGCCAATGACTGTCTGACACAAGAGCACAGGCGGCCAGGCCTGGCCTAAGGGGGTCACATCCCAGGTGCTCTTCACACCGCAGAGCTTCTTCCCCTGTCCCGGAGCTTCTTGTCCTGTCCTGTCTGCTTCCCTCACTTCCCTCCAGGTTTCTCCGGAGAGCCACCCCAATCAATCACTTGGACCAGAATCCCCGTCTGAGGCTCTGCTTCTAAGGAACCAACTTAGAAGTGGGAATACTCCTGACAAAGAGGAAAGTGCAAGAAACCTCATCAAGGAAAATCTAACTTCTACAGATTCCCAAGGCAAAGGCAAGTTCAGCTATGGACCAAGAGGAAGCGAGAGAGAGGGAGAGGGCGAAGAAAGAGAAGGGGAGAGGGAGGGAGAGGCAGAGAAAGGGAGGGAGAGAGGGAGGAGGAGAGAGAGAACGAGCTCAATTGTTAAACCCAGAGAGGTTAAGTAACTTGTCTGAGGTCCCACAGCTTAGAAGGGGCCCTGTCAGGAAAGCATAGCCTTAACCACACTCCCCAGCACCTCTCAAAAGTACCCCATGCGATCTCCACCAGCCCAGTGTGCAAACTGTAACATGGATAATAAAACACAACATTAAACTATAAATGTGTATCAATGACCATCAGTGAAGAGCATTCGAGGCATTTTATTTGCTCATTCCATCGATCAGGAGTCGGCAACCACAGCCCACAGGCAAATCTGGCCTAATGCCTGTTTTTGCAAATAAAGTTTTATTTATTTACAGTATAACAGGAGAGTAGAGTAGTTGCCTTAAAGCACTCAAACCCTGCTTTTGAGAACATGCACAAGGACACCTAGAATGGAACAGCTGACGGGCCCTTGGAACATCCTACACCCTCATCCTCAGGTGACAAGGAGACGGGGGTACCCAGCCCAGGGAGCATCTCCACCCCTCCCCACAGCACCCTACAGGTTCCTTCCCACAGGACGGGAGATACACACACCCAACCCAACCTGGAGCAAAGACGGTCTTCACATGTGCCTCACAAAGGAGTACCATTCCCCTCTGCCCAGATGTCAACCCCACTCAATGCATGATATCCTATAAAAGAGAGAATGAATTCCACGATGTAATTTTGTTTTTCCAAAGAGCCGTCTCCCTTTCGATCACAGCGTCTGAGAAATTTGGAGGGGGGTGTTTGCCTGCACCTTTTCTACAAGGACCCCAGCAAGGAGCTCATGTTTCCTGTACGATCACCACGGTGTGTGCAAGGCGTGTGCTGGCATCCATGACAGCCTGATGGGAAGAGGTCACCTGGACATCCCAAAACTCAGAGAATGGGACCGACAGACTTCCAAGGCGGCCGACAGACTTCCAAGGCGGCCACCATGATCCCCGCCTCGTGGTGTCCTTGCCCAGTGTGGTCCCCTCCCTGTGCATGCTGGCTGTAGCTAGTGACTTATTTCTAGTCAACAGAATACAGCAGGTGACGGGATGTCAATTCCACATTTAGGTTACAAAGGGACTCTGGCTTCTGTCTGTCTGTCTCTCTGTCTCTCGCACTGCTTGCTCATTTTGATAAAACCAACTGCCATGTTGTGAGCTGCCCTATGGAGAGACCCATGTGGAAGGAACTGCAAGCCGCCTCCAGCTAACAGCCACTGAGGAATCCTGCCAGCAACCGCTGTGTGAGCGTGGAGGCAGATCCTGCCCCGCTTGAACCCTGAAATGACCTCGGCCTTAAACGCAGCCACATGAGAGAGCCTGAGCTGCAGGACTCTGCAAAGCCACACCCACATTCCCGACCCAAAGAAACCGTGAAATAAACATTGTTTTAAGCCACTCAGTTTTGGTGTAATTTGTTACGCTGCAGTTGGGAACTAACACAGAGTACTGGCAGAGCTGGGATTCAGTCCCCCAATTTCATCAGTCCAATACCCTCCTCACCTCCACTCCCAAAGCCCTCCCCTGCACACACCTCTCTCTTCGGCTACGTACTCAGTGCTCGCTGTCCCTCTCACAGCAGAATCTTTGACCCCACCCCTCCACGCAGGCTCCAACCCTCCTCACGCTGAAACTTGCCCCACAGAGTCAAAGACACCCTGCAATGGACACTCTTCCATCTTCTTCTTTCCTGAGCACTTCCCTTCCTGGGGTGGTGTCTTCCCCGGGCCTCTACTCTCCAGGTTTCCTCCTTCTCAGTCCCTTCACCCTGATGCTCCTCGGGGTTCTGTGGCCTTACCTACTTCTTCTCACCCTTCAAACTGCTGCCCGAGTCATCTCCACTGGCTTCTGTCACCACCCACGGGTTGACTCCCAACTCTGTGACTGTGCTCCAGTCACTCCAACAGTGTGTGGGTATGTCCGTTTGCAGGGTTCAGAGACGCTTCACACTCAGCCCTCCCAAACCGAGCTGACTGCTCCCCGTGTAACGCAGCAGAGGCATTCTGATTGTCTGTCACAGAATCCACCCTTCTCCAGGACTACCCATCCCGGACACCAGCAGCACCGCCCATCCTGCCTGGACGCCTCCCTCGCACTCCCCCCACAACCAATCAGTCACAACATTCTGTCACTTATTCTCCGAATATTTCTCAAATTCATCTGCTTCTCCCAACTCCTGCTGCCATTGCCCTCATCCAGGTCACCATCATCTCTCTCTTGGACTGCTGCCATAGCTTCTCAATCCCCTACCTCCTCCCCTTCCTTCAAACCACTGCTCATGGGATCTTTCTAGAACAAAATCTCATGATGGGCCCGGCCCCGTGGCTTAGCAGTTAAGTGCACGCGCTCCACTACTGGCAGCCCGGGTTCGGATCCCGGGCGCGCACCGACGCACCGCTTCTCCGGCCATGCTGATGCCGCGTCCCACATACAGCAACTAGAAGGATGTGCAACTGTGACACACAACTATCTACTGGGGCTTTGGGGGAAAAATAAATAAATAAGATTAAAAAAAAAAATCTCATGATGTCACTCTCCGGCTTTAAACCCTTTAATACTACCCACTGATCTGAGGATAAGGTCATATTCCTTGTAAAGACCCAGCTTAGCTATCCAGCCTCTACATGCACTTCACTCCATCCTCCACCCACCCTCAGAATGATCCAGACTGAATGTCAATGTCCTATGCATTCTAATGCCTGAGCCTTCAGATATATTGACGCTACTCCTGCCTGCCCTTCATCTCATTAATTCATACCTATTCTTTAAATCACCCACTAAGATGTCACTTCTTCCAGGCAGCCTTCCTTGATAGTCCTTTCTCCCTCCTACCATTCACCACTCTGTCTTGTGGTTGCCCACTTACTTGCCATCCCCCCATATCTACCTCAGCCCACCTTGTATCCCAGGACCTTGCCCAGTGACTGACACTGTGTAGGCACTTGGTAATTATTTACTGAATGTATGAATTTAGCCAAAATCCATTCAGCGATCACAAACTTAAATAACACTTAATGGGTGCTCACACATGCTAACTCATTTAATCATCACCTCAATGCTATGCCATTACCACTGTTATTATCTCCATTTTACAGAGAAAGAAACTGATGGGACCGGCCTGGTGGCATAGCGGTTAAGTTCGCGCACTCTGCTTCAGTGGCCTGGGGTTCACTGGTTTGGATCCTGGGTACGGACCTACACACCACTCATCAAGCCATGCTAAGGCTGCATCCCACATAGAGCAGCTAGAAGGATATACAACTATGGCATACAACCATCTACTAGGGCTTTGGGGAGAAAAAAAAGGAAAAAAGGAGGAAGATTGGCAACAGATGTTAGCTCAGGGCCAATCTTCCTCAAAAAAAATAAATAAATAAAAGCTGAGGCACACAAAGGTTGACTTGCCTAAGGTCCCCTAGCTAGTAGTGGCAGAGCCAGGATTTGATCCCAGGCAGTCTGGCTCTAGACTCTGTGCTCCCAACCATAGAATAACTAGCCCTTCAAAGAAAGTAAAGCAGTCAGGCTCAAAGGAGGTCTTAAACCTTTTGTTTGTTTGTTTTTAATGATCATTTCTAGATGAAAAAGGAAAGGAAATCAATATTTTTTAGGACGGTAATTAAAATCACAAGTGCTCATGAAAACTAAAAGAATCTATATTGAGGTTGTGAAACACATAATCTATTTAAGTATTTTCTGGAAAGAAATGCCATGTAAATAAATGCCCAGCCAGAGGAATCATAGGCTATCCCCTACTTTCCATTACAAGCTTCCCAAAAGGACAGATCATGGTTATCTTTTAACGAATTTTTGTAATGCTGAGTGTATTTACAGTAAAAATAAGCAGGAGGATATTTCTCTGCTGCATCATAGGTCCCAGGTTCCCAGGGATGGCTGATCCCTGGAGGCCAGCTCATTCCACCAAGGCAACTTTCTGCAAATCAGAAATAAGCAGATTCATCCATTACTCTTCGATTCTAACGCTTGTAGGTCTTTCAAGATTTATTTCTATTGTAACATCGGGCAACCGGCTCCCAAATGAATCTAGCGCACAGGTTCAACCGGAAACTGAAAGTGAGCTTCACTGCACTAAAAACAAACTAAGGAGAGGGGCTGAGCCCACCTCTCCTTGTGCCCATTACTCGGAACTCAGGAAGCACAGGGACAATGAGCAAACGTCACAGAGTGCCAGCACACACCCTGCACCCCACCCGACCCTCGGCTCCCCACCATGTGAGCTTGGCATCCACACCCCAGAACACTCAAAACAAAGCAGCTGCAAAGGCATGCAGAGAGCACCACGGGCAGCAACGTCGTCACACGGGGTTCTGAACTCTTAGCATGGGGTGCAAAGGCTGACTGAGAAGGAGCAAGTTTTCCAGGAAAGGCAATTCTACTCAGATAGGTAGAATCCACAAATTCTGTTTAACTATGACTGCCAGATTTTTTTCTTGTTGTTGGGTTGATTGATTTTGTTTTGTGTTTGTGTTTTAAAGGATGACCAAAGTCAAAACTAGCACCATAAAGGGAAAAATTTCACCAGGATTTAGGTTCGTGCAATCTATCCACAGACTGTAATCTCTTTTATCTGTTTCTTTTGGGGGCTTCTTTATACAGTACAGCACCCCCTTTCATAACCACAGAATATATAACATCCAACTTTCTCTTCCTCTCTGTCTACTAGATACCAAAAAAATGGGAAGCTCCAAACAGTTTCTGGGAGGATAAACTGTTGAAATGCCCTCTGGTCAGATCTTAGGGCAGATTTACCAATCAAGCATTGTTACGAAGAATATCCTTCCAGACAACGACCCAACAGATTACTCTGGACCAGCGGGTATCTGAAATATTGTGATGGAAAAATGTAAATGTACAGCTGATAATTATTTTGGTTGTTTATCCATCTGTTAGCTTTCTCAGATATATGGTTTCATGATTACAGTTAATCACCCTCAAAAGAATTATCTTGGTGAGTTCACAGAGCGACATAATAGAGTCACTATAATTCAATAGACACTTTTGATTTCCCTGATAAGATAGAGTCAGCAATTACTGTTTGTTATGACAATTCCAGTTCTTGTCAATGCAATTCAAATTTTACTTGATACACTAATTAAACAAACGTTGGCCAACTACAACAAAACAAAAGTCAGCCTTCTGAATTATCTGGAGTGAAGAGTTTGTTTACTGAAATAGGTACTTTGAAAAATTATATTGAGTATGAAATGCCCCAGATTCCCTCTGTTATCTAATTTGGAAAATCACCCCAGTTTGAAAGAATAAGCAGAGTGGTTGCATGGCTCTCCTCCTCCTAGGACTGGCTTATTCCAAATCATTCTCAATCAACTCCCAACAAATTAACCAAAATTATGAAGCAAAGCAAGTCACTGAGTCCTCAAATGCCCGGTGATCTGCCACCATTCCTATAAGCCATGGTTAATTCATTGGGTCAATTTCTGATCAGTTATGGAAACTGTAAGGCAATGGACAAATTAGAGGCAAAAATATCATACAGGTAGAACTTTCCAAGGTTAGAAATGCATTTTGGAGGAAGCATAAATTGAGCCCACTTTCTTCTCTTTCTTGCCTCTCCTCCCAATCCATCTTCCCCTGGACTCACTACCACTCCAGCCCTGACTCAGGACTAGGGCCAGCCACCAGCTCACTGAGGCTGCTGCTCAGGCCAGCCTCTGGGCATGACACCCAGAGGACATAGGGTCCAAATAAGGCAGTCTCCATCACTCAGGAGCATGTGCCACACTTATGGCCACCAGGAGAGGGACCCAAGTACAGAAAGGCCTAATGACACAACTTCTGGGATTATCAAATACCAAACCACAGCATCCAGGACGAATGACAGCAGCCACACGGAATTCAGGCCTCTGAACTCGTCTACCAGGGAACACTAATCTGGTAGATAAAGGGTAGATAATTACTGAATCAAGTAATTGCCAATGAGGGAAAAATTAAAAGATAAATACATTTAAGTTAAAATAAAAACATTGATGTCCCTTAAACTATCAGCCTAGGAAACACAGCAAAAGTAATCAGGTACGTGCAGAAATAGAAAAATCCATCCAAAAATTCATAAGGAATCTCAAGGGACCCAGAAGAGCCAAAACAATCTTGAAAAAGAACAAAGCTGTAAGACTCACATTCCTGATTTCAAAACTTACTATGAAGTCATCAAAATAGTGTGGTAACAACACAAAGACACACATATAGACCGATGGAATAGAATAGAGAGCCCAGAAATAAACTCTCACATATATGGTCAAATGATTTTTGACAAGAGAGTCCAAACCACTCACCGGAGATCATTCAGTCTTTTCGACAAATGGTGCTAGGAAAACTGGATAGCCACATGCAAAAGAATTAAGTCGGACCCTTACCTAACACCACATACAAAAACTAACTCAAAATGGATCAAAGATCCATTTATTGGGGTAAAATACATGCAACAAATGAAAAAGCAAACAAGTACGTCAGGGAAAGTTTTAGGAATCTACTTCTCCCAGTAGATTCAATCATTTCTCTTTGATCTTACACTAATGTTTTTTATTCTTTTTAAGTGGGAATTTTGCCTTCGTTGGGAAAGAGTTTGAACAGAATCCTAATCTATAGTAACCACATATACCAGAGGTCTGCAAACCGCAGCCCCCAGTCAAATCTGGTCCTCCATGAGTTTTTGTACGGCTGTGAGCTCAGGAATGTTTTTTACATTTTTAAATAGTTGGGGAAAAAAATCAAAATAAGAATATTTCATGACATGCAAAAATTATACAGAATTCAAATTTCAGTGTCCATAAATAAAGTTTCATTGGAACACGGCATGTTCACACGTTGACGCCACGTCTGTGGCTGCTCTGAGGCTACGACAGCAGAAAGGAGTAGCTGCAACAGAGGCTGTATAGTCCACAAAGCCTAAAATATTTACTTTCTGGCCTTCAGAAGAAAAAGCTTGCCAACTCTTTTCTAGAACAGCCCCCATTTCAAAGGTTCTGTGCAACACCGCTCCCACAAATCATCCAAGTTTCTGAAACTTTAACATTTCAGCCTCATTCATTCAACAAGTATTTACTGAGCACAGGCCCGGTGCCAAGGACAGCACCAGACACCAGGGATACAGAGAAAGGCGGGCAGACGCCACCCCTGCCCTCATGGAGTTTCTAGTTTGATGGCAGAGATGACCCAGTAACCAGGTGTCACAACACGGCCGGCAACCTAATACACTGGAAGTTGTGGCAGCACACGGTAGGGGACCTTAACCAGAATGAAGGCAAATCCAAGGGGGCTTCCAAACCTGAAAGAAGATCAGAGAGCAGCGAGGCAGAGAGGAGGGGAGCGGGCGGAGGAAGGAGGAGGTGCTGGGTCAGGCAGGTGCACTCCAGCTTGAGAGAACAGGACACCTTCGCTTACCAAGAGCTACAAGGCTGTGGCTCAGCCTGGCTGGCCCGCAGAGAGCAATGGCAAGGTGTGCCAGGGGCAGCCACAGAGGCCAGGCCAGGCCCGGAAGAGCCCGCTGGCCCTTTAAAGAACCAGCCTCCAATCTGCATGTCTTAGGCAGGTCCTTGCATCTGTAAGGCAGCTGGAATTCCTCTGGGGGCCACCCAGACCTAACTTGGGGTAGAGCAATTACTGCCCTACTCCAGTGAGCTGCACAAGCCCACCACACATGAGCATGTTCTAGATAAAACCACACAATCACTAATTAGAAACCAATGAAATGTATTAACATTATGACTACTCTTCAATTTCATGGAGTTGAAAATTCTAAATAGTAGAAAATTCTAGATGAAAATCAGCAACATCCCAATTGGCTACAATGTAATAGTCTGCATTTCCAAAGAAAAGTTTCATACTTTTCATAATCCTTATCGTCACCTTATACCTGTATGGGCTCCATCAAGTAGACAAGACAAAAATAAAAATAAAAACCCATAAATTCCAAACAGGCTGTGGCTAGCCATGATATTGAGCCACATATAAAGTCAACTGACAGCAGGTGGGAAAATAGATAAAGTTGACAGCCATCTTTTAAGCAGGAATAAAACCGTAAAAACCTGCAATGTGGATTTAAAGTGGGTGCCCAGTCTTGCTCTAATTTATTGCTCCACGTCAGGTAACAGTGATTTTTTTAAAGATAAAGTTAAGGGCCGGCCCCGTGGCGTAGCGGTTAACTGCGTGCGCTCCGCTACTGGCGGCCTGGGTTCGGATCCCTGGCACATACCAATGCACCGCTTCTCTGGCCATGCTGAGGCCGCGTCCCACATACAGCAACTAGAAGGATGTGCAACTATGACATCAGAGCCGGTCTTCCTCAGCAAAAAAGAGGAGGATTAGCACGGAGGTTAGCTCAGGGCTGATCTTCCTCACAAAAAAATAAATAAATAAACAAATAAAGATAAAGTTAAAACTCATCTTCAGGTATCTGCAGAATTTATCAGGTTTGGATCCTAAACACCATGTGTTATGATTAGGAGAAAGTGAATCAAGTGGTACATGGCTTCTCTTAGAACCTGGGGTCTGCAAGGGAGCCACCGCGTGTGGCAGGCGAGTTACAGTGTGCACATCTCACTCAAGGGCACCACTAAGAATCCGCCCTTCTGCTGCCCTGTGCTCCTTACAGGGATAGCTTCACCCAGCAGTATGTCAGGCATGAGATACTGCAGATGCTGGTGTCCACTGCATCGCAGCACCAACAGAAACCATTTTTTATGGGCTACAGTTGTTTTCCCCCAAAATAAAGTCACACTTCCACCTCAACATACCTGCAAGAGCTACGTATCTCAACACTCACCCGCCCCCCCAAGAATCCTTCCCACCTGTGGGAAGTGGACAAGCCCCTGGCCCACGGGACAGTCTCCCAGAGGTCTGCCCATCCATCAGTGTTGCGTTTCCCAGCCCCTGGCCCCTGGGCATTCCACTCTTCCAACTGCCCAAAGCCAAAGCCCTCACCGTCCTCCTCCACCGGCCACAGAAGTGTCTGCAGGGTCCCTCTATATCTATCCAAGTCAGCCCACGGAAAATGGACTAAAGGACATAGTCAAACATGCCAGAGGAGAAAAGGAGGAGCTGTCCGTGAACCAATGATGTTATTGTGCAATGACCTGAGCATGACCTCACCCCTGGGCACCCACTATTAAAAAAAGCTCCCTCAAGAGCAGCAACAACTGAACTGAGTCTCAGGAAGAAAGGAACTTAGAGATCTAATTCCATCCCCCGGTGACTTCTAGAGTCACATCCACCCCATGCATCAAGATATGCACATTTCCACTGGCAGGTTCGTGGTACTCCAGGGGACAGTCCGCCCCTTATCTACCAGAAGAGCTTCCCTGTGCTCAGCTCAGCTCTGACTCCTTCAACCTGAATCCCTAGGCTTTGCATCTCCTCTGGTGTCACCAGACCAGGTCCCATCTGCTGCTCCAGGACAGACTTCCATACAGAGGGATGGGCCATGTGGCTTCACGTCTTCTCTCCTCTAAATCTACCAGCCACAGATTGTTCATCTGCTTCTCCAGGACAGGCTGGAAAGCTGTGAATTTTGCTTTTCTAGCAATCTTGTCACCCTGTTGGTTGAGTTGATTGAACAGCGATCTCTGGGACCCCTAGGAGGCCAGTTGGGAGGCCCTATTCTACTATCTTGCAGTTTGTCAGCCGATTTGCACCCTTAACAATAAGACTCCACATTTAGCCTGGTAGAGGTTCATCCGATGTCTTCAGGTCTGTAGTCCTAGACAATCAAGATCTCTGTGAATAATGATTCTGTCATTTAGCTTAGACTATCCTTGACCTTCTAGAATCCAACAGGCAGGATCTCCAGAGAATCACCATCTACCATCAATACTCTAAAAATGGTCATTCCAGCCCGGAAGATTGTGCCCACACTTTTACCCTATCTTGTTAACAGAAGACTTCGTGCCTTTTTAATCTCTGACAATTCCTTGTTACCTTTCTAATAACTTTCCAGAAAGGGGCTTTGAGTGTGAGCTGGCTTAGCTAATAGTAATGCCAGCTACTCTGTACCAGGCACCACACTGAGCACTTTCCATTCATTCTCTCACTGAATTCTCACACTAGCTAGGGAAGGCAGGGTCCATGCGTATCATGAGTTGATACATAAAGAAATTTTGGTTCCTGGAGATGAGAGGAGTGTCTTACTCCATAGCCTGAACCTGAATGCATAAACTCTGTGATGTACCACCTCCCACTTCAGATTGGCTTCCATAAAAAACACAGAAAAGGAGAGCCGAAAGAATCCTGGAAAGCCGACCGTCCCTTCAACAGATGAGGACCTGGAAGCAGCAGTGACCCATCCCAGGTCAGGGGCTTCTCCCCTCCACTTCCATCCATGTCTCTCCAAGATGAAGCCCATGAGAAGCTTTCCATGAAAACACACTGCTGTCCTCCCCCCTCCAGGGTCATCTGGAATATACTGTCCAGATCTTATTTCTGAGGAGCTCCAATCCCTCTGGGATCACGGGAACTTTCAGGGACTTTATTTATCAGTTCATGCCCATCTCCTCTTTGAAGCTGTTGAAATCCCTTTCCTAGAAGCCCCAGGTGGCTTCTTTAGCTGATATGACTGCTGAGATAAAGGGTGATGATCTCCCCAGGGCCCAGGCACGCCCACTTTCACTTTATTAAGATCCAAACAGCTATTCCCCTTCACTGGATCCCCTAACTTCTAGGAGCTGTAACCATCAGCACAGAGAGTCAAGAGTCAGAGAAGCTCAGCTTTAGGAGACAAAAGCTTCCAGCAGATGTCCAGATGGAGGACCTGACTTGTCACTGCTCTGTGCCACGCGGGCCTGTCCCGTAATGTGCATTAGGAAAGCAGTGTCACTCAGAAGCACTTCCCTCTAGGGCATCAGCGCTCACCCAGGTGTGTGGGCTCCTATACAGTATACAATCTAATCAATGTGATTAGATATGTTAGATCTGTTTATTTTGAAATACTCATAATTAGTAGTGTTGTAGGTTAAATTCTGTCCCCCAAAAAGTTATGTTCAAGTATCTAACCCCTGGTAGCTATGAATGTGACCTTATTTGGAAAAAGGGTCTTTCCAGATGTAATCAAGTTAAGATCAGGGTGGTCTCTAATCCAATGACTGGTGTCATCGAGGAGAGGGAAACTTGGACAGAGACTCATAGAGACACAGAGAACTCCATGTGAAGACGGAGGCAGAGACTGGAGTGATGCTGCCACAAGCCGAGGAATGCCAAGGACTGCCAGACGCCACCAGAAGCTAGGGGAGAAGCATAGGACAGATTCGACCTCTGAGCCTCCAGAAGGAACCCTGCCAACACCTTAATTTCAGACTTCTAGCCTCCCAAAATGTGAGAGAATACATTTCAGTTGTTTTAAGCCACCAGTTTGTTACAGCCCTTTATTATGGCAGCCTTAGGAAGCTCAGACAATAGCTGTCATCCATCAACCATGCTCACTTTGTGGCAGGCACCGTCCGTGTACTTTACACCCACCAGCTCACATCATCCTCACCATGACCCTACAAGGTTGGCTCCTAATCACACTGCTTGGAGAGATGAAGAAATGGAGATATAACTAGCCCAGCTGCTTGGCTAGCAATGAGCTCAAGATGGAGTACAGGCTGCCTTTCCTTCAAGGGCATGACCCCCTTTCCCCTCTTCCAGTCCTGGTCCTGTCACCCCAGTCCTGTCATACTTGGGGTTGGGGGCACCTGCCTCCTATTAGAAGGTGCACAATCATCAGCTGACACATCCACTCGAAGCACTGGTGTGAGAGCTGACACCTCATACTGCCCTCGTCCTTCTCCCAAGTAAGTTTCCCCTGTGAAATACTGGGAGCCACTCCCTGCACCCTGCCCTGGATGTCAGAGCCACTGACTCCCAAGGCGCCAGACAGAGCAGGGCTCCTGGACCAGCTCGCACATTTGGGGCTCCAGTGAGACACGGAGACCTCGCTGGGTGGGGTGTGTGTGGTAAATGGCACAAGAGAACTCCTAACTCCAAAACTGATCCCCGGACCCTGTCTGTGACTCTGTGATGCTGGCATCACACCCTACTAGGGAAGATCCAATCTTTATTGCTCAGGAAGTGTTCGCAACTATGTCCAAGAATCACGCAATTAAGTGAAACATAGAATTACCATATGATCCTACAATTCCACTCCTAGGTCTACACCCAAAAGAACTGAAAACAGGTGTTCTAACAAATACTCATCCATGGATGTTCATAGAAGCACTATTCACAATACCCTAAAGGTGTAAACAACCCAAATGTCCATCAACAGATGAATGGATAAACAACTTGTGGTATATAGAGGTACAATGGAATATTATTCAGCCATAAAAAGGAGTGAAGTACCAACACGTGCTACAATGTAGATGAACCTTGAAAAAACACTACACTGAGTGAAAGAAGCCAGACACAAAAGACTACATATTGTATAACCCTATTTATATGAAATGTCCAGAACAGATACCATGGAGACAGAACAGAGACTGGTTGCCAGGGCCTCAGGGGAGGAGGGAATAGGGTAAACCTGTAAGGAGCTTTACTTTGGAGTGATGTAAATGTTCTGAAACTAGATAGAGGTGGTGGTTGCACAAAGCTGTTAATGTACTAAATGCCACTGAACTGTTCACTGTATAATGCTTAACTGTACATTATGTGACTCTTGCCTCAATACATTACTTTTTTTGTAATTCTTGCCACTGATTCATAAACTTACAACTGTGCCAGAAAGTGCTCCCCTGCCTGCCTCCCCCACTCTGCCCTGCAGTGGTTCCTCCTCCTGCAGCTTTCAGGACAAAGCTCCCACTCCCTGACCTGGCCTGCAAGCTCCTCGCCCTGGCCGCAGTCCTCTCTCCCCACATCCCACGCTGCAGCCCAGCAGAGCCTCCCCAGGGATCCTGGCCTTCAGGTGCTCCCTCTCTGCTTCCCTTCCTGTCCTCAGCATCCTCCAAGAACCATCAGGAGCCCCCTCAGTGAAGCCTCCCAAAGAGCCCACCACCCACAACGGAGCCAAGACTCCTTCTCGGGCCAAGAACAAATACTTTGCATTCCCATCCCTGCAACTCTCACCCTGGACGGTCCATTTCTCCACTGGACCATTGAGAGCAAGTCTAGTAAATAACCACATGAGCTGGGTGTGGACTTTTAATCCACGACAACACTATGGGGTAGCAACTAGTATTGTCCTCGGTTTACAGACAAGTAAACCACAGAGTGGAGGGTGAGGTTAATTCTAAATATCACACAACCTGCAAGGGGTATGGCCAGGACTCATCCTCTGCTCAGTGCAACAGCAGTCCACCTCCTAACCCTCCGGGACCCAAGCCAATAACTATCCAGCCCATAACAGGAGCTGACAATAAGCTGCAGAATCAATTCCAACGCAAATAAACCTGCATGGACTTTCACCTGTACCTGAGAGATCTATACACGCACGGCTGGAAACCCCGGTTCCTTCCGCCTCCCAGACAATGCTGGCTTTCATGTTGAGCACATTTCCTTCCCTGCAGCCCTTCCAGACAGAGACGCCATCCTCGAGCAAGACATATGAAAATGCCTCGAGAGATTAAATGCCCACAGCCAAGCTTCTGAAAGTGACCTGATTAAATACTTAACTGTAATACCAGTCTAGACTCAATAGATCAACCCTTCTGGCTCAGGGCGGTCCCGGCTATGCGGCAATTGTGCAAAGCAATGCTTATAAATGGAACAAAGGAAGCCCATTTCTCCTTAGCTTCTGGTAAATTAGGACGGGGAGACTTAATAATGCCGGGCAATTTTACAAGTCAGGCTGCAGGCTCCACTGAGGCCCCTGGGGGCAGAGCCCAGCCATCAGCCCAGGACACAGCTCTCCACAATTAATCACGGCTGACAGCCAGCGTGAAGCCGGCCACAGAGCAGACGCCAGGGAAATGGGTCTGAGGCTCCCAGCCCACCCTCTAGGCCCCTTCATTCCACCCGGGGGGTTTGGAGTCCATCATCTCCCTCAGGGTGTATATTCTGAATCCAGTGCATGTCTTCACTCCATTCATGTTTTGTTCTTTCAGCTTCTCCAACAAGCCACTCACCTCCTCTCCAAACTTTGGACACCCAGTTCCCCTTGCTGAGAGCCCTCGTCTCCTCTCGTCCCTTAGGTATCTTCTGTAGGTGCCCCAGATCTCTACACACAACACCTGCTCCCAGCAGCGCCCCCAGACTGTCCAGCCCTGGGTAGGTGTCCTCACCCTAGAGAGCTCTCACTCGGAGATCATAACCGCCTCGTCCCAAGTCCATCTTTCCCACTAGACAGTTGCAACCCAAGGGCACAAACTAAATTTGCCTCGTTCTTCACTGAGTCCCCAACACCTAGAAGGGTGTCTGCCATGAAGGCATCTCGGACTCAAAGTCTGCTGGTAAAGGCATGAAGGAATGAATGAAGTAACTCATAGATATTCTCTCTAGAGGGAAAGAAAGAGATCATCAACTCAAACTAAAAACTTAACTGTGCCAGGAGAGCCTATTCACCTCAAATTCTGGTCCACAAACTTCACAGCAAATCCAAACTGAAAGAAAAAAGTAGACGAAAGAGAAACCAAAATTGACTAACATTATCACATACCTGGCACATCAGTTACCACCTTAGCCTCCAGACAATTTTCTAAAAGGATGACACAGAAGATACTGCAACACAACCTCTCTGAGCATCAGTTTCCTCAGTGAATGGAGACAGGGTGCAGGGAGCAGGGGTCTAGGGTGGGCCACCGAAAGTTCACGAGTCTCTCCTTCCAAATGGCCCACTCCGAGAAATACCTTTTACTTGGTTCTCAAATGCATTTCTGCCCTGATTCCCCATCTTAGAGCTGCCATAACAAATTACTGCAAACTTGGTGGCTTATGATAACAGAAAGTTATTCTCTCACAGTGTTGGAGACCAAAAGTCCAAAATCAAGGGGTGGGCAGGGCCATGCTCCCTCCAGAGCCTCGGGGGTAGGATCCTTCCTGGCCTCTACCAGCTCTTGAGAGCCCCAGGTATTCTTTCATGTTGCTTGGCTTTTGGCAGCCTAACTCCAATGTCTGCCTCCATCCTCGCATGGCCTTTTCCCATATGTCTCTCTCCTCTTCTGATAAGGACACCAGCCATATTGAATTGAAGGCCTGCTCTACTCCAGAATGACCTCATCTTAACTAATTATATCTGCAATGAGCCTATTTCCAAATAAGGTCACATTCTGAAGCACTTGGGTTAGGACTTCAACCTATCTTTGTTAGGGGGAAACACAATTTAACTCATAATATCCTCTTCCATCATAGGACGTTTATTAAATGATCCAGTCAAGACATCGTAAGCATAAGAACTGGGTTTTCCCTTAAGTTAACATGTAAATATATGCAAATACGTGTGTGAAAATGTTGTTTTTCAAAGTTTAATTTTTTTCTTTTATCTACTTTTCCTGGATATCTAAATGCAGACTGAAGCTTCTAAGCAGTTTTGAACTGAGAACAAACATCAAATAATTTATGCAGAAAGATTAACAGCGCCCTAATTTTTTTTTTAATAAAAGACAAAAGCACACTAAACATAGGTGGCTTTGTCACCAAGGATCCATTTTCAGGCTTACATTGTGCTGATGATGGCATTCCCAACTACTAAGTGGTTACCAGGTGCTAAGAATTTTACACCTATCATGTCACTTACTCCTCTCCTCTCTTTACAGATGCACAAACTGAGGCTCGGAAGGTTAACTAACCAGCCCAAAGTCAAACAGGAATTAAGGGGTCTGAACTCAAGCCAAGTGCCTCCCTATGGGCTCAGCCTATGGATCTCAGGACTGGAAGATTCTCATTGTTACCTGGTTCAACCCTCCACCTCGACACACATGCACAGCAGGCACACTCCACATCACACCCTGCCTTGAGAGAGCTCATTTGGGAGGTTTTCCATTTTCCCATTCTCGTCATGTAGGATTCTAACAGTACAGGCTCACGGCCTCTCTGATGGCTCCCTGAGATGTCACTCAGCCTGGCCTGACACACTTCAGTCACCACATCAGCACTGGCCTGACACACTTCAGTCACATCAGCACTGGCCTGACACACTTCAGCCAGCACATCAGCACTGGCCTGACACACTTCAGCCAGCACATCAGCACTGGCCTGACACACTTCAGTCACCACAGCAGCACTGGCCTGACACACTTCAGTCACCACAGCAGCACTGGCCTGACACACTTCAGTCACAGCAGCATTGGCCTGACACACTTCAGTCACCACAGCAGCACTGGCCTGACACACTTCAGTCACCACAGCAGCACTGGCCTGACACACTTCAGTCACAGCAGCATTGGCCTGACACACTTCAGTCACATGTCAGCACTGGCCTGACACACTTCAGTCATAGCAGCATTGGCCTGACACACTTCAGTCACCACAGCAGCACTGGCCTGACACACTTCAGTCACCACAGCAGCACTGGCCTGACACACTTCAGTCACAGCAGCATTGGCCTGACACACTTCAGTCACATGTCAGCACTGGCCTGACACATTTCAGTCACAGCAGCATTGGCCTGACACACTTCAGTCACATGTCAGCACTGGCCTAACACACTTCAGTCACAGCAGCATTGGCCTGACACACTTCAGTCACCACAGCAGCACTGGCCTGACACACTTCAGTCACATCAGCACTGGCCTGACACACTTCAGTCACCACAGCAGCACTGGCCTGACACACTTCAATCACATGTCAGCACTGGCCTGACACATTCAGTCACAGCAGCACTGGCCTGACACACTTCAGCCACCACAGCAGCACTGGCGTGACACACTTCAGCCACATCACACTGACCTGACACACTTCAGCCACATCAGTCCTGGCCTGACACACTTCAGTCACATGTCAGCACTGGCCTGACACACTTCAGTCACAGCAGCACTGACCTGACACACTTCAGCCACCACAGCAGTACTGGCCTGACACACTTCAGTCACCACATCAGCACTGGCCTGACACACTTCAGCCACCACAGCAGCACTGGCCTGACACACTTCAATCACATGTCAGCACTGGCCTGACACACTTCAGTCACAGCAGCACTGGCCTGACACACTTCAGCCACCACAGCAGCACTGGCGTGACACACTTCAGCCACATCACACTGACCTGACACACTTCAGCCACATCAGTCCTGGCCTGACACACTTCAGTCACCACAGCAGCACTGGACTGACACACTTCAGTCACAGCAGCACTGGCCTGACACACTTCAGTCACAGCAGCACTGACCTGACACACTTCAGCCACCACAGCAGCACTGGCCTGACACACTTCAGTCACCACAGCACTGGCCTGACACACTTCAGCCAGCACATCAGCACTGGCCTGACACACTTCAGTCACCACAGCACTGGCCTGACACACTTCAGTCACATCCGCACTGGCCTGACACACTTCAGCCACCACAGCAGCACTGGCCTGACACACTTCAGTCACCACAGCACTGGCCTGACACACTTCAGTCACCACAGCAGCACTGGCCTGACACACTTCAGTCACATCAGCACTGGCCTGACACACTTCAGCCACCACAGCAGCACTGGCCTGACACACTTCAGTCACATCAGCACTGGCCTGACACACTTCAGTCACCACAGCAGCACTGGACTGACACACTTCAGTCACATGTCAGCACTGGCCTGACACACTTCAGTCACCACAGCAGCACTGGCCTGACACACTTCAGTCACATGTCAGCACTGGCCTGACACACTTCAGTCACCACAGCAGCACTGGCCTGACACACTTCAGTCACATCTGCACTGGCCTGACACACTTCAGTCACACAGCAGCACTGGCCTGACACACTTCAGCCACCACATCAGCACTGGCCTGACACACTTCAGTCACATCCGCACTGGCCAGGCTACTAACTCTTCAGCAGCCCTTCACACTCCCATGGATGCCACTGGTCACCAATGACTTTTTTTTTTTTTTTAAAGATTTTATTTATTCATTTTTTCCCCCCAAAGCCCCAGTAGATAGTTGTATGTCATAGGTTCACACCCTTCTAGTTGCTGTACGTGGGACTCGGCCTCGCGTTGGACGGAGAAGTGGTGCCTTGGGGCGTGCCCGGGATCCGAACCCAGGCCGCCAGCATCAGAGCGCGCGCACTTAACCGCTAAGCCACGGAGCCGGCCCACCAATGACTTTTTAACCTTTGATTTGCAATTGCCACACTATTTTATTCCAGTCACAAAGCTCCCCACTGACATCATCGGACAACCTCCGTTTGATCATGTCAATACCCTAGAGCAAAGTCAGCCATCTGTCTGCCGGGTAGCCCCAAGCTCATCATGCTCTCCTTGCCTTCTGCGACGAAGATGGTGTTCATTTCACGCACCTAAAGTGGCAGTTAAGAAAACCTCATTTCACTGTTAAGAATCATCTCTCCTTGACATTCTAGATATTCCCTCCGCTTCTCAACTTCTCAGAAAAGGAAGAAATCAGAAGCTTCCATGTTCTAGAAGTGTCACACAAAAGGCTTTCTAATAGTGTGACTTCATTTGGGTCTCAGCTGTACCTCAATGTTTTGGATTCATCCGTATGGATGCCCCATGCGCACGTACACTCTGCAATGTGTGTATGGTTAGAAATGTACCCAGGAATCTCCTGGGTGGTAGGAAGAGGCATCAAGAGATCTGACAGGTGAAATGAAGAAGCTAGACTAGGTAATGCCAGGATTTCACCCAGCTCTTACTGTGTGTGTGTGTGCATGCCCGTGTGAGTGTATACACCTAATTAAAAGTATTTTAGGACATAAGCAGAGGGCAAATTGGGCCTACTGCCCAGTAAGGCAGGCTGTACGAAACAAGAAATGTTAATAAAAACTGAAAACAAGACTCAACACCACTATTCCATTTCTTCAGGCTTGTGGTGCACTCCCAACCATGAGATGAATCATTATTAGGTCAGTGATAAAGGCGGGAAACCCAGCGAAAATTTTATAAGCTAAAATTTTATAAGTAAAAAAATTGTTATAGGCTGACACAGCTAAAGAACATCGGCAAAGCTGCTGCACAAATTTGCAGGTAAGCGGCAGACTATGTCAGGTAAATAAAATACCGACTTTGAAAATGGCAGTACTAGTGCAATGCTATTTATGCCACGACTATTAAAACTCTGTCCTTAAGAAACACTTTCATCCAATCCTTCATATCCAGGGCCTCAGATTCTTCACTCTGAAGGCTCATTCCACGCTAATCCCACCTTTAAGTGACTGCCTATAACTCACAGAGATCAAAGAGGGAAATGGTGCAGACAAATGGTTTAGGGCCCTTGCCCACATCTGGTCCCCACTGGGAACTGCTGGTCAGATGAAAACTGCGAAATGGAGATTTTATCGTTGT
Source organism: Diceros bicornis minor (assembly GCF_020826845.1). Classification (NCBI taxonomy): domain Eukaryota; kingdom Metazoa; phylum Chordata; class Mammalia; order Perissodactyla; family Rhinocerotidae; genus Diceros; species Diceros bicornis. The sequence continues at coordinate 89,383,200 of NC_080745.1, read as the reverse complement.
GCAACTGGAGGCAACACGGTTGAAGAGGCAAGAATCCGAAAGAACCAGATTTCTGTTACATCGCACTTTTTTTAAATCTTTCACTCAACTTTCACTGCCCCACTCTCACTCCCAACATTTCCAGGGCCTCCTGCGTTCATTAAAGTTCTGGACAGGGACTGCCAGAGAGGGTCTCAGCCAGCTCCAGCCCCCCAGTTTCTCAGTTAGAAAGACAAGGAGGCTGAGTTGTCCTTTCAACTTTAAGGGTCTACGAAGCTCTCATTTCTCTGCCTGCTCTCGACACACGAATAGATATGCTGGGAAGGGTGGTTACTTCTGAATGGTACATTCTTTGGAGAATGCCTGGAAGTTTTTTTACATCTTTTTACCTTTCATATTGCTTGCATTCCATTCATAATTAGCACACAATCTTATTACAAAACTAATAGTTATTATTCTAAAATTAAAAGATACTAAGACTCTAAGCCAAGGGTCAGCAACCTATGGCCCCCAGGCCAAAGCCAGCCACAGCTTGGCTGTGTACCGCCCATAAGCTAAGAATGGTTCCCCTCCCCCCTTTTTTAGGTAAAACTCACATAATATAAAACTAACCATTTCAAAGTGTACAATTCAGCATCATTTAGTACATTGTTGTGCAGCTACCAACTCTATCTAGTTCTAGTTCTAAAATATTTTTCATTATCCCCAAAGGAAACCCCATACCCATTAAGCAATCACTCCCCCCTCCCCCCTTCCCCTAGTCCCTGGCAGCCACCAATCTGCTTTCTGTGTCTACGGATTTGCCTATTCTGGCCATTTCATATAAGAACCATAAGATACATGTCCTTTTCTCTCTGGCCTCTTTCACTTCACATAATGTTTTCAAGGTTCATCCATATTGTAGCATGATCAGCACCTCATTCATTTTTATGGCTGAATAATATTCCATTTTATGGCTATGCCACATTTTGTTTATGCATTCATCCACTGATGGACACCTGGACCACATCATCTTTTGGGTATGAGAGATAGTACCACTGCTACAACCATTCATGTATGAGCATTTGTTTGAATGCCTGTTTTCAATTCTTTGGGGTATAAACCTAGGAGTAGAATTGCTGGATGATTCGTTAGTTCTATGTTTAACTTTTTGAGGTACTGCCAAACTGTTTTCTGGTTTTTACATTTTTAAATGGTTCCCTTTTTAATGGTTATATAAATATCCTCAATTTTGCTTCCTGGTCTGTAAAGCCTAAAGTATTTATTACCTGGAGCTCTGCAGAAAAAGGTTGCTGATCTTACTGTTCCTTTTAACTGTTCAAGCCTTCACAATTACAAAATACTTCAGTATATACGATCTACTTTGACTTCATTGGCTTTTCATCACCACGTTGTGGAGCAGGAAAGACGGGTGGCGAGACCAGCCTTTTACAGATGATCAGAGGCCCTGAAAGCTCTTCAGAGCCTCCCTGGGGTCCCATGACCACCAGGAGCTGGAGCTGGACTCACACCATCTCCCTTCTCAAACCCAGTCTTCCTTCTACTCTCCCTCCTGCTAATCCAATCCTTGCAGTCAACCACACGCACAACCAGACTAAGAAAGCACGTTATTGGAACATTACATTAAAACGGGACTTGAGAAGTAGTCTTGTATAGATGCTGAGAGGAGGGGGAAACTTAGGGGGACATTCTAAGGACAACAAAGCCACAAAGATGCTGCTGATGCCCCCAGTTATCTGAGGAACACATGAACAGAGGTGTGGCTGAAGTGCCCAGCCCCCAACATCACCAAACATGTATGCAGCACGGGACCAGGCGTCCAGCTTAGCTCAGGACAGAGCCCCTTTCTAGGGAGGCCCCCGGTCAGGGATGAGGGAGCTTTAAGGCCATTTAATCTCATCACCCACTGGACCCCTGTACTGACTCTGCCACACGTCCTGGAAGGGGCAACACATCCAGGGATGTGACTTCCCACCAACAGGAGATGTGCGGCTCTCATGGCAGCTCCTGACACTTTGCTGAGATGACATCTCTCTGTCCCTTCGCCTTCATTCAACAAAGTGTGCCAGGGACCACACCAGGTGCAGGGAAAGAGAAAGGAACACAACTCAGCCCTTGCCCTCAAGGGCCCTCTGTCCAGCAGAGGACATGGGTAAGGAGCACACCAACTCCTCCCACGAGACTGGAGTAGAAGCAGGTCATGGAACTGCAGAGAGCAGCATGGAGGAGGGCCCGTCACCCAGCCTGGGTGACTCAAGAAAGGTTTACAAGTTGAGCTGAGCCTGGAAACGCTAGGAAAGTGGTAAATAAAGGGTATTTCCAGGCAGACAGAAGAGCATGTGCAAAGGTACTGTGACCTGCCAGAACACGCAGGGTTGAATGCATCAGAGCCTGGGAATGGAAATACCACCAGACGTCACTGGAGTCAGCCAGACTAAGTCCCATCCGTCCTGCATGTGGGAGTCCCCAGTAGGGGTCCCATCTCCCCTCTTCCTCCCCTTGTGATCCTCAAAGCAACACCCCCCAAGAACAATCTGAAGAAACTTGGCAGCCTGGCCACGGTGCCTGGAGGACCAAGACGCATTCTTGCCTTTGAAAAATGGGCAGCAGAACACACATGACGTTAGAAGGATTTGAAAACAAATCTTGTGAAGTTAATAGAAGCACAGCAGTTTGGAAGAAAAATAATCACATTTCCCTCCTGCTAAATCATTATTTGCCCCTGGTAAAGTCAATTATGTTAAGGAAAATAAGTTATTATTTTAGAAAAAAAAAAAAAAAAGAGGCTTGATAAGTGCCTTTATTCCAGCAAATAAAACTCCGAGAGCAAATGCTTGAGTTCCTGAATTTATGAGGGTCGTGGGGCAGCCGGAATGGTATCTCCTAGACAAAATGTTGGGGATGGTCTGTAATTCCTGCGGCAACTGCGCATCTTGCCCGGGACCTGAGCTCCAAACTGCCGTCTGTCTCTCAGCAAGGAGAAGAAACACAGCTGGCTCCTGATCATCTTTGTGCAGCCAGGGCGCCTGGCCGGGGGCCCCCGCCACGCTTCCTTGTCTCCTCCTCCTCATCCTCTTGCCCAACACACACCTTTCAGGAATCAAGTCCTGCAGGTTTCTCTCTTTTCTTCCCAAACGTGCAGGAAAGACTTTGCTCCCAAAAACAGTCACAAGACTACCAAGTCATGACTACTGAGTGCATCAGGCATTCTCAACAGGGAGCCAAACTGCCCCCCAGTGCCATGTGGCAATGTCTGGAGCTATTTGGGGATGTCACCACTGAGGGGAGGGGAGTACTACTGGCATGTAGTGGGTAGAAGCCAGGGATGCTGCTAAGTACCCCACAATACACAGAACAGCCTGGCACGACCAAAAGTTATCCAACCCAGAATGTCAACAGTAAACAGGTCAAGCAACTTGCCCTATAGGAATTAGCTCATTTAGCCCTTGAGCAATCGTGTAAGGGGGAAACTACTGTCACCCATGGTCCACAAGTGAGCAGACTGGGGCACAGAGGGCTGCAGATCCCCCCAGGCATCTCAACTCGTGCACTACGGACGGTCCTGGCTTTGACGCGGCAGCCTTCACTGGAAGCACTTTCTTTGCGGTGAGGTCAACAAATATTTGCAGGGAGAAGGCACTGGACGTCACATAGGTCACCTCCTGGGCAGCACCAGCTACCGCTGGGCAGAGCTAGCCTCTCTCACCCAGACTCAGGGCCAGCTGCTCCAGGCCCCTGGCTGTGCACCACTGACCAGAGCTCATCCTCCTGACCACGCAGTTCCATCAGCCCAGAATCTGCTTTAGGGGACTCTAGTTGATGAAACTAAGAAGGGAAGACCACAGTGCTGTGAGCTCAGGAAGAGGCAGGCCTCTGGTCCCCTGGATCCTGACTCCCTGCCCCCGGGGCGTGATTGCCCCCTCACTGCGCTCTTTCCACTCCACTCCCCTCTCTCCTCCCTCCTCCCTCCCAGGTCCTGGGGACTGAGGACCATTCTCACTGGGCAGTCTTTACACACATGCCTCACAGCCCCCGGGGTTGGGAACAAAGGGGATAGTCAATTTTGGAAGGGGTTAGGAGGCTGAGGGGTTAGGAGCCTGATTGCAGGCTGAGGCCTGCAATACCGGGGAGGGTGGGTGGGGGAACAAGTCACATTTGGCACAAACCCTATCACACTAAGGCAGCAAATCACAGACCATGACCTGGGACCAGCCAGGCACCCAGACAGACAGCAGCGTAGCAGGAAATGAGGCCAAGGAGGCCAGGACAGGCATTTTAAAAGGCCTCCGAGCAGACGGCAGCCACCACAGTCTGAGAACTCCGATCAGAGAACCCAAGAGCCCAGGATGGATGCTACGCTCTGAGAAGACAAACAGAACGTGTTGGTTTAGCCGCGGAAAAAATCAAACAGATCCACATCCTTGCAATCCCTCAAAGCTCCAAAAACCATAGAGCTTTTGTAATTCATTTAATGTCAAAAATCTAGTCCGAGTGCAGATGAGGCTAATCATAGGTCACTTCCCTCCCATCACGAATGCCCATACACTCAGGCAGCTGCATCCATATGTCTGACTGCGGGGCGTTGCCCGGACCTGCTGGGAGCAGTCAGCGCACGAGCCATCTGCACGGGTACCACCTTTCTCTGCATACTGAGACAAACCTGAATTTTGAAACAGCACTAGCCCCAAGAAGTTCAGATAAGAGACTATTGACCTGTACCAGGATATAAGCCCCATGAGGGTGGCTCTGGATCCCCAATGGCTAAGAACAAAGGCGGCAAGCAAACACGAAGGAAGGGAGGGAGAGAGGGAGGGAGGAAGGGAGGAAGGAAAAGAGGGAGAAAGGGATGGTGGGAGGGACGGAGGTAGGGAGGAAAGAGTTACTTGAAGGCACAGTTTTCTTTCTTTTTTTTTTTTTTTGGTGAGGAAGATTGGCCCTGAGCTAACATCTGTTGCCAATCTTCCTCTTTTTGCTTGAGGAAGACTGTCCCTGAGCTAACATCCGTGCCAATCCTCCTCTATTTTGTATGTGGGTTGCTGCCATGGCATGGCTCGATAAGCGGTGTGTAGGTCCGCATGGGGATCCGAACCTGCAAACCCCAGGCCACTGAAGCAGAGCTGGCAAGCCCAACCATCACATCACCTGCTGGCCCCAGGCAGTTTTCTTTTACAGACAGGTGCCACTTAACGACGGGCAGATATTCTGAGAAATGGCAGGCAATTCCGTCAGGCAATTCTGTCACCATGTGAACATCACAGAGTGGACTTACACAAACCTGGATGGTATAGCCTACTACACACCGAGGCTATATGGTACTAATCCCATGGGACCACTGTCGTACATGCCATCCATCGTTGAACAAAACGTCGTTACGCAGCTCCTGACTGTATCTCTAATTTCTCTGCGGCTTACGACAATTGCGTTTACCACTGAAGCTGGGACACACTTACCTTCGTCACTATTCATCTCTACACGTGGAGTGAACTGCCCAGGTTAGCTGCTCAGGCAGAGTGCTCATCGGCTCACAATGTTAGTCAATTACTAGATAACTTGTCTAGTAATAAATAAAATAGAAATTACAAAATTTTAAGAAAAGTGAAGCTCACAATGCCACACTGCCCTTTTCCAATTAAAAAGTGATTAAAACCATCACCAGAAATTGCATCTTTTCTCTATAATAAGTTAATATCAATAACATAATAAGTGAATATTAATAACAACGTGGAGCAGTACATTTTCCTGCTGAAAGCTCTCCTGCATACATTATCTTGCTGGCTCCTCCAGGCACAGCTGAGAGGTGAACACAAGCGTTATTATTTTCCCATCTCCTAGGAGAAGGGCCTGAGGCTCGCGGAGGGTGGATGAGGTTGTGTAAGTGTTGCGCCCAAGCCTGGATTCCAGGCATTCCGACTCCCAATCAAATGCTCTTTACCCTACACCATACTGTCCCCACCCCTAACTTTCAGTTACTGTAGTTGGGACTATAGTTGTGATTTAACTTTACAGCCTTTTTCGATGCATGCTTAGCCATAAAGATGTGTTATTTCAGAATATAAAGATTCCATTCTAATAAAGAAACAAAAACCAACACTTAGAAACAAAGACACAGTTCTCATTAGCAGGCTTATGCACACCACCTTCTGAGGCCCAAAGAATTCAGCAGGCATGGGGTCTGGGGATGCTGTGCACATTTTAGGATGGTGAGAATAGGAACTGCCAGGCAAATATGAAGACGACTCATTTAGAAAGCAGCTTTCCTATGCTCACGGGTCCACTTCCCCCAGGAGCACCCTTCTGGGTTAAGTACACGGTGAAGAACATCGTGAAATCTACAGGACACAAGGAGCAGAATCCACACCAAGGAAAAAGGCACCATCTGTCCTCATTTACATCTTTTCACATCTCTTCACATCTTTGAAGGAGTTGAGACTTCTGTTCTGCCAAGTGACTCTCAGGGATGAGAAGGTGTGAGAACTTACGATCCCTGGGCTCAATGCCCATAATGCTAGAGGGTCCATCGTAACTCTTACGGACTGATGGAAAGCAAGTGCCAACAGGAACATGTGGAGATCACCAATATTCCCATCCTCCTCTCCCCACAGGGAACATACCAGACTACATTTCCAAGCCCTACGTGCTGTTAGGTCCGGCCAGGGCCTGAGGTCTGGGCAAACGAATGTGAGCAGAAGGATGGGCACCACCTCCAGCCCTGGCAGGGAAGAAAATCTCCTGTGCACTGTCCTTCATCTCTTTCTTTACCCATCCACAAGTTGAAAGGCAAGAAGCTCAAGAGTCTAGTGGAGGGCAGAGCCACAGGAGAGAAGAGGCCTGAGTCCCAGAATGACTCCATGGAGCAGAGCCCCTGTGCCCCCTCCCTCTTGGACTGTGACATGAAGGAAAAACAAACTTTTATTATATGAAGCCAGTGAAATGCTGGGGCTGTTTGTTTCAGCAGCTAGCCAACCCTAATTCAGAGAGGAATTCACCACAGTTACATTTATATATACAAGTGTATCTAATGTAGCCAACTAAGTTAAACAAAATCACTCAAGAAGGCATATAAATTTTTTATCACACTCCTGAGGAACTGCAGCAGCAAACTGCAACTGTAAACAGCAGCTGCACCAGGATAAAGAGACTGAGTTACATTTTTGATGAGAGATTTATCCAGAGGAGATTTAGAGCTCTGCCTTCATCTGGTCCCTTCAGGACCCCTGGGAATCAATAGGAACTCCAGCCCCTGATCTGACCTCAGAGCAAACATTAAAATTCTAGGAAGCCATTAAACTTCTCTCCCCATCTTCTACCCTCCCCTTACAACAATGGATTTGGAGATGAGGTCTTTAAAGAGGTGATTAAGGTAAAACGAAGCCATAAGGCTGGGCTCTAATCCAATGACTGGGGTCCTTATAAGAAGAGGAAATTAGGACATAAACACACACAGAGGGAAGACCATGTGAGGACACAGGGAGAAGGGACCATCTACAAACCAAGGAGAGGCCTCTGAAGGAACCAGCCCTGCCCACACCTTGATCTTGGAGTTCTAGCCTCCAGAACTAGGAGAAAATAAATTCCTGTTGTTTAAGCCACCCAGTGTGGTACTTTGTTAAGGCAGCAGCCTAATACATACTTTACACACTGATTTGAATGACAGCCCCCAAATTCCCACTGTATTAATAAAAGCAAACTTAGGAACAATGCTATTGCTATTTGCATAACCATGTTTCCAATCTGCCTTAAGGTATACTGGTTCCTGTGACCCTCCCACCAGCCCGACCTCCTACAGGAAGCAAAGCATTATCAACCCATTTTGAAAATGTGGAAAAGGCCTGGAGATGTTCAAAGACTTGTCTCAGGTCGCATGAATGAAGAGTGGCAGGCAGTGTCGGGACTAAAACTCAAACTCCGACCCCTCATTGGGGTCCCCTCCTCATTGCCTACCTCACAGAAGACCCTCTCAAGACACTGAAGGAGTTTGAAAAGTGACCATCTTGCCAGCGGTGTAAAGCACTGTTGATCTGCCTACAAGCCTCCCACTCCTGATCTTCTCTTCAAACTGGACTCAGGGCCCTTCCGTGAACAAATTCAACAACTTCACAGCTCAGCGGTCCTGCTCCTGCTGTCCGTCCTGCGAGCACCACTTCTGCCAGCAGCGTTCCCTGGAACCACAGCACAGGCTTCTGCCCACGGACTCATCTCCCAAATTAAACCAAGACAGCCCTCAAGGATGGGCTGCAGTAGGGAAATGCAAATCCAAACCACAATGACGCCACTACACACCTTTCAGAGCAGCTAAAACAGACAATAGGGACAAGAAGAAATGCTGGTGAGGTTACAGAGAAACTAGATCACACATACATGGCTGGGCGGAATGGGAAATGGTACAGCCACTCTAGAAAAGTCTGGCAGTTTCTTAAAAAGCCAAACATGCAACTACCATACAATTCAACAGTTACACTCCTGGGCATCTAACCCAGAAAATGAAGGCTTCCATTCACACAAAAACCTGGACATGAATGTTCACAGCTGCTTTATTTGTAAAAGGCAAAACCCACATGTCCATCGAAGGGTGAATGGTTAAAGCATCTGTGGTACATCCATGCCATGGAACACTACTCAGCAATGAAAAGGAGCAAACTACTGATACACACCACCTGATGAATCTCCAGAGAATTATGTTGAGTTAAAAAAGCCAGTCCAAGAAGGTTACATACCGTATGGTTCTGTTCATGTAACATTCTTGAAATGATAAAATTATAGAAATGGAGAACAGATGAATGGTTGCCAGGGATTCTGTGGGAGGGAGGAAGGAGATGGTGTGGCTATAAAAGAACAACATGTCGGGTCCTTGGGGTGATGGAAATGCTCTGTATTTTGACTGTATCGATGTCAATATCCTGGTTCTGATATTGTACTGTAGTTTTGCAAGATATAACCTTGGGGGAAACTGGTAATGGGTACATGGGATCTCTCTGTATCATTTCTTACAACTGCATGTGTCCATAATTATCTGAAAATACAAAGTTTAACGAAGAAAAAAAGAGAGTGGAAGGAAGGAAGAACAAAGAAAGGAGAGTGAGCAAGCAAACAAGCTTGGGCAAAGGCACTGTGGGCAAAGGCATTCTCTGATGTACCCAGCAAAGGACTCAACAACGCCCTGTTTCTTTCTTCATCTTTCACTACCTGTATCCTCAGAGGTCACAAGAGAACAAGAGAAAGAACCATTCACACATCCTAAGACAATCCTGATAAGACGTCTGATATTCTAAGGCAAACAATGGCACAATAAATTTAAAATTTTTATAATGTTCCCAAAGTAAAATCGGGTTTGTAGAAATATAATATGGCCTAATTTGGTTTTTCTGCAACTCCAGTGAATGAAAATGTCTGCATTTCTATTTACTTATGATCAAATCTAATTTTTCTTCCCCAGAGTAGCAGCTTGCTTGCTACTCTAGATAACAAGATATCTCTCTGCAACTCCCACACTCCCAAATTTATTTGGACATTACACTCTTCCCAGCAATTATCATTACTCACAGCTAATCTGAATACACACAAGTCATGCTCCCCAACACCAAGCAAATGTCACTTCCCCCCAATATAGGGACAAAACACATCACTAAGAAATCAACTTTTGAGGAAAAGCATTCTTCCAGCAACTGTGACTGTTAAATCCAAACAGGAAATCACTTGTCACTACATTTCTAAACTGTGCTTTACTGGGCCAGCCCCATGGCTTAGCAGTTAAGTGCACGCGCTCTGCTGCTGGTGGCCCAGGTTCGGATCCCGGGCGCACACCAACGCACTGCTTCTCCGGCCATGCTGAGGCCGTGTCCCACATACAGTAATGTGCACCTATGACATACAACTATCTACTGGGGCTTTGGGGGAAAATAAATAAATAAATAAAATTATAAACTGTGCTTTACTAAATAAAAATTAATGAAAGCAGCACTCCATTGAGTTCTTGGCTTATCTCAAACACGGTGCTCCGTGCTCTGCCAACATTATCTCAATGAATCCTCACTGGTCTTTGCGTAGGCAGGCTTCGCTCCACTTTCCGGGTGAGGAAACTGAGGCTAAGAAAGCACGAGTAATTTGCTCTAGGGTCACTTAACAAATAAAAGCCAGGAGTTAAAGGAGTCTGTGGCGCCACGCCCACATCCCCAGTTTGAGAGCTCTACCTGGAAGAGGCCAGAGGGAAGAGCACACACTTGGTCCACTGGTGGTCAATCTGCTTCAAAACAAAGCTAAAGGCTAGAAAGAGAACCTTACTCTCCCACCGCCCTCTACACCACCTCTCTTAGTTTCCTATTGCGGCCATAACGAACTAGCACACCCAGAGCAGCTTCAAACCACCCACATTTATTATCTCACAGTTCTCCAGGTCAGATACTCAGCGGCTCTGGGTATCAGTCAAGGTGTTGGCCAGCAGGGCTCCTGTGGGAGCCTCTGGTCTGGGATGAATCTATTTCCAGGCTCATCCAGGCTGGGACTGTAGGATTGAGGTCCCCGTTTCCTTGCTGGCTGTCAGCTGGGGGCTGCCCCTAGCTCCCAGGGGCCTCTCTCTGGTCCTTGCAAGGGGCTCCCTACATCTCAGGGCCAGCAACTGTGCAATGAACCCTTGCCAGCCTCAGAATCTCTCTGACTCCACCTCTGCATCTTTCTTCAAGTCCCTCTTCCGTGACCAGCCAGAGAAAGTTCTCTGCTTTTTGGGCCCACGAGCATAATCCAGGCTCATCTCCCCATCTCAAGGTTCATAACATTAATAACATCTGCAAAGTCTCTTTTGCCATGTCACATACCATATTCATAGGTTCTCAGGATTAGGGCATGGACATTTTTGGGGAGCCATTATTCTGCCTCCCACACTATCACTGAGAGGTGAGCATAGCATCTTCAGTTGTGACTCTAGAACATGCTGTATCTTTTTACCTACTCTTAGGAAGAGGATCCTGTGAACACAATTTTATTGGTGTTGGGAGGTAAGACTCTTGAGTTGCTGGGGGTGATGGAAAAGTTCATGTGGTCCAAGCCCTGGTGTGACAGCTCCATCAAAGTTCACGCCTGTGTCAATAAGCCAAGTCTATAAACACTGACCCACCAAACTCAAGCCCAAGGGAAGAAATTAACAGGCTAATAAGTTTCACGGGCAACTCCCCACCCCCACCTCCACTGGAATGAATCTGGGGAACCAGCATTTCCTGCCTTTGCTGAGGAAGCAACACATCAGCTGTTTACTCCTTCCCTGATTTTACAAAATAAATAAATAACTGAAGTGTCTCATTTACAAACAATGCTTCTAACAGAGTCCAAGTCCTCGCAAACAATGAGCTGTGATTCATGTTTCCAAATGAGATGGAGTTTTATCATTTTCTTTCCCCTCGTGATTCATTCATTGCCCAAGTCAGTGGCCAGAGTGGAAGCGTGGCCCACCCACAGATCCACCAGAAACCCTCTAGGGAAACAGAGCCCTGTTGTTAGGCTCCCCAAAAAAACACTGTGGTTGGTAAGGGGGATCTCCAGTAATTTTCCCTTAGGCAGAAACAGCCAAATAGCTAATGGGAATGAATCCCTACATCCCAGCACTTACATCTCCCCAGTCCACACCCTTCTTGAGGACAGTGGAATCCTCCCAGTGCATCCCAGACACATGGGAAGCCTGGGATGACCCCAATGCAAGCACCCCAGCCTTCCCTTCTGCCCAAAATCGGTCCAGGCCCGTCTGCCCTCCCTGAAGGGGCTCTAGTCATTTAAAGCTCTTTCTGATGCTGAGTGAGTTGTGCTGTCTTATTTCCACCCAGTTCAGCTGCCTCATCTCGAGCTGGTGAAACTAAGCAAAACAGCCCCCTCTCCTCTACCTGACAGCCATTCACAGCCTTCCTAGACATGCCTGGCACAACCATCCAGGATACTTTTCTTTGGAAACTTTTCAATACAAAGTTTTCTTAAAACCAAAGTATTAGCCAAAGGTGTGATCTTAGAAGTCACTGCAGTGAGTGCCAGGGAAGCTTCTGCAAGGCATGTGACTTGATGGGGAGGAACACAGCCACGTTCTTGCCCACAGCCGCCTGCCCAGTGAGGAGACCCTGCTCGCTCTATCCCTGAACTTACCCTTTGGTCTTCTCTAGACACAAGGGTCAAGCCACTCTATAGGTGTCCACACTTACAGTGTCCTCACTGACACCATCAGGTCACCCTGGGAGCAAAGGAAAGGCATCAAAGTGTCTTAGGATGTGGTGCTGCTCCAAAGAGAAGCCCCTCCCCCTCTCCTGGTGCACAGAGTGGGGGAGAGCGTGAACTCTAGAGCCACAGGCAGGGTTCAAATCCAGGAAGTAGCACTTACAAGTGGTGCGAGAGAGGGCAAGCAATTTATCTTCTCTCTGCCTCTGTAAAATGGGAGTGATGGTAGTCACCACTGCCCAGGACTGAGAGGCAAGCCCTGGGCCAGAGCTAGAGCTGCTACCTGCCTACTCTGCAGGGCAGTGGGTCACCTGCTCCTCTGCTTGCCTCCTGCCTCTCCGCAGTCCTCCAGCTCCTCCTCCATCTCTCGGTGCTGTGTTCCCTGCGGATCTGTCCTCAGCTCTCTCCTCATACACATCACCCCAGCAGGCTCACCACAGCCCGGACCCCCACTGCCGCCACACCTGAAGCAATCTCAGCCAGCATCTCCACCCCAAACCTCCCTCATCAAATGCAGATTAAGGAGGACCTTTCTATCAGGATGTGCCGCGGGGCTGAATCCATGTGGAGGCGCATAGGGTGCACGCTCAGCACGCAGTCAGAAAGCCCACCTCTGCCGCTACTCTTGGTGCATGTCTGAGCCTCAGTTTCCACATCTCCAGAAAGAAGGTTGGAAAGGAGCTCAGCCATAGTGGTCCTGAAGCAAGGAGGGCCCTCTGCTCCCCGGTATGGAACAAGCCATCGTGGGCTCAGAGGGGTACCCAGTCTCAGGACTGTTCCCAAGGCCACTGTCCAAGCCAGCTCCACTGCATGTGGCTGACATGTAGCAAAGATAAACAACCGGAGTCACAGAGAGGAGAGCCCCCCGGGGCTGGAGCCACCCAGGAGGCTTCCGGAAAGTCAGAGGGCCAGGACTGAAGCAGACCAGCAGTGGGCAAGACACTCCTGGAGTCGCCACGGGAGTGCGCGGGCTCAGAGACAGGAGGACAGGAGGGCTGCGGGAGGGGAGCGGGGACCCTGGGGGGGCACAACCTGGCGGCAGAGGGGAGGCCAAGGTCACAAAAGGCCTTACAAGTCAGGCAGACAGTCTGGCCTGGGTGGGGAGGTGGTCCACCACTTTGGATTGAGAAGCAGGAGAAAAGTGAGACTAAAAGCCACCGGGAAGATCCGGGGATCCCGGAGAGCAGCCGCGGCCAGACCGGGGCCCGGGGTAGGCCAGTTCAGAGAAGGCAAGAAGCCACAGGCCTCGGCAGGCCGGGCTGCGGACCCCTGCGGAGGACGGCAGAGCGGAGCCGGGCTGGGGGCCTGTTTCTTTGCCGTTCAAGAAAGCCTCGCTCTCTGGAATGTGTATTCACTCCGTTCGAAATGTAAACTTGCAACCCGAGTCTCCGTACTCCCCTCAGGAAACGACAAAGAGCAGCGGAGCCAAAACAGGTCCCCGTCCTCCCAACGCGCTCTCCGGGCCCCGGGGCCACCAGAGCGCTCAGCTGCTCCGCTCCGAGGGTCCCGCACGGCCCAGGGCACGAACCCCAAGTGGGGGGAAGCGCGCTCGGCCCGCCCGGGTGGCGCACGCCACTTCCTACTGGGGGAGACCACAATTCTTCGCTTTGATCATTGCAACCTGAAACCGTCCACATGAGCCCCAGACACTGCACAAAACTTCATACAAAAAGCAAAAAGGCGCGGCAGAACAATGACGCCGGGCTTCCCGGCCGGGCCCAGCCAAACTCAAGGCTTCGGCCGCGGGCAGAATGGGACCTCCGAGTTAGGGGCAGCCCGGGAGGCTGCAAGGCTCCGCCACTGGTGTGCCCGCCCGAGAACTGGATGTCGGAGAGGACACCCTCGAAAAGTGGCACAACCCGCCCCTCACCCCCGCGTGTCCCCGGCCCGGCTCGCCCGGGCTCCAGTGGGGGCGCGGGGCCAGCGTGCGCCCGGGGTCCGAGCGGGCAGCGCCCGCCGACGGGGCGCGATCGGGCACTCGGCCGGGCGGCGCGGGCGCGCGGGGCGGAGACGCGTCTTCCCGGCCGCCCCGGCCACTCTGCATCCCGCCCGCACCGCCCGGGCCGGCGGCAACAGGCTCCGGGCACCCCCGCCCGCCGCCCGCGCCCCGCCGGGGCCCCCGGCCGCCCGGAGCGCCGCGCCCCGAGAAGTTGGGGCAAGTGGCGGGGCGGCGGCGGGGACGCGGGCGGCGGCGGCGCGGGACAGGCCTGGCGCGAGGTGGGGCGGCGCGCGGTGCTCACCCACGCCGTATTTCTCCTCTCTCTTGGTGGGCACCCAGCGCGTCATGGCGCCGCGCGCGGCCCGAGCCCCAGGCCACCGCGAGAGCCGCCGCCGCCGGTCGGGCAGGAAACTCCGCGCCTAGGCCGCCATTTTCCATTCCTTTCGAGCCGCGACAGGATGGGGAGGAAAAAGTTTGCGGCGGAGGCGGTGTCATGTGGGACGGGGCGGGCGGAGCGTCGCGGGCCGGATGGGAAAGGCCGGGAGCTCCGGGGAGAGGCGGGACGGCCTCGGGCTGCGCGCCCGCCCTCGCGCGCTCGGACTCGGCTGCGCTCCACGCCCGGGGACCCCGCGGCCGCCGCCGACCCAGGCCCAACGACCGCTCCGCCCCTGGATCCCGGCGCGCCCCATCCTGTCCCCACATTCCCGGCCCACGGACACCCCCGATGGAGCACCCCCCGCAGGGGCCTAGTCTTTTCATTATCCGCGGAGTTTCCTTCAATCAGTGAGCCCTCCTGGGGACTGGGTCTCATACAATGAGAGGGGTGCGCCCCCGGGGGAGAGGGAGTTCTATGAGATTTATGAAGTGTGTGGTTTGTACAGCACGGGAGTTAGACGGGCGCCTGGTGATGTAAGGTCCCCAAATCAGATTCCGCCTTGGTGGAGAGTCCTGGAGCAGAGCCAACCGGGAGCTCCACTGGGAGGAGCCTTCCAGAGCACGTGGTTCATTCTTTCATTTGAAGGACTTGAACTGAGCACCTACCCCGTGCCCAGGTGTGCTAGGGGGTGTAGGGGGTGATGCGTAAAGGTAACAACAAATAGGTAGGCCAGCTTTGAGTGCTTGGGCAAGGACACCCAAGGTGAGGGGAAGAGATGGTGCAGTGCTGGTGAGGGAGTGTTTTCCAGGGAGGTGACCTCTGGCTTGAGTGCTGGATGAGTGGAGCTACCCAGAGAGGCCAGGAGGGAGAGGCAGACGGAGCCTGCTAAGGCCCCGAGGCCTCAGCCTCCTTGGGCTTGCAGAAACTTCTGCTGGTTCACTGGGACTGGAGGACTGTGAAGCGGGAGAAGAGAGGAGGTAGGATTGGTGCTGGCGGGGAGAGGATACTCCAGGCCAGGCCTAGAGCAGACACACATGACTTCTTAGGAGCTTCTTCACGCAGTAGGTGAGTTCTCAGACTCGCCTGTTTCCCATGCCGGTAACAGATGGCGCTTCGGAGTTTCCAGGGAAAACTTTAAAACAACACACACACCTATTTATTTTTACCGTAATTTTGGAAAAGAATAGAAAAATTAAAACCAAGAAATGGAGGAGGAAGGAGACAGCCTCGGAAAGAAGGCAGTCCACTAAATGGAGGAAGTTTGGCTTCACGGACTATTAACCGGCTGTCCTCCTCTCTCTCATGCCCCCAAGAACTAGTGACAACAGCAGGAGGCCCGGAGCCTTCAAGGATTGGAGGAAAGAAGGTAAAAAGATGGAAGGCTTCCGTGGGGTAGGGACAACGCTGGGTGGCAGAGCTGGCGAGGGGGCCAGTGGGGCCTGGGAAGGGCCAGATGGGCCATCATTTTGCTGCAGAGATTGCCCGTCGCCTGCCTTCGGGGATGCTCTGAGCCAGGGAAATCTCACCATTCAACCCAGAATGCAGAGTAAATAAACACTGTGGAACGTCCCCAGAGCTCGTCAGTTTGGGTGGATGAGAAGAAACCTACTGTATACAAGAGGATACAGTGCCATTGCCTTTGACTTGAGAGTTTGTGATAATCGACCACAGATTCACAGAAAGTCACAGGCCTTGTTTTATTGATAAAGAACTTAAGTCTCACAGAGGGAAGGTGACTGGGTTCCAGTCTCACGCAGCCTCATGCGTGCACTTAAAGCCTTCTGTGGAAATTAGAAACTTCAGGGGCGGGGCCAGCCCTCCCTGTGGTGTAGCAGTTGAGTGTGCGCGCTCCACTGCTGGCGGCCCAGGTTCGGATCCCGGGCACGCACCGACACACTGCTTGTCGGGCCATGCTGTGGCAGCGTCCCATGTAAAGTGGAGGAAGATGGACACGGATGTTAGCTCGGGGCCAGTCTTCCTCAGCAGAAGAAGAGGATTGGCATGGATGTTGGCTCAGGACTGATCTTCCTCACAAAAAAAAAAAAAAAGAAAGAAACCTCAGGGGCTCAGGCCCTGAACCCATGGCCTGGTGACTTGGACCTCTTGAAGGAGAAGCAACTGTAAAGGTGCTGTACAGGAGAACTAGGGTGCTCCAAGACAAATGACATGGTGGCCTGACCTACCCTAGGTCAAGATGGGCTTCCTTGAGAAAACAATGTAAGCCCAGACTTTAAGGATAAGCAGAAAACTAGATAGGTGAACTACTGAGGGAGCAGCATGTGCAAAGCCCCTGGGGAGGCAAGGCACACACAGCCTTCAAGGAACTGAAAGGCCAGTGTTGCTGAAGCATAGGGAACAACAGGAAAGTGGCACAAAATGAGCCTGCAGTAGAAGGGCTTTCTAGGTTTTGCCAGGAATTCAGAATTCTGCAAAGAAAACCTGGAAAACAAATTTTGGTGATCTTTTCCTTCTCTTTTATGCCCAATTTCAATTCTGCTTGTGTGGCTACCCGTTGGGGAAGATGGCATGTTGTAGCAAAAGACCAGGGGCTTGAGAGCCATGCAGACCTCGGAGGCCTGGCCTTGCCATTGCCAGCTGTCTGACCGTTCTCCTTCCATTTGGGGCCATTTTCTGTTTCTAAGCCTTCAGGTTCTGACATCCCTACATATAAAGTAGGGACGATGCTACCAACCTCATTCTGAGAGCTGTTCTGAGGATCACAGGAGAAGATGCGTCTGCACAGCTAAGACATTGTAACTGTGGTTGGCTTTCTCTGACGCTGCCTCCTCTTCGTTTGATGAGCTCAAACATTCACATTTTCTGGAATAGTCGCCACTTTCGTGCTGATAAAAGTGACCCACTGAATATATAAATAAATGTGGTGTGGAATTGTGTACTTCTGTAAGACTGTCATATAAATAAATTTCTAAATCAGAGCTTAAAAACTCCAGATGGAGCATGGACACTGTGTTTGAGACACTGAGGTTTTGCCTTATTGTGACGTGTGCCCAAGCTTGGCTGAGAAGTTGTACATGCGGCCGCAGTCCTTGCAGCCCTGAGGAGGTTCGTCAGCATTCCCTGGCTGACCCCGGCCATGGCCTCGTCTTGTGGCTCTAAATCGAGTCCATGGCCCTGGCTCATTGCCCTGTGGTTGCCTGAGCTTGGGACTGGCTCCACCTCCGATTCCAGGAGCCCTGGGGTTTGGTCAGTTGGCATTTTTAACTCCTGAGTGGACATGACTGGGCCACAGATCTCAGCAATATCTCAGGCATCGTGCAGGACTTGGGTCTGCACCATGCTTGCAGGTGTGACCCGCCCAAGAGCACTGGGGCTCCCAGTGACCCAGTCCTAAGCATCAGTGGGAGGTCAGACTAGTGACTCCCTCCCAAGATAGGGCAGAATTTTGGGATGGAGCAAAAAAAACCAAAATCGATATTATAGTTTTGGTTTTTTTTTGTTTTGTTTTATTTTTTTGTGAGGAAGATCAGCCCTGAGCTAACATCCACGCCAATCCTCCTCTTTTTTTGCTGAGGAAGACTGGCCCTGGGCTAACATCTGTGCCCATCTTCCTCCACTTCATATGGGACGCCGCCACAGCATGGCCTGACAAGCGGTGCGTCGGTGCGTGCCCGGGATCCCAACCGGGGCCGCCAGCAGTGGAGCGCGCGCACTTAACCGCTACGCCATGGGGCCGGCCACGATATTATAGTTTTAAATTTTGAAAAAAATTTTTTTTTAATTTGAAAAAATTTTCCATATTCACGTTGCACACTCAGGAGGTAAATTCAGCAAAATCTTCCTTGGGGGAGATACTAGAAGGCACAGTGAGGGGCGGGGCATGTTCATCTGGGGGCAAGGGCACAGATGAGAATGAGAAAGGGAGGGATGGATTTTGCACACTTCAAACAGGGAGTGACCGCAGGCTGCTGGCCAGCTGAAAGGGAAGGAATGTGGTCTTGCAGGGAGGCGTCTAATAGCTGCCCCCTTTGACCCAGTGGCAGATCTTGGCATCCTATTAGATGACCAGGCCTGTGGTCACAGCACACAATGTCACACAGCACAAAATGTGTAATCAAGACTTTAGACGGAACTTGCAGTTCACAGCAAATAGAGGAGATTGAGGAACAAGTTGAACACCACAAGGAATATGGTCAGACAAAGCTGGGAGGGAGGACCTTCTCTAGGACACTGGTCTAGTGTCGTCAACAAGTCGATATTATTGAAAAAGAATATAGGGCTGGGAGAGAACTGTTCTAGATTTTAAAAGACTTAAGAAATATAACATTCAAATGCAATGTGCGGTCCTTGACCCAATACTGGCTGCTAACAGACCAATTCTAAAAGACGTTAAGGACAACAGGGGATTTTAACTCAGGACCAGTATTATATAATATTTTTAAATTATTATTTATTTTGCAAGGTGTAATAATAGTGTTATCGTGGCTATATCGAAAATGTGCTTGTATTTTAGAGATGCGTGCTGCAGTGTAGAAGTGAACTGTCACTGTGTTTGTCATTGACTTTATTACAGCAAAAACAAAACGAAACGAAGCAAGAGTGGTCAGTCTAGGTGTTGGGTCTGTGAGTGTTTCATCTCTCTACTTTTTTTATATGTTTGAAATTTTTTATAAAATAAAGTGAAGGAAGGGAAGCGCTTGAGATTTAAAAACCAGTTTGAGAAGCAGAGGCCTGGCCTGGCTTCACCCTAAGAGCTTGGGCCCTGCCTCACCTCCAGATGCACTGCTCAGCGCTCTCTGTGCAGGTTATTACAGCAGACCCTGGGTGTTCAACTTCAACCAGCTCCGCAGAGCAAATATGTTGTTCAGTAGAGGATGCTGCCTGCTGTGCTAATGTGCCTTGTGGGCAAATGTGACTGTGAATGTAAATGCAGACCAAGCAGTCCTTCCCACACTGAGCACACACAGCAATGAGCTCTGGAGCTGGGGGCCGGGGCACCTGCAGGAGGCGGAGGTCCTAGAATGGAAGGAGCCCTGGATCTGGGTTGCAAGGCCTGAGGTGGTCAAGGCCTTGCCCCTGGAGGCTGGATGCCCTCAGGGTCCCCTTCGGGGCCTCAGTATCCTCAGATGGTGCAGGGTGGCATTCACAAAATCAGCCAGACACGTGACCAAGACCTTGGCAGCTGTCTGACTCTAGGAAAGTTACCTGGCTGCTCTTAAGTTTCCTTGTTTTTAAAATAGTCTGACTGGGCCGGCCCCGTGGCTTGGTGGTTAAGTGCACACGCTCCGCTGCTGGCAGACTGGGTTCGGATCCCGTGCGCGCACCGATGTACCACTTCTCCAGCCATGCTGAGGTCGCATCCGATGTACAGCAACTAGAAGGATGTGCATCTACGACATACAACTATCTACTGGGGCTTTGGGGCAAAAAAATAAATAAAAAAAAAGAAAATAGTCTGACTGCTAGGAAGTCATGAAGATTTAATGAGATAATGGCAGAGCTTAACACTGGTAGGCATTCCAGATGAAACAATGGTTTCCAGATATCAGACATGGGGTGGTACGGGGCTGTGATCCCTGAAAGAAGGGAAACAAATGAGCTGAGCCCTACGGTTGCCCAGCTGGCTTCCTGGGGGCAGTTTCTGGGCTGCAGCACAGAAGGGAGACTCAAGCCTGGGGTCTTGCTGAGTGGAGACAGTCATTGGAGTTCAGAGAAGCCCGGGCTGCTAGGACTTGCAGGTCAGAGAACCCAGGAGGAGTGGGCTGCTCACACAGAGAGAGAAAGCCCAAGATCTGCAGAAGGGCTGCCCAGAGTCTCTGAATACTGATCTGTGCACGTGTGGAGTGAAGCTCCATGAGGCTGGGTGCAGAAAGAACACGAGACAATAGCGGTCCCTGAATAATTTCCAGAGCTTACATAGTAGTTAGTGTCCCCTCTAGCCAGAGTGGAAAGACCTCAAAATATAGAGTGGGACATAATATAGAGTCCTCGAAAGGACCACATCTTTGTCGTGGGGCTACAGTAGGCCTAACCTACAGGCTGCTCTGGTAAATAGTAAAGCTTTACTATTTACTAGGATGAAACTGAGCCCAAGTCACCTAATAGCACACCAGAACAAAGTCCAGTGCTATTTAAAAGAACACAATAAAATCCAGCTCCAACAATGTAAGGTTCACAATGTCTGGCATTCAACCAAAAATAATGAGTCACGCAAAGATGCAGGAAAATATGACCCAGAACCAGGGGAAAACACACACCTGTAGAAACAGATGCAGAAATGAGAGGGATGATGGAATTAGCAGAGAAAGGCCTTAAAACAGTGTTAAAACAGTGTTATCAACATGCTCCATGTGCCCAAAAACGTAGAGGAAAACACACAGATAATGAGGGAAGAAATGGAGACCATAAGTCGGTCCTCATACGTGGGAGCCATTATTGTCATGGTGGGGTTGGTGGTAGATCTCTCTAAGGTACCTTTTGCTCTCTGGGAAATTCTGGGGTTCTCACAGCCTCTTCGTTTTAAACTTACTCAGATGACGCCCCTCCTGTCTCCGGTTCTGAAAGTGCTCACTGCTCTGGGCATGGGGTGGGGGGCATCTTGGCCGTGTACAGGCAGGTCAGAAATTATGGTGACTGACTATTGAGTTTGTGTGGGGGTGTTTTTGGGGTTTTTTGTGCGTGTGCAAGGAAGATCAGCCTTGAGCTAACATCCAATGCCAATCCTTCTCTTTTTGCTGAGGAAGATTGGCCCTGGGCTAACACTCGTGCCCATCTTCCTCTACTTTATATGGGACGCCGCCACAGCATGGGTTGACAAGCGGTACGTCGGTGCGAGAACCTGCGAACCCCAGGCCACTGAAGCGGAGCATGCGCACTTAACCGCTGCGACCCCAGGCCGGCCCCTATCTATTGAGTTTGTCCTCCCCCCCATTCTTCCTTCCTTGGATAACACCATTCTGGTTATCCTTTGGGGACCTATTATTATGGGCTGAATTGTGTCCCCCCCAAAAAAATTCATGTGTTGAAACCCTAAACCCCAGTACCTCAGAATGTGACTGTATTTGGAAATAGGACCTTTAAAGAGATCATTAAGTTAAAATGAGGCCATTAGGGTGAGCTCTGACCCAATGTGACTGGTGTCCTTAGAAGAGGAGGAAATCTGGACACACAAAGAGCACCAGGGATGCATGTGCACAGAGGAAAAGCTGCGTGAGGACACAGTCAGAAGGTGGCCACGGAGAGAGGCCTCGGAGAAACCAACCTGCCAACAGCTTGATCCCAGACCTCCAGCTTCCAGACTATGAGAAATAAATTTCTCCTCCCTGGCTTCTTGCCATCTCCTGCACAGTTGCTGCCGAGGTTTCCTGCTGTCATACATCCTCACCCAGAGCCACCTCGAAAGCCAGGGACAGGATGTGGGCCGCAGCGCTGGAGGCTGGCTCTGCTCCAGGGTCTTGCTGTTGCCATCTGACGGTTCAAACTGCAGAGGCAGCACTTCCTCTTCTGAGCCTCACGTGTGGTCCCTTTGCCCAGAGGTTCCTTCTCAGGCACCACGGAGGAGTCTAGGAGAGCACCAACCTGCGAAAGGCCCACTGTGGGCAGGCTCTGAGGATGTCTGTCAAGGGACTCAGGCACACACTCAAACCCACACCCCTGCCTCTGGAGGCTTAGGGGTGTCCGGAAGAAAGAAATTTGTACCAGCTGAAGGAATCAGGGAAAGCAGACAAAGAGGTGACAATCTGGGGGAGAAGGTAAGACATGACGGTGACATGTCATCCCAGGCAGAAGGAACAGTGTGAGAAATGGTCCAGGCCAGGAAGGTGTTCCTGGGACAGGAGGATGAGGGGGGGGTGGGGAGTGTTGGCAGGATAGGGGCCAGAGGGTAAGGGCCATAACCCCCAAGCCGAGGGGCCAGCATGATCCAATCTGTGCCTTAGGAAGCTCACCCTGGTGGCAGAAGGGAAGATGGACTGCGGAAAAGAGAAAATGGATCTAGAAAATTAGTTAAGAGGGAAGGGAGGAAGAATTTGGGGAGTTCTTTAGAGTTTTGACATTCCCAAATTAAACACATACACAATAACAGCTAATTTACTGAGAATGTGCCCACGAATGCACTGAGAGCCTTTAATCCTCACAATAAACTATGAGTTTGGAGCTTTGGTTCTCCCCATTTTACAGATGAGGAAACTGAGGCTCCTAAAGGTGAAGCCAGGTACCTGAGCTGAGCCGTAAATATTCAATAAGGTTACCTTTCAACCTTGTTATGAAAAGAAGTTAATCTTGTCAATTTGCAGTTTTCTTATTTAACCTGAGGGGTGACTCAAGGGTCACAAGGATTTATGAGCTTGTTTTACAGAAGAAAAAGAATGCCTTCAAGAAAGATTTGATCACCAGATAACCAGCCTCCAGCTGCCTTGACACCCACAAGTCAGATTGCCCAAGGGCTTATCTGGAGTGAAAGAAAAGGATTACCCTTTGTTTCTTTGAAACTCCTCCTGCCAAGCCCCTTAGCTCTATAAAACCCCCTGCTTTCTTCTCTTGTTAAGGTGGATTTGAGAGAACCTATCCTCCAGCCTTCTCATTTTGGCCAATTCGAATAAACCTGTCTCCATCTCCAAGCACCAGTGTCTCAGTGATTGGCTTACTGCACATCAGGCACACAAATTTGAGATTAACAGATTTGGTGTCAAAGGTGCTCTGTGACTTGTCCAGACTTCACAGCTAAAAAGCAGTAGATTTGAGATTGAACCCAATCATTCTACCATCAGACCCCAGACTTTTAACTATGTGAATTTGGTCTTGACAGCAAATCGATGGGGTGGATGTGACAGGTGTTATTCTTATGCCCACCTGACAGATGAGGGTGTGGACAGGGTTGTGGGGCTGCAGCCTAGGCCTCCAGACTTCTAGTCCTCAGGGACCAGTGCTCCTTGGATCTCGCTGCCTCCAGGTCTCAGCAGTCCAAAGGTACACATTGATGCCAAGTAACACTCATCATCCAGACCCTGCAGTGGCCACCTCAACCGCTAGACCAAGTGGACACCCCTGTCCTCCTGGAGGGGCATTAGGCGCAGTTGCATGTGTCTTTAGAGTGAAATTCAAACTTCCTGGAGGTACAATGACCAGTGTCCCAATATTGCAACTGGATGGAGATCTAGGCCCAGCCGGGCAGCCAGGTGGCTCCTTCAGTCCAGTGTGGCCTGGGCCAGGGCAACTCTCCTGGGAGCCACCTCCATGGCTGGACTACACCTCCCAGCTCACCACCCACCCCACAGGCACAGCCCACCAAGATAACTGTACTTCTTAGCAGATGCTGCTAACCAGGTGCTCTAAGGGCCTGCATCCCTCTCCACCTGGCTCCAGCCACACCTGCTCCTTCCAAGTCCCCAGACATACACTACTTGCTTGTGCCATGACTGCACCTAAGCTAAGACCTTCCCAGGCCAGTACTGTACCTGCCCCACCTTTCTGCCTCTGGCCAAGACTAATGCCATCCCTGCCCAGTCAAAAGTCAGCCAGGTGAGGTTTTCCACCCTCCAGGCAGTTAGTCACTCCCTCTGTAGTACTCTCTGAAGGCCTTCCCTCTGGGACAGCACTTACCTGGACTTAACTGGTCCTGTAATTATCTGTGACTGCCACACAGGCTGGGAGGGAGCCTCGTGCATCTTATCTACAGAGCCTGGCGCTTGGGGCTAATAGTGAGATGAGAGCAATAATAATACAAACAGGCAGCCCTTATGGAGCTCATGTATTATCTCATTTAATTACAGCCTCTCATTCGCAGATAACTATGTGGGAAGCATGTAGTGCACTGCCCAGAGCATAGAGAGTGTGCAATAAATGTTAGCTACTATTATCAATAGAGTGGGAGCTCAGTAGATGTTTGTTGAATGAATGAGTGAGTGAGTGAATAAATCGAGTGACTCGGTCTCCCTTCTGGTGCTGCAGGGGCCATGCACAGCATGGACTGTCAGAGTGCTACAAGCTCATGCTCTTGGCCTGTGGACGAGCTGATCTGGCCTATGCAGGGGTGCATGAGTGACAGTGGGGGGCAGGACCAATCCCAATTAACCTTTTTTTGAACCTGCATAAGCCACCTTAAACTTAGCCACCCCCGGACCCTCTCCCTAGAAGAGGACAAGCCTGAGACCAGCCAACACATTCACCAGCAAGCCCTCTTCACTCCTGGGCCCTGAAACAGGCTCAGCCAAGCCACCCAGGAGAGCTGAGTTCAGCAGTGGAGTCGGTGAGAACCTCCGAGGCAGGGCCACAGCCAGATGCAGGCACACACACCTTGTCCTTTCTTGGCCACCACCTAAGGACCAGGACCACAGGCAATGTGGAAGTGGCTTCTGGGTCGAGCCAGATGCACACCCAGGCCTGGCGGAGGGTCCAGGAGCACACGGGCAAGCAGTGTGCATGGTGCATCCACTGTGTGCCGGGCACCGAGGGGGTCCTGGGGACACAGTGATGGCTGAGACGTCCCCGCCCTGCAGGAGCTCCCTGTCTGGAGGCCGACAGACTGCGAAACAACTACAGAGGAAAGGCATGTAGAGAGAGGACAGGAACAGCTGGGGCCGTGGGATCTAACACGAGCCCCTCTCATACCACCCTGAGGACTTTGGCCAGACCCAGCACCCCTTGTGCTATTATTTGCTTAACATTTCTCTTAAAATCATAAAAAGTAAGCTGTTTTTGAAAAGAAGAACCAGTATTACTCGCCATAAATAGGAAGTTACTAAAAGTAAAGGCTTAAACACCTTAAGAAAGAAGCATTCATTCATGTGCCCACTCCAAATCCTCTCTGGTCCCACACTCAGGGACACTCTGTGCTGTCTGCAGGGCCCCCTCACCCCAGAGGGCAGGCAGGCGAGGGGCAGAAAGGACAGGGAAGGGTTTCCAGGAGAAGGGGGTTCTGCAGGAGGGGCACAACCCCTCAGCATGGGGCTGTGGAGGTAATGAATGAGTCAGGGAGAGAGGAAAGGAGTCTTCCAGCAGAGGGAACAGCAGGGCACAGGGGCAGTGGGAAGCCATTTGGGGTGTGTATGAGTGTGTGTGTGCGAGTAAGTGTGTGTTCACTACAAAACCAGCAATCTAGTATCCCCAGAGGAGACTGTCTTAGTCCACTCAGCCACTATAATACCATAGAACACCCGGCTTATAAACAACAGACATTTATTTCTCACAGTTTTGGAGGCTGGAAGTCCAAGATCAAGGTGCCGGTGGATGTGTGTAGTGAAGGCCGGCTTCCTGGTTCATAGCACCATCTTGCTGTGTCCTCATGGGCAAGAAGGGGCTCGGAGCTCTATGGGGTCTCTTATAAGGACCCCAATCCCATTCGTGAGACCTCCGCCCTCATGACCTGATCACGTCCCAAAGGCACACCTCCTAATACCATCACATTGGGGGTTAGGATTTAGTGTATGAATTTGGGGGGGACACAAACATTAGACCACAGCAGCACTGTTCACGGGTTGGGGGAAGGGTGAAAGCATGCTCCCTGAAGGACCTGGGGCCTGGTGAGACATGGGGATTCTAGCCCGTGAGCAGGCAGAGCCACGGAGAGTTTCAGCAGGGAGTGGCGTATCTGATAGGACCTGGGTTAGGAAGCCATTCCGCTGGATTGCAGGGGGCCAGACCAGAAAGGGGGTCCCCCCTGCAGTCTGGAGAAGCAGAACTCGCCCACGGCAGAGGCTGCAGGCTGCCCAGGCTGCCTACCTCCAGCCCTTCAGCTCCTCGCAGTACACAGGAGAGGGCCAGGGCCTCACTGGGCCCCGGGCAATTTGGAACTCTGGATTTGGGGAGACAAGACCCTGAAGAAACAGTTCCTGGTCCCTGGGTCCCCCTCTGACCTGGCTGCAGGTGAGAGACCAGGCTCTCCCTGTGGGTGTACTCCTTCCAGGGCAGGCACTTGGGAAGGTTCTCTGCATCTACCACACGCCACTTGAACTCGGAGATACAAAGACCCCCCAAGGTGGACACATGAATGTCTTCCAGGGTTGACCTACTTGGTTTTTATAATGTTATAAAATTTAAAACTTCAAACTGTTTTAATTATATCATAATTAATAAAACCATAATAAAATGGTTTTAATAAACAGGTGCTGCCGGCGAATTTTAGGCAACCTTGATTCCGCGCCCCCCTACGCCCCCCCCCCCCCCCCCCCCGCAAGTAAAAATAGTAATGGAGAAATTCTGCAAGAACAGCACCACTCGAATGGGATTTCCTGCCGCTATAAAATCTTTAGCTCGGGGCTCTGGCCGACTCGGGGCACAGGAGCTGCAGGAAAGGGGATCTCCCCACCCCGCTCTCCCTGCTGCCCGCGCTGAAGGCCACGGAGCCCGCCCTCGCAGCTGGCTTCGGGGCTGTGGGGCCCCTTGGGAGGGCAGGACGGTAGCTAGGCCTCCTTTATTCCCCGCTGCAGCTGGCACGCCTACCGCCGAGAGCTAACATTTACTGAGCACTCCCTTCTCCGGCCTGACATGTGAGATACCGATTGGGTTCCTCCTGCGTTTCTCGTATCCTCCGTGGGACAGGGCGCAGGCCTCCCCGCGGCGTGCGGTCTTCCTTCCCCCTCCGGCGCCCGCAGAGGCTGCTGGAAGGCAAGAGCCCGGCCCAGGTACCTTTACTTGCCGCCACTATAAGTGTTGGCTGCCCCCTTGGGAGCACTGCCCGGCTGGAGGGAGGCTCAGGAGCCCAACCCCACCCAGCCTGAGGCCAGTGACTGATTGGCACAGAGGCGCAAAACGAGACAACATGCCTCCAAGTGGGGCAACTCGGGTGCCACTCCTGACCCCCACCCTAACCTCCCCTCCTCCCCCTGAACCCCATCTCCTGCCGCGGATCAGGCTGAGGCTGGTCTTCGTGCTGAGTTCCTCTCTGGCTGCTTCCCTCCCTTCCGTTTTCCTGAGAGCTCTCCCTCTGAACAGGATTGCCAATCTCAGACCTACTTCTAGAGAAACTGCCCTAAGACGTTTGTTAAACGAAGAGGCCAGTGTCCTGGATAAAGGGGGAAAGGCAGGGTGTTGGTACAGTCAGGGGCGAAGGGAGGGCTCCCAGACTAAGAAGAGGCTAGGGACACTGACCCCAGCGCGAGGCTCCCTGCTTCAGCACATGGCCCAGGCCGGGTGGGAAGCCTTGAACGCCACCGTGCTGGGCAGAAACGTGGGGATGGTGAAGGGGAAGGCCAGGGGCCACCCCTCAGCTTCTGTCCCCTGAAGGGTCTTGGAGTCTGCTGGTGTTCTAGATGTTCAGGACATGGAAGGGACAAGGATTCCTGCTCTGTCGGAGCTTACAGTCCAGAGAGGGACAGGAAATAAACCAGCAAACAAATAAATCAGGTAGATAAGCATCTGGGAGAGGAGGACATGTGAGCTGAGACCTGAGTGAAGAGAAGGGAGAGGTTTGCAAAAATCCTGGGGCAGAGTAATTAGAATTGTGGAAACTGCAAGTTCAATGGTCCTGAGGCAGGAATGCGCCTGCTGGGTGCCAGGATCAGAAAGATCTGGAGTATGAGATTGAGCTGAGAGGGTAGAAGGTGGGTGGAAATGGTGGGCAGATGATGGAGTTCAGCTTTCAGTCGCTTCTTAATTATTTTATGTGTGTGAGCCTTGTCTACCCAACAGGCACCCCTCACCCAGGGCAGAAGCCATGCCTTAAAATTACTTAGTATTATGTGTTATTATTTATTTATAGGAGTGTATTAGTGTACACTGATATACATATTATAGTATATATATTTATTATTGTGTATTATCATTCATTGAGGGCCTCTGCTGTGCTGGGCTGTGCTGCAGGCTGTGGGCTAGGAGTGCAGGAAGCCTGGGCTCCTGTCACTGTTGGGGAGCTCCTGGAACCTGGAACCCAAGCCCTCTTGAGGTGCATCTTAAAGGTATAGTTCTATTTTCTAGGAACAACAATAGATAGTCCTGTTATTTCTTAAGTTCACATCCGCACTCACAGCAGCTGGGGAATGGCTGCACTGGCAGGTGGTTACCTGGGCAGGTACCCAGTGTCCACCTTAATGAGTTCAGGTTAGGGCAATGCAGAAGGAGCTGTGTGGAATTCAAAAAGGTGAACCTGCATCTTGCTTTTATGCTGGTTTCCTTTTCCTCGAGCAATGCACCGCGATGGTTTTGACTTCAGTAGGGGGATTGGGGAGTCAGCCCAATATCTCTGGAGGGCCCTGGTGGCTGTGCTTGCTGAATAACTGGCTCTGGAAGCTCATAAACAAGGTGCAAATGAAAGTATCCAGCCTAAGGGCATGGGAGGAAGGCTCGGGCAGAGCCGTGGCAACTCTGGAGTGCAGTCTGTGCTCACACCTACTTAGACCCACTCATTAGTGTGAAGCAGGGAGCCCTTGGCTAGCTCAAGTCCAGACAGGCATGGATGACCTTAAGTGACCAAACTGAGCTACACTTTTCTAAGGAAATGACAGAATCTCAAACTGTCTCTCTATTAGTCTCAAGCAGATAATAGAGAAGTCAGTTTTTGTTCTGTTGAAGAAACATGACTTAATCCTGTACTGAAAGCAAGAGTTGTGTGGGTGAATTTCTCTATTCTGCAGACTAGACGCGCCACACAGAGCCTTGTGAAACTCAGCAAGAGAGTGATTTTGTGGTCATTCTGGTACTAGACACAAGTTCCTAGAGAGATTTTAAACACTTTTTTGTTTTACAGAAATAGTTATTTCATAATATGTGGAAAAGAACACGAGACGAATCAGGTTTTAGCTTTCAAAAAGGGAAATGGTCCACCTTTGCTTTTGCTTTTTAAAATATTTTTATTGTAAAGTAAATCACAAATACAGAAAACTTCACAAGTCAAACGTATGGCTTAATGAACTATTTCAAGGCACATGGTTAAGCAACAGAACTTTGCCAGCCCCCCAGAAGCCCCACCCAGATCGCAAGCCCCTGTCCCCGTCACAGCCCCTCCTCTGGCCCCATAAGCAACCATTATCCTAACTTTCATAGGAATAACTTTCTGTGCTTTTTAAAATGGATTTTCATCACCCAAACATGCATCACTATCCACTATTAAAGGAAAACTATTTCTCTACTCACAACACTTCAGACACCAAATGTGTGGATTTTCCACATCAAGAAATTCTCCAATTCTCCGATGCCACCTTGATGTCCTACAGTTTAATTCAGTTCTGACACTAACTACTCCAGTTAGCACCAGACCCCACAGGTTAAGGGCTCAGTCCCACAAGGGTGCCTCCTAACTCCAGTTGCAAGTAGTGGGTCCCCAAGTCACCCACACTTCTGTATGACTTGGCTACAATTCGGAGGTTCCCACGACCCCCTCTTCAGGTTCAATGATTTGTTATATCAACTCACAGAACTCAGAGACACACTTTATTTACTATTATCCATTTGCTATAAACAATATTATAAAGGATACAAATGAACATCCGGATGAAGAGGTACGGAAGGTGAGGTCCGGAGGAGTCCCACACACAGGAGCTTCTGTTCCTTTGGAGTTTGGGGTGCATCACCCTCCCGGCACATGGATGTGTTCACCAACCCGGAAGCTCTCCAATCCCTTTCATTTAAGGTTTTTATGGAAATTCCATTACATTGACATGATTGAATAAATCGTTGGCCGTTGATGATTAACCCCAGGTTGGGGGGTGGGGCTGAAAGTTCCAACCCTCTAATCACATGGCTGGTTCTCTGGCGACCAAACTCCATTCTGAAGACCTATCCTGTCTAGAGACCCCTCAGCTAAGAGTCATGTCATTAGCATACCAGACACTCCTAGCTCTCAGGAGAGTCCAAGGGTCTTGAAACTCTGTGCAGAGTACTGTCAGGGGGTGTGAAGGGGCAGAGATCAAATATATATTTCTTATTATATCACAACTATAGTCTTACGTTAAAAAATTTTTTCATTTGTCTTTCGAATCTCTTCATCTCTAGGTTCCTGCTCCATCCCTTTTGTCCCCTTACAGTTTATCTGTTGAGGGACCTTGGGCCTGCACAATTTCCCACAATCTGGACTTTGCTGCTTGTACACTTATGGTATAGTTTAACATGTTCCCCTCACGCTGCACTTCCTGAAAATTTGCAGCTGGATCCAGAGACTGGATCAGATTCAGGTTAGGTCCCTCTGGCCAGACTATAGGAGGCACTTTGATAATGAGTTGTCTCTCTTTTTGTACTGTTAGCGGGCTTTGATGCTTAATGCCTTTATCTGTTAAGTGATTCGGGATTGCTAGCTGGTGATATTCAGATTGCACTATTTCTTTTTTCATTTATTAGTTGGAATACAATTTTTTTTTTTTTTGAGGAAGATTAGCCCTGAACTAACATCCATTGTCAATCTTCCTCTTTTTGCTGAGGAAGATTGACCCTGGGCTGACATCTGTGCCCATCTTCTTCTACTTTATACACGGGACACCTGCCACAGCATGGCTTGATGAGCAGTGCATAGGTCCGCACCCAGAATCCGAACTGAGAACCCAAGGCCACCAAAGCGGAGCACGGGAACTTAACCACTATGCCACCGGGCAAGCCTGAATACAACTTTAAAGAGACACTTCCACTCATCTACTATTTGGTTCCCCAGGGGGATGATTCCTATAGAAAAGATAGGATAATCTTCTTCTCTAGTTACCAGTTTTCAAGGTAGTTCTTTCTCTGTCATCTTCCAAATGCAATCGCTTTTTTTGTAATAATTTTATGAAGTTATAGATTTAAACCTATTGGGTAGGTTTCAATCCATTGCAGTTATTGTCATTATTGAAGCTCATTGTCCCATCTTTGGTCTGAGAGAGGCATTTCACATTGGCCCCTGGGTCCTTTTGACATGACCCATGTTTCAGGTCATCTATAGGTTTTCTGCCTCAGACCTGGAATCGGTCATTTCTCCAAAAAGTGCTGGTTTCTTTCGGTGAGAAGCTGTATTTAAAGATGACAATCTGAGCTCTAGGAATGCTCATTACTATTGGATTAGTCATTGTTCCTCAGCCTTTCCAGCACCTTTATATATATATATATGTGTATGTAAATAAATATATACACACACATATTTGTATTTTTTAATATATAAAACAACTATTTTAATTTTTTAAACTTTTTTTCCAGTTTTACTGAGATGTAATTGATATATATCACTGTATGAGTTTCAGGTGTACAGCATAAAGGTTTGGCTTACATATACTGTGAAATGATTACCACAATAACTTTAGTTAACATCATATAGATACAATAAAAAGAAATGGAAAAAAAGAAGAAAACTTTTTTTCCTCGGAAGGAGAAGTCTTAGGATTTACTCTCTTAGCAACTTTCGTATATATCATACATCAGTGGTAACTATAGTCATCATGTTGTACATTACGTCCCTAGTACTTATTTATCTTTTAACTGGAAGTTTGTACCTTTTGACTACCTATATCTGTTTGAAAAAAAATAAGTATGAAAAAATCATATATCTGAAAAAAATTTTCCTGAGTTCATATTGATCTTCCAATTCAAATGTGAGTCTCTAGAGCTTTGACATCGCCTCTTCTCTAGTCCTTTTGTATTATATCTGTACCTTCTTTGATACCAAGAATCCTGGTTCTCAAAGAGATGAGAGAATTAATGTATCCCATGATTAGGCATTTGTTTTATCCCATATTGAGCACACAGCAGACTCAAAATAAAAGTGCCAATACTACCACAAACATATTTAAAATATTTTTTGAGCAAATGATCTCCACATTCTCTCCTCTCCCATTTAAAAAAATTGTTGTTCTTGTCTACATCATCACAGCACATCCTCATGACTTACTATGACCTCTCCCTCTTCACACTCACTTAGTCTTAGTTCTACAGGCAATGATATATCTAATGCTCACCACCAGTCCTTACACTGATGTCGTCCGATCATTTAGGGGTCTGAGGCTCCTTCTCTACCAAATTCCTCAGGAAGAGCTCATGGGAGCACCAATCCTTGCTTTCTTTCTTTTTTTTTTTGGTGAGGAAGATTGGCCCTGACCTAACATCTGTTGCCAATCTTCCTCTTTTTGCTGAGGAAGATTGGCCCTGAGCTAACATCCATGCCCATCCTCCTCTATTTTGTATGTAGGAGGCCGCCACAGCATGGCTTGATGAGCGGTGTGTAGGTCCACACCAGGGATCCAAACCCATGAATCCTGGGCCGCTGAAGCAGAGCATGAGAACTTAACCACTATGCCACTGAGCCGGCCCCATTCCTTGCTTTCTTGCATGTTCATAATAATTTGTGTTTATATTTGAAAGTCAGTTTTGCTGGATAAAAAAATATTTGGCTTACAGTCCCTTTCCTTGAGTTTCTTAAATATGTGCTCTGTTTTCTGCTGGCAGGAAGCGTTGCACTTAAAAAATCTGAAGCTGATCTAATTTTCTTTCCTTCACAAATCCCACATTCTTTTTTTCTAGATGCCCAAGGTGGGTTTTTTTGTTTGTTTGTTTTTATTTTTTAAGCTCAGTAATTTTACTAGATTATGTCTCGGTGTTGGTCCTTCTGAGTCAATAGCCTACAGGTGTGTGGTATGGTCTTTCCATATGTAATTTCATATCCTTTTTTTAATTTCAGGGAATGTTTCTTTCATTTTTTTTTTTTGTGAGGAAGATCAGCCCTGAGCTAACGCCTATGCCAATCCTCCTCTTTTTGCTGAGGAAGACCGGCTCCTAGCTAACGTCTATTGCCAATCCTCCTCCTTTTTTTCCCCCAAAGCCCCAGTAGATAATTGGACATCATAGTTGCACATCCTTCTAGTTGCTGTATGTGGGACGCGGCCTCAGCAAGGCTGGAGAAGCGGGGCGTCGGTGCGCGCCCGGGATCCGAACCCGGGCCGCCAGTAGCAGAGTGCGCGCACTTAACCACTAAGCCAGGGGGCCGGCCCTCAGGGAATTTTTCTTGAATTATGTTTTTAATATTTTTCTTCCTTTGCTTTGATTATCTTCTTAATGGACTCCTATTGTCTGTATGTTTAATCCTCTTTGCTTATCTTCAATATCTGTTACTTTTTTTCAATTCTTTTTTTTTTCTTTTTTGCTGGGATAGATTCACCCTGAGATAACATCTGTTACCAATCTCTCTCTTTCTCTCTCTCTTTATTTTCCTCCCCAAAGCCCCAGTACATAGTTGTATATTCTGGTTGTAAGTCCTTCAGGTTCTTCTATGTGAGCCACCACCACAGCATGGCTACTGACAGACAAGTGGTATGGTTCCGTGCCTGGGAACTGAATCCAGGCCACCAAAGTGGAATGCACTGAACTTGACCAGCAGGCCATCAGGGCTGGCTCTTCATTTCATTTTGATTAAAAAAAATTTTTTTATCTGCTATTTCTTTTCAGGCATGATTTTTGTCTATGCATTACTGTGTTCCTTCTAATTTAGTCTTTCATTTTTGATATAAACTTTTCTTTGACTTTTAATTCTTTTGTGAGTTCTATTATCTCATATCTGAGTTTTCCTAAATGTTGTTCACTCATATGTTGTAGCATTTTAGCTTATTTTGAAATAATAAGTTAATTTTGATCTGTTCTGTTGTCACATCTTTCTGGCATGCTTTGATTGTCTGTAGGGATGTATATTCTGCCTCTTCTCTCTTTTGCTTATTCTGTATGGGATTTGACTTTGACACCTGTCTGCTACTCATTTGTAAGTGGCATTAGTTCTCCTGAACTTTCCAGTTAAGGCAGTGTTCAGGAAGGCTTTTCTAACCCCACAGAGCTCCCTCCTCGTTGTTTTTGTATTATTAAAAAATACAGGCGCCGGCCCCGTGGCGTAGCGGTTAAGTGCGCGCGCTCCGCTGCTGGCGGCCTGGGTTGGGATCCCACTCGTGCAGCAACGCACCGCTTCTCCAGACCTGCTGTGGCGGCGTCCCACATAAAGTGGAGGAAGATCAGCACGGATGTCAGCTCAGGGCTGGTCTTCCTCAGCAAAAAGAGGAGGATTGGCATCGGATGCTAGCTCAGGGCTGATCTTCCTCACACACACACACACAAAAATACAGCAACTTGTTGGGCCGACCCCGTGTGGTAGCGGTTAAGCGTGCACGCTCCGCTGCTGGCGGCCCAGGTTCAGATCCCTGGCACGCATCAACACACCACTTGTCAGGCCATGCTGTGGTGGTGTCTCACATAAAGTGGAGGAAGATGGGCATGAATGTTAGCTCAGGGCCGGTCTTCCTCAGCAAAAAGAGGAAGATTGGCATGGATGTTAGCTCAGGGCTGATCCTCCTCACACACACACACAAAACTACAGCAATTTGCTTTCTGAGCACAGTTTCCTGGATCCATTCACCTTCCTACTGTGGTCGGGATCTTCTCTTTCGTTTGTCTCTATTGTCCCTGTGCTGATCACTTTTGATTCCATCCCCTGAGGTTTCTCCTCTGTGTAGGCCCCGTCCTAGGAGGAAGCCCTGGCAGTTTTGGGTGTTCCCAGGGCCTGAGCTGTTCCAGCCCTTTCTCACCTTCTTCCCTTGGGCCCCTGGCAGCCACTAGCTGTGGAAAGGGGAAAAACTCTTCCTGGTTTCAACTGCTTGTCTCAGAATTCCCCTAGACCTTTGCTTTTTGATGGTTTTTAATTATGGTCCATTCTTTCCATAATCGCATTCCAGGGTAGCAAATGGTAGCAAAGGTAGCAAATGTCACTGCTACTGTTATTTGTCACTGTCCTTTGCTATTACAGTGGGAGGAGGAACAGATATACTCTAGATGCTCAAACATAAGCCAGGAGTTTGACAACTGAACTTTCCCTAAGAATTAATGGTTTATAATGTGGTTGAATGAGTACTCTAGATAAATAGCAGGTTGACTGTCTTCGTAATTATATTACAAGCTGAAAGGAATGATGTGTTTGTTTTAGTATCACATCTTAATTTGGAAAATTTTGACTTGATTGTAATTTAGGCCCAATTAATATTTTTTAAAATTTTCATTAATATCAATAACAAATATTTAACTATAAGATATTAATTGGGTAAAGAGATATCTTAAATCTTGGGTAGGTCTGTTAATCTCCGTATTAAAATAGAAATGAACTGAAAGATTATTTTAAATATCACTCTACTTTTTTAGGGGCTGATTTAAGTTTAAAAATTAATCTTTAAAATGAACTGAGAATTCATCTTTTGTGATAAGTGGGGGAAATCAAGTTATGAATCATTTATATTCCACGGAGAATGAAGATGTTATGGAGAGAAGAACAATCTTTTGATGGAATATCACTTTTATTCTTGGAGTTGAATTCTTTGGCTTTATGTGTTGGGACCATGATCCTAGAGTGGTGGCTTGAACAGAGGTCGTTGAGAGATTACTTTTCAAGGAGAATGAAAAAGAATCAAGTATCAGACAATTAGCCGTTTATGGAACGATTTGGCTGATGTAAATGTGTGGCCCATGGGATCTGAGAATTCCCAGCTGTAGCGTATTCCCTGGGCCTGCGTGCATTCATCTCCACCTGCAGACAATTCCCAGTGCTCTGTCAGCTCCCCACCTTGAGCTCTGGTTCTCTCTCTTCCCCTCTGCTAGAAGGCTTTCTCTGGCATTTGAAGTGTGCCTAGGCACACACAGGTGCAGCTTGGAAGTGGAGTGGAGACCAAATGCCTCCAGGGATGAACTTCAACCAATGGGGAAGGGAATCGGTGAGTAAATGCTCTACCGGGCATGCTCCGCGTGGTATCTCACATGGCCTCCAGTGGGGACCAAGGAGCATTCTCATCATTAATGAACCTTCTTTGGCTTTTCTCCCTTCTTTGGCTCACTTTCCTCACTTGTGCTTCCTGGGATCACCTTCCAAAAAACTATCTTTACTCAAGTCTTTGTCGTAGTATCTGCTTTTGGGAGGACCCAAACTATGACACCAATTAATTTGGGTATTATTTCCAAAAGTCTTAAACCTAATCCCCTATGTGCAGTCTGAAGAGGGGAAAGGGGCTAGAAAAGGTGCAGGCAGAAAGCAAATATTGGTCCATTCAGATCCAAGTTTCTGCTGAGTGGGTTAGAGCCAGTCTTACAGTATAGACAGGGGCATTGGCTGGTAGAGTCCCCTTGCCTTAGCCTTAGGGTCACCCAACCAGCAGCCTTTCATTGACAGGGTGACTTCCCTTGGAGATTTTCCTCCAGTGAGAGTATGCACAGATCCATAGATGTGAACATTACAGGTCACTTAGCATTTTATTTCCTGATGTAAATGAACATGTAGGCTGTTCTGATCCATACATTCACCTGTTGGAAATTTTAACAGGAATTTGTTCCTATGTCTGGTCAATCCTAGACTGAGTTTCTGGACCTGTGATGTTGATGTCCAGTACCTGGCACATGGGGATCTCAGCGAGGACATGTCTACCTTGTGCCCCCTGTAAGGCCCAGCGGGCATGTTTAGTGGTCTCCTGGAGGATAGTTCTAGCCTGTCTTTCCTGTTGCAGCAGGAACTTTGAGATGTCAGTTATTTGTTGATCTCCAGTGCAGCACTAAAGCAAACTAGATGGATGGCGATGCTTCCTGTTACTCGTCCAGAGGGAAGCCCACGCCCCCCGACTCTCAGTGGTGGTTGCCTGCTCAGGGGCAGCTGCCCTGCGGTGTCTGTGGATGTCCCCTCATCAGTCCTGTGTTGACTGAATTCCTTGTTCACATACCTCGGGGTGTCTCCCCTAATTCAGTTATTACTTTTAAATACCAAAGTTCTTAGGCCGGCCTGGTGGGGCAGCAGTTAAGTGCGTGCGCTCCGCTTCGGCAGCCCAGGGTTCACAGGTTCAGATCCCAGGCGCACACCGATGCACAGCTTGTCAAGCCATCTTGTGGCGGCGTCCCATATAAAGTAGAGGAAGATGGGCACAGATGTTAGCCCATGGCCAATCTTCCTCAGCAAAAAGAGGGGTATTGGCATCAGATGTTAGCTCAGGGCTGATCCTCCTCACAAAAACAAAATACCGAAGTTCTTTAAATCTTTGCTCTCCAAGTCCTTTTCCAATCCTTTTCTTCTTTCGTTTCTGTGTATGTTTCTTTGAGCAAATGTACATATGTCAGAAAAGTTGTCTTCCTCACTGAAACCCAGTGTAGAGCCTCCTGTGTTTGGCACCATAGGGACACTTCCTCCCTTTGATTCCCGTGGCCGCCTCCATGATGGCCCCTACGAGCTCATCTCCCTGCCCTCTACTGCTCTGCCCAGGCTTGGACACTGGCTTCTTGTCTGGTTCCTCTTGGCCCGGATTACAGGAGCTGGCATTTTTAAAAAAGGTTTTGCCAATAATTGTAATAACAGGTGCTGTCTCATCTATTCATCCATTCAACATTTATTCAATTAACATTTGTTGAATAACTGCTATGTCCCAGGAAGCACCCTAACCCTGCCCTCAAGGAGATCACAGTCAGGTGGGCCAGGTGGACCAGTAAATGGTTTACTGGGGACACAGAGAATGCCCCAGGGACGATGGGCACACAGAGGAGAGGCCTGGAGCCGAGACTGAGGCCCCGGAAAACTGGCCAGCAGAGGTGACCCTACACTTTGAGGGATGAGTAGAAGCCAGCTGGGCAGGGAGGAAATGGAGCTGGATACCTGAGGGTTACTGTAAATATTTAATGAGAACATGATTACCTTTCAACCTTGTTCCCAACATGGACATGGATGAAAAGAAGTTAATCTTTTTAATTTGCTGTTTTCTTATTTAACCTGAGGGGTGACTCAAGGGTCACAAGGATTTATGAGCTTGTTTTGCAAAAGAAAAAGATGTCTTTAGGAAGTTATGATCACCAGATACCAGCCCCCAGCTGCTGTTGATGCCCAGAAGTCAGATTGCCCAAGCGTTTATCTGGAGTGAAAGAAACACTGATTTCCCCTCTGTTTCTCCAAAACTCCTCCTGCCAAGCCCCTTTGCTCTATAAACCACCCCCCACCCCGCACTTTCTTCTTTTGTTAAGGTGGATTTGAGAAAACGTATCCTCCCGCCTTCTTATTTTGGCCAACTCAAATACAGCTTTCTCCATCTCCAAGCACGGATGTCTCAGTGATTGGCTTATTGTGCATTGGGCACATGAACTGAAATTAAGAGGTTCAGTATCAGAAAAGCCCTTCAAAAAGAGAAAACATGAGAGTGAATAAAGCTAAGAAGACACGAAGCCACCTGTGGTCTAGTGTAGCTGGAGTGTGGGGTGAGATGGAAGGGTGAGGAGCAATGACATGAAACTGGAAAGGTGGGAAGGGTGAAGGTCAAGTGGGAAGAGTGAAGGTCATGGTTGCCTCAGTATATCATGCTAAAGATTTCTCCTGTAGGCACCCCTCCATGTTGAGTATCAACGTGATTGTGTTTGTACTTTAGAACAGACGCAAGGGCTGCAGTGGGAAGGCTGGACTAAAGATACTGCCTGGAGGACGAAGACAGTGGAGTGTCTGGGCAGAGAAGCGGGAGAGTCTCACCTGGCCAGAAGTGATGAGGGCCTGACCCTGAGCAGGGAAGAAGGATAGGAGTTGATAGAACAGATGGGAAATAAGATAAGAGACCACAAAAGAGTTGAAGTCCTTCTAAATAGGACTCTGGTTGTTGGCACAATGAATTACTTCGTCCTCAGTCATTCAGGAGTGGCTTGTCCTCAAGCAAGATCTCACACAGGGAGTAATGGGGTGGTGGTTCCATTAAACCACATCCTTAAGTCATAGAATCCACCTCTAGAATACAGTGATAAAGAGAAGTTATTCTTAGTACTTAGTATAATGTGAATAATGCTATCTTCATTAGGCTTTAAGCCAACACATAGTATAGAATGCATTAAGATTTTAAAGGAGAAAGTGTATAGCTCTAGGTCACATAGGCTCTGAGAGTGCCAACTGATGTCAAAGGGCAAAACCTATCTCTAGGGGGAAGAGTCCTGCGTATTTCCACATAATAAGCCCAGTTCTTCTTTCCTTCTTATATTGTGCTCTTTACACATCCCATTTGAACAATAGTAGCACTAAGTTTTGACTTTGCACAGCTGCGTACCACTCTGACTTCTGGATTATTATCTGATAGAGGTTCACAAAATCTTTCTTGTGTTGGTGCATTTTCTTTAATGTCTAAATTTAAGACCTATACTTTTGACTTCGGATAGGTTTTTTACTGAAATATAATCCTGACACATAATTATAGCAAAATGACTGATCAAAATCCAAACCCCGTTGAAAGAAAACCTAGGCAGTTGATCAATGGCACGATTGTAAAGCTGTTACTCACGGAATGGCATTGAGTGGCCAGCTGCAGGAGTTAGGGGTTAAAGTGGAAATAAACATTTCTTTGAAGTTTGAGCCTGAGGATTGTAAAATGGACCCACTTATTCTCTGTCATTCCTGGGGTCATTGATTTACCATCAAGTTCAGGTTGACTCTGTAATTTAAAACGTGCTAATTGCAATGAGGAGTTTGATTTGAGGAGGAATTAGAAGGAAATGTCCTTGACTGGACTTCTGGGCATGACTTTCACTTTATCATTGGTCTTTGGGGTTAGAAGATCGGTAATCTCATTGTTCTTGTAGGCGGCTTAGTTCTCAGA
The DNA here is from genome assembly GCF_020826845.1 of Diceros bicornis minor. Classification (NCBI taxonomy): domain Eukaryota; kingdom Metazoa; phylum Chordata; class Mammalia; order Perissodactyla; family Rhinocerotidae; genus Diceros; species Diceros bicornis. The sequence continues at coordinate 89,343,260 of NC_080745.1, read as the reverse complement.
AGACTCTTGTGGATGCCCATTTTTGAAAGAGACTTCACAGCCTGATTCCCCTTTGTTTGGGTCAATTCAAACATTTGTTCATTCTTAATTCACTCAAGTGCTTCTCAGTGACCACAGTGTTCAGTCACTGCTCCAAGCCCTGGCGTGACAATGGTGAGTGAGAGTGGGAAGACAGACAATAAACAAACAAACATATAAACCAGAAAACAAATGAGATGGTGGTAAGGGCTCTGCAGAGAAATAAAATAGAAGGAGGTAACAGAAGATAGAGATTGGGAGAGGACGTTTAAGATGGGACTCCGTGATGCCAAGATGAGGAGAGGGACTGGGGAGGGCCAAGACCCAGCATGAAGAATGAGCTTGATGTGCTTAAGGAACAGACACAGCTGCGTGGTTGGTGAAGTGTGAACAAGGGGAGAGTGGAATCGATCAGAGCTGAGAGGAAGACAAGGGTTAGAGGTCTGGAAGGCCAGGATAAAGGGTTGGGTTTTATTCTAAATGTGGTGGTAAGCCTTGAGTTTTAGGCTGAGGGTAGGAACATATCTAATGTTTTTAAAAATTCTGCCCGCTGCTCTACTGAGAGCAGACTGAAGAAGGTTCACGAGTCGAGGCGATACCCATGAGGAGGTGCTGTGATCTCTGGAGATTAGAGTGTCGTGGTCCCCACTGGTAGCAGGAGCATGACAGGACTCGGTAATGGCTGCAAATGGGGAGCCAGGAAAGGACTCCACAAAGTCCCTAGATTTTGGCTTGAAAATCTGGGTGGGTGGTGGGGGGCAGTTACGGAGATGAAGGGGACGCAGGAAGTTGTAGGCAGTGGGTAAGGGAGGGAAATAAAAGATTCTGTGTGGCCCGTTCAGTCTAAGATAATTCTTAGGCATCCAAGGAGCCATGTCAATAGGTAGGGGCGTAGGCATCTGGAATTCCTGGAGGAGATGCGAGCAGGAGTTTTGCCCGGGGGGTGGGGGGGTGTCAAAGGCAAGGCATTTAGAGCGTGGAGACCGGATGAGATTACCTGGGAAGAATGTGCAGAAAGAAAGGGAAGTTAGGGTCAGAAAGAGGAGGAGCCAGCTGAAGCAGCTGGGAAGGAGCACCCAAAAAATCAGAAGGAACCCCAGAATGGGTGGGGTTGTAGCAGGCAGGGGAAGATGGCATTTCAGCAGGAAGGAGCTGTCCTCTGCAAAGGTCGCTGAGAAACTGGGATGAGAACAGAGAAGGGACCACTTGATGGGCAATGTGGAGCGCATGTGTGACCTTGATAGGAACAATCTTATTGGAGTCATGAGGCCAGAAGCTCATTTGGAGTGAGGTCAGAGATGGAAGACAGAGAGCATAGACATTTATTTCAAGTGCAGGTTTGCATGCTGATGGGGAAGAAGGCGATGAGCAGGAGAGAGCCGGGGAGTGTAGAAGAGCCCAGCCCTTGCCATAACCAGGAGGATAGGGTCCAGAGCACCAGGGACACTCACCGGATTGGGAGGAAAGCCCCAAGAGCACGGTGCCCTAGAAGCCAGGAGCAGGATATGAGCAGGAGGGAGGGAGAAGTGGGTGTGGGCTCAGATGCAGAAGGATTGGATGATTTGAGAAGGACCTTTTGGGAGTCTTTCAAGGCCCTCTTTAACACAGTACAACATCTATCTATAGGCTGGGAGTGTGTCCTTCTCCAAGCGTGAGCACGTGCTCTCTTGCAGGTTTCTGCTTTCCGGAACCTCCATGACTTGTCTCCTTGTCACTTCTTGGTGACCTAGCTCCTCCCAGAGCTATAGTGCTCCCAGCTGAGGAGGGAAGGGAAGTGATCACTTGGGGAGTTTACTCCTGGGGTGAAAGGAGGAGGAAATTGCTGTAGTCTGAACGCCTCCCCAGGGGGCCCCTGGTGTTCTTTGGAAGACATTCCTCACAAGCAGCGTGGGGTAAAGCTGATGCTTCCGAATCGAATCGTGAGAGAGTGTGGTGGGGAAGAGTGGTGATGCTGGGCTGTGGGGGCAGACCTCTGTAAGAATTTAGTAAAATCCTGGGAGGAGTTTTGCATAGTCTCAGGCCCTGAAATAAGGTTCAGACCAAGAGCAGCCGGATCTCTGAGACTCAAGTTTACGACGAGGAGCTGTTCTCACTGATGAGGAGCTGCTGCGAGTCAGACGAGGGAGGCAAGGATGTCTGTGCTGGCAGCAGCACATTCCGGGTCTGCCCTTGGCGACGGCGGCCCTGTGGCCAGGCAGCACTGGCATCTGCCCTCACTGACCCTCCAGCCGTGGGCCTCAGACCCTCGGCTGGAATCAGGTTGGATTCTGCTTGAAGTTCTTGCCAGAGAAAGATTAGCGGGGAATTGTGGCCAGCTCCCCAGGATCGCCCTGCACCCCTCTGACCACAAGGCCGGACCCTGGCAATGGCCTCAAGGGAGGGCTGTGTACCGGGAGCTGGAGTCCAAGTTCTGAGTTCTTTGGGAATGCTGAGGGGCTCCTTAGTCTAAATTGCCCCCATTTCTTCCTATATCTCTTTGCATCTTAAGGCTGCTCCATTGTTTTGCAAAGAATTCTTCTTTTTCAGCTCCCTCCCTGCTCTGATTCTTGCTTGTTTCTTTCCTTTTGCCTATCGTGACTCATGCCGCCCCCTGGCTGGGTCTGGTTTCTTCTTGGTTACGTATGCAAATCCTTTAATCCGTGAAGCTAGATGACTCAGCAGCATCCCTAGGGACTGAAAGAGTTAAGGCGCGTTTTCTTCAGGAACCTGGTGCTCTCAGGAAGCATTTATGAAGTGTCTTCCCCAGGCCATGGAGGGCAAGAGACAGAGACTAGGAGTCAGGGCTTTGAAGCAGACAGGTGGGGGTTCCACACTGCGGCTTCCTAGTAGTGGGGTGCTTGACACACAGAGGCCCTGCATATAGTTGTGCAGGCTGTGCACTGCACAAGTCTAGGAGGCTCCATTCAAATAGGAGTCTGCATGAATAGCACCCCCATGGGTGTGCTGTGCACAGCTCCCACAGCCCACATGCACTGGCCCTGACTCTTTGAGTCTGCTTTCTTCTCTGTAAAATAGAGTTGATGATCTCATAGCTCAGAGTCCCTGGGGGGAATTGTGTGCATGACCCTCCTGGTCAGCGGCTGGGTGCAGGGTATTTATCAAGTGTGTGGCAATATTGTGTAACTGGATGCCCAGAGATGTAGGAGTGGCCTTTGTCCTTGGACAGGTTTACAGTCTAGTTTGAGAGGCAAGACAAACCCTTAAAAATAAGCACTGGGAGGTGCCTGATCGTTGGGCAGACACTGTGAGTGTCCCAGCTTCTCCCCTCGCCTTTACCACCCCAGGGCACACTGGCCAGCGTAGGCTCTCTTTTTTCCCCTTTACGGATTCTGCTTCCCCATGGAGTCATCTGTCACCTATGTGGCAGGCCAGAAGTGCCAGAGAATTCAAGTCCTCTGGGAGTAGGCTTAGCTGACAACCAGTGGGAGTTTATAAAAGCACCAGCTCCCTCTTCCTCTGGTGGGGTAGCTCAGAGCCCGGCGTTCTACACTGGCTCCCAGAGTCCCCAGCAGGATGAAGCTCCTTCATCCCACTGGTGGCTGGCTTGAGAATGCCTCCTCACTGGTTGCTTCTCCTCCCTTGTCTTATTCTCCACTCTCCAACTAGCATACCTAGCACCTCCCAGGTAGCTCCTTGCATTCCAATTCTAGTTCGGAGGTCAGCTTCTAGGTGCACCCAAACCAAGACTGCAACCTTCTGTCCACTGTGCTCCTGTAGAGCCCCATGTGCGTTCTCACCACGGGGCTTCTTGCTCTTGGGACTGACTGACCTGACCCTCCCCCCACCCCCCCAAACCGTGAGCACCTTGAGGGCTGAGCCCATGTCTTATTTGACGTTTCAGCCCCAGGGCCCAGCACAGGGCCTGGCACACATGGAATCCCACTAAATAATGCTGAGTGTGAAACGTAGCGTGGGCTTCACTCACATGGGATCCACATCCCCAGGGCTAAGAGAATCTGAAGGGGTGTATTTCCCCAGTATCTACTGGGAATGTACTTTGTCTTTTTCATTGCAAGTTCCACTGAGTGATCATTAAAAATTCAGTCTGTGATTTCAGGCAGATTTCTTTACAGATTCTGGAGAAGTGGCAGGTTGAAGATTCTTGCCAAGGGACTGCCCTCTCCTTTTCTCTGAGGACGTGGATGCCTGTGAATGACCAGATCGGGACACCCCTGCATGTGGCCGAAGTCTTGCTGGAGTGTGTGGGCGTGGACCCTGCTAGGAGCCTGCCTTCCCTGACAGCAGCAGCTGCTCTGTGTCCTGTGCACAGCCAGCCTGGCCTCGCTGCCTGGAACTCACTGTCTCGAGGTAGGGGTAGCCAGTCCATCATCCCCCACTTCCTCTCTGGCCCCTCTATTGAAGTATCAATCTACCCTCTGATTAACATGAATGCTTGGTATCTAGATGATATTTTAGATCCAGCTTCTGCCCACCTGCCTGCTGGGGATGACTATAATCATCGGCACTTTCTAGCGTGTGTTTCCACGGCTACCCAGCTCCAGGGTTGCAGCTCTTTATCTTGATTCATGAGGTTCCCTTCTAGGCTCCCCACGTTTATCCTTATCCAGACATCACACAGGTCCTTGAGCAGGTCACTTGACCTCTCAGTGCCTCAATTTCTTCGATAGGAAAGTGGAGATAACAGAATATACTATGGAGAGTTATTGGAGGATTACGTGACGTGGTCCATTTAAAATTGCTTAGCACAGGGCTTGGCATTGAGCAAGTGTTCAGTCAGTGTAAGTTATTATTGTTGTTATTATCAGCGAAGCCTTTTGGTTGTGGGCACGCGTTGCTGTTTGCTTTCGGGCCCCTTTTAAAGCCTCATTTCCCCTGGAGGTCTTGTAGGGATCGTGCTAGACCATCTGGGAAAGTTGACTCTGGGATGCTCATTTCCAATCAACCCCACCCCCTTCACCCAGCTCCACTGATGACCCCTGTCCTCGCACATCTCTGGGTTTACCACTTACCCCATCCAGCTGGTTCCTTTTCACACCCCAAGTCAAGGCCAGAGGCTGACTGTAGAGATGGAGAGGGCATAGTGCAAGAGCTGGGGAACCATGAAAACATGCTGGGACTTGTGCTGGGACCAATAACACCTCAACACTGGGCCCAAAGCAGAAGCACTGAGAGCAGCAGCCAGCTCAGGAGGAAGAAAGGCCCAGGAAGGCTCCCGGCCTCAGCAGCTCTTCCGTCCCCTCCTTCCTTCTTCCTTCCAAGGCTACCTTTGCGCCTGGATCCCAAACCCCAGTAATTAAAGTTCGCCGTGTCCTGATTCCAGTCCATCCTTCACCATGACTCGCCCTCAAGCTTCTTCGACAGATGCTTTTATCACCGCGACTGACATCCCTGACACCCCTGGTCACATGCTACCGCAATATTTATAGGCTTGTGGATTGTAGATCCCGATAAGAGGAGGGAGGCTATGGAGGTGAATTAGATGCCAACAATGCAAAGTTGAGCTGGGCAGGCTCAGCTCTCGTTAATGTCTCTGTAAATCATCCGATTGCTTCAGGATGCTCGATATTTTCTTATTCATCTCCATTTTTCAAGGGGAAAGTGTTCAATCTGTCAAGCCAATGCTTTATAAATGGCTTGTCAGTTGTAGAAGCATCAAGTTGAGTCTCCATGGACTATGATCATACCAAAGAGCTGGGGAAGGCTTGACACCTCATGGTAACATCCTACTTAGGGTCCTAATTGGTCAGCAAAGATTTGTTGAGCCCTGGCCATGTGCCGATAACACACTAAGGGACTGTGGCTACAGAGATCAATAGGAATCAGGCCATCTCCCCTCGAGAGGCCCCTGGTTGGCTGAAGGAAGCACCTTGATAAGTAGTTACAGGGGGCAGTGGTCAGTGCATCAATGGAAGTGTGTCCAGAGGGCCTTGGGCAGACCTCATGTGGGAAGTCAAGGAAGGCTTTGCAGAGGATGGGCTTTTTTTAAATAGTTATTTTCAAATTGTAGTAAAATACAGCTAACATAAAATTTACCATTTTAACGATTTCTAAGTGTACGGTTTGGTCGTGGTAAGTGTACTCACATTGTTGTGCAATCCATTTTCAGAAATTTTTCATCTTCCAAAACTGAAACTCTGTCCATTAAATAATAACTCCCCATTCTCTCCTCCTGCTAGTCCCTGGCAGCCACCATTCTACTATCTGTCTCTGTGAATTTCACAACTCTAGGTGCCTCATATAAGTAGAATCATACAGTCTTTGTCTTTTTGTGTCTGACATTTCACTCAGCATAACGCCTTCAAGGTTCATCCATGTTGTAGCATGTATCAGAATTTCCTTCCTTGTTAAGACTGAGTAAGATTCTATTGTATGCATAGACCACATTTTGTTTAGCCATTCATCTGTTGACAGGCATTTGGGTTGTTCCTACTTCTAGGCTATAGTGATTCCTACTGCTATAAACATGAGTGTAGAAGGTTTTTTTTTTTTTTTTTTTTTAAGATGAGTCTTGAAGAAGTAGGATTTTGATGGCAGAGCAGAGGAAAGCAGGGACTAGAAAACACACGCAGCATGTGCAAAGGCATGGGATCATGATGACATGCTGGGCTTGGGCATGGTGCTGGGTTCTGTGTTGCTGAGGCCCAGATAGGTGGTAAGGAGTAAGGGAAGATGAGTCTGGACAGCTGAGTGAGCTGGGATCATGCAGGCCCATATGCTATAGAGAGGGCCCCAGGCCACAAGACATCGTGATGTGAAGGTTGTAATTTGATGCCATGTCACTCAGTGGACCACATTAAAAATTTTCTGAGTCTCAATGGAGCACACAGAAGCAAATAATTTCTACAGCTCCTGCTCAGTCCTAAGAATTCCCCAGAATTGGGACCCAGTCTAATTCTAATAGCTCTGTGATCTTGGGTGAGCTACTTGACCTCCCTGAATCTCAGGGTTTTTATTTGTTACATGAACGCTATGAATGACTTTTAAGAATCCTTACAGCTCCCCAGAAGTATGTGCACTTATAAATTCTATCAATGTTAGTGTTAAATATGCTGCTATACTCCCCTATTGCCCTGCAGGAATGTAATTCTACAAATCGTGGACCTTAGACAAATTGCTTAACCTCTCTCTGTGTCTTTGTCTGAATCATTATCTGTAAAAAGGGATGTTAGAAATAATACCTTCCCATTTTTTCTTGCAGGTCACTGTATGTCTCCATGTGGAACTTATAACAGAAAGTGTTCAGAGTGAGAGGTTGCTGTTCCTTTAACAATGTATCTAGGAAGGTGGTTTTCTCCACTTCTCAGACATCCATACTCAACGCGTGTAAGCTCTCTTGTTGAAAGTTCCTGATCTTCCTCAGGTCCTAACAGCCTCCTTGACTTATTCCCAGGATAACATCTTCATGACTCATCCAGGAGGGGCCTCTGGGCCTGGACTGAGGGCAGGTCAGATACAGGTCAGAGTGGCCCAGCTTTCCCTCTGCTGCTTCCCTTCGCATACCCCAGGCCAGCCACAGCAGGCTCCCACCGTCTTTGGGACAGGCCACGCCCTTCCCCGGCTTCTCCTCTTTGCTCATGCTTGTCCCTTCTGGTGGAATGCCTTCCTACCTGTGCCCACCAGACGTCCTTTCCATTCTTCACATTTCAGATAAAATCCACCTCCCCTCAACCGAGCCCGCCCTGACCATCCAGGAAGAAAATTTTCTCTCTCCTTGTAGTGAGGATCACTCCTGATTTGTCTTATCATTTTTTATGAACTTGTATTGCTTTCCCTTTGTCTTAAGTTGAGTTCCCCAAGAAACAGATTCTATGAAGGAGATTTGTTTTTTGTTGTTGTTGTTGTTTGTTTTTTTAATAATTTTATTTATTTATTTTTTTCCCCCAAAGCCCCAGTAGATAGTTGTATGTCATAGCTGCACATCCTTGTAGTTGCTGTATGTGGGATGCAGCCTCAGCATGGCCAGAGAAGCAGTGCGTCAGTGCACGCCCGGAATCCAAACTCGGGCCGCCAGCAGCGGAGCACGTGCACTTAACCACTAAGCCACAGGGCCGGCCCTATGACGGAGATTTTTGTGCAGGAAGTTTATTGGGCAGACTCCTTCAGATCAACCTCTATGGGGAAGTGGAGGAAGCAGGATTGGGCAAAGGGAGGAGTTGAGCTGTGATGCAGTCTCGAAACAGGCCTCAGCCCATCACATGGGGGTTCTGAGCTGGAGTGGCTTCTTGGGTATGCCCTCATTGGCCAGGCCTTTATATTCCATCATGGACAGGTAGTTGGATGCTGGCTGTCCCCAGGTGGGATGCTCGATCTTTCGCATGGCGACTGCCTTTGTGATGCTTGGAGAGAGACTCAGCTGAGAGCCATCACCTGCCAACACTCCCAGCAGTTGGGAGAAAGAGTGACTCAGTTCTAAAGGGGACCTGAGAGGCAATCCCGCCTCTAGATTCTAAGCCCAGGGCAGAGAAGGAACGGGTCTTATGTGTATGTGCATTTGCTTATTGTATCTAGCACTGCCTCTCGCACATAGCAGGTCCTTGGCAAATAGCTGTGAAATGAATGACTGAACCAACAAATGAGCAGCCCATAGCATCTACAGCTTCAGTCCAATCATTTTTTTTGTTTTGGTTTAAAAAAAATTTTTTTTAGTCTCATTCTTTTTATTCTCTCTCTTTTTTTACATTCTGCATTAATGTTGACTGTTATTCTAGGCCTTTCCTAGTCTCTCCACTTGGGGCTCATGGGGACAATCCCTACAGAGGAGTACTAATTTTTTTTTTAATTGTAGTAAAGTATATACAACATAAAGTACTCGTTTAACCATTTTAAGTGTACAGTTCAGTGGCTTTAAGCACATTCACAATGTTGTGCAGCTGTCACCCTTATCCATGTCCAGAACTTTCTCATCATCCCAAACTAAAACTCTGTACCACTAAACAGTGACTCCCCATTTCCCCCTCCCCCAGCCCTTGGAAACCTCTGTTCTACTTTCTGTCTCTATAAATTTCCCATTCTAGGTACCTCACATAAGAGGAATCATACAATATTTGTTCTTCTGTGTCTGGCTTATTTCACTCAGCATAATGTTTTCAAGGTTCATCTCTGTTGTAGCATGTGTCAGAGTTTCCTTCCTTTTTAAGACTGAATACTATTCCATTGTATGGATAGACCACACTGTATTTATCCATTCATCCACTGATGGACATTTCCGTCATCCACCTTTTAGATATTACGGATAATGCTGCTATGAACTTTGCTGTACAAGTACCAGAGTCCCTGCTTTCAACTGTTTGGGGTGTATACCTAGGTCCATTTTTAAAAGAGATTTTTTATCTTCTTTTTTAGAGGTGAAAACTTTGGCCTGAGGGAATAAAAGACTTCTATTTTATATTTGAAACTTTTGTTAATAGGGCATCTTAGTGGGACAAGAAATCCTTTTTGAAATAAAGTCTCTGTTTCATGCCATACACCAGAAGAAATTGCAGCAGGATTGAGAAAGTTCTTCATCGTGGCCGATTTTTGCATGTTTGTGTTTTTGTTCTTTGGAGGTGGGGGCGTCTATAGCTTTTGTCAGATTCTCAAAGTATCTGCAATCAGAAAAAATATTAAGGGCTACTGGATTATAAAATTCAGTATAAAAACTGAAATCATGAAAAGTGTAAGATAATAAAATACTTATTGAATCTCTAATGGAGAGGGGCTCTAAGTATAATAGGAAAGGATAAAAACATAAAGGACATTATATGAGAGCTCACTTTGTAAAAATGTTAAATTTCTATATATTAAAAAAAATAGCAGGGCCGGCCCTGTGGCTTAGCGGTTAAGTGTGTGTGCTCCGCTGCCCGCGACCCCGGGTTCGGATCCTGGGCGCACACCGACACAACGCTTGTCCAGCCATGCTGAGGCCGCGTCCCACGTACAGCAACTAGAAGGATGTGCAACTATGACATACAACTATCTACTGGGGCCTTGGGGAGAAGAAGAGAAACAAAAGAGGAGGATTGGCAATAGATGTTAGCTCAGGGCCGGTCTTCAGCAAAAAGAGGAGGGTTGGCATGGATGTTAGCTCAGGGCTGATCTTCCTCAAAAAAAAAAAAAAAAGTTAAAAAAATAGCAAAGCTAAAACAAACTGGGGAAAAATAGACAAAAAAAGGTAAAATTTCTTTTCTGACATTATTAGTTTCCAATGGCTGCTGTAACAAATTACCACACACTTAGTGGCTTAAAACAACACCGAGTTACTACCTTACAGCTCTGGAGGTCCAAAGTCCTAAGTGGGTCTCACTGGGCTAAACTCAAGGTGTCAGCAGGGCTGTGTTCCTTTCCAGAGGCTCTAAGGGAGCAGCCGTTTTCTTGCCTTTTTTCAGCTGCTAGAGGTTGCCCATTCCTTGGCTCACAGCCTCTTCCTCCATCTTTGACTGGTTGAGTCGGTCAGCAATGACCAGTTGAGTCTTTCCAACATCGCGTCCCTCTGACACCGACCCTCTGCCTCCCTCTTCCACAAATAGGGACACTTGTGACTACAGTGGGCCCACCTGGATAATCCAGCATAATGTTATTTTAACATCAGCTGATTAGCAACCCTAATTCCATCTGCAGCCTTAATTCTCCCTTGCTGTATAACATAATGCATTCACAGGATCTGGGGATTAGGACATGGACATCTTTGGGGGTATATTAATTGCCTAGGGCTGCTATAACAAAGTACCATAAACTTGGTGGCTTAAAACAGTAGAAATTTATTCTCTCATAGTTGTGGAGACTAGCTGTGCAAAATCAAGATGTCTTTTTGGCTACGCTGCCTCTGAAGGTTCTAGGGAAGAATCTTTCCTTGCTTCTTCCAGCTATTGTTGGCTCCCGGCAATCCTCGGTGTTCCTTTGCTTGTAGCTGTATCATTTCAATCTCTGCCAGTGTCTTCATATGTCTGCCTTCTCTCCCATGTATCTATGTGTCCTTTCTTCTTACAAGGAGACCAGTCATTGGATTTAGGGACCACTCTAATCCAGTATGACCTCATCTTAACTTAATTCAGTCTAAAAAGACCCTATTTCCAAATAGAGTCTCATTCTGAGTTTCAGGGTAGAATGGATTTTGGGGGGACACCATTCAACCCAGTACGCGGGGCTATTATTCTGCGTGCCACAGACACAAAAGAGGCCCCCTGAGTTTGGCATGATCCTATTTAGATCACCCCACTCCTGGGCCTCAGCAAGCCCACAGAAGAATTTGAGGGAGACCCTAACAGGCCCACTTGCCCTTGGTAAGACCACACTCCTATCACAAACCACCCATCTTATCTCAACAAAATGCCGAGGAGATCAGCCCAAGAAAGCATTTGTAATTAGACTAGGATTTCTCTGCCCTGCAGCTTTGTGGAGTCCAGTATCTGCATAAATGACCATCAGACACCTTGGCCTCTCAGCTGCTTCATCTTCTCACTTCCAGCCATCTTTTCCTTCGTCTCACCCTGTCTACATACTTCCATGTTCATATCCTTGACCAGTGGTTCTCAGTTCTCATAGCAGAATCACTTGGAGAGCTTTTAGAATGTACTGATGCTGGGACTTCATGCCCAGAGATTCTGATTTACATAATCTGAAGCACACCCAGTCATCAATATTGCCAAAACTCTCTTGAGCTGCTTCTAATGTACAGCCAGGCTTCAGAGCCAGTGCCTGGCCCAGTTGTTGGAGCTCTCCTAAATCTTGACTTGACTCTTTCACTATCTGTTTTCTAGCTTACTTCCTGCAACACCTCCGGTACCCACCAAGACTAATGATGCCCTGCATCTTCTACCTGTTCATTGTTACTAGCAACGTCCTTAATCCCCTTATTACATGGCTGAGGTCCATGGGCCACTGTTACCATCCTGGTCTTGTATACACTCTCATTGCTTGAGAACAGGAATGGCATGATCTGCTGTAAAATTTTAAAGATCATTTTGGCTTCTGCATGGGAAACAGACTGTAGGGCAGAACTAGAAGCAGGGAAACCAGTAATCTAGGTAAACTGGAGGTACCTGCAGTAACCCAGGAAAGAGGGGACAGTATAAGGAGTGTTGCAGGGATGGAAGGGGTCATCTAGGGATATATGGCATTGGTAGCACCTTCAGGACTTGCTGATGGATCTGATGTTGGTTTTGAGGGAAAGAGCAGAGTCAAGATGGAGCCATGCTTTTTGCCTGAGCATCTGGGTGTATTGTGCCATTTACCGAGAAGGGAATAATACGTAGGACAGGTGGAAGTGGAGGGATCTTGAGTTCAGTCTTGGACATGCCAAACTGGAGAGGCCTATTAGAATCCAAGAGGAAATGTTGAATGGGCAACTGTACCAATGAGTCTGGAAGCTCAGAGGAGATGCTGGGATTGGGAATATAGACTTGGATGTCACTGATAAATAGGTAATGTTTAATGCTATGGGACCAAATGAGATCACCCAGGGAATCAGTGCAAATAAAGTGAATCGTGTGGTACACAATGGTCAAGAGGAAGGGAAGGGTTTAGTAAGAGAGATTGAGAGGAAGTAGTCGAAGAAATGAGAAAACCAAGAAATTCTGGCATCCTAAAAGCTAAAGAAGATTTTTCTGCAGGAGATAATGATCAGCTGATCAAATGTAGTGGAGATGTCAGGGCAGAGTAGGACTGAGACTTGACCACTGGATGTGGCACCATGGGGATCACGGGTGACCTTGGCAGGAGAAAGACATTGGTGGGATAAGGGTCCCACTGGAATGGGTTCAGAGAGGAAAAATGGGAGATGCAGTTGGCAGGATAATGATTTTCCAAAGACGTCAACATCATAATCCCTGGAGCCTGTGAGGATGTCATCATACGTGGCACAAGGTGCTATTGCAGATTTGATTTAAGATTATTGATTATTCTGGATTATGTGGGTGGGCTCAATGTAATCACAGGCTCCTTATAAGAGGGTCAGAGTCAGAAAGAGATTTGAAGAGACGGAGGAAGGGGCCACGAGCCAAGGAATACAGGTGGCCTGTAGAAGCTGGAAAAGGGAAGGAAACAAATTCCTCCCTAGAGCCTCCATAAGGAATGCAACCCTGCTGACACTTTGATTTTATCCCAGTAAAACCCATTTTCTATTTCTGACGTTTAGAACTGTAAGATAATAAGTTTGTGTTTTTTGTTTTTTTTTTTGTGAGGAAGATCAGCCCTGAGCTAACATCCATGCCAATCTTCCTCTTTTTGCTGAGGAAGACTGGCCCTGGGCTAACATCCGTGCCCATCTTCCTCCACTTTATATGGGAGGCCCCCACAGCATGGCTTGCCAAGCGGTGCGTCGGTGTGCGCTCGGGATCCAAACCAGAGAACCCCGGGCCGCCACAGAGGATTGCGTGCACTTAACCGCTTGCGCCACTGGGCAGGCCCCAAGTTTGTGTTGTTTTAAGCCACTAAGTTTGTGGTGATTTCTTACAGCATCCATAGAAAATGAAAATAGGAGATGAACCAGCATGTTTGCGTGGTGTTGGGGATGATCCAGATCTAGTAAAGATCTGTTCAGATGCAGGAGAGGAAGGGGAAAGTTCTAGGAGCGGTATTCCTGAGTAGGCAAGAGAGGCTGGGACCTAGTAGCCAGTGGAGGGGCTGCACTTAGCCTTTACAGGAGGGAGGCCAGACAGTGTGATCATCCAGACAAAGGTAGATTCCTGAGCTGGTCAAGGGAAGATAAGAAAGTTCCCTTCTAACGGCTTCTGTTCTCTTGGTGCAATAGAGAAAGAAGGTTATCAGCTGAGATGAAGAGGAGGAAGGGAAGAAGGAAGAAGGAAGGAGAAGTTATGAAATGGTCATTTGGAGAGTAGATTTAAGTCCTTCTACTTCTTATAACTTTTCTAAAAGGAATAATCAGAGAGGTGCAAAATGTTTTATCCATAAGAATGTTTCTCACAATATTGTTTAAAATAGTAAAAAGTTGGGAACAGCCAAAATGGCTGACAAAGGGGTATTAATTGAAGAAATTGTGTTGTATCCATGATGGATTACTCTGTTGCCATTATAAACCACGCTTTAGAAGACCAGTTAATTAAATATGAAAATGTGGGCCGGCCCGTGGCTTAGGGGTTAAGTGCGCGCACTCCGCTGCTGGCGGCCCGGGTTCGGTCCCGGGCACGCACCGACGCACCGCTCCTCTGGCCATGCTGAGGCCGCGTCCCACATACAGCAACTAGAAGGATGTGCAACTATGACAGACAACTATCTACTGGGGCTTTGGGGGAAAAATAAATAAATAAAATCTTAAAAAAAAAATTAAAAAAAAATAAATAAATATGAAAATGTATTATCTTGTTAAGTTATAGCAATTACAAAACAAATACGTACAGAATGAAACCAATTTTGCAGAAACAGTGTGTAAATATATGCATTAAAAAAGACTGTAAGGAAATACATAGAAATTTAAATAATGATCATCTCTGAGTGAGGGAATTACAGATATTTTAATTTACTCTTCATACTCATCTGCATTTTTATATTAAACACAAATTATTTTTATTTTATAAGTCCTCTGTGTGTGGAAAAGTGAAAGGGATATAGTCAAAAAGGGAAGGTCTTGGAAAGTAACATTTATCAATTTGCTGCTAAGTGCTCAATATGTATGCTATTTAATGATCAGAACAACCCAAGAGGTAGGCGTTACAGTCACACGTGACTGATGAGGAAATAAAGGCTCAAAAAGTTAAGTAACTCATTCAAAGTCACCAATAAGAAGAGGCATGCTTTAGAATTAAATCTGATTTCTCTTACTCTACTGCATCCCCTTTGCCCCATGTGCCCCGAGTTCTGTCAACCAGAGCATGGACCACCTACCTAGGAGATGATACATCTCTGCCTCGGGGGCCTGCCCTTCAGTTGATGAATGGAAGTCTCTCATGAATATTAAGGGCTCAGTAAAGGCAGACACTGGCTAGGCACCGCTTCCTTTGCCACAAATAGGACACTCTTGTTATGGCAAAAACACTACAATGGAAAACACATGCATACACAAATGAAATTAAAGACAGTCAGGTGGAAGTCACACCTGGCCTGGAATGTTCCACCCTAGGGGAAGGGATTCTGTCCCAATGATGGTTGGGATCTCTTATGGGTTGAATTTTGCCCCCCAAAAGATACATTCAAGTCCTAACCCTCTGTAACTGTGAATATGACCTTATTTGGAAAAAGGGTCTTTGTAGATTAATTAAGATGAAGTTCTACTGGATGAGGGTGGGCCCTGATCCAATTTCTAGTGTCCTTGTTAGAAGAGGGAAATTTGGACACAGACTCTGAGTGACGCAGAGAGGAGAACACTGTGTGTAGATGGAGGCAGAGACTGAAGTCATGCTGCCACAAGCCAAGGAACGGCAAGGATTGCCAGAAGCCGCCACAAGCTAGAAGGGAGGCAGGGAATAGACTCTCCCACTGAGCACTCAAGGAACCAGATTTGCTGACACCTTGATTTCAGACCTCTGGCTTCCACAAAAGAATCAATTTCTGTTGTTCTAAGCCGCGCAGTTTGCAGTACTTTGTTAGGGCAGCCCTAGGAAGCTAATTAAGGGAGATAAGGGAAAGAATTGGAGTTGTGTTTGAAAGGGTGAGCATGAGCCTGTGAGCTTGGGATGGCTTCTAAAATGCCTGTTGTTGTCAGTAGAGGTTACCAAGGCTGTGGTGGCACCTTCAGGTCACCGTGCCTGTTCTCCTCCTGGAGGAACCTTCGGGTGGTGCAATGGCAAGAGGTCAGTCCCAAGACTGGAGACTGGAGCTTGGGACAACAGCATTAGGCTTGTGACAAGATTCCTTTGCTTGATTTTACGGTAGCCAAGGAGGGTTGAGCCCACTCAGCAGGGATGGAGGGACTGGGACAGGGAGGCAACGTCCTGCACTTAGCACGTTGCCCTCATCAGTGATGCAGGAATGCACTTGATTAGAGCAATGGTTTGGGGAACAATTTCTAAGCTAATGAATCTGTCGTTCAGGAAGGTTCAGTTACAGCTGATACATGTACATGTAGGTCTTTTTAAGTGTTGGTCTAGAGCTGCACATCTAATATGGTAATCACTAACCCCATGTAGCCAATTAAATCTTTTAAAATTTCGTTTTCAATTTGTATGCAATAAATTAACTATTTTTGATGTACAGTCCCATGAGCTTTGATAAATGCATAGAGTCAAGTAACTGCCACCATAATCAAGACATAGAAAAGTTCCATTACTCCAAAATATTCCCTTGGGCTGCTCCTTTGTGGTCATCCTTCTCCTAACCCCTAACCTCTGGTAACCACTGATGTGTTCTTTATCTCTATAATTTTGCCTTTTTAAATTTAAATTAATTAAAGTAAAATAAAATAAAAAATCCAGTTGATCAGTTACAACAGCCACATTTTGTGTGCTCAATAGCCACATGTGGCTAATGGCCACCATTTTGGACAGTGCAGACATGAAATATTTCCAGCATTCCAGAAAGTTCTATTGGACAGCATGGGTAAAAGTACATTTATTCAGTGGTCCTTAAACATTTAGGTGTCATATCACCTCTATAGATCCTCTTCCTGGAAAAAGGCACATATACAGACACACAAAAATCTGGTGCAAGTTTTCAGGGCATCCATTGATCCTTTTTAAGCTTTTCCCTAGGGGTTAAAAGACTCCCAAATTTCATGTAAACTTGAAAGGTTAAAAGCATTTTCCTCAAGCCTGGTTTTCTGCTTTGTGTCTTCAAGTTAGACACCAGACCAAAGCATTGTCTTGTAAGCTTGCTGTTTCTCTTTAATGTGCCACGCTGACAGGCAATTACTCACGGAGACTACTCCATGCACAGTGTTCGCTTGCTGTGCTGCCTGCTCTTGGCTGAAGGAATGAGCTTTTGGAAATCATCATTATTAGTAAATATGAATTAGGGGTATGTGAAATGACAATGGAAGTTTAGCATCTCTCACATGAAATCTTCTTTGTTAAAATGTAATGGTAAGGTAGTTTCGGAATAAGCTTAGCATGTTAAAAAAGGTAGCTTCTTCCTTAAAACAGTGTTCCCTGTAATTCTCACCCAAATCAATTTCATGCTGAAAGCTGCTTGCTTCCCTTCCACGATTTAGGTGCAATAATTGGGTTGCCTTTACTGATACTGTCCTGTTCACTATTTCTGTTTGATGCTGGCTCCTGCTCTGCTCCCCAAAAGACTTGGGAAAACTTCTCTTTATGGCTGCACATCCTTTGGTTATATAATGCACCATGAAAAATGGGAAAGAGTCTGACTTAGCTATTGTGAATGGATGCTCATGTATAGATCCTGGATCACTGTGCAACATTATTTCATCAAAGGAAAACATTTTATTTACTTGCCTACACACACCATTCTCAGAGTAGAGTAAATCGTAACATCTAAAGGGACCAGATATCAGGTCCACATTTTTTTTTTTTTGTGAGGAGGACCAGCCCTGAGCTAACATCCAATGCCAATCCTCCTCGTTTTTTCTTTGGCTGAGGAAGACTGGCCCTGGGCTAACATCCGTGCCCATCTTCCTCTACTTTGTATGGGACGCCACCACAGCATGACTTAACAAGTGGTGCATTGGCGTGCGCCTGGGATCTGAACCGGCGAACCCTGGGCCACCGCAGTGAAGCGCGCACACTTAACTGCTTGTGCCACTGGGCAGCTCCTGGTCCACATTTTAATGTGTCCTCTGATAACAAGACCTATTCTTCTGTAACCCAGATGTCTTTGGGATCTTCATGTGCCCCCATATCTAGATAACAGGAACTCAAGTACCCATTCCTGGCCCCAAGGAAATCAAAAGCCGGCCCTTAGATTTCTGCAAATGGCCCCTGGCTTACTTCTCCTAGGGAAGTCAGACCAGAATCCTTGATTCCCTGCTGTGAAGAAGTCTCTTTCTATACTCTGCCTCTTGTGGTTGTTCCTATCTCCACCTTATGGACCCCCACTGTGACCTTACTCCTCTTCTTCTGGATTCATCACCAGCGTCCAGCTACCATGAAGAGAGGCCGTTTCCATGTGGCAGAACTTTCCTGAAAGTTTATGGGTCACGGGGAGTAGCCACTTGGCCCAGCATGCAGCAATCATTGGAAAATCCCACATCAGAACTCCTGTTCTTCAGAGCTCCCTTGGACCGTCTGCCGATTCACCCAGAGCAGCGCCCCGCCTCTGCCATCTTCCTGCCTCCTCTCTTCTCTCTCCTCTTTCTGTCCCTTTCCCTTCTTTTCCTCTGAGGTGTGAATAGATATTGCTCATGGATCTTTCTAATTCAGAACAGCTTGTTCCTGTCTTCTGTGCTGTTGCCTCTTGCTTACACCCACATCCTTGGGACCTTATTCCTACTCCATAGTCGTCAGGATTTTTGGGTCGCAAATAACAGAAACCCAGCTCCAATTAGCTTAAAAAAGAAAAAAAAGGAGTATTCTATTGACTCACAAAAGCCAACGAGAAATAAGAGGGCTGACTTGAAGGCCTGGGAGTGCTCTCTCTGCATTTATCGTCTCCGCTCTTGCAGTTTTGGGGATTCTTATTCAAATAGCTTTCTCCAGGTAGTGGAGACATGGATCAGGTAGTTATGGATTCCCATCGTGGCCAACTTTTCTCCAGAAAGGAAACAAAGACGTTTTTTGGACATTCTCTGGTAGAACACACCTGGCAAAGAACTCTGATTGGCCAGCCTTGGATTACACACCCACCTCTGGACCAATCACAGTGGACAGTGGACCGGGTATTGCAACCTGGGCTGGGTGCAATTACAGAAGCAGATTCCAGATCTAGATGGAGGGGAAGGGATGCCAGAGGGATGAGAATAACAGCCGGTGCGTGTAGCAAGGGGCTCATCATTGATGTGTTTACCTCCACCGAGACAGCTCCAGATGAGGAAACTGGGGCTTAGAGATCCTGTGACATGTTGCACTTCCCATGACTCACCCACAACAGAGGAGAGGCCAGAACTACATCAACTGCCCCTTTCTGCCTCTAGGAAGGGTCTGTGGAAGTGAGACAGTAGGAAAGTTTTGGAAGCCTGGGAATTATGTATGCTCCTGGAAGAGGCACTTTTAGTACAACAAATAGGGCTGGAAGGCATTTCATAGAGATCATTTCCTTCATCCTACTTCCTCCACTCACACTGCTCCTGAAACAGCCTGGACGGACAATAGTTATTCTCCCTTGAATCATTTCCAAAAGATGATGCTAGAGCCTCTCAGCAGTCAGCATCAATAACCTTAAGCATCTGGAAATTCTTCCTTATTTTCCAACCTAAACCCTTCCTGATGCAATTGAAAATCATTTCCTCTGTGTGCTCAGGAACAGGAAACCAGATGGTCAGTATCTCACGTAAAATAACTTTTAATAAACTTTCCGGAATTAATGACCCATCGTGCAGTCTTTTTCTTCTCTGGGTTAAATAGTCCTGCTTCCATCAGATTTTTCTCTTAGGTCTTGTCTTCTAACTCCTAGATTATCTGAGCTTCTATTCTCTAGAAGAGACTCAAGGTCTTGCGGTTTTTCAGTGTGTGTTGATGTGTGTGATAGTATTAAATGCTAGTCAGGCAGGAAAGAATCAGCATGGAGATTTCCAGTGCTAAATGAGCCTGGCGCCAGAGTGGGGACCCTGGAGGAGATGATTTCTGTACTACGAAGATTGGTAGCCTCAGAGTCTATCCATACCCAACTGGACATTTTAAAAAGCCATAACAGGTCCCAACTCATTGCTTATTCCTTTCTCTTTTCTTTGTGAGATTTTTTTTTTTCAGTTCTGAATCATTTGTTGGAATGGAATTGTTTTTGGCTGGGCCTAAAAAGGAAGCAAGTTTCATGGAATTGTTCTAGGTTATTGCAAGGGCAGCTCCCGAGAAACCATTTAGTGTTCCACCGGACAGAGTTAGGAACCCATCACGCATGACAGGGGAGGATGTGGTTGAGCCTTTTCTCAAATGCAAACCCCAAACTGGCAAAAGTAGCTTTCCTGTTTGTTAGTCAGAAGGCACCATGAATTCCAATCCACAAACCCAGGGGTCAAAGGAAGCCACGCCCAAGTGTAGAAACAAGGGACGAAAAACGCCTGGCTTTCTGGTGAGATCATGGATCCCAGAGAGAGAGCAGACCGAGGAGTCGTGTTCTCTCATCGATGCAGGAATCCTCTGGCAGCCCCTGCGACACTTCTGTGGGGGAATTCACAACTTTAAGAATTGAATGAATGAATGAACGAATGAGTGACTGAGTGAATGAATTGAAGGTGGTTCCGATTTTCTAGGCAGTTCTTTCTAAGAGTTGAAATTTGTTTACCTTCTTGGCTGGGTTCTTTGAGGGGACAGGTGGATTCTGCTTCTCTCTCAAGGTGATGGCTCATGAAGAACTCTTAGTAGCTGTGCAGGTTGTGCACTATGCAACTCCAGCAGGTGCTTTTCACATCATTCTGTGTCAACGGGGCCCCTTGCAGTTGGTTAGTGCACAACCTGCATGGCTGTACATGGCAGCTCCATCAGTCTCGAACCCCACGGACTCTCTCACCAACTCATTTTACCCATCTGTGAATGGGCTCAGCACCACCAGCTACATGAACAGTGGATATATACCAAGGAGCCTCTTTCTGAGTGTAATATACAAAACACCAATTTTGACACAGCTCTGTTAAATTTCTCTTGATATTTGTAGACATCTACTGCCTCATAAACTTTGTTTTCAATTATGTATGCTCACAAGCTGTTCCATTTTTGATATATTTAGGAAAGGTTCAGTCACATTTTCAGAATTGCAATGATTTCCCATAAAACATCTGATTCTGAAATTTTGTACCTATACAGTACAAATAACATAATGGCAAGCAAATCATGCTACATATTACCTTCCTTTATGCTGTAGTTAAAGTTATTACAGCTTTCCAAACAATTTGCTTTTCAATATCGTAAATAAAGATCCTTGGGTACAGGCTATTTTTGAAAAATATACATAACTTGGAGACCCAGTATCTACTTATCTTTCTAATACACGTCGTATTTCTCCTCAGCCCAGTTTCTTCTATAATATTTGTATGGAGGTGGGATTTTAAAAAATGCTGTCTTACCCAGGGGGTTCAGTTCACCTGGAAAATGTACGGCAGACAGAACAAAACTACCCAGGTGTGGGAGCTGGGGCAGACTCGTGGTGTGGAGGCTCAGCTGGAAGAGAACTGTGCATCTCAGCAGACCTGGGTTTAACCAACCTAAGCAATGAGGCTTTCTCTTTTTCTAAAGGAGTGTGGTCCAGGATGTGTGATGAGGAAGGTTTGACATGATTAGGGTGTAACCTCTCTGCTCTAATGAACTTTGCATACGCTAGTATTAGAGAAGTTCTCTCTCCTTTAGGCATGAGATGAGGAGGATGAAGCGGTCTCAAGGGGAAAGTGAGAACACCAGGAACATGGCTGTTTGTGGCAGGCCCCCTTGGCGCCCAGTGGCAAGTGGGCAGCTGCCCAGGAATTGCCCTCTCATTTGGGCTTTAATGCCCAGAAGTTTCCAGGGGCACCACCAGCTCTGGCCCCTCTGGGCTACCGGAGAAGCAGAGGCCTCTGGGACAATGAAAGCTAGCATTCCCTCAAGCATTCATTCATTCCTTCATTTGTTCATTACATTCATCTAATTTCTTTTTTTTTATAATTTTATTTATTTATTTATTTATTTTTCCCCCCAAAGCCCCAGTAGATAGTTGTATGTCATAGCTGCACGTCCTTCTAACTAGAAGGGTTAGGGACTCGGCCTCAGCATGGCTGGAGAAGCAGTGAGTCAGTACGCGCCCGGGATCCGAACCCGGGCCGCCAGCAGCGGAGCGCGCGCACTTAACCACTAAGCCACGGGGCCGGCCCCATCTAATTTCTTTACCGCCAACAATTTGCCCTGAGTCTCATTTGCAATAAGCCAGAGAGCCAGGCAGCATGGGTGGCACCGATTACTGCCCCAGTGCTGACAGGAGACGTACGTCAGGCATCACCCCTGCCTGCAAGGAGCCTGCAAGGAGCCGACAGACGAGCAGGAAGATGAGACGCACTAGGACAGAGAAGCTACTCCACGAGGTAGAAAGGAGTCTCCATAAACAGAGAGAGAATGGAAGGAACGAGGAGCAGGTCTCACATGGAGTGATTTGACTTCCAGCTGCGGGGGTGGGGTGGTTTCTTCCAGCTCTAATCTTTACAGCAGGGCCTTCCAAGACCCAATCTCTGACCGTCTCACTCCTCTGCTTAGAAATCATAGATGGCTCCCTATTACCTGCAGAATGAAGTGCCTTGGCATTGCATTCAAGGTCCTTCAAAAGTGATGCCTTTCTACCTTTCTGGAATGATCTCACACTCTCTCTTTTCTGCCTTTTACGCTCCGACCTGATGATCTCACTGTCTACTTCCCGAACATTGGATCTTCCCTTCCTCTGCTCTTCCCAGAAGCTGGTGTGGGGATGGCCCCATCCCAGAACGCCCGTAGAGTAGTGATGGTGTGGTGGGTCTGCAGCAGGAGTCTCAGGAGAGTCAGAGGGTTGGGGAAGAAGACAGAGAACCAAGATGTTCGAGGATTCGGCATCGGTGCCACCTGGGACTCGAGAAGAGGTGCGATTGGAGGCGAGTGTACAGGACGGGTGGGATTTAGGGAGATAAAGGATGCGAGACCCAAGCTGAGAGCACCATTTGCCTCGCCACTTATTAAATCAAGTTTAATAGATGGATTTTAGAAATACCAACAAATCAAAAGAAATGTGCACTGGAAGTTTTAGGCTAGATGAATTCCTTTTACTTTTATAACTAAATGGTTCTGTGATAAAAATTTTTATCATATCTATGTGAGCTTAAATGACTAATGTTTCAATAAGTGATTTAAAAAGCGATTTTGTCCCCATGGCGGCAATGTTTTAGATGCCGTTAAATAAAACCTTGAAGACTTTTCTTTAAAAATGAAACATTATAGGAAGTATATGATTATATGCTGGTTTCCCAGGCATGCCATCCAGAGGGTATGTGTGATGTGGGGGGCACATTAGCAGTAATAATGGCATTATCTCAGGACTTCCAACGGGACCCTTGAAAAGTCCTTCCTCCACACACTCCCACATACATTTTTTACCAATTACTAGAATCCCTGAAGTGATTCACACCGTGGAACACTGAGAAATTTCCAGGTGGGAGTTCAGAATGGTCCCTCCCCTATAACCGCGGTGGGTTTGCTCTTGGGCCATCTAGGACTTGCTGCCCAACAGCCTCCCTTCCCTTGATACGACTGGTGTCTAGAGACTCCTCATCCTGTGGCTCTGTCCATTCCATCCCTGGAGCCCCCAGCCAGAGCCGAATCCCAGCATCAGCCACGGCTTAAGCTCAAGTTGCATTTTAATGAGATGAAAAATAACACAACTATTTCTTAGAAGACCGTATATAAATTAGTTATTGATTTTAAAACAGCTTGGAAATGTAATGTGGGAGGCAGTGCAGCATCCGGGCCTGAATAATTAACAGGAAAAGAAGAGGCAGGAGCTCCCGCCCCACTCCTCTGCTGCCCCGGTCGTCTGTGGACTAACTCAGTTCTTAGTCACTGGAAAAGGGGTGGCTGCAGTGGGGTGTGGAGCCCGGGAACTCCTCTGCAGCACAGACCCCACAGCCCTCCAGGTGTGGGAAAGCCCCCTGGACACACAGATGTCACCAGAACCCCTTCTTCAAGGAAACCAAAAATAGCAATTCTGAGCTGGCTGTGGGCATAGAGGTGACTATAGATCCTTTCTCTTAGAAGAAAAGCACTTTATGGTTTCTTTATATAATAAAAGTAATAAGTGCTCGCTGTTGAAAATCTGGTAAGTACAGAGAAGCAGAAAGGAGCAACAAACATCACCCACAGACAGTTAGCATTCTTGCTATTTTCTTCTGGTGTTGTATTAGAATTCTCTGATTTTTAAAAAATGCGTTTGCCATAATAGTCTTCATATAACAGTATATGGCACAGACTATTTTGTTTCCTGTTAATATTTGATCATAAGCAATTTCTCATGTTGTTATAAGTGCCATATAAACATCATTTTAAATAGCAATTTAGTGCATTGCAATTCTACAATTTCCTCAGCCATTTCTCGATTGTTGGACATTTAAGCTACAGATCATTTGTTTTTGGCAATAATGATGGAGTGAATGATTGGAACCTCCAGATGATGTGCTTAGAAATTAACCCGTCCCCTGTAGCAGGAGGGGCCCTTCTCTCAGCCTCCAGGGGGAGCAGTCACGGAAGCCGCAGTGGTTTCCGTGTGGCTGATTAGTGCTTGGCTTCAGAGGTCAAATGTTAGTCCACGTGCCCTGTGATGCCACGGTGGAGGGCTCACAAGCATTTGTTAAATTGTCATTCATTCATTCCTTCACTCATTCAACAATTACTGCGCATGTCTATGCACCAAGCAATGTAAGAGCACTGAGGATACACTAGCTGAGCACATTGAGGGAGGCTGGTCACATCGGGCCGTGTGGGCTTCGAGCCACTGATGGGGAGGGAGTGGCTGGAGGGTCCTGGGGGATCCCCGTCCAATGTCCCTCCAGCAATGGGCAGTGCAGGGGGCAGGTGGTCAGGACTTCCCCTCCCACTCTGGTTTGTGGGTTGGGTGACCGGGAACCACGGTAAATGGACCTGTGCCTGTGGCTGGCGCACACCGCTGTCACTCCGAGGCGTAATTAAAGAGATGTATGCTAATTTTTAACTTGGTTAAGGGATATTAACTTAGACAAATGAACCTCTCCTTTCCCAATAATTAGATATCCAAACAAACACACACTTTTCTCCCCAATTAAATGAATGGAAACTTTAAACTGCGCAGCCCGATTTCAACATGCCCTATTTGTTACTGGCTTCCATTTCACCGCTTTCTTTAACTTCACAAAAGCAAACAACACTATATAGAAGCATAATAAAATCATAACAGTGAAAATATACTTTTGATTTTTGGAGGACATAAAATGCTCATTTACAACTGGAAAAAAGACACTGTTCAGCTAAAATGTCATGTTGATTCCAAGAGAATATAGTTTGAAGGGCTTAAGGGATGGTGGCATCCAGGTGGCACATTTCAAAATTATATTTAATTTAAAGCAGTAATGCTGGGCTGGCCCCGTGGCTTGGCGGTTGAGTGAGCATGCTCCGCTGCTGGCGGCCCGGGTTCGGATCCCGGGCGTGTGCCGACGCACTGCTTCTCCGGCCATGCTGAGGCCGTGTCCCACATGCAGCAACTAGAAGGATGTGCAGCTATGACATACAACTATCTACTGGGGCTTTGGGGGAAAAATAAATAAATAAATAAAATTAAAAAAAAAAAAATAAAGCAGTAATGCTGATCCCTTCAGTATATAAAGGATGGATCACATCAAGTAAAGTTGATTTTTTTTCTTTAAATTACAAAATTAGTGGAAGAAGGAAGTGGACTTGATGAATTGATACGCTCTTTGGTGTAGGCCAGTGAGTCCCCAAGTGTGGCAAACGTACTACTCGAGCTGCTTTTAGGTGGTGTGAAGACAAATATCTTTTATTTTCCTGTTTGTGTCTCCAGCCTGTGTGTGCAGGTGGCTGGCTGGCCCTGGTGTGGCAGACCATGAATAGGGTGAGGACAGAGGCCCAGGCACCCCATGCATTTCTGCAACTCTGTCCCTTCACCCCCTGTACCCACCATTTTGGGGCTTGAAAGAAATTCCCACCACTAGGGTCACTGGGTTTGGCACAGGCCACCCCTCTGCGTCCAGGACCCTGCGGGGGATGGATGAAGCTGGAATGTGCCATGAAGCACAGGACCAGTGAATCCACTGAAGTAAAAACAAAGTGAGAAGTTAAAAAAATAGGTATGTTTCCCGTCAGTCCATGTGAAATTGTAATGGAAAGCATCTACGCGTGCAGTCTACCTGGCTGGAGCTGTGTGAGGGACTCCTGCTCCAATTAGAATGAGGCCTACAGAAACCATGGTCATGGGCAGAGCCCTAACTGTAAGCAGAGCCCAAGTGAAGAACAAGCCCAGTGACCCTAGTTCCTCCGTCTAAAGTTTCACCGTTAGCTGTTGTTTGCATGAAGACACCAGAGGGGCCACCTAGGTAAATGCAAATGTGCCCTCTGGGAGGTTTGTTGCAATAATGTAGGGTTCCGCAAGGTCCCGTTTGTACACCAACAGATTGTGAGGAATTGGAACAGCAGACAGGTGGGGTGTGATGGGAAAGTGCAGGTCAGGGGGGCCAGCAGAGAGCAGAGGCCCACCTGGAGGTGAGCTGGAATAAGATGGAGAGTTCAGCAGAGGCAGAAATGCCGAGCGACCCCAATGGAAGATGCCCAGTCCTTCAAGTGGTTCTTTCTCTCACACCCCGAGAGCCCCTGTCCCATGGTGGTGTCACCACAGCCCAGGAAACTCTTGGGTGGATCTGAAAGACCAATGATGAGGCCCCCAGGGGGCGGGAACCCAACGGTGTGATGACAAGTTGCACCATAAACTCAGAGTCAGGCCACGTGAAGTGGTTTATGACTGTGGAAGAGTCAGGGCTTCCTTCTCTGCTGACAAAATATGTGGGAAAGTGCACAAGCTAACACCTCAACAATAACGAAGCCGAACCCAATAGAAGCACAAAACACTTTTTTTTTTTTTTTGCTGAAGAAGATTCGCCCTAAGCTAACATCCGCTGCCGATCTTCCTCTTTTTGTATGTGAGCTGCCGCCACAGCATGGCCACTGACAGGTGAGTGGTGTAGGTCCACGCCCGGGAACTGAACCTGGGCTGCCTAAGCAGAACATGCTGAACTTAATCACTAGGCCACTGGGGCTGGCCCCAAAACATTTTTTAATAGGGCTTTCATATTCTCTATCATACAATCTTTCATAACAAAACATTCACCATAGGGACTGCTATCATTATTCCCATTTCATAGATGAGGAAACTGAGGCTCAGAAGGGCTAAAAGACATGTCTGAGGTCCCACAGCAGATCAAAGTGGAAACTGGGCCTCAATCTCACAAAGTCAGACTCCGGGTCCGTCATCCACCCCACTCCAGCATTCATTCAGCAAACAGAATGACGGGGACAAGACGAGAACTTTTGGGAGATGGGCTTTCATGCAGTGGCTATTGCACTGTCTCTGCTTTTAGGTACACTGTGCTGGGAACCAGGCACCGTGTCTCTCTTTTGTAGCTGGGGTTGGACTGCAACAAGAACACAACAATATCACACTTCGAGGGAGGCATCAGACAGACCTGGCAGGATTCCTAAACCTGCTCTTTACTATGTGACTCGGGGCACGTTATCCAGTGGTCTGCTCCTCGCTCTCTTTGTGGGTAAATAAGAGCAATGCCCTCTGCCTCGGAGGGCTGTGAGGATCAAACGTTCTGAGATGCCAACGCCTGGCACATAGCAGCTGCTCAGCAAAGTGCTTCCTTATTTATAGCATTTATAAATCAGCTTGTTTCATCCACGAGGTCAGCAGTGAGTGATGCCTGGGTCTCCCAGCAGCCCCCCTGAGGACTGGGTCAGGCTTTTTGTTTCTCTGTCCAGCTGGCCAGAGGCTGGAGTTACCCTGGCCTTTGAGACTTAACTGGCCCCCAGCCGCCTATTCCACGTCCAGGCAGTTTTTGCCATTTCCCGGGGGCTTCAGGTCTCGTGGTCATGTGGAGTCTGAGATCCTGCCCTTATGAGGCACCCCCACGCCCACTGCCAGCCTGCTACAGAGGTGTACTCAGCTCCCCTTCCGCACCTCCCTGCACCATTCACGCAGGGCGATCTACCCCAGGTCTGGCGGGGACGAGGGAGTTGAAGTCGCAATAGGCAAAATGCAGTGATGATAGGAGACATCTTTGTCCTTCAGAGCCCACTGGCCTTGGCACCCTGGACATGCCCCATTAGCCTTGGTCTCCGTCCTCCAGCTCTCCCTCCCCTGCAATGCCTCTTCAGTCTGTTCTCTGGTCTGCTCTCTCCCACTGTGGGTTAGCGATGTCTGTGTTTTGCTGCCCCTTTCTAAATCGGAGATCACAGACTGGTGGCCTACAGGCCAGATACGTTCAGCTCACAGGTGTGCTTTGTTTGGACCATCGCATTTGAAGATTTTTGAAATAGAGGCCAATGTTCAACATTTGGTGCACTGCACATGAAAATCTGCAGTTCTAGGTTCTTTTGAAAATTTGGACAATCTGGCAAAACAGGGACCTCTTCCTGTGTAAATCAATCTGTCCCTTGAAGGGGGCCCATGTTGTCCAGTTGACCAGAGTATGGCCACCCCTGCCACCTTAGAACCACCAGCTGGAGAATCCCCCTGTGGGCTGGCCCTGTGGCATTCGGGCCTCAACTTGCACAACCCCAGAGGCTAATCAAAATATTCTCCTAAGCCAAGGCAGATGCTGATGGCAGCTGTTAGTGTCTGTCTATCTATCTATCTGTCTGTCTTTCTGTCTATCATCTATCTATATCTCTGTCTGTCTATCTGTCTATCATCTATCTACATCTATCAATTATCTATCTATCTATCTATCTATCTATCTATCTATCTATCGATCTATCTTTTATTTTTTTTAGCTCGACTACATTTGTGTCTCTAGCACTTAGCAGAGTGGCTGGCACACAGTATATTTTCAGTAAATATTTGTCAAACCAGTTAACAAATATATTACAGATGACAATACCAAGGCTCAAAGAAGCTGAATTACCAGCTTGTCAAAGGCTCACAAATGGGAGAGCCAGAGCCTGTTCCAGCCTTCACAGAGACCCCCCACGCTCTCTCACCTCCCGGCCAAGACTGGGTAGGGCTTGTTCTGGCCACTATAGCCCTCCTCTCTTCACTTGCCCTCCTTTCCAACATGCCACAGTGCTGCTTCTGCCCACTTAACTGTCGAATGCTCAATTGCGGTTTCCTGGTCACCATTGGGTGGATGCCTCACTGTCCACAGAGGGTCTTCAGGTTGGGGTACCACGGAGAGACCCCCTCCCCTCTGAAGAGTCCACATGCCCATTGGTGTTTAGCAAACGAGGTCCTATTTCCTGACTGAGGCATCTTGGTCTTTCCGGACCTTGGTTTCCATTGCCTTATCCCAAGGTTCAGCTATGACAACAACAATCACCACCAGCACCATTTATTGGTCATTTACCATAGGCGTCCTCTCACTTGACCTTGAGAGCAGGCCTCTGAGGAAGGCGCAAGGGAGAGGTTAAGCAGGTTGTTGATGCTACACAGTTAGTCAGACACACAACCAGGACTGGACCTTACCTTGCACTTGACCTCTAGATGAGGTCAGACTATGGTCCACAGGCCAAATCCAGCCTGGTGCCTATTTCCTGTTTTCTGTACAGCCCATGAGATAAGAACTTTGACATTTTTAAATAGTTGAAAAACATCAAAAGATGAATAATATTTTGTAACACATGACAATTACATGAAATTCAAATTTCAGGATCCACGAATAAAGTTTGTTGGAATGTGGCCGTGCCTTTTGGGTTACGTGTTGTCTATGGCTGAGCGAGTAGCTGTAAAACTGAGACCGCGTGACTCGCCAAGTCCAGGATAGCACCCACTGGGCCCTTTGCAGGTAAAGCTTGCCAACCTCTGCTCTGGACTGTGACCCACATCCAGGTTCCCAAGGCTGAAGGTCAGAACCAGAGGCATTTCCAGAGAGGAGCTGTGGGCGCAGAGAGCCAGGGCGAGGGGCGCTGCTATCAGCGTGGGCGCTGGGGGTGAGGGGAGGCAGGGGTGGAGGTGGGAGAGCTTGGGGGTGTCGTAGCACAGGCGGTGCTGTGTGTCTCACCGAGCATCCTTGGCCAGCAGCCGTTCTCTCAGCCCACAAACCTAGTCCATGCTGTGGAGGGATCAGGCATCAGGACAGTCGTCACCTCGCTCTCAGATGCAGGCAGGGCGCATCTTAAGGACAGGTAGCAGTTATTATGGTGCTATAACTGGTGCAGCCAGCTCGGGGCTGATTTGAATGTTTTTATTTGCATCAACTGGTTATCCGGGAGAGTAGGTGCAAAACCTTACTTTATTCAGTACATTTTGAGAGGAGGGGGAGTGGGAAAGAGTAAGTCAATCAAGGGCTAAAAGTAAACCACACCCTCTTTTCCCTACGCTCAAACACACATGCACACACACACACCCATATCAGAAACGGTGTGGACGTGGAATCAGTTGAATCCCACGGACCGAAAGGGCCTTCCCTATCATGTGGTAAGGTGCTTCTCAGACTTTAAGGTGAGCCACCCAGAGAATCTTGTTAAACCATGGATTCTGAATGTTAGGTATAGGGTGGGTCTGAGAGTCTTTTTTCTTTTTTTTTTTTTTCTGGCTGAGGAAGATTCGGCCTGAGCTAACATCTGTGCCAATCTTCCTCCATTTGTGTGTGGGTCACCACCACAGCATGGCCAATGAGAGGTGCAGGTCCGAGTCCAGATCTGGGCCTGAGAACCCAGCCACCGAAGGGGAACATGCCGAACTTGACTAATAGGCCGCGGGTCTGGCCCCAGATTCTGCATTTCTAATAGGCCCCCGGGTGTTGCTGTTGCTGCTGGTTTAAGCAAGGACCACCCTTGGAGCAGCGAGGCTCTGGTGCTGTGGTTCTCCACATGCGGTTTCTGGACTAGCAGCAGCCTCTGAGGACTTGCTAGAACTGCGTATACTCAGATCGCATCCCAGACCCTCAGATCAGAGTCTCTGGGAGCTCAGCCCTGCAATCTCTGGTGAACAAACCCTGCAGGTGACTGATGCTCACTCAGGTCTTAGAACAGCCGTTCTAGTCCCTTCCTCCATGTCCTTTTCCCCTGCTCCGAATCTCCTCCCATCTGTTCAGAAGCCACCTGGGCTTCCTGCCATTATTTGAGAGAATCATTAACCATCTTCTGATACCTACATCCTGGAGGCCTCTCACCTGGAGCAGGTGACCAGGCGTTGCCCATGGGAGAAGCAGCTCAATTATAAGCCAATGCCTGTAATCTGGAGCCTCTGCCTGGGTAATTTTCCATTCGGGGGCTCATTTTTAAAACTACTGCTTGCTTTCTCTATCCACAGTGTCTTAGTATGCAGGCCCTGTTGCTCCCGCGGGAGGGAGTCACATGGGGTGTGCTGGGTGTCAGTCTCAGCTGCAGTGGGACGCCTGCCAGGCTCTTTGAGGTCCACCCATCACCCCCAGAGGTGTTTCATAAGCCAGGACCTTATATTTTAGGTCATGCCATCCCAACCCTACCCTCCCGATTTTGTGATAATCTGTTCAAACATTTTTGTGTGATTTTGTGTGATGCAGCAGTAAAAGAGAGAAACGTAATTTTATCTTTAATAAAAGCACAAATCGCATGTTTTGGAGAGCGGAAAATTATTGCAGAGATAAAGTGTTAGTTTCCTAGGAACCTAGCTAAAATCTCTTTCTACGGATGGAGAAAGTTAACCTAACCTATTGAAGAGATTATATTTGTACTGCTGATTCCCATTATGAGAATATTAAATGTTTTTTCATGATAGTTTTTAATTTGTAAAATTGCCCTTGCATTAGCAGATGAGAGCTCTTGGATTCTGGAGCCCTTATTTTGACTTTTGGCTCTTAAGTAAATGAAGCTTTAAAAATGTGAAGAGCGGGGCCGGCCCCGTGGCGTAGCGGTTAAGCACACGTGCTCTGCTGCTGCCGGCCTGGGTTCGGATCCCAGGCACACACTGACGCACCGCTTGTCAGGCCATGCTGTGGCGGCGTCCCGCATAAAGTGGAGGAAGATGGGCACGGATGTTAGCTCAAGGCCAGTCTTCCTCAGCAAAAAGAGGAGGATTGGCGTGGATGTTAGCTCAGGGCTGATCTTTCTCACACACACACACTAAACAAATAAATAAATATTAAAAAAAAATGTCGAGAGTAATACTAAAATAGCATGCAGCTAGATTTCACAGTGACTATAGTGATTACAATTAGATGACTGCAACGATACAAAAGACACATTATCTTTGTAATTTATGATCCTCCTGGACCAAACTCAACATCTTAAAAATGCAACATTTCAGCACCATCTGGGAGATTTGCCCAACAAAATTATGTATAAACAAAGTTCTTTATTGACTCATTGAGATCCAAGTGGAATCAATTATACATTATTGTTGTCTTTGTCGGCACTGCAAAGTGTAAGACAGCTAAAGACCCACATTCCATAAATCATCCAAGTGTAATTTCCCATGGGGCTAAGTTTTGTGTGGAAATAAAGCATTGTTCGTATTTTCTGCTTAGATTTTTTGATCATACTCCAAGAGTGAATCTATCCATTTTCCTTGAGATCCCCAGTGAGATTCACCAGGTTCACTGAACTTGGTGTGGAGTGTTGCCCTGGGGCTTGCCGATCCCTGGAGCTTGTGGTGGGCAGGTGGAGAAGGGGAGGTGGATTCAGGTGATTGCAGGTGAAGCTATGGCCTTGCAATTCCGTTATTTTCACATAGGGTGCACCCTCAGCATCAAAATTCTGAGAGGTCCATATCTTACAACATAAGTGAAAGATTGTACTGAGCTACCTGTCACTAAAGGAAAAATCACTTGATTTCAGAAATGTGGCAAAAAAACACATCAACCCTCAAACTCTGGGGACCTAGAATATGTAGTATATTATTCTGCAGATGGATATCTCAAAGCTTAGGAGGGAAGACACTGTGAAATAACAGTGCACCTACATGTAAAGTATGATGACAGTCCTCATCTCAAAGAAAAGACAGTACCACAGAGGAAGACGACGTTTGTTGACATCATCAGAGAGGAACATCTCTGTGACAGATACCGGAGGAACTCTGGCCAGTGTCTTCCTGTCTTGCTCTTTCACAGAAGCCATGCCTGTGGTTGGTTTGGCCCTCAGGCAGAGGTGAGGAGCTGGTTGGTCCAGCATGGCCCTTCCACCTGCTCTGGTGTTGGTCTAGACTGGGTCAGGAGCTGGCCTCTGGTCTTCTGCCTGTTGTCTTTAATATGTTAGTCCCACCAACATTCCCGAGCATCCAATCCGAATCCACCCTGGGCTCTCACTGCGCTATTATCATCAACATTGGTCGGGCAGGGCATCAGACAGCAACTGGGCAACAGCAGCCAATGTGCCAGGTTGTTGGTGGAAGAACTGCATAGGGACAAGGAGATTCTCTGTGAATGTGACCCAGAGGAGAGAAGGATGAGAAGCGAGACAGGCAACGTGGGAAGAGGGGAGGGGATGAGCCTTATGCCAGGCCAGGAGGTGAGGGTCCAGAAGGGAACCTTGGAGGACTGAGTGGGCCTGAGAGTGACAAGAAGACCTCTGAGAAGCAGAGCCTGGGGAGGTTGGTGGGAACAGATCAGGTAAAGCCTTTGGAGTCCTTGCAAAGAGTCCGCCTCCATCCTGAGGGTGCCAGGGAACTACTGCTGTGTTTATTTCAAATGGGGCAGTGATGAAGTCAGATTTGCAATCCAGAATGTTCACTCTGGCTGCTGTGCAGAGCATGTGGGCAGGGGGCAGTAAGGAAGCAGCCATTACTGTCCAGGCAGAAAGAATGATGCCTTGGAGAGGGTGGGGGCAGACCAGATAGAAGATTCCAGACATGTAGGTGCATGTTTGTGATATTTGACTTCAACAAAATACTCACCTGCAGACTAGCTTTTTGCAGGGATGTGGGGTCAACACAGACTCTCCATTTCCCAGTACAAGGAGCCCTTCACCTTTCCTTCTTGAATGTGTTCACCTCTCCTGCAGTGATTTTCCATCCTGCAGATGGGCCATACTATCCTTTGGTGTAAGTTGCATTCTCACATCCTCAGGTTACCTTCCCAGCCTTCAGCACTCTCCTCACTCCCTGCCGCAGAGTGGACACCAGGACCCCTGCTCCCTAAGTCCTGGGAGAGGCAAGAGGAAAGGCTTCTGCTTGTCCAGGGTGGTGGCCCAGACAGCGCTTTTTTGAACGAGTCTGGAACAGCCCAGAGTTGTTGCTTGGCTCATAGTAAGCACTCAGGAAATGTTTATTATTATTTTTATTATGTGCTTTTATCCATAATAACATCATTAGCCCTGTAATAGATGCCTAATACATATTTGTTGAACATTTGAGTGCTAGACAGATGAGGATTGTGCTAACTGATATAAATTGTGGCTTAATAATTTATGATAGAACAAGAAAGCAGTTTAGTTAGTGATTTTTCTGTTGGTGAACTATTACATCCTAGAAAAGATTTTTACCTCTTTCTAGCTAGTCAAATGAGACAGTTATAAGAAATCATGGATCCCAGATTCTCTGACCTTTGAGTAGGTGAAGCTGACACCTGAAGAGTGTACTCTTTCTTACGGCTGTGGAGGATCTATAGATAATGAAGCCATTCTCGGATACTGAGAAGTTCTCAGGCCCAAGAAAGCCTTTGCACAGAGCAGGAAATCCGGCTGCAGGAACCCCTCATTGAGTGACAATACAATATTACATCCTCCACTTTTATCAAGTGTCACTGTGAGAAACATTCCCAGGGAGAAGGTCTCTGTTTCTTCCAAAACGGCCCGAACACATCATTCGTCACGACATTGCTGGTCTCCTGTGTGCACCAACATGGCGCATCTCCCTGAGCACAGTGTTCGAGTTTCTTTCCCAAAATGCTGTTAAGCTTCCTCTTCCTAAACATTGAAAACCATACAAACTACGTTTTTCTCTTGTGACTAGATACCCAGGAAGCTCAGAGCTATTTTTAGTGAACAACTGCAATAATGCAGTGACAGTAATGATTATTAGCATTGTATTTCTCACATGTTAGCAAGCACTTTTGCAAACAGTTTCTAATTGAATTTTTACAACATTGCTGCAAGGGCAACGCTCTTTTTACCCCCATTTTACAGCTGGGAAATAAAGGCGCAGATGAATTTATTGACTCGTCTAAGATCCCACGGCTGCTGAGTGATAACCTTGACCAAGGATCCTGGAATCATTCTCTCCTTGCTTCTATGTGCTCGTAGCTCCAGAGATAGCAGAGCGGGTGATGTGTCCTTAATAACTAAGAACAGAATATGAAAAATTAAATTCAGTCTATTCTGAGCAATAATAGGAACTATGTCTGGAAGTGTTGTTTACAATATACACTGAAATCCTTACACTCAATAGATATTAATGTAAACACAGCTCCTACTGAAGATTTAGAAGTTCTTTGCAAAGACTGTTTCTAAAAGTTAATAAGTCTGAATAATTCTTATTGCATTAAAAATGTATATTATGAGATCCAGGCTGAATAAACAAGGGCGATGTAAGTGTTTATTCCACGTTCTGGGGGAGATGTGCATTTAGTTCAATTTGACAGGTAATTGTAGAGGCCCTACTACGTATTGGACTGAGCAGGAAACACCCAATGAATAAGATACAGTCCATCGCACACAGCTTAACCAGGTAGCAAAAGAAATACCAGCTCACCAGCCGCAGTGCTGGCAGTGGGGAGGGAGACGGAAGCAGGGGCTGACAGAGCGCCGGGGCCACGCAGTCCATCTCATCGGGGGACCCCTTGCAGATGGGAGTGGCTGCCTCTGTTTTACAGACGGGGAATCTAAGGAGCTCACCCAAGATCATGTAGTGAACGAAAAGCAGAACCAGGATTCCAACTCTGGCGGGGAAGCCCAAGCACTTTCCAGGACGCCGTGAGCCTTCTGGTTCCATTAAGAGAGGTGCCGGGTGTGACAGGTGTGGAGAAGCAGAGGTGGGCACAGTTAGGGAGAACAGGAGGTGGGTAGATAGGACGGGACTGAAAGAATGTCTCTCTGGGGGGGTACATGGCCTATGAGAGTTGTTTTGAAGGAGGATTGGTTTTCAACAGACTCGGTGGGTGGCGTTTTTGCAGAGAGGACCACTGAAGCAAGAGTAGACCCTGGTTTGCCACCATAGTCACTATGATTTATTGCGTCTCCCAAGTGCCAGGCATTGGGGGGAGGGCTCTCTGTACTAGGGAAAGTGTAACCAAGTTCCCAGCGCTGGCCACCAGTTCAAATCCCTGGCCCTCCTCCACTAACCTTTATGTATAGAGATGAACCTAGAACCACAGCTCGCTTTTACTGAGGGATTCCTCTGTACCAGCCACGGGCTAGATGCTCCTGTACATTCTTGATTTGTCTAACACCTCTATCAAGTATGTGACACTGTTATTCCCATTTTATAGAAGAAACAGAGGCTTAGAGCAGGGGAGCAGCTTCAAGGTCACACAGCTAAGTGCAGAGTTAGCATTTGTCTTATAGTATTTAGAATCAATCTCTTGTGAACAGAGCACAGACATTTGGATTAATGAACGAGTGAAGGTTGTCTCAGAAAAATGTATTTTTCTGATCCTTAAAAGTGAAGCCGTGTAGACACGTTTAAAAGTCATTAAATATGTTGGATTTCAGAAGGCTCCAAAATCTCTTTCTACAGTTTGTACTCACTGTAGAAAAAGATATTTAAAAGAGTGTTACAATTCTTGGAAAGAGCCCCATTGATTGGTATTTAATGGGAAAGATGTGTACATGGGAGAAAATAACAACTTTGGCAAACCCCCAGTGGAGAAGCAGACCCCTCCACTAGGTAACACGATTTGTCATGGCTTGGATTCACACGTCACCAGTAAATGATGTCCCTGGCACCTTAACCACATGTTGCAAAGTCTGGCTCTGCCCTTGTCAAGGATTCAGGCTGCTTTTAAGGACTTGTCATTGAGGGGCCAAGGGCGGACGGTGTCTTGTCAGAAGGGGAGATCCAAAATGAAAGCTTGGAGCTGAAAAGAACCAGCTGGAAGAAACCCAGCAGCCAGCACGGGGAGCTACTCAATAAATCCTGGAAAGATGATGAGCAGTGGTGAAGTTTCAGAGAATGGAGAACGAGACAGCATTTGAGCAAAGTGAAGCCCATGCATCGGGAGAAGGAAGGTTCCGGACCCTCCCATGACACAAGCCCAGGCAGGTGGAGCCTCACAGGGCTCCAGGCTGCATGTCCACCTTCTGGTCTGGCCCCAGTCTTGCCCTTTGAGCCCTGCAGCTGGAATAGATGACCTGGACCTTGAGCCCCTGCTGGTCCAGCTTCCCACTGCCATTGGCTGGGATATGGACTTGACTCTCAAGGATCGG
The DNA here is from genome assembly GCF_020826845.1 of Diceros bicornis minor. Classification (NCBI taxonomy): domain Eukaryota; kingdom Metazoa; phylum Chordata; class Mammalia; order Perissodactyla; family Rhinocerotidae; genus Diceros; species Diceros bicornis. The sequence continues at coordinate 89,306,280 of NC_080745.1, read as the reverse complement.
CCTGTCTGGGGTTTCAGGGCCAGCCAACGATTTGGAGGGGAGATTGTTCACAGACACTGGGGCTCCCTTTTCTGCGCCTCCCTCCTTTATTGGACTTCCTCCTTAATTTCTAGTCACTCTGGCAGCCTCAAATTTCCCCTCTGATTCCTTCTGCTAAGAGGACTGTGACTTTCCTTGAGATCTACCTTGAGGTGCAGTGGAATGTTGTCGAGGAAAAGCAATGAAATCTGGGTCACACCCAGTGTGATTCCTTTCTTACAAGGGTTGAATCACCTCCACGTTCTGCCTGATTTTTGTTGCTCTTCAGTGCCTTCGAACATTATTTTTTAAAGATTTTGTCCAAAGTTTATAATTACTATGACTAACACAAGACTCAGTCTGACACAAGCTGCTCTGTGTTACTAGAAAGCAGAACTCTAATAATTCATTTTTTGCATTTTGCTTTGCCCCTGCTATGTTTCTGAACACCAATTTTGGTTGTTTCCAATATGGTTTGAATCCTTAAATGTTTTTTTTTCTTAGATCTTCCAACTTGCTTATCTTCTTCCGATGCCTTATAATATCTGTTTGAATCTTTGTATCTCCTCTTTGATCTCTTTTATCAGAGAATCAGGTTGCCTGTTGTTTTAGTCCATTTGGGCTGTTATAACAAATACCGGAAACTGGGTGGCTTATAAACAAGAAACATTTATTTCTCACAGTTCTGCGGGCTGGGAAGTGCAAGATCATGGTGCCAGCAGATTGGGTGTCTGGTGAGAGCCCACCTTCTGGTTCATAGATGGCGCCTTCTCTCTGTGTTCTCACATGGTGGAAGGGGTAAGAGTGCTCTCTGGAGTCTCTTTTGTAAAGACAATAATCCCATTCATGAGGGCTTCACCTTCATGACCTACTCACCTCCCAAACACCTCACCTTCTAATACTATCACATTGGGGGTTAGATTTCAACATGTGAATTTTGGGGGGACATAAAAATTCAGTCCATTGCACCTGTGATGTCTTTGAGATGAAAGGGAAGTAATCTCTCAATTTTCATTAACCCAAAAGTCGGTAAAGCCTTTCTAGAGTCCTTGTTCATAGCCTCTCTGTCTTATGATCTGGTCATGGCTACCTCCCCTTCCACTTTTTCTCTGAAAATCTCCCTCAGTTCCAATGCTATCTCCTCAATTATGAAAGTGGTGTCTCGTCATGGTTTCTTCTTTCAATTGACCTCTTCTGACCATGGACCAGTTTACTTTTCACACAGCCAACCCTATTCACAGATCTACTCAAAGGCTGATGACTGCAGTAGCCTTTCAGAACCGTGACACTAACTTTCATGGACATTTGTGAGTAGCTTAAAATCTGAAGATGTGCCTTATCTCTCAGCAGTCTTCCCCATTTTAGACCATATTTTACAGGACTTTGCATCCTTTTGTACTTTGGAGTTGTGGCTCTTTCCCTGTGCCTTTCAACATGACGTTTTCCCTCTATTTTCATGTTGTTTGGGTCGCTTTGAAAGGGGTGAGAGAAGCAGACTTACTCACCCATCTTTAATCAGGAAGTTCCCCTTGCTCCCAATTCTAAGACATCATAAATTACTAAGTGAGGGTACGGACTGTCCTTGATTTTGCATGGTCCCAATATGCCTGGGTTTCAGTTGCACAGCACCACTCAAGTGAGGATTGTCCAGACCCATGATGTACCAGGTAGTTTTTAAAAGTGACAATGGTCATGTATTTCACATTTTCCCTTAAATATTTATATCTTTTTTTGAGGCTTGAAGGGAACACAGTAAAAATGTTTCTTTCTCTGGTACTATTTTTGTTGTTTCCAAAAGTGACGTGTAAGCTGAAGAAAATCCATGAGCTATGGGTGCTCCCAAGAATGTTTGGAAAGGTTTGATGTGTGAGTCTGTTTCAGAAGCGTGATCAATATTTTATGATCCAATGTGGAACATTTCAGAATATCAGGAAAGAAATGGAGATTTTACATTGTTTTAACCAAAGCTTAGCTATCCCAGAAAAGAAGGAGAAACTCTGAGATGGAACGCAAGAAGGAGCAGCATTTGGAGATGCGTCTTGATCCACTCTTGCCATGTAGGTCCCTTTTCCTGCTTTTCTCTCCCTATACCTGTGCCACGAGTGTGGCCACAGACCCAGCTCCTCCACTCCCGGGCTGCAATGTGTGCATCGTTACTACAGCGTTGAGTCTAACCCAGGGGAAGACAGGAGATTCCTGTTACTAGTTAGCTTCTTGTATTGTGACCTCCCCTCTCCGGCATGGGTTGAAGGGAAGAGTTCACCAAACACCAATAGTTTGTTTTGTTTACCAAAACAAAATGGCAGCTTTCTACCCAGAATGTGGAGATTCTGACAATTTTTAAAGTTGTTGTCCATTTTATGAAAATTTAATGAGAGAAAGTTGACCTTACTAGATAATATGTGCCAACTGCAAGGTGAGTGTCACGGAAAGTTATGGCAATGTCTTCACACGGTAAAGTAGGATGAATGATTGGAGAAGTCCTCAGGGGGAAGGAAGTGAGATTGAGTTAAATATGGCAGGCTTCAACCATGTGGAGGAGGAGATGGAAGTTTAGGGGAATGGTATGAACATCCTATGGATGTGGACAGGCTCTTGGTATGCCCAGATGGCTGGTAGATCTAAGGAGGTGTAAGGGAAAAGAACAAGGGAACAGGCATGGGCCACTGTTCACTGGACATTCAGTCCCTGTGGTTCTACCATCAGAACCAATGGTGCCTATGTGTGTGTGTAAAGTTTAAAAATCATCACTAAAGACCATACATCCTGACCTAGACCTAATTTTTAGCTTTTACTTTATTTTCAAACATATATATTGTAAACAGAAACATACAGTGAACTACTCATGTACCCATCACCTATTTTCAACAATTATGAACATTCATCCATAATTTTTTTCATTAGTATTTCCACTCACTCACCCTCATACTCACTTATTTTTTCGTTTTTTTTTTTTTTGAGGAAGATTGGCCCTGAGCTAACATCTGTTGCCAATCTTCCTCTTTTTCTTTTTTACCTCTCCAAAACCCCAGTACATAGTTGTATATCCTAGCTGTAGGTCCTTCTAGTTCTTCTATGTGGGACGCCACCTCAGCATGGCTTGATGAATGATGAGTAGGTCTGTGTCCAGGATCCAAACCAGCAAACCTTGGGCCACCGAAGTGGAATGTGCTAACTTAACCGCTATGCCACTGGGCTGGCCCCTACAGGTTTTTTTTTAAGGTAAAGTTTACAAACCTTGCAGCACACAAATTTTAGCTGTGTAATGTTGACAAAGGGACACGCTAATAATACCCACATGCCTATCACGATGTAGAATATTTCCATCTCCCCAGAGAGTTCCTTTAGGTCCCTTCCCAGACAGTCCCTCTCCCTGCCCACAGAGACAACTATTGTTCTGGTTTCTTTTTCACCTGAAATTATTTTTGCCTGCTTTAGAACTTTATAACAATGGACTTGTGTACGTACTCTTACATCTAGCTTCTTTCTGTCAACATAGTGTAGTTGAGATTCACCCACATTGGTATATGTCAGTAGTTTGTTCTTCTTTATTGCCAAGTAGTATTCCATTATATGAAACAAACCACCATAATATAATATATATATAAATATATTATATATAATATATAACTATATGTGATTATAGTTTATTACATAATTACTATATTATATAGCTATATATAACAATATAATTATATTATTATGTTAAGTTTATTGTATATGATATATTATATAGCTATATATTATAGGTATTTATATTTATAATTATATATAATCGTTATATTACATACTGTGTTACCTAGCAATACATAATGATTTATTTATTTATTTGCTGAGGAAGAGTCACCCTGAGCTAACATCTGTTGCCAATCTTCTTTTTGCTTGAGGAAGATTCACCATGAGCTAACATCTGTGCCAATCTTCCTCTATTTTGTATGTGGGTCGTGGCATCAGTGGTGTGGGTCTGTGCCTGGGAACTGAACCTGGGCTGCTGAAGAGGAGCACACTGAACTTAACCACTAGGCCATGGGGCTGGTCCCTTGTATATATTTATTTTTGCTTTGCTAATGTTTTGTTAAGAATTTTTGCCTCTATGTTTGCAAAGGATATAGTGCTATAAATTTCTTTTCTTACAATGTTTTTGCTAGGTTTTGGAATCAAAATTATGCTTATCTTATTAAATGAGTTGGCAAGAGTTCCTTAATTTTGTATTTTCCAAAAGAGTTTATGTAAAATCGGCATTCTTTCATCCTTAATATTTGGTAGAATTCACCCGTGAAAACATCTGGGCCGGTAATTTCTTTTCAGTGAGTTTCTTTTTTTTTTTAAACAGTTATTTTAATTTTATTTATTTATTTTTCCCCCAAAGCCCCAGTAGATAGTTATATGTCATAGTTGCACATGCTTCTAGTTGCTATATATGTGGGACTCGGCCTCAGCATGGCCGGACAAGTGGTGCGTCAGTGTGCACCGGGGATCCAAACCCGGGCCACCAGCAGCGGAGTGTGCGCACTTAACCGCTAAGCCATGGGGCCGGCCCTTGGTGAGTTTTTTTAAAATAACAAATCTAATTTTCTTGATTAGATAAAGAGCTAATCACATTTTGACCTTTCATGTAATTTCAGTTTTAATAAGTGTTTTTTTCAAGGAATTTGCCCATTTCTAAAGTTGTTAAATTTATTGACATAATTAGTTCATAATTTTTTGTTGTCTTTTTGATGTCTGTAGAATTTATAGTGATATCACCTCTTTTATTCCTGTTACTGGTGATTGGTTTTCTCTCTTCTGTTGTCATTCTTATTAGGCATTTATCAACCTGACAACTTTTCAAAAAACTAATTTTTGCTTTTCTTAATTTTCTCCATTGTTTTCTCTTTTATTTTGTTTTTTAGTTCCTTGTTATGTCCTTCCTCCATGTACTTTGAGTTTATTCTTCTCTTCTTTTTCTAGATTTATAAGTAAAAACTTAAATAATTGATTTAGGCCTTCTGGTGTATTATCTGTTTGATAGTTTATTTAGAAGCTTATTGTTTAATTTCCAGTACTTGGGACATTTCTACATATCTTACTGATTTCTAATTTACTTCAGTTTTGGCCAGAGCACACACTTTCTAGGATTTCCATCTTTTTTTAACATTTCGTGAGACTTGTTTTATAGCCCAGCATATGCTCTAGCCTTATGAACATTCCATGTACATTTGAAAAGAATGCATGTTCTGTAGCTATTAGCTGCAGTATTCTGTACATGTCTATTAGGTCAGGGGTTTTATAGTGCCATTCAAATCTATATCATTGCTAATTTTTTTCTAATTGTTCTATCAATTACTTAGAAGGGGTATTAAAATCTCCAACTTTGAGGGTGGCTTTGTCTATTTCTTTTTTATTTCTATCAGTTTTTGCCTCGTATATTTTGAAACTGTACTATGAGGGACACAATTATAAATATGTTATGCCTCCCTGATATGTGGACTTTTTTGTCATTATAAAACGCTCTGCTTTATCTTTGGTAATATTTCTTGTCTTGAAATCTATTTTGTTGGCTATTAATGTAGCCACTCTAGTTTTGATATGATTGGTGTTTGCATGGTATATCCTTTTTTCCCATTTTTACTTTCAATCTATTTGTGTCTTTTAAAAACTATTAAATGTATCCTTTGTAGACAGCAAATACTTGGGTCTTAGTTTTTTATCCAGTCTGGAAATCTCTGTTTTTTGATTAGAGTTTTTAGTCCATTTACATTTAATATAATTATTGATACAGTTGGATTTAGATGTGTGATTTTGCTGTTTGTTTTCTATTTGTCTCATCTACTTTTTTTCTGTTTCTTTTTTCTTGTCTTCTTATGAGTTAATACAATATTTCTTTTGGTTCCTCTTTAGGCTTTTTTGCTATCTCTCTTTTAATTATATTTTTTAGTGGTTCTTGTAGGGATTACATTATGTGTCTTTAACTTATCACAATCAACTTAGACTTAATATTTTACTATTTTATGTATCATATAGAAACATGGCAACAGTATCTTAGTTCCACCAATCTACTCCACTATTACTGGAAGCTGGAACTCATCCTTTTAAAAAATTTTTAATTAAAAAAATTATCATACAGTAAAATTATTATTTGTTTTTGCTGCACAGTTCTATGAGTTTGACACATGTATATCTTCATGTAACCACTAACATAGTCAGGATACAGAACAGTTCCATTACCCCCCAAAATGCCCTCATGCTATCCTTCTATAGTGTCACCTTCCCCTCACCTTCTATTCCTGGCAACCAGTGATCTGTCTTCCTTAACTATAATTTTGTCTTTTTGAGAATATCAAATAAATGGACTTCTACCATTTGTAAACTTTTGAGGCCAGCTTTTCTCACTCAGCATGTCTTTGTGATTCATTCAAGTTGTCCCATGCAGCAAAATTTGTTCTCTTTTTTCTTTCTTACTGCTGAGTGATAGTTAATTGTATGGGTGTACCACACTTTATTTATCAATTCACCTACTGAACAACACTTGAATGATTTCCAGCTTTTCGCTCTCACAAATAAAGCTACTATGAATATTTGTGTACAGGTTTTTGTGTGAATATAAGTTTTCATTTTTCTAGGACAAATACCCAGGAATGGGATTGCTGTGTCATATGATAAGTGAATGTTTGACTTTATAAGAAACTACCAAACTGTTTTCCAGAGTGACTCTACCTTTTGTATTCCTAGCATCAATGTATAAGAATTGTGGTTGCTCCACATCCTTGCCAGCATTTGGTATTATCAGTATTTTTTTTTTTTTTTTTTTTTTTTTTTTTTTTTGTGAGGAGATCAGCCCTGTGCTAACATCCGCCAATCCTCCTCTTTTTTTGCTGAGGAAGACGGCCCTGGGCTAACATCCGTGCCCATCTTCCTCCACTTTATATGGGACACCGCCACAGCATGTCCCGCCAAGCAGTGCGTTGGTGCACTCCCGGGATCCGAACCAGCGAACCCCGGGCCGCCGCAGCGGAGCGCGCGCACTTAACCGCTTGCGCCACCGGGCCGGCCCCTAGTATTTTTTTTTTTTTAAGTTTTGTTATTCTAGTAGGTTTATAGTGGTATTTCATCATGGTTTTAATTTGCATTTCTCTAATGGCTAATGATGTTAACCATCTTTTATGTGCTTATTTACCATTCTCATATAGTCTTTTTTTTTTTTAAAGAGTAGAGCTTTTAATTAATTAATTAATTAATTTTTTTCCCCCAAAGCCCCAGTAGATAGTTGTATGTCATAGTTGCACATCCTTCTAGTTGCTGTATGTGGGACGCGGCCTCAGCATGGCCGGAGAAGTGGTGTGTCGGTGCGCGCCCGGGACCTGAACCCGGGCTGCCAGCAGCAGAGTGTGCGCACTTAACCGCTAAGCCACGGGGCCGGCCCTCTCATATAGTCTTTGGTGAAGCGTCTGTTCACATCCTTTTCCCATTTTAAAAATTGGTTTGTTTGCTTTCTTATTGCTAAGTTTTAAGAGTTCTTTATATATTCTGGACACAAGTGCCTTGTCAAATTCGTGATTTGTAAATATTTTCTTCCAGTCTATAGCTTGTCTCTTTATTCTCTTGATAGTATCTTTGGATGAACACAAGTCTTAAATTTTAATGAAATCCAATTTATCAATTATTTTTTATTTTTGTATGTGGATGCCTGCTAAATTATTGTTGCTGAGTGTGATAAGAATGGATGACCTCTTATTCCACCATTTGCTGATATCTTATCAATTATTTTTAACAGATCATGATTTTGGTCATTTTTATGAGATCTTCATCTAACCTCAGGTTTTGATGAAGTCTTAGATCTCTGATCCATTTGAGTTAATCTTTATATAGGTCAAGTTTTATTTTTTTGCATATTGATGACAACTGTTATAACATCATTTGTAGGAACATCTTTCTTTTTTTAAAAATGTAAATATCTCTGAGTAGAATACTATAGCTCAGTAAAAATATATGGATTATACAGTAAAAATGTGCATTTCTCTTTCACCATAGTACACTAGCTCTCTGGTTACCTCTCCAGAGACAACAAGTATTATCAATTTATAGTGGATTCTTCCAGTGAAATTGTGTGTATATGTAAGTATAAAGATATATATATATATATATTTTTTTAAACCCCACAAATTGTAGCAGACTGTACCCACTGTTTATGGCTTTGCTTTTCTCACTCGATAATGTGTTGTCTTGGAGAATCTTCCGTACTAGTACAAGAACTGCCTCGTACTTTTTGAAAGGTTTATACTATTCCATTGTACGAATGCTATAATTTATTTAACCAGTTCATGCTGATACATCCTTAGGATGTTTCAATTCATTTTCTATTCAGTTGCATCCTTCTAATTATCTTTGTCACAGGAGTTTCAGGTCCCTATGAAAGTCCAAAGCAGTAGGTGACATCCCTCCTCTTTAGAAAGAATGGCATAATACAGCAGGGCTGCTCCTCTTTCAACGAAGAAAAAAAAAACTTCCTACAAGTGCAAAAGAATTATCTTCAAATAAAATGCAGACAGAAATACATCAAGAATGTCTCTCACAATGAAACTTCCCCCCTCAAGAGCAAGAAGGCAGTGACTCTCATAGTGCAGCTGAACAGTGGAACTGAATGGTCTCATTTCTTTTCATAAAATGCCCTGCTAGAGGAGCTATTTCTGACAAGGGCTTCTGTTTCTATCTTCAGACTGTAAGTGCTGCTCACGTGTCAAGCGGACCTGTAAACTTGGACACAAAGACCTTCTTACAGTCACAGCTTTACCTTTTCCGTCAGAGCTGATGCAAAGATCCAGACAGAAGGACGGTGACAGTCTGTTAGATCTCACTGAGGCCCCAAGACCCCTATTGCTGTTGACGAGGCTGGGTATTTAGACTATTTGCCCAAATGTAGGAAATACAATAATGATGAGAATATGTGATAAAGTTTGGGTCTCTTGTCATTTTACCACAGGCCGCAAGAACCTGAGACTAATATTTAAAATTACAGAAAAGACACTGATGTTGAGGGCAGAAAGCAAAAGCCTTCTTCATCATCTGTGAAATGTGGTTCTAGGGCAGGAAAGGTTAATAATGCCTCGTAACTATTATCACCCCTGTGACTTAACGCAGAGGAGACATTTTTCCCCTGAATTCTAAGTACTTGGCTCAGTATATTTTAAATCTTCAGAGCTATGAGCTTCAGAAAGGTGAATGAATATTGTCTCGCTGTGCCATAATTTTAAATTTAGATCATACAATTTAAGTGACAGAAGCTTCTGGAAAGAAGATTCCTTGCTTTGAGTAAGCTAGCTGGGTCATTAGGTCTCTATTATGCTCATAGCAGTCGGCTATGGTAGAATGCAAAACCATTGTGTTTATGACCTGAGAACTCTTTGAGCTAAATGGAAATGATGATATTAGTACAGTGACACAATTACACTATTTGGTTCTGGGAGCAAACATGGAATTGGTCCCTAATGTGTTTTAATTGCTCATGTAACTTCCTGGAATTTTTAAGACTGTAGTAGTTATACATATTTCTTCCTGCACAGATAAGCTTTTCTATCCCTTCCCTGGTTATTCGACTGCCCTTGGAGGTACAGTTTCGTTAGTCTATTCTGAATTATTTGTTCTTCGGATAATTTGAAATTTTCTCTTCTGAAGTGTATTTAGAGGCAGAGACAATGGTTCTAGACACCACAGGAACCAACAGTAGTTACCATTTATTATGCACTTACTGTATGTCAGGCTTTATTCTAGGTGCAATAATAAATTAGTAATTATATATGCTAACATCTGCTGAGAACTTCTATATGCTCAACACTGTTCTAAATGCTTTACGTAACGTTATCCATTTCATCCTCATGAAAATCCTGTGAAGTTTGGTTTATTTTTATCCTCATTTAAAGACAAGGAGGGCAGAGAAGTTAAGTAAATGCCTAAATAACTCAGCTAGTTAGTGATGGAGAAAGGAAGTGAACCCAGGCTCTGAAGCTTATGATCCTAGCCACTGTGATCACCGACTTCCTAGATGACAGGTGTAAGTTCACACACAAAGACTGCCCTGGCCCCCATCCCCGGCCAAGCCCCTGAACTGGCATGGCATGGCATGGAACGTGAAACCAGGTATATGCTACTGTGAAAGCCAACATGAGCGTGCATTCATTCATTCAACAAACACTTGTTGAGCTCTATGCCCATCTGGAAAGATTAAACACACTCAGCTGCTGAAAAAAGCTATGCATTAAAGACTACTACCAACTGGGTGTTATGGGAGTTAAAAGGAGATAAATGGCTTCCAATGGCTTTGAAGGTGTGAGAAAGACCACGTGGGTGGATGGGAGTTGAGAAGAGCTTTGTAGGATGTATCAGACCAGGATGTTCTGAGGAGGGGGGGAGGGATTGCTCCATAAAGCGGGTGATAATTATAAGCCAGCCACTTGAACGCCCTGGGTCTTGGTTTCTTTTTATGGAAATCACAGGCAAAATGAGAAAGTTAAATTTGATGACCTCTAAGGTCACTTCCATCTTTGAAATTCTGTGATTTTCTCAAACTAAGCCTTATGGGCACCGATTAATGAACCTGACAGTATACTTAAGAATTCATCGAGAAATTTATTTAACTGTATCTTAGTTATATTCACCCCAGCCAGCCATCTGCCAGCTCTTATTTGCTAGGAGAGGGCTCGCATAATTTTCTTTCCATGGATCCTTCCCTGAATTCCTAACTCATTTGCTTTCCCTCATGTCCACAAAACATTCCCTGGATTAAAGGGTCCTTTTGGCTGGGCAGACAATTTAACGTCTTCAAATGTCCATTAAATGTTCCACATATTAGGCCCTCAGTGTGATGATTAATTAATGGACATTTAAAAATATTTAGTCCTCTTAATTAATCAATTAACAATAAACCCTTGTTGAGTATCTGTCAGGTATCAAGAATTGCACTAACAGCAGGGAATATAGCAGTGAGCAAATTAATCTCAATTCTTGGTGTCTTGGAGTTTATGCTCTAGTGAATTACATTGCTACCGTAGAATCAGAACTCAGATACCCATCCTGCCTCTACTACTTATGAGCTGTGTGACCCTGGGCAAATTACTTAACCTCTCTGTGTGTCAGTTTCCTCCTGTGTAAATGGAGGATTATAATAGTACTGACCTCATAGGACTGTTAAGAGTATTAAAAAAGTTATTTGTAAGGGGCACGGGACAATACATGACACACAGTGGCTTCTAAGAAGGAATTAAGTAAATAAATTATTTAAATAAATTCATTTACATGTTTTCTCTGCATATTGATACATCATGGTTAACTGTCCTTCCAAATATCACTGAATTTTTATCTTTAACTTAATGTGTAATTTTTGCAGTGGTAGGACCGCTTGTTGAGTCAACTCCTGAACTGCTTTTCCAGAAAGAGACTAAGATCATAACAGGCACAGATAGGAAGCCCTGCCACATTTGGCATTTCACTCTCTAGTCTATCCCAAACTTCCATTTTCTGGCTAAGAACCACCATCTCTTAGATACTTTACTTCCATCACCAGCACTGATTTTCTTTCTGGTATTATTTTCCCCCAAATTTTTAAAACATCACGTCATGAGATCTGCTGCCTGAGGGCTGGCCCGTAGGGAAGAAGAAAGCTTTGTGGGCACATGAATCCTACGCTTCAGGGTGTCCAAGCATGAGGTGGGATTAGCCAGATATTCCAGGCAGAGGAGACAGACTGTGCAAGGGCTTGGAGGCAGGAGACAGCGTGCACTAGGATGGGAGGAGAGGGGTGTATGGGTCAAGAGAAGGAGGATGCAGCCAGAGAGATGAGCAGCAGCCAGGTCTTAAAGAGGTCTGCAAAGATGGGACTTGACCATGCAGGCATTGGAGGACCACTGAGGAACTTCACAGGGGTTGTGTTATATAGAATTTAACCTTGCCCACAAAGAGCTCTGGCCTTTGCCCTCAGCTTCTGGGAGGTATTCTCTAAGCCCTTGGAATGTCCTGCCCGACAGGAGTGTCTTTGTTTTCCTGGGGGCCTTGGGCCAAGCTGGATGATAACAATGTGATGTAGGTGGGGACTTTGGGTCACATGTATCAGTTGACCTCCAGAGGAGCTGGAGGCAGATCAGCTCCATTGGCAATCAATCATGCCTCTGTGATGGAGCCCGAGTAAAAACACGGACACTGAGACCCAGGTGAGCATCCCTAGCTGGCAATACTCCGTGCACATTTTCACACATGGATGCTTGGAAAGTAATGCTTCCATGACTCCCCAGGGAGAGGACAAAGGAAGCTCTGCATGTGGTGCTTTTGCTGGACTCTGCCCATGAGCCTCTTCCCTTGGCTGATTTCAGTTTTGTATCCTTTCTCTGTAATAAACCATAACCATGAGTATAACATGAGTTTTCAGTGAGTCCTTCTGGTGAGTTATCAAACCTGAGGGTGGTTTTGGGAATCTCCTCAAACTTGCAATTGGTGTCAGAAGTGAAGGTGACTCTGTGGACTGTGTTCCCCTAATTTTGCAGTCTGCTAACCCTTGCAGGGGTTAAAATTTTCAGTGGACGACATTCTCAAAAATAAACTTTAAGGACTATACATGCAATAATATTCATTATTAAAATTATAGAAAATTTAACATATATAAAAGTGAAAGTCATCCATGACAATTCTCTCTCTCACAGACATGCTCATACACATGCACATGCACACACACAGGTACACAAAAACACACAGAGGGGCCGGCCCCATGGCGTGGCGGTTAAGTGCGCGCGCTCCACTGTTGGTGGCCAGGGTTCAGATCCCGGGCGCGTACTGATGCACCGCTTGTCAGGCCATGCTGTGGCGGTGTCCCATATAAAGTGGAGGAAGATCGGCATGGATGTTAGCTCAGGGCCAGTCTTCCTCAGCAAAAAGAGGAGGATTAGCATAGATGTTAGCTCAGGGCTGATCTTCCTCACACACACACACAAAAACACAACAAAAAACACCACAAAGAGTGTCTATTAGATGTTTTTTGTTTTAGCCCAGGTACCTAACTTTTTTCCTAAGGCTTTCATGGGAAGTACAATTCTGGAGCAGCAACAGTGAGGAAAAGGGAAAGAGGCAGAGAAGGTGAAAAATGAAATATAAAGTGGTGCATCACTGAGCCATCAAGAGCTTCCCAGGAAAACAGTGCGAGGTCTTGCAACAGGCTGCGTGGGCCCTCCAGGTCTTAGAACAGTCTATTAGGGTTTGGAAAGGGGAGGTGAGGGCTTCTTCTAGTCTCTTGCCTCTCACTGGCCAAATTTTGCCCCATGGACATCAACTTCCTGGCAGTTCTGTGCTCTGTTACCAGCCTCCACGGACAGACATTGCAGAAAGCAGATCCCATCCTGTAGCTCAGTGCTTCATCTGGGTCTGGTGGGAGGTGCCCCAGCCTACACGGGTCTTTTGATTTGGACCTGGCTGCTCGAGTCAGGCGGCCTGAGCCCAAGCCCAGCCCTGGCCTGGGGAGACTGAGGCAGCAGGCAGGGGCAGGAGACAAGGTCATGGTGGTAACAGCCAAGTCTCCAGGAGTAGGGGACCAGGCAACCAAGCAAACTGGGTCCACTACAAAATAATGTATGATTTTTCCACTTAAGTATATGCCATTAATATGTTATTAAACTAATATCTGATTATAGCACATGTATCATTTTTTAAATGGCGATATAATTTCTCACTGGCTATAAATTATGTATTAATGCTACACTGCTAGACATTTAAATTGTTGCCAATTTTTTGGTATTCAATCAGCACTCTGATAATTATTATACATATATTTTTTGGACCGTATTTCTTTGTGATATGTTTCTAGAAATAGAAAAGCTAGGTCAGAGAGGAAAATAGTGCATTCAAAGATAAATAAATGAGGTTTTTGGTTCTTGGGCTTTTAATGTGCCTCTTGAGCACCTGAAGGATTCTCTTGGCCCACGAGGCCACCTTGGGGTGGAGATCCACGAGAAATGGCCAAAGTTCCCAGCTGGCCATGGGACACTGTGTCTAACAGAGAAGTCACTGGTCGAGGAGGCATGAGACCTGACTGATGTCACAAAATGGAATGTCCATGGGATCCCAGCAGGGCTGACAACCGTGGGAATCTGGTGGGGATGAGTCACTGGGCAGTCATGGGGCCTGTGGGAAAATGGACAATGCACATTTGAATGGTCAGCACATCCAAACTCAAAATATTCAAATATATAAGAAAATAATCAAAAACAAGATTTGTGTGCTGGCAAAGTAGAACTTACCTTAGAGGCATATCTGTGACCCCTGGTGATTGTAACGTACATTTGGCACACCCCCCAACTTCTCAGGGCTTCAGCTGTAGGATGCAGGGGCGCCTTTGATGTCTCAGGACATCTTGAGACAGAACTCAGGACATCTAGCCCAGAACTTTCTCTCCCCACAGATCTCATGTTGGGAAAGACTTTGCATACAAAATGCGTTTCTTAAATTGCAGTTAATAGTCAGTGCTATCACCTGAGTGGTTACCACGCCAACTGAAGGCAATTTTGAAAATGGATATTTTAATGAGCACCTGCAGATAAGTGCACAGGAAATAGAGACAATAACCCCCATTATTACCTTTCCGGACTCTGGCCATGTGGGGACCACTACGGGGGAAGCAATGGGACACTCGAAGGTGTCTGCAGCTTTGTGTTTAGTGGCTAATGAAGCTCAGCTTCTCAGAGCTGTCCTGGCGGGTTCCTTTCTTCAGCAGTAACTGGCGTCTCAGCGGGTGGTTCTGCCCCCATCCTCTCCTGCGCAGGGGACGTGGGCTGGGCCGGCCTAGTGAGTTTGTCTTGGGTGCTGGAGAGGGGTCGTGGGTAGTGCTGGGTGTTTGCTGGCCTTGGCTTCTGGGATATGGATACTGAGTGCTTTATACTCTCCGCACCCCTCCCCACCCCACCCCCATTTACTACTCCTGGGAGGAAAGCATCTTCAGCAGCCTTTTGTAGAGGAAACAAGCTTGGCTCTGAGAGGTGAAGCAACTTGTTTGAGGGCGTGTGGCCATTAGAGAAATGCAACAATTTAGAGCCAGGTTGGTGGGAACACCATCGCTTTCCCCTGGGCTGTCTGGGCAGAGTCAGGGAAGGCTCTGTGGAGGAGGGGAGCTGAGTCACAAGGGGTCCATTGGACTTTCTCAGGTAATCAAGGAGAAAGAGAAGACTGAGAGGGCATGTGGGAGACTGGAGTTGGTGGTGTCTGTAAAAAATGAATCCAGACTTAGGTACGGAGAAACTTTGCTTAAAAGGATTATTGCTGTAGGGAAAGGGGACTACTATCGCAGTAGGGGGAGGGGACTGCTATTGCAATAAGAACACTTGACCACGAGATCTGCAAGATGTCCAAGGTCAGGCAGAAAAGGGATTTTCTTTTATAGGGAGGAGTCAACAGGCTAGAAAGAACCAGGTGTGGGGGGCCAGGAGGAGTGGACAATCAGACAGTGGATCAGGGAATGATTTTCCTCGAGGTCAGTTGATTCTCAGGAGGGGTTGTTCATTGCTCCAGTGCTCAAGGACAAGTTCAGTGGCCCTGCAGAAGGGGAGAGCCTGAGGAGATCTTGGTCAAATCAAGTTAGCCAGCATTTTGTCCAGAATGATCAGTGGGAACAAACAGCCCAGCTAATCATTATGAGACAAAGAATGGGAATTTGGGGGGTCTGGTCTGGCTTTGTCGTAGGTAAACAGCAAGGTCCTCTGTGAGTCTGACCTGAGCCACGTGGGGGAGGCTGGTGACTCTGCAGTGAGCCACTTGCTGCAACACAAAAACCAGTGCTGTTTTCCACGGCCCAGGGCCCAGGGCCCAGGAAAGTTCGGCGTGGTAAGCAGAAACAGGACAAGGCTGCAGAGGGCAATCGTCAGGCAGTGGGAGCGCAGGTTGTGAGTCAGGGCCCCTGGAGGGCTTAGCAAACCAGGCACCAGGCAAGGGGCAGAGCGCCCGTCCTTGTTACACTCACGCGCACATGGCTTCGTTGGCCTGGCCTCTGACTTGCAGGAGCTCTTCTCTCCGGAACCGTCCATCCCAGGCCCGGCATTCTCCCAAGAACAAAGCAGGAAGGCGCAGCTGAAGCCCCGCGCGGCCCCTCCAGGAGCGCCCTTCGTGGACGACTCAGTGCTGGCCCTTGGGTTGATCACTTGCCTGGGCGAGAAGCTGAAGGCTTTGAAGCCGCGTTGCTTTGTGGTGGCCAACGCTTGACAGTGAGGACTCGGAAGAAAGCCCGTAGTGTTGGTAGATGAAACCGCGTTCTGGGCTCGCGCGGAGTCCTTCAACTACCTAGTTACCGTGTTTGATGGTGAAAATCAAACTGGCAGCTGTTGGCATCGGCACAAACGAGGCAGAAGGTGCTTGGTCTGTTTGGTAAGTTGCATGTTTCAATTAGAAGCACATGCTTAACTATAATTTTCTATCACACCAG
The DNA here is from genome assembly GCF_020826845.1 of Diceros bicornis minor. Classification (NCBI taxonomy): domain Eukaryota; kingdom Metazoa; phylum Chordata; class Mammalia; order Perissodactyla; family Rhinocerotidae; genus Diceros; species Diceros bicornis. The sequence continues at coordinate 89,289,839 of NC_080745.1, read as the reverse complement.
TTGGTCTTTGCCTTGAAAGATACATTTAATTATCTTTGTTTAAAACCTACAGGGTGTAAATGGAAGCATCAGTAGAGGAAGACTATTCAAAAATCACAAGTTTTGGGCAAAAAACCAATTTCCTTTCTTTTTGCTTGACAAAGAAATATTTCAGGAGCACTTTTGGATGACAGCTGGCTGAGAATGTGGTTGTGGGGTTCCTGGAATGCCCTGGGGTGCCTTTGGAGAAGAACCTGGGAGGCAACAGCTGGTGGTGGTGGGAACTCACCCCAAAGGGCCATGGTTTAAGATGTTCCAGCAAGGAAGCAAAGCCTGTGGGTCCTCCTGCATCCAGCCTCATGCTAGTGCCTGCCCGTTTAGCACCCAGGGACATCTTGGGACATAGCAGGGAGGGTCCAACCACCCGCCCCCCTATTTGTTGAGTCCCAGCTCCAAGGATTCTGTGCCAGCCTTGGGATTTTCCTCTTTCACCATTGAACAATCATTGTACTGAGTACAGGACCTTATTCTAACTATCTGATAATTCTGTAAGGGAGACACTCGTGTTATCTAAAATTTATAGACGCCACTAAACTATAAACTCTGTGAGTGCAGGGATTTTTGTCTGTTTTGTTCACTTTTCTATCCTAGCGCCCTGAAAATACCTGGCCCTGGGTAGGTGACGTGCCTAAGAGCAGAGCCAGAGCTCAGACCTGGCGCTTCCTTCTCTTTCTGACTGTCACATCGGATGACTGTCAGGGACATTTTCACCTTCTGCAAGAATACCTGAGTGGCTGGATCAGATGAGATTTAAGCCTCACTCCAGGTGGATTCTATGACTGTGAAGAATCACATCTAAAGTGGGGACCCCACCCACAATTATTTTGCTCTGATCTTTGGATAGGATCTTTTGCACAGCTGGCCTCGGAGCCTGGGGACGGAACTTCCTAGCTTTCCTTGGATAATGAGACAGTTCTGGCCCATCCTGGGGACCCGTGCACTGCTGAAAGGCTGCTCAGGAGCAGAGCCCACCTGGGTACCTGGCAAGGGTCTGCAGTCAGCCTGGGGTGGATGAGTGTGCACACCAGGCCTGGCCTCTTCCAGCTTTCCTGCCGTTCCTTTGGCCTGGACGGTGCTCTCCATGACCTTCTGTCCTCCTCTGTCTTCTCCCCACACCCCCTTCCCCCTACCCCCAAGGCAGCACTGATTTATGCTCCCCCATGCTCCCCACGTGGAACTCGGTCCATGCCTTTGATCCACACCTAAACAGAGCCCAGGTGCCCTTCAAAGCCCAAGGGAAGTCTGCTGCTTCGGGAAGCCTTCTCATTGACCTTCCATCTCACACGACCTCGTTTTTTCATTTCCTTCTTTTTTTCCTCTTTGCTTATTGCCTGGTCCCATTAATTTTCACCTCCTTCTGTTGTGTCCTATTTTCTATTGTGGTTAGCTGTATATTATACCTCCACATGTGCATGGACATAAAATCCTCTCGGCTTGCAGAGACCATCCCCTACTTCCCCGGGAAGAGGTTGAGACCTTCTGCTGTGCAGAGCCCACTCTCTCTCACTACTGGTTGACATGATGGTGGCCTCTACTAGACTGACTTTCTTAACGCAGGTGCAATATATGATTTTTCTTGATGGCACCAGTGTCAGACTAGTGCCTGGTACATAACAGATGCTTCAAACAACATTTCTGGTATGACGTGGGAACTTTCCATCTAAAACAGGTGCTTTCCTAGCAAAGGGGCTGTTGCCAGGACCCGTTTGAGCGTAGGACTGATGAGTTGAACTGGCCTCTGGCTGGTAGGTGGTGGGAGGATGTAAGGCTCAAGGAAAGGGTAAACAACATGTTTGGGGCAGAGTCCTGCCATGTGCCAGGAATGTCCCCTGACTGGTGGCACCCTGAGGCCTTGGCACTGCCCCTCTCTCTGGAGCAGAAAGCAGCTAACAAGAAGAGGAGCTGCATCATTTACTTATCCGGGGCGGTGTTGGGTGTTAAAGTTGATGGGCTGATAAGTGCCAACCCTGTTATCTGACTGAGCTCAGAAGAGAGAGTGAGGGAGAGAGAGAAAGACTCTTCATTGGAACAGTCAGGCAAATGGAAATCAACACATCATCTTGCCTGACGATAAAGAGTAAGAGGGCAGGCTCAGGTGTGCGGCCACAGGGGGCTCCCCAAATCCACAGTGTGGACAGCCTCTGGCCTTGTCCCCACACCTATTCTACAGGGCTAGAGCTGCCCTGTAAACTTCATGAGAGAGCAGAGCAAAAGAGATAGAAAGAGAGCCTTGCACCTCCTCTGTCCCAAGGACTTGCAGTTCCCAGAACATGCCATTTGCAGCACAACTCAGGCCATTAAAGTCCTCCACATGGGGCCATGCACTGCATGGGGCTCTCTTTGGAACTCTTGCCCAACAAGGGGCAACTTCTTGGGGGTTAAGTGCACAGACTCGGGAACTGTGCAGCTCTGGTTATAGTCCTAGCTTTGCCATCAACAGCCAGGGGGCCCCAAGAAAGTGCTTTAACTTCTTTGAGCCTCACCTCCCTCATTTTTATAACGGGGATATACCAATTCCTCCCTTAGTGGATGTTGTGAGGATTAAATGAGACAATGCATGTAAGATGCGTAGCCCAGGGCCTGGCGCATGGTGAGCACTCAGCAAACGCTGTTTGTTGTTTTCAGTTTTTGAAAATTATGGTGGTAAGCTACGTAACCTACCAATGACCTCTAATGCCCCCATTATCATGAGCCCTAAACTGTTCAGATATTGGATTTCAAAAGTCCTTCCCACCTCTCCCATCCTAAGGCTTGCTTCGACTCTGCTCACTTGTGAATACTTAACAGAAATGAAGAACTGCCTTCTCATTTGGCAAGAATTTTAGGAGCAGGGGATCTCTTAGTTCCTTGTTCTTTGGGACAAGCCAGCTCCATGCCCATTCCTCCCCAGAGTCCTGGAGGACCAGAGGTTTAACCTCCCAGGAAGAGAGTCACAGCTTCCTTGTGGCACCTCTAAACCCAGAACAGGCACACCTTTTTGCCTTACTCTGTTTCACTCCCCACCATATCGCATGCAGGCTAATACTTGATCTGCTCTCACTGCTTCACTTCTTTTGGTGTCTTCAAGCACCGCATTCCCTGCCACTTTTTCTGTGTTTGGGATTCTTTTTCCCAGATGTTTTACCTGGCACTTATCCAGCTGGAATCTCATTTTCTTATTTTCTGGCTCCATTTATAATCTCCTTAGGTCCATTTTTATTACTTGTCTTTCTTCCCTGGTCTTCCTCAAACTGCTCAATTTAGTTATAAGGACGCCACAAATGAGCAGCACACTGTCTGAGATTCTGTTTGCCTGTCTCTGTGTGGATTTAGTCAACGTGCGTATCTGGATTTTCATGTTCTGATTTAGCATTTTAAAAAACAAGCCACTCATTCGATTAAGATTTTATCCCCAGCCCATCTGATTCTTGAATAGTTTGGTACATATCTGCATCTTGCCCCTAACTGGATATAATTAAGTTAGTTTAGCCCAGAATTAAGTTAGATTAACCAATTGATATTATTATGATGGACATTTTTGTAGACTTAAAAATTTTTTTTGATTTTTTTTTTCAAATGTGCTACAAATAGCTGATTTCAGAGTTCTCTGAGTTCTTTCAACTTTGACTTCTGCTTCCTATCCCTTTGATTTAAAAAAAATAAACTTTTAAAAGAACAGTTTTAGATTGACAGAATTATTGCCAAGATGGTACAGAGAGTTCCCATATACCCTACATCAAGTTCCCCCATCATTATCACCTTACATTAATGTGGCATATTTGTCACAATTCATACATCAATGTTGATATATTATTATTGATTAAAGTTCATAGTTTATCTGGATTTCCTTAGTTTTTCCCTAATGTCTTTTTCCTGTTCCAAGATTCCATCCAGGATCTCAGATTTAATCATCCTGTCTCCTTAGGTACCTCTTGGCTGTGACAGTTTCTCTGACTTTCCTTGTTTTTGATGACCTTGACAGGTTTGAGGATTATTGGTCAGTTATTTTCTAGAATGTCCTTCAATTGGGATTTGTCTGATGTTTTTCTCATAATTAGATTGGGGTCGTGGGGTTTTGGGAAGAGGGACACAGAGGTAAAGCGCTGTTCTCATCACATCATATCAAGGATACATACCATCAATGTGGCTTATTACCGTTGATGTTGACCTTGATCAGCTGGCTGAGGTGGTGGTTGTCAGGTTTCTGCACTATAAAGTTGTGCTTCTGTTTCTCCCTTTCCCTACTCTTTGGAAGAATGTCACCACATGCAGCCCACACTTAAGGAGTGAGGAGTTATGATCCCCTTCCTTAAAGGCAGAGTATATACATAAATTATTTGGAATTCTTCTGCATGGAAGATTTGTCTACTTTTTCTTATTTATTTACTTATTTAATCACTTAACATCACTATGGACTCTACATATTCATTTTATACTTTGGATTATAATCCAATATTACTTTATTTCCTTTATTTTGGTGCTTAAATTTTTCCAGCTTTAGCCATTGGGAGCCCTTTCAGTTGTTCCTGTATCCCTTTTGAAATACCCCCATCCTTTTTTTTTTTTTAGCACATCCTTGCACTGCAGGATTCTCCAGGTCATCTTGTGGATTTCCTGTCCTAGGCCTAGAGTCAGCATTTCTCCAAGGAGCCCTGTTTCCTTTCATTGGAGAATTGTGTTAGAAACAAAGATCTGGGTGCTCTGGTTGTGCTTGTTGCTGCTGGGGTGTCATTTCTTTCAGGCCCTCTCAGCTGACAGAGCAGCAGATTTGTGTGCGTGTACTAATCCAGGTGTATACACATATCCGTAAATATTTCTGTGTGTAACATCTGCATCTATATCAAGCTGAACACAAGCTTAGCATACTCACGTCTCCAACTCTAATCCATTCCCACAGGGATCATCCAGCCTCCTCTCCTTGTGTATCTGTAACCTCCCACTTCACAGTGAGAAACCTGCTCACTTCTGTTACATATGTCTAATGGTTTCAGAACTATTGACGCATATCCGCATGGGAAACAGCTTTATCAACTAAGGTGCTTATCTTTCGTTCTTTTTGCCTTTCTTCTTGCAGCCTCTACTCATTTCCAAAGTTTGTTAGGTCAACACCTTATTCCCCACCCCTTCAGTGAGATTGTTTCATGTATTTTTGATACATTTAGATTCTTCTGTCACATTCTGCCTTCTATCCTGGGATCCCCCAGGATTCTAAGTGATTTTTAAAAAATTTCCCTAATTTGCATACATTAGAGTTTTCTCTTTGTGCTGTCAAATTCCGTGAGTTTTGACAAATGCTTATTGTCTTGTATTCACCAGTACAGTATCATACAGAATAATTCATTGTCCTAAAAATCTCCTGTGCTCTATCTACCCAACCTTCCCACCGCAGCCCAGAACCCATGACAACCATAGATCTGGTTACCGTCTCTATAGTTTGCCTTTTCTAGAACGTCGTATAATTGGAATCACATAGTATGTACCTTTTTCAGATTGGCTTCTTTCACTTAATATGCATTTGGGATTTATAAAGAGCTTGATAGCTCTTTATCAATGAGTAATATTCCAGTGTATGGATGTACCACAGTTTGTTGATCCATTCACTTGCTGATGCACATTTTAGTTGCTTCCAGTTTTTGATAATTAGGAATCAAGCTGCTATAAACATGCATGTGTAGTTTTTTGTGTGAACATAGTTTTCAGATAACTTGGGTAAATACCTATGAGTGTAATTGCTAGATTCTATGGTAAGATAATGTTTAGTTTTGTAAGAAACTGCCAAACTGTTTTCCAAAAGGGCTGTATCATTCTGCATTTCCAACAGCAATGAATGAGAATTCCTGTTGTTCCGCATTCTTGTTAGCAGTTGGTGGTGTTAGTGTTTTTAATTTCAGCCATTCAAATAAGTGTGTAGTGGTATCTCACTGTTGTTTTAGCTTGCAATTCCCTAAGGATAAATGATGTTGAAGACCTTTTCATATGCTTATTTGCCATCTGTATATCTTCTCTGTTGAGGTGTCTGTTCAGATCTTTTGCCCATTTTTAAATTAGGTTGTTTTCTTATTGTTGAGTTTTAAGAGTTCTTTGCATATTTTAGATATAAATCCTTTATCAGATATGTATTTTGAAAGTATTTTTTCCCATTCTGTGGCTTATCTGTTCATTCTCTTAATGGTATCTTTTGCAGAGCATGTTTTAATTATAATACAGTCCAACTTACCAATTTTTTCTTTCATTGCAGAGGTGTTATATTTAAAAATTTATCACCAAACCCAAGGTCATATAGATTTTCTCCTGTTTCCTTCAAGAAGTGTTATAGTTTTGCATTTTACATTTAGGTCTATGATCCATTTTGAGTTAATTTTTGTGTAAGGTGTAAGGTCTGTGTCTATGTTATTATTTTTGCATACAGATGACCAATTATTTTTGCATACAGTATGGTTGTTGAAAAGACTTTTTCCCATTGAATTGTTTTTGCTTCTTGTCAGAGATCAATTGACTGTATTTGTGTGAGTCTATTTCTGAGCTTTTTATTTTGTCCCATTGATTTATGCACCTATTCTTTCACCAGTATTTTTTTGTGTGTGTGCAGAAGGTTAGCCCTGAGCTAACATCCATGCCAATCCTCCTCTTTTTGGTGAGGAAGACTTGCCCTGAGCCAACATCCGTGCCCATCTTCCTCTTCTTTATATGAGACGCCGCCACAGCATGGCCTGACAAGTGGTGCGTCAGTGCGCGCCCAGGATCTGAACCTGGGCCGCCAGCAGCAGAGCGCGTGCACGTAACCGCTACGCTATGGGGCCGGCCCCCTTTCACCAGTATTGTGTTGCCTTAATTACTGTAGCCTTATGGTAACTCTTGGAATCAGATTGTGTGAGTCCTCCAACTTTGTTCTCTTTCAGTATTGTGTACGCTATTCTAGGTCTCCTGCCTTTCTCTGTAAACTTTAGAATTATTTTATCGATATCTACAAAATAGCTTGCTGAGATTTTGATTCGGATTAAGTTGAATCTATACATCATATTGGGAAAAATTTACATCTTGGCAATATTGAGTCTTCCATTCCATGAATGTGGAATATCTCTTTATTTATATAGATCTTCTTTGATTTTTCATCAATGTTTTATAGTTTTCTGCATATAGTTCCTACACATATTTTGCTAGATTCATACCTAAGTATTTCATTTTTTGGACGCTATTGTAAATTATTTTCTTTTTCATTTTAAATTCCAATTGTTCATTGCTGGTATATAAGAGAGCAATGTACTTTTGTACATTAACCTTGTATCTTGCTATAACTTGTAATCTTGTTAACTTGCTATACTCTATTATTAGTTCTAGGTTTTTTTTGTCATTGATTATTTGGGATTTTCAACAAAATTATGTCACCTGAGAACAAAGTTTTATTTCTTCCTTTCCAATCTGTATACCTTTTACTTTCTTTTCTTATCTCATTCCACTGACTTGCACTTCCAGTATGATGTTGAATAGGAGTGGTGAGAGAGGACATCCTTGTCTTGTTCCTGGTTTTAGGGAGAAAGTGTTCAGTTTGTCACCATTAAATATGATATTAACTGTAGATTTTTTGTAGATATTCTTTATCAGATCAAGGAAGTTCTCTTCTATTCCTAGTTGGCTAAAAGGTTTTTTTTTTTTAAATCATGAATATGAGTTAGATTTTGTTAAATGCTTTTTCTGTGTCAATTGATATGACAATATGCTTTTCTTTAGTCTGTTGATGTGCTAGATTACATTGATCGATTTTTACATGTTGAACCAGTTTTTCATTCCTGGAATAAATCCCACTTGGTTGTGAAATAGAATACTTTTCTACGCTGTTGGATCTGATTTTCTAATATTTTTTGAGGATTTCTGAGTCTATGTTCATGAGAGATACTGGTCTGTAATTTTCCTTTCTTATAATGTCTTTGTTTGATTTTGTTATCAGGGTAATGCTGGCCTCATAAAATGAATTAGAAAGCATTCTCTATGCTTTTATTTTTTGGAAGATATTTTGGAGAACTGGCATTATTTCTTTCTTAAATGTTTGGTAAAATTCATCCATGAAGCTATCTGGATTTGGTGCTTCTTTCCGGGAAGGGTATTAATTATTATTATTATTATTATTATTTTTTTTTTTTTGTGAGGAAGATTAGCCCTGAGCTAACATGCATGCTAATCCTCCTCTTTTTGCTGAGGAAGACCAGCTCTGAGCTAACATCTATTGCCAATCCTCCTCATTTTTTTTTTTTTTCCTCCCCCAAAGCCCCAGCAGACAGTTGTATGTCATAGTTGCACATCCTTCTAGTTGCTGTATGTGGGACGCGGCCTCAGCATGGCAGGAGAAGCGGTGCGTCTGTGCGCGCCCAGGATCCGAACCCGGGCCGCCAATAGCAGAGCGTGCGCACTTAACCACTAAGCCACCGGGCTGGCCCAGGGTATTAATTATTAATTCAATTTCTTTAAAAGATATAAGGCTTTTCAGGATATCTATAATTCCTTGTGTGAGTTTTGTTAGTTTATCTTTCAAGGAATTGGTCCATTTTATCTAAATTATCAAATTTGTGGGCAGAGAGTTGTTTGTAGTCTTCTTTTTATTTTTTTTTTTACTTTTTAAAATATATTTATTTGTCCCTCCATTGAAGTAACATTTATCAGTGTATTTTTAAAATTTATTAATATGAGTATATGCCCAGGTAGATGCTTTAATGGAAATGGAATAATATTATATCATTACATATACATTGCTGTTTTTACAATCAAGAGTATACAACTAGCACATTAAATGTTCTTGTAAAAGAGGATTTTTAAGACTGTATAAATGTTTATTAAACAGATGAATAGAATTTATTTAAATATTTTTTCTTTTGATATCCAGGGTTTTTTTAATTTAATAAAAATGCTACAATAAATATACTTGTTCATGAATCATATATGGCACTCTGGTCTTATTATTTATTTAAAACAAATTCCTAGTAATGTATAAAAGTTTCCATTCTATAATGCTGTGAACAAGTTTATCTTTAGAAAGTCTATACCAATTTTATCGAAGAAATTGATATACCCATGACATTTAACTTTACAATTACTTAATAACTAAAAATATTGCGTAGTCTTCTCTTGTTATCTATTTCATATGATAATGGGATCGGTAGTGATGAACCTTTTAAAAAATTTACAGTATTGATAATTTGTTTCTTCTCTTTTTTTTTTTCTAGTTAGCTTGGCTAAAGCCTTATCAATTTTATTGATCTTATCAAAGACCCAGCTCTTAGTTTTATAGATTTTTCTCTATTATTTTCCTATTTATTAATTTCCGCTCTAGTTTTCATTACTTCTTTTCCTTTCCTGCTTTAGAATTAACTTGTTCTTCTTTCTCTAGTTTCCTAAGTTGAAAGGGTAAATTATTGATATCATAGCTTGCTTCTTTTCTAATTTGCATTTTAATGCTGTATATATTTCTCTCAGCACTGTTTTCATTACATCCCACAAATTTTGATAAGATGTATTCTCATTTTAATTTGGTTCAAAATATTTTTACATTTCTCTTGACACTTCTTAGACTCATGTATTATTCAGAAGTATGTTGCTTAATTTCCAAATATTTGGGGATTTCCAGCTATCTTTCTGTTACTGATTTCTAGTTTAATTCCTTTGTGGTCTGAGAATACACTTTGTGTGATTTCTAGTCTTTTAAATTTATTAAGATGTGTTTTGTGGCCCAGAATGTAGTCTATCTTGCTGAATATTCCATACGAGCTTGGGAAGAAGGTATATTCTACTGTTGTTGGATGGAATATTCTATAAATGGAAATTAGACCAAGTTGATTGATGGTATTATTCAGGTCTATTATATTCTTATTGATTTTATGTCTGCTTGATCTATCAATTACTGAGAGGGAGGTGTTGAACTCCAACTTTAACAGTGGATTTTTCTATTTCTCCATTCAGTTGTATCAAATTTTGCCTCACATATTTCAATGCTCTGCTGTTGAGCATGTACATCTTTAGGACTGCCATGTCTTCTTACAGAATTGACCCCTTTGTCATTATGGAGTGCCCCTGATAATTTTCCTTGTTTTAAAATCTGCTTTGTTTGAAGTTAATATAGCTACTACAGCTTTCCTTATAATAGTATTAGCATGGTCTATCTTTTCCCTTCTTTTACATTAAACATTATATTTACAGTCAGTTTTGTGTAAACAACATATATTTGGTTTCTTTTTTTTCCTCTGACAATCTCTGTATTGTAATAACAGTATTTAAACAATTTGTATTTAATGTAATTATTGACATTTTTGGATTAATAATACCAATCCTGTTTGTAACTGTTTTCTATTTATGGTCAGAGACTTCTTTTCTGCCTTCTCTGATTTTATTTGAGCATTTCATATGATTATGTTTATCTACTCTCTTAGTGTATCAGTTATACTTTTTAAAAAATTTAATGGTTGCTCTACAATGGAGTTTACAGTATTCATTTTTAAACTAATTTAAGTCTACCTACAAATAACATTATTCCATTTTATGTGTAGTGATGTTATCTTGTAAAAGAGAATTCCAATTTCTCCCTCCTGTCCTTGTTGCTGTCATTCATTTCATTTATCCGTTTGCTCTAATCACCCAATATATTACTATTTCAAACAAATAGTTGTCACTTAGACCAATTAAGACTAAGAAAAAGAAAAGATTTTACTTTATCTTTGTTTATTCCTTCTACAATGCTCTAGTGTCAGAGGTCTCCCCACCATCAGGATGGTGTAAAGCCATGTGAAGATGTCCATGAGGCTGCAACTCTCTCCACATCCCAAAAGGACCAGCAAAGGGAAGTTTACTCCATGAGCTTTGGAGGTTACATGGCCACCAGGAGAGGCCTGGAGTCAGCACATCGTAGTTCTTTGTTCCTCCATCAAAAATCTCCCTCAGCAGATCTTCCACAAGGAAGATGTGTATTTTAAATTATTAGTCGTGGTGGTTTGGTATCAGCCTCTTTTCCTGGGACAGACAGGGACCTGGAGATGGCATCTCATCCTGTAGAGTCTTCTGAATGAGAAGCGTCCATTTCCCATAAGTTATTATTTAAATACAACGTAGCTATTATCACTAGATGATACCTCTAGATTTTGTAGAGCAGGATGTTAGCCAGTCACTGTAATATTAGTTATCCATGGCTTTCTGCACCCAACACACACATACTTGGTGCTTAGGAGACTTAAAATTCAGAACAATGTTGGTAGTTCAGTCAGTGTTATTCTATTCTCAGTAAAACATGGAAAATGAGGCCAAAATGTCACGTGCTTCAGCAAGAGGAATTTAGACCCAGAGGACAAGTCGCTGGGACCTAAAATGCATTTGGAAAATTAGACCCACCTCCCTTCTGTCAATCACGGCTATTCTCTCACACATGGGCCATGGGAGTTTTGTTCCTGTTCTCGTTGCATGAATGTTCTACAGCTACAGTTCTAAGTCTGTTCACAGTGGTCTTGTAAATAGTGAAAATTTTCACACTCCAAGATCTTGTGCTCCAAAGGAACAATTTCAACTCCTAAGGTATATTTTATTAACCTCAGAAATGGAATATGTGAACTGTAGACTTGGGGCATTTGTTTGACACATGAGTGACTTCTTATATACACTCACACATCAGAGCAAAATGAAATACTCACTTCAGTGTGGCGCCAGCTTCCTCCCCACCATGCACGGGTCGGTGGACACCATTAACAGAGCAGCTGTGGTGAGAATTCCAGGTGTGGGGCTTACTGGGACCACTGGTTTTCTGTGATAAAGGAGTTTCCATGGTGCTCCAGAAGGCTTTATGTGTCCTGGGCTCCCCTTCCCAGCTGCTGCCTCGAGTTCCCCCCAGGTGTCTAACAGCGTGTGACAGTCTCATTTCTGGGAGGACTGGATCAGGCCCACAGCCACGTCGTTGGGTCTAAAAGTCACTTTTTCTTCCCCAAGAGCCCACGGGACTCCCAGTAATGCTCTTGCTCAGGAAGAGCAAGATTCACCTGAACCCCTCTTCCCTGGGTCCCAAGGGCCCCTGGACCCCAGACTTCAATTTACTCCAGAAGCTTTAAAATGCCACAACTGTTTCCTCCCCAAGGTTGAGATTCATTTTATGTTTGAAGCAGGTTAGGGAACTTGTTCTGTTTTAGAAAGCAGACTTGTCTGTTTCTCAGCCCTGGGCTGTTGGATTTACTGCTTCTCTTTTCCTGTAGGTGGAAAGGAATAAATTAACATATAATTCTCTCCTAATTGCTTGACTCCAATTTATCGCCTTTGTGTGTCTGAGCCCTCTTCTTTCATGTTTGAAGGAATGACAATGGAAACAAATGGGGTAGCTCTTTGAGATTTTAAAAAATACTCCTCGATGCTCAGAGGATTCAGAAATACCCTCACAGTGCCCATCAACAAGGGATAATCTCTGACTTGCTTGGGCTTCTATGTTTAGAAAACTCACTGTGTTGACTGGATGTCTAGTACACTGTAGGGCTGCCCTATGCAATATGGAACCACCAACCACATGGGCTATTGAGCACTGGAACTGTGGCTACCCCAAGTTGAGATATGCTGTAAGTATGAGATACACCCTGGATTTCAAAGGCTTAGTAGGAAAAAGAGAATGTAAAAATATCTCATTAAGATTGTTTCTATTGATTACATGTTGCAAGAATAATACTTTGGGTATGTTGAGTAAAATATAGTATATCATTGAAATTAACTTCACCTGTTTCTTTTTACTTTTTTAATGTAGCTACTAGAAAATCTATAATTATATATGTGGCTGATATTACTTCTGTTGGACATGGCTGGTTTAGAGAGTCAGATTATTATGTAATTCAAGCAAGAATATACACTCTTCAAAAATGATGTCAAATCGTCCTTGAGCTTGTTCACAATTCTGGTTGCCCACTGTGTAGGAAAGCTTCCATGATGTGGCAGTTTATTTGAAACTTTTTTCAATACTCAGCCTATAATGCTGTCCAAAGAGTCTTAGCATTTTATAAAAGACCTCTGGCAATTTTCCGACGCATAAGGAATATAACTGGTTATTAGTGTTTCCTTGATCTTCTTTTTTTTTTTGAGGAAGATTGGCCCTGCACTAAAATCTGTTACCAATCTTCCTCTTTTTTCTTCTCTTTTCTCCCCAAAGCTGCAGCACATAGTTATGTATCATAGTTGTAGATTTGTAGCTCTTCTATGTGGGATGCTGCCTCAGCATGGCTCCATGAGCAGTGAGTAGGCCTGCACCCAGGATCCGAACTGGTGAACCCTGGGCCGCCGAAGAGGAACTTGCAAACTTAACCTCTACACCAGTGGGCTAGCCCCTACCTTGATCTTCTTGATGTCCAAGATGAACTTTGATAGTCAGTGGCCCGATCCTGGGTTTGACTGTATGAGCTACACATCTAAGGTACCATGTGGTGTCTTTTTTGCTTCATGAAAATAAAAAGTTCAGTTGGATACAGTGGTTGGAATCACATTTTTGAAATATATATTTAGTACCGGGGTAACACTGGCCAAGTTTCAAAAATGCAGAAAACCCATGTGAGAAAAGACAATAAAATTAAGATCAGAGAAATATTAATATGGTAATAAGAAAGTGTTAGGGGAGCTGTGATTGCAGTTTATAAAATCAATGACTTCTATATGTAATGTAATTGCAATAACAAGCCTCTTGAATGGCTTCCTTGTAGAACGTCAGCTCTCTCAAAGGATCTTCCTTCCAGATGCCTCGGAACTATTTCTCTGAGTTCCACAGGGTTTCCCAGATTTAGCAAATAAAAATATAGGATGTCCACTTAAATGTGAATGTCAGATAAATAATGAATCATTTTAGTACAAGTGTGTCCCGTGTAATCTTTGGGTTTTGCTTATATGCAAACGATTCGTTGCTATTCTGAAACAAAGAGTATCTTCCGCTCTGTCCCCCTGCAACTCGGGGCTCTGCTCTGCTGCCTCTGCCATTGCTGCCCCTCCATTGGGCTCCTCTGTGGGATGCGGGTGCTGATGCTCACTCAGGCTGAGGGGGAAGGCTGTGAAAGGCTAACAATACCTTAAAGATGGCCACACCCTAATCCCCGGAACCTGTGAATATGTTACCTTACATGGCAAAGGGGTTTGCAGGTGTGATTAAGTTAAGAGTCTTGCCATGAGGAGAGTCCCCTGGCTTATCTGGGTGGGCCCAATGTACTCACAAGGGTCCTTACAAGAGCAGGACTAGAAGGTCAGAGTCAGAGAAGCAGATACGAGGATGCAAGTACAGGTTGAAGAGACGCAGCCAAGAGCCAAGGAATGCAGGAACCTTCTAGAAGGTAGAAAAGGCTAGGAAACAGATTCTCCCCTGGGCCTCCAGAAGGAACACCGGCCTTGATTTTAGTCCCCTAAGCCCCATTGTGGACTTCTGACCTCTGGAATTGTAGGAATGACTTTGTGTTGTTTTAAGCCATTAAGTTTGTGGTAATTGTTACAGCAGCAATAAGAAATGAGTATAAGGGCTGAGTGTGGCCTTCCTCTTGGCTCCTCTGAGACCTACAGCACAGCAAAGACCAGGTTCCAACTTCTAGAAGGATATTAGTGATGGGTCTGTGATCATAGGAGAGGAACAGAGTCACATTCCACCGCTGCAGAGAGTCCTCTACTGGCCTCCTCCCCTCCCCTAGCCGGCTTCCGCCTCACCACTGGTGTACTCCCTAGGCTGACCTTGGACCCCCAGGCTAGGAGGACGTTTTTTCCCCATAACCCTAGTAAGAAGTCCATCTGGGTTTGCTCTCTTTAGGACCATTGGTTTGCCCGCCCCACCAGCCACAGGACATGAGTACATTTCTGCAAGCTGGGCTACCTGGTCTCAAATCCCACCTGCAGTCCAGGCTGGGCTGGCAAGAGGTGAGCCCAGTGTCCTTTTGAGCCTCTCCCCTTGGAGTGAGGTGATGGATAGGCTTGCGCATCCTTCCTGTAGAACTCTACACCTCATCCATGCCGCCCAAAACTGCTGTGAGAATGCACCCACAGCTCCGTAAGAATGCACAAGAATATATGGACAAAGGGCAGGCTCCATCCTCGCTTAGGAAAGAAGCACTTTTCCATCACCAGCACCCTGCCGAGTTGGCAGGTCTGCCTGTCCACAAAAATAACAGCATCTTGGATGACTACGCAGAGGTGCTTGGCACCCCAAAGCCACATTTTCTCAAACCTTTCCTTTCTAGTAGAGTCTCTTTGCTTTGAGATAACTGAAGGATGTTTGGCTGGTTTCTCCAGAACTAAGGAACAGACTACATCAAAATGCAAATTTAAGCATCTCTCGCTCAGGAAGAAGACTGCTTACAAATGTGCTGGAGTTTTCCCAGTTTCTCTTCATCTGGGTTCGAAAAAACCTTAGCGACTCAGGCTATCCTGATATGCAGTTCTGGACTGAAATGGACGTGGTCACCATCTCCTAGACCCTAGAATGAAGAATCGTCCAGAAATTTAGAAGAAGTGGTTTTAGAATTTACACATTGTGGGTAGATCATGAGTTTGCAGAGCAGGGAAACTTAGCTCAGTTGCAAGTTACGACTATGTATTACTGGTGGTTAGTTACACGGTATCGCTATTCTAGTGGGTGAGTTTTCCTAATATTTTCTTCTTTCAGCCATTTCTCAATTTCTTGCTAAGTAGGAAAATATTGCTTTTAAGCAAGACTGCCTATAGGTTTGTACATTATGCAGAGTTGGTGCCCAGAAAACACATTTTAAAAGGATGACAGTTGAGAGGGAAAAGGAGGAAGAAGACTCAGTGAGTATGTTTTAAGATGTCCAGTTTATGGTTGGGAGAGAAGGGAGAAGGGAAGACAGCCTATGGACTTTTAACCCCGAGCGAAGATGCCAGAAGTTGCTATTGCCCCAGTTTCTGGCCGAGTTTTTCCTTGGAGTTTGGGAAGACAGGAAATCTGACTCTCTTGAGTCCATACTGAGAAAGTGAGGAGAAAACACCGCATGGATGAGGCAGGGGCCATTTCATCTTTAACCCTTTATGTTCCTTGCTCAAGGTAAAGCCTTTCCTAGGGGAAGTCGAGAGGGGAGGGGAAAACTCTGTTGAGAGTCATAGTAGATCTCTCCAATCAGAAAAACAATCACCGGAAAAATTCTCCAAGGGGAAAAAATTTCTTTTTGAAAATTAGTAGTAATTTCAAAAGAGAGTCTTAAAGGCAGGGGTTCCCCAAGTGCCACAAAGAGGTCTACCCATGCTCCCTCTTCCAGCCCACCCAAGGTTCAGGTAAATCCCTGAGTGCATTCATTTTCTGCTTCTGTAGGACCTACAGTCTCTCTGCTCCATGGCATCCTTAATGGGTCATGTTGCTCCTTCCCTGGATTTCCACACGAGAGGCATTTGTGTGGGCGGTAGACTTGAAGGAATGTTGGGGGAGATGGGGCTGATTTGCAGCTCACAATGAAATATAAGCTATTCTGACCTTAAAAGCCCCTGGGACCCTCTGCTTCAACGTTTCTCTCCTCTCTCCTTTCCTCTCTTCTCTCCCTGACCCCCGAATCCTGAGCAGCTTAACCACATCTATTGTTGACTCGTTTCAAGCCCAGTTGAGTGGGCGAGTCTGACTTTAAACCCCATGAGCAAATTATGAAGGTATTTTCCTAAATAGAGCAAGCACCCTCCCTAAAAAAATGTTGGTGTTTCCACTGAGATAATTTTTAAATCTCACTACATAAATAAATACAGGATATCTGCACTTTAAAATTATATACCATAAAGTACCGTTTTTGCAACATACATGAAAATTCAGCCTTGTGTTAGCTTAACAACAGATTCATATTTTTTCTATCATTAAAATAATGAATTAAAAGATTCAATGAGAAAGTGCAGTAGTGCACAGGATTATCTTATTATCTTCATTAAATATTTCCTGAGAAAGTGATAATTATTGTAGTCAAACTGTCAAAGCCAAAATGAGTCACAAGACAAATACTGTAGTTAAACCCTCTAGTTCCTTCAGTGTAGGCATTTGCCTACCAAATATAGGTTTCATCGTTCTTCTAATTAACAGAGGAGCGCTTTCTCAGGTGTGATG
This sequence comes from Diceros bicornis minor, assembly GCF_020826845.1. Lineage (NCBI taxonomy): Eukaryota > Metazoa > Chordata > Mammalia > Perissodactyla > Rhinocerotidae > Diceros > Diceros bicornis. The sequence goes on along the minus strand of NC_080745.1, from coordinate 89,272,762 downwards.
GAAACATGATCCCTTACCAAGATATTCCACTTAAGAAAACTCGCAAGTTGTGGATATAAACTATTTATGGTCATGTATGTCATTTTCTAAAAGGGAATTACGCAGTGATATACTTCAGAAGGCTTGCTGCTGCGTAAGTGGCCGTCGAGACATGCCACCCTGGAGTATTTGTAAACATATTTATGAGCATACATGCCAGAGACATTTGCACATTATAATTTTTAGTTGGTCTGGTGATTCCACATGACAAGGTTTAGATGAATATTTTCATGGGAAATTCTACTCTCTTTTCTTCTAGATAGGAAAAAAAGTTTCCCAAATGCCTTCAGAGGCTAGCTTACAAAAGAGAAAATTTATTTCGTCTTTCCTAGCAAATATGTGACTTTTTCCAGTAGAGCAAGGTTTCCCCTCCTTCTCATTCAAGTGACATTAGACACGTGGCAGCTCACTGATGTCACCATCTTCTTGGCATTTCTTCGTCCTCTGCTCCTCTGACCTCAAAGGCCCCAGACCAGGACTGGCTGCATAATTTGCCAGGCCCAGTGCAAAATGAAAATGCAGGACTCTTTGTTCAAAAATTAGAAATGTAAAGAGGGCGACAGCAGAGCGTTGGACCAAGCACAGGGTTCTGGGTGGGGGCCCCTGTGCAGCTGCCTGAGTTTGCACCCCCTTGAAGCTGGCCCAATTCAGACCCTGCTTGGCTCTCTCTACCCTATCAACCTGTTCAGACTTGCCAAATCCACTTCACTGTCAGAAATCTTCTATTTAAACTCTGGAAATGAAATTCTCTCCTGTCCTGGCCACAGAAACAGTACACCCCAAACTTTCAGGGAACTGAGAAATCAGAAGGAGTGACTCTATTTGTATGCCCTTCAGTTTCTTTACAACACTGCTAATTAAATATTCAAGCAGCATTTCTTTCTTCTTCAGACATTTTGTAGTTCACAAACATGAACACTTATTTAGCATTGTTCTATTATTCCATATGAATTGGATTATTGTTTTTTCATAAAGTTTCAAGATTGGTGTTGTAGTCACCAGCTAAGCAAATATATCTAAATGATTCAAGTCTGAGAAAGGATTTCTGAAAATTTCAAGAGGATGAAAACATCAGAAAGTAACAAGGTTCATTTCAAAGAAGGTATTGAATCCACTCCAGGGGAATTTATTTTAACAAATGGATTTATCACAGCAAATAATAAGTATTGTGTGCTACTATGAGGTAGGTGCTGTGTGGCATTCATCAATGAGCAGGGCACAGCATGCTCTTTAAAGGAAATTACGATCTAGAGGAGAGAATGGGCAGTTATGTCCATGGTTCTAATAAAGGCAGCAGAAAAGCAGGGATCCAGGAAGGTTTCCTGGCAGATGGATAGGAGCTGGGTCTCAAATGATTTTGCCAAGTAGAGATGGGAGGTGGGGAAGGGTGCTCCAGGAAGCGTAAGCAAACGCCGGAGGTGGGGAAGCCTGGGCATGCTTGGGTAGTGTCAAATACTCTGGTTATGGAGGAATATGCAGTACATGTGAAGGAAGAGTAGGAAACAAAGCTGCAATGGTTGGCTGGGACCTGACCAAAAGGGGACTCCAATGCCAAGTGAGGGGATTGAACTCTACAGAAAGCAAAATGGGAGACGGGTGTGGGGCTGAAGTCTTTTACACTGTGGTATTGCCTGCCATAATTTAGGAAGATCTACTGGGCAGTTATGTTAGAAACAAAAGACACTTGGGGAAGGAGTCCAGGTAGTTGGAGAGCTGGTGTCCCGGGGAAATGCAATGATGACTTGAGCAAGAGTGGCAGCAAAAATAGTGGATGGATTCACAGGCCTGGGGGGAGTGCGAGGAGGTGTTCGAAGATGACTCCAAGGTTTTCATTTTGGACGACTGCAATAATGTTCGCCCAACTGATTGGAATACAAGAGTTTGAAGTAGAAGCTAGGTTGAGAAAGGAGATGAAAACTTAGTTGGTCCTATAGTGAGCATGAGGGTCTGCTGGGACATTCAGGTAAGGATGTCCCATAGACAAGGGACAGTGTGTGCCAGGAACCCAGGGAGAATCAGGCTCAGGAGTCCTCAGGGAGGTATTAGCTGCAGCCCAGATGGGTTGAGAAGGTCAAGGAAAGAGGACATGGAGAGAGTGGGAAAGAATTGGACCAAGAGATGGATCTTCACTCAGGAGGTACGGGGGAGAAGAGTGAGAGAGAAGAATCCTTCAGCTTGGAAGGTAGCACAGTAGTAGGGAGTATTTTCTGTTTGGGGAGGTCTAACTGTATTTGAGGCTTGGAGCTAGTGGAAGAGAAAATATGCGAGAGAGGGAGAGCCACAATGGAGCAGAATGGAAGAGGAGGTGAGAAAAGATGGGAGGGAGGAGGGTCACTTCTTCCTAGATGGAGAGAGAAATGAAGAAGCCACAGGACCATTTCAGTAACTCTCTTCTCTTTGCCATACCAAACACCACCAAATACCACAGATGTTATCTCTTGGAGATGTAGGTTAAATTAATGTATGCTAAAATGATAAGACTTTATAGGTATAGCTCTGCCCAACAAGCAGAGACCTTCTTGGTGATGCTATCAGCCAAAGGCACAGTGGAAGGCCAGCATCATCTGAGAAGCTGGGCATTACATTCCTTCAGGAGATTGGACCAAATTCTCTTAATCCATCTATCTTCTTTTTGCTCTGATGCCTCATCTCTCTATAAGTATGTACTGCCTTAGCATCTAAATAGTGATAATAATTTTTGTGTTTTGGAAACTGTTTTACTTTAGTGCTTTCACATACCTTTGATCCTCACTATGACTGTGTGAAGAAGTCAGGTTAGTCATCACTGTGTCTGCTTGTCTGACCAGCAGCCTGAGACCTGGGACTTTGGGTGATTTACCAAAGTCATGCAGAGACTGCATTGGAGCCGGGAATGGACTCCTTTGAACTGATGTAATTCTCTTTCCATAACATGAGGCAGGTGGTTAGATTTCCCCACTGGGCACTTGACATCTTTCTGGCGCTCCTTCCTGAGAGAGCCGACAGAGTTAGAACTTAAGAGTTGGGCCTGCACAGCCAGGCTGAAGAGTGGGATTTTTGTTTTCCAAGGTGTTATACTCATGATGGTTGGGCAGGTTTTATGACCATATACATGATTGTAATTATTTATAGGGTCATGCAAATTGACCATCTGATGGCAAGAAGTGCCAACAAGTGAGGGGCAGGCAAAGCAGAGGGAGGTCGCGAAGATGGAGGTAAGTTGTGCCACACGCATACTTAGCATTACAATAGGGGCAGTGCCACGAGCGAGTAAATCCAATTTATTTTTCTGATAAATAACTGCTGCTGTTGTCACTGTGCAATGATATCAGGCTCCCTTCATGCCTCCATTCCTTTCACAAAGAATCCATTAGTCTTGCATGAAGCTTCAATTATCCCGTTACACAGTCTGCAGGAAGCAGTTATTTCAGTTGATGGAAAATCTCTTTTTTGCTCTCCTAACTATTTAACAGGGACCAGATCCTAGAACACTAATAATGTTTTGTTATATCACATAAAATATTGAAGACGATGTTCTATGGATTTTCTGTACAATCAACCCTTTGATGCCTGTGTGTAGGATCCATCCCTGCTCATTTACTCATTCAAAAAACTTCTGTAGAGTCCCTACTGTGTGCCAGGAACTGGGGTAAATCCTGGATACTTTTGCACATTTGACAAGGGGCCCATCTACGTTGTCCAAGAGATTAGACACATTTAGGGCTATTTCAAATCAACCCCACAGGAAGAGTGTTATTATTATTATATTTTTATAAGTATTTTATAATTTTATTTTATTTACTTTCTCCCCCAAAGCCCCAGTAGATAGTTGGATGTCATAGCTGCACATCCTTCTAGTTGCTGTATGTGGGACGTGGCCTCAGCATGGCCGGAGAAACGATGCGTCGGTACGCGCCCGGGATCCGAACCCGGGCTGCCAGCAGCGGAGAGCACGCACTTAACCGCTAAGCCAGGGGGCCGGCCCAAGAGTGTTATTAATAATACTGTTGTGAAGTTGTCTCTGCTGATGACAAGGCTACCAAAGAGCTTAGACTTTTTTTATGTTTAATTTTTTAAATTTAAAAATAATTACAAAGTTATAGAAAAATTGCAAATGGAACACAAAGAATATTGGTTTCTTGGACCAGCTGAGAATAAGTTGCTGGTTTGATGCCTCATCTTCCCGGAATATTTCAAGGAATTCTTTATAGAGAAGGCAGCATTTGACCTAAATCTTTTTTTTTTTTTTTTATAATTTTATTTATTTATTTTTCCCCTAAAGCCCCAGTAGATAGTTGTATGTCATAGTTGCACATCCTTCTAGTTGCTGTATGTGGGACGCGGCCTCAGCATGGCCGGAGAAGCGGTGCGTCGGTGCGTACCTGGGATCCGAATCCGGGCCGCCAGCAGCGGAGCGCGCACACTTAACCGCTAAGCCACGGGGCCGGCCCTGACCTAAATCTTGAAAAATGAAAAGGATTTGGATATTCAGGGATGGGCAAAAGGGCATCCCAGGGCCGGCCCCGTGGCTTAGCGGTTAAGTGCATGCGCTCCGCTGCTGGCGGCCCGGGTTCGGATCCCGGGTGCGCAGACGCACCGCTGCTCTGGCCAGGCTGAGGCCGTGTCCCACATACAGCAACTAGAAGGATGTGCAACTATGACATACAACTCTCTACTGGGGCTTTGGGGGAAAAATAAAAAAAATAAAAAAAAAAAAGGGCATCCCAGATGGAGGGATTTGTTTGAACAAAGCCAAGTAGGTGGAAAATTATGGAGCACACATAGAAGACAGCAAAATCATGAAAAGCAGGATCAGATCAAATCTCACTTAAGACTCTTTTGGTTGGAAATGACAAAATCCAACTCCAGTCAGCTGAAGATAAAAGGAATCTATTTCACTTAAGTGAAAAGTCAGGGGTAGATTTAGGCGTGGCTCAAAAAATGTGCCAACCCTCTTTCTCTGCATCTTGTCACTTGGCTTTAGTTACGGGCTTCAATCCAGACAGGATTTCTTTTCATGACCACAAAAGAGCTGCAACAGCTCCAGACCTCACATTTCTAGCAGAAAATAGTGTGTCTTTCCCAGGATACCTAAAAAAAGTCTCATTGTATCTTATTGCTTCTGATAGGTCAAGTGCATATCCTTGAACCAACCAGTGTGTCAAAGGAAGTGTGATTTATTCACTGATTGGCTGAGATCTTACTCATGTGCTTCACCTCTGGAGCTTATCCTCTGGGATGAGGCCAGGTCTCCTCCAACAACAAGGACTGAGCGTTGGGTGGAGGTGGTTTTCCAGAGGGAAGAAAGGATACGGTTAGAGAGGAAAGTGGAATAGACTCCAGGAGGTCATGAAAAAAAACCTGAATGTCCATAACAGGCAAAGTGTTTGGAGTCAGATCCCAAAAGGCCTTGAATGCCAGGATATGCTCACTGAGGACATTCAATGTCCTGGGGTCAGCTTTGATGTGAGTTCAGAGTGATGATGATGGTGATGATGATGAAGACAACGACAATGATTTGCTCTGTGCTAGACATTGTCCCATGCCCTTTACTCACATGAACTATTTTTTTATATGTACCCAGCACAGTGCTGGGCACACACTGACCACTCAATAAGCATCCACTGGCTTGGCCACTATTTGAAGATGTCCAAAGACACAGCCCTGAGGGCAGGGAGGCCATTAAGGGTATAAGAAATCAGTCATTGCTGGAGTGTATTATGCTCCTATTGTTTAAATGTTTGGAGTTCAGTGACAGGCAGCCCTTGACCATGAATGCCTCGATATAACTCAGAATGCAGGGGATTTGGATGAATCCTGAAGGGCAGGACTGAACAATTAAATAGCAGTTTACTGAACTATAGAAATTGGCATTAACTTTGACGACCTCAGAGTTAAGAATTCCAAGGATAATCTTACTGATTACCTTATTGGTATAACTGGGAGTAAAATCATATTATTTCAAATTAGACATTGAGGAGAGCATAAGAGTGCAAAGAAGAGGCTACTAGCTAATTCTGATGTTGTTTATAGTAGGGGATCAATAGATAAAACCTAATGAAGAGGAACAAAAGTATTATAAAATAGTATCAGTAAAAGGTAATTACTTGCACAAAAATACAAATCTTCCTAACTTCCAAAGGATAAAATAAAGACTAGAAAGATAAAAAATCAAAAAGACCACATACCGAAAGACTGTATTTCTATATATATGTATGTGTGTGTATAGTAATGTAGATATGTATGTATATATATACATACAAATATATAATACGGTGAAAATGAGGCAAAATATGTTGATTATAATAATAAATATAAATGGGTTTAGCTTATTAAAAGAAGCTCTTACAGTTTTGGCTACCAAAGAAAAATCCAACACTATGCCCTATGTAAGAGACACTCCTAAAATAAAGAGATCTGGGGAGGTTAACAATTAAAGAATGGACAAACTTATACCATGTGAAATAATGAATAAGTAAATTAAAAAAGGATAAAAATGCCAGAAAGAAAACTTGATATCTAGCAAGGTAGAATTCAGATCAGAAAACATTATAAAACACCCAGAAGACAGCTCATAATGTCAAGGCTACAATTCACAATGAAGATCCCACAGTTACTAGTATTTAGGCATGCAATCACACACCAACAATCTCATAATGCAGAATCTATAAAAAATTCAAAGAGGAGTCATCAAACACATTAACAGTAGACTTAACCCACTTCTCTCAATTGAAGGATTACCACGTGGACAAAAAATTAGTAAGAATATAGAAGACCTAATTAGCATAATCAGTGAGGTAAGTCTTATAGATATACGTAGAAATCTACATAATAGTGTAAGAGAAGACACCTTCTTCTAAAGTACACATGGAACATTGAGAAAAATTGACCAAATCTTATCCTACAAAGAAGATCTCAATGAATTTAAAGAAATAGAAATAACATAAGCAGGATTCTCAGACCATAATAAACCAGAAGTTGACAACATTAACAAATAAAAACATCCCTCTACTCTAAGTATATAACAACAATAAGCATCAGCAACAAAAACTAAAATCCACCTGTGGGGCTACATCAGACTAAAGGGCTTCTGCACAGCAAAGGAAACCATCAATAAATTGAAAAGGCAACCTACAGAATGGGAGAAAATATTTGCAAACCATAAATCTGATAAGGGGTTAATAAACAAAATATATAAAGAACAAAACAAAACCAAACCCACCACCACCAGCAAAACAACAATAAAAAACACCCTCTATTTAACAACTCTTGGGTCAAAGGGAAAATACAAAATGAAATTGTAGAGGTTCTTAAAAATAAGTAAAGGTTAAAAATATGATCTATCGGAATCTAAGGGATATAGCTCAAATAGTTATCAGTGGAAAACTTGTAGTATTAAATACGTATAGCCATAATAATGAAACAGAAATAGACACCAACTCAAAAAGATAGGAAAAGAACAACAATGGGAAACTAAAAGAAAGCAGAAGGAAGGATTTAATAAACATAAACGAGTTAGTACATTAGGAAATAGAAAAACAGTAGCGATCATAAAGAAATCCAAAAGTGGATTTCTTTTAAGTAAAAAAACAACAAAATAAACCACCAGCTAATCAAATCAAGAAAAGAATGGAGAAAATGGAAATTCACAGCATTAGAAGTGACAAAGGATGAAACTCAAAAAATGGAAGAAATAAAACAATCAAGAGAGTACTTTTCACAAGTCTATGCAAATAAATATGAAAACCTAGATAAAATGGATAATTTTCTAGAAAAATACAATTTAACAAAACTGAATCTAGTAAAGGCATTAAGTCTAAACAGACTTATTACCACAGAAGAAATAGAAAACTAAAGAATTATTCTTCCTCAAAAGCACCAGGCCTAAAAATCACTTTTCAAGTTTATGTAATTTCAGTACCTGCCAAATTACCCGAAAGCATAAAAAATGAAGCAAAACTTTACTATGAAGTGAGTATATCATTAATCCTCAAATCTGAAGAGACTGCATTGAAAAATAAAAAACTTCTGATTGATTTTACTTATAAATATTGACACACACAAAAAATATTGACACACACACAAAAAAAGTTATCCAGTAGAATCCAATAGCCCATTTAAAGAATGATACATTAAGAACAAGTGAGATTTATTCTAAAATGCAAGGATGGTCCAATATTAGGAAATATATTGATATACCATCCTAATAATAGAGCTAAGGTGACGAATCATATGATCATCTCCATATATGCAGAAGAGGCACTTGACAATATTCAATACATGTATTAGTCGACGAGAGCTGCCATAACAAAATACCACAGACTGGGCGGCTTACGCAATGGAAATTTATCATCACAGTTATGGAGGCTGGAAGTCCAAGATCAGGCCGTGGGCAGGCGTGGCTTCTTCTGAGGCCTCTCTCCTTGGCTTGCACATGGTCTCCTTCTCGCTGCCTCACATGGTCTTTCCTGTGTGTCCCTACTTCGGTGTCTCTGTGTGTGTCCAGTTTTCCTCGTCTTGTAAAGACACCAGTCAGACTGGATTAAGGCCCACCTTTATGGCTTCATTTTAACTTAATGACCTCTTTAAAGGTCTTTTCTCCAAATACAGTCACATTCTGAGGTACTGGAGTTAGGGCATTACCCAATGCCCAATGCAACTACTCAAAATAAAGTCTTTTTTTTTTTTTAATTAATTAATTTATTTTTTCCCCCAAAGCCCCAGTAGATAGTTGTGTGTCATAGCTGCACATCCGTCTAGTTGCTGTATGTGGGATGCGGCCTCAGCATGGCCGGAGAAGCGGTGCGTCGGTGCGCACCTGGGATCCCAACCCAGGCCGCCAGCAGCCCAGCGCGCACACTTAACCGCTAAGCCACAGGGCCCGCCCCAAAATAAAGTCTTACAGAGTAGATATTAGAAAGGAATAGAAAAATATCTCTATTTACAGATATTATGATTATGCAGCAACCCAAAGAATCAATGGGAAATTACTATAAAATAATAAGAAAATTTAGTAAATTAGCAAACTATAAAATCAAGATATACAAATCAAGTTGTCATAAATATAAACAAAAACCAGTTAGAAGACATGATGGGAGAGAAGACTGCGTTTACAACAGCAAGAAAGAAAATGAAATCCCTCAGCATAAATTTAGCAAGAAATGTCTAAAAACTACATGGAAAACTTAAACATCCCTGACGGGGCCGGCCCCCTGGCTTAGCGGTTAAGTGCGTGCGCTCCGCTGCTGGCAGCTGGGGTTCGGATCCTGGGCGTGCACTGAGGCACTGCTTGTCCGGCCATGCTGAGATGGCATCCCGCATACAACAACTAGAAGGATGTGCAACTATGACATACAACTATCTACTGGGGCTTTGGGGAGAAAAAGGGAAAAAAAAAGGAGGAGGATTGGCAATAGATGTTAACTCAGGGCGGGTCTTCCTCAGCAAAAAGAGGAGGATTGGTATGGATGTTAGCTCAGGGCTGATCTTCCTCACAAAACAAACAAACAAAAAAACCCACATCCCTGAAAGATACAAAAGGGACCATGTAGAAATGGGAAAACATCCCATGTTTTGGATAGAAAAACACATTTTCACAAATATGTCAGTTCTTCACAGGTCAATTTGTAAATTAAAGGCAATCTCAGTTAAAAAAACATCATTGTTATTTTTCTAACTGGAGCTAGACAAGTTACTTATAAAGTTTATTTAGAAGACCACGTGAGGACAATCCACTAGGAGAACCTGGAGGAAGATGAACCATAGGAGTGAGGAGCAGAGGTGAAACATACTATAAAGCTTCTAGAATTAAAACAGCAAAACATGCTAGAAAGCCTCTATAACTAAAATAGTGTGGAATGGTGCATGCATAGGCAGACAGACCAATGGAACAGAGTAGAAAAATCTGGAAGTTGACTCAATCGCATGTGGAAATTGTCAGGACATGACGGATGTCCTTATAAGAAGGGACACAGGGACACATGCGGAGGAGGCTATGTGATGACAGAGGCAGAGACTGGTGGGATGCCTCTACAAGCCGAGGAACACCAAGGATTGTGGCAACACCAGAAGCTTAGAGAAAGGCATGGAACAGATTATCCCCTAGAACCTTCAGAGAGAGCCCAGCCCTGCCAACACCTTGATTTCAGGTTTACAGCCTCCAGAACTGTGAGAGAATAAATGTTTGTTGTTATAATTCACCCAGTTTGTGGTACTTGGTCACAGCAGCCACAGGACACTAATGCATTGGGTGTTGAGACAGAGAGCTGCTCGACAAGAGCTGGGACCCTCCCGCCTGTGAGGACCCTGGGGGAGTGGGCAAGTTAGGGACATTAATACTCTGATCTTACTCCTGTCCCTCCCTCTGATCTCTTGGCCTGAGCTATCCAGGATGGTGGCCACTCCTCACACGCAGCCATGGTGCACTTGAAATGTGGCTGGTCCGAAATGAGGTGTACTGTAAGTGGAACATACATACCGGAGAGTGGAGACTTAGTGGGAAAAAAGGATTGTAGAATATTTCATTAAATAGTTTTTATGTTGGTTGCAAGTTGATGTGGTAATGTTTTAGATATATTGGGTTAAATAAAATATATTATTAAAATTAACTTCACCTATTTTTTTTACTTTTAAGAATGTGGCTACTAGAAAATTTAAAATGATACGTGTGCCTCACATCAGTGGCTTGTATTTTATTTCTATTGAACAGCACTGCTGAAAAAGCCGGAGAGCAAGCCATTCTGCTGAGATGGTCCATCAGGTCAGCTTCCTGGGCCCAGGACAGGGTGGGGGCAGGAGGAGATAGGATCCAAAGAGGCAAACAGAAGATATTCTGCACAAGCACCTACTATGTTCCAGGAATGTTTCTAGAAGCTGAGAATAAAGCAGCAGAAAGCGCAGGTGAGAGATGGTAGTACCTTGAGGTGGTAGCAGGGGGGATGGGAAGAGAAGAAGATTTAAGAAGTATCTAGGAGGCAGAGTTGATATAACTTAGAAATTGGATGGGAAAGAGAGGGGAGGGAGGCTGTAGATCGAGTGGCTTAAGCGTACAGTGATGCCATTTTCTGGACAGGAAAATCTACAAGGAGCAAGTTTCACGTGGGAGAGGGGGGATTGTTCCCATTTTGGAAATGATGAATTTTTTTGTGGAAGCTGGTTGAATATATGGCACCAGAGCTTAGGAAAAATCACAAACTAGAGATTCTGATTTAGGAATTATCAGCATATGTGACAAATCATTGCATCTTAAACATTTTTGACATTAGTTACTTGCGACACAGACACTGTGCCCCCAAACTGCCCCATTCCACCTTCCCAGTTGAAGAAATACTTTTAATAACCACAAAATTTCACTGTCCAAAGACATTGTGTGAAGATTATTTATATAACAACAAAATTATATATATAACATAGTTATGATTATATAATTATCTATAATAACATCACACAAGTCTTAGCAATAGGAGTCTGAAGGGTTCATATTTGTACCATTACACATTGTCCTAAATCTGGACACTGGAAAATGATGGGCCAAAAATGCTATGGAGGCTAATAGGCATCTCATTATATAGCAAACCAAATAGCTCACAAGAAATTAAAGCGATAATGATGAAGTCAAACTAAAATAGATTTCTAATTAAATAGGAATAATAGCAACAAGCTCAAACCACAACAACTCAAGGCAACGTTGACAATGCATTAATGACAAAGCATTGTCCCTGAAAATTCCAAGTGCTTATTTGCACAGGAAGGAGAGAAGCCATACCGTCAGGCAGAATCCTCAGTAAATTCCAATGTGGGGCTGATTTTAGTTTAAGAACTCCAAATTTAGAAACACGTTTCATGGGTAACTCTTTAGTCTTACAAAAAAAATAAAAGACTTTGGAACTGCATGCCATTTGCCTGTTAGAAAAGAAAGTGATTTGTACAAAAATATTTGCATAGAAGTATTTTCAAGCTGTCCCATTCTCCTTCCAAGGAGGATTCTGATGTTTTGTTTTGGCGGCTTCTGTTGTGTCCCCTGTGTAATGAGTGGAGCGGAGAAGAGAGGAAAGCTAGACTGATTGTATAAGAGAACGAGAGAGGTATTTGTGGAGAGAAGATGGACCCCTAAAGCCAGGATGGGCTGGAGGAATTTTTCAGGAGGAAAGTGGCCGGGGGGATGCATAGGAAAAACTTGAGGAGAAAGATGAGAGATTTTGGAGGGTACAGCCTTCCGAGGAGTGGAACTTTGAGGAATTTGAATCATCTTACGGAGAGCTAGGCAGTGTCAAACCCTCTTTTCGCACATGCTTGGGAGACTTTACTAACAACCTAAGTGGCTTTTCAAGTTTTGGCTGTTGGTCTTGTTTTTCTATTGTATTTTTACTGGGGTGACAGGAAGAGGTTTCACAGCCTCTCAAAGAGAGGTTGAGAACCTTCTGTAGATGGTAGTTGGATGTCGGAGAGTTGAGGAGATTGCTCAGGGTGAGGACAAAGCATAGGTGTCCTCCGTCAGCCAATCCTCCATCCACTGACCCCTGAGGACTGCTGTCAGTGGCTCTTCAGAGGCTGCGTCTTCCTGAGGATCATCATTCTCTCCAGAGAGCGATCGCAGTCCTTTGATACATAACTTCTAGGGTTCTGCACTGACTCAGAAAGGTGAAGCCCATTGGCACGAAATCTGCAAGGCTGAGAATTTGTCTTCAGGGTCCTTAATTCTTCAAGCCCCCAGCTTCTTCTTGCTCTTCTGTGCTGTTGGGGAGTGAGATCTAGAACCTTTGTCTTGTAGCCTCTGTGTGAATCAGTGTGTATGTGTGTGGGGGTGATGACGGTGTCAATTAAGCAGGCTATGACCTAGGCAGCACTTCTCAAACACTCTTAAAAATTATTGAGAATCCCGGAGAACTTTTGTTAATGTGGGTTTTATCTATTAAGATTTACCACATTAGAACTTAACTGAGACATTAAAAATTATTTATTAATTAAAAATAGCAATAACAGACCCATTACATGTTAACATATTAATTAAAAATAACTGCATTTTCCAAGAAAAGAACAGTGAGAAGAGTGGCATTGTTTTGCATTTTTGCAAATCTCTTTGATGTCTGGCTTACTAGAAGACAGTTACAGTCTCATACCTACTTTTTCATGAAATGTGTGGTGAGATATTTGGTTGAAGTGTGTGAGGAAAGCCTGGCCTCACACAGGTATGTAGTTGGAAAAAGGACAACTATTCTAATAGCCTTTTCAGGTAATTGTGGATATTCTTCTTTTATACTATATCAAAACTTGAAAGTGGTAGTTTCCCAAAAGTTAGTTGCAATGTGGAATATGGAATGATGTCAATCAACTTCTCATTCTCTGTTATGTTAAAATCCATTTTTCTATCTTGTACCTGGAATGGATCTTTTACCCAGGCAGGATTTTGTAACATGATGCACTGGCCAAGTGGAAAATGTTGGTTCACTAAGTTAGACAGTTCTTCCGAATGTTGATATATTTCATTAGACACTATCAAAAATTATGTTTGTTAAACAACCTGATCAAAAAACGGGCAGAGGAAATGAACAGACACTTCTCCAAAGAAGGTATACAGATGGCCAATAGGCACATGAAAAGATGTTCAACATCACTAACCATCAGGGAAATGCAAATCAAAACAACACTAAGATATCACCTCATGCCCGTTAGAATGGCTATAATCACCAAGAGAAAAACCAACAAATGTTGGAGAGGATGTGGAGAAACAGGAACCCTAATACACAGCTGGTGGGAATGCAAACTGGTGCAGTCTCTATGGAAAACAGTATGGAGATTCCTCAAAGAATTGAAAATAGAAATACCCTATGATCCAGCTATCCCACTACTGGGAATCTATCCAACGAACCTGAAGTCAACAATCCAAAGAGGCTTATGCACCTCTATGTTCATTGCAGCATTATTCACCATAGCCAAGAAGTGGAAGCAACCCAAGTGTCCCTCGACTGATGATTGGATCAAGAAAATGTGGTATATATATATAATGGAATACTACTCAGCCATAAAAAAAGACAAAATCGTCCCATTTGCAACAACATGGATGGGCCTGGAGGGTATTATGTTAAGCGAAATAAGCCAGAAAGAGAAAGACAAACACTGTATGATCTCACTCATATGTGGAATATAAACCAACACATGGACAGAGAAAACTGTATTGTGGTTACCAGGGGCAATGGGGGTGGGGGGTGGGCACAAGGGGTGAAGGGAGACATATATATGGTGATGGACAAACAAAAATGTACAACCCAAAATTTCACAATGTTATAAACTATTAAAACATCAATAAAAAAATTACATTTGTTAATATCGGTACCAATCACATCAGAAAACTGTTTAAACATCAGAAGGCTATCCAGCTCATGGTAGCATATGCAAGTTTTCCAAAACATAATTTTCACTTGAAACCTTGAATTTTTTCATTGGCAACAAATAATATCAGTTGTTTTCCTTGAAGTGACAGGGTCACTTCATCCACTCTCGAGAAAATATCTGCCAGTTACCCAAGTCTGAATAACCGTAGCTTGTTAGAAGTTCTTGCAAGTAGAAACAGTTCCATGAAAAAATGGCTAGTTCAGCGTGCAACTCAAATAATTGCACAAGAACTGTTATTCACGACAACTATAGTCCTATGGTATGCAGCAGAAGCATTTTATGTGTAGATCCCAATTTTGTCACAAGGGATATTTAAAGATGTAGAGACAAAATTAATAATTTTTGCTGCTTCTTGAATAAACCTTGCTTTTTTTTTTCTTTCTCTGAGCGCGTGGTAGGTAAGAACGGTGACAACTAGATCAGTTTGGTGCCACGCTTTCATTGGTTGTTAAGGCACCCGCAGTCTTCCTGCCATTGTTTGCACCATCAGTGCAAATGTCTACAGAGAAAAAGGGAAATAGCCTCTTGGCAGAATTGTGAAAATTGTTTGCATCTCTGAAAGGCTCTCTGAAAGAGTCTCAGCATACCCAGGGGTCCACAGACCCTACTTGGTGAACTGCTGGTACCATTGATCCTCGTTGTTCATGGATTCAATATTTGTGAATTCATCTGCTTACTATGATTTATTCGTAGCCCCAATCAATACTCACTGTGCGTTTGTGGCCATTGGTGGGAGAGCACATGCACAGAGTGGCTTAAATTTGAGTGGCCCAATGGGCACGTTCCCAGCGGAGGTCACATAGGGTGACACTCTGCCTTCTTGTTTTGGCTCTCACACTGTAAACAGGTGTCCTTTACGCACTTTATTTTGTGCCATGTTTTTAGCTTGTTTTGTGCTTTTTGTTGGTGATTTCACTGTTTAAAATGGCCCCAAAGTGCTGTCTGGTGTTTCTGAGCATAAGAAGGCTGTGATGCACCCTATGGAGAAAATAAGAGTGTTGGATAACTTTTGTTCAGGCATGTATATAGTGCTGTTGGCCACGGGTTCAAGGTTAATGAGTTAACAGTGTATATTAAATAAGGTGTCTTTACACAGAAACACACATAAAACTAGGTTATGTATGGATCATTTGATAAAAATGTTGTGACCAGTGGCTCATAGGAATCTAACCTTGTGTTTCCTTTAGGGGCAATGATTCAGTGTTCCCTAATTCAGTGTTCACAGCAACTTTATAGAATATAACTACCGCGAATAATGAGAATTGGCTGTGTAAGGGAAAATGACCCACATTGACCATCACTTCATTAGTTGGGATGGGCTAAATTATGCTGTAGTAACAACATCCCCTAAATCTTAGTGGCTTAGGATGATAAAAATTTAGTTTCTAGCTCATGCTTCATGTTCATCATGGGTACCTGGGGCTCTTCTGCGTACTTCCTTCGCTCTGGGGCACCGGCTGACAAAGACACCAGCAACCGTAACATTGCTGGTCATAGTGGCAGCAGACGGACATGTGTCTCACAGGCATTTAAAGGCTTTCTTCTGGAAAAGGAATCATTTCTGCTCACATTTCATTGGCCAAAGTCAATCCCACAGCCATACTGGATTTCCAGAGGGCAGCTAAGTGCAATCCTACCATGTATCTGGGAGGAGAACAGGCATATTGGGTAAACAGCATTAATGACTAGCACGTTCATTACATTTCACTGACTCTAGGATGCCATCATTGAAAGTGCACCATTATTTTATGTACCAATAAGAAAGAAACATGCCGCTGGTTAAACTATGACATACTATCCGTTATAAGACTCATCCTGCCTTCAAGGCCGTAAAATATAAAAATATTAAAACTTAAAATTGACGAAATATGGTAGATGCTGGAGGAAAATTATATATTGTACTTGAATATGAAAAAGTAATATAAATGATCATAGTTTATGTTGACAGTTTACTGTTAATGTCTTATTACCTCACAGTAGAATAGTTACTATCCCTATCAGTAATTGTGGGTTAGGGCAAACTCACTGGTATGTTGTTATTTTAACTTTTTATTTTAAAATAATTATAGATTTGAAGTTAGTTGCAAAAATGTACAGGGAGGCCCCAGGTACTCTTCATCCCCTTTCCTCCAATGGTAACATTGTATGACTATAGGACATTATTACAATCAGGCATGTTAGCACAACCCACACAGCTTATTCAGATTTCATCAGTTTACATGCACTGATTTGTGTGTGTGTGTGTAGTTCTATGCAATTTGGTAACGTGTAGATTCATGTAACTAACGCCCCAATCACGATATAGACCATTGGTATGTTTTATGTGATAATAATAATACATTTCATACACATAAGCTCAATGTTCAAGTAGGTGACTCATCTAGAATGGTTGCCTGTTTGCAACTTAAAATAAAATTAGTGGGCACATTGTTGATTATCTTGATTCCTTGAAATACTCTGGATCAACTTGAGCAAGCAGAGTTGTCTAAATAGGAAGTCTCTGACTTGAGAGTAATTTGTGAGAGATTTTTAAAAAGAGCTATCGAGGTCTGTTAATTTTAGAATGAGGTACAAGAAACAGTGGGGAAATTGAGAAAGGAAAAATAAAGAATGTGCATGATTATTCATATCAGATTCTTCATAGTTTTAGACTTCATCTTTAGAGGAAAGAGGCCACAACTTTATTACACACACCTGTGATTTAAAAATGTCCATTGTCTCCCATAGTCTGACGAAGTCGCATCAAGAATCTAAGACAATGCACGGAACTGCAGCTCACTTTTAGTGACTTGCCACGGAGGGGCCGCCTGCCCTCTGCTACACCCTGACACCCTGAGGTAAGGCATTCTGCATATTGTCTTGTTGCTTGGCCTCATGAGGGAGGATTTCTTCCCCCCATTCACAGATAGCAAACTGATGAGCAAACTAGAAGCTAAATGACTTGCCCTACGTCACTCGACCAGCAAGTGACCCAGCGGGGTCCCACACCCAGCTTCATTGACTCCCAAGTCTGTGTTCTTCCACTGGGCAGTGCTGTTTTTCTTCATATTTTTTCAGCAGATCTGGAGAGGAGGCCCCCAGAACTTTATAGAGCCTATTGCCTTGTCTGTCAGTATGACACACAGGAGCCAGATCTGCACCTACCAGTCATTCCCATCGTATTTATAAATGTTGATTGCTTTACTTTCAATTTCAGATCCCCTCTTCGTCTGGGCCTAAGCCATCCGCTGAACCGAGTTGCCTTGGTCTTGGTGGGGCAAATCGGAGAAGCCTGCAATAGCGCAGTGCAGGAAAAAGCAGCTACCACCAGAGGGCACTGTAACCTTTACGTGGTTGGTACCTAGAGGACAAAGGGCCCCATCCACTTTCCCAACAAAGAAGGGTGATTTCTCTGAGATTTACATTCTCTTTAGGCTCAGGCATTGCCTTATGAGAATAAATCACAGTGGTCGCCGCATGTTATAGAATCCTTATGCGCTCTGCTGGCATATTGCAGTTGAAGGAAAATGAGCCACTTTAAGGCATTTCCCCCTTCCATCTAACAGTGATGGATGAGGATCGCTGAGGTTGCTTTTTCCCAAAGCACGCATGTATTCAGTTGCTCTCTTTAGAACCCACCATTCAATTGATTCGGACACTAAAATATAATAAGTGGTGTCAGAGAAAGATCAGCAGATTGCTTGGGATTGCAAGCAAAATCCTAGGCCCCCGGCCCTTGTTGATTTTGGTTCAGTGCAGTGTTCGGGTGTCAGTCAGCTGCTCTGCCAACCAGAAGGGGAGCTATAGCTCTGCATGGGGAAGGCCAAAGATTTCTTTTGTAAGGGGAACTACCGTTATCTCCAGTATCAAGCTGCCCATATGTAACTGGCTTTAAATTCTTCTGACCAAGTAGAGACTCTGGTATTTAAAAATATAAAGTGATCTGAACATTACGGAAGGGAAAACATGGGGTGGATAAGGGGCCAGTGCATTTACAATTTAGTCCATTGGTTTTCATACTCTGTGCAGGGGCAGCATCTTTGAGAAAGGAAATCCTTGGTGGAGACAGGCCACAGCATGACTGGAGCAGGCCAAGAAGAAGAAGGCAATGCCATTGGACAGCAGTCCACAAATCCCGCTGATTGACACATGCTGTGCTCTGGTCTGTAGGTGAGGAGCTGCCCAGGATGGGGCATCCTCACCACGTGGAGTCTGTCTGGGCTCTGCCCCCACCTCCTGTGAAAATCCTTGGGCTGGTTCTCAGCAGCTTGTGTAATAAATTCTCCCTCCCATGGCTCCCCCAGGTTCCAGCCAACCTACTGGCCCACAGCATGGAATGACCCCTCCCATCGAGGTCCCCATAGGGGAGTGAGGATTTTTTAAATTACAGAAGTAGTCCATTCACGTTAAAAAAAAATGAAAGATCTCCCTCTTTAGCACCCACTCCCTATCAATTACATTCTCCGGGAGTAATCACTGTTTGTAGTTTAGTGTGTATCCTTCCAGAACATTTTCTGTGCACATAGAAACATACACACATCTATTATATATTGGTACACACTCAATTTTTTTTTTTTAACAAACTTGTATATATACTCCCTACAGTGGGCTTCCCCCGATAATGAGGCATGAATGCACTCCCAAGTGAAGACAGACAGGTTCTTCTTTCATTTTAACTGCTGCACAGAGTTCTGTCACATGAGTGTATCATAATTTATTGACCAATTTTTATTGATGGACTTTTAGGAGGTCTCCAATTTTTTGCCATTACAAACAAGACTGTAGTGAACACCTTCTCACAAATAGCCTTTTTTTTTTTTTTTAATTTTTTGTTTATTGCAGTAACATTGGTTTATAACATTGTAAAAATTTCAGGTGTACATCATTGTACTTCTATTTCTGCATAGATTACATCATGTTCACCACCAAAATACTAATTACAACCCATCACCACACACATGTACCGAATTATCCCTTTCACCCTCCTCCCTCCCCCCTTCCCCTCTGGTAACCACCAATCCAATCTCTGTCCCTATGTGTTTGTTTATTGTTGTTATTATCTACTACTTAATGAAGGAAATCATGCAGTATTTGACCTTCTCCCTCTGACTTATTTCACTTTGCATTATACCCTCAATGTCCATCCATGTTGTCACAAATGGCTGGATTTCATCGTTTCTTATGGCTGAGTAGTATTCCATTGTGTATATATACCACAGCTTCTTTATCCATTCGTCCCTTGATGGGCACTTAGGTTGCTTCCAAGTCTTGGCTATTGTGAATAACGCTGCAATGAACACAGGGGTGCATGTACCTTTACAAATTGGTGTTTTCAAGTTCTTTGGATAAATACCCAGCAGTGGGATGGCTGGATCATATGGTAGTTCTATCCTTGATTTTTTGAGGAATCTCCATACTGTTTTCCATAGTGGCTGCACCAGTTTGCACTCCCACCAGCAGTGTATGAGAGTTCCCTTCTCTCCACATCCTCTCCAACACATGTTGTTTCCTGTCTTGTTAATTATAGCCATTCTGACGGGCGTCAGGTGATATCTCATTGTAGTTTTGATTTGCATTTCCCTCATAGTTAATGATTTTGAACATCTTTTCATGTGTCTGTTGGCCATCTGTATATCTTCTTTGGAGAAATGTCTGTTCAGGTCCTTTGCCCATTTTTTAATTGGGTTGGTAGTTTTTTTGTTGGTAAGATGCATGAGTTCTTTATATATTTTGGAGATTAAGCCCTTATCAGAAGTATGGTTTGCAAATATCTTCTCCCAATTGTTAGGTTGTCTTTTCGTTTTGTTGATGGTTTCCTTTGCTGTGCAGAAGCTTTTTAGTTTGATGTAGTCCCATTTGTTTATTTTTTCTATTGTTTCTCTTGCCCGGTCAGACGTGGTGTTTGAGAAGATGTTGCTAAGACTGATGTCGAAGAGCGTACTGCCTATGTTTTTTTCTAGAAGTTTCACAGTTTCAGGTCTTACATTCAAGTCTTTAATCCATTTGGAGTTAATTTTTGTGTATGGTGTAAGGTAAGGGTCCACTTTCATTTTTTTGCTATCCAGTTTTCCCAACACTATTTGTTGAAGAGACTTTCTTTTCCCCATTGTATGTTCTTGGCTCCTTTGTCAAAGATTAGCTGTCCATAGATGTGTGGGTTTATTTCTGGGCTTTCGATTCTATTCCATTGATCTGTGTGTCTGTTTTTGTGCCAGTACCATGCTGTTTTGGTTACTATAGCTTTGTAGTATATTTTGAAATCAGGGAGTGTGATACCTCCAGCTTTGTTCTTTTTTCTCAGGATTCCTTTAGCTATTCGGGGTCTTTTGTTGTTCCATATAAATTTTAGGATTCTTTGTTCTATTTCTGTGAAAAATGTTGTTGGAACTTTGATAGGGATTGCATTGAATCTATAGATGGCTTTAGGAAGTATGGACATCTTAACTATGTTAATTCTTCCAATCCAAGAGCACGGAATATCTTTCCATTTCTTTGTGTCTTCTTCAATTTCTTTCAGAAATGTTTTATAGTTTTCGGTGTATAGATCTTTCACCTCTTTGGTTAAGTTTATTCCTAGGTATTTTATTCTTTTTGTTGCAATTGTAAATGGGATGGTATTCTTAATTTCTCTTTCTGCTACTTCATTGTTAGTGTACAGAAATGCAACTGATTTTTGTATGTTGATTTTGCATCCTGCAACTTTACCATATTCGCTTATTACTTCTAAAAGTTTTCTGGTGGATTCTTTAGGGTTTTCTATATATAAAATCATGTCATCTGCAAATAGTGACAGTTTCACTTCTTCCTTTCCAATTTGGATCCCTTTTCTTTCTTTCTCTTGCCTGATTGCTCTGGCTAGGACTTCCAATACTATGTTAAATAGGAGTGGTGACAGTGGGCATCCTTGTCTGGTTCCTGTTCTTAGAGGGATAGCTTTCAGTTTTTCACCATTGAGGATGATATTAGCTGTGGGTTTGTCATATATGGTCTTTATTATGTTGAGGTACTTTCCTTCTATACCCATTTTATTCAGAGTTTTTATCATAAATGGATGCTGTATCTTGTCAAATGCTTTCTCTGCATCTATTGAGATGATCATGTGATTTTTGTTCTTCATTTTATTAATGTGGTGTATTACATTGATTGATTTGCGAATGTTAAACCATCCCTGCATCCCTGGAATAAATCCCACTTGATCATGGTGTATAATCTTTTTAACGTATTGTTGTATGTGATTTGCTAGTATTTTGTTGAGGATTTTTGCATCGATGTTCATCAGTGATATTGGCCTGTAATTTTCTTTTTTTGTGTTGTCCTTGTCTGGTTTTGGTATCAGGGTAATGTCAACTTCGTAGAATGAGTTAGGGAGCTTCCCCCCCTCCTCAATTTTTTGGAAGAGTTTGAGAAGGATAGGTATTAAGTCTTCTTTGAATGTTTGGTAGAATTCACCAGGGAAGCCGTCTGGTCCTGGACTTTTATTTTTGGGGAGGTTTGTGATTACTGTTTTGATCTCCTTACTGGTGATTGGTCTATTCAAATTCTCTACTTCTTCTTGATCCAGTTTTGGAAGGTTGTATGATTCTAAGAATTTATCCATTTCTTCCAGATTGTCGAATCGGTTGGCATATAGCTTTTCATAGTATTCTCTTAGAATCTTTTGTATTTCTGAGGTGTCTGTTGTAACCTCTCCTCTTTCATTTCTGATTTTACTTATTTGTGCCTTCTCTCTTTTTTTCTTGGTGAGTCTAGCTAAAGGTTTGTCAATTTTGTTGATCTTTTCAAAGAACCAGCTCTTGGTTTTATTAATTTTTTCTATTGTTTTTTTGGTGTCTATTTCATTTATTTCTGCTCTGATTTTTATTATTTCCCTTCTTCTACTGATTTTGGGCTTCGTTTGTTCTTCTTTTTCCAGTTCCTTCAGGTGCATTGTTAGATTGTTTATTTGAGATTTTTCTTGTTTGTTGAGATAGGCCTGTATCGCTATAAACTTCCCTCTTAGAACTGCTTTTTCTGTATCCCATAAATTCTGGCATGTCGTATTTTCATTTTCATTTGTCTCCAGGTATTTTTTGATTTCTTCTTTGATTTCTTCGTTAACCCAGTCGTTGTTCAGTAGCATTTTGTTTAATCTCCACGTATTTGTGGCTTTTCTGATTTTCTTCCTATAGTTGATTTCTAGTTTCATACCGTTGTGGTCAGAAAAGATGCTTGGTATTATTTCAATCTTCTTAAATTTATGGAGACTTGTTTTGTGGCCTAATATGTGATCAATCCTGGAGAATGTTCCATGTGCCTTTGAAAAGAACGTGTATTCTTCGGTTTTTGGATGGAATGCTCTGTATATATCTACTAGGTCCATCTGTTGTAGTGTGTCGTTTAAGGCCAATGTTTCCTTATTGATCTTCTGTTTGGATGATCTATCCGTTGGTGTAAGTGGAGTGTTAAAGTTCCCTACTATTATTGTGTTACTGTCTATTTCTGTTTTTATGTCTGTTAATAATTGCTTTATATATTTAGGTGCACCTACATTGGGTGCGTAGATATTTACAAGTGTTATATCCTCTTGTTGGATTGTTCCCTTGATCATTATGTAATGCCCTTCTTTGTCTCTTTTTACAGTTTTTGTTTTAAAGTCTATTTTGTCTGATATGAGTACTGCTACCCCAGCTTTCTTTTCATTGCCATTTGCGTGGAGTATCTTTTTCCATCCCTTCACTTTCAGTTTGTGAGTGTCTTTAGGTCTGAAGTGTGTCTCTTGTATGCAGCATATATATGGGTCTTGTTTTTTTATCCAGTCAGCCACCCTATGCCTTTTAATTGGAGCATTTAGTCCATTGACGTTTAAAGTAGCTATTGATAAGTATGTACTTACTGCCATTTTTTAACTTTTTTTTTTTTCTCAGTGTTTTAGTAGTCCTTCTCTGTTCCTTTCTTCTTCTATACAGAATTGATGGTCACTTTAGTTTGACCTCTGTCTGAAAGCTGTACTCTTTAACTTCCCTCCTCCCTCATGTTTTTGATATCATATCTAACCTCTTTGTTGTGCATTTGTATCCATTACATTCTAATCATGGAAATAGATAATTTTTCCTATTTGTGGTCTTTTCTTTTCCCCTTAAATCAGTCCCTTTAACATTTCTTGTAGCACTGGTTTCTTGGTGACAAACTCCTTTAATTTTTGCTTATCTGGGAAAATTTTGACCTCTCCTTCCATTTTGAATGATAACCTTGCTGGGTAGAGTATTCTTGGCTGTAAGTTTTTTCCTTTTAGCACTTTAAATATATCGTGCCATTCTCTTCTAGCCTGTAAGGTTTCTGCAGAGAAGTCAGCTGATAGCCTTATGGGGTTTCCTTTGTACGTAACTTGACATTCTCTTGCGGCTTTTAGGATTCTCTCTTTATCTTTAATTCTGGACATTTTGATTATGATGTGTCTTGGTGTGGGCCTCTTTGGGTTTATCTTGTTTGGGGCTCTCTGTGCTTCCTGTACCTGGATGTCTGTTTCCTTCCTTAGGTTAGGGAAGTTTTCATCTATTATTTCTTGAAATAGATTCTCTGACCCCTTGTCTCGCTCTTCCCCTTCCGGGACACCTATAACACGGATGTTAGTGCGCTTGATGTTGTCCCAGAGGTCCCTTAGACTGTCCTCAGTCTTTTTAATTCTTTTCTCTTTTACCTGTTCACCTCGGGTAATTTCTTCTAGTCTTTCGTTCAGCTCACAGATCCGTTCTTCTGTATCCTCTACTCTGCTTTTGAGTCCCTCTAGCGAATTTTTCATTTCCAGTATTGTATTCTTCATTTCTGATTGGTTCTTTTTGATATCGTCCATTTCTTTGTTGACATTCTCACTGAGTTCATCTATTCTTCTCCCCAGATCAGTGAGCATCCTTAACACTCTTAGTTTGAACTCTCTGTCGGGTAGGTTGCTCATTTCTGTTTCACTTAGTTCCTTTTCTGGGGTTTTGTCCTGTTCCCTTACTTGGAATGTATTCTTTTGCCTCTTCATTTTGCCTCTTTCCCTGTGCTTGTGTCTACGTATTAGGTAGGTCAGCTACGTCTCCTGCTCTTGGATAGGTGACCTTATGTAAGTGATGGCTTAGGAGGCTTCCAGTGTGCTTCCCTCAGTTCTCAATGTTCCAGGGGTGACCCCTATGTGGGCTACGTGTATCCTTCTGCTGTGGCCTGTTTGCTCTCCCTGTAGGCGCCCAGGGAGGCTGAGTTATGCTCCTGGCCAGCTGTTGTAATGCTCAGCTGCTTGTAGTTGTTGTGGGCCCTTCAGTCTCTTTATCAGGTGTGGGGATCCCCAGCACAGTTGGCTGCAAGTTCTAATACCACATTTGTGTTGCAGTATTTCTTTTAAGTGAGTAGGCCCCCAGGGTGGCAGGTTGTTAGGCTCAGGGCCTTACAATTGCTGTAAGCCTCTAGCCTATTAGGTCTCTTGTCAGCTCTCTGAGGATTGCAGCTGGGTGGGGCTGGCCTCAGGCACAGGAGCACCCAATTGTTTCAGGTTCTGGAAGGTGGAGCAAACCTCCTATGTGGGTCTTTGAGAAGCACAAGTCTTCTGCGGCTGAGAAGCCCTGCCGCCCACAGGTCCACACACACAGTCAACACAGTCCTGCCCCGTGTGTGTGCCCCGACCTCCCCAAGCGGACCCAGTCTCTCCACGGCGGGAGCCCCACGCACTCCGCCACCGCCCCACACTCTCCACCCGCTCCTTGTGCACACCCTCCCCTGCTCAAGTCAGCTCAGTTGCCAGGCTGCAGAGAATCCAGTCACCAACCTATGCAGGCCCACAAGTTGCCTGAGGGCTTGTTGTTGGGTGGGGCCAGTCTCTAGGGTGGGCTGCCTGCCCTGGCTGAGCTGGATTAAATCGGTTCTCTAGCGGGTGGGGCAGACCCTGGGCTAGCAGACCTCAGGGAGAACTCCAATGGTGTCTGTGTCAGCACGCTCACACCAGGCCACAACAATGGCCGCTGCCAATGTCCCAGTCCCTGGAGAGGTCTCACCCCTCACCGAGATGCACTCAGGGCCTATTAGGTGAGTCTCTTGTCACCAAAGCACTGTACACCTTTCTTTCTGGTGATTTTAGGGTGCTTCCTGAAACGGGTGAGTTTGTGCGCGGGCCCTTTAAGAGCCAGTTTTAGTTTCTTTGTGAACCGGGTTTTCTGGGGGTCTCCCCAATGCTTTAGTAGCAGGCACAGTCAGATATTATGCCACTCATCTGGATTGTGCTGGGTCCACAAAATGCCCACAGCGGGGGCGCTCCCGGCTCAGGGCCCCGCGCCTCCAGGGAGGCTGCGTACCTGTGAGCTGCTCCCGGGGCCGTGAAGCTGGCGGCTTGTGAAGGCGGCGTTTTTCCTCTCCAGAAGGGAGTCTTTGCCTCTTCCACCTCAGTTAGGATTGTCCGTTGTTGCAGGAGTTCCTCTCATCCAGTTTTCAGTTCTGTCTCAGGGGTAATTTTTCCAGGAGTAGTTGTAAATTGGCTGTGTCCGCGGGAGGAGGTGAGTTCCGAGTCTGCCTACGCCGCCATCTTGCCTCCTCTCCCACGAATAGCCTTGACTACACAGAGTTGTCATGCGTTTTAACTGTGACTAGGCATTACCAAAACAGTCCCAGTTTATTTTAAATAGAGGGATTTTGAAGAGGAAAAGTTTTACTGCTTAAAAAATAACTATGAAACAGTGAGATTGGGGTCACAGGACACCTGGGCAGGGGAAGGCTGGTTCTGCTCATGAGGAAGGCAAACAGTGGCCTCTCAGCCCGTGTGGTCCTAGGGTAAGGGCATCCAGTCAACTGAACTGGAACAAAGCATGATGAGGGTAGTATCAATAGTCATAAAACCCAATATTCATTGGTTGCTCACTATGTGCTAAGGGCTTTGATGTATTATCTCATTAACTGGTATAACCACTTTCCATGACGGGCTCTCATCCTCATTTTATAGAGGCATGGTGAGGTTGTTACATGCCCAAGATCATACGGTTCATAAGTGGCATTGTGGAGTTTTAGGCCCAGGTTCTGACTGATATCTCCCTTTGTCACCATAAAATGTCAGGATATCATGCATGAAGAGAAGATCCTAAAGTTTGCAGAGAGAAAAGCAGGACACAGCCAAAGGCACATGAATCGGAGTATTGGATTTATCTAACATAAGTCGGGAAATGGGAGATGGTGGAGAGATGCCTTCCACATTCTGGAGGAAAATGTTCTCAAGGCAGAAATCTATACCAGCCAAATTCCCCATCAAGTGTGAGAGTAGAATAGAGACATTTCAAACAGGGGAGGCCTCAAAAAATTTACCTCCCAAGAAGCCTTTTTAGGAAACTACCAGAAATATGTTCCAACAAAACAA
Organism: Diceros bicornis minor; assembly: GCF_020826845.1. Lineage (NCBI taxonomy): Eukaryota > Metazoa > Chordata > Mammalia > Perissodactyla > Rhinocerotidae > Diceros > Diceros bicornis. The sequence goes on along the minus strand of NC_080745.1, from coordinate 89,246,022 downwards.
CAGCTGAGGAAAACATGGGTCCCACCTCAGGAGAAGGCACAGGGCTGCCCCAGCGCGAGAGCCGGCAGCAGCAGAGCCAGGGAGCTTGTGACACTGAGTTGACTGAAAACGGGCTGTGATGATGTTGGGAGGGTCGGAGGCTATAAGAGCTGAAAAAAATCACTCCTTGTGAATGCAGGAAATAAATAGGTAATGTTTAGAATAACTAAACTAACACAGCAGAATAAGCATACTTTTTAGTAATGTAGAAGAAGATACCAGAAGAAATAAAAAGAAGAGTTGAAAGTGGTGGTTATTGAGAATGGGAACGCTGGTTGGAGAAGGATGAGACAGGGACTGCTATTATTATAAGCCTTTGATTTTTCTCAGCTTTTCTTTTCTTTTGATTTTTTGGAGCAGTTTTAGGTTCATGGCAAAATTGAGGAGAAGGTTGAGATTTCCCATATATCCCCTGCCTTCATGCACGCACAGCCTCCCCCACCATCTACATCCCCCACCAGATGGTATGTTTGTTACAATTGCTGAACCTACATTGACACATCGTAATCACCCACAGGCCATAGTTTACATTAGGGGTCACTCTTGATGTCATACACTCACAGAGATATAATGACATATATCCACCATTATAGCATCATACAGAGTAATTTTACTGTCCTAAAAATCCTCTGTGCTCTGCCTATTCATTCCCTCCTCCCCCAATCCCTGGTAACTGATCTTTTTACCATCTCCATAGGTTTTAAGCCTTTGATTTTCTAACTATATGCATGCGTTAAGTTGATTAAGAAAAATTCCATGGCTTTCACCTAAAAAACAAATACCTGGCTTCTTTTGAAACACTGGAAAATCTGGCAGCTCAGGGCTGCCACTGTGCACAGTAGCATTGGATCCATAGCTGTGGATCTTTTTTTTTTATAATATGTTTTTTCTTTTCTTTCTTTTTTTTTTGGTGAGGGAGATCAGCCCTGAGCTAACATCTGCCAATCTTCCCCTTTTTGCTGAGGAAGACTGGCCCTGAGCTAACATCTGGCCCATCTTCCTCCACTTTATGTGGGACACCGCCACAGCATGGCCTGACACACATTGCGAACGTGTGCGCCTGGGATCTGAACCCAGGCCGCCAGCAGCGGAGTGCGTGCACTTAACTGCTACACCACAGGGCCGGCCCGCTGTGGATCTTTTTGGATGGGAGATGCCCTTCCAAGTTTGCCACCATCCCCAAAAGGTCAGCTTCCCTCTTTCCTCACTTCTATTCATTGTAGGCTTTGAGTATGTGCCCTGCGATGGACTGAATCTTCTCCATACCCTGCTCATTTGTCAACCTGCCTGAGAGTTGGTGTGTGGAAGATCCATTACCTGCAGGAACAGGTTCTCAGTTGCCAAAGCTGAGGTTGACACCAGTAGTTCCCCTATGCTGGAGTCCCATTCAATACCACAGAACAGCTTCTTGCTAAATCACACTGTCTTTAGAAAGCCCCAAGTAGTAGATTATGTAAGTGGGACTAACACTGATTTAGTGAAATCCCGCATCGTGGTGCTCAACTTGTCGGCAAATGCATTCAAGTCTGATAGTCTTCATGGGAGTTGTCTTCACTGAGCAGATGGCATATGGCCCCTCCGTTCTGCTTCCAGGAGCTTCTCCTACAGCAAATCCACTAGGATGGCGAGGACGAAATCATCTAGTCAGAGTATTGTCAGTAGGAATTATGAAAAGTGTGTTTCATTTCCCCAGGAGTTGACGCTCTGATTTTAGTGAAGTGCTACACAGATCTTTGATCTTTTGGCATGTAGTTTAAAGGGTGATTGTCATTCTCATAAGAGGAGCAAAAACTCATGAAGCCCTAGATCAAGGTGGTTCTGGCATTCAAAAAGAGCAGCAGGGATTCATTCTTGTTGAGAGAGAGAGGAAGAGGCGGGGAGAGAGAGAGAGGGAAAGAAATAGAGAGAGAAAGAAAGAGAGAGAGAATTCTCGTAAAAGAGTAGCTCTTGCAGAAGCCAATTCAGTGTCTACGAGTTTACGTCTCCATGTAGCATGTTAGGAGCCAGTACATTAATTTCTCCTCCTTTTAGGTCCTTTGTCAAGAACATCAAGAAAGTTTCAGACAGGAGGCAACTTTGATGGGCTTTTCAAAACCGCACGCCCTTCCTTTAAATACTGTATTGCAACCATCCATCCCACAAGGACATTCGTTGCATTTGGGGAAGTGAAGTGTGAAGAGCAGGAACCACTATGGGAAAGAAATCTAAAGGCTGGTGATTGGAATCTGAAGTCTTGGGCGTCCCAACAGTGAGTCAGTGACAAGGCAAAGATTTGAGTGTATGTCTCTGCGGGTCCCCAAGAGAAATGCATTCCATTAATATCATGCTCAAGAAATACTAACAAATGATAAAGCACAGCCAAGGGGTTTGTTCAACTCAATATGTTTTCAATGAATTTTTCTGCAATTATAAACTGTCACTGATTTAATGTTTGAGTTAGTGGCTGATCATATTCACTTGGGAAATTTTCTAGCCCCTAAGCAAGAAGGTTCCCCACTGTCGAGCCATGAACCCTCAGAGTTGTAGGTGTGGTTGTTCCCAAAATTCAGCTTCACATGGGATGTGTTTTGGAGACGCTGGTTATCGCCCTTCCTCAGACTTTCTCAAAGATCCCAAGTCTCCTTAAAGAAATTGGACTGGGAGGCAAAACTTATGGTTTCTCCACACAATGAGTGATTTATTAAAATTAGTTCACTTCTGCTCTGAAGCACTGACAGGGAATTTGTGTGTGGATGAAATAAATAGATGTGTGTGATATTAATCAAATATGTCAAGTCCTATGGAATGAAGTATGAGGCAAGGAAGACAATAGCCGTGTTTAAAACCAGGAGAGGGCGGATGCTCTTGAGTTTCCTTTCTGTTGGGTTTGTTTTCTTTATAAATCGATCGTAAGTGTGGAACATTTCTAAGGCACTCATCACGTCAAAGGCTGCATGGTGGGTGAAGGGCACCCCTAACTCTAAAAGTCACCTCATTTTTCAGTATTTTCCAAAGTGTTTTCCATGGGCCACCTGCATCAGCATCACATGCAGAACTGGTTAAAGATTTAGATTCTGGAGCCCACCTCCTGCCCCCAGATGCAATGAAGGAGGCTTTCTGGAGGAGCAGCCTGGGAATATGCATCTGGAGTAAACACCCCAGATGATTCTCACGCACGTTCAAGTTTTCGAATCTGTGGGTAGTCCCAAAGGTCCCACGTCGTGTGATGCTGTCTATTGTGGGAATGACACAAGAACTAACAGCAAGTCCGAGGCTTCCAGCTTCCAGTCCAGTGGACAGAGCCACAGGTTCACCGTGTCACCAAATACTAAATGATTTGAATGCTCAAGATGTTTAAATGGCGAAGAACGTGTATTTGCTTCTAGCGAATGCCTCATGTTACAGCTTCACCTCGAGTGACAGCAAATGAGTCATTTAATCTACTTCAAACCCAATTTTGTTTTTCTCATTCAAGAAAGAGCTGGCGGAAAGAGTTGAATTTTGATCCTCACCTTCATTTAGTATGAAGGCCAAGGACGAGAGGGTCACTTTGAAAGGTGAACGTTTTGCTAAAGTGTAGATAATTTAAACACCTTAAAACGCAAATGCACTGCAACCTTTTCAGAGGAGAAACTCAAGTAGAGCCTGAGACCTCAATGGGAAAAGGGATAAAATCTGAAGCTAGCCAAAATGATGAAATAAAAATGTTGGAATGATGGGAACAACTCAAGATTCTACAGCATTTTTCCCTCCTGCCCATGTCTCTCTCCCTATCAACCCCTAATTGTTCTCTGAACCAATGGGATTTTGGGGGATAAATATTTTGGAGGGTGGAAAGTGGGAGATGTAGGGAGGGAAAGTGTGGGAGAAATTAAGACGGAGAAAAAGAGGCAAGTGTTTGTGTGGGGCACAGTTCACATTATTCAGAAAAAGTGAGTGGGAGTTAAGTTGCCAAAAGGACTAATGCCTCACCGTCCTCACACCATTGTCCTCATGTCCCCCAGTACTGATGACATAGTATGGCCCAAAGAGTCTTCACTCTACTTTATTGCCTGCTTCATCAACTTTGGGCTGCTCTGCTTCAGGACAAAATTGGATGAGTGGAAATATTTTGCTCAGGGTGAGAAAAAACCCGCTTCTGCGGAATCCAAGTTCTTAAACCTGCTTCAATTACTCACCAAATAACCCATGGAGACTTTGTTCATAAGTAGACTTCTGGGCTTTTGCTTGATAGGTTCTTGCCTTTCCATGCTATTTATGTATTCTTTTCCCCAAAGAATATCAAATACCTGAAAACTGACCATGCATGTGGTAATTAAAGGGTCATGTAAGGGATGTTCCCACAATGGATGAAGGAACTTGCAAAATTTTGGGAGCAGAGGTGATAATGATTGGTTAAGGCCATTTGGGAAAATAAACATGATTTGTGTGTTGGGTTTTTTTTAAAGCACATTGTTTAGCAGGTGTTACAGGAAAATGTATGTAATTAGTAGTTACAACACGCTGGAGACAATTATTTTTAATAACACAGCTAAACATCTAAAACTTTTACTTAACAAATGAGCATGAGTAATAATTGCTCTTACTGGAATATGTCAAAAAGATCTTGTAAAGTACATTATTAACCTTCATGACAGTGCTGTGAAGTGATTATCATTGTAACCATTTTTACAGATGGGGAAATGAGTAACAGAGGTGAAATGACTTGCTTAGTTGCGGAAGCAAGCTTGTTATACCAATCTTAAGACTTTTTCTATCATACCCATCACATTTCCAGAAAGAAAACCATTACAAACAGTAGGGGGAAGTTCTTTATTTTTATCAAGTTATTATGGCTAAAACAATTGGCTTGGCAAAACGTTAAAATGCAGTAGTGTGTGTGTTTGCCATATATGATTGATTTTATCTTGATATCTACTGCCTAATATTCAGAAAATCCAGGTCAGAAGAAAGACCTATATCTTTTTGAATATTAATCCACTGAGATCTCTACCTAATTGAGGGAAAACACATAATGAAGTGTGCCCAATCTTTTCTTTTTCTTTTCCATAATGAGTTATCACAATTCCTTAAAATAGAAGAAAAATGTCTCTTAGATTGAATGTGTAGATAATGGTGTGTGTAATAGGGTATCATCAGGGATCCAGGACAAGTTTGATTTCCCAAGAAGAAAGACATCATTGTCTACATCTAATTCTGTCCCTTTCTCACGCTATATTACTAGGCTGGTAAGAGAGGCGTTTCCAAGTTAACGGTCTTGTACCCTAAATTGGGATTCAATATGGCGGTCATTTTGTCAATGCTAAGTATAAGCAGTGAATCTTGGTGAGTAAGGGCCCAAGAGGGGGGAGGGGACATGAGGCCAAACACACAGAGTCCAACTCTGAGTGCTGGCTGCCTTCCCAGGTTTGTAGTGTGGGACTTCTCTGCAAGTGCAACTCTTCTCAAGGGGGCTCCTTGCTTTCCTTCCCAAGCCCACTTCTCCAGGGTCCTATGCTACAGTTCACGACACTGAAACCCTTAGGATCTGGTTGCACCATACATTGTTCATCTCCTTGTCCCCAGATACCAGCACGGTGCCCAGCACGACGTTGACACTCAGGCAATGTCTGCTAATAAGTGGTCACATTTCTGCCACTTCCTTTTCCTTTGCCCCTAAAGCCCCATGTGTTCACTGACATACTGCCAGTTCTAACCCAGTTTAGATCCCACACTGTCCTGCTCCACCCATACCTTCTGAATTCAGGCTTGTGTTAGCTCTCACTTGAACTCAACCATTCCATAGCATCTTTGAGCAGCTACTGTTTGCCAGGAAGTTTCTAGACACTAAAGAAGTTTCTAGATGCTAAAGATGTCCAGATGAATATGACTCTGATCTCTCCTCATGGAGCTCACAATCTAGTGAGTTTTCATATTTTGCTTTTCCAGTTTTGAAGTGTGTGAAAACAAAAGTGATACGTGCTCATTGTTTTAAAAATCACATTTTAAAAGCATATAAATGAAAGTGTGGAAGACTTCTATATTCTGCCAGACAGTTTTGTAAATATATTTTCTCTTTAAATTTAAATCTTAGATGTCTTTACATGTCAGTATAATAGATCCATCTATTTTATTATTTTTTACTGTGTAATATTCACTGTATTGAATAATTACTGAAAAATTCATAAATGTTTGGAATAATTCATAAAAATACATTTATTCATTAATTCAACAAATATTTATTGAGTGCCTTCAACTTGCCAGGCACTATTCTTGGTGCTGGAGATAAAGAAGTGAACAAAACTAAGTCCTTGTCTTGACGGCACTGACATTCTAGAGAGGAAAAATAGACAATAAACAAACTTTTTGAGACCTACCCTATCAGATGGAGAAAGTAAACGTAGGGTAGGTGTGAGATGGAGTGTGTATAGGGGTTACATCTTCTGTAGTGTGGTCAGGGAGGACCCCTCTGGTGAGGGTGGATTTGAACAGAGACATGAAGGAGGCAAAGAATACGTGACAGATCAGGGAAGATTGTTCCAGGCACAGAAGTGGTGTGCTGGTAAGTGACTAACAACCAGCTCTCTGAAAAAAAAAATGAGCCTTTATTTGCAACATTGGCTGATTCCCATCATACAGGCCCACCATAGCTGATTTTAAGCCACCAACATGATGTCACTGAGTATGGAGTTGGTAAGGGATACTCATAATCGTCTCCAGTGCGCCAGATGCAGTGGGTGGGAGCTGGCTCCAGCACACCACTGAGGCAGAAGGTGTCCCTGGTGTGGTCCAGGAGAACCCAGAAAGTTCATGTGATTGGAGCGGAGTGAGCAAGGGAGAGAGAAGTAGATGAACTTAAAGAGGCAGGCTGGGGCCAGGTCATGTAGGGCTCTGAAGGGCAGTGTAAGAATTTTGGTTTTTCCTCCATGTAAGACAGAAAGACTTCGAAATGTTTTAACCAGAACAGTGACTTGATCTGACTTACATTTTTGAAGTGTTGATAAGAGATTGTAGGAAGGTCAAGGATGAAAGCAAGGGGGCTGGGAGGAAGCTATTACAATAACCCAGGAGAGCGATGTTGGTGACTTGGACCTGGATGTTAGTAATGGAAATGGTGAAAAGTGATTGGATTATGGGTGAATCTGGAAGGAAGATCTGATAGAATCTGCTGATTAATTGGACACAGGTTGGGAGAGGAAGAGGAGGCAGGAATGATTCAAAGGCTTTTGGCTCCAGCAATGGGAAGAATGGTGTTGCCATTTACTAGGGTTGTGAACAATGCAGGAGGAACACATTTAGGGGAGGAAATCAGGAATTCAGTTTTGGATATTTTGAGTTCAAGATGCCCATTATACAAGCAAGTGGAGAGGATGAACAGGCGGTTGGAAATACAAATCTGGACTAGAGTTATAAATGTGGGAGTCATCAGCATATGATGGATGCTCTCACCTAGTGAGTGAATATAGACAGAGAAGAGATGCCTGAGGACTGAATGCTCCAAGGTTTAGGGTCAGGAAGATGCAGAGGAACCAGCAGAGGAGCCTGGGAAGGAGCAGCAGCAAGAAAGCAAGAGACTAGAGGACGCAGCAGACAGGTGAGGAAAACGCTCCCTGGAAGAGAAATAATCAGCCATGTCAAATGCTGCTGATGGGTCAAGCAAGATAAAGACTGAGACTGATCATGGGATTTAGTAGCCTGGAGGTCACTGGTGACCTTGAGGAGACCCTGACAGTGAAAGCCTGATTGGAATGAATGCCACAGAAAATGCGATGTGGGGAATTGGACCATTCTGTTCAGATATCTTAGGCCATGAATATCATTGTAAAGTGCAACGGAGGGGCGGAGCAATGGCTGCAGAGGCTGTAGAGTCAAGAGAGAGTTTGATGACCTAAATTGTTTTATGATCACTGCAAAACATATATACCAACATAGAGCAAAGTGTAAAATCTTATGTCGATAGCTCTTCTACAACTCTAAAACCAAATCAAATGATTAATTACATACACACAAAATTACAATACCAATAAAGTTCAAATCACAGCAGCATATGACAGATGATGTTGTTTTCCTGAAACTGAATCTTTGATTTTAAGTTTCCCAGTAGAAAGGTGCATTTTCATGTTTTTTTATTTGTTTATTGTCTAACTGATCTTTTAAGATTTTTTCCTTTGAGCCCAATGAGCCTCTCACTCTCCCCACCCCCAAGACTGGAAATTATAGTATGTTTGAAGGCTGCTGGGAATGATCCTGTAGACAGAGGACCAACAGATCACGATTTATTTAATCAGCCCCATTCTAACTATGCATCAGTGAGCATCCCTTTGAGGCCTTGCCTGGTCTCCCTGCCTCTAGACTTTCCCCTTCTCCTCTGTTCCTCATACAGCTGCCAGATTTCCGTTCTTGGAGCCCACATCTCATGCGGCATTCATGGTGCCACTCTCTCTGGTCCCAATCTATCTTTCCACAGAATGGGGCAGCATTTGTGAAAGTTCCTGAAACTGCCTGTTCATGTTTCAAAACCACATCTTCCCTTCTGCAGATCCCCGTCCCACACCCGAGCTTCGAATCACTCTGAGCTTTTTTCTGTTCCCAGGAAGCTTTGGGGGGTGCCTCTTCCAGGGTCTCAGCTTCTGGTGTTTCTTCTCCCCACATAGTGCATCCTTGGATGTGGAGCTCTCCAAATGCCACATCCTACTCTACATCCGAAACTCCTTCTATGGCTTTATCACATTTTGTGTGTTATCTGGGCCCCAAGCTGTAGGCATAGGTTTGTCCTCCTTCATCTTGGCACACCCCCCATGCCTTGCCCAGACCCTGCACATGGCTCAGAGTGTTAATAGCAGCATATAGCATGGACTGAACTCTTCTGTGTGCCTGGTGCTGTGCTCAGTGCTTCTGCGCATTATGTAATTAAGCTTCAAACAGTGTCAGAAGAAGGTGCTTTAAAGAAATCCCTATTTTGCTTTAAGTGGAGGAGATCCTTGCCCAAGATCAAACATTTGGTGAGCAGCAGATCTGGGAATGAACTGGGCGGGGAGCTCTTCATCCACCATGCCGTACTATCAACTGTCGGCTGATAGACTTCCTGAATGAATGAATGAATGAATGAATGAATGGCTTGTACAAAGGGTACCTGACTGAGAAGTGGGGGTGTTTCATGAAAATCATCGTTCTTCCTAGGAAATGACAAAAGACGTGCCTTCTGATGGAAGGAGCAGCTCCCTGGCACATGTTGTTGACACGATGGTAACACTGTGGCGGGGTGAAGGCTCTGCTGCAGGGAGATGGAGATGGCACAGGGCTGGGTTCTAAGATGCTAACAGCTCATGTTACAAATGTTCAACCCTGCCCACTTGCATAGATCATCGAGTATTCACTCTAACCCAAATATTCTGTAGAATAAGAAGCTGTTCAGAAGTTATTTCTTTACCTCTCAGTTAGAGCATCTTCATTTTGCAAGGATCAGTAGCCTGAAAACGAATTTTTAAAAAGACTTCTTTAAAAGTCAGTGTTATTTCAAGAGGGGAAGGTGTCCTGTATCTTACCAGCAGATAAATAAATACAATTTATGGCTCTCTCAGTGTTTCATCCTTCCAGACTACAAGTTATCAAACACTTAAATATTTAAAGCCTCAAATTAACTTCAAGATAACACTAAAAAGCACCAATGTCCTTTACCCTGATAAGAAGAGCAATGAATGATGTTAAATTAATGCCAAGTGTACATGATCTGAATATATGAAGGAAGCCTTGCAATTTATATGCCTGGCTGAGCCTGTGCTTGTTCACTCTGCAATTGAGGAGGCTTGGTGCTCATTAAACAATGCCAGTGACCAACAGCCATGTGATTTCCAGAGGCGGGAGACAGGAGCTGTGGGCTGAGCTCCCCACCCAACCTGCGTGTGAAGCCGCCACTGCCTGTAAAGTCTCTTGTTGAGTGATCCCCAACATTTGCACCCCGAGTCGTACATTTCACAGTGTGGACACACACTCGGTCTGCTTTTGTTCTCACATACACCCTGGGAGGCAGGTGGGGATGGGTTCCCAATCACCTTTACAAGTCAGGAGCTAAGGCACTAGAGTGGCTGTCCAGAGCTGGGTGCTATTTTGTGACTTCAGGCCTTTGGGATTTTTGGAGGTCAACTTGACATTGTCTTTTAGAGTTAAACTATGCCCAACATTTGACATGCAGTTGTACGTCTCAGAACCTATTCTATATATGCTGACATGGGGAGGTCTCCCAGTCATATAATCAAAAAGAAAAAAAAGAAGGCAAGTTGCAGGCAAATAATATAGTATTTATGTAAAAAAGAATTCTACGGGAGAAATCATTCGTGGGGATGGTGTCAAGATGGTGCCATAGGTCAACTCTGAACTCATCTCCTCCCACGGACACAACAAATTTACAACTACTCTTGGAAAAATTACCCCTGAGAGAGAACTGAAAACTGGATAAAAAGAACCCTCACAAAAAGGGATGGTGTTAACTGAGGTGGAAGAGGCAGAAATTCCTTTCTGGAGAGAAAAAAGCCATCTCTGAGTTGTGGCACTTCACATTCGGCCAGAAGCAATCCTAAGGTACGAAGCCTTCCCTGGAGGATCAGGGGATCTGAGTGGGGGAGTGTTACCACAATAAGCAGCTTTTGGACTCAGCACAACTGAGACAAGTGTCATAATATCTGGCTTTGCTGGCTACTAACAACAATGGGGAATACCCCCAGAAAAAGCTATCAGGCATAAGGGAAAATAAGCCTGCTCTTAAAGGGCCCATGCACAAATTCACCCATTTCAGAAAGCAACCTTAAATCACCAGAAAGAAAGGTGCACAGTCCTTTGGTGAAAAGAGACTCACTTGATAGGCCCCAGGTGCATCTCAGTGAGAAATGAGACCTCCCCAGGGACTGAGACATTGGTGGCAGCCATTACTGTGACCTAGTACAGGCATGCTGACACAGACACTGGCAGATACCATTGGAGTTCTTCCCCTGGCCTGTGAGCACAGAGGTCTGTCCCACCCACTAGAGCACTGATTTAATCCAGGTCAGCCAGAGCCTGCAGCCCACCCTAGGGACTGGCCCCACCCAACAGCAAGCCCTTGGGCAACTTGTGGGCCTGCATAGGCTAGGTGCCTGAATTCTCTGCAGCAGGGCCAGTGGGTCCACCTCTGCAGGGCAGGGCGTGTGTGAGGAGTAGGGGGAGTGTGTGGGGCATTGGTGGAGTGTGTGGGGCCTCTGCAGTGGGGCAACTGTGTCTGCTTCAGTAGGTCAGGTCATGCACACGGGGCAGGACTGTGTTAATGGAGTGTGTGGCAATGTGGGCAGTGGGGCTTGTTAGCTGATATAACTGTTATCACTGTTTGATAACTTGTGCTTATCAAACAGCCGCATAGGGGATCTGCCCAACCTTCCAGAGCCTGAAACAATTGTGTGTTCCCCTGCCTGGGGCCAGCCTCACTCAGCTGCAACCCTGAGAGAGCTGATAACAGCCTTGCAGGCTGGAGGCCTACAGCAATTGTAAGCCCCTGAGCCTGGCTACCAGCCACGCTGGGGGCCTACTCACTTAACAGAAAAGCTGCAACAGGAATGTGCTGTTAGACCTTGTGGCCAACTGTGCTGGGGCTCCCCATGCCCGATAAAGTGACAGAAGGGTCCATAGCAGCCACAAGAAGCTGAGCATTACAACCAGCCAGCCAGAGGGACAGCTTAGCCTTCCTGAGTACCTTCAGCAAGAACAACCCTGCCACAACAGAAGGACATATGTAGCCCACACTGGGGACACTCCTGGAACATTTGGAACTGGTGACGAGAGGGAGGTACACTGCTGGGCCTCATAAGGAGTCTCTTACATAACGCCACCTCCCCAACATCAGGAGATGTAGCTGACCTACCTAATACATAGATACAAGCACAGAGAAAGAGGCAAAATGAGGAGGCAAAGGAATATGTTCCAAGTAAGAGAACAGGACAAAACCTCAGAGAAAGAACTAAATGAAACAGAGATAAACAATCTACCTGACAAAGAGTACAAACTAAGAGTCATAAGGATGCTTACTGATCTTGGGAGAAGAATGGATGAACTCAGTGAGAACATCAACAAAGAATTGGAAAATATAAAAAAGAATCAGTCAGAAATGAAGAATACAATACAGTAAATGAAAAATTCACTAGAGGGACTCAAAAGCAGAGTAGATGATACAGAAGATACAGTATGTATCTGATGATACAGATCAGCGAGCTAGATGAAATACTAGAGGAAATCACCCAAGCTGAACAGATAAAATAAAAAAGAATTAAAAAGAATGATAACAGTCTAAGGGACCTCTGAGACAACATCAAGCACACTAACATCCATTTCATAGGTGTCCCAGAAGGAGAAGAGAGAGACAATGGGGCAGAGAATCTATTTGAAGAAATAATAGCTGAAAACTTTCCTAACCTAAGGAAGGAAACACATCCAGGTACAGGAAGCACAGAGAGCACCAGACAAGATAAACTCAAAGAGACCCACACCAAGACACATTATAACTAAAATGTCAAGAATTAAAGAAAAAGAATCCTAAAAGCTGCAACAGAAAGGCAACAAGTTACATACAAAGGAAACCCCATAAGGCTATCATCTGACTTCTCAGCAGAAACCTTACAGGCTAGAAAGGAGTGGCACGATATATTTAAAGTGCTGAAAGGAAAAAACCTACAGCCAAGAGTACTCTACCTATCAAGGTTATCATTCAGAATGGATGGAAAGCAAAACTAAAGGATTTTATCAACCAATAAACCAGCCTTACCAGAAAAGCTAAAGGGACTTATTTAAATGGAAAAGAGAAGACCACAAATAGGAATAAGAAAATTATTTTTTAAAAAGCAATAAAATCACTAGTAAAGGCAAATATACAGTAAAGGCAGCAGATCAACTACCTATGAAACTCATATGAAGGTCAATGACAAAAGTACTAAAATTATCTATTTCCATGATAAGAGGGCAATGGACACACAGGCACAAAAAAAGAGGTTAGATATGATATTAAAAACACAAAATGTGGGAGGAGGGGAGTAAAAGAGTAGAGCTTTTAACAAGAGGTCAAACTAAAGAAACCATCGACTTAATATAGATTGCTATATATGTAAGTTATTATATATGAACGTCATGGTAATCACAATCCAGAAACCTATAATAAATACACAAAAAATTAAGAGAAAGGAAGCCAAGCATAATACTAAAGAAAGCCATCAAACCACAAGGGAAGAGAGCAAGAGAAGAAGAAAGGAATAGAGAAGAACTACTAAAACATCCAGGAAAAGGTAACAAAATGGCAGTAAGTACATTCTTATCAATAGCTACTTTAAATATCAATGGATTAAGTGCCCCAATCAAAAGACATAGGGTGGCCAACTAGATAAAAAACCAAGACTCATATACATGCTGCATACAAGAGACACATTTCAGACCTAAAGACACTCACAAACTGAAAGTGAATGGTTGGAAAAAGATACTCCATGCAAATGGCAATGAAAAGAAAGCTAGGTTAGTAATACTTATCTCAGACAAAATAGACTTTAAAACAAAAATTTTAGCAAGAGACAAAGAAGGGCACTACATAATGATCAAGGGAACAATACAACAAAAAGATATAACACTTGTAAATATCTATGCACCCAACATAGGAGTACCTAAATATATAAAGCAGCTATTAACAGACATTAAAAAAAGAAATAGACAGTCATGCAATAATAGTAGGGGACTTTAACACTCTACTTACACCAATGGATAGATCATCCACACAGAGGATCAATAAGGAAACATTGGCTTTAAATGACACATTAGACCAGATGGACTTAGTAGGTTTATACAGAACATTCTATCCAAAAACCACAGAATATACATTCTTTTCAAATGCACATGGAACATTCTCCAGGATAGATCACATATTAGGCCACAAAACAAGTCTCAATAAATTTAAAAAGATTGAAATAATATCAAGCATCTTTTCTGATCACAATGGTATAAAACTAGAAATCAACTACCAGAAGAAAATCAGAAAAGCCACAAATATGTGGAGATTAAACAACATGCTACTGCTAACAACAATCGAGGCAATGAAAAAATCAAAAGAGAAATAAAAAAATATCTGGAGACAAATGAAAATGAAAATACAACATGCCAAAATTTATGGGATACAGCAAAAGTGGTTCTAAGAGGGAAGTTTATAGCAATACAGGCCCACCTCACCAAAAAAGAAAAATCTCAAATAAACAATCTAACAGTGCACCTAAAGGAAGTGGAAAAAGAAGAACAAACAAAGCCCAAAATCAGTAGAAGGAAGGAAATAATAAAAATCAGAGCAGAAATAAATGCAATAGAGACTAAAAAAACCATAAAAAATTCAGTGAAACCAAGAGCTGCTTCTTTGAAAAGATAAACAAAATTGACAAACTTTTTAGCTAGACTCACCAAGAAAAAAAGAGAGAAGGCTCAAATAAACAAAATCAAAAATGAAAGAGGAAAAATTATGATGGACACCTCAGAAATATAAAGGTTATAACAGAATGTAGTTATATGCCAACAAATTGGATAATCTAGAAGAAATGGATAAATTCTTAGAATCATACAACCTTCCAAAACTGAATCAAGAAGAAATAGAGAATTTGAATAGACCAATCACCAGTAAGGAGATCGAAACAGTAATAAAAAACCTCCCCAAAAATAAAAGTCCAGGACCATAAGGCTTCCCAGGTGAATTCTACCAAACATTCAAAGAAGACTTAATACCTATCCTTCTCAAATTCTTCCAAAAAATTGAAGAGGAGGGGAAGCTTCCTAACTCATTCTACGAAGCCAACATTACCCTGATACCAACTCAGACAAAGACAACAGAAAAAAAGAAAATTACAGGCCAATATCAATGATGAACATTGATGCGAAAGTCCTCAATAAAATACTAGCAAATAGAATACAACAATACATTAAAAAGATCAGACACTATGATCAAGTGGGATTTATTCCAGGGAGGCAGGGATCGTTCAACATCTGCAAATCAATCAATGTGATACACCACATTAACAAAATGAAGAATAAAAAAATCACATGGTCATCTCATCAGATGCAGAGAAAGAATTTGACAAGATACAGCATCCATTTATGATAAAAACTCTGAATAAAATGGGTATAGAAGGAAAGTACCTCAACATAATAAAGGCCATATATGACAAACCCACAGCTAATATCATTCTCAACAGAGAAGAACTGAAGGCTATCCCTCTAAGAACAGGAACAAGACAAGGATGCTCACTCTCGCTGTTCTTATTTAACGCAGCATTGGGAGTCCTAGCCAGAGAAATCAGGCAAGAAAAAGAAATAATGGGATCCAAATTGGAAAGGAAGAAGTGAAACTGTCACTATTTGCAGATGACATGATTTTATATATAGAAAACTCTGAAGAATCCACGAAAAAACTTTTAGAAATAATAAAGGAATATGGTAAAGTTGCAAGATACAAAATCAACATAAAAAATCAATTGCATTTCTATACACTAACAACGAAGTAGCAGAAAGAGAAATTAAGAATACCATCCCATTTACAATTGCAACAAAAAAATAAAATACCTAGGAATAAACTTAACAAAGAGGTGAAAGATCTGTACACTGAAAACTATAAAACATTGTTGAAAGAAATTGAAGAAGACACAAAGAAATGGAAGGATATTCCGTGCTCTTGGATTGGAACAATTAACATAGTTAAGATGTCCATACTTCCTAAGGCAATCTACAGATTCAATGTAATCTTTATCAAAGTTCCAATGACATTTTTCACAGAAATAGAAAAAAGAATCCTAAAATTTATGTGGAACAACAAAAGACCCTGAATAGCCAAAGGAATCCTGAGAAAAAAGAACAAAGCTGGAGGTATCACACTCCCTGATTTCAAAATACACTACAAAGCTATATAACCAAAACAGCATGGTACTGGCACAAAAACAGACACACAGACCAAGGGAACAGAATTGAAAGCCCAGAAATAAACCCACACATCTGTGGACAGTTAATCTTTGACAAAGGAGCCGAGAACATACAATGGAGAAAAGAAAGTCTCTTCAACAAATGGTGTTGGGAAAACTGGACAGCCATGTGCAAAAGAATGAAAGTAGACCATTATCTTATACTATATACAAAAATTAACTCAAAATGGATTAAAGACTTGAATGTAAGACCTGAAACCATGAAACTTCTAGAAGAAAATATAGGCAGTACACTCTTTGATATTAGTCTTAGCAGCATATTTTCAAGCATCATGTCTGACTGGGCAAGGGGAACAATAGAAAAAATAAACAAATGGGACTACATCAAACTAAAAAGCTTCTGCACAGCGAAGGAAACCATCAACAAAACAAAAAGACAACCTAACAATTGGGAGAAGATATTTGCAAACCATATATCTGATAAGGAGTTAATCTCCAAAATATATAAAGAACTCATACATCTCAACAACAAAATAACTAACAACCCAACTTAAAAAATGGGTACAAGATCTGAACAGACATTTTTCCAAAAAAGATATACAGATGGCCAACAGGCATATGAAAAGATTATCAGGGAAATGCAAATCAAAACTACAATGAAATAATCACCTCACACCCATCAGAATGGCTATAATTAACAAGACAGAAAATAACAAGTGTTGGAGAGGATGTGGAGAAAAGGGAACTCTCATACACTGCTGGTGGGAGTGCAACCTGGTACAGCCACTATGGAAAACAGTATGGAGATTCCTCAAAAAATTAAGAATAGAACTACCAGGGGCCGGCCCAGTGGCGTAGTGGTTGAGTTCACGTGCACCGCAGGGGTTCTCAGGTTTGGATCCTGGGCGAGGACCCATGTACCGCTTGTCAGGCCATGCTGTGGCAGGCGTCCCACGTATAAAGTAGAGGAAGATGGGCGTGGAGGTTAGCCCAGGGCCAATCTTCCTCAGCAAAAAGAGGAGGATTGGCAACAGATGTTAGCTCAGGGCTAATCTTCCTCACCAATAAAAAAAGAAGAATAGAACTACCACACGATCCAGCTATTCCACTGCTGGGTATTTATCCAAAGGGCATGAAAACAGGAATGCGTAAAGTTATATGCACCGCTATGTTCATTGCAGCATTATTCACAATAGCCAAGACTTGGAAGCAACCTAGGTGTCCATCAAGGGATGAATGAATAAAGAAGATGTGGTATATATACACAATGGGATACTATTCAGCCATAAAATACCATGAAATTTGGCCATTTGTGATAACATGGATGGACCTTGAAGGTATTATGCTAAACGAAATAAGTCAGAGGGAGAAAGTCAAATACCGTATGATCTCATTCCTAAATAGTAGATAAAAACAACAACAAACAAACACTTAGAGACAGAAATTGGATTGGTGGTTATCAGAGGGGAAGGGAGGAGGGAAGAGGGTGAAAGGGGTGATTAGGCACCTGTGTGTGCTGATGGATTGTAATCAGTCTTTGGGTAGGGAACATGATGTAATCTACACAGAAATCAAAATATAATCATGCACATCTGAAATTTATATAATGTTATAAACCAATGTCACCGCAATAACAAAAAAAAGAATCCTATGCATTTCTATGTGTAGAGATATATGTTTGTAAATGCTTAGTAGAAAGAAACACAGCAATTTTTAGCAGTAATTACATCTGGGGGGAACATGCACGGGGGGAGTTTTTCAGGGGAATTTTCCTCATCTATGATTTTATTGTTTCTACTATAAGTATACGTAGTAGGGGCAGTGGTTTTAGTGCTAGTAGCAGCATTGTAGGAATTCTTGTTCTTTTGATAGAGTGAGTGTTGCAGCATAAGATACAAAGAGCTTAGAATATCTGTCCTTTTTGCTGTTCTATCATTCACTCATGTTCCAGAAACAGCCTTAAAGGAAGCACCTGTATGGTTGTGGTTATCCCCAAAGCAGCTTGAGGGCCACTTGACGCCTGAGATTTAACACGAATGTTAGCAAATATCTCGGATTCTGTGAAACCTTGTTACTTTTTCTTCCTAGTACTCATAACAGTGGAAATTAACTAGATGTTTTAGTGTGTAATTATTTCCTAAATGCCTGTTTTAGCCACAGGACTGTAAGCTCCTTGGGGGGAAGGATTGTGACGGACTGACTGAGTGGCCAAATAAACGAGTGAATGAACGTATGAAGTTGACCTTGTGTGGCATGGATCTCTTCTGATGAGCCTCACGCAGCACCATGGACAAACTGATAGTTTCAAATGCATTTTAATGAAAATAATTCTTGCTTAAAGACCCCATGAATCATAAATAATCTAGAAAAAAACTGAAATTTTGGTTTCTTTCTCTGTCTTCTTCTATGCCTGACATGGTAGGTAATGACAGCCAGAACTTTTTTGGTAGCAATTGACAGAAATCCATCTCAAAGTATCTTAAACAAAAACCAGGAGTTTATTCGGTTGTGTGAAACTGGTCTAAGGACCGAGACTTCGGTGACACCCTGGGCCTGTCAGTCAGCCTCTCCTTGTTTCTCTTCCTCTCTCTGTCTAGTTTCTCTCTGTGGTGTTTCATTTTTCATGCTTCTCATGAGCTTCTTCTACGGGATCATGGCCGGGTCAGGGTGTGGGGATGCAGGGAATGACCAGAGACAGATCCGGCCCTACTGCTTCCCTGATTAGAGACGCTAGGGAACAGGGGGACAGGACAGCTCCTCTGTGTATAAAATCCCAGAGAAGGGTGGGACTGACTCCTGTGTCCATCTCCAGGCCAAGCACTGTGGCCATGCCAGGGGCTTAGATGATGGGCTACGCTGGGAGTGACGCTCTGGTAGAGGACCCACCACACCCATACAGAGCAGGGGAGTGGAAGGCCCCCAAAGAAAGGGAGTGACACTCTCAGAGACAAGAACCATGGGGGTTGGCACCCCAGTGTTTGTGCAGTAAGTTGAAGAGAAGTTCCATTAATGATTTTTATCTTTGGGGGCACTACTCCATGCAATACAACTCGAGCAGGGAGCGTTCTTCCGCCCGACCTCTCACCCAGTTTGCTGCCCCCGTCCCAAGGCCTGAGGTGCCCTCTCCTCTCCAGTCCTTATCCATAGACCAGACACCAGCCTGCAACAATAAATAAATATATGAAATACACATGCACTGCTCTCCCACGAACACACATTCCAGCACGAAATCTACCACAGGAGCTGTATTAGATTCCCAGGGCTGCCATAATCGATTGCCACAATCTGGGAGGGTTAAAGCAACAGAAATTTATTCTCTCACAGTTCTTAGAGGTCAGAAGTCTGAAATCAAGGTGTTGGCAGGGACATGTTCTCTCAAAAGGCTCTATGGAAGGATCCTTCCGTGCCTCTTCCACATTCTGGTGGTTGCTGGCAATCCTTGGGGTTCCTTGGCGTGTAGATGCATCTCTCCAAACTCCTCCTCCCTCTTCCCACGACCTTCTTACCTGTGTGTCTGTTTCAGTGACGCTTCATTTCTTCTTGTAAGGACACCTCATATTGGAGTAAGGGCCCACTTACTCCAGTGTGACCTCATCTTAACTAATTACACCTGCAGTGACTCTATTTCCAAATAAAGTCACATTCTGAGGTTCCAGGAAGGACACGGCTTTGGGGGGGAACGTTATTCAACCCAGTACAGAGACTATAAAGTAAAAAAGGAAACAAAATGGGATAACTCAGTGGATATTGAGGCTGAGTATTTCACTGTTGGAAAAGTAGAGAAAATAGAAAAAAGGGCTAAAGAGAGAAATGAGAAAGGAAGGACATGGGAAGGGAGAGGGCAGATGACACTTCTCTAACTGAGAAAGATTCTGTAAAGCATTTTTAAAAAACGCCAGCAGAATACCGTGCGGTGTTGAGGGAGCTCTGACTTCTGTCTCGAGCTCCGTCGGCCTTGCTCTCTCGGCTCTGTTGCCACATGTGCAGGACACCTTCCTGCCACTGAAACTTAGGCTTAAGGTGTGGCCAGGTGACATCATTCTTTACTGCGCTGATGGATTGTGAGAAGCACATAAAAGACTTCTCATAAAGAGTAAGTTACTGTGCCAAGAAACCAGCTCTCCTCATCCCTGTCTTTCACTCTGGACACAGCTTCGACTGCATTCCGCAGAGTAAAGAGGTCCTCAACTTCACAGGCGAGAAATGAGTGTGAAATGTTTCCCAGGGGTGCGCCGGCTCTCCAGGTGCAGAAGCTGCTAAGCATTTAAGAGCTCACCATGGGTTCACTGAGCCATGTTCTCTTATCTGTTGAGCTCTTCTAGAATACAGGTTACTTCTCAATATATGTCCCTCGGGAAAATAACAGGACCCCAGTTGTGTTGGCGTGACAACTGTGGAAATTGTAATCGCTTGGCAAAAGATCAAATGGATGGTGGGTGTGGAATTCTCTCCTTCAACAGGCCTGGCATGTGTTTGGTGCTGGTGTTACAGGATGTGAAGGATGTGGCTCCTGCTTTCTATGAGTCACAATCTTTTTCAAGGGTTTGTAAGCTGGGACCCACAGGCATGGTGATCTGGGCTCCACTGGTCTGTGAAACTTCTAAACTTCTCACAGAAGTTTTTATGTGTCTACGAGGGTATGTGGACATAGTCACTAATATTTACCGAGTGCCCCTTATATGCTGAGGTGCGCGGTCCAGACGGCGTTGATGATAATTTGATATCTTTCAACGCTTAGGCTCTCTTTAGCATCTTTGTAGCTTAGCTGAATCTACTGAAATACACAAAAATTCAACTGTGTGCTTTTGTCCTCATCACTCAAACAGCCGTTGCCAATCACTGAGTTGAATGAGCATCTCTATTTCAAGACTCTCCTGCAACTCTGGTTCCCTAGTGAAAATCTGCCTCCCTTTCAGGGTATGTTTAGAACCTCAGTGTCTCAAAAAAGCTACAATAATGTCCAAGGGTGTTTTAACTTGTTAGAACCACCTGGAAAAGCATTTAAACTACAACATGGATGGCTAGGTCCTATTCCCCAGAGACTTGGATTTACATCATCCCAGAAATGGCCCAGGCATCAGTGTGTTCTAAAAGTTCTCCAGGTGATTCTAAAGTGGAGCCGGGAGGGAGAACTCTGAGCTAGGAGACCATCACATCTCACTCAGGCACACCTGGGCTGCTGGGGCAGGAGCATAGGTAGGCCCCGCTGCACGAGGGGCTGTGAACAGGGAGGGGCTGGAAGCTTGGGGGCAGGAGAAAGAGGCTTGAGCTTTGAATTGTGAGGCAAAGAAGTCTTCCCAGAGTGAAGAGTGAGTGGCAAATGCTGCAGTTACCAATGGGTGATGCCTTCCAGGTGTGGCCAAAGTTCCTGTCTTCCTGCTCGCTGGGGATCCAAGCGAGAAAGCGGCCTTGCCACGGCGAGCAAATGGGCTTGCCAAGAAACTGGGGAGTGAGCTCTAAGGCGTGGATGGGCCAGGGCAGGGCTGGGGGTTGTGGGTACTGGAAAGGGATTGGAGACTTCCAGCAGCTCTGCCAGCCCAAGAACCTATAATAAGTTCCCAGCTTGGTTGTAATAAAAACGAATAATTATAATAACAAACAACAGTAATAGCACAGTAAGTACTTACACAGCAGCCACTACGCTAAGTGCTTTTCATGTATTATTTTATTTAAATATCAGTAGGTGGTGTGGCTCTTCTTCCATTTGCTCAGGTCAAATACGTGATTGAGACATTCTTTTATTTTTATTGAGATATAATTGACATATGACATCGTGTAAGTTTAAGGTGTACAACGTGTTGATTTGACACATTTATACATTGCAGTATGATTACCACCTGAGCGTTAGCTAACACTTCTATCATGTCACTTAATGACCATTTCTTTTTTGTGGTGAGAACAATTAAGATCCAGTCTCTTAGCAACTTTGAAGTTTATAATACAGTAACACTACTGAAGTAGTAATATAACGTAGTAATACCATAACCACTATACTGTGCATTAGATCCCTAGGACTTATTTATCTACTAGTTGTATGTTTGTAACCTTAAATAACATCTCCCCAACTCCCCCACCCCCAGGGCCTGATAACCTTGATTCTACTCTGTTTCTCTGAGTCTGGCTTTTTTAGATTCCACATATAAGTGAGATCTTACAGTATTTGTCTTTCTCTGTCTGACTTACCTCACTTAGCATAATGTCCTCAAGGTCCATCCATGTTGTTACAAACAGCAGGGTTTCCTTCTTTCTCATGGCTGAAAAATATTCCATTATATATATATATATAAAATATCTCATCCTATCTATCTATCTAAACTTTCTTTCTTTCTTTCTTTCTTTCTTTCTTTCTTTCTTTCTTTCTTTCTTTCTTTCTTTCTCTCTCTCTCTCTCTCTCTCTCTCTCTCTCTCTCTCTCCCTCCCTCCCTCCCTCCCTCCCTCCCTCCCTCCCTCCCTCCCTCCCTCTCTCTCTCTCTCTCTCTCTCTCTCTCTCTCTCTCTTTCTTTCTTTCTTTCTCACATCTTCTTTACCCATTTATCCATTGACAGACAGGTTGTTTCCATGTCTTGGCTGTTGTGAATAATGCTGCAATGAACATGGGGGTGCAGATACCTCTTTGGGATCCTGTTTTCATTTCGTTTGGATCAATACCCAGAAGTAAGACTGCTGGGTCATAGGGTAGTTCTATTTTTAGTTTTTTGAGGAAACTCCATACTGTTTACCATAATGGCTATATCAATTTACATTCTTTTAATGATGATCATTGGTTTAACAGAAGTTTTAAATTTTGATACAGCCCAATTTATTAATTTTCCCCTTGATGTTTAAAGCATCTTGTATCCTCTTTAAAAAATATTTTCCGGGGCTGGCCTGGTGGCGTAGCGATTAGGCACGCATGCTCTGCTGCGATGGCGGGGGGTTCGGATCCCTGGTGCGCACCGACGCACCACTTGTCAAGCCATGCTGTGGCAGTGTCCCATATAAAGTGGAGGAAGATGGGCATGGATGTTAGCCCAGGGTCAGTGTTCCTCAGCAAAAGGAGGAGGATTGGCGACAGGTGTTAGCTCAGGGCTAATCTTCCTCGTAAAAAAATATATATATATATTTTCCTACCCTAAGCTTATAAAAATATTACCCGGTTTTTTTCTCCAGAAGCTTTATTGTTTTTCTTAACATTTATATCTATAATCCCTCTGGAAATGGTTTTTGTTTATGGTGTGAGGGAGGGGTGACTATATATACATATATATATATACACACACATATTTTCATATACATACTCAATTGACCCTACACCATTTATTGAAGAGACTACTCTTTTTCTACTGCACAACAGATTCATAAATTAGGTGTCTCTATATGTATGAGTCTGTTTCTAGACTCTGTTCTTTTCCACTGGCCTATTTGCCTGTCTGTGACAATATCACATTGTCTTAACCACAATAACTCTATAATATGAGTTGGTATCTGGCGGTGGGAATCCCCCAACCTTTATTCTTCTCCTTCATGATTTGCTTTGGCTATTCTTGGCGTTTTGCGTTTTTATTTATGTTTTGGATTCAGCGTGTCGATGTTTACAAAAAGCCTGCTGGGATTTTGATTGAGGCTGCATTAAACATACAATTAAATTTGGGAGAATTGATATCTTTACAATATTGAGCCTTCCAACTTATGAAATCGATATATCCCTACATGTATTTAGTTCTTATTTAAAGTGTCTAAATATTTCAAAAATTTTTTCAGTGTAGAGATTTCCCACATTTCTCTTATATTTATTCATAGCATTTGAAGTTTTGTGATACTATCATAAACAGTAATTTTTAAAGTTTCATTGTCTAATATATGGAAATATAATTGTTGCATTTATAGTTACTTTATATGTAACAACCTTACTAAATCCATTTGCTAATTTTAATAGTTTTTCTGTCGATTCATTTGTGCATTCTCCATATGCATATTTCTTCATTTCCAATCCTCATGAAGTTTATTTTTTTTCTTGCCTTATTTTACTGGCCAGAAACTGGTACAAGGTTAATAGAAGTAGTGATTATAGATATCTTTGTCTCATTTCCAATCTCAAGGGTGAAATTTTAATAATTCACCGTTCAATATGATGTTTGTTGTGTTTTCTTTTTGTAATAAAGATTTGTAACAAATCTTTATAAGACTACAGAGCTATTCGCATATTCCTAGTTTGCTAATAGTATTTTTCATAAATGAGTGTTGAATTTAGAAATATTTTTAAAAAACAGCTTTATTGAGATATAATTAACATATCATGGAATTCATCCATTGAAAAACTTTTAATTAAAAAATTTTTAAAAATCATCAGTAAAATTGACTTTTTTCTTTTGGTGTACAGTTTTATAAATTTCAACACATTTATAGATCCATATAAATACTACTATTACAATTAACATACGGAACAGCTCCAACGTCTCAAAGACTCCCTCATGTTATCTGTTTATAGTCTCACTCTCCCCAGCTCCTAAACCCTGGAAGCTACTGATCTGTTCTCCATCATTATAATTTTGTTTTTTAGAGAATGTCATATAAACGGAATCATATGGTATATCTGGGTGTTGAATTTAATCAAACATATTTTTCTTCCTTTATTGGGATTATCATGAGATTTTTCTCCTTTATTATATTGTGGTTAATTACATAGTTACTTAATGTTAACTCAACTTTGCATTCTTGGAATAAACTTTACTTAGCCCTGTAATGTATTATCATAAGTCCTGGACACAGTTTGCTAATGTCGTTTAAGGTTTTTTCTTCCTTTGCTGATAGCTTTTTCTTTATTGAGATATAATTGACATAAAAATTATATTAGTTTCAGGTGTACAACATAATGATTTGATGTTTATACATATTGCAAAATGATCACCACAGTAAGTCTGCCTAACATCCATCACCATACATAGTTATAAAATTTTTTTTCTTGTGATGAGAACTTTTAAGACCTACTCTTGTTTAAGATTTTTGAATCTATATTCATGAAAGAGTTGGTGCTGTAATTTTCCTTCCAGTAATAACCTTGTCAAGTTTTGGTATCAAGGTAATGCTGGCCTCAGTAAGCAATTTGGAAAATTTTCCCTCTTTTTCTGTTGTTTGGAAGATTTTGTAAGCGATTTGTCTTTCTTACTCCTTACATATTTGGAAAAGTTCACCAGTGAAGCTAGCTAGGCCTGGGGTTTCCTTTGTGGGAAAAATGTTAACAATGATTAAATTTCTTGAAAACACAAGAGAATATTCAGATTTATTATTTCTTTCTTTTTTTTTTTTTTTTAGTGAGGAAGATCAGCCCTGAGCTAACATCTGCCAATCCTCCTCTTTTTTTTGCTGAGGAAGACTGGCCCTGGGCTAACATCCATGCCCATCTTCCTCCACTTTATATGGGACGCCGCCACAGCATGGTTTTGACAAGCGGTGCGTCAGTGCGCGCTCAGGATCCGAACCTGCGAACCCCGGGCCGCCACAGCGGAGTGGGTGCACTTAACTGCTTGCGCCACTGGGCCGGCCCCAGATTTATTGTTTCTTCTTGTGACATTTGCTAAGTTGTATATTTCAAGGAGTTTGACAACTTTATCTACATCATCAAATTTATTGGTATAGAGTACTCATAATATTCTATCGTTTTTATGACATTTTAATTCCTCATATCTGTAATCTGAGTCCTCTCCTTTTTTCTGATGTCGTTTTAAGGAACCAATTATTGGCTTTGTTGACCTTTTAAAAATTTATGTTTGTTTTCTAGTACACTAATTTTTGCTCTTGTACTTGTTTCCTTTCTTTGTGTTTGACTTGCTGGCTTTATTTTTCTAGATTCTTTATTTGGAAGCCAATCATGTATTTGTAATAATTTCCCTTTCTAACATATGAAATTTTTGTTAGTGTCATCAGGCCAATTTTCTGACTCCTAGCAACTCTGTGTATAGCAGAGCAGTCTTTTTGTGCCAACCTCTCACCTTGTGGCACTATATCAGACAGTGCTCCGCTTTTCTTTTTTTTTTTTTTTTTGCTGAGGAAGATTGGCCCTGGGCTAACATCTGTGCCCATCTTCCTCCACTTTATATGTGGGGTGCTGCCACAGCATGGCTTCATAAGTGGTGCATAGCTCCATGCCCGGAATCTGAACCTGTGAGCCTTGGGCCGCCAAAGCAGAGCGTGTGAACTTAACCACTATACCACTGGGCCGGTTCTATTCATAGAGTTTTCATGGCCAGTTTTTTTGCAAGTAGGTGGCCAGGTCTTTCTTCATAGTCTGTCTAGTCTGGAAGCTCTGCTGAAACCTGTCCACTGTGGGTGACTCTTCTGGTATTAGAAATACTGGTGGCGTAGCTATCAGCATCACAGCAACATGTGTCGGCCACAGTATGACAACCAGCAGATGGGTGTTGTGGTTTCCTGACTGGGAAATGAACCTGGGCCGTGGTGGTGAGAGCTCCGAATCCTAACCACTAGACCACCAGGGCTGGCTAACATATGAAGTTAGGTCTATAAATTTCCCTCTAAACACTGCTGTAGCTTCATTCTACAAGATTTGATCTGCTGTATTTTTATCATCATTTAGTTAGAAGCATTTTCTTATTTTATTTACAATTTCTTTGATGACTCATGGATTACTTATTCTGAACGATTTCACTTTTTTGAAATGTGTTGAGGCTTGCTTTATAACCCAGAATATGGTCCATTTTGGTAAATATTTCCTCTATGTTTGAAAAAATATGTATACTGAAATTGTTAAGGACAGTGTTTCATATATGACAGCTCAAATTGATTAATTGTGTTATTCACATCTTATATATATTATCTTCAGTACATTTTTTCTTTTTTTTCTATCAACTATTGAAAGAAGCATATTAAAATCTTCTACTATAATTTTAGATTTATCTACTTCTCTTTTAGTTTGGTAAATTTTTTGCTGTATATATTTTGAAAGTATGTTATTAGGTGCATATAGATTTAGAATCATGATATTGTTGTATCATTATAAAAGATCCCACTTTATTTGTAGGTTTCATGCCTTAAAGTCTACTTTAATATAGTGTAACTACATCATCTTTTTTCTGGTTATTCTTTGCATGGCTTATCTTTTCCCAACCTTTTTCTTTCAACCTTCCTGTGTACTTATATTTTAAGTGTGCCTCTTATAAGCAACATAAAGTTATTTTAAAAAAAATTGAATCTGGCAAGCTTGATCTTCTAATTGAAATATTTTATTCATTTACATTTAATTTAATTATTGATATATTTGGATTTATATCTATCATCTTATGTTTATGATAACATAGACACAACCCACCTGTTTTATGTTCCCTTTTCTCATCTTTCTTGCCTTATTTGGGGTTAATAAAATGTTTTTTATCATTTCATTGCTCCTTGTTTGTTATACACTCTTCTCTTATGCTGTTAGCTACCCTGGAGATCACAACATGAATTTTGTCTTATTTCAGTCTAAAACAAATTATTATTTTTATCATTTCTCCAATGGTACTAGAACCTGAAAACACTTGACCTCCATGACCCCCTCCATCTTTTGCATGCGACACTGCAGATATTTTTATTCTACATATATTTCGAAACCTACAAGAAATTGCTGTAATTGTTTTGTACAAAATATTTTCAATCAATATCTTTATATTTACCTGCATACTTACATTTTGCATTGGTCTTTGTTTTTCCCTGCAATTCTGTATTTTTCTATGGAATCATTTTCTTTCTACCTGAAAAAAATCTCTTCAATATTGCTTTAAATAAAGTTTGGCGACAAATTTTGTCAGGTTTTATTTGTCTGAAACTGTCTTTATTTCACCTTTATCTTTGAAGGATTTTTTTTTTTTGTGAGGAAGATTAGCCCTGAGCTAACATCTGATGCCAATCTTCCTCTTTTTGCTGAGGAAGACTGGCCCTGGGCTAACATCCGTGCCCATCTTCCTCTGCTTCATATGGGATGCCACCACAGCATGACTTGATAAGCAATGCATCAGTCCGTGCCTGGGATCCGAACCTGTGAACCCCGGGCCACAAAGAAACGGAGTGCATGAACTTAACTGCTATGCCACTGGGCCAACCTCAGGATTGTTTTTTCTGAGTTTTAAATTCTAGGCTGGAAGTATTTTTTTGCGGAATATTAAAAATATTTTCTTCAGCATTAGAGTTCATAGTTTTTGTTGACAACCCAGCAGTGTTCTTCTGTCGGTCTTTTTTTTTTTTTTTTTGTGAGGAAGATCAGCCCTGAGCTAACATCCATGCTAATCCTCCTCTTTTTGCTGAGGAAGACCGGCTCTGAGCTAACATCCATTGCCAATCCTCCTCCTTTTTTTTTTCCCTTCCCCAAAGCCCCAGTAGATAGTTGTATGTCGTAGTTGCACATCCTTCTAGTTGCTGTATGTGGGATGTGGCCTCAGCATGGCTGGACAAGCAGTGCATCAGTGCACGCCGGGGATCTGAACCCGGCCACCAGTAGCGGAGTGCACGCACTTAACCGCTAAGCCATGGGGCCAGCCCTCTGTCGGTCTTTTGAAGAAAATTTGTTCCCCCTCCTCAACTGCTTAAATGATATGCTCTATTTGATTTTATTAGTGTTACCGTAATATAGCTTATTATGGGTCTCTTTATATTTGTGTAGAACATCTTGGATATGTGAATTGATGTCTTTCATCAGTTTTAGAAAATTGTCTGCCGTTATGAGTTCAAATATTGCTTCTGTCCCACTCTTTTTCTCCTTTCCTTTTAGACCACCAATTATTCACATATTAGATATTTTGACTGTGAGCCACATACTTAAACATTCATTTCTGCTTTTATTCCATCCTTTTTTCCTTTTTATGATTCATTTTGGATATTTTCTATTGATCTATCTTTCAGTACAGGTCAACAGTCCTGTATTCTGCCATGTTAAAACCAATCAATGAGTTCCTTATTTCCATTAGAGAATGTCAGTTTATCTAATTTTTTTATTGATAATAGTTGTATCTTAAAATTATCTATCTTATCATGTCTATTATTCACTTAAAAGATGATCAGAAACACATTAATTTGGTTATTTTATAGAGTTTGTCAGCTAGTTTCAATATCTGGATTCTTGTGGGAATGTTTCTATTGTTTAGTTTTTTTTTTTTCCTCTTGTTATTCGGTCACTTGATTTTGGCTTTTGAGGTACCTAGTAATTTGTTAATTTAGATGCCCCAAATGGTTTTGTTTTCCTCTAGACAGAACTTAACCCTTTTCTCTGCCGGGAAATAGAGCAGCGGCTGATTACCCCAACGCAATCAGGGTCTGATTGAGCTGATGATGGGTTGCAGCCTTAGTAAGGCTCAGTCTACTCTGATTCATCTCTAACCCTTCAGGGTTTTTCTGCTAAGATCCAAGTTTATTCTGCAAAGTCTCTCTTCTTGGAAGGTCCTGAATGCAAATCTGTCTCTTGAGACTGCTTTTCAGAGGTTTCCACCTCAATTTTTAGCTTATATCTGTGTAGCCTCAGAATTCAGCTATTATTGAGAGGAAACAGGTCCCTGTTCTTGAGGACTCCCAAATGTCCAAGAACTCTGCTGGATATTTTTGTCCCCCTTGCAGCGGCTCTCCACCTAGTTTTTCACTGGGCTTTACAATATTTTCAGCTTCCTTTCCATACTTAGAATTGGAAAATGTCCCTGAGCAATAGCAGTGAGTGGCAGCCAGGTTTCCTCTCTAAAACTCTTCCTGCTCTGGAATCTTAGTCTCTCTAATTCTCATTGCCTCAGCAGCTCTCTACTGCTTCCAAACAGGTGATGTGGTGGGCATGAGAATGAGCCTTACGAACCTCCAATTACTGGGAGCACAAGTGACCAAGATCCCTGGCTGCTGTGCTCTGAAATCCATCACTGCCTTTGTACTGAGGCCACACTTCCCATGGGTGGCTCTCAGCCAGTCATTGAGGGTGCCAAGGACACTAAGGCAGACCCATTCCTGGGAGACACAGGACTCCTCTACCAGCTGACTTTGTCTTGAGGGCTCCCTGAGGGCTTTGCCCAACCTTTCTCAGACTGCACCACAGCCTGGGACATCTCCTTCCCTCCTTTTCTCCTTCACTTGCCATCAGACTTACATCATGGTCTCATGACTCTCCCTGCCTTTCCCCAGCTCCCTCTCGATTTCCTCTCACACGGCATTTTTTTCTAATGAAGTCATTGCGCATTTAATCTCATTTTGATGTCCTCTTCTTCAGGATCTGGATCAACACAAGATATTTCTGTATTTTATCAGCTGTTGCAGCTGTTCCAGGTGGGAGCACTGGTCAGCCCCCAGTTACCCCAGCCCATTTGGAAGTGAATGTCTCAATAATATTTTGAATGATTAATCTAAGTTTTTTCTACCAGTATTATTCTACTCCCTCTAAATGTGTTGCCTTTAGGGTAGGGTTGGTGAAGTTAGTTTGGCCAAAATTCACAGAAAATAAAGAGAGGAAATTTTCAGCTTTTATTTCAGAAGTTGAGGTGTAGATATAAGATAAGTAAGATTAAAAGAGGACTTAAGGAGCCAATTTTCTCGCTCTAGAGAAGAAAAGTAACCTGCCTGGATACTGGCTGGGGAGAGTCAGAGGGAGAACCAAGGAAGTAGATGCTAACGTGGGAGTCTGAAAAGGGCCTTGTTCCACGCCCCCCTCCCACCCTGAGGAATTTGGTAGATACCCCCAAGGAGGAGGGACGGTGAAACCACTAAATAAGCCTGAATGTCTTAGAGCAGAGGAGGCCTGAGCACCCCTGGTTGGGCCCAGAAGAGCAGCAAACCCTAGCTCCCAGCCAGTGTAGTGCAGCCGCAGGAGGGTAAATGTTGGAGGGTGGGGGGTTCTAGGCAAAGCAGGTCTCCCTGGGGTTTATGCAGCCCCAGAGCCTTGGGCAAGAGCATCTAAAATGCCCCAGAAAGACAGAGTTGCCAGATAAAACACCAGGCATCCTGTATTTTTATTTGCTAAACCCGGCAACCCCACTGAAAAGGGGATTAGAAGTAGGTAGAGAAGGCTGCTGACCTGATGAGGCCTGGAGGCTGGGGCGAGAAGGCTTCACGTTGACCTTGTAGGACCTTTGCTGGTAGACCAGATGGCACTGAGGATGTCTCATGGACGCTAGCAGAAATTGATGCCAATGACTGGTGACTAGAGGGAATGAGAGCTCCATAGCAGCTGTCACTTGGACAGATGACACCACGGACCCCTCCTCTTCCCCTTCTTTGCTTGATACAATATAAGTTCCCCTCCCCAAATTTAGAGACTACCCCAGGAAGGAGGAGGAAGGAGGAGCGTGAGTTGGCTGGGCATAACCTGAACGATCTAAAGTCAAGTTCCTGCCATTGGTGGATGGAATATAAGATAGAAATTAAGTTCAAGTATGAAAAATACAATACACACGTGCGTGAGTTTGTGGCTTGAAAAGTTGGGATCTGTGGATTATGTAATTATTCGTAACAATGGCTTTGATGACTATCTGTTAGGGTAAGATTGCGGTTATCTCCCCTCTATCCCTCATTCTTACGTGGTACACGGCATGCATAGCTGCTTTCTCTCTTATTCTTATAAAAATTCTTATATATTTGTTTTACTGCCTATCTCCCCACTGAATGCAAGCTCCCTGATGGCAGGAACCTGCTTTGCTTCTTGCTTGGCTGGACCTGCATAGCTTCATCAGTCTCCTTCATCCATCAAGTCTGGCCATTCTGCATAGGGAGTTCAAGCCAAAGCTTTGAACTACAATCATACATTTGGGCTCAGTGTTTGGCTCCATAACTGCCTCCTTAGGAGCTGGAGGCTCTGTGCCCTCTTCTTCAGAAGCCCTGCCTTTCTTCATCCCAGCAATTGTGGGTGGGACCTTTAGGCCCAGCTGTGCCTGAGCATGGGAGAAGTAAAGATGAGCAGGTCTCTATTCCAAAAGGGCTTACACTCATGGGGATCCAGAGAGGCAAATGCCAACAAGACAGCTCGGTAAACATGATAACAGGATGTGTTCAACGTTCCAAGGCAGCTCAGAGGAGGGAGCCAGCAGTTCAGCCAGAGGAAGCCCACGTAGGCTTCCTGGAGGAGGGACCATTTGAGCTGGGCCTTGATAATTGAGTGGCATTTTCCCAACTGGATATAAAAGGGTGAAGATGGAGAACTGGAGGAAAGAACAGAATGTGCGAGGGTGCAGAGGTGTGCTTTGTTTCAGGAGCAGGGAGCAATCAGGGTTGCTGGAGCCTCTGGCACGAGGGTGGGAATCTGAGTTGCCTAGTATTGGGAATGAATTTCTGGCTTGTGTTTTGAAGTGTTAGATAAAGGTTCTTATCTTTTATTTTTTCCCTAATTAAATAATTTCAGCATTATTGCTGTTTTCATGATTTTCACTCAGTTCATGCCCCTGCAGATTCACAATAATCTCATATTTTATAAAGATGATGTATCTCCCCCGAGCAGAAAGCATCTCTCTGTGGGGAAGCACAGGAGATCGGGATCTGCTTCAGGCAGGAAAGATGGAAGTTCTCTGTGACCTTCGGAAACTCGATTAACACTTTGAGGCCATCCAGATAGGAACGCCCAGGAACAGCCATTCATAATGCCTTGTCTCCGAGCACCCAAGAGCAGCAGACGCTTCCAGAGCTGAGTAGTTTGGTTCTTATAACTAACCAGATCGTGCCCAGGGCAGTGGGAAGTCACGGTGGGCCTGGGAAATTCCTGCCTGATTTAGACGCAAGATCCCTTCACTCCAGCGCCTCTGAGTCCCAGCGGGGGAGTGCGTGTCCTTGACGAGCGCGTGAGGAGTCAGACCCACCAGCAGGCACAGGGGCTGGCGAGCCCCGTGGGGAGCTTGGAGGAGAGTAGCTGTTTAGGGGAAATGACAGGACCTCGGCCTGGGTCCTGCCTAAAACTGGATGTTGGCTGGCGAGGCAGCCTGCAGGTGGAAGGGAGGAAATTGCAATTCTACTGGTGCTGGAGGTTCACGCACTGTGGGCACTCAGGGATGTTTTCTGGAGGGGTGGGATCAAAGCGGAGTGTTACTCCACCCGCTCTGTGAGCCAGGAGGTGGCAGCAGGGATAGACCAAGCACAGGGCAGAGGACCTCGGGAAGAAGGCACAGGAAGCCCCAGGAGCCCTCTCCTCCCCGGACCCTGTCCGCGTTCTAGAGGCTGAGTCCTTTTCTCCAGTCTCCTTTCTCCACTGGCCTGGGGGTTAGGCACACAGGCCTGAGCTCAGGATGCCTGGGTGTGTCCCTGCTCCATCGTTCATTTCCCACGTAGCTCTGAGGAAACTGTGTAATGTCCCTGAACCTCAGTTTCCCTGTCTGGAAAGTGGAGATAGTGTCTGATAGGAGAGTCAGCCCTCCAAGTTTGAGTCCCTTTATCATTTGTTCCTTTGAGAGGTCTCCACTACCATGTTTCTCACCTCTGTTCCTGTCAGAGAAGGGCCCAGGGGTAGGGGAATGGGAGCCTCAGAGGTGCTGGGAAGATGAGAATGTTCCCCTGGTTTCCTTTCTCAGACAGTTTTGCCAGAGACGATTGCTGAAGATGGAGCAAGTGGACCTTCCCCTTCACTCTCCTCTGCTTCGAGGTCAGCTGGGAGCCGACGGCCAGTGTGAACCGGTAGATCTCCCGTCCAGAGGACGTTTGCACCCAGAGAGCTGCGCTCCGCCTGGTCCCTGCACACCAGGAACATCTGCCCCTCCGAATTCCCTCAAAGATGCCAAGACTCTCGTGCCCCTGGGCCTCTGTACCCGCCAGGATCTCCCGCTCCTCTCCTCTCACAGCCCCTTTCCACACCTCCCTCCTGCATCTGCATGTCCCAGTCTGGCTAACTGCAACATTTCCTTCCCCAGTTTAGCTATCACTGCCTCCAGGATGTCTTTTGTTGACACCCTCCCCTCATCCAAGCTATGAACCTTTTTCTGTGGCCATAGTATCTGGCCACTCCCCATTGATGCCTTTGTCACACAGATTGTCATTGCTAGCTTCTTTTTGTTTCCCTTTTGGGTTGTAAGCTCTGGCTGGTAGGGCTCTTTTTTTTTGTTGTTGTGGTAAAATACACATAACATAAAATTTACCATTTTAACATGAACAATTCATTGGCATTTAGTACATTCACAATGTTGTGTAACCATCACCTCTATCTGGTTATAGAACATTTTCATCACCCCAAAAGGAAATTCTGTATCCATTAAGAATTCACTCCCCAATTCCCCCCTCCCCCTAGCCCTGGGCAACCACTAATCTAATTTCTGTCTCTACGGATTCGCCTATTCTGGACATTTTCTGTAAATGGAATCATACAATATGTGGCCTTTTGTGTCTGGCTTCTTTCACTTAGCATGTTATCAAGGTTCATCCATGTTGTAGCACGTGTCAGTACTTTATTCCTTTTTATGGCTGAATAATATTCCAGTGTATGGATATACCACATTTCTTTTATCCATGCATCTGTTAATGGTCATCTGGGTTGTTTCCATCTTTTGGCTATTGTGAATAGCACTGCTATGAACATTCATGTTTAAGTTTATGTTTGAACACCTATTTCAATTCTTTTGGGTATATACCTAGGAGTAGAATTGCTGGGCCATACAGTAATTCTGTGTTTAATTTTTTGAGGAATCCTCCAGACTGTTTTTCACAGCAGCTGTACCATTTTTCATTCCTACTAGCAATAAACGAGGGTTCCAATTCATTCACAACCTCACCAATAGTTGTTATCCACTCCCTTTAAAAAAAAAATTATAGCTATCCCAGTGGGTGTGAACTGGCAGGTGGGGTTCATCTTTGTCTTCACAGTTGTACTCCCAGGTCCCAGGACACAGTCGGGGGTAGTAGGAGCTCAGGAAGGATCTGCCCGTGGAACGAATAGTTGTTCCCCTTACTTGGTTCAAGAAAGGCCACCTCACATTCCATCAGACTCTCTGAGTTTCTGTGGGTGACTCTGAGGAAGGTCGCCCTCCTCCCCTTCCCCACAGAGTTCTGGAAGCCCACCGCTGGTTCCCATGGGCAAGTATGGCTCTTATTGGGGTCTGCAGCCCAGTCTCCTCCATCCTGGGTGCCTTCCCACAGTCACCAAGCAGGCATCGACCTGCTGGACACAGAACCTAAACCCTGGAAAGGTTCCTGGGTCTCCAGTACACCGAGTGCCTATGGAAGATCTGGCCCAGTACCCCCAGGAAAGAACTTGCTGCTTTTTATCTTTCCCATATTTCTCTTGTTGCCACTTGAGCTGCACAGCACAGGGCCCCTCGTTGTCACTCAGGCTCTCCTGTGCTTTTCATTTTCTTAAAATGCTGCTCACAAGAGGCGGGTCTCTGCCTTCGAGGGCTGCTCTTTCATGTTAAATCATCCGGAAGCAGCTTGAATATTGATAGCCGTTGTTGTAGAAACCTAGGACATGACACAGTTTTTTTTTTGTTGTTTCTATTTTGGAGGCAGCCCTTACTGGGAAACCCTCTTGGCAAACATCTGTCACATTCCTGCCCGTGGTGCCTCAGCTAGGGACCGGGTCACAGACAGGGCAGCAGTTCAGGTGTGTGTTTGCAAGCAGCAGAAACTAACATCAGCTGGCATAAAACCAAGGAAGGAATTTGCTGGAAGGGTGTGGGGCAGCTCACAGACAGGTGGAATGCTGAAGAACCCAGCCTCAGAGGGGCTGCTGTGCCGACTGAGGAGCAGGGGTGAATGGGTGGCCTCTGCATGGGAGCAGCGCCAGCTGGCTGGGTGGTGGGGCTGGGGGCCTCGACTGGCGGTCCCACCATCACTGCGGGCTATATCCCGAAGGCCAAGTGTGGCTGCTATTGCAGAAGGAGTGGAATAGATGTGGCTGGCAAATGCACGTGCCATCCTCTGCAGGTTAGGGGGGTGTTGGAATTCGTCAGTGTTGAGTCAGAAATTCATGCAGCCTTCCTGCACTAGGTCTGCTGAGACATCCAGCGAGAAAGGACTTCAGGATCACGAGCCAGGCTTTCTCCAAGGGTGCTCCCTGGATGCACGCATCAGCATTGCATGGGGGGTGCTTGTTGATCCCATGATCAGAATTGCAGCGGGTGGGTGGGCTCCGAGTGCATGTCAGCATATTCCCTTGGTGATTTCTCTGTACTCTTCGTCTTGGACCCAGCGTGCCCTTCAAGCTTTTTGATTTGAAGAGCAGTTTGCTGGCTGCTCTCTGACTCCATAAGAACTGCATTCCAGAAATCTCCCCGGTGAAGCAAACCACATCCAAGGATGAGGACTGTTGAAGACTGGAAGGTGTGATGGGAGAGAAGAAGACCTCAAAAGGGAGATGCACTTTTGCAAGCAATCAGGTGAGCCTTTATGGTGGCAGAAGCATTTTTCTCCATTAGTAGCAAAAGCTGAAACTCATGTGTCGTTTTTGGACTTTGGTAAAAATGGAGACTTCTTTTGAGAGGTAATAAATAAATACTAACACATGGTATTATTGAGTGCTTAATCTTTGCATTTTATCCCGGGAGCTCTGAAATGTAGATGCTTTCTACCCTGCTCCTAGTTTTATAGTCAGGAAAGGGATGCAGAGAGTCGTCCAAAAATTTGTCCACGGCCACACAGCTGGTGGCGGCAGAGCTGGAGGGAGTCCAGGTGACCGGCGGCAGAGCCAGCCTCTAGACCCCATGCTGCCTCCAATTTGTTAACACAGGATTTTTACAGATGGTGAAAATCTGCCAGTGTGGACAATGAGGTTGTGTCCTTGCGTTTTTGTTCCGTTTCGTTCCACGACAGCATTTACTAAGAGCCAGGCACTGGGGAGGCAAAGGTGACCAAGACTCTGTCTTTGCCTTCAAACCGTTGGTTCTGGGGAGGGCTATAGACAAACTCACAAGCTGATGTCACAACATAACTCATGAGTGTTCTCAGCTGGGGGCCTTTTCTGTGTGACATAGGGCAGTCAGCAGGACAGGAGTGGAATTGAGGAGGGCTCCTGGGAGGAGGTGACCATTGAGCTGGGCCTTTATTGATAAGTAGGAAATCAGGAGGTGGACAGGTTGGAGGAGGAGTGGGGGAGGGATAGGACATGGCGGGCTGAAGGCTAGCATGCCAGTGCCCGAAGCATGAGGACTCCAGGCCAAGTGGTCCAGTGGGCATTGAATGGGGAGAGGGAGGAGGGAAATGGGCGTGGTGAAGGGGTTAGAGATGGAAGAAAGGCTGGAGATGAGATGGGCCAGTTAGGCCAGGTTATAAAGTCCTGGACACATTCCTAGGCATTGTTCATTGTGCTGTGTATTAGTTTTCTATGGCTGCTGTAATAAATTACCACAATTGAGTGGCTTGAGCAATACAATTTTAATATTTTACAGTTCTGGGTGTCAGAAGTCTGAAATGGGTTTCACCTGGCTGAAATCAAGGTGTAGCAGGGCTGCATTCCTTCTGGAGGCTCTAGGGCAGAATTAATTTTCTTGCCTTTTCCAGCTTCTGAAAACTCCTCAAATTCCTTGCCTTCTGGCACTTTCCTCCATCTTCAAAGCCAGCAACAACGGGTGGAGTCCTTCTTATGTTGCATCTCTCTGGCTCTCTTCTACTTTTAAGGATTCTTATGATTACATCGGGCTCACCCAAATAGTTCAGGATAATTTCCCTATTTTAAGATCAGCTGGTTAGCAACATTAATTCCATCTGCAACCTTAATTCCCTTTGCCATATAACCTAACATATTCACAGGTGCTGGGGATTCGTCTGTGAACATCCTTGGGGGCCATCATCATTCTGCCCATGACATCCTGTAATCACGGGAGGTTTTTAAGCTGTACAGTAACATAGAGTTTGAGAAAGATAATGTCAGAGCAAGATGACAAAAAGAATCATGGAGTTCCTTTTTCTGCCCCTCATGGTGGACAAGACATAATTCATTTTCTATATTCTTATTTTAATGTCACCTTATGACATTTACAGGAAAATGTGGAATGACATTTAGAAGTTTACACTGGGATGTTTATTTACCTGTTTTCTCCATATTTTATTTCTATTTTGCCTCAGTCCACAGAGGATTTGATGTAACTTCCAAAAATGCAAGTAATTCAAGATGCTGGAATAAGTTGTTGAGGGAGACAGGAAAAGGAAAATTTAAAGCAGGAAAAAATGAAGCTCGAGCGTTAGTTCATTGCTGACAGAGGTGGCTCACGAACTTGGCCCCAAGCTTCCAGCTCACAAAGCAGAGAGGAACAGGGTTAGTTACAAAATTCCCACCAGCAGTCAGATAAATACAGGTGAGTCGTTTAGCAGATGCCCAGCCTTTTCTATGGCTGACACCTGAGAAGAATTTCTGCTGCAGGTCCACGCAAGAAATCGTGTTGGTTATTGCAAATTTTGTCCTTGGAAGAGCTCTAGTGGAGACAGCAATGACCTTTGTATGAATGCCGGTTTCTCACAATGTCCCCTAATGCAAGCAATTATGACCCAATACCAAAGCAATTTCAGTGAAAGATAACACAATGGGTGTGGGATGGGGGTAGGAGTTCTGGTTATTGCTGCATTCAAACACCCCAAACTTAGTGACTTAACACAACAACCACAGTTTATTATCTCTCCTGATTCTGTGGATTTATTGGGTTCAGCTGTGCGTGGCGACGTCACGTCTGTCGGGGCTGCATCCTCTGTGAGCTTGGCCGGGGCGGGATCATCCAACATGGCTCCCTCACAGGGCTGCTGGTGGCGCTCGGTGTCGGCTGGGGGCTCAGCTGAGCTCTTGTCTAGGAAGCCTCTGTTCTCACAGCAGAGCAGCTGAGTTCCAAGAGAATCATTCTAAGAGCGAAGGGCAAGCCATAGACATCTTGGAGTGTGTAGACATTCCAAAGCTCAGCCTTGGCAGTTACATAATGGCCCTTCCACCACATTCTACTGGTGAAAACAGATCACAGGGCTAGCTCAGATTCAAAGAAATGGGAAGCTGACTCCACCCCCTGTTGGGAGAAATAGCAAAGAATAGGTGACCATTTTTATCCATCACAGGGGCCAAAACAGGTGTGTGGGGCCCTGATAAGCTGACTTGATGCAGGGGTAAAATTTGGAAAAGCTTGAGGAACGGATGGGCTGCTTCTACATCTCTTTCCAGCAGTCCTCATAAATATCCACTCCTGAAAATGGTGTTCTTGATAAAGATCAAAGAGTAGAGAGGTCCAGGTGTGCTTTCCGGCCAGAGTATGGAACACAATATGCTATGTTGCAGATTGAAGGATGGGCTGTGTGTTTCAGGAGCCAAGCAGCAGGAAACTTCTCTCCTTTCCATGGCATTCTGCTCTTCAGCCATGGATTTTAGTCTAGTGGGCTACAAAAATCTTGCTATCTAACAAAATTGAGTCTACTGAATCATAAATCTGCCAAGTAATATCTGCATAGTTCTGTGCAGTGTTGATTTGGCTGAACAAGAATTAGGTTTTCCAGATTCTCCTTCCCTCTAGGGTCCTGAATTAAAGTTCGTTGAGGAACATTTGTGTGAGATGGGAAGGTTGTGATGAAGAATCTGATGCTGTTTTTTTTTTTTTAATAATTTTATTTATTTATTTATTTCACCCCAAAGCCCCAGTAGATAGTTGTGTGTCATAGCTGTACATCCTTCTAGTTGCTGTATGTGGGACGCGGCCTCAGCATGGCCGGAGAAGCGGTGCGTTGGTGTGCGCCCAGGATCCGCACCCGGGCCGCCAGCAGCGGAGCGCACGCTTTAACAGCTATGCCGCGGGGCCGGCCGTGATGCTGTTTTTTGATGTTTGACTGACCTACCCCTGCCTCTTCCACTCTGCCCCACATCTGGGCAAGCTGAAGAGAAAACCATATGCTCCGTCCTTTTGGTGCTGGTGGGAGATTTGAACCCCGAAAGCCCTTGCCTGTGCTCAGGAAGCCTTCCATCAGCTCCATCCCCTAACCACAGTAACCCCTGAGCCCAGCTCCTTTCCTGGCTCTCTCAAGCCATTTCAGGCACTTCAGGCTTCAGAGGCCTGCCCTGCTCCCCCAGAGACCTCAATGACGTGAGTAATCAGCCTTTTCATTCCCTCTTGGAGTGAGTGTGGTACCATCAGTCTCAATGTCTGAACCAAAATTTGAGTTAGGGGGCGTCCATCTGCCTCGGCAGGTGACCATAGCGGGCGGAAGTGAAGTAACCACCACTACTCTCTAAAGGCCATCAGAGTCAGAGGTGTGGCAGATTCTAGCTGCCCCTTGCTCTCTCTGCCCCACATCCAGCTCTTTCCCCTGATTGCTGGCCCTGCTGGCTGACAGCAACCCAAGGCAGAGGCAGCACCTTCCGCAGCTTCTCTCCTTGCTCCCCACTCCTTCACAGCCCCAGCATGGCAGCTGGCCGTGCCTGGCTTCGGGGTGCTGATGGAGGAATGACTCTTCTCTGACGCACCAGCTGCCCCTTGGAACTGTACTTCCTCAGCTTCTCCCACGGTTGTGCAAATTCTCGTTTTACAATAAATCTCTTAATCCACGATACTCAGATACTCAGAGTGTTTCTGCTCCCTGATTAAACCTTGACTGATAAAATAACTCTCAGACACTACTTTTAAGACTGGCTATTGATGGCACCAATGTGTGGATGATGGAACTGAATCAAAACCCAGAGAGAGGTAAGGTGAGCAGACTGAGACCACATTGGAGACCCAGTGGCCATTAAATGCAGGTCTGCTGGCTCCAGCTAGCTTTCTCCTACACACATTGAGAACCTCCTGTGTGCCATGTGCTATGATGGGATTTACGTAGGATTCCAAAATGAATAAGACACACTCCCTCATTCCAAGGAGCCCATGGCCTGAGAAGACACAAATGTTGTATTATTGTATATGGTCAGTAGATAACAATGACATCAATTTACTACACAGACACACACACTACTTGTTAGTTTACAAATATTTTTTCACACCTGATATCTCAGTATGTCACAGGTTAAGGGCCCAGAGTATGGACAATTGATGGTATGGGAGACTAGGAAATGGAACTTTCCTGCTCAGTGGGTCAACGTGCAGGATTTTGGAAGAGCATATTAGCATGTGGCTAGCCCTTGATTACTCACCTGGGTTTGTTCCCCGGGTGGATGACGTCTGACAAGTATTGACTCTACATTGGATCACCCAGCCATCTGCTGGGGGCCACATTCCACTGGTGGAAGTGGGCTTAGAGGGTAAGGCTGGAAGGCTGAAATCGTGTTTTTGAGGGAAGCTCCTGTTCCTTTCAGCGACAACATGTTCTTTTGTAACTTTTTATTTGGATATAGTTTCAAACTTAGAGAAAAGTTGCAGAAAATAGTACAAAAACCCCAATATCCCTCTACCAAGATTCACCAATTGTTTACTTATTGTCCCCATTTGCTGCTTCATGATCTGTCTACAGTTTTTTCTGAGCCTAATGAAAGTGGTTTGGAGACATGATTCCCCTTTACCCCTAAATCTTTCAGGGTATATTTCCTAAGAACATCATCGTGGTACTGTTATCAAACAC
The DNA here is from genome assembly GCF_020826845.1 of Diceros bicornis minor. NCBI lineage: Eukaryota > Metazoa > Chordata > Mammalia > Perissodactyla > Rhinocerotidae > Diceros > Diceros bicornis. The sequence goes on along the minus strand of NC_080745.1, from coordinate 89,204,656 downwards.
ACGCACCGTCTATCTTTATATTTATCCCTATATCTATTCTGTGTCTGTGCATATATATGCATGTATGTACTTGTACACATATATGTATACACGTATGCACACGAGTTCATAATGACCACTCTGATTCCAACCCAGTGCCACAGAGCACACTCTGATTTTACCCCTGCCACGTCTGCAACCCCTTCTCCACTAGTTAGATGCCTGGCACTGTGCAATCTCTGACACCTCATCACCTCCCAGCTATTCGCTCAATCTCATTTTCTTAAAGAATTGAGGTCATATTGGCTTATAACATTGTGTAAATTTCAGGTGTACATTATCATATTTCAGTTTCTGTATAGACTGCATCGTGTTCACCACCAGTAGTCTAGTTTTTATCTGTCACCGTACATACGTGTCCCTGTACCCCTTTCACCCTCCCCCCACCCCCTTCCCCTCGGCTAACCACTAATCTGTTCTCCTTATCCATGTGTTTATCACCCACATATGAATGAAATCATATGGTGTTTGTCTTTCTCTGTCTGGCTTATTTCACTTAGCATAATACCCTCAAGTTCCATCCATATTGTCACAAATGGGACGATTTTGTCTTTTTATGGCTGAGTAGTATTCCATTGTATATATATACCACATCTTCTTCATACATTCATCTGTTGATGAGCATTTGCGTTGCTTCCATTTCTTGGCTACTGTGAATAATGCTGCAGTGAACATAGGGGTGCATACATCTCTTTGAATTATTGATTTCATGTTCTTTGGATAAATACTCAGTAGTGGGATAGCTGGATCATATGGTATTTCTATTTTTAATTTTTTGAGAAATCTCCATACTGTTTTCCACAGTGGCTGCACAAGTTTGCATTCCCACCAGCAGTGAATGAGGGTTCCCTTTTCTCCACATCCTCTCCAACATTTTTAATTTCTTATTTTGTTAATTATAGCCATTCTGACAGGTGTGAAGTGATATCTCATTGTAGTTTTGATTTGCATTTCCTTAATAATTAGTGATGTTGAACATCTTTTCATGTGCCTGTTGGCCATCTGTGTATCTTCTTTGGAAAAATGTCTGTTCATATCCTCTGCCCATTTTTAATCAGGTTGTTTGTTTTTTTGTTGTTGAATTATATGACTTCTTATGTATTTTGGAAATTAACCCCTTGTTGGATAAATGATTTGCAAATATTTTCTCCCAGTTGGTGGGTTGTCTTTTTGTTTTGTTCATGGTTTCCTTTGCCTTGCAGATACTTTTTAGTCTGGCGTAGTCTCATTTATTTATTTGTTTTCTTTTGTTTCCCTTACCTGATTGGACATTGAATTTGAAAATATACTGCTAAGACTGATGTCAAAGAGTGTACTGCCTACATTTTCTTCTAGGAGTTTTATGGTTTCAGGTCTTACTTTCAAGTCTTTAATCAATTTTGAGTTAGTTTTTGTGTATGGTGTAAGATAATGGTCTACTATCATTCTTTTGCACATGGCTGTCTAGTTTTCCCAACACCATTTATTGAAGAGCCTTTCCTTTCTCCATCGTGTGTTTTTGGATCCTTTGTTGAAGATTAGCTGTCCTTAGCTCTGTGGTTTTATTTCTGGGCTTTCAATTCTGTTCCACTGATCTGTGTGTCTGTTTTTCTGCCAGTGCCATGCTATTTTGATTACTATAGCTTTGTAGTATATTTTGAAGTCAGGGATTGTGATACGTCCAATTTTGTTCTTTTTTCTCAGGATTGCTTTGGCTATTTGGGGTCTTTTTTGTTGTTCCGTATAAATTTTAGGATTCTTTGTTCTATTTCCATGAAGAATGTCATTGGGATTCTGATTGGGATTGCATTGAATCTGTAGATTTCTTTAGGTAATATGGACATTTTAACTATGTTTATTCTTCCAATCCATGAGCGTGTGATATCTTTCCATATCTTTATGTCATCTTCAATTTCTTTCAATAACGTCTTACAGTTTTCAGTGTATAGGTCGTTCACCTCCTTGGTTAAATTTTTTCCTACATATTTTATTCTTTTTGTTGTGATTGTAAATGGGATTGTATTCTTGACTTCTTTCTGCTAGTTCGTTATTACAGTATAGAAATGCAATTGATTTTTGTATGTTAATTTTGTACCCTGCAACTTGGCTGTAGTTTTTGATTATTTCTAATAGTTTTCTAGTGCATTCTTTACAATTTTTTACATATAGAATCACATCATCTGCAAACAGAGTTTTACTTCTTCCATTCCAATTTAGATCCCTTTTATTTCTTTTTCTTGCCTAACTGCTCTGGCTAAAACTTCTAGTACTGTGTTGAATAAGAGAGGCCATAGTTGCATCCTTGTCTTGTTCCTGTTCTCAGAGAGATAGCTTTCAGTTTTTCACCATTAATTATGATGGTGGCTGGGGATTTGTTGTATATGGCCTTTATTATGTTGAGGTACTCTTCTTCTATACCCATTTTTATTGAGAGTTTTTATCATAAATGGATGTTGGATCTTGTCAAATGGTTTCTCTGCATCTGTTGAGATGATCATGTGATTTTCATTCCTCATTTTGTTAATGTGGTGTATCACATTGATTGAATTGCAGATGTTGAACCATCCCTGCATCCCTGGAATAAATCCCACTTGATCATGGTGTATGATCTTTTTGATGTATTGTTGTATTCGATTTGCTAATATTTTGTTGAGGATTTTTGCATCTATGTTCATCAGCGTTACTGGCCTGTAATTTTCCTTTTTTGTGTTGTCCTTGTCTGGTTTTGGTATCAGGGTAATGTTGGCTTTGTAAAATGAGTTAGGAAGCATCCCATCTTCTTCAATTTTTTGGAATAATTTGAGAAGGATAGGAATTGTATCTTCTTTGAATGTCTGATAGGATTCACCAGAGAAGCTGTCTGGTCCTAGACTTTTGTTTTTTGGGAGGTTTTTGATTACTGTTTCAATCTCTTTGCTTGTGATTGGTCTATTCAGATTCTCTATTTCTTCTTGATTCAGTTTTGGGAGGTTGTGTGATTCTAAGAATTTATCTATTTCTTCTAGGTTATCAAGTTTGTTGGTGTATAGCTTTTCATAGTATTCTCTTATAATCCTTTGTATTTCTGTGGTGTCTGTTGTAATTTCTCCTCTTTCATTTCTGATTTTATTTGAGTCTTCTCTTTTTTTTCTTAGTGAGTCTGGCTAAGGGTTTGTCATTTTGTTTATCTTCTCAAAGAACCAGCTCTTAGTTTCATTGATCCTTTCTATTGTTTTCTTAGCCTCTATTTCACTTATTTCTGCTCTGATTTTTATTATTTCCTTTTGTCTACTAACTTTGGGCTTTGTTTGTTCTTCTTTTTCTAGTTCTTTTAGATGTAGCATAAGCTTGTTTATTTGAGATTTTTCTTGTTTTTTGAGATAGGCCTGTGTTGCTATAAATTTCCCTGTTAGCGTCACTTTTGCTGCATCCTGTAGGTTTTTGTATGTTGTGTTTTTATTTTCATTTGTCTCCAGGTATTTTTTGATTTCTCCTTTGATTTCTTCATTGATCCAATGGTTGTTCAGTAGCATGATGTTTAGTCTCTACACATTTGTGACTCTCCCAGCTTTTCTCTTGTAGTTGATTTCCAGCTCCATAGCACTGTGGTTAGAAAAGATGCTTGATATGATTTCAATCTTCTTAAATTTATTGAGGCTTGCTTTGTTTCCCAACAGATGGTCTATCTTTGAGAATATTCCATGTACACTTGAGAAGAATGTGTATGCTGCTATGTTGGGATGGAATGCTCTCTATATATCTGTTAAGTTCATCTGGTCTAGCATTTCATTTAAGGTCACTGTTTCCTTGTTGGCTTCCTGCCTGGATGATCTATCCATTGACATATATGGAATGTTAAGGTCCCATACTATTATTGTGCTGCTGTCAATTTTTCCATTTAGTTCTGTTAATAGTTGCTTTGTATACATTGGTGCTCCTGTGATAGATGCATATATATTAATAAGTGTTATGTCTTCTTGGTGGAATGTCCCTTTTATCATTATATAATGCCCATCTTTGTCTCTCATTATCATTTTTATCTTGAAGTCTGCTTTTTCTGATATAAGTAGGGCAACACCTGCACTTTTTTGCTTACCATTTGCTTGGAGTATCATCTTCCATCTCTTTACTCTGAGCCTATGTTTGTCTTTAGGGCTGAGACGTGTTTCCTGGGGGCAGCATATTGTTGGGTCTTATTTTTTTTTCCATCCAGCCACTCTGTGTCTTTTGATCTGTGAGTTCAATCCATTTACATTTAGAGTGATTATTGGTATATGAGGGCTTAATACTGCCATTTTATCTTTTGTTTTCTGGTTGTTCTATATTTTCTTTGTTTCTTTTTCCTTGTATTTCTGTCTGCCATTTCCATTTGGTGGTTTTCTGTGATGGTTTTCTCAATTTTCTCTTTATTTATGATTTTGACTCTACCCTGATTTTTTGTTTTGTGGTTACCATGAGTTTTATATATAAGATCTCCTAGATGAGATAATCCTTTTTCTGATAGCCTCTTATCTCCATTAGCCTTTGCAAGTTTCATCCCTTTCCTGTTCCCCTTCTATGTTTTTGTTGTCACAAATTATTCTTTTTGTCTTGTGAGTTTGTGATTAAATTGAAGTATTAATAGTTATTTTTGATGCTCTGTTTCCATTTATCCTTTATGTTATAATTAAGTGTTTGCTAACCTATTCTCATGGTGATCTGCAATTTTCTGATTTTGTCTGTCTGTTTATCTCTTTGCTCAAAGCTTTGTAGATCTTTGCCTTTTTTGTTTCAGGTATGAGGGCTCCCTTCAACATTTCTTGTAGGGCAGGTCTAATGGCAATGAATTCCCTCAGCTTTTGTTTGTCTGGGAAAGCTTTTATTTCCCCATTATATCTGAAGGATAATTTTGCTGGATAGAGTATTCTTGGCTGACAGTTTTTGTCTTTCAGTGTTTTGAATATATCATTCCACCCTCTCCTAGCCTGTAATGTTTCTGCTGAGAAATCTGCTGAAAGCCTGATGGGAGTTACTTTGTAGGTTATTTTCTTCTGTCTTGCTGCCCTTAATATTTTTTCTTTGTCATTGAATTTTGACAGTTTTAATATATGCATTGGAGAAGGCCTTTTTGCATTGATGTAATTAGGAGTTTTATTAGCTTCAGGTACATGCATGTCTAGGTCCTTCCTCAGGTTTGGGAAGTTTTCGGCTATTATTTTTTTGAATAAGCTCTCTGCTCCTTTCTCACTCTCTTCTCCCTCTGGGATGCCTAAAATTCTTATGTTACTTTTCCTAATTGAATTGGATATTTTTTGAAGAATTTCTACATTTTTTTAAAAATCTTAGTTCTTGCTCCTCCTTCACCTGAATCATTTCTATGTTTCTATCTTCAAGCTTGCTCATTCTCTCCTCCATAAGGTCTACTCTATTTTTAATACTTTCTACATTATTTTTTATCTCATTAATTGTGTTCTTCACATCCAGAATTTCTGTTTGTTTGTTTTTGCAGAGCTTCAGTCTCTTTGGTGAAGTATTCCGTTCATTAATTTTATTCCTGAGCTCATTGAACTGTCTTTCTGAGTTTTCTTGTAACTCTCTGAGTTTCTTTATGATAGCTATTTTGAATTCTCTGTCAGTTAGATTGTAATCTTCTGTGACTTCAGATTTGGTTTTTTGAGAGTTGTCATTTTCCTTCTGTTCTGCTCTGTTACTGTATTCTTCATGGCATTTGATGAATTGATCCTCTGCCGATGCATTTGTGGTAGTAATCCCCTTTTGTTATTTGGGTACAGCTTTGATTACTTTGTTTGTGCTTGCCTGGGTCTCATGTTCCTCCATTGGCTCTCCACAGCCTCAGATGCTGTTTTCCCATGCACACTTGTGTTGCTGTTCCCCAGTCTTCTGGGGGTGCTGGTTGCACCACTGTCAGGGGTGCTGGGTTCATGGATGTTGCTGTTGCTGGCAGGGACTTGGGGACCCAGGGACTTGTATGCAGCCCCTGCTGCTGGTGGAGTTGCTGTCAGGGGTGCTGCCACTGGTGGCTGGGTGCTCCCACCCTGTCTACTCACAATTGTGCAGGTTGGGCCACCTCTCGCCACCCCATGGGTAGTCACACATCTGTGGGGCCACCACCACGGCCCCATGGGCATTTGTGCAAGTGTGTGGGGCTGCTGCCACCCTGTGGGCTTTCGGATGCATGGGGCTACCCTTGCCTCCAATCTCAGTTGCACAGGTCACTGGGTGAGGATCTATGCCCTGGACCACTGCCACCGGGGGTGGGGGAGGGGCTGCTCCTCTAGTTCCACCGTTTCCCGGGGGTCCAGTCCACTCACCTTCAGATGTATAGCTGCCTGGATCCCTTAGGTGTCCTGTTGTGCTGTGTAGGGAATCCTCTGTTGGTCAATGGATGTCCATTTGGTTGTAATTTAGAGAGGAGAAACAAAGTGAACCTCTCATTCTGCCATGATGCTGACGTCGCCACCCTATTTGTTAAATTTCATAGTCTTATCTATGTGAACTACATCTAGCCCTCACCCAAGGACCAGGGGGAGCTCCCATGCACAATTCCCTCTTTTCTGGCATATTCACCCACAACTTCCAGCTGCCTCAGCAGCCCCAGACCCCTTTGCTCAGCAGGCCTATCATCCTGTGTGGGAGACGACCTCCTACACTGGCCTTTGGAAACCACCCCCAGCAAATGTGCAGCTGTTCCAAACGTCCCTGCTGTGTCCCTTCTCTCAGGGGTTACTCTCCTGCACTGCCTGCTGCCCAGTACCTCAAAACAGTTGCCACATACATTTTATTCAGTTTTACATATAGCTATTTTCAGTCTTCTCAGGCTGCCATAACAAAATACCACCGACTGGGGAGCTTAAACATCAGAAATTTATTTCTCACAGTTCTGGAGGCTGGGAAGTCCAAGATCAAGGTGCTGGTAAGGTAAGTGTCATTCTGAGGCCTCTTCTCTTGGCTTGTAGGCAGCCACCCATCTTGCTATGTGCTCACATAACCTCTTCTTTGCATGCAGAAGAGAGGAAGCTCTGGTGTCTCTTCCTCTTCCTCTTCTTATAAGGACACTAATCCCATCATGGAGGCTCCACTCTCATGACTTTGTCTAAACTGAATCACCTTCCAAAGGCCTGGCCTCCAAACACCATCACTTTGGGGTGGCTTCAATATATGAATTTTCTGGGGACACAAACATTCAGTCCATAATAGCTCTTTACAGCAAGAAGGGAAATCTGAAACCAGTTACTCTGTCATGGCCTGACATGGGAGTCTCCATTTAGTTTTTATTTAACACTCTCAAACACCGTATTCAAATTGTACTGTTGTGTATTTTGACTCTTGATCACATCCACAGCCTGGCAACGTGTTGGTGGAATAGATTCAAAACAGCATAATTTGAGACTTCAAGGCAAGAGAAAAATCAATTCTGCATTGTGGAAAACAGAATAAACTCATTTCTTTTAGCATCTTATTGAGCCTTCAGGCACTCATATTTACACATTTTATCAATTTGTGGTAGATCTCAGAGAAGAACATCTTTAGCAATTCCAAATTGTCAGTGGTCTTCTCATATGTAATTTGTTTTCTGTGGGTCTTGAAAACACTGATATTCCTGTATTTGTTTGTGTGTTTGTTTTGGTTTATTTTTCCCTGATTTATAAAAGCACGATGTGCCACTTTTTGCAAAATTGGGAAAATAACATGAAAGTATAAAGAAGAAACTTAAATCATCAATAAATTCATTTAAAGATAACCATAGATGTTTTTTCAAATTTCTCAGTGTGTTTGAAATAGGCATGTCTTGCTTTCAAAAAAAGCTGATTATTCAAAAATCCCAATCTACAAGTGAATTATTGAACATGAGAGTGGAAAGGATCTTCAAGGATATCTTGTCTCAGCCCCCAATTTTTTAGCTGGGTAAACTGAGGCTGGGCAAGAGCACCTGCTCAAGAGTTCATGGCTCTTTGCAGCATGTCTGTATTTCACAAATTGTGCCACTTCTGTACTGTCTTCTTAGTATTATCATAGTCATATAATGGAGTAATCATTTTTCCTAATAACCAAGTACCTTATGACTAAAATGGAAATATTTGTCCATGTACTGCCCCTAATTCTATCAGGTACCCCACCTTGTCCTTGTCACCAGCAACCAATGGGAACTGAGTTAGAGAATGGAGGTGTCTCTATATCTAGATCACTTCTGTGGATTTCTACATAAATTCCAAATTAAGAAGTGAGTTGAGAAAATCTTACAGTTCCAGGGTTCTCATTTTTTAACTTTTTATTTTAAATAATTTTAAAAGTACAGAAGAGTTGCAAAGATAGTAGAGGGTTCCCTTTTCCCGGCTCTGCCTAGTGTTGACATAACCATGGTACATTTGTCAAAACTAAGACATTAGCATTGATACAGTGCCATTAACTAAACTAGAGACTTATCTGGATTACCCCAGATTTTCCACTAATGTCCTCTTTCTGCTCCAGGATCTAGTCGAGGGTCCCACATTGCATTGAGTCCTCATGTCTCCTTAAAGTCCTCCAATCTGACACTTCCTCAGTGTGACTTTCATAATCTTGATACTTTTAAAGAGTAATGATCAGCCATGTTTTAAAATGTCCCTCAATTTGAGTTTCTCTGATGTTTTCTAATATTCGGGCTCAATTTATGAATTTTGGGGATGAACACCACAGGGATGATGTGTGCTTCTTGTCACGTCATGTTAGGGGGCCCACAATACAACAGGACTCAATACTGGTGATGTTAACCTGGATACTTGGTTGAGTTGGCAGCTGCCAGTTTTGTCCTTTCTACAGTTACCATTTTTCCTTTTCCAAACTCTATTCATTGAAGGATTCTCATTTTCAGGATTGCATTGATTTCATAAAGCATAGAGGCACAAAGGACCCACCTAACTTTCTCCTCCCTGTCTCCCTTGGTGAAGTCAGTCCCAGAGCAGCAGTGGAGCAGCGATTCTCAAAGCTGGTTGCACACCTGGGGACACCTGGGTCCCTTCCTGAGAGTTGTGGTTCTCAAAGTGTGATTCCCAGACCAGCAGCATCAGGGAACTTGTTAGAAATGCAGATTCTTAGGCTCCACCCCTGACCTACAGATTGGAAACTCTGGGGGTCAGGCCAGCAACCTGAAGGAATCCTCCAGGTGATTCTGTTGCACACTATTGAGAACAATCTTAGAGGTTCTGTTGTAATTGGTCTGGGGTGTGGCCTGATCATCGGGAAGTTTTCATAGCTTCCCAGGTGATTCTAATGTGCAGCCAAGATTAAGAATTACTGCTGGAGCCACATGCAGATTTGAGGGCTTCCATCTCAAGAAACTGGCCTCCTGCAGGCTGCTCTTCATCTGAATAATAGCTTTTTCTATTGTTTATGGCAGATGTTCCTTCATCTCTGTAATCTGTATTATAAAAGAGTAAAAATGTAATTTCCCAGTTAGCTTATATTTTACATGAAAAATGGCTAGTTTGAATCAGACAAAAGGGAAGACATCTTTCAAAGGGTAATGACCCCTGTTTAGTCAAATGGCAGCTTTCTAGTTTCATTGCAAGAGGAGGGAACAATTCATTTCTCCTAAATTGGTTTTCTTCAGGGTATCTTCCTCTCTATAAAGGAACAATTCTAAGAAAACCACCTGGTGGGTAAAGCGGAGGCAGCCGTCCTGGCTTCAGGACCCTCTGCATTTCAGATCATTTCATTCACAGTGTGATGATTGAGAATCAGAGCATGTGCACAGCTTTGCCAGCAGATCTGAGATTGGAAGTGGAAATTCTAGGAAGGCAGAGACTTGCAGCAATGTGCAAATGGCAGGGAAGTGCAGCCCCACTTTGCGTTTGAAACTGTGAATGTCCTCCTTGCTGGTCTTAGCGAGGCTTGGTCAGCCTCAGCACCGCTGGCATTTGGGACTGAATAACCCATAGTTGTGGGGGCTGTCCTGGGCAGTGCAGGATGTCTACCCATATCCCTGGCCTCCACCCACCAGATGCCATAGCACGTTCTCCCTGTTGTGACAACCACAAATGTCTCCAGACTTTCGCAATGTTCCTAGGGGGCCGGGGGGGGGGCAAAATGGTTCCTCGTCATGAACCACTGGTCTTAGGAGACATGGGTCACAGAGGCCTTAACCAAATACCAGCCCAGCAGGTTCAGTGGCCCGGCCAGTCAGCTCTTCTGCTTCCCTGGCCACCTCCCCTCCCGGCACTGCTGGCTCTGTCCTTGGAGTGGCCCCCAGCTCCCAGTTTCTAGGCCCACCTGGCTCAGACTTTGCACCCCTGCCTTTGACTGCATTTGTGGTCTCAGCAGCAGCTCCATGTGCTCCTCCTTGCCAGGCACCCCAGCCAGGTCACCTCTGACTATGAGGGACCGCCAGATGGCCTCAACAGTCTGTGAGTGGACTTCAATCCTCAGGCTTCTGGAACTTGGAGGACACCGGAGACCAGGCGTGGGGGCTTGGGGGAGTCCACCTGCCATCTGTGTGTTTATTCTTATTTTCATAGTACAGCTGAGTGCAGAGCAGTGGTCTTTTAGGTCCACTTATCGCATTTTCACGTGTGTTTATTGCCCACTTCCTGAGGGACGTGTTTTTCCCCCTTCATATAAATATTTCTGTTGCCTCTTTTTGAAGAGGGTTTCCCTTATTAAGTCAGCAGGTTAATGGAATCAGATCTTCAGTGCTCACAACTCTTCCAAAAAGCACATCACTCTCTTTCCCAGTCTGCCTTCCCGGGTGACTCTGATTCTATCGGACCACTGGCTGCTGGCCTCTACCAGTGAGTTCAGTATCGAGAGCGCAGTATTTCATTGATACCCAGCAGGGGAGGAGCACATCTCCTCTCAGATATTTCACATCCAGAAGGAAGAGGATTTTCCCAGTGGGGAATTTTCACCCACTAGATGGTCCAGGATGTCTGCAGTCCTTCATCCTTCCAGGAGTGAGGTGGGCAGAACATGAGGTACTGAGGCTTTGTTTGGAAACCCTCCGGTTTTACCTTGCAGGGTAAGTAACAGGCTTCCCTGTCCACATCTGAAGCCTTCGGGGGACCCTAACTCTGTAGGATCAGATGTCTGAGAGGGGTGGGATTCTGGCAGGAGCCTCCCAAAAGCCGACCACACTGACTATTGATTCGAGTGGCTCGTGAGACATCCCATAGTCTCTTTTGAGAGCAGTTCCTCATGCCTTGTGGAGATGAAGTGAGAAAAGGCGGGGGGCGTGGTGGGCCCCTTTAGATCCATCTCCATTCTCTCAACTCAGAAATGTTAGGACACATAAATTAGGGCCTTCAAGCTCCCTTTGCTTTTGGTGAGAGGGTTTGGCATCTCATTTTATTGGAATGTAGCTGAGAACCTACGGCAAAGGCAAGCAGGTTAAGAGTGTTGAAACCATCCACTCTGGCACAAGAGGGAGAAACCAAGCCGAAGAGGAGGCTTCCCCGCCCTCCCTGTAGAGACGCGGAAGGGCAACAAATAGACTTATTTCCAAGGCCAATTCTAGCCCACCAGCAGTGCCTGCCGGGAGAGTAACTGAGGATTCTGAGGCCTTGGTTGACTCAAAAGGTCTCAAGAGATCCTCAAAGGAAGCGGTGGAATATGGTGGACGAGAAAGAAGTAACCACAGAACAAAACAAATAAAATGTGCTTGGAGGAGAACTTGCAGAATATCAGAGGCTTGAGTGAGAGAGTGAGCACTGAGTTGGGGAACCACGGAGGGCTTCATTTAGGACAAGACCTTACTTTCTTCCTCGTGGTTTTGTAAGGGTAGTCCATGACAGGTGTTAGTGAATCAAAAGTCCGTGATAATTTTGAATTCCCCAATGATATACCAACAGGCAGTTCTGTTTCTACCACATGTTCCTATTCAAGGAGGTATAAGATAGAAGCCCTAAAATAGAAAAAAACACGTGGCTTGATCGGGCAGAAGCAGAATGGCCCAGGGCTCTGTTGGTTCACATCTGCGTGGTCTATATTGTGTTATATTGGACTATTGACCCCACTGGTCTGCCCTTGGTCAGATTTAATTTGCTTTCCTGGGTCCTCGGTTCTGGGTCTTCTGAGTTCATCTGCTGCTGTACTTCTGGGCACACACAAAGCTTCCTGGATGGATCAAAGTGCATGCAAATGCAGCAAGGCAGGAAAAACCACCTATCTGGCCAGGTGATCTTTTTCCTAGTGATATTTTCAAATCCGTGATGCAATTTTAGGTCCCCTCCTAAAATCTTGGCAGATATCAAACAGCAGTCTTTAAAATAATCAGGAAGACTTAATATACTATGAGAAAGTTCCCTTCTGAGTTATTTCTACATTTGTTTTCCCCCAGGCTGGAAGTACAGGATTGATTAGCACAGCCCTCTGTGGGCTGAACTCTGAGCCACATGCCAACTGTGCAGTGGGAACCATCCCAAGAGTCTTACAGGCGACTGGCTGGACCCATCACTCAGACACTGATAGGACCAGCCTCCCAGTGGTCCACTGACTGCTTGGCCATTAGCTATGATGATAGGGAAAAAGATTAGCCAGATGGTTGTAACATCATTGGCTTGTGAACTCTGTTTCTCAGAGTTTCCAGAGCCTGAAGATTGTGTGTTTGATTTGATTAGATTTGAAATGCCAAGTGTGTTTTTTACCAGCTATTAAACACAAATTATTTCTAAATAATTCTCATAGCAAATGAGTGTAAGAGATAGAAACATAACAAAGTTATGTAAATCATTCTTTAGAGTTTCCTAATATGCAGGTTAGAGTGTCTTGTTTGATTCTTGTGGCTTAATAGAGACTCTCTCCTTGACCTACCTTTCAATTCCTCTGAGACTTCTTTTCCTCTAGGTTTTGACCTTGGTCCCTGTCCTGTCTTTGGCCTGACCAGCACATCTTAGCAAGAATCTCCCTATCCTTGATGTCTGATCAAGCTCCTCATCTCCCACCTATGATATCTGATTACCTTGGCCTTCCTTTAGCAAGAATCCTGTTAGGTCAGTTTAGCAAGAATCCCCCTGACTTGTGATGTCTCCTCTTAGGAATTTTCCATCCACCAACGCCTCATCCTGCTCCTTGGCTATAAATCCCCACTTGTCCTTGTACTCAGAGTTGAGCTTGATCTCTCTCCCTTATTGCAATAGCCTTGAATAAAGTCTTCCTTACTATTGTAGCAAGTGTCAGAACAGTTTTTTCTTTAATAGGCTACTTTCTAAGGTGAGTAAGGCTAACATTGCCCCCATTTTACTGAAAAAGAAACTGAGGCTCCACTTGTTCAGTTCCATAGAACAAATGACAGTGCTGGGACTAGAGCCATAGGGCTCTGACTTCCAGTTGTTGGGGGTCACTTCTGGCTTTGCAGACCACACAATCTGCCCTTATCTGCTCAAACCAGAAGTCAGAATTTCTTTACTTGGTTTTACTCCGTGTGGCCAGGAAGCTCCATTAGAGATGTGCAGGAGAAGGGACCATCACAGAAAGGGCAGAGGGAGAAGAGAAGGAGGAAGAGGACTTCTCTGACCTCTGGGTCCCCCCAGTGACCAGGTTTCCACTAGCTGCCAGTTTAACCAGTTTCTGCCTCTGCTCCTAGAAATAATCTTCATGGTGGAGTTGTTAGCTTCCATTTAACATTATCCCCAAAAAGTTCCCATTTAGGATAATTGGAAAGGGCACCTCTAGCTGGCTATGTGACCTGAGCAAGTTTCTTAATTCCTTTATGCTTTGGTTTTTTCTTGTGTTCAATATAGGAGGCAGCCAGCACTAAGGCTAATTCCAGTCATAAAATTCAATGACTCTAGCATTCAAGACCATTGATTGTGGAAAAGAGGGTAGAAGAAATAGAGAGGGGAGAGAATCCAATTACTGACAGAATTTGGAATCAGGGGCTCAGCTCCCTTTCTCACTGTTCTTTCCTCTCTACCTGTCCATATGTCAGCTCATTGTGGGCTGTCACTAAATCTGACTCAGTAGGACTGATGCCACAGTCTGGATCGAGGAGTTTGCACGTCAGCAGGAAGGTTGGCTCCCATGTCATGCTTCTGCTTAGCATTATACGTGACACGTTACCTATGCATTTACTGATGAAAGAAGTTCAAATCAACAGGGTGCTAACCCAATTTCAGGGGAGGACAGGAGGTAAAGCAAGGTAGGATACCCTTCTGGATTCCACAGTAAGCCGAATCTCTCACCTGTGCCCCAGTCTCAGATTCGAGGGCCACTGGCCTCAATTCAACAGGGCAATCAATCTCCATTTGCAGGCCTGCAACAGACACTAACTAGCTCTTTCCTTGTTGCCTGGGCCACTTGGGCACCCTCCTGGGTCTTCCATGGAAGACTATTACTCTTACACCTGCCACCATCATAGTCATTGTCACAGGCTGCGATTGTGTGCATGCCCACATTCCAGTGGAATTTGTGTTCCTCAAGGCAAGGACATTGTCTTTGAGCCCCTGGTGATTGGCCTCTAGGAAGTACTTGGTGAAACACATGTTAAATGTGCTATTGAATTTCCTGGGACAAAAACCTGGACTGGAGGTGGAAATGGGATGAGCAGAGTTGGAATCCCAGCCCTCCGGGCGACGAGGGATGTGACCACAGTGACAGGAAAGGAAGGCATGCCCCACTCCGCCCTCACCAGCTACGTGGCTGTGGTCTAGCTGCCTAACGTCTTTGAGACTTGGTTTCCATACCTACCCAGGATCCTTCTGAAAAGTAAATGGGCAACTCTTGTGTTAGTTTTAATGGAGTGTCTTATCTGAACAGGATGGGCTTTGATGGGGTGACTTGCTCCCCGAGAGGTTTAGAGGGTGGGCTCTGAGTCAGACCCGAGTCCACCTCTGGGCTGTGCCTTTGCCCCTGAGCAAAGGGAGTGACCCTGAGCATGTCACTCCCTTTTCATGCCTCACTTCAGCCTTCTGTAGAATGCGGGGCTTCTCTCCATGAAACCCTCCACAAGGTGCCCGGCGCACCAGACACCCAGGAAGCGTTAGTCGTGCCGCCAGTGTTACACCATCTAAATTATGCTCCAGGTACTTGTCTTCAAACATCGGTTTGATCTTTGAGGTACTTCTTTTCAGAAATAGGAGAACTCATTTAAGAAATTTTCCTAAAATTATTTTTAATGAAGAATAATACATATTAATTACCAAAAAGAAAAGCAGTGAGAACAAGTTGCCTATCTTACCACCACACAAGCAGACCATGGTTAATATTTTATCATAGTCTCTTCATATCGCTTTCTGTGTGTATATCATTTTATGTTACATAATTTATAGTTTGCTTTTTTGCTTAGATGTTTCAGCTGTTTCTTTTTTTAGACTATAATTAGTACTTTTGCCATTAAAAAAAATAAGTCATTTTCCTCACTTCAGATTATTTCCTTCCGATCTCTCCCCGCCAGGGTGCTGGTGAAGCCTTAGCCAGGGACCGTGAGGGCAGTTTCCTCCTGGGTCCTTTGGATCCTCTTTGTCTCCTTGAGCTTTTCTACTTCTCACCTACTAATCCACATCCATCCCTGCCAGTTGATTTAAGAATGCTCACTTGTTTTTTTTAATCAAAACTTATATGCTAATTCCAGAGAGTTATCAGTCTCTGAATGAGTCCAAATTCATTTTTGAATCTCCAGAGATTTTCTGACTTGTTCCAAACACATTATAAATACATTTCTATTTTTCTAGCTCTAGATGTTCCATTTTAATATTGTACTTATCTGTGCATTTGCTGGAAATTTAGGAGGTGTGCTTTCCTTTGTGATAAAGCTTTCTTCAAGATAATTTCTGCAACTATCCCGGGAGGGGGAGAGATTGATTATACCTCCTGAGTTTTATGAGGAGAGAACCTCTGTTGGACTCAGAGATGCCTGGAAGATTCTCCCCAGTCACTTAAAAGTTCCTTTATCTCTGTTTTTTTTTTTCCCCTTTCTCCTCCAGTCTTCCATTTTCCACTAAACCCCACCCAAAGCATGGCAGCTTATGCTCTTGGGCTTTCCTGCATTTGGCCCTCACTGTTTCATTATTACTGTGAGACATCTAGAAAGGGAAATAGGGAAATTTATCGAGCTCCTACTTTGCATCGTTCTAGGCACTTCCCTGAGATATTTAAAATTTAATCTTTACCCCAATCCTCTAACAGAGACATTATCCTCCTGCTTTATTGATCAGTAAACTAAGCCTCAATGGTGTAGGCAGAGGCAAAGTCCAGATGGAGAATCCAGTTGTTCCTGATTCCCGATAAATCCTTGCCCTTCTGGTGCTTTGATTCTTGAATCAATCCTTGGAGTCCTTAAGCCAGTGGGTTCCTCTCTTTGTCCAGCCTGGTGCAGGGGGGTTTCTGCCATTTGCAGCCTCAAGAATCCTAACACGCTGCACGTGTTGAACCTTCCACTAGACTGTGTGCTCCTAGAGATAGCTACTGGGTCCATCCTTACTCTCTGATCCTCAGCAGAAGAAGGAGAGAGAACATTTTCTGAAACGAAAATAAGAATAGATTTGTTAAAAATTGAACAGAATGTTTGAAATCAGGATTATCTTACAAGTATGGGCCATATGGTCCTTTACTATAAAATTCCTTTCAACTTGAAAATTCTATTAGTTATAACCAAGGCATGAATGCACTAAGCCTTGGAAATTCCCATCATGAGGACTTGGGCTTCTTCTCAGAAGATAATTGGCAGTGTGTCCCTGAAGCCCTCTCCAGAGGACATACGTGAACAGCTGGTAAATTAGAAAGAAAGAAGAAAAGAAGGCACAGCGAGTGAAGCTGACTGCCTGGGAGAAGCTTCTGGTATTGAGGAAGGGGGTAGATGAGAGGCCCCCAGATGTTAGTGCTGCATCGTCCATGAATCAGCCAATGCATCCCAGCCAGAATGATTGCTCGACTGCAAGGTATAAAAGTCTACTCACGCAGGAGCAAGTAATGTGGAATTTATGGTTAGAATAAAAGTGTATTCCTTGGATCCTAAATACATTCAGGACAGGCAGGCCTAACCAGGGTGCTCTGGCATCTCCCTCCTCCCTTTCATCTTTGCTGCCAGTCTGCTTTTTTCTGCTCGCTGCAGCCCAGTTTCTCTGATCATTCCTGTGCACATGGTCCTATCATGGTTGGCCCAAAATGGCAGCCCTCAGTCTCATGACCTTCCCAGTTGGTCTCTCAGAGCTGGCTGACTCGGTCTTTGTCGTAGATTACACAGCTTCTCCGAGAAAATTTGATTGGCTAAACTTGAATGGAACCTCCACCCTTTACCCAATGATCTGTGGTCAGTGGGGTCATGTGATTTAAGGAGCTCTCTTCTGGAGAGCTAGAACCTGCTTGAGGAAACATTTCAACAACTTAAACTTGGAGTGACCCTTTGCAAGTAATTAATATTCCCATAAGCATTCTTAACTGTAGAAAATAACTCAACAGCAGTTTATTTAAAAAAAAAATCCAGGTCATTTTGTGTATTTCAAGCATGACCCAAACTACAATAGTCTTGATGTAGGCTGGGTTTTCCAGGGAGACATCTGCTGTGTATGGCGAGGCAGCCTTGAACTTCATGTTTAAGCTTTATCTTGTCTACAGTGGCTTACAAGGCTGTCAGGTGGCAGTATTTTATGCAAATGAGAACTCCCTCATACAAGGTTGTGTATTTTTCTAGTTTAACACGTGTGAATGTTCATGTAATCCTTGAAAGAAAGAAGGTGAAAGAGCTACAGCAAGATAAATGAGACCAGGATCTAGGAGTCGGGGGAGAATGAGCTTCTGTGACGTTAGTTTTGTTACTTTCTACAGAGTGACTTGATTGATAGAACAAAAGTGGGACAAGACAAGATAAAATAAAAATGAGGCTTAAGACTATTAATCAGATTAAAGATCACAGTGTAAGAAGCACCCTGTGAACACGATTGGCTGAGATATAAGAGAACATAAAAATGTCCCTGTGTCCCCTAACAGACAGATGGGTGACATATGGAGAAAATGAGACAACTATGGGAAAATGAGTGAGAGTGATAGAGATGCTTGAAATCACGGGGCTTGGCCCTCTGTGCTCCAAGTAGATACACTGGGTCTCGTCTCTCCCTCCTGGTGTCTTTTGTGGCTGGGCTCGGGTCCATGTGTAGAGAGAAGTGATGCTGAAATCAGAAGGATGAACAATGACCACAGGATGAAGGGTGGAACTCATTAGCTCCTGAGAGAGAATGGAGCACAGAAGCCAACACATCCCTCCATGCCCCCAGTGGAAATAGTTCCCGGCTGAGTGAAGTCCAATTAGAGTCCCCTGGTCTATGAAAGCCAGCAATAAAAATGAGATAGGACCAAACCAAAGAACATGTAATCAGGATGCTTTTGGGTGCAAGTAATGAATTCAAACTGAGTTTAAATAGTGTCTGGGATTTATTTGCATGTGAAGCTGGCAAGTCCAGAGCGGGTGGATTTCAGGGATATTTTAATTTGGCTGTTCTATGTCATCAAGGATATGATTGCTTTCTGTGTGTCCACTCTGGCTTTCCTGCTGTCAGCTTTGTCCTTAGGGGAGAGATGGCCATAGAAGCTCCAGACTTTACAGCCCCCTCTTGCTCCAAGTGCAAGGAGCGAGTGTCTCCCAGCGTGCCCAGATCAGGGACAGGAATCTTCCTTGGAAGCCTCAGAAAATTCTCCTCCCTCCAGGGTGGAACTGGAATTCACCCAAGGAGGATGGTCAGTAGCTGGGCTTACCCTAGGACACTGCCGATGGCTAGTGGGAGGAATGCTTTGAGGCAACCCTAGGCAGTGCTGTCCACCCAGTCCTGGAGAAGTGTGTCACAAGTTCCTTGAGAGTGGGGGCTGTGAGGTCGACCACAGTGGGACACCTAATGGCAGGCTGTAATTCTGGTAGGGAAAGAGCTCACTCCCCATCACTTTGGGGCAAGTGGGAGAGCTTGGCCCCAGGAGCAGAGGTGGCAGTGACGCAGCAGTGGCTCTGCCAGGCTCAGCTGCACACAATTTTGCAGGATGACAAGCAGTCCCAGGAGCAGCAGAAAAAGGCCCCTAAGGAGAGTAATGCATGAACTCTCCTTGACTCCATTGGAGAAAGGGGAGAGGAACAGAGTCATTGTTTTTGGATCCTCTATTGCCCTTCCCAACAGTGGCCTGGTAGACAAGGACCACATCCCATTGCCACTTGTGGTTGTCAGCACAACTTGGATTATGATGCTTCCCAACCTGCCGCCACCCTTACCCTTCACCGAGGAGGAAATGATTCCAGTTCTGGGAAGTGTCTGCCTGCCCTCTGCAGAGGTGCAAAGACCTCATCCAAAGCAAGGGGCTCCAGACTGCTTTGGATCGTTCATCTCCACCGGTAAAGAATTGTTAGGGCACTCTTGATATAGGCGCATAGGCCCACAGGTCTATGAAGTATGACCATGAGCTATTGTACTAATATGTTCTATACAGATATTGAAAAAGATGAGATAAAATCAGTATTAATAAAAGTTGCAATCTTTTCTTCCAACACCCCAGCGGACAACAGAATATCTGTGCAAGTGCCCAGACCAGCTTTGGAGACCACTGTCCCAGAGCCCCGAGACTTGAACAGCCTTGAGAGCAGGGACCATGTTTTTTAAAAAATTATTTTTAGCTGTGGTAAAATATACATACCATAAAATTTATGATCTTAATAATTTGTAAGTGTCCAGTTCAGTGGCATTAAGTGCATTCATATCATTGTACAACCATCACCACCATCCATCTCCAGAACTTTTTCATCTTGCAAAACTGAAACTCTGTATCTGTTAATAATAACTCCCCATTCCCCCTCCCCCAGTCCCTGGCAACCACCATTCTACTTTCCATCTCTGTGAGTTTGACTATTCCAGGTACCTCATATAAGCGGAATCATAGAGCATTTGTCCTTTTGTATTTGACTTATTTCACTTGGCATCATGGCCTCAAGGTTTATCCATGTTGTAGCATGATTCAGAACTTCATTCCTTTTTGTGGCTAATATTCCATCTTACGGATATACTACATTTTGTTTATCCATTCATCCATCAAAGTACATTTGAGTTTCTTCCATCTTTTGGCTTTTGTGAATAATGCTGCTATGAACATGGGTGTACAAATATCTCTTCAAGATCCTGCATTCAGTTCTTTTGGATGTATACCCAGAAGTGGAATTGCTGGATCATGTAATCGCATGCTCAATTTTTTGTGGATCCGCCATATTGTTTTCTACAGTGGCTGCACCGTTTTACCTTCTCACCAGCAGTGTTGAAGTCAGGGACCGTGTTTTACTTAACCTTGTATTCCTACCGCCTAGAACTGTGCCTGCCTTCTGGAGGAGTGCTCAGAAAGTGTCCATGGAGTGAATACACAAGCAAGAGGCAGCACAGCCTCACTGAAATTCTGGTGGGGTCGAGGCAGGTGTGGGAGTGGGGAAGTCTGGACACTGCTGTCAACGGGTAGCTCCACCCAGTGCTGCCCAGTGAGGCCTGGGCTTGGACTCTGAATTATTCGTTTTCCAGCTCAGACACCAAATGGGCTGCTACTCCCTTCTTCAGAGGACTCAGGCTATAACTTTAAAAACTATTTTAGCCCTTGCAGTTGGTTGGCAGGATTGATTCTTCATGTAAAAACAAACAAACAAAAATCATCAGACTTTCTCTTTTCTTCCTTTTCAAAAGAGCACTGTACTCGTCTGGTGCTGTATTCCTCGTTCATTTCAGCCCTCCAATAGAAGCCTGTTTCTTTCACTTAAAAATAGGGCTGTCACCCAATTTGAATTTTAACTGCAAGGTGAGGAGCACAGAGAAACCTTAGCAAATGCAGGATGGAGGGGCCAGGAGACCGAAGCCAGGTAAGAGAAAGAGGGCAGGAAACCTGAGGAGGGAGTGTTTTGTGATCAGCCCTCAGGGAGGAGAAATGGAAACTGAGGTCCATTTCCCCTCAGTGATGGGGCTGGCCAGGAACTCGGGCTGGACAGAGGAGCCAGGAACGAAGTGCCAGGAGGCTGAGAACCTGGGGGCGACATGAGAGGGGGAGAGCACCTTTGCACAGGGAGGTGGCCTCGCCCCATGCCTGGGGTGCCCGGGCACAGGAAGTGGGCAAAGGGGATAGTGCGTGCTGGACACAAATACTGGACAGACATGTCCAGCCGGCTTCACCCTCCTGCTCAGTGAGGGTGCTGCAATTTGTTGGCCCCCCTTGGCCGGTGGAGGTCTCTCAGACAGCTGCTGGGTGGGCCTGGGGGACGCTGGTCCACCAGGTGATGAAGAGGGAACACACCTGGGGAGATCACTCAGGTGTCCTCATGGGCTTCCTGGCAGGGCGTGAGATCACGTCAAATGCAGGATGGAAATGGAATCCTGTTCTCAAGAGGTGTGAGCCTTGCTGAATTATATCCAAACCTATTAATAGAAACCTATGGCCCCAGTGCAGGGAGAATCGTATAATGGGAGAGCAGCTATCTGTTCAACAAACATTTGCTGTGCCTTGCCTCATGGCAGGGATGGGCCTCAGGCAAAGGCTCGAGATATACCCCCTGTTACAAGCTTTGGAGCAGTGGTGGGAGAGAGGAGCTCACCATTAGGGGTCAGTTCCTTTTGCTGGTGCCCAAACAGTGATGCCCAAACAAATAGTGATGCCCGCTTGGGCAAAAGCTGGCAGGCCTACATTCCCCTTCCCTTCATTGGTTTTGAATGCAACAGAAGACAGCCTCATGCTCTCTGGGCATGGGCTTAAAAATGACACCTTGTGGGGGCCGGCCCAGTGGCATAGTGGTTAAGTTGGTGCGCTCCGCTTCAGCGGCCCGGGTTTGCAGGTTTGGATCCCAGGCACGGACCTACGCACTGCTCTTCAAGCCATGCTGTGGTGGCATCCCATATACAAAATAGAGGAAGATGGGCACAGATGTTAGCTCAGGGCTGATCTTCCTCAGCAAAAAGAGGAGGATTGGCAATGGATGTTAGCTCAGAGCCAGTCTTCCTCACAAAAAAACAAACAAACAAAAAACACCTTGGGGGTATTTCCTCTGGCTCCCACTCCCTTGAAGACAGATTGGAATCAGAGAAAAGCTTACAGAGTGGCATTCAGCGTCTCTGTGATCTGCCTGAGTGTCTGACAGTCCTTCTCTCAGAGGCACCCAGGAGAAGGGCACTAACTCTCAGGTGGATGTGGAAAGAGTCCTGGGCTTCTGAGTGATGCCAGGTGCTCTGAATGGTGCTTAACCCAACGTTCCATGAGGATGGATGCTCCGGGCCTTTGGCAAAACACACAGGATTCGTTCCTTATTCCTATATGTGGATGTATTTGTTATTGTGCTAGTGCACGTAACAAACATTTATTGGGATTCTGTCATGACCAAGGCCCTGAGTGGGATGTTGGGAGGACCCAGTGGAGATTCCGATCCCATTGAGAGCAAGACTGGGCACCACCAAAGTGCCTGGGGAACAGAATTCAAGGTCAAGGGCGGGAGTGGCCACTCGATGGAGAGGTCCCTGAGGAATCTGCAGTGAGGTGGCCAGGTAACATCATGGGCAAGTTGGAACTAGGCTCAGCCCTGGTTCTCCTGAGAGCAGAGCCTGAGCAGGAGCTGACCTGGGAGGTGTTCTCTGGGAGTGGGAGTGAGTGAGGACCTCGGGAGTGAAGAGAAAAGGTGGAAAGGCCAAGGCAAAGAGCGCTCTGGGCTTTCCACCTCTGGGCAGCTATTGCTTCGGCAGTGGCCCTGCTCACGATCCTTATGAAGTGCATCTCAGGCCTGTCCCCTGGGGATCCACCAGCCTCCCGACCCCCACTGGCCAAAGTGGCCTGCTGGTGGTCCTGAACAATGCTGGCCAAAGCCTGCACAGAAGGAGCAATGTATGGGGTGGAGGGGACTGGATGGTGCCACAAGAGATGTGTGATTCAGCATCTGAGGACTCCCGTGTGGGCTTGGGTGCAAGGTATGCTTGTAACACCAACCTATTCATTTCCAGATACTGCTAAGAATGTCTAATCCCTGTAAGTCATTCTTTTAGGGTAATACTCCCCAACACCAGTATTCATAACACCCTGTTGTTCATTTCTTCTGTTGGCAGTGGAAAGAGGGGAGGGGAGGAAGGAGGAGAGGGAGGGAGGGAAGGAGAGAGGAAGAAGCAAACACGAGAACCACCACCACCACCAATGAAACCATGCCCCTGCTTTCTTGGAGATTATATTCCTGGGGGGAACAGAGAGACTATAGAAAACAGTAATACATGCATGTGTTGGGGTAAGAAGTAACATGAAATATGGTAAGGGGCTCGCAGGAGGCGTTTGGACAGGGAAGGTCCCTTGGGAAGATGGCATCTGAGTTGGGACCAGAGTAAAGTGAAGGAGAGAGCTGAGCAGACATATAGGGATGGGAGGCCAGGGCGAATGTGATCAGCAAGTCGCAATCGCAAGTAAATACTCACAGAATTATCTGGGTGAGGTTCCTCCACCCGCCAAATCTTTTAGAACATTCCATGACGGCAGGGGCTGTGCTGTCTTGTTCTCAGCCATAGTCTTAGCCATAGTCAAAACCACAGTCTCAGCCTTGTCTTAGCCTGGTGCCCAGCACTTAGTATTGTTTATTGAATGAATGAATAAGAGAACTTGCCTCCTTTTTGCAAGGTGCACTTACTCTGGTAAACATCCTGCATTCCTGCTGCATGCCAAGCCCAAAGCTACGCAGTAGCTAGAGTACATGCTAAAGAAGCTGGCTCCGACCCGAGGCTTGCTTTCCTAGTTTACTGGGGACTTCATAGGATCATGGATCTCAGAGGTCAGGGAGAGTGGTCAGGGGCCCATGTAAGAGGTTCTGCACTACCGTCTGAGTCCTGGCTCCACCGCTTACCAGCGGGAGCCTCACCTCGTCATCTATCCAGGAACCATGATTGCCCCTTCGCGCTCATAGGGTGCCTTGGGAAATAAACAAGGCATTGCGCAAGATGGTGCTTAGGGAAGAGCGGAGAGTGGTAAGAGGGAGAGGTGTCATTATTGGAACTGCCAGAGAGCTGACCCCTGTTTCCCACTTGCCTGCTCCCTCCATTCATCTGGAGATTCTGATCCAGGGGCTGGTGGGGCCTGGAGGTATGTGGTTTTAGAAACACCCAGTGATTCTGTGGCACAGGTAGGTTTGGTGACCCTGGGCTAGTCCTCCCTGCCATGGTCAAAGCAGGGGTCTCCTCTCTGGCCCAGCCCAGCCCACGGCTACACGGAGTGTGCTCACTGCCTCACCAGAGGGTCTTATTTCAGGGGGCCACATACTTTTTCTGTCAAGGGCCAAAGAGTAAATATTTTAGGCTTTGGGGGCCATACAATCTGTGTTGCGATGACTCAACTCTGCCATCCTATGAAGGGCGAAGACACAATAGATGTACACAAAAGGAGGTGGCCATGTGCCAATAAAACTTTATTTACAAAAACAGGCTGTGGGCCACATTTGGTCAGCAGGCCGTAATTTGCAGTTCTCTGGTCTTATTAATGGCAGCTGAGGTAGCTAGAAAATTCTTACTTATGTTTATATGCAATGACCTAAAAAAGTAAATTGTACTGGGCTATTTTACTTTCAGAAAACGCACATGAAATATTACACAGCTTCATTTGTGGATGTGTTTGCGTGCGCGCGTGTGTGTGTGTGTCTGCACAAACAAACATTTACATGGAACTGGTTTTATAATGTTTGGGAAATCAGGAATCTGCCCTACCAGTGTTGGTCTTGGTGTGTGAAGATGACCCAACTGGCCACATGTGTTCCCTCCATAATGTGGGAGAGAATCTCAGGGTATCACCTTGGTACCAAGTAAGTGGATCCTCTGGGGGCTCAAGGAAAGCCCCTCCTCTGACCAGGACAGGACCACCTGGTGCAGGACATGAGCCTGGCTGACAGACGGGTGCACGTAGAAGGCATTCTCTTTCAACAAGTGCCATCTGTGGCCTAGGAGCTAGGCCTCATCCACCAGGTGCCTGCCACTCTGCACTGAGGGTGAGGGTCTGGTGCCACTCAAGGGCCCCCCACCTGCTGTCCCAGGGAGGGAGGGGTCCAGGTTGGGCGAGTCCAGGAGGTTGGTGGTGGCTGCACTATTGGCTGGTGCTTGTCCTGCAGTTTCCTCTGAGGCTTGAGTATTTTACTGACAAATATTGGATTCCAGGAATTTGTTCAACACACTCATTGAAAAATTAACTCATACAAGCAAGGAGACACGGCCAAGAGTGACAGTGAACACCTCTGCGAGAAGTAAATATGGAGAGAGTGGGGTGTCCACGCTCAGGCCAGAGCAGTAGGTCCCTGCCCTTCACTGCCCACAACCCAGCTGGTGTCCGTTTTTCCTGGGAGGGCAGTGACAGGTGGCCGACACTCTAGGTTTTCGTCTTGGGTAAAATTGCCGCAGGATGTAAACAGCAAATTGAGTTTGATGTGTCCTTAAAATTCCAACCATAATCTTCACCTCTACTCCTGCTCGACAAAATATAGACTTTAAAATCAAACATAGTTTCTAACAAAGTCATTGGGTTTCTTTATGCAAAATCAACTCAGACATTGGAGGGAAAATATGAAAATACCATTTGTTGTCTTCCGATACCTCGTTCCTCTCATGAGTCTGAAGGAGGGATATATGATTTCCCCCTAATTGTGGGTTGCTTTGGTTTTCAGAGCATTAGAAGTGGCTTTGAATATGTAATCAGAGTAGCTGGCAGAGCGGAACACCCAGTGAGCGCTAAATAAATGATTATTGATTGCTTGCAGAAGGAGGGAAAGGGAGTCATGTGGATGGATGCGGTGAGACGGCTCATGCCTTGCTCTCTTTTTCTCCTTGGTTTCGCCACTTCTCCTTGGAAAGCTGGGAGAAATATCACATTATCATAGTTTCCAAACATTGTATAAAGAAGAAGAAAAAGGTTCTATTTACAGAAGAGAAAAAGGTATACATATAAGAAAAGACAGCTGATGCCTTTGCATTTCATTCATCCATTGAACAAATATTTACTGAGCACCTATAACGGATCGCTGAAATGGTTACCCCTTTCTACGCATCGATGCTATAACCCAACAGAGCTGAATGATTTATAAGGGAATGGAATTCATCAAGCAAACTTGTATTCGCCTCCTAACCCGGTTAAAAGGTACAGGTTCCCACAATCAGCTGTATTATTCCCGGTCCTCTTGTTCTAGAACCCCAGCATGTGGCGACTAAGAGGTGGAGAGATACACCGCATCGGTTCTATGTCTGACGGCCCTGTGAATTTCACACAGCTGTTTTAAAAGGATGATTGTTTAGACGCACTCACAGCCAGCACTGTGCCTCTGAGAGAACTTCAGCTCCCACCTGATGAGTGGAGCACCCATAAATAAAAATATCATTTCCCCCGAAAGGGAAACCAAATTATGAATTCAAAAATTCATAGTCATCTGTTTTTATTGTTGCCTAATGCTTTTTAGATCTGTGCAGGCCCTGCAGAAAATCAACTCTGAAACTCTGCATAATTAGGACATGTTTCATAGTCGTAAATGCTAATCCCATTGGAGAACAGATTAAGAATTCACAGGCATGAATTTCTGGCATCAGGTACCTGCAGTTCCTTTTCTTTTTGAATAATTCATTATTTAAATACTTCACTGCATATCCTATACAGCCCTGCATATTGTATCGGGGCAAGGGAGAAATAAGAGGTTAATTTCACATATATCTCAACACTAAACAAATCCAAAGCCCATTTAAGTTGATTTGGTGTCATTGGATTGCAATCGCTAACAAAGTTGTAGTTTTCGTTAGTCACTCCAGGGACCAATTTAAGGAAATTAAATAGGATCTTCTGCAAGACATTAATAAGGTCAGAGATCTAACTTTTATAGTTGACTGAGTTATTTGGTTTAAGAAAAAAACAGCAAAGAATTTAGGTAGTTGTTTTCCATCAAGAGTGATGATTATTCGCAGTAAATACGGCTTCAGTTAATGCTTTCCCATTCTTGGCTGTGAATGCTTTATGACCAAATATATGAACAGAAAGTGAAAAGTGAAGCCCTACAGTTGACTTTTGTCCATGCAGTGCCAGCCATGGGGGTTCAGCAGAACACCGGTTATTTTTCAAGACTCAGTGCCATATCCTTTCTTCTGTGAGAGCTTCTCAGGGTCTCTGTCCATCACTTTGGTGCACACCTCCCTCACAGGAAGCACTCACTGCACTGAGCAGTGAACTCTTGGTGGAAGCAGAGTGTCCCTTTCATCTGTGTGTCTCTGGTGCCTGTACAATGCCTGGGACGCAGAAGCACTTCACTTCTGTTTGTTTAATAAATAACGAATTTTCAAGGACTAGCCCAAACTCTGTTGGTTGCCAGTGACAGAAACTCAACTCAAATAGCTTAAGCCTAAAGGAGAAAGTAGTATAAAGATACTAGAGTCTCCCATTGAACCCAAAGGCAGGACCCAGGGCTCCAGAACCATCAGGATGCTCCCATTTCTGGCCTCTGCCTCTCTCTGTGATGGCTGCCGTTTCTACCAGCAGTGCCTGACGTGCTGTCTCATGGCCTCAGTTACAGGACCAAGATTCTCCCAGATGGACTCTCATTGGCTCCGTTTGAGCTGGGTGCCCCCCCGAGTCAATCACCTGAGGTCAGAGGCAAGGTGTTCTTATAAGACAGGCCAGCTGCCCTGTGGTGGAGGTGGAGGTAGAACAGGGCTCTGGGCAGACTGAAGACTATTCGGTGTCTTTGGGCAACATGGGTGCATGAGATGGCATTGTGTTGCCTGATGCCATTTTCTTGTGGCAGTAGACGTGATGGTAAATGTGACTGACTGTTTATCCTTTGGGTGAGGACTAGCTCAATTTGGGCTTGTGCCTGGCACTTCCTCCTTCCGCTATTTTTTGGCATCTGGCGTTAAAAACCCGCGTTTGAATAGTTTTTTAAATATACAGTTGAAAATTTCACACACACTGACTACCTAAAACAATGTTCACACCCCTCTGCTCAGGGGATGCTGTCTCCATTTTGTATCTGAGGAAATCAAGGCTGGCCACCTGCCCCAGTTCTGGGCACCGCTGCGTGGAGAGCGAGTCCTGGACTTCAGGTCTCATGACATCCAATTCAGTTCCTGTTCCTCCTTAACAAATCTTCCTTCTTTGTTATTAAAACAATGTATATGGTAATTTCCTACTTCAAAAGTCTTTGCCCTTTGGGGGTGACTACAGCTGGTGTCTATCAAGCACCTACCCAGGGCCAGGCTGTCCCAAGCACTTTACATGTCCAACTCCTTCAGTCTTCACAGGAGCCCAAGGAGGAAGGCACGATTGTTATCCTATTAAACAGATGGAGAAACTGAGGCAACAGTAGATTTGCAGTTGGTCTGAGGTTGCAGGGCCGGTGCTGTGAGCGCCAGAGGGAACTGAGTCTTCTGACTTAGAGATTGTATTTCAAGACGGTGCAGTGACTGTGGAGCTGGTGGTGCTGCTGGGAGTGAGAAGAACTGGTTCCAAGGCTGAAAGGAGGGACATGAGCCCCCCCAGTCCTCCTCAGCAACCCAGACAGGAGGAGGCTTCGATCTGAAGAGGGTCCACCGCCTTTCCTGGGGAGGGCCTACCCTGGTGGGTGAGCTGCTCTCTGCTACATCCACGGGTGTCTGGATTGTGGATTTTACATTCCAGGCTGTCAGAACAGCCAGGGGGCTTGTTGATAAAGGAACTGATCTGAGGGGAGGGGGATTGTCCATAATCACATGCTAGTTCGTTTGGGGGCCCATCCCCGGCTGTGCTCTTTCCAGCCCCCTGACCTCTCTACCAAGCTTCCCTCCTTCTGGGCCTCTGTTTCTTCCTCCATATGAGGAGGAATCAAATCTGACAATCCTGAGGTTTCCATCCAGTCCTATTACTGGTCACATTTCTGCTTTTTCTTGTGGCCCCACTGGCTGGTTGAAGCCCAGCCACTGCCTGTGGTCACGTGAGAGAGAAAAGCCACCTAAAGCCTTGATGATCTTTGGAGCCTCCGTAGCCACTGCAGGCTGATGCTGCCTGTGACAAGTGGCTCTCACCAGTGGCCAGTCAACTTCAGCAAACCTCTCATTGCTGGTCTCAAGGCAGTTGGATGGGCAGTCTGGTGGCCTCTATGTTGCCCAGGGTCCTTTGGTGTGCTGTGGTGATAGGCAAGACTTTATTATTTTTTATTAGGCCTGCAGGAGCTGCTGGATGGGGACAGATGGGCACCAGCAGGGGCTGGTTCAAACGGCGGCTGTGAGGACACAGGGAATGGTCTTCATGGCTCCCAAAGAGCCAAGTGACTGCTCCCTTCCTCTGCTGTGCTTGTTTAATTTTAATTTGTTATTGCTCGATTTTTTTCCCTGGCTGTCTTTATCAGGGAGGTTCCAAATCTAAGATGGCCCCCCATGGGGTAGCCCACTGGGGAGTATCCAGCATGCCTCTCTGGCTTCAGTCTTGGTTGTGTTGGCATCTCCGTGGGAACCATGGCTGCCATCAGTTGGGTCTTGGCATTCTCACTACATCCTTGGGAGAACCACAGGCAGAACGCAACAGTGTTCTGTTTAAGGTACAGGGAGCTCCACTTCACCGTGTGATCTTGGGCCGGCATTTAATCTCTATGGGTCTGTCGTCTTAACACTCAGATAAGAATGTTGGCCCACAGTATCTCTGAAGTCTTTTCCATCTCCTATCCTGTTTTCATTCTCAGCTTCAACATTTCCATTGCCTCCAAAGGGTGAAGTTGAGCATTCCACCGCCCAAGTCCTAGCCCCACTGATGTGATTTGCGAAGCTCCTGCCAACAGCAAGAAGGGCGTGGCTCTGGGCCAGAGACTGACGCTCTGTTTTCAGGAAGGTCATTTGGAGTCACTTCTTCATTTAGCCTCCGTCATGGCTTTCCCCCTGGGGAGGGAGAATTATTCAACAGAGCATCTTTGCCAAAAGCCTAGAGGGAGTCCCCCTCAGAGAGAAGTTCTGTGTGTGGACTCGGAACACAGCCGTAGTGCTCGTCATCTGCTCTCTCTTGGCCCAGGCCCTTGATCAAGGCTTGTAATTTCCACCTCTAAATTACTGGGTTAACAGAAATGGTACCAAAACATGAAATGAAATGAAAAGGAGTATATCATGCATCTGCATTTCTAAATGATTCGAAATTCAGAATCCAATAATTTTGAGCATCATGTAAATCTCCACTATGTGATATGTATAGAGAAAGCAGTGCACAAAGTAATTTGGGAAGAAAATATACAACTATACTTTGGAAATGATGCCTTATGTGGCTCTGTTACATGCTGTTTTCTCACAATTTCGCTCACCTGATCCTCCCAACAACCCTGTGAGTGGCAGGTATTATTATCCCAATTTTCCTCATGGGGAAACTGAGGCTCAAGGTGGTGAGGGGACTTCCCATGGCTGACTCAGGACCAGAGCCCTCGTCTAAGCCAGTGCACTCCCCCTATCCTGACTGGCACACAGGGCTCTGTTTTCTAACGCCCGCATGCAGCCATCCCTTGTTCTCTTTTCCACTTGAATGTGTTTCTTATCTTCTCCAGGCCTGAGGTCACTCTTTGTGTCAGTTGGAGTCTGCACTTGTTCCTTTCAGTCCTGGCAAGAAAAAGCAGGAATTCTAAAAAGCAGCAATTATCACTGTTGGTTCCTTTGTATGGTGCCCTGTAAATAATTTATTTGGATCTGAGGGGCCTGAGACTGAAAACATATTGAATCTCACTGTAACCGGGCAGATTCTGCGTTCTGAACTTGAATGCAGCGGGAAAGAGAAATGTGTCTTTGAAATCAGAGAAGACTTCCAGTGACCCGAGAACTCAGGTGGAAGCGCTGGAGACAGGTGGACAGCAGCAAGAAGGAGTGTTTTCATGGCATGTAAAGGTCACCGCGAGGTTTCTGCATACACATCCCGCACGCTCTGCAGCTGGGATCTGGGACCAACTAGTTCTGGGCTTGGAAGACATCAGGAGAGGTCCCAGCTGGGGCACTCACCAAGTCCCTCCTGCTGCACTCGATACCTGGATTAAACAAAGAAAATTGTGTTTGCCAGGCTTGCTAGCTGAAGTCACAAGATTCCGGGTATCATGCAGCGTTCTGGAATTCCTACCAAAACTTATCAGAAAGGGTATGCTGCCCGCCACGTGGAAACGGCTGCACACCGGACTTTTCAGATCAAAACATTTAGTACAGAGTTGAAAAACCATGTGATGGTCATGGATTTCGTGAAGAGTAAGTGGTTTCCCTCCCAGAGAAGAGCTAAAGTTTGTATCATCCATATGTATCAAGGCCTGAAGACAGCTGAGCAGACAGCCAGCAGATATGAGGTATGGCTGAATTTAGGCGGGGAGCAGTGGGCACGCACCTAATTCAGAGAAACGGATCGTTGATCATCAGACAGCTAGTTCAGATGTTCTATCTGGTCTAATAAATTAATCATCTGTTTATAGTTTTTCCCAAGCGATTTGGGAAATACTCTCTTATCTCTTAATTTATTTCAGTTTTTGAAATGTGGGGAGGAGGGAAGCATCTATCAATGTAATTTACGCATGACACACGTCTGCATTTACAAACATTTAGTAGTGTTCCAAAGAGTTGGATAATTTGTATCCGCGTTTGGAAACTGCAGTAAATTTCTGAGTTAAATATTCTTAGCTCTGTAAGTTTGCAATCATCTGTCTTTAAAAATAGATTCCTGTCTGCTTCCTGATGTGTTATGCAAGAGACTATCTCTGACTTACCTTGATGGAGTTAAAATAGAATGATTTAAGTTAGGTCAGTAAGAATGGTCTTTTGTTTTTTGAAGGTGAGCTCTAATTTTCAGCAGAAACTACTTTTGTGGGGGAAAAAAAAAGGAGAACTTCGGAGATTTAGAACGTCCAAGTGAGATAAACACATTACTCTGAAACATATTTGTATTCTGCAAGTACTATAAGCCGCAAGTAGTTATCTTTCAGAAAGTAAACACGCATGAAATCTGATCGGCTCTTTATTGTACATGGAATAAATTATGAATGACGTTGTAATCGACTCCCATATAGCTCACTTACCCATCTCTTTTGATAAATGTTACATGCAAATTGCTAATGTTTTATGAAAAGGTAGCCTTTCTGAGTATTGATACTGTTATTAGGAAAGGCTTCCATGAATGCTGGCAAAAACTCCAGATCTTTTGTTCCCCACACTGGGCTTCCTTGTTTTAGGGCAATGTGAGAACCTGTTCTGCAGGGTTCAAGGCTGGCTTCTTTGGGTTCCAGCCCTGGATTGTGAATTTCCATGTTCACAACAGAGATATAAAGGCCACAGGAATAATGGTGTTAATTAAATTCAGTAATAGTTTTTCATCAGTTCATTGCCCAATCAACCAGAGCAAAAGGTGTGCAATTAGAATATAATTGAAAGAAACCAGAGATGTTATTATTCACAAGTAATTAATCAGATGGGGACAGAATTTTAACATTGTGTAATTTTCACTGAGGTTATTTTTCAGTCCTCCAGAGAGAGAGAAACTTCTTGAATTATATCTTCTTGCATTTTACAAAAGTCTTCATGGCTCCATTTTAAACCCTAAATGGCGAAGAGCAGCTTTTGCAACCCCGTTTTTTTTGTATGCATAAAACTTCATTTATTTCTATAGCAACACTGATGATAATACTGTGGAAAAGTGCAGCTTTGCAGGAGATCGTAAAAACCATCAAGTATACTGACAATCACAGCTGCAACATTTTTTTTTTGTGCTCCCCTCTACCCCATCCATTACCAGTTACAGCCAACAGTTGAGGTCCTGTGCCTGCTCCTTAAATGTAACCCAGAATCTAAAGTCTTCTGTTGAAATGAGTCCGAGACCCCTCCCACAGCAATCAGGCTGGTCTGCTGCACAGTCCTCACAGCGTCTGTGATTTGAGATGTGGTCCAGGCAAGGCTTGCTGTCTCGCTCAAGGGCAGGCCACATTTGAAAACTATCAGATGGGATCTGCGCCTCCTGTCTCCCTGAACTCCGAGCTCTGTTCTTTTCATAGCAAACATTTCAGAATGGAACATATTCCACATCCATTGGACTGTTTTTCATATTATCCCCACTGGGGCATGTCAGTACCGTTTAGATTAGGAAACCCAGGAAGAAGGCAATTCCTTGCTCAATTTCCAAGCTGAACTGATGAGAAAGCACAATTAACAGCCTCTGGGTCCTGTTAGACTTGGCCCAGTGACCCCTTCTCTCTTGCAGGCTCCAAGGCCATTGGTTAACTTGCCGGGGTCTTGACCATAAAGTACCCAATGGGGTGAAAAATGAGCGAGGTCGCTGGAATGAACTCTCAATGCACAAAGTTGCTAGATTAAAGAAACTGGCTGTTTCTCCAGTAAAAGTGAGTTTGGGAGATTTTATTTCCGCAAAAACTTTATGGATTCCAAGTCCTTCCCATGAGGACCCACGAATCTGCTACTGAGTTGAGTTTGAGGTTTAAGACTGGGCATTTTTCTAAACTATGGCCTTAGTCCTGAGCTGTGTTAACACTTGGAGATGCTGCCTCTCATCTGGGACAAAAAGTGACCCAACGTAACTCTGGCCCAGTGACGGTCCAGCCACACTCATTCCCTTACTTAAACTGCCTTTTAATAGGAATGACAAGCAGACCTGTTGTGCTGAAAGCTAACTAGGATTGGAAGCAGAAGGTGGTGAGGATGCTAAAGATCCTTGTCTTCCTGTCTGCAAAGCCTTGATCCCTGCTGACTCCAAAAGGCCCAAAACTATTAAAAGCACAGTATGTTAAAGCCATTTCTCCCCGTGCACACACATTTGATAAATTTCAGACGTCAAAATAGCCATAAGTGGGCAGTGGGACGGACCTATATTTGAGTTCCGGCCGCTGTCATTGCAAGCGTGGACGTATTACGAGATTCCCTACGAGGCAGAGCATGGATCGTTTCACCAACTTTAGGAAGGGGAACCATGTAGAATTCTGAGATGCCTTTCATCTCCCAGAGTTTGAATGTGAGTCAGCATCCCCTAATTGATTATTGAGACCTTTCCGATGATAGGTGCTGGCTGGGGGCATGTAAGCCAAAGCTTTCCCACCGTCTTCCTATAGGTGACAGTTTCTAATATATTTAATCATTAGCTGAACCAGGGAAAGTGTCTGTATTTGGTAATTGCCATTTGGCCATGCTTCTCAATATTTCCCAAAACCTCTGTCATTTCCATCTTCCCTTCCTACTCATCCTATTTTTTGGATTTGGCTAGTGGTACTCCATTCTGGCTGAATGTAAGAATCATGGCAAACTTAAAAAATTTTTTTTTTGATATACAAATAATTGCACATATTTAATATATACATTTTGATGAGTTTGGACATATGCATATACCTGTGATACCATCACCACAATCAATGTACTAAACATATCCATCACCTCCAAAGATTTCCTTGTGTTCTTTTGTGTGTTCCTTTTTTATTTGTTTGTTTTTTGGTAGCAAGAACACGTAACATGAGATCCACCCTCTTCACATACTTTAAAGTGCACAATACCATATTGTTAGCTGTAGGCACTGTGTTGTACAGCAGAGCTCTAGAACTTACTCATCTTGCAAAACTGAAGCTTTATACCCATTGAGCAACAACTCTCCATTCTCCTCCCCCAGCCCCTGGTAACCAACATTCTATTTTCTGCTTCCATGAATTTGAATAGTTTAGATACATCCTATAAGTGGAATCATGCAGTTTTTGTCCTGTGACTGGCTTATTTCACTTAGCATAATATTCTCTAGTTTCATCCATGTTGTTGCAAATGGTAGGATTTCCTTCTTTTTAAAGGCTGAGTAATACTCCATTGTATGTGTATGTTACATGTTCTTTATCCATTCATCTACCGATGGTGAACTTTTAAAAACTACACATGCCTGTGGCCTGGCCTAGGCCACTGTGAGCCAGAGCAGGTGTTGGATGAAAGGGTGTTTTCCTTTAGAGAGCATTGACCTTTGTTCTGGCATGAGGTTAAGTTACTTGAAAACAGTTTCATTCTTTGAAGGCTTACTTCTCAGCCGACTTCAGACTAGGGCAGTGGTTCTCAACCAGGGATAATTTTACCCCCAGGGCATGTTTGGTAACGTCCGGAGACATTTTTGGCTGTGATAACTCGGGGAAGATGCTACTGGTACCTACTGGATAGAGGCCAGAGATGCTGCTAAATATTCTACAGTGCCCAGGACAGTTCCCTGCCCCCAACAATGAAGAATTACCCAGCCTGAAATGTCCATAGTGTGGAGGCTGAGAAACCCTGATCTAGGGCTAATTTAGTCCCGCTATCAGCACATGACCCCATGAGAACTCCACTTGATGCCCCATGTATGTGAGATCTTTTCCCAGGGCCAGTGGGAACATGAACTGTTTCCAGCTCCAGGTGAGGTCCCAAAAGTGTTCAACTTACTATTTTCTGGTAGTTCTTTTCCTGGTTTCAGGCAGGTTTCCCTTAAGTATGTGCAAATCAGTATTCAGCCAAAGACTCGAGGGTCTCCCTACATGTTGCTAGAACTTTCCTTCCTTGCAGTTCTCTCCTCTTCAGTATTTGGCCCCACAAGTTCTAGTCACCTTGGCCTCTCTGAATCCTGGTCTCTGCCTTCTCAACTCAGTGAGACCCTGGGCTCAGGGGAGCTCCCTGAACTGCGCCTGGAAACAGCCTCCAGGTGGACGCAATTGTAGGGCTCGCCTCTCTCGTCTTCCCTCCCTGCAGGATCATGGCCCCACACTGCTTGTTGTCCGGTGTCTGGAAACCATTGTTTCATAGCTTTTGTCTGGTTACGCTGTCACGGCTGGAAGTAGAAGTCTCCCCAGGTGGTTTTGAAGTCCCGCCAGAGCTGAGAAACGCCCCTTTGGGCTTTGGTGAATGTTTGCAAGTGGTGAGCCCTTAGGTCTTATGAAATAAAAGTGCTCAAGTTTCAAGTGCTTAGGCTTCAAGATAGCTGAATATCAGAGAATAAAGAAGTCACCGAGACCAAACAGGAGGTAAACAAACATTCCCTTTCTTCTCACAGTTATCAAAAGGTGCAAAGCAATTTTACCTGTTTCCAAACTAAGCTGAAGAGGTTTAGCCAGATCCGAGTCTTCAGAGTCTCATTTCTCTTCCTCAAATCTTGGCCCCCAAGCTATGCTTTTCCCGGAATATGCCGGTGGTTCTGGCTACAGTGAAGGCACTAAGTCCTCCTGAGTGAGGAGGGTTGAGAAACGGCCTTTCCACAAAATGCAAAAAATATTTCAATTAGCTTTGCCACCCCACGAACAGGTCAGGAACCCCTGCCTCATGCCCGGAGCCTGCCTCCTGCCTGAGAGTGTGCTTGGTGTTCCTCCTGGAAGCCTCAGCCACTTATCGCCCTTGACAATGGCTGGTAGCCAAGTGCGGGAGGAGGGAAATCCAAGAGGCAAAAGATGAAACGACCACTCTTGGGTCTCAATGCTGCCCACTCTCCATATTCTTCCAGCCCCTCTCTGCACCTGCCAATGGGAGGCTGGCTATCAGAGGGCCGGGTCCTGAAGAGCAAGGGGTCAGAGGTCTGAAATTAGTTTTGCTGCGTCAGGAGGCACATCTGGTGACTGAGGTTTTCAAGTTAACTGCACTGTGAATTCTATTATAGGCTACACGACTTGATCCGGGACGTTTTCAGCCAAGGCTCGTTAGATCTATCTGACATCATTTTGGCCAACGTCTATCAGGAAATTGGATGGCAGGGGGTGGAGGGGGACCATGTCTACATTTCAGCCAAACCAAGGGAGGGGAGACGGCCGATGAAATGTGGTAGTGTGCTTAAGAGCGAGGGCACTGGATTAGACTTTATGGGGTCTTGCTGGCTGAGTGACCTTGGCAAGTTTCTTGACCTCATTGAGCCTCAGTTTCCTTATCTGTGTTCATGAGAACCATGAAAATATAGGGTTGTTGGGAGGATTAAGGGAGATAATCTGTATAAAGGGCTGAGCCTCGGGCCTGGCATGGAGACAGCATTCCATGAAAGTGAGTCGTCATTGGTGCTCAAGTTCCAATATACCTTTTTGTGTTGTCCCCAACCCTGCCACAGAGCCATGGCCGGAAGGTGGCCCATGCTCATTGTCACCAGCACTTTAAGGACGCTGTCTCTGTACAAGCTGTCCTGTTTAGATTGGAGTGAACACTTCCTTCCCTCCTTCCCCACACTCAAAGTGCCAGGTGACAGGGACTTAGGACCTTCTATACTTGGCTTGGAGTAATCCCCATTAGGAACTCAGGGATTAGTCACCAACCTGGCCCTGGGCTAAATGCACAGTTTGCACCCAGAGCCCACCCCATCCTGTGGTCAACTGCAAATTCCATCTTTGACAAGAGACTATTCAGAATGACTTCTTACACATCTGCATCCTGCCTGATAAAGACAGGGTTGAGGCAGGAAGTATTAAGAGGGCATTTTTCATGTGAGATGCACCCTCCATTAGAAGACCTGTAAGGATCTAAATGGGGTTTTACCATCTCCTAAAGGATCGAATGGCCCTCATGCTTAAGTGTCCTTTAGAAGTGTCAGGAGAACTTTCTAAGAATGCAGACCCGTGGGATCTGAGAAGGGTGGGGTCCAGAAATCTATGTTTGTAACATGAAAGCTATGTCATTCTGATGTAGCTCTGAACAGCTGATCTGGAATTTCCAGACCAATATTTCCACATGAGCCCGAGAGAAAATGACAAAGGAGGCTGTGTGACTTTCCTGTGTTAAGAAAGCCAGTGTGGGGGCCGCCCTGGTGGCGCAAGCAGTTAAGTGCACGCACTCCGCTTTGGCGGCCCTGGGTTCGCAGGTTCGGATCCTGGGCGCACACCGTCGCACCGCTTGTCAGGCCATGCTGTGGCGGCATCCCATATAAAGTAGAGGAGGATTGGCATGGATGTTAGCCCAGGGCCAGTCTTCCTCAGCAAAAAGAGGAGGATTGGCAGATGTTAACTCAGGGCTGATCTTCCTCACAAAAAAAAAAAGAAAGCCCCCATGGGAGTGGGGGAGGAGAGGTAGGATCAGGGAGGAGAGTGGCAGGGCCAGACCACTGTGTGCAAGGAGAGGGGGAGACGGCGACTGAACAAAAGGGACTGGTGTTGATCCTTGAATTGCCCCATTGATGCTCACCACAGCTGTGTGAGGCACATGAATCCTATTCTTCCAAAGAGAAAATTCTGCAAGGCCCGGAGAGATGCTGCAGGCTGCCCAGGGGCACAGTTAGGAGTGGCAGAAGGAGGACCCACCTTAGTTATGTCCTCCTCTGAGGTTGTGCTTCTCGTGTGGTGCTGGGGGAGAGGAGTGGGAAGCAGCATTTGTCCTGACAGCCACAGCTGGGAACCCAGGGGACTTCAGAGTTGACTGTGGGGAAAGTCCACTCTGCCAGAATCAAGCGGCAAGAGGCAGTTTCAGAACCCCCCTGACTTCTGCTGCTTCGGGCATCATCCCTTCCCATGGCTCTTTTACTCAGCACCTGCTTCCGGCTCTTAGGTCCCACCTGTGTTCTCACTACCCCTCTGTTTCTGCTGTCCCAGGTTCTCTTCCTTATTTAGTGGAAAAGATGGATCAAAGAGGAAATATTGGGCTGGCTTATTTAAAAAGAATGTGTATGAAGGACCTACTGTGTGCCAGGAACTGTGTTAGGTGTTGGGGACGCAGAGGTCCAAAAGGCAGTGGTCTTGGTCCTGCTCATCATCCAGTGGAGGAAGCAGCCACTCCATTGACTGCCAAGTCAGGGTGTCTACCCTGAGCCGTAGACCCAGAGAACCCAGCAAGACTGCACAGGGAAGGAGACATCTGGGCGTGGAAGACTGGGAGTTCCTTCCCCATGAATCTTCCTTCATGGAAGATTGGGAGTTTTCCATGTTTAGCAGGGAGAGTGAGAACATGGGGCAAAGAATGAGGACATCTCTGGCAGAAGGAATGACGAGTTCTGGACGGTGGCACAGGAAGGGAGAACCTAAACAGAACCCCGTTGTCTCTAGAATTGCAGCTAGAATTTGCAGGGCAAAGTTCCTGAGAGGAGGGAGCCAGGCAGAGAAAGGGCGCCAGAAGTTTGCTCCAGATTCCCTTGAGTCTGTGGCTGGAAACCAGTCTGTGCTGTGAAGCTCCATGAGGCCAAGCAAACAACTGGCAAGAAAAGAACTGTTACTGGGAAGCTATAGGAGGAACAATTCTCAGAACTCACTCAAGGCTGCGGATCATTCAAGTTCCCACCATCCAGAATATAGAGACCTCATTGAACATAGGATGAATTCAGTAGAGATTCCACGAGGGGCATGCCTGGAAAGTATGGCTAAACTAGCCCTAGAGTAAAGGTTACTCTAGACCCATCCTATAACAACTTTAAAAACAATTCTTTTTTTTTTTTTTAAATTTAATTAATTAATTAATTAATTTCCCCAAAGCCCCAGTAGATAGTTGTATGTCATAGTGGCACATCCTTCTAGTTGCTGCATGTGGGACGCGGCCTCAGCATGGCCGGAGAAGTGGTGCATCAGTGCGCGCCCGGAATCCGAACCCGGGCCACCAGCAGCAGAGCGCGCACTTAACCGCTAAGCCATGGGGCCGGCCTTAAAAACAATTCTTGAGAGAATTAAGTTGTTCCATAAGTAGTTTAACTGCCTGCCTGAACAAAGTTCAACATTCCTTAAGAGATTACAACAAAATCCAGCAAGCAATAATATAAAATTAAAAATATCTGGCATCCAGACAAAGTTCACTAGACATTCAAAGAAGCAGGAAAATATGACTCTTAATCAAGAGAAATTATGGTTAATAGAAATAGATCTATGAATGACAGAGATAATGAAATTAGCAAGCAAGGAACTTTTATTTATTTATTTTTTTGTAAGGAAGATCAGCCCTGAGCTAACATCCACGCCAATCCTCCTCTTTTTTTGCTGAGGAAGACTGGCCCTGGGCTCAAATCCATGCCCATCTTCCTCCACTTTATATGGGATGCCGCTACAGCATGGCCTAACAAGCGGTGCATCGGTGTGCCCCTGGGATCCGAACCTGGGCCGCCAGCAGCGGAGAGTGAGCACTTAACCGCTATACCACGGGGCCGGCCCCACAAGGAACTTTTAAAAAAGCTACTGTACACATTATAAATATATTGTTTTCCCTTTAAATTCAAGGATTTAAGGATAATGAGGAGAGAAGCAGTTGATATAGAAAATGAACCAAATAGAACTTCTAGAGAAGAAAAAAAATGACTATTTGAAATGAAAATTTTACTAGATGGAATTAACAGGAAATTGGATGCTAGAGAAGAAAAGATCAGTGAAATTTCTAAACTGAAGATGAGAGAAAGGAGGAGAGAGAGGTTGAGAGAGAGAGAGCAGAGCCTTAAGGACCTGTAGAAGAATAGCAACATCAAGAGGTCCAACACATGTATAATTAGAGTCTCAGAAAGAGTAGGGAGGGTGTGAGGACAGAAAAAAGATCTGAAGAAATAATGGCTGAAACGTTTCCAGATGTAGTGGAACATAGGTCACAGCGTTGCTTGTCAAGTATATACATAGCAGGGGCTGGATTATCAAGGTCGTCCCATGTCGAGTTAAATAGTATATATTTCAGTGTTTCCCAGCATGTGGTCCACAGGGTTATCAACCAGAGTTCTCCAGTCCAAGGAATATGTTTGTTTCCTTGTGATCACCATGCATAAATTAACTGAGGTGGCTTGTTTATTACTCATAACTGAGATAATATCAATTTAGTGTAGCATCATAGATTGTTTCAGCTCTGATTGGCTATTATAAAAAGAAAAAAATATGGCAGACACTATCTGTATTATTCTTCTATTGCTGCAACACAAATTATCACATACTTAGCAGCGTAAAACAACACCTATTTATTATTTCACAGTTTGGTAAGTCAGAAGTCCTGATGTAGCTTAGCTAGCCCCTCTGCCTATGGTCTCTCCAGGCTGAATGAAGGTATGTGATGAGGCTGTGATCTCATCTGAGGCTCAGAGGTCTCTTCCAAGATCACTAGTTATCATCAGAATTCAGTTCCTTGTGGTCATAGGACTGAAGTCCCCATCTTCTTGGTTGCTGTCAGCTGGCACTCTCAGCTCCTAGAGGCTGTCCTCAGGTCCTTGCCATGTGGCTCCAGCCACAGGCAGTTTACATGATTTTTTGCTTCTTAAAGGCCAGCAGGACAATCTCTGTTGCTTTGAATCTCTCTGACTTCTTTTAAAGACACATCTGATTAGGTCAGGCCCACTAGGTATAATCTCCCTTTTAACTTGACATCAACTGATTAGTAACCTTAATTACATCTGCAAAACCCTTTTGCCATATAGCATAACTTAATGGTGGAAGCCATAGTCCATCATACTCACAGTTTCCACTCACACTCAAAGGAAATAGAACATACAGGGCATGTGCACCAAGGGGTGGGAATCTTGGGGGCTGCATGTTCTGCCTACCACACTATATTTTGAATTTTTGTGCCTGAACTGAAAAGGAAATAAAAGGAACTCTTAGAATTGAAGGCACATAGATTAGAGCCCCTGTCTAGGAGCTCCATGAGGAAAGGTGCCCCTAATCTGCTCCAGCTCACCACTGTGCCTCCAGCACCAGGTTACCTTCAAGAGACATTTGTGGAAGACCTGTAGGAATGAATGAATAAATAAACAAAAGTGCATGAAGTGTGTTTCAGATGAAAACCTGAGATCGGGGTGAATGATGGTTGATGACATCACGCATGTGAGAGACCTTCCTCTGATTCAATAGCTATGTTAGGGTCCCTTAAAGATTCACTCATTTTGCAGTCATCAACAGACAGACAGACATCAGCTCTAGTTTGCCCAAGTGAAGCTCCAAAATGGAGGTCACTTGTTTTATCACCCTTTTTATTAATCAAATTCCAAATAGAGAATTGATTAATTTCCTCTCTGTGAGTCTATTTTATATCACTTCTTCATCCAGAAAGGAATTTGAGACAGCTGCAAAAATGAGTATCTTGGAGAACGCCCAGGATTTAGGAATAATAATGCATCAGGCAAACAAATAAGGCTGAAGATAAATGGAGGCATTATTTTCTTCAAGTAGACAGCAAACTGCTTGCCTTCTTGTATGCAAGATGAGAGGCCGTTTCCCAGCAAAGCAGCCTGTAGGCAGAGGCGAGCGGGCCGGCCCCCGGGGGACAGCCCTGTGACGGGGCTCAGGTGCCTCTGATGCAGCCCTCTATTTCCAGGAGGTTCACAAAACTCACTATGTTAGCTGCAAATGCGCTCAACTCCACACTAATGAGTTCTGGATGCTGCTAGTTCTCAGCGCTTGGCTCTGGGTTAGCAGCTTCACGTTGCTCTATGGTTTTGGAGGAAACCCATTGCGTGGTGATGGGCAAGGCCACGTGTGTGAAAGAGACGGGGCCTCCCTTGATGGATATGCAAAGAGGGACCCAGGAGTGTATGGGAGATGCCGTGTGCTCAGATCTGCACCGTTTGCCCTCACTGCTGATTTAATACCCAGGAAGGAAGCTTTGCTCTGCTCCCAAGGAGCACATGCCCGGTGCTAGCTGTCAAACACTCAGGGATCAAAAATATGAAGACTCTGTGAGACAGTTCCACAATAAATGACCAAATATTGTCTTATTTTTAACACAAATATAAAAGCATTTAACTCCTATGTGGAATAACCAAAATGATATAATTTGCATTTTTTAGCTCATATATGCATATGCCTATTTCATTCTTACTAGAACAATGGAAACACTGCAAAAGCCTATTCAAATTTTTATTTCATTCCTTGATATAATCACATTCTACCCACACTCTCTGCCTTAGTCTCACGGCTGAGGAAGGAAGGAAGGAAGGAAAGGGAACTCTGGTGCCCTGTCTCTCCCTTTCCCTTGGTGTCATCATTTTCATCATAAGTGATTGGCCAACACAGGGACATATGAGTAAGAAAGGAGACGATAGGGCTAGTTGGTTATTCGCGTTTCTCAGGAATCCATTACCTTCCTTCTGCATTTGGAGTAAGTCTGGTTCCAGGGGAAAGCATGGCCCTCGGGGCTGTCAGAACTCCACTTACTCCATCTTACACGTAATTCACTTATTTTGTATTCACTTTGAGTCTTGCTGAATTGCCGTGTATCGTAGTTTCACCTGAATTCTGTAATCAAGGGGCACCTGCACAGCTTATGTGAATTGAGGCAGCGAACACACATTGTGTCTTTCTGCTCACATGCATGCTCCACGGTCCCACGAGACTTCACTGACACCACACAAGTTCAAAGATAAGATCACTGAAATATTCAAGATGGCGATACCAAAAGCACAGGCCACCAAAGAAAAAATGGATAAATTGGACATCACCAAGACGAAAAACTTGTGTACATCAAAGGACACTATCAACAGAGTGAAAAGGCAACCCATCTACAACATGGATGAACCCTGAGGGCTTTATGCTAAGTGAAATAAGCCAGTCACAAAAGGACACATATTGTTTGGCTCTATTTTTATGATCTACCTGGAATAGTTAAATTCACAGAGACAGAAAGTAGAATGGTGGCTACTAGGGGCTGGGTGGAGGGGGGAATGGAGAATTATTGTTTAATGAGTTTAGAGTTTCAGTTTGGAAGGACGGAAAATTCTGGAGATGGATGGTGATGGTTGCATAATATGGTGAATGTACTTAATCTCACTGAATCAGACACTTAACTGGTAAATTTTATGTTATGTATATTTTACCACAATAAAAAAAAATTCAAGATGGCAACCCTAAACCAGGCACATGGCCCTTCTGAGTGCAGGCCCCTGTGCAACTGCACGGGTCTCACACCTTGAAGCTGGTCCTACACTAACTTGTGTTTATAAATGCATAAGACAATTCTCTCTGACTGGATGGTGAGACCCTGAGGTCAGAGCCCATGTCTTATATCTCTCACCAATTCTGTTTGTTGAATTGAAACTTTAAGCTAAATTGAAGCTTATTCACGATACATTAAAAAAAAATCAGCCTTTTTAAGGTATAATTTACCTACAGTAATATTCATATATTTGTTAAGTGTACAGTTCATTTTGTTTTGACAAATGCATACAGTCACATAACCAGTACCAAATCATCATGTTGTGCCCTTTGTGGTCAATGCCCTCCCCTGACCCAGCCCCTGGCAACCACTGGGCTGCTTTCCCCCACTTTCATTTTGCCTGGTCCAGCGTGTCCTATCTCTGAAATCATGCAGCTTATAGTTTTGGTGACCATGATAAGTTTCTGTT
Source organism: Diceros bicornis minor (assembly GCF_020826845.1). Lineage (NCBI taxonomy): Eukaryota > Metazoa > Chordata > Mammalia > Perissodactyla > Rhinocerotidae > Diceros > Diceros bicornis. The sequence goes on along the minus strand of NC_080745.1, from coordinate 89,160,547 downwards.
ACATCTTTTGGCATCTTAATTAAATAGACGATGTTCTACTGAGGCAGCAGAGGGGTGAGGGCTTGGCCCTGATTCAGGTAAACTTGGATTTTTATTCTGATTTTGCCATTTATTAATTCTGGCTTCGCATGAACTCTTACCTTCTCCGGCATCAGTTGCTTCATATACAAAATAGAGTTAATAATAGTATTTTCTGAACGGGTGCACGGAAAGCACTTAGAGCAGTGCTTGGCTCAGAGTAAGAACTCAGTAACGCTTAGTTGTGTATCATATTATTATTGATGTTGTTATTAAGCATAGTACTAAGAATAACGTATCCTCCCCTCTAGAATGGGAGTAGAGTGGTACCTCCCTTCTAGAGTTGCCATGGAGATTACGCAACGCCTGGGAAGCATTTAGCATGGAGCCTGGCGCTTGGTAAGTGCTCTGTAGTGTAGCTGTTATTATTATTCTGTTATAAAGCCATTAAGGACTCTATTCTGTTATTCTTCACTAAGTAAAAGTCATCATTTCTCCTAAGTCTGAGGAGGTGTGAAAGTAAGCTATCAAAAGTGCTTCTTTTAGATTGCTTTCTGTCAGTCTGCGTGAAAAAGAAGTTGCAAACAGCAGCCACCAGTGTGAGATAAAAAGGCCTTTTCCCCACAGGCCCAGGGGAGGAGAGGCGCAGGAACAGGTGAGACAAAGCATGGGAAATCCCTCAGTCCTGTTTTTTTCCCTTTTTTGTCTCTTTTCCTTTGAAAGAAGGAAAGCAACAGCAATTGAGTTAAAAGTTGTAGGGTTGAGTGGGCGACTGAATTCTCGGAACTTTCTGAGGTGTTCCAAAGTCAGAGTAACTTTATTGTATTCAATTTTGAAGTACTTCAAGCAATGCAGGACTCTAATTGAGGGAAAGTAGACAGTGGCAGTAAACAATTACTGGGGAAAGAAGGTTCCACATGGTACAAGAAATGGATTCGGTTTCTGGAATCATCAGCTCACATTTTCAAGTAAGGAGAAAATGTTGCAAATGATAGGAAACATAATAGAACATGCTGAAAGGAATACTTAAGGAACCTCAGGGGAAATTTACTTCTTTGATATACAAAATAGTTCAGCTAAATTTGACTTTGTAACTGGGTAATTAACATGCCAATATTATGGAGTTATTCTCCCCCCACGCCCCATGTTTGTGTGGAAATCTCCAGCCAAGTGCTTCGTCACTGCTGCTCTCGTTTATCCCTGCAAACACTCAGGGGGCCGAAGTCACCCTGGTGGGAAAATGAGGAGCGAACTCTCTATAGACCACTTCTCATTAGGCAGCCAGGGGAGGTTGTCTTCCTCCGTGTGTCTTGCAAGAGGAGGAGTGATTGAAATAATATATCCTCTTTACATCCTGATTTGTCTCATTTTTAAACCAGAACCCCAACAGACACCACCCTTGAAAACAAAAGTGAAGGAGAATCAAGGAAAGACGGGAAGATTGAACCGCTGCATCTTCATGCAGATCCTAACAAGGGAATAATCCCACCATTTGCAATCAGATAGGGGATATTATCTCAGTAATAAAAGGCAATTGAGAATCTAAATGAAAAATCTAATGCTTTTCATGCTGATTTATTTTATATTAGAAAAAGTTAAACCAGATGTAAACATGAAGAGATGAAGCATGAAGAAGGAATCGTGGCAGAGTGAGAAATCTCAGTTTTGAGTGATTATAGGTGCAGGGTTGCATTAACCAGAAAATACACTGTTGATCCATAACCTGATCTGACATTAATTATTGTTGCAGAAGAGAGTTCAGAAGATTGAATATAAAAATGCAACGCTGGTGAAGATCAATCATGCATCTAGATTAGCCGTGGAGAGTGTATTCCAGCCCAAGAGAGGCTGCGTAAACCCATCGGCAGTCCAACCTGGAATCATCCACTCCACGTGCTTGCTATCTGCCCTCTAGTAGGACCTCCAACATCCCCAGAAGAAGGCATTGCGATGCTGAAAAGAAATGGCCCTCTTCCTGTTTTTCTGTTGGCAGACTCCAGCAATGTCTGCCATTATTCTAAAGAGAAGACCCAGCCAAAATCCACCCTTGGTCTTTAATGACTTGGGGTATAAATAGATTCGGAATCCCTCCTCTGTTCTCTCTGCCAACCATGCATGTGTCCAGAAGAGGCAGAATGGAGGTGGGGTTCTGTGTAGGCCTGGCAGTTTCTAATTATTTTCTCCCCTCTCTTCTTTCCTGGGGCATATGAAATTTCAGTCCCTGTTTTACTTGCTTGATGCTTTATAAAGCCCAGGAACCACCTCTAACTACCTCCACCACCCCTAACACACACACACACACACACACACACACACACACACGCTAATGTGGGGAATGCAGAGAACACTATGTTCTAGTTGGAGGAGGGCTCTGTCGTTAGTAGCTCTGTGACCTAGAGCAAATTACTTAATCTCTCCATACCCCAGTGCCCATATCTATAAAATGCAGAGGGAATGCCTATCTTGTGGGGACTGTATGAGAGAGATATGGAAAACCCTAACCAAGGGACTAGTGAGTTTATTAAATATCTGCAGTACTGAGCCACAATTCTCCACCCAAAACTCTTGGGGCCAAATGTGATTCAACAACGATGTCTTAATTTTATTTCAGAAAGGTAATACTGCACGACATTCCCAGCGGGATCTGAGGTGGCACCCTGTAATTAAGCTCACAGATGTTGTTGCAATAAAATGTATGAATAGTCACACTAAATGGAATACATTAATATTATAAATAGCCTCAGGTTAGCTCAGGTAAGGTTTGCTGTCAGGTTAGTTTTCTACAAACTCAGAGAGAAAAACTCCCTGATTTCAGAGCTTTATGGATTCTAGAATTGCAGATAAAGGATTATGGGTTCATAGTAAGTACTAAGATATCTTGAAGGGAGAGGCAGTAAACAACAACAACAGCAAAAAACAATAATGTATTTGCTCATCAGAGTCCAGCTGTTATGGCACGGCTTGGGAGGATCAAGTGAGAGAATGTGAAAGTCGTTTTGTAAAGCATTTCATCTTGTGTAAATGGATGATTCTAGTATTATTAGACCTACGATGTTCAAATCTTGCCAGTGCATAGCTTCTGGCTCCTGATGGAACTCATAGGTCAATTTGCTGTCAATGTTATCAATGTCCTAGCTGGTGTCAGGCTTAACCACAGGATTTCTGCTGTTGGTGGTGCTGGTAAGGTGGAACTCTGTAAGGTGGCAGGTGGTGAGGTGGTGTGGAAGGAACACCAAACCAGGGTCAGGAGGGCTGGTGTAGGTGCCAGAGCCACCATTTTCTTGTTCTTGGGCATTTATGTCTCTTACTCTCTCTACCTTGGTTTCTTTTTTTTTTTTTATGAGGAAGATTGGCCCTGAGCTAACATCTGTTGCCAGTCTTCCTCCTTTTTTTTTTTTCCTTTTTTCTCCCACAACCCTAGTAAATAGTTGTATGTCATGGTTGTACATCCTTCTAGTTGCTCTGTGTGGGATGCTGCCTCACTATGGCTTGATGAGCAGTGGTAGGTCTGCGCACAGGATCTGAGCTGGTGAATCCCGGGCCACCAAAGCGGAGTGCGCGAACTTAACCACTACGCCACCAGGCCGGCCCCTCTGCCTTGGTTTCTTTATATAAAAACCCTATGTGTTCTGGCAACTTCTCAGGACATTGGGGAATCAAAATGAAGTAATGTGTATAAAAGAGCTTTGCAACCTGGAACTTTGCCTATGATTGTGAGGTATCATGATTCTCTTCATGTGCTTGAGCCTAAGCTTAGTTTTCTCCCAAGTAGATCCTAATTGCCTGGGTTCCAATCTGGGCTCCCCCACTTGCTTACTAGGTGTGTGTATGACTTTGGACAAGTGACTTACCTCTCTGTGCTTCAATTTCCACATCTGTAAAGAGGAAATAATATTATCCTTCTCTCGCAGAGTTGCTGGAGGATCCAATGAGGTAATTGTCAGCATGCAGTGAGCCCTCAGTGATAGCTCCTTTGTGATCCCAGGCTTGAGCCAGGCCCTGGAGCCACCGGGAATAGAGGTGGAAAACAGGGTCTTTAATCTTTCCCCTATTGTGTGGCTTTGGTAAATTACTGTTGCCATTCACTAAATAACACACTAATGGCTTCGGAGACCTAAGGGAGACAAGATCTTGAAAGGACTGAGTTAGGAGTCGCTTAATGATCACTCAGGAAATAGCTTGGGGCTGATCAGACTCTCCCAGTGAGTAGTAAATAGTAAGAACTACAGCAGTACGTTTCTTTTATTAGGGAACGTATTTCTACATGTAGAAAGAGTGTCACTATGTTCACTTTAGTATGCTTTTTCCTAAAATTTTAATTTTTACTTTGTGGAAATCTTAGCAGACATCCATTTGTGTTGCCTGTTGCATTAACAATATATCATAAGCATGTTCTCATGTCACTTCACAGTCCTTTCATTCATTTCATTCATTCGGCATATATTTTCAAAGACGTATTATGGACCTGGGGCTGTTCTGTGTGTTGCATTTACTGCATTGAACAAAGAACTTACAGTGTGGAGCTTACATTCTAGTGGGAGGAAATGGAAAACGAATGAATAAATATATGTCACACTCAACAAATGAGGAACAGAAGGAAATTAGCTTAACATAGTAAAAGCCATATACGAGAACCCCACAGTGGGCATTATACTCATTGGTGAAAGACTGAAAGCTTTTCCTCTAAGATCAGGAAGAAGACAGGATGTCTGCTTTCACCACTTCTATGCAACATAGTATTGGAAGTTCTAGCCAGAGCAATTAGGCAAGAAAAAGAAATAAAAGGCATCCAAATTGTAAAGGAAGAAGTAAAATTATCTCTGTTTGTAGATGATATGATTTTATATGTAGAAAACCCTAAAGATTCCATAAAAAACTGTTACAACTAATAAATGAATTCAGCAAAATAGCAGGATACAATGTCAACACACAAAAATCAGTTGCATTTCTTTTTCTTTCTCTTTTTTTTGTGTGTGTGTGTGTGAGGAAGACCAACCCTGAGCTAACATCCACCGCCAATCCTCCTCCTTTTGCTGAGGAAGATTGGCCCTGGGCTAAAATCCGTGCCATCTTCGTCTACTTCATAAGGGATGCTGCCACAGCATGGCCTGACAAGGGATGCATTGGTCCGCGCCTGGGATCCGAACCTGTGAATCCCGGGCCGCCAAAGCGGAGTACACGCACTTAACCGCTGCGCCACCAGGCCGGCCCCTCAGTTGCATTTCTAGACACTAACAATGAGCAGCCTGAAAAGGAAATTAGGAAAACAATTCCATTCACAATAGCATCAAAAAGAATAAAATATTTAGGAACTATCTTAACCAAGGAAGTGGAAGACTTGTACAATGAAACCTAGAAAACATTGCTGAAAGAAATTAAATAAGACATAATAAATGGAAACACATCTCATACGCATGGGTTAGGAGACTTAATATTGTTAAGATGTCAATACTAGCCAAAATGATCTACAGATTCAACGCAATCCCTATGAAGTCCCAATGATGTTTTTTTGTAGAAGTAGAAAAGCCCATCCTAAAATTCATTTGTAATCTCAAGGGACCCCACATAGCAAAAACAATCTGGAAAAAGAAGAACAAAGCTGGAAGACTCATGCTTCCTGATTTCAAAACTTACTATAAAGTTACAGTATTCAAAGCAGTGTGGTGCTGGTGTAAAGACAGATACACAGAGCAATAGAATAGAACAGAGAGCCCCAAAATAAACCCTCACATATATAGTCAAGTGATTTTTGACAAGGGTGTTCAGACCATTCAATGGGGGAAGGACAGTCTTTTCAACAAATGGTACTGGGAAAACTGGATATCCACAGGAAAAAGAATGAAATTGGATCCCTTTCTAACACCACATATTAAAATTAACTCAAAATTGATCAAAGATCTAAATGTAAGACCTAAAACCATAAACCTCAGAAGAAAACAAGAGCAAAATCTTCACAGCAGTGGATTTGGCAATGATTTCTTGGATATGACACCAAAGGCACAGGTGACAAAAAAAAAATAGACAAATTGGACTTGAAAATTTAAAAAATTTTGCATCAAAAGACAATATCAACAGTGTAAAAAGGCAACCCATAGAATTAGAGAAAATATTTGCAAATCGTATATCTGATAAGGGATTAATAACCAGAATATATAGAGAACTAAAACCCAAGAACAAATAAACAACTCAATTCAAAAACAGGCAAAGGAAGTAAATAAACATTTATCCACAGAAGACATACAAATGGCCAATAAGCACATGAAAAGATGCTCAACTTCAGTAATCATTAGGGAAATGCAAATCAGACAACAATGAGATACCACTTCATATCCATTAGGATGGCTACTATTAAAAAAACTGAGAAAATAACAAGTGTTGTCAAGAATGTGGAGCAATTGAGACACCAGTGCACGGTTGGTGGAAATGCAAAATGGTGCAGTCTCTGTGGAAAACAGAATGGTGGTTCTTCAAAAAATTAAAAATACAGTCACCATATGATCCAGCAATTTCACTCCTGGGTATATACCCCAAAGAACTGAAAGAAGGAGCTCGAAGAGAATTTGTACACCAATGTTCATAGGAACATTATTCACAATAGTAAAACGTGAAAGCAACTCAAGTGTGCCCATCGACAGATGAATGGATCAGGAAAATGTGGCATATACATGCAATAGAATATTATTCAGTCTTAAAAGGAAGGAAATTCTGACATATACTACAACATGGATAAACCTGGAAGATATTATGCCAAGTGAAATAAGCCAGTCACAAAAAGACACATACTGCATGATTCCACCTATATGAAGTTCTTAGAGTAGTCAAAATCATAGAGACAGAAAGAAGAACGTTGGTTGTCACAGGCTAGGGGGAGCGGGGAAGGAGGAGTTACTGTTTAATGGGTATGGAGTTTCAGTTTTACAAGATGAAAAGAATTATGGAGATGGATGGTGGAAATGGTTGTACAATTTTATGAACGCATTTAACCCCACTGAACTGTACATTCAAAAATGATTATGAGGGTGAATTTTATGTTAAGTATATTTTACCACAATAAAAAATTTAGATTAAAAAAATAAATATATGTCACATGTTAGTCTTGGTGAAACATAGTTGCAAAATGTTGTGTCTTACACAGGCAGCAATCAGTTTCAGCTCATGAGCAGAGGCTCCAGAGACAAGGCTGTAATCCAGCCCATCTCAGGACTAAGCTTTAACACATAGCTGAACCAAGCCACTAACTCTCCTGGTTCAAAAGACGCTGAAGCTTCCCTGTCACTTAGGATATACTATCCAAATTAGCATAGCATTCATGGTGGCCCAGGATATGTTGTTATAGTCTGTAGATGCGGAGACTGTAGTGTGGACTATGAAAATTGTTATAATGTTAACGGACACATTAACACACGCACTCTGACTTGCAAAGCCATTCCCTGCTGTTGGATATTTCTGATACCGCCGATGTTTTGCCATTATGAACCACACTGCAAAAATGTTCTTGTGAATATGTCTTTAACTATGTCTTGAATCAGTTAGGAATCCAAGAGCTTTAAGCTGGGGAGAGATGTAACCAGATTTACCTTGTGGACACATCATAGATGACGAAGTGGAGGGAGGAGGCTGCTGGAATGAGAGTTAGGAGGCTGTTGTGGTCTTGGCAAGAATTATGAGGGCCTGGGTTAAGGTGGTGGGCAGAGGGAGGTGGAGATGGAATGGAGAGATATTTAGGAAATGTAACAACAGGAGTTGTTGATAGAACACATCTATTGGACTTGGCAGCTAGGTGGCCACTGGAGAGCACAGCGAGAATAATTCCAGTATCACAGATCATAGTGGCTCAATCTATGTGGTATTGATTGTGGTAAACCGAGGATTGAGTGGGGGACGAGGAGGTGGGACAGACAGTGTGGCCATCTCCTTCAAGAAGCTTTGCTGCAAGTGGGAAGGTGAAAGGGAGGAAGGTGGCGTGTGTGTGCGAGCGAGTGTTTTGGTTTTGTTTTTAAGTTAAGAAAGATTTGAAGGCAGTGAGAAATGTTGAGGGAGGCAAAGTTGAAGACTGAGGAGAGAACAGGAGTCTTGATGGTGCAGGATCTCCGAGGAGCCGGGAGAGTGGATTCCAAAGGGCACTGTGCATAATTTGCCCTGGATAAGAGGCTCCGCTTTTGTTAATTAATTAATTGATTGATTAATTCTTCCATTCTTTTTTCAACAAATATTTATTAAAAGCCTACTATGTGATTGGCCCTATACTAAGTGCTAGGAATCCATTGGCAAGCAAGGCAAAAATAATTTTATTTTCATAGGGGTTATAGTCCAGGAGAGAAGCAGACATCAATTGTGGATTCACACAAGTCAATGTGTATTTACAAACCAAGGTGAGTGCTCTGAGGGGAAAGAAATGCTCTGTAAGAGCTTATAAATCAGAAGCCTGACGTAGTTTTGAGAGTGGTGTTTGGAGAGACACTCACATGAGCAAGTCATGTGAGCCAAGATCTGGAGGAGGACCAGGAAGGCAACATGCTGTACCGCTGGAACAACACATGCAAAGGTCCTCTGGTGGGGGAGAGAATTCACATTCAAGGGGATGAGGGAAGCTTGCACAGAGTTTGTGGCCTGGAGAGAGGTGTCCAGTGATATCAGAGAGATGAGCAGGGGTGGACCACATAGGGCCCTTTGATTCTTTGTCCCAAGGGCAATGAAAAGCCTTGCTCTTTTGCACAAAGGGATTACAATGAGCAACCAGCAAAAGTAGAGCCAAAGCTGGGACATCACTGTTGGATTGAGACCTGGGGCAGTTGGTGACAGAGATTCCTGAATCAATAGTGCCAGAGCCTGTACAAGACAGTTCCAGGTTTCAGAGAAGCCAGGCATTTGCAGAGGGCTGTGGGGCCTAGTCTGCTTGCCATCCACTGCCAGCTGCTGGGACCCAGAGAGAGAGAAATTGTCCTCGATCAGAACCAGTGCACTTCAGTCTCTGTTACCTCACATCGGGGCTGGGGCTCTCCACCGAGGATTGTGTGGTGCGCCAGGAGATTGCTGGGTGAAAATTAACTCTATGTGGTCATGTCCCAGGTTAGCTCACTTGCTAGTCTTGACAGAGTTACTTTAAAAAATACGTATGGGGGAGCCGGCGCAGTGGTGCTGCGGTTAAGTGCACGCGCTCCGCTTTGGTGGCGCAGGGTTCACAGGTTCGGATCCCTGGTGCGGACTGACGCATCCCTTGTCCGGCCAGGCTGTGGCGGCGTCCCATATAAAGCAGAGGAAGATGGGCACGGATGTTAGCCCAGGGCCAATCTTCCTCAAGATTGGCCTTCCAAAAGGAGGAGGATTGGTAGTAGACGTTAGCTCAGGGCTGGTCTTCCTCATACACATGCGCGCACACACACACACACACAATGTGTACAAAATCTTTCTTAGAGACATACAAGACAACCCAGGAGAGAGGAGGCTTAAAATCTCTTCTAGTCAGGTTCATCCAACACCCCTCCTGCCCCAGAGAGCTTCCGGACCCACCTGCCTGGTTGTGTTTGAAGCAGTGGAGAGATAACTCACTTCTTCTGCCTAACTTGGGATTTAAATTATTTTCCATCCCCCTGTCTAATGTTGTCACACTTTTATTTCCTTCCGGAAGAGTTTTCATATGTTATCCAGTATTCCCTATGACATGTCTATGCTAAGTCTGAGAAAAGGATATATATAAGTATAATGGCTCTATATGTATAGCCAGGTATAGTCAAATAGCCAAATAATAATACCTAGTTAAAAAAATAATAACAGTATTTGGAACACACTGGCTAAAAGCTTAGGCAATTGGGTTCTGACTAGCCTGGTCTGAACTCTGGCTATGTGGCACCCCAGTGGGTGGCCTTAGCCGTGGCTTTCTCAGCTCCTGTAGCAGGGCTGATATCACCTATCTTTCTAATGGTTGTGAGAATTCCATGAGATGGTGTATGGAAAGCACTGAGCACAACACCCAGCCCATATGAAGTCTCAGCAGGTCTTCTCCTTACGACTATTATAACTAATAATCATATTACTAACAGGCAAAGGCTGAGTCAGGCCCAAGGAGGGGAAGCCCAGGGAGTGGCAGAAAATGGTGTGGAACTGTTTAATTCTCCTGATCTCATCCCAGCCGCAGTCCAGCTCCTGCCCCCATCTTTCTCTGCTGCCCTGGAGTCCGGGGGGCCAGGCTCCTGCTTGGAACAGAAGAATTCTCACCTGCAGCTTCCCCTCTGCAGTCCGAAAGCTGGTTGCCCAGATGCTGGGGATGAGAAGGGGCCAAAAATGGGACCATGAAGCTTAACTCAGGCTCGGGACTAGGAAGTCAACTGGGGTTGGGAATTAGAGGCCGGCTCGAGCTCCACGAATGTGTTGTCTCGTCAAATCATGCTAAGATTACAACAGAGGGGTCAGAAGAGTTATTCTCCAGCTTCGGGGTGAGGTCATGGGGTATCCAGAGGGATGACGGCCACAGGGCAGAGCCGGTATGGGATGAGGTGCTCCGGAGTCGGATTATAAGTTTATAAATCAGAACCAAAGGTCTCAGCCACAGCGAACTGCTTCCTGAATAAACTTACAAAACAAACCTTTGCCTCCTGGCAGAGAAAGTTAGCACGACACTCACGCTTGCAGACAGCAGAATACTTTTGTATATATCAATCTTATTTTCATTGGACCTTGAAGGCTAATTCCTGAAATTTGATTGCTCATGGTTAATCAATTTATCAATACTTATTGAATGTCCAATTTTAGTTCAACACTCATTCAGCACTATGATGGGGTAGAAAAGAAATATTAGATATGGTTCTCTGATCTACTAGTAAAATCCGTAGCAAAATCAATGTTAGCTTATTACATTTTTTTTCCCTCCCTTCCTCTTTCTTGTGTATTTCGAAATCATCAGAAACTTACCCTTTATTCATTGGCAGAGTTAACACAGAAGAAAATGGAAATAAGTATTCATTACAATCTGTAGTAATTGGAGGAATGGAGAGATTCTAGGGATGTTCCAAAATTTTTTAAAAATAGTAATGTATGTTATTGAAGATTATATATCTGGCAAATAAAAATATAAAACTGGGAAGGTCTCTGTTTATCTTCCAGATCCACAGTCGGCTCTTCTCGTCCCCCAAAGATCACTCTGCCTGGGAAAGAAATGAAAGTCTTGCAAATGCAGGTAAAGAACTCAGCTCTGACCGGGCACGTCCCCTTTCAAGCCTTTATTTACTCTCTCTCTCCCCTTTATTGTTAATAATGAAATGTGCTTTGGAGCCTAGTCTCCCCCCAAACCTGAGATGAGAGCTCAGTGGCTCTGACAAGATTTGAAGCCGATTTGAATTTCTAAACACACAGGCTTCTGTGCTGGCAGTCTCCAAAAAAGTGAACAATGCAAAAGAAATATTGGTTGCCTCATGGAGTGCGTCGGAACCCGAGATTACAGCAGATTGCTGAGTGTGCGGGGGTTCATGCCGGCGCAGTACGGGGTTCCTCCAAGAATGAGTAATGGGACAAATACAGACCTCCTCAGAATGAAGTGGGTGCAATTTAAATATAGGCATGGTATCTGTGCGTTCATCAATCATTTTTTATGAAGCTTCAATTCATAGCCACCAAACTGTAAAAACACTAGGTGAGGTGGTTACAGTTCATAACGTTTATGAAGTTAGTTAACACAAATGGCACGAAAACAAGCTTTTTTTCTCCCTTTCGTGAGAGAAATCATGGATTTAAGTCAAATTTTCTGATGGTACTGTAATAAGACTACTGGGTTAATAGAATATTCCAATTCAGAGACTTTAGCAAAAATAAATTCTAAAAGAATGTTTTCATGTAGCAAATTTTATTTTTTAATCTTCATTTTTATTGTAATTTGTAAATGTGGCAGATGAGTTAGTATATGTGAAAAATATACATGTATATGTGTGTATGTATATATACATGTGTGTGATTGTATGTGAATACACACACACACAATTTATAGCTTCTCTTTTCATTATGTCTTTCCACTTGCCTATATTAAAGATATCAGGGACCTGAATTCTTTTTTATAACTGACACAGTCAACCCAAGACAAAAATATTATTTGAAAGAAGCTTTCATAGTTTATCCTTTCTGGAGCCCCCCCAAAACATGGTTTATAGCTTATTCTTTAATAGCGGCAGATATTTAGTTTGGATCCTTTAAAAATCTAGCCCAGAAACTGCCTGGAGTAAGAATGTGAATCCGCTGATAGAAGCTTCTGGTGGCCTGAACGGCAGGCTCAGGAAGCACGTCTGGCCACCTGCACCCCACAGGGAATTTGGGAACACTGAGAAGCATGCCATGTTTTCCTCAGAGCACTCAGAGGTGGCTGTGAGATTAGTGACCTCAGTGAGGATGCCCTGGTCTTCTGTTTCTGAGGACGAGGTCAGCCTGAAACGGGCCTACTCTAGCACTTCTGCAGTGCATGTCTGTACTTAGCAGTTTAATGACTTAGAAACCAGGTACAGCTGGCCCTGACGCCAGAGGTGAACAGTCCAGGCTGCAGGGAAGTGCCCAAGCAGATCTGGGTGAGGAGGGAGACTCACATCTCCTGGATTTCTTTCTTCTGTTTTAAATCTATCTATATTTTCAAAGTTCTAATTATGGAAGAACCCTTCAGAGGCAGTCTCAAACCTTGGGTATTCTGGAAGAAGGCAAGGAGTTGTTAAAGAAAAAATCATTCACGATGCTTTTCAAAGAGGGCAAGGCAGACTTCATTCAGGGGGACTAAGACACTGGGGGTTTCAGAGTAGTGGAGAGAGATTGGGCTCAACTCCAAATACAACAAGGGAAAGTGGGAATTTATAGCCAAGAAACAAGGAGGGGTCAGTGGATGAAACATTTCTAAGAGGAAACATCAGGAGCAAGGTGGATTTTGGCTAAATTGACTCGACAGTTAGAGGATGAAGAATTTGATCAGATATTAAGGGTGGGGGATTTTCTCTAAATTGACTCAGCAGGATTCTTGCTAAAACTGGACTAAATAGGCCGAGGACAGAACCCAAGAGCGAGGCCTTGTCAAGAGTTCTCGGAGGAGACTGACTCAAGTTTGGTTAAGGAGAATCTCTGCCAGAGTCAGGAAAGAAATGGGCACTGTGTTTCTCTGAAGGGCTGACTCTGACAGGCTGCTCATGCTCTCTGCATCTTCCTACAAAGCTGTTTCCATCTGTTAAAGAGAAGTTGCTCTGGACACTGGTTAAAAATGGCAGAACAGGTTTTATTTGAGCTAGTGCAGTAGGGGAGAGAGACTTCAGTACAGAACTGAGCTCAACTGTGAATACAGCAAGGGCAGCTGAGGATTTATAGCTAATGGGCGGAGTGGGGGACTCATGGATGGGAAATTACTAAGAAGAACTTGATCAAATATCAAAGGTAGGGGAAGAGGAACTTGACCAGACATCAAGGGTCAGGGAAATTCTGGCTAAACTGGATCAGCAGGATTCTCTCTAAAACTGGACTCAATAGGATTCTGGCTAAAACTGGGCCTGGCGGGCCAAGACAGCAGGCCAACGATGAGGCCTAGTCAGGAAGAGGGCTCAGGGGAGCCTGAGTAAAGTTTGGTCTAGGAGGGAGTCCTGTCATATTTTTTCTATGAAAATTGGCCTGAGCAGCCACCTGTGCTCTCTGAGCTCTCTGGTTGCACTTGCTCTCTCAGGAAAGAACAAGGAGTTTGGTTCAGGAATTAGACTTCCTGTCCCCACACTCATGAGAAGGACCCAGCACAAGGAGGAAATCTTTATCAGCCCTCTCTGTGGCTTTGGGAAACCCAGGGAGCAGAGTTTTAGGTCAAGCTCGGGGTTGCAAGAACCAGAAACACACTGTCATAGACAAAAGGGAAACCGTTGTAAGGAAACCAGTGAACTTCACGGAAGAACAAGCCACCAGGTTGCAGAAAGTGCAGGAACCAAGGGGGCTCCATGGGCCTCGGCCACAAGACTGTGGACCTTCACCTAGAGCTGCGAAAACAGGAATCAGTGCCTGACTCTTGCTGCTCATGTCACTCAATTAACCTTCTCAGGCTCCATCCTGATCCAATCATCTCAGGTCAGGAGGCAGGGTCAGATATTAGGAACATGACTTCCGAGGATCCAACTTTATGGGTATCTGGCTAGCAGGGCAATTCTCCCAGGAGTCCGTGGGCCAGGCAGATGTCCCAAAGGCATAAGTAGGCCCACGGAATCTCAAGTCTGAAAGGGGCCATGGAGGTCCTTTTGTCCAACTTCTTTCTGATGTCCGATGCTTGAAACCCCTCCCCTCATTCCCCTGCGGGAGTGGGGAAGCCTCTGCAGAGTAGGCTGACCACACCATAAGCCCGAAGGACAGGGGACTCACTCTATTTGAAGGTAGCTCATGACCTGCTCACACAGCTCGAATTGTTAGAAAACTTTTAGATTGTGTTGAGCCAAAATAAATAACTTACTTTATTTTTAATCTGTATTGAGTAGGCAAAGAGGACCTATTAAACAGTTTAGAGTTGCTGGAATATGTGATCTGATCTGCGTCCTAGGAAGATGACTCCACTGTGGTATTCTAGGAAGGAAACAATCTGGGTTTAGGCCAGGGCAGGGGCAGCGGGTACTGGGGCCTTTGGAGCACTGGGAAACGGCTGAAGTATTTACAGACGGTTGGGATAAGGGGAAGTTAAAGATGTTTCTGGGCGTACAGTGCTACCATTAATGGGGTAGGGAATTCAGATTCAGGAGGCTTGTGTGGTCAAGGGATGGTGTTGGTGGGAGGATCCTGAACTTGTGGGCTTTGGACACTGCGTGTGAGAGGCCATCTATTCTCGATGTCCAGGAAGAGGTGGCAGTTTGGTGTTGAGATCAAGCCACAGGTCAGGGTCATAGATCTTGGTATGATTATCATTTACAGGTGGGTCATGAGACAAACCACGAGAACAGCTGAGGTTAGTGCAGGAGAGAACATGTGAGGTGGGAAGAGGGTGGGGCCACAAAACCTACGGAATCCACATGCATGGGGTGGGGAGAGGAGCACTGTCCTGGGCCCCCAGACCTGGAGTCAGGGTTTTGTCTTTCAAATTGAGTTGTCTAGTGCCAGTGTTGACTTTGCCCTCAATTAGGCCTTTGTCTTTGGAAAAGGCTTTCCACATCCTCAGGTCTTATTTTGCTCTTAGACAATGGTGATTTAGGACTCCTCCATCTCTGTGGAGCTGCTCTGAAATTCAGTGATGTGGGTGGTAGCCTCTGGTACAGAAGCTAGATCAGTGGGGTATTTGGTCTGAACAGGGGTCAGAATGCTCAGCAGGAAATCTGCAGCGAAACGTCGCCTCCGGATTTTCCTGTTTGCTTCCTTCGTTTGCACAATGCAACTATTCACTGTCTGGGCATTGGAAATTCCAGGACTGGGAAGGGCAGGGAGCCGGTTTCTTGTGGTAAAATTGTCCTCTTTGCAAAGCCTTTAAATCTGTTGGCCTGGGTAAAATTTCCATTTACTGTGATTAATAGGATCTGAACACTAAGGGAGAAGCACATGTAGGAGTGGATGACTACTTCTACCCAAACTCACATCTATTTTCAGAATCAGTGGAAGTAGGAAGTCCCTTTCAAATTTCTGCTTGTAATAAAAAGATTCCATTTACCACTGTTTCCCCATCACTGTGCTACCTGTCTGCAAGGTGAGACTGCTTGATCTGAGGATTTAGCAATGATTGGGAGAGTCCAGTGCCTAGTTAAGCCATTTCCGGGGAAATCAGTTACAGGAAACGTATGTAAGGGGAGTTGATGAAGGTCACTTGGAATTTTTAATTACTAATCCCCATGCTTTAGGAAGGAAGGTGGGACAGCATGAAATTTTCTCCCTCCTGATCAATTAAGCCTGACCTTTACAACTGGCAGTTTTTAAAGAGTAGGTCTTTGATTGATGAGTGGGATGAAGTCATTATATTTCCACTTAAAACTTGAGGATAATTGTTCCTTTATTCCGGCTTTTACAAGAGCAGTGATACAACCTTCATAATCATAGTTTCAGTTTCATTAGGATTGAGTCAAAGAGTTAGTTGCCCCAATAAGACACGCACCCTTGACTATGCTTTGAGAAAGGATTGCGCTATTATCCCTTAAAAACCACCCTGGGTCTGATGTGAGTTGTGTTTCTTTTTTTCTTCCAAAAGACATTTGTAATTGCAGTTTCTCTATGAACAAGGTATGGAAGGGACACCCAATTTATCTGTTTGTTTTCCCTGAAAAAACTGGTTTTTATTAAGGCTCTAATCTTTGGAGTTGAGACGTGGATTATTTTTTACACAGAAGCCATTTTGATCACACTGCACTTCATCTGCCTCATTCTCGTAGAATCCTCCCTGCCCCTGTGGAGAATTCACCTATTGATCAATATTTAAGAGTATCTTTAATCGATGCAACTTCTCTGGTCAAAAATCACATCGGTCCTCAGAGGGCAAGGTATAAACTCCTTGGCACAGCCTTTGGTGCCCTTCCTGCTCTGACTCTAGTTTATCCTTCTAGATTTTTCTCCAATAACATAGCCTTGCTGCACCTGTACTCAACACTTACATGTAGCTCTTCTTGCCTGTGGAGAGACTCTCCTGAAACCAACTTCTGTATATTTCTGTTGTGAAAATCCTTCCTTTTGTCAAACGAATCCCCTGATTCAACACCCCGCCCCACCACCAGTCTCCAAGGGCCTTTTGTTTGTTCCACAATCAGTGTTGCCTTGTCCCCTTGTAGACTTGTCTTTTTTTCCCTTCAAGACTGTGGGCTCAGAGGGCGGGGACCTTGTCTCACTCATTTCTATGTTCCCAAGTTCAGGGACTGGCACATAGAAGTTGTTCACTAGATTGAACAGCGCTATATGTACGAAGGAGCTACATGGAGCTGATCCTGCATCCTGGGATCCCACTCGACCCTCCAGGGCAAACCCATAGAGCAGGCTGGGAATTGGATCATGTGACAGCTGTGGAGAGCCTGGCAGAGGAAGCACCTGCCTTTGGGTTTTTCCAAGATTCTTTCAAGTGCTTCTCATGACAGCACCTGTCCTGTCACTCAGCTTCCCTTGTTGAGAGGGACAGAGGCTTCCACCCAAGTGGCTTCTATGGAGACTGCTTGGTGCTCACTACACGCAGTGTCCAGCCTGGTTTGGAGGTGGGAAAAGGCAGCATAACTTCTGATCAACAGCAAATAAAGAACCTTTATTCCCACTTTCTGCACAAGACATAAAGGGAAACACGTTTGAGTCTGTTGTACCTACTTGTGTGGGACATTAACAGAAAGAAAATAGAACAAGTCACCTTTGTTACAGGGGCATGTGATAGTCCCTGTTTGCTCACTCATGAATAACCATCATGCTCATGAATAACCCCTCCCGAGTTCTGCTTAGTGGCTGCCTGGGTCTTGACGCTCATTTTGCTGCAATCACCCATAAATAGTGCAATAAGCAACTTTTTTTCCTCCTGTGCAAGTTTCTGCCTCTAGCTTCATCTTTGCCCATCACCTGGTGCATAATATAATTTTAAAATAATTGTAAAATAATGTACTATAACAAAGAGCTCAGCTGAAGATTTCCCAGTCTGTGTAGCTTTGTGTCAGAAAGAAACGCATCCAGCTAGATTTAACTGCTTCCTCTTGAAGGCATGAAAGCTCCATTAGTGCCTCCTGTGTACTGAGGGACAAGAGGACCTCATCCAGATCTGAGGAAATCAGATGCTGGGGTGGCCATGAGGTGGGAAGTCCATGAGGGCCCACTGTGTCTCATTCTTAGAAAGATAGAGTGAGGAGAGCCACCTATAATTTTAATTTGTTTTCCTCTGAAGCCTATGAGCTTTTCTCCCTTGCTGTGGGTGACCATCTAGCCATCTAGGTCTGAGAGACAGGCATCTAGCATCATATTTTTCCTGGAAAGGAGCACCCCTTATTAAAACATCATTAAGAAGCCTAAGCACAATGACTGATAAGCAACTCCATGCCATCCAACATAAAGATAAGGTTTTACTGAAATCACAGCACAAGAAAAATGGCTTTTGGCAGGAGCTCTCACAGGAAGAGGGCATCTGAATCACCCATAGGCCCTCAAACAGAAATAGGTCTCCTGACTCCACCCAGACCTGTAGCATCAGAGTCTACGGGTGTGGAGCCCAAGGAGCTGTCATGAGCAACCCTTGTTAAAACCACGACTGAGTGTCTTTTGGGGTTTGCTGTGTTTTTAAGAAATGAAGGTGTGATATTTGCTGGTCCAAGTGGTTGTCATTCCTTCACCTCCAGGAGTTATCCAGTATAACGCTTGTCTATAATGAGGCTGTTTTTATTGCCTCCTCTTCACCTTGTTGGTAAGGGAGGGATTCCTGCACTAGGGTTCTGGGGATGGCCATACACAGCACCTGACACTGGACAGGTGAGATCAACAGCAGTTCATGAGTCACGTGCACTCAGCCCCAGGGAGGAGGACACCACGTGCCACGTGCAGGGCACGTGAGGATGGCACCCAAGAAGAGTGAACAAGCAGAAGCTGTGGGAGGCAGGCTTTGTAGTATCAAAAGAGGGAGGTGCCCCCTGGTTCCTGTGGGAAGATGTAATTTGCCTGTTTGAATAAGCGCATGGCTGGCAGGGATCTGAAGCCCACTACTCAGGCATAAGCAGGAACTGCTCCTGGTGCCTGTGATAAGGAGTGTTATTTGGCTGAGGCATCTTATCTGTGGGAGCGAGTAGGAACGAGAACTTTTGGTTTGGCTAGGTGAAGCCCTCCCAGTTGCATCAGATGTCAAGGCAGCACACAATATTGGGTCTTAATTTTAGGCCTGAGACCGCGAAGGCTTAGCTTAGAGAAAGTGAAGATGGGGAAGACTGGGCAGAATGAGATGACTGGGACCTGGAGGTCAACCCACCTGCTGGGGCAGGGAAGAAAGGGAGAGCTTCAGGGAGTGTGGTGAGAGCCAGGTGAGGACAATGTCAGGGACATGCAGCTGGAGGACACGGTGTCCTAGATGGAGGAGGTACACCTTGGTGTCTGGGAATATAGGGTGGGGGCTTTGTGGGAGAGAGGGTATGGCTGGGTCTGACACAGGATGGTCCTGCCCAGAGTACCTGAGGTCCCAGCATCAGGTACAGGAATAGGGTACAAGTCAGGAACTCACTCCCCAGGACAAGGCCCACAGTTCTAGACTGGGCCCAATGTGGGTGTGAGGACCAATGAACCCCTGACACCTCTCTAAGCTCAAGATTGCTGTCTCATCTCAGGAATGGTGCCACCATCCATCTGGTTGGCCAAGCAGGAAACCTAGGAGTCTTTCTGCCTCTTCCACACTCCTGTGTCCAACCCATGACCAAGTCCCTCTGAGTTACCCTTGGGTAAATGATCTCTGGGATCCACCCTCTTCTCTCCAGCCCTGCTGTCATATTGGCCTGGACTACTGCAATAGTCTATGTTTTCTCTGTCTAGTCTCTACCTCCAGCCAGAATGAGCTGTTGAGGCCATGCCACTCTCTACTTAAAACACTTCCCTGCCTTCCAATTGCTCTTAGAATAAAGACAATTCTTACTGTGGTCCGAAAGGCCCTGGGGCCACTGGTCCCTGAGCTCCATCTACCTTGCTGTTCCTCTCTGCTCCACTCCTGCTCTCCATGTGCCTCCTGCTATGGGATCTTTGCACAAGCTTATCCCTTTCCTTGCACTATGCTGCCCGTTCCCTTTCCCCTAAGTAACCTTGACCCATCCTACAGACCCTCAGCCATATGCCCTAGGGAAGCCATCCCTGATCTTAAGACCAATCCCACCTCAGGCACCTGGTGCCCACCTTCTTTGCTGCACTTGTCATGGTCATGATTTTACATTTATTTGTATTTGATGAATACCTGCTCCCCTGTCCAGAGTGTAAGCTGCACAAGAGCTTGGATTTTGCTTGCCAGCCCCAGTGCCAAGCCTAAGTCCTCCATAAATACCTGTTGGGGGAATGAGTGGGCTGGTTGGAGGGAGGAGCTAAGTGACCTGTGGAGACTGGAGAGCCATGGGGGACAGGGAAGCAGGCATGTCGCCATGGCTAACATCAAAGGACTTTGAGATGCCACATTGAGACACTGTGTGTATTTCCATTTCTGCTTTATCTCCTTCCACTGCTCTGAATTGCCACCCCCCGGCCCCCCGACCTTGGTCTTCTCAGTCTCCTTCCTCTGACTTCATCAGTCTCTGTCCCAATGCTATTGCCTGGCCCCAGAGCCAAGAGCCCCAACCTGTGCAGAAGTCTGAGTGGGCCTTGTACATTATTAATGGTGTGATTTCGGGTTACTTTAAATTAAAGAGATTTCTTGGTTTCTATTTCCTTCTTAATTGTTAGTTCTATATCAAGAGCCCCCCAAGAGAAAAATAACACAGATAATCACCGGAAGTCACACTCTCCTTCCAAGGGTTGTATATGATTGGGGAAAGCCTGCAAACAGAAGGCACGTTCCCACGCTCTTGTGGGCCCTGTTGTGCGGAATGCTGCTTGTTTTGGTGAAATGTTGTTAATCAGGCTTGGAGAGAATAGACTGCTTAAGAGCTAAAACGGTATTTTTTTTGAGTAGCTTTTGTGCCCAGCTGGCCATCTAAAGAAAAGATTTTTTAAAAGAAAAATTATATAAACAAAGGCAACATAAATTGAAAGTGACAAATGGAATTAAATGTATTTTTGAACCTTATTGTGTTATTTAATATAACAATCACGTTAGCATCAGCTTCCCAGCGTGAAAGGAATATTCGCTTGGCAGCTGTTATGTGACTGAGCCAGAGGGGACAAGGACACTCTGAGTAAATCAACTCCCCAACAAAGGGAAGCCAGCTACCCTCTCGTTGCATACCTGTGACTTTTCCTTGCTTATTTTACATCTTGGTCAAGATACCAGTGCTGGCCATAAGCTCATTCTCGTAAAGCACCTTCTTTTGAACGATGTGTCTCCTAACCCGCTTCCTTCTCTCTTGCTTTTCAAGAGTGGGTCTCTCTCTGGTTGTGGTTGCGTGCTGACAACTTGTCCTTGGCTCAGGTGGCGAAACGCAGTAGGCAGGGAGGCCATGCCTGGCTGAGAGAGAGCTCCTAATGAGGACAAGAGGTTATAATTGCCAGAAAAAGAAAGTTAGAGCCAATACCCTCCCCAGCTTCCGGGAGCTCAAAGACATCTCGTGGCCTGGTGAAAACTGTATCCCTGTGTTCCAGCAGGAGACAGGCAAGATCTGGCCTCCCGTTCACAGGTGCCATTGTTCTTGAAAGCGCCTTGGCTTCATGTCACACGCCTGCCTTGGGAACATGAGGAGATCTTATGTTTATAAAACCTTCCGGAACATTCTCCCCTTAGGCTGGTATTTGACAAGGCTGCTGTCTGACCTCTGTGCTGAGGGGAGAGCACCTGAAAAATATTTTAAGAGCTTCAGCTGTGAAGTTTCTGTTTTTCACAAACTCCCTTGACCCCAGAGGGCTGAGTTGCCTTAAAGCATTTTATGTTATTTTTAAATGGAACTCCTTCTTAAAATGGAATCTTCTGGGAAGCCAATTTGTAAAACAGCTAAAAGCAGAGATGCTCTGGTGGAAGAGGGGGCAGTGAGCCCTCACGCCCAGGTGGGCTCTCTGCGCCGAGCAGTTCCAGAAGTCCAACCGTGTGTGGGAGCGTGATTTGAAAACCATCGTCTACAGGACTGGAAGAAGAGCTCAGACCATTTGAATAAAAATTGATTGCTTTCTCTTTGAACGTGAGACTTCACATAGTTAACCTGGAGCCCCGTGGAACGAGCAGGATAGCCCTGTGGGCAGTCCATTTTAACCTAGAGACGTCCCCCCCTTCCTTATTGATCTGCGCTCGAGTTCCTAAATCCTGCTTGTTTTAGGACCCTCGTGAATGTGATTATCTCAGCGCCTTTGAGCTGGAGCTGATACTGCAGTTTCTCAAGAGTGGAGGGCGGGTTCATGTGGCGCCCCCAAGAAGGGAGAAGAGGCGGACATGTGCTCCGGGTTTTAACTGGAAGATGGGATGAAGCACGAGTCCATAATGGGACTGTGCTTTTAAAATTCCCTTCCTTTTCCGGTATTAAATCGCTTTACTGTAATGACCCTCAGCTCGTAGTTTCTTTTAGAGCCTCCGTACCAGCCCTGGCAGGACTCCAGCTACTTACTCAACTCAGAATGTGGCTTTCTCTAATGCCTCGCGTGTGCTTAAGTTTGATTTGTTCTTTTTATGGGACTTAAGAGATGGTCTATGAGGATGGTTAAACACCGAGACAGGCAGAGGAGGTTGGCCGAGCCCTGTTCCTGGACAGCTTTGAAAACACACAATGCTAGGGATCAGGGACTTCCCTTCCAGAAAGCTGCGCTACGTGATGGGGTTGGGGAACGTGGATTCTGAGCTTGGAGTGCCTTGAGCGTGAATTAAAATTTGGGTCAGGGCCGGCTGCGTGGCTTAGAGGTTAAGTGCGAGTGCTCTGCTGCCGGCACCCCGGGTTTGGAACCCGGGCGCTGCACCGACACACCGCTTGTCCGGCCATGCTGAGGCCATGTCCCACATACAGCAACTAGAAGGATGTGCAACTATGACATGCAACTATCTACTGGGGCTTTGGGGGAAAAAAGGAGGAGGATTGGCAATAGATGTTAGCTCAGAGCCGGTCTTCCTCAGCAAAAAGAGGAGGATTAGCACGGGTGTTAGCTCAGGGCTGATCTTCCTCAAAAAAAAAAAAAAAAATGGGGGTCAAAGGATGACATTCCTGCCCTTGGAGACAACACTGGAGTCAGCATTCTGGGGTGAAACTAGGAGGCTTTGGAAAATCCTAGCTCTTCCACTGTTCGTTCTTGGACATTGGACAACTTAACTAAACCTCTGTGAGACTGTTTCCCCATTTGTAAAGTAGGAATGATGATACCTACCTTGCATTGTTGTTCTGAGGAATAGTTATAATGCATATAAAACGCTAATCCAAATCACTTTTTAAAATTTTACTTTATTGTAACAAGAACACTTAACATGAGATTTACCCTCTTAACAAGCTTTAAGTACACATTGTTGGTAACTATAGACCCCACGTTGTACCACAGATCTGTGGAGTGTATTCCTCTTGCTTAGCTGAAGCTTCATGCCTGTTGGTTAGTAACTCCCATCTCCCCCTCCCTCCAGCCCCTGGCCTATAAGCAAAATTCCTGCCTCATAGGTTTCTGGGGAATTAGTGGGGGGATGATGGACGATGCCCACAGAGCCTGGACACCGCACCCTGCCCTGCAGGGTTTTATCATGTGGGTGGCTATGGTGGGGGCAACATCTGGATGGTGGCAGCAGGCATGGGAGTCAGATCAGTCTCCATGTAGATCTAGAGGTGCCGTTTTTTCAGAGGACCTGGAGGGGATAAAGTATGAACAAATGGTAATGGGATTCCAGTATCTATCGCCACGATAGTGCTGAAACACACCATCCCCAAGACATGGTGGCTCATGAAACAATAAGCGTTTTTCAAGCTCTCCAGGCTGCAGGTTGGTGATTTTGGCTGGTGGTCTGGTCTCATCTGGGCTTGTATGTTTGGGGTTGGCAGGCTGTGAGCTGGGGTGATGGCTCTGCTCAAGTGGGCCAGCCTGGGAATGCTCTCAAGGTGAAGGCAGGGGGCAAGAGCAGAAACACAAGCACGTCTTCAAGCCAAGCAAGTCAAACAGCAGACCTGAGAATCTAGAGGTAGAAAAATAGGCTCCACCTCTTGATGGAAGGAGCTGCAAAGCCCATTGAAAGGAGGGAGGTATGGGGAAGGTGTGGAGAATTGAGGCTCCTAATGCCATCCATCTAGCAACCCTGCACCCTGCAATTCGCTGGGCACGGGCAAGGGTTTGTGCTGTTTTTCACAACCACTCCATGAGAACGTACACTTATGCCCATTTGGTAAATAAAAATATTGAGATTCAGAAAAGTCTGGTAACGTATGAATCATTCATCGCTAAGATGGAGGCCATATTTTCTACCCCAAGTTCTTCAATGAGGGTAAATGCACTGGGACATGTTAAGTGCTTTGGGCATCTGTGCCTGGCACACAGTCAGTGCTCAGCAAATGCTGGCTGCCCACTGGCCTGGGACCACATGTGTCTAAGGACCACACATGTTGCATGCATCGCTGCAGCCCCAGTGCCCAGCACAGTGTCCAGGACCCAATAAATAGCTGTTCAATGGATTTGTGACAACATCTAGAGTCTTGGAATAGTAACACCTCAAGGTCAGACAGATCTGGATCTGAGTCTGATGAGTCGCTTATTAACTGTGGGATCTCTGGTTTTGGAGTCTGAGAGACATGGCATCTTCCTAAGGTCACTCTTGAAGGTTTCCAATCCCATCTCTTCCATATGAATTTTGCCAGTTTATACGTCTTGGGATTCTGCGCCCTGAAGTCACGGTGTTCCAGCTCTACTGGGGCACTTGCAGCTACACAGAGGAGGATAGTGTCTGGTCCCCACTGATGCCCGCCCCATATGCTCTTGCCACCTCTGCAGTGGTTTGGTCCTTGACCTTGACCTGCCAAGAGGAAGCTCCACCTTGTGGCTTCTTCCTGACAGTTTCATCATCTCCATGCTTCTGTGTGTACATCTGCTCCTTGGGTCTCGGTGTTTATGCTGCCTGTCCTTGATTTCAGTCACTCACTGTTCAAGTCCCTGCAGATAGGGAAGTTCGGAGTTCTCAAAGGCCTGGAAGATAGAGGTTGGGTAGATCAGAATGGTAGCCCCCTTTCACTGAGCAGTTACTATGTGCCAGGAACTGTGCTGGGCACTGGGAATGCAATGTTGAACATGACATCAAGGAAACCTGCACTCCTGATATTTATATTCTAGAGGTTCAGGATGGACAAAAATCAAGTGAACAGACAAATAAGCAAAATTATTGCAACAAGGAGATGAGAGAGAAAAACAGAGGGGCACCTGCTTCAGATCAGGAAAGTTGAAAAGGAATTTACCATACCAGGAGTCAGGGTGGGGGGTGTTTTAGGCAGAGGAAGCAGGCTGTGCAAAGGTCCTGAGGAAGGGAAGATCCTGGCACCTTTGAGGAGCTAAAAGGAAACCCAGTGTGGCTTGATCATACTGAGGAAGGAGAATGTTGTAGGAAAAGTGATTGGAAAGGTGGACAGAAGATGGATCAGGCAGAGCCTGGAGGGCCATGCTAATAGGGGTGGGTTTTCTGTTTAATGCAGAAGCAACTAAAAAATTTAGAAGGAAGAAGCTAGGGGATTCATTTTGCTTTATGAGAAGACCATTTGTGCACACTGGGGCAGACTCGGGTGTTGCAAGGCTTAAAGTCTGTCTGACTTGAGCAAACTGGTTTAAGAAATAGGATACAAAATGACCTGTACAAAACTCCGGGGGACCCTGCTGGAGGCGTGGAAGCGTCTGTGTGAGTGAGGGGCCAGAGCTTCCTCCTCTTCACTCTGGGTCCCCCTGGATGGTATGAATTGAGGGGGCTGGGAGTGAGTGTAGGGAGACAAGTTACAGGCCTGTGGCAGCTGTCCAGAGAAGAGAGAGTGGTGACGAGGGTGATGGCCTTGGAGAACTGGATGCACTCAGAGAGGTGTGGGAAAGGGAGTACAAAGACTTTGCTCAAGGATTGGATGTGGGTGGCAAGGAGATGGAGGAGTTGAGGAGGACGTCACACAAAGTACCTCCTTTACTCCTCTGGACACATCTAGGAGGTACTGATTATCATCTTAAATCTAGAAGTAAGAAAACAGACACCCGGGGTTTCGTAACCCGCCCAGGTCTCAGGACTGCTTAGTGTCAGGTTTGAGCCCTTCCTGGGCTGTCCTCAAGCAGCTGCCTATAAGTGCACTGTCACCTGTCACTGGGCTTATGGTGGCTGCAGAGCCGGGGCGGTCACTCCCGGGGATTGCTGACTGTAGACGAGACACACACAGGGCCCTTCAGACAGACTTGAGGAAAGGATCTGTCCTTCTCCCTTCTCGTCTTCGTCTTCACCCTGCATCCTTCTCCCACGCTGCTGACTCTCGCCATCTCCAACCCCAGGGTCCCCCCACTGCTTCTCAGAGCCCTGCCTGGGCCATGTCATCCGAGTCAGTCACCGCTCCCTCCTCCTTTGCCTCCCCACCCCCAACGCATTAGCTCATTCACAGGGTGACCACCCTGGGACCACATTGGGACCTCTTCATCCCAGCATCTTTGGGACTCAGTGCACAGCAGGCGTCCAGTCAAGTCAAGAGTGAAGGTCTTCGACATAAAGGTAGAGTAGCAGGCTGGTTACGTGCAAGGGCTCCAGGGATTTAAGCTCTCTGGCCTGTTTCCTGTTATTAAAATGGGGACAATGATCGTCTCTGCATCATGGAGTCATTGAGAGGATTAGACAAGGTCATGCTGGCCCCGTGCCTAGTGCAGAGTGCACACACAGGTGATTGCTATTTTATTGCCTATGTTTTAAGAGGAAAGAAAGATGAAGTGTCATATTGTTAATGTGAGATAAAACTCTGAGGAATATTTGCAAGTTAAAGAAGAAGGTGGTGAATGCAAAAGAAAGGCTCTGTAGCAGTGAAGTTCATAGACAATCATTGGGGTCTGAGATCCCCCCACCCCCACTCACCTTTCCTTGCAGCTGGCATTCATCAAACCCCGTACTGCCTGGCCCCATCCCTGGACAGAGCTTTGCAGGGTTGGTGGCTCCTGTCTTTACCGAATACCAAGTATGTGGATTTACTAATGGGGAAGGATGTCATATCCACACGGAATACAAAGCATGCATAGCCTTATTATTTATAAGCCCATTTTTCTACAAATGGCTTCTCATCCCTTGTGAGCATCAGTTTTTCTGATAAGTTTAACTAAGATTTTAAATATGTGGAATTTAAAATTACTTTGAAAACTGTCCCCCTTTCAAGCCATTGCATAAAGCATAGATCTCTTCAGATGTCTGCATCTGTCAGGCAGCTGGAAACTGCACCTCCTGCTCTTCCTTTCAACTCCTGCCATTTGTCTCTGCACAGGCTTTTCTTGATAATTGAGATGTGTTGTGCATGAAGCAGGGGTCTTCTTCGAGAGTGCCAAAGATGGTCTCTGGCCAGATGTTTCCCCTTCATTAGAATGTGTCCATCAGACTTTGCTCATCAGAAATCCTTGCCGGAGGGTGTCTGCCTCTGTCGTCTTATTAGATAGGATAAGCTGGGCTTCTTGTTCCCTCGCCAAAAAGACAAAATTAGCATTTAAGGAGCTGTCGTCATAAAAGTTTTCATCCTTCACAATTAATGCAGGAAGAGGTCAATGATGGTAAATTAATGCTGCAGAAATCAGCCTTCATCATTCATGAGCAGTTAGGGCCCTAAATGCCACATCTGAAGGCTGCCTCTGCCTTCTAATCCCGATGAGGATGTAACTATATGGAACGCTGGCTTGTGTTTGGAATCTTAACTTCTGCATTGGCAGTGTTCTATTTAGACCCCAGCTCTTACACAAGGGCCATTAAGAGGCCAGGGTGTGTGGGGGAGGGGGGAGCGGGGCCAATGGAAGTGGTTAGGTGTTGGGAAGGAACAGGGCAGTCACAGCCCAGCCCCTCCATAATGAACTGGGACCCCCAGTTGCACCCCCGCCTGTGAGGACAGTGGAGAGTGAGTGGTCGGTAAGTAAGCCTGCTCTCAGAGAAGCTGCAGGGACTGGAGGAAGGACAGGGAGGTGACGTTATATGGCCACCAAGGAGACATCGAATTTGGGTGTGGGGACTGCCCAGTATTCGGAACTGTCCACTCTGCAAAATCAGCCCCAAATTAATTATTATTGAAGTATTCTCAATGCTGAGAGGCAGGAGCCAATGAAACTCATCTTGGAGGATGGCCTCTTGCGGGATCATCTCCTTCCCCTTGGCTCAATGTTCTCAGTGACTGTCAAAACTCAAGCAGAGGGCTCATTGTGAGTGCTGGAATTCTCCACAAATAAGGAACCTATGAAATAGTGATGAACACAGTATCCAATCACCCAACTCCATCCTTTCCTTTCCATCCATCCTTCCCTCCTTCCATCCATTCACCCAACATCTAATGGGTGCAACTTTCAGAAAGGCCCTGAAAATACGTAAACAAATAAGACACAGATCTCGGTATTTTGAATTTACTACAACAAATGGACATTTGGAGACCTCAAGAATGTGAAAGCCAAAGAGATCTTTCGAGACTTCCTTGTCCCATTTGACCAATAAGAGAACTGAGTCACAGAACAGACAGGTGAGCCAACCAGGTTGGGCAGGAATCCAGGCCCCATAACTGCCAGGTGAAGGAGTTTTCAAGCACCACACCGAGGAGCCCATATTCATGATAAGAACAAACTTATGCTTTGTGGATTGAATATAATTCCATGCATTTTTCCAAGAGACACTGGATAATTTTGAGAACAAGCAGGCCTCTTTTTCAGAGAAAATTGGCCCAGCATGCTCAGAAATAACTCAGATATATTCCTGTTGACATGAAAACATGCTCTGCTAAGCAGCTGGGATTGGGGTTTTCTCTTTGCTGGGGGTGCCAAGAGAAATGAAGTGCATAACCTTGGTCCATTAGACCTCTCTCTCCTCACCTCTAACTGCCAAAATGCAGAAATGGACTATAAGTGGTTTTTCTCTAATGGCGGATCTCCCTCTACCCCGTGCCTCGCCTTCTTTTTTTTTTTTAACCTTGGAGACGCCAAACCTCTAGCGTTTCAGTCTGGCTCCAGGGCTGGAGGCATGGACCACATGGAGACAAGCAAGAGCTTGTTCCCTTGCACATTTCTCTTGAGGCATCACTCCGGGTAAATCAGGTGCTGTCGCATTGCTGTTTCACCAACGTGGACCACAGTGAGGTTTTCCCAGTCATCCACAAGGCATATTAAAGTGGAGCCATTCTTTAAAAATTAAAATAACCAGTTTATCTATATTATTAAAAAAAAAATCACCACACTTACATGGCCAACCTGGTTTCATAGAGCTCCATTTCAGCTTAGCCACCCGGCCTTTGTCATGGCAGCCGAGGTAGCTGCTGGATGGAAATGTTCTTGCAGCTGGGGAAGAGTTTAGAAATGTTGACAACCCCACGGATGGTTACACCTTCACTTAGAAATCGAGGTTACATGCTCCTGGTGAAGTAGTTTTAAAGTTAACCCGTTTCTTTAATTGCCAGCACCTGCCTACCCAGGAAGCCTGCAGTGATGGCACCAATATAGCTCAGTTTATTGATCCCTGTGATTCAGTGTTTCTGCTCAAGGCATATTTTAGCACTTTTTACAGATCAGCACAATAGTTCAAGGATCAATCATTATTTCTCCCTACTGATTCATTTTAATTGTGATATCAAAGAGGCAGTAATCATTTCTTAAGCTGGAAGACCATATCTAAAGCCAAGGTAAGACTTTATTATCATAGTAATGAGCCTTTCACATGTGAGGCAAGCTAGGAGGCTCATGAATTCCTGAACTGACCCTAAGCATCTGCACCTCTGAGCTTAACTGAAGCTGTTGCAGTCAGCAATTCAGCCAGCCAGGTGACCTCTGGCCCTTCCTCCTCATCAAGACAACTATGGGTTCTGGAAGGCAAATGGTTTCCGTAGGAGACGGTCTCAATAAAGATGCCAGACTCACCTGGGCTAGGGGGATGGAAGGGAAGATTGAGGTAATGGCCTGCTTTCCGTGATAACCTGTCTTTAGTTCAGAGGAGACTGGGTTATATATCAGAAGAAGAGAGCCATCTGAGGCCTTCCCCCATTTTCAGAAGGAATTCAGCATTCCGTTGAAAGTCTCCCATCTAAAACTATCCACCGTAGGAATTAAAGATTACAATAAAAATTCTGGTAAACACTGTAAAAAAATTGATTGAATTTCAATCCTCACAGTAATTTCTACGTTGCCCCCTCTCTACTTCGTTTTGAGTCTTTGATACCTCTAGAGAAATTAATGAATTGCCCAAACAAGGTTAGCCTACTTAAAAAGAAAGTGTGCTGGCTCTGTCCATCACTGCTTCCCCCACACTTCTGCCCACTGCATTTCTCTTCTTTCTCACAGCACTTTGGAACCAATCAGATGTGAGATGGTGGCAGAGGGAACACACCTGAAAAGACCGCTGTAGTCTGGCTCAGGTTTCCCAAATGATGTCCCATTGGTTACCAGTTGAGCAGGATGCTAAATACTTGTTGTGTTTTATAAAACATCACTTGGGCAAGTCAGTTTGGGAAACGCTGGGTTACTGAGGTGAGCTGTTTTCTTTAGTGAGGGGATCTTAGAGCCCTCAATACACTAACGAGCATATTTGTGCAAGTTCTGGAAACCTGCTTGACCTTTGCATGATGAGCATCTTGCAGGACAAGTGTCACGTGGAACATGGGTTAGGAAGTGCTGCTCTGTCTCAAGGGCTCCTGAAATGTTTACTGAATGCCCGTTCTATAAGGCTAGGCCCTGAGGCTCCGTGGGAAAGGATAGACCAGCGTCTATTTAGATATAATCTTTTTACTTCCAATGAGAAAGAGTGTGCGGGGACTCCCATCGGGCACCTCCTCAGAACCCCTGCAGCTCCCTGCATCAGCATGGCCATCGGGCCACGTAACTTGATGCATCCTTCACTTGTGATTTCACAATGAGGAACTGGCAGCTCCTTGAGGGCAAGGGCAGAGTGGATATTGTCCATCTTTGGCTGCCCAGAGTCCCTTTCTATTTCCTCCCAGTGTGTCAAGTTCTTTCTAGGGACAGCCTTCACCCACTGCACTCAGCCTTGGTGGGAATAAATACGGATGCCCGTTCCCCACCATGGGCGCTAAAGCGGTCCCTAGGCAGATTTCCTGCCAGACTCTTCCTCTTCCTGCTCCATACATTTAGCATAAATCCTAAAGGTGACTCAGATGCTCTTTCCTAGAACTTTGACCCTGGAACGAAAAACATAAGGAGAAAAGAAACAATCACAGATCATATGGCTCAGTGTTCTCATCCTGAGTGTGTCCAGCTATAAAACCATTCCTGACCCTCTCTGCTGTTTAGTTCCCAGGAGCCCACCTAGTTCTTGCCAGGTTCCATGTTCTCAGCCTTCTCAGCAATACTGTGAGCTCCTCAAATCTCATTGGCTTAGGTTAGCCAGAGGCAGTTCCCGATGAGAACTCTACATGGAAAACAGAAAAAGGGACCAGGTATTATTATCTTGTAATCATCTTACAGTACTAGCACTGGCAAGACACCTAGTAAGATTTTAATACCTACTTGCTGAGTTGGCCAGCAAAATTCCTCATTTCTTTGCATTATGGGGGCAAACCCAAAATTGCAGTGATGGAGTCATTCATTCAACAAATATTTATTAAATAAACATTGTGCACTAGCAACCATTGTAGGGGCTGGGATTATAGCCATGAACAATCGAAGACCCTGCCACACAAAGCTCTCATTCCACTTGGGGAGACAGACAAATAAAGATATAAGTTGTCAGGTGGTGGTGGGCTCTGCAAAGAAATATAAAACAAAGGAAGGTGGTAGAGAGGAATGGGGGTGCACTATCTTGTATAGGTGGTTGGAGAAGACTCTTGGATAAAGGGACATTGGAGAGCCTTGAATGAAAGAAGGAAGTGAGCTATGTGGAAATTTGGGGGAGGACAAAATCCTGAGGCTGGGATGTGCACAGGGTGTTTGAGCACAGCACAGCGGCCAGTCTGGAGCTGAGGAACAAGGGAGTAGTGGGGGATGACTACTGATGGGGGGCCCTGAGGCCATGGTAAGGCGTTTGACTTTTACTCAAGTTGAAGTCAGGAGCCCAGGGAAGGTTTTGAGTGGGGGAGGACATGCTCCAACTTGTATTTTTTAAATATTACTCTAAGGTCTGCAGTGACATCCAGCTGTGAGCTCATCCGCCAACTCTTGGAGCTGCTGGTCGGCAGGGACTGGGCCTGGGGCCCTGGGCTGTGCTGTTTGCTCTAACTTCTGTGTCTCCCGTGGAGGACGATTGCAGAGAGCATTTTGAAATCAAATTATATTGTTAATATTTCATGTGAGACTTGCAATATTGCTACTTAATTTGTGGCAATGATAAGTATGTATGAAAATATGTGCTTGTACATGTAAATTAAATAATTTTATGTCAAGTAGGTATCTGAAGGGTCATTGAGATTTCTTTGCATAATAGGAGTATGTGCACCTTTCTGACGGGAGCGTGGTTGGCACTATCAGAGCCAGGGACCATGGCTGCGTGTAGGGTCATTCTGGGCACCCCTAGCGAAAGGCTTCCTGTGGTTTGTTTAGGCTTCCGGGGAAGAGGAGACTGCTAAGTGGTGGCAGAGGAGGTTTGAAGTAATTGGAAGGATTTCATAGAGCAGGGTTTCTCAGCCTCAGCATTATTGACATTGGGCAGATAATTCTTTGTGGTGAGGGCTGTCCTGGGCATTGTAACATGTTAGCTGCATCCCTGGCCTGTACCTACTAGATAGTAGCGGCACCTCCTCCCACTAGTTAAGAAAACCAAACCTGTCTCCAGACATTGACAACTGTCCTCTACAGGGTAAAATTGCCCCAGTTGAGAACCACTGTTATAGAGTGTCTAGTCTTAAAAACAACACTAACAGAAAGAGAGATCTGGATTTTTTTTTTCTTGGTCACAGGGAGGAGAGAGCAGAGCCTCTCAATGGAGAGGCGTGATAAAGAGTGGAAAGTTGGGTCAGGGTCTCCTTTCTAAGCCTGATAAAATTATTCATTAGTTGAGCTAGAGAAGGTTGATATGCATGGAGTTTATTTCAATTATTTCCATTCACTTCACAATAAGTCTTTGGTTGCTACTATGTCCTAGGGACTATGAGCGAGTCATGGGTGAAGAGTGGGAGTGAGCATAACAATGAACCAAACACAGTCCCTGCAGACAATTCTCATACTTGATGCAAAGTACTAGGAGAGGGGAAAAATCGGGGCTGCTAGGAGGAAATAGGGGAGGAACACTCCAACCCGCCCATGGGAGGGAGAGACTAGGAGGATGTTTGCCTAACTGGGAATCTGAAGGCATGGAGTACAAGCCAGTTAGGGGGTGGAGATGGGCGGGGGTGGTAGAAATGGTGGAGAACAGCATGTTCAAAGACCAAGAAGCAAGACAGAGTGCAGTGCACTCCGGGAACTGCAGGTAGGTTAGAATCGCTGAAATGCAAAATAGTTGTAGAGTTTGAATAGATGTGCATGGATGAGTTCAAGCAAAGTCAGGGGGATTTTCTCTAAAGTTTCATATTTATATTACATTAATCATAGAGAAGAATTTTTATTAATATCAAGAATGAGTGGAATGGCCTCAAAAAAACATCCCACAAGATTGTCAAACCGAAATAACTAAATTGGGGACTCTTATTCATGACAGATGCCACTAAAAATAAATATACCATATGTCATCATTATCATAACAAACAGTCAACATTTATTAATTCCTTCCATGCACAAAGCACAGATGGCAACAATAGATGGGAAAGAGTACTTGAAACAAATATGACTTCATTCACTCAGCAAATATTGATTGAGCACATGCTGTGTGCCAACCACTGAAGACGCACAGATAAATTCCACACCGTCCCTCACCCAAAGGAGCACAAGCTCTAACAAAAGACAAATAACTACTATTTTTGTCATCTAAAGACATGTCATGAAAACTGAAAAGAAAAATATTAAGACCTTGCTATATCAATGTACAAAAGACAAAAAAGGAGATATAACTAGATAACACATAGAAAAGTATTCAACCTCATTAAAATGTAAATTAATTCACAACGTGTATATTGAAACTGAGAATTGCCAGTGGTTGTGTCAACTAGCAAAACCCACTGGGAAGAAATAATTCAGCAGAGGAAAACAACCATATCCTTGAAGATGTTCATTGCAGTATTATCTATTCTAAGTAAAGTCAGAAGCAACCTAAAAGCTTGATAGTAGGGGAAAGATTATGTAAATTTTGGTAATATACTTAATCAAATGTTGTGTTCATTTATGATAGAAGTTATGAATAAGTTGCAGTAATGCAAAACGTAGTATAATGCTTTTGTCAAATTAAAAAGCAATGACTAATTAAATATGTGAAAGACCAGGCAGAGATACATCAAATTTATAATTGTTCACTTAGTTGGGAATATAGATTATTCTCCTCCTTCCATTTACTGAAATTTATGAAACATTTATATGGCTTCTGTAGGTTTAAAACCAAAGAAAATTGAAAGCAATGATCAACAGTGTGTCTCTCTAGCCTTTTTCTCCTCCCTGACCAGTCAAAAAGATTGGACTTGCTGAATTTTTCTTCTCTCTGCCCCCTCCACTCTCCAGGGAGTGTCTTCTATTTTTTCTGACTTCTCTGATGGAAAATAGGAGAGTGAACTAAAGGCACATGAGGAAGGTGCTCAAGAAATGATGCTTAAGAAATACAAATAAAGTTGTTGAATTATTTTTGAATTATTTTAGTTTCAGTGAACTGTGTTCTTTTGATCAAGACACTGTCCTCGGGATGAATCATATGGGTAACAATTTGATAGCAAAAAATAGGATTAATCTTTTTATTAATTAAAGCAAAGAAGCAAAAATAGTCAAGACAGTGTGGAATTGGTGCAAGGAGAGAAAAGAGAGCCAGATACAGACCCACGTATATATAGTTACCTGATGTGTGATAAAGGGGCTACAGCAATGACTTGGGGAAAAATCATTCTGAATCAGTTGGAAATATTAAAAAAAAATTTAGTTTCAAGTGGATTGTGAAATGTTTTACCTACATGTAAAAGCTAAAACTAGGTTTTAGAAGATAACATGGGAAAATATTTTCATGATTGTGGGGTAGGTAAAACATAAAACACTAACTGTAAAGAAAAAGATTATTCAATTGGATTATTTGGAATTAAAATTGAGAACTCCTGCTTATCAAAAGACACTGTTTAAGACAATGAAAAGGCAAACCACAGAGTGGCAGAAGATAATGGTGATGGATAGATAGATGATGAGAGAGAGAGAGAGAGATCCAACTAACAAAAGATTTGTATCCAGTATTGAATATATAAAGAATTTCTATAAATGAATAAAGAAAAACTACCCAATTTTTAAAAGGGCCAATGACTTGAACAAGTCCTTCACAAAAGAGGATATCCAATGGCCAAGAAATATGTGAAAAGATTCTCAAGATCATTAATCATCAGGGAAATGCAAATTAAAACTGCAATGAGATATCACCCACCAGAAGTAGACACTATCAAGTTCTGGTGAGGATTTGGAGCAGTTGGAATGCTCATACATTGTTTGCAGGGGTATGAACTAGCACAATGACTTTGGAAAACTGTTGAGCAGTCAGTACTAACGCTGACCATACGCATGCCCTATGACCAAGTGATTCAACCCTAATGTATATTCCCAACAGGAATGTGTGCCCACGTGTCCTGGAAGACATATATAAGAATATTCATGACAGCATTATTCATAATCAGCATTAGTGGAAAGCACCCCAAATGAAATGGGTAAACATATTGCAGCAATGAAAAGGAACCGACATCCGCCACACGCTGCAAGATGGTGTGCATAATGTTGAGCAAAAGAAACCAAATGCAAAGGAATATATACTGTATGCTGCCATTTATATACAGTTCAAAACAGGCAAAATGAACCTCTGTTTCTGATTGAAGTCAGAAGAGTAACTTGGGGGTGGGGAACGAAGTGGGGAAGGCACAAGGGCAGCTCATACTTTTTAAAGATCAGAGCAGTGATTTCCCAGAGGTGTTCACTTTGTAAAAATCATCAAGCTGTACGTTTGTGATTAGTCCTTTTCTGTAGGGCTGTGTCATACTTCAAGAAAGAGGAACTGAAGTTTGACTTATAGGAGAAAAGACCGGGGTACTTGATTCTTGTCTTGAAGCAAATACAGGATTTTATTTAACGTAAGGAAGGGAAAGTCTAGCGTATATCCAGGTAAGTGGAAAATCAAACAAGTAGAAACTAAAGTAACAGGGAATTTGGCTAGGCAGGAGGAAGGACTTTTTGAGGATAAGGATGATTCAAATACAACAATGGTTTATGGGGTGGTGGAAGGCCTCTGTCTTAAAATCTTCTATGAGAATCAAGAAGGAAACAGGGTCCCAGCACCAAAGTTTCTATGTCAAAGTCAGGAGCAAAGCTAGATAAAATAACGGGTTTCATTGATTCTAATACGCGCATTTTGTCACATTTTATTATTTCTGAAACCTGGATGCATCATGTAGTCCTAGCACTTTGCAATTAATGGTAGTGTCTTCCTTTCTTTGGTCCAGAAAATAATGGTGGATCAATATAAGATTGTAAGATTGAAAGGCACCTTCAATTTGATGAAATATGATCATAAAACCCCTTCTAGCTTCAAGATTCCTTTCTGAGCCTCACAGTGAGGGAGGTTTATTCCCTTAGGAAAGCGTTTTCTAACCCCCTGAGGGTTGTTCCACAACAGGGTCAGAAGGCGCCTCATTCCTTATTGGCACTCAATAAATATGAAGCGTCAGCTGTGGCCCACAGCCAGCTCTGAATGAAAATTGGCATACGCTGACATTTATTGCTCATAGATTTTGTGACTGATGATCTCTCTCTCTCTCTGACTGTATAATCCACATTCATAACGGCTAACCCGAGGTGGGGCAGAGAGAGAGCCCATGGTAGAGGATACTTTTTTCTGAAGAGATAAAGAGTGGGGTGAGGGAGCAGATCAGCCTGGCAGAAAGAGAGGATCTCAGGACACAGATGAGGAGAAAGATCTTGACATCAAGTCTCCTTGCCCTAGCAAGGATCTCAGAGGCCATTCAAGCAAATGAGGTACAGTGTTGGGGAATGCTTCTCCTGCAGAGAATGAATCAAGGGGCTTGTGTATCCATACCCAAAGGCTGAATGTTCAACCATGATATATACACCTGTTAGGAAGACTGGCTCTTGGCTGGAGGAGTGTAAGAGCCTATGACAGCTCGATCCAGTGGTTTGAAAGAATCCAAACCAGTCGTTATGAGTGGAAGGCACAGCACCTCTGAGTAGGCATTTAGGTTGGTGGTGATATCTTGCTGTTGTGCTTTTGCTTGCCAGTCTGTAAGCCACCCCGGGGAAGGCAGTGGAGATCAAGCACTAGTCTTATGGTACTCCCTGGCTGAAGATCAAATTGGAAGAAACGCCCCAAATTTTCTCAGTTGGGGTGGAGTATAGGTGTACAGAGTAATTTGGGGAAGATGAAGAAGAGGCAGCTCAAAGAAAATTAGCCCAGCATAGAGACATTTGTACTATTTAATTGTGCGCACTGTTTTTTACTTTGCCCAGCTTTGGGTTATGAGAAACAGGAGGAAGTTTTTATAGGTGGGAATTAAGTCAGTCTGACAGCAAATGGTGCTCGACAGATTTAGTAGAATCAAGTCCAGGGATTTAAGCCTCCCATTGTCTTTCAAGTTAGAAAAATAGCTCTGATTAAGAAACGGAGGTGCGGGAAGCAGGAAGCCAGGTCACATATCAACGTCGCGGGCCCCACTTGGCCAGGGCTCTGAAGGTCACCGATGGAAGGAGGGAAGACTTGCTGTTATTTTTCTTTCTGCCTGAGATTCAGTTAAGAGGAGACAAGCAAAGAGCAAAGAGCAAAGGTTTTGCTCTTCAAGTGGCATGAATTGCCACAATCTTGGCTTTAATCGTGAATGGCCATTAATTAAGGAGATGGATTGTAGAGACCAGAAAGAAAAGGCTCAAATACCCTGAAGCCCTGCCCTGACCTCCAGAGTTAAGTTAGTGGACAAAGAGCTACCATGTTGCTGACCAA
Organism: Diceros bicornis minor; assembly: GCF_020826845.1. Taxonomy (NCBI): domain Eukaryota; kingdom Metazoa; phylum Chordata; class Mammalia; order Perissodactyla; family Rhinocerotidae; genus Diceros; species Diceros bicornis. Next base: position 89,122,827 of record NC_080745.1, on the reverse strand, counting down.
GAGAGTGTTGGAAGCTGCTGGGAGTTCACATTGCACCACCACCTTTGTGCCTTGCCCATATCTGCAATGCCTTCCTGTGTCTTGAAATCCTCCCAAGACCCAGCTCACATTCCACCTCTGACCTGCACAAATACCAACTGGCTGCAAGTCTCTCTGGTAGACTCAGTGGGATGAGTGGAATCATTTTTGAATGATTACTTGGTGCACATTTCCCCCAGGTCCCCCCCCCATGCTCATCAGATTCCCTCAGATGAGCCATGAAAACCTTGCCCCTAGACGGGTAGATGTGGTCACCAACTGCTTGATGGAAGCAGATCACTGTAGAAACATAAGCATAGTTGGTGGAAAATGCTCGATTATTAAGTTCAAAGCAGTGGGTCTAAGTGTGAGGCAGACAGACTTGGATGCACATTTGCAGAACTAGTTTATTCCACCGCTAGAATTGATAAAAGACACACAGGCTTGGAAGGAGAGCCCTTCAGACAAGAATAGCGGAGGATCAAGAGATGATCAGCTTCTGGCAGACGACAGGCACCAGCAGTGGGGGACTGCACATCAATTGTTCAGTAGAAACGTGCTCATTTGTGCCCTGAGACATTGCTCAGCCCTACATCCAGCTGTCCCAGAGGACAGCCCCCTGTCCAACAGTCTAGGACACTGGGAAGTCCCCAATCACTGATGCCAAGATCTCAGACACCAGTAAAGGTGATGGTGCCCTGACAAGAAGTCCCCAGCACTCCCAGTTGGAACTAGATGGAAAACTGTGGGTTCCATGACGCTACAGCAGTGAGGTTTACAGGGGGTATACGTAAAGCCTGATTTGACCCATTTGGACTTTTCTCTGCTTCTCTACTCCCATAACACCTTCCCCTCTCTTACGGCAAATACTACAGCAGTCTGAGTAGAGACTCTCTCTCTCCCGGTGGGGTAAAGATCATGTCTTACTCATCTTTGGGTCTTCACAATTTCTTATACATCATACATACTGAAAAAAGATGTTTGCTGAATAACTGAAGGAAACATTAAAGAGATTTGATTAGAGAATAAAACATAAGGAATATGAGTATAAAAGCACGAGTCAAATCAGATCACTGTATTTAGATTTTGCATTTTTATAGCTTCGCTTCAAATGCATCTTTTTTCATAGATAATGGTTACTGAAGTCGTATTATGAAATATTGCTAATAAGTATAATAAGTTGGCTTTGGTACTATTTCAGTCTTGTCTACATTTCATTCAGCAGAAGAGATGTACTTTGCTGGTTTGTGGTACTCACATCACATCTGGGGTAATTTGTGATAGATTGCTGCAGAAATGGCCTCCAATGAATCATGCCTCCCTGTAGCCATGCCCTTGGGTGGCTCCTCTTGACTGACTCTGGGCTGCCCATGTGACTTGCTTTGGCCAAAGGGACATTAGCGATTGTGATGAAAGTAAAGGCTTGAAAAGCCTTTGTGAGGTGGGGCTCAGCTCTTCTAGTTTCTGGGAACCTTTGTGCCTTCAAGTGAACAAGCGCGGGCTAGCCTCCCGGAGGATGAGAGAGCACATGGAGAGAAACCCCAGGACCCCAGCTGAGAACCCAGACATGTCAGTGAGTCCATTCTAGACCATCTAGCCTCAGCCAGGCAGCTTGGAACAGAAGAAGCACCCAGCCAACGTACAAAATCATAAGACATAATAAATATGTCTTGTTCAGGACACTGAGTTTTGCAACACTCTGTTACACTGCATGTGCCAACTGACACACAACTGAGCCCAATAGTTGGCATAGAAAAAAGTATTTCCCCTGCTATATTTCACAGATGATCTCAGAAATTATCCAAGTATTTAAATCTATTAAACAGAAGCTAATGCCACTCCTCTTTCTGGTTCAATGTCACACTTTCTAGAGGAATGATGCCCTTTGGGGTCACTGAGCAATTCTCTCTATTGGCTGCTAGTCCTCAAGTTTGATGAACCATTGCTGGTGTTAAAAGACTGAGCTCAGGATAGAAAACTATGTAAGAGTATTAGCCCTGGACTGGGACCCACCTAAGACTGGGATAACTGGTCTTCTCATCTAAATTTCCAGTGCCCCACATCCACCCCCACGTGACAGCCTCAATCCACAGACATGGGAAGGACAGGGGTTATCTCGATTTGACAGCTGAACTTCAGGATTGAGCAGAAGGTGTTACAACGCTCTATGGACTTCAGATGCCTTTCTCTAACCCCGAGTCCACCAAGCAAAGGCAAGCTGTGCCTATTCTGACCTTGTAATACTCTTAGGGGTGCTTGCCACATTTTATGAATCTTTTCATTCCCTTTATGGTGACTGGACACCTTGATTCCTGTCCCACCCTGATGACCTTGAGTAAGTCTTTTACAGAGAAGTGGCCTTCTCTGTAAAGTGGGAATGATAATAAGACCCTGCCTCCTCGAAAGTAGGCAGGTGAAGTCACAGGAGCTCAGTGCAATGACCTCTGTGGTCTCACTCAGCTTTCTCTCTGTCGCTAAAAGACTTCAGACTGTACCCACTCTTGAACTTGCTTCATAACAACCTTGACTTTTCCCGATACCCTGCTGCTGCTCATGGGACCCACCACACAAGGAGATTAGATGTGTGATGGGACCACATGATCTGCCCATATATCAAACAGAACACAGGCCTTTAATGGAGGAGAATGGCACCAGCTTCAGTGGAGTCCACGGTCTCCTGACCACCTTTGGAGGGGAGCACAGGGCTAGGCTGCCCGTCTGCATTTACTGAACAAGTGGTGGATGTCAGGCCATCACAATCGGCAGCTTCTCGTGGGGTAATGCATATTCTGTTGAGATGTAAAATGTTGAAGACCTTGGCTCATGCATAAACTGGAGGCCCATATGTAGAGAGAAGAGTTCCCCAGACACCTTCAATCTTCATTTGAAGGTCATGTACTTGTGCATTTGATTTATCCTGGTTGAGAAGTTACTGGTTGCCTCTCTAAATGAGACCTGGCAAGAGCTAGTTTCTCTACAGTGATTTGAAAGGGGGAAGAGCTCTGTGGAGAACTTGACTTTTAAGTTGTCTCAATAGTTTTCCAGATATGAATTACTAATTGCAAACTTTTGTGTAAGTGGATTGAAATGTTCATCTGTAACTTTGGTCCTCAAACATCATTTAATTTGTGGCAAAGTGCAGTATTTTAACTTTAGAGATAAGGCTAGTGCCCACTGATGTCTTATATACGCATGGTAAGGAGCGTTTGCCTGCCTTTCAAGGTGTAAAGAATACACTCTTTGAATATTAATAATAATAAAGACGTGTGAAAAACAACATTTGGTATGCCTCACCAGATACCTGCCGCCAGTATACAAGGCCGACTCTGCTTAGTATGTGACATGCCATTGCTGCTTCGAGGGCAACTTTTTCTCCAAGAAACCACTTGGTTAATATTTCTAATGTACTGGAAGCTGAAAAGTGTTAATTGACTGCTGATTATTAGCAGCACATATGCAGCAAATTCTTTTTTTAGAAAAGCATAAATGTTGGCAATCCTTCACAGAAGACTTTTCAGAAAGAGATCATTTTAGATGTTAAGTATTTCTCATCCCAGACATTGAGGTTTGGGTAGCTGGACTCTGAGGAGTGAAAAGAATAGCTTAAATGTGGTTGAACAGATTGGAAAACATGATAGTCTACCTGGGAGGTCCAGAGGTCTAACTTTCCACATTCAGCATCAAAATAGACACCCATCCCCCTTTTTCCTGGCACCCCCAAGAATTCTGAGCTTCTTTGGTTGACTGGCAAAAAGGGCCATAGGGATGTGTGTCATGGGGTACTTATGTGGAGGGGTCTGGAGACAAAGCCACTTTGATGAACATTTCTCACAGAGTGGTGATGTACAGTGTCTTTTGTCTTTCCTCTTGGGTGTTGTCCAATAGAACTTTCTACAATGTGTTGTATCTGTGCTGTCCAATACAGCTATTGAGCACTTGAAATGTGATTAGTGTGACTGAACAACTGAATGTTTCATTTCATTTCATTTCAATTTAAATTTGAACAGCCACATATGGTTGGTAGTTACCATATTGGACAGGACAGCTCTAGAGCATGCAGAATTCATGCCATTGTGGAATTTGCCTGGACTCCCAATGTGCTACTTGGGGCCACATCTACTCAGCACCCTTAGACCCAGATACAATTCCAGAAATTGTGAGGTGTAGGGCAAACAGTTCTAGGATAGCCCCCTAAACATGTGGTCACTTCAGCGGGGAGCCAGATAGCTGATTGAAGCCACTTTCAACAAAAATCTCCTTTCCTGGAAGTGTTTAAGAATGAGTAGAGAGCTATCATAAAAAAAAAAAAAAAAAAAAAACAGACAGATAATAATACGTGTTGGTGAGGGTGTGGAAATTGGAACCCTCATACGCTGCTGGTGGGAATGCACAATAGTGCAGCTGCTTTAGAAAACAGGCTGGCACTTCCTCAAAAGGCTAAACATAGAATTACCATAGGACCCAGCAATCCCACCCGAGAGAAATGGAAACATATGTCCACATACAACTTGTACACAGTGTTCATAGCAGCATTATTCACAATAGCCAAAAGGTGGAAACAACACAAATGTCCATCAACTAATCAAAGGATCAATGAAATGTTGTCTATCCATACAGTGGAATATTATCTGGCAATCAAAAAGAATGAAATACTTGGGGCTGGACTGGTGGCGTAGTGGTTAAGTTCACACACTCCGCTTTGGTGGCCCAGGGTTCACAGGTTCGGATCCTGGGCGCAGATCAACACACTGCTTGTCAAGCCGTGCTGTGGCGGTGTCCCATATAAAGTAGAGGAAGATAGGCATGGATGTTAGCCCAGGGCCAATCTTCCTCCGCGAAAAAGAGGAGAATTGGTATTGGATGTTAGCTCAGGGCTAATGTTCCTCACACATACACACAAAAAGGACGAAGTACTGATACATGCTACAGCATGGATGAATCTTGAAAATATTATGCTAAATGAAAGAAGCCGTTACGAGATCATACAAACATATTGTATGATTCCATTTATATGAAATGTCCAGACTTGGCAAATCTGTAGGCAGTGGTCGCCTCAGGCTGGGGGATTGGAGGAAAGTAGGGAGTGACTGCTAGTGAGTATGGAGTTTCTTTATGAGGTAATGAAAAACTTCTAAAATTGATTGTGGATATGGTTGAATAATTCTGTGAATATACTAAAAACCATTGATTTGTACACTTTAAGTGGATGAATTGTATTGTATGTGAATTATATCTTAAGTAAGTTATGTTAAAAATATCATTAATGAAATGAAAAGGCAAATGGAAAAAAAGAAAGAAAGAAAAAAATAACAAGTCTAGAGATTCCCACCCCTCTCCCAGTCACAAGAATGTGTCTGGGGAGTGAGGAGTCCTAGGTGAGATTTCCAGATGGAGCTTCATTTGAGCTCTCCTATCTGCTACCTTGTTATGTGTCTGTTTTTCATTTATTAACTCTGGGTGGGTGGAGGTTTGATTATAGCTGTGGATTAAAATAATGACTAAGAGAGTCTATTAATTCCCATTCTACAGTGTTTTGAAGCATTTGATTTAATATGTGGACAGAATTAAAATGAAAATTCATTTACCATTCATTCATCCAACAAATATTTAATAAGTGCCTACTATATGCCTGGGACTCTTCTCAACCCTGAAGAATAGTGGAGAAGAGGACAGAAAAGGCCCCTGCCCTCCCCAAGGGCCATCCATGCCCAAGCCATTGGGTTGGACTCATGCAAGTCCATTGGTCAGGGGCCTGGAAGGAGATAGAGAACACATTCCATTTGGGTAATTTTAGGAGAGTTTTAGAAAGGGACCATTTATAAGATGCGGGCAGGAGATGGTGTAAACCTTGGGACTTGTGTCAGCAGCTCTTTCCGGTCCCACCAGAGGTAGTGTGGCAAGGCTGGGTTACAGACGGCAGGGTGTGGGAGGTGGGAGGAAGAAAGAGCTGCCTGCAGGAACTGGACTGAGCCAGCCCAAAGAAGGCCCGTGAGGAAGAGCCAGGGGAGTAAATACCCCAACTTCTCTCCTTCCTGTATCCTACCTGTAGTTCCCTTTGGGTGAACCCAACTGGAGGCAAGGGAGCCTTGTGTATGTGGTCCATGCAGGTCAATCTGCCAGGGCCACACATAGGTGGAGAAAGATGGAGTGAACCTGGAGAGGTGGATGGGAGACATCCGGTACAGGGGGAAACAAGGTTGAGAAAGATGCACTTCTAACCCAGACACTCATGATTTAGGGCCACGGAGGAGCAGACAAAGAGAGGAGCCTTCTCAGGAGGGCTATGATCCTCAGGTAAAGGATCAATGTGTGCAGGCCCTGAAATGTTTGCCCAGCCAAAGAGGGCAGTTCTGGGGGGCGTACATCACACCATGATCTTCTTAAACTCGGAATCAGATCATATCACACCCTGGCTCACCATCTCTCAAGACTTACATCTCACTCAAAACGTACCCAAAGTCTTGCCAATGCCCGTGATGCCCCAGGGGGTCTGCCTCACCAGCTCCCACTCAGATCTGGTCTCTGGCTCCAGCCCCCTTGTCCATGCTCCACACATGGGCTATCACCAGCTATCCTGCATGGTCGTTCGTTTGGCTTGATCCCTCAACCCTCTGGTCTTCATTCACATTCTACCTTCTCAGCAAGGCCCTTCCTGACCACCCTGCTCTAAGTCTCTGCTCTATGACGCTCCCCTTCCACCCTCCCTCATCACTTATGCCTATCACACATACTGGACATTTTACTCATTTATTTGGTTCACTGTCTGCTTCTCTTGGCAGAATGTGAGCACCCTGAGGCCAGGAATTATTGTCTGTCCTGTTTGCTTTTGTTTCCCCAGTACCTAGAACAGTGCTGGCACTTAGTGATGCTCAATGAACAGTTATTGAGAAAACAGTAACAGCTAACACCCATTGAGGGCTTACTATGGGCCAGGTGCACTAAATGGTTTACATGTGTTATTTCATTATTACTCTCGTTTCACAAAAGAGGAAACTGAGGCAGAGAGGATTAAATATCTTGCCCAAAGCCACACAGCCTGTGAGTGGCAGAGACAGAATCTTTTTTTTTTTTTTTTTTGTGAGGAAGTCAGCCCTGAGCTAAGATCTGCCAATCCTCCTCTTTTTTTTTTTTGCTGAGGAAGACTGGCCCTGGGCTAACATCCATGCCCATCTTCCTCCACTTTATATGGGACGCCACCACAGCATGGCTTGACAAGCAGTGCATCGGTGCGCGCCCGGGATCTGAACCTGCGAACCCCGGCCGCTGCAGCGGAGCGCGTGCACTTAACTGTTTGCGCCACCTGGCAGGCCCGAGACAGAATCTTTTAAGCCAGTAGTTCTCTAAGTTTCTGGTTAGGACTCCTATACCCTCTTCAAAATTATTGAGGATCCTAAAGAGCTTTTGTTTATGTAGATTATATCTATTTATGTTTATATAGATATCTATATCTATTTATACTGATTAGAAATTAAAACTAAGAAAAATTTAAAATATTAATTTATTGACTCACTTAAAAGAACAGTAATAAATCTATTGACTATTGACATAAGTAACATATTTTTATCAAAAATAACTATTTTAGGGGCGAGCCCGGTGGTGCAGTGGTTAAGTGCATGCACTCTGCTTCGGCGGCCCAGGGTTGGCAGGTTCGGATCCCGGGCGAGCGCCGACGCACCTCTTGCTAAGCCATGCTGTGGTGGCATCCCATATAAAGTAGAGAAGGATGGGCACGGATGTTAGCCCAGGGCTAATCTTCCTCAAGAAAAAAGGGGAGGATTGGCATCAGATGTTAGGTCAGGGCTAGTCCTCCTCACACACAAAAAAAACTATTTTCAAACAAAATTATGATAAGCCTGAAATTGTTTAAAACAAAATTATGATAAGCCTGAAATTGTTTTACATTTCTGCATATCTCTGCAATGTCTGGCTTAACAGAAAACAGCTGGATTCTCATACCTGCTTCTACATGCAATCTGTTACCAGATGTTGTTTGGGTTGAAGTATATGAAGAAAATCAAATGTAACACAGATATGTAGCTGGAAAGGGAGGAATATTTTAATAGCCTTTTCATATAATTGTGGATATTTTTCTTTGATACTATGCTAAAACTTGTCAAGTGAGAGTTTCCTAAAGGTTACTTATAATGTGGAATTTGAAACCATATCAGTGAACTTTTCTTAGTTTGTTACATTAAAATCCACTGGTTGGGGGCCGGCCCAGTGGCGCAAGTGGTTAGGTGCGCACGTTCCGCTGCGGTGGCCCGGGGTTCACCGGTTCGGATCCCGGGTGCGCACCGACGCACCGCTTGTTAAGCCATGCTGTGGCGGCGTCCCATATAAAGTAGAGGAAGATGGGCATGGATGTTAGCCCAGGGCCAGTCTTCCTCAGCAAAAAAGAGGAGGATTGGCATTGGATGTTAGCTCAGGGCTGGTCCTCCTCACACACACACAAAAAAAAAATCCACTGGTTGGTGGGATACTTGAATGGATCTTTTATCTATGTATGATTTTGTAACATATGGCATTGATGATTTGGAAAATATTGACTCTCTGAGTTATGCTGATCTTTCAAATGTCAATACATTTGTTTTTCAATATAAAAAATTGAATTCATTAGTATCACTACCAATCTCATCAGAAAAGTCATTAGTGAGAAGCAGTCAAGCTCAAGGAGGCATATACGAGTTTTCAAAATTCTAATATCACTTGGAAGTTCCCATTTTATCATTGGCAACTAAGATCATCAGTTGTTTTCCTTAAAGTAACAGGTTCAGTTTGTTCATCTTGAAAAAATGTCTGCCAAATACTCATGTCTGAGAAACCATAGTTTGCCTGTCAGTAGTTCTTTCAAGTTAAAAGGGTGTTTCATGAAAACAATGGCTAGTTCAGTTCGCACCTGCAACAATTAACAATTGAACAAGTGCTTTTCCTCGAGACAACCAATGTACTACAGCTAATGTGAGCTTCTCATTTTGTCTCACAGAATGTTAAAAAAGTGAGTCCTGAAAGGTAGCTGTGTAATAAAATTCTTAATTTTTCTGGTTTCATCAAAAACATTGTTAAGGGAAATTGGCCTTTTTTTGTTTTTTTTATACTATGAGTACGTGTTGGTGAAGAATACAATGACTGCTGGTAGAGTTTGGGGCCACTGCCTTGATTCATGTTGAAGAGCCGGCTGCTTTACTCATTATTATTTTGGTACCATCAGTGCAAGTGTCAACTCAGTGGGGAAAGCAAAAATCATCTTGGTGATGTTATAGAAATAATGTTGACCCTGTGGAATCTGAAAGGAACAGGGAGATCCCATACGTTGAGAACTCCAATTTTAAGAGATGCCCACTTTTAAAAGCTTCCTTGTTAAGCCTTATAGGTCGTTGGGTTGACTATTCCGATGGCTATTGTCCCTAATTATGCTCTTCATCCTATAATTGAATATGAGTTTTGGAAAATGAAATCCAGGGGCTCTATTGCCTCCCCAGGTCCAGCAGGTTGATCACGAAAATCTGGGGATATTCTCCAGCATTTGTGCAAATAGTCAAAAATAAATACCCCAACCAAAATAGCTACATCATTGAAATTATTGAACCTCATTCAATGAAGAGCTAAGCTATTGTCAGTTCTGCTTCCATCCACACCCCACTCCCAGATTCTAAAGGGATATTATGTTGTTAAGCTATATCCTAACAGCAAATCATTAAGCCCCTCAAAGTTTCTTGGATGTAGACTACAGCAGGTGGAATGCCTAGACCTTTTCTGTTTTTCTGGCAGTAAGTTATCTGATTTTACTTGCCAGGAAAGTTGATATTGGACCGCCCACTCCAGAATAACCTTCAGAAATGGCGTGGATGACCCACAGCGTCTTTATGTTATTCAAAGAGAAAGAGACACGAGATATTCACAGGTCACAACCAAAGTGATGCAGCCCACAGCCACTAATCAGAACCAGGCTGACTGATGGTGTCATGGTTATGGGCTGTACTTATTTTCTCCCCCAAGCATTTTATAACTAAAATCATTTCTCATACTGATTATAACCTACAAGAGTGACATTATTCATCTTTTTAATATCATTTCACGTCTCAAAGGACATTCTTTTAATCATAACGTCAATAGAATCCCTGATGGGCATTCTCCTGTCTTAAAAGTTGTTCTATGTACTGCAGACAGAACTCTTGAGGATCTCTATACCCCGAGGGTGCAGTGGGACTGCATTCACAGACTAAGCAAAATGGCAGTGCCTCTGAATTGCTATTCTGTAGTTTGAGCTGTTTCTTTCACTTAATTTCAAGGCTACTAATTTGGATCTCAATAGTGTTCACCCTCTACTTCAGTTCACAGATGGGATTTTTAAATTTAAAGATCATATTTAGACCTTTAAAAAAATACTACAATTGAATTTCATTATTATTATTAATTTAATTTTATTTTTTTAAGTTTTCCTTTGTATCCTCTAGTAGTTCTGTTTCATGAGGGGCCACCTTTTCTGGGTTTCAGGTTGTTCCTCTGCTCTTGGGCTGTTGGTCTCCACTTCCCAGGTTCTGGTTATTCTTAGCCTCCGGGTCTAGTTCCTGAGACAGCAGTGCCACACGTGCAGGCTCCATCTCTAAGAGCAGGTATTGTCAAGGCACCAGCAGGAAACTAGGAGACCTCAGAGCCCACCTTTCTCCTTGGCTAGAAAGGCTAGGCTAGGGTAGAGTGCTCTCGAGGGCTGCCGGCTGGAGGCTGGGGGCATGCAGCCCATCTTTCCCCCTCTCCTGTATGTCTTTCCAGGACCCCTTACACAGGCTGCTCTCACCAGGGGCCCAGTGGTCACCAAGGGGCAGCTATTCTGCGGAACAGTAGAACTTCTCCAGGGTCCCCACAACTAGTCCCCAGAGGGAACAAAGGCTGCTTTTGTACCCTGCAGGGCTGGCCCTGCCAACTCCCCACAAGCCCAGCGGCTGTGCCTCTGAGAAGAACGGCCTGGGCTTACACTGGGGCTGGGAGAGGAGAGTGTGGGGGTCAGAGAAATCTGTTCCCGCCTCCACATCGCCTCTGGTTTGGCACATCGAAGTGCATGCTCCTTTGAGGGTGTTTACGGTCATCCATATTCATGAGTTGGCCCAAATTCCGTCTCTACTTAAAATAAATGTGAAGCCATTTTTCAGAATGAAGGTTTTTTTTTTTTCTGTCTTAGTTACAAGGTTAAAAATGGCCATTAGGTGATTAGCGTAGTTGAAGACATGGAGCGACATTCATTTGAAAGTTGGATTCTTTTTATTATGTGCAATCCATTTTACTATAAGGTACTTTTACAGCTAGTTTTGCCTTTTTTCCGAGCTTTCCTGGTGTGGCACCAGGTCAAAAGAGTACCTGGAGTGAAATGTCTATATTTTAGTCAGGGGCTATGTGACCACATCCCAAGATCTATTAATGCAAAAATATGTATACCTCTTGTGCCCTATTATGAACATGTGCCTTATCTTACCTGATTAAACTGTCAGCTTTTATTAAAATGGATCCATGTAGCTAAAGAAATTCAAGCTTGGTGGAACTTGCAGAGAAGTATAGATAAATTGTTACCTCAGTAAAATCTGTGTCTATTATTAGAACTTCAGCCTTTCCAACCCTTAGGATGTTGAGGGATGTGGTAAAAACCAGTTGTCTCATTCTATGGCTTCTGAGGGAAAAAAAATCCGGAAATGAACTTTGCTAGTAGTCTGGGGAGAGGGGAAGCTACCACGTCTGCATTTGCATTTCTGCATTTTGTAGATTATCTTTCCTGTCTTGAATAGTAGAGATGAGGTTCTCCTTGAAGACTGAAGACTTTTTTCTCAAGCAATTTTCTCTCTATCTTTAAAAAAATGTGCATATATATGGGTTTGTATTTTTTTCCCTTCAACTAAAGATCAAGTCTGAGAAAGGAAGTGAAGAATCAAGACAGCCAAGCAATTCAGGCAAAAATATTGGATAAATTACCTGAAGGCTTTTTTTTTGTCCTTTGTGAAAATGTGGCACAGGAGAGGGCACCCAGGTGATGCAGAAGGTTCATGTTTTCCCCCGTGGCTCAATTTTACTTAGGTATTGAGGGACAGTCAGGCGGAAGATCAGGGCCAAGCTGCCACCAGGAGAGCTGAGAGAGGCCAGATGGCTTCTCCGAATCTGCATTTCTGGAAGGAACCCAGACCGGCTTTAGGAGGTGTCTTATCAAGGTAGGTGAAAATAAAAACATCGTGAAGAAATTGAGCACCGTGGAGAGCCGTGTTCAGAGAAAGTGAGCACAAACATCCCTTCTCAAGCTCACCCAGTCTACTCTCATCTCAGTCTCTGGACTCACCGCGCCTTAATGAACGTGTGTCTTCCCCCCACTCTGAATCCAAAGGGGAGGGCAGCGTGATGCAGTCTCTGATGTCAGGCTTTCTTGGATGGCCTCTTTGTCCTTCCCTCATCTTCCTGGGCTACAGTTCTTTTTGTCACCTAGCAGAAGCTTCCCCCAAGTCCGAATATTTGTGTGGATTCAACCACAAGTCTGTGACAGCCTTTTAGGCTTGGAAGCAGTATAGGAAGCCTTTCATAGATAAAATATAGATTGATACCATCTGGGGATAATTGCCAGGGGCTGTTTTCAGCACTTGAACCTTCACACTAGCCTGGGAGGTAGGTGCAACAATTTTCCCTCTTTTACAGATAAGAAAACTGAAGCATGGAGGGCTTAAGCAGCTCACCTAAGGTCACACAGCTAGAAGGTGGGGGCAGCCAGGAGTCAAACCCCGGTATAATGTCTTATCCAAGACGTCAGATGACAGATGCCCGGATCTGTACTCGAGGCTGGAGCTCTGCTCTGGCTTCTCAAATGGATTGATGCAAAACACCGTCCCCTCCCCCCACCTGCCCGTCTTCTCATGTCTCTCTCTCCCCCCAACACTGTCCCTCTCCACGTGCTGTTACTCTGTGAATGCTGCATCATCCATATTACTATTTGCTATTCTGACTTCTGAAAACTGCCCATTTGGAATGTATTTCAACAATGGGGTAGATAGACATTACCATATCTCATCAAATCCAAAATCCACCGATTGTAGGATTCACCAATATTCTATATGCCACTAAGAAATATGGAAAAGAAACCCAAAAACCTGTCAATTAAACTATGACATGCCATCCCTTTTAGGATACATCCTGACTCAGAGAGGTTAAGTTGCTTCCAGCAGCAGGGCAAATTGGCTTACAAATTTTATCCCAAACACTTGTATTGACATGGGCTCTGACCAAACCAAGAAAGCAGTGATCTGCGCCACTCCTACCCATAAGGGGCTGTATGCTCCTGGGACCCAGCTGTGTGCCCGAGGGAAGCATTTAGGAGCAGGGGGTCTGCAACCAGGCCACCCCGGTGGAGATCCCTGTGAGCCCTTCTCAGCTGGGTCACAGCTGGGGGTGTCCTGCCCTTGCTTTGCCTGCCTCCCAGTGTGGGTATGAGATGCGATATTCCGAGGAAAGTACAGGGCTGGGAGCACAGCAACTGCTCAGTAAATGTTAGCTTTCATCATTATTGTCATTATTATGATGTTTGCAGCTGTTTGCTCATGAAGGTAGATGTTCAGGGGTTCAGGGAAGAATTTACTGGAGATGCATCCAGAACCCTCATTGTAGTGCAAAGCTTGGGAAACGGTGATTCATATCACAACTAATACCTCTGTTTACAAGTAATTCATCAGAAGGTCTCCTGAAATACGAGCAGACGATCCAGAGGACGCTTTTCCTGGAGCTGGGTCTGTGGGCCTCACTTGGAGGAGCACAGCTGCTCCCACGTCGGGAGGAGGCTGGCTGTAAAGAGGGCATTTGCATAGTAGCATGAAAAATGGCTGTTTGACTAGCTCTGCTTTTTCCTAATGCGAGGTGCTTGCTCGGTGTTTATTCATCCTATAGGATCCTTTGCAACATGTAGAGTTGAGACTAGTTACATAGGAGAGAGGGTTAGGGTGTGAGAAAGTCTTTCTGTGTTTTCCTGCTCCCTGATGGCAAGAACAGGGCAGGCCACGCCCCCTGCATGATGACAGCTGCGACTCCAGGCCTCGGCATCATGGGATGTCCTCGTGGTTCCTTAGCAGGGCAGCTTGCTGGTTATTCTGGTCCCAAAAGAATGTCTGTGTGGCAGGAGCCTTAGAGCGTGGAACTTTATCCAGCCTCTGAATTCTGGAAAAGTCATCTTATTCTATTCAAATGAAAAAATAGTCATTTAAATTAAATGAGCTAATTGGTACATCAAAGCACCAAAATGGCAAGAAACCATGGAAAAACTGGCTGTTTGAGGTCAGGCATCATATATATGATGCTTTGGGAGAAAAATGAAGATAAAGAAAACAGAGTTCCTGTCTTCAGTGCCCCTTAATTAAGGTGTTGCCTTTAAACACAGACATGTAGAAACACACACACACACACGCACACACATAGAGTCTTTAGTGTGTAGCTGGGCCTGCAGTACATCTTGTAAATTTTCTGGTTTGAGCAGAAAGGAGGAGCTAGGCTTTTTTTTTTTTTTTTTTGATTGAAATTCAGAGCACTAGTGGGATGGGTGTTCCTCGCTGGGGTGCAGGGTGTTGCTCATCTCTCCCAGTGCCTCCTGAGTCTAGCACTTGGCTTCACTTGGTTGCCATGAGTACGCTCACGAGCTTCTCCCTGTATCTGTCTCTCGTCCCCCAAGTCCCTCCTCCTTGCCCGCAGCACAGGTCCCTGCACACTCCAGGGCTTGATAGATGTTTCCGTCCGACTGGCCATAAGAGGCGATAACAACATTGCCTTCCGCAGTTTCCAGGGCAGCTCCTGGGGGAAGCACAGCTCGGATCGCCTGCGCTCAGTCTGCCAGCTGTGGTGAGCTGGCCGTCTGCGGGCCCTCCCGGCCACGAGGAAAGAAACCCACCTGCACACGCCCCCTCCCCCTGTGGAAGCCTGGCTCCCATTAACTGAGCTCTCTCTGTGTTTTAATTTCAATAATTTGACTGCAGTGGCCAATAAGAAAATTCTTGGGGGAAATGATAGACAATTACGTCTTAGAACTTAAAAATTTCTTCACTCATTAAATGTGGGAAGTGAACGGTGTTCTCTTCCTCCTCCTGTGTTTCGTGCTCTCACAAAGCTCTGAGTGAAAACAAACACGTAGCGCTTTCCTGGATGGAAAAGCTGAGCCGAACGCTACCACACCACACTGCCTTCTCTATTTCCTCCTTTTAAAGAAGTGGTTAGTATTTGTTGCGTAATGAAGGCAAAAATCACTTTAATGAATATTAACAATCGGAAGGGGATTAGTGCCCAAATCCCCTATTACCAGTTTCCCTAATCCACCTCTAATTGTACACGCAGCTCTCAGTGAAGCACTTAAAACCCCCCAAAACAGAGAGGGCAGCCAGAGGGTGGCGGTTCTCCCTGGTGTCTCCAAGGAGGGCACGTGGGCCTGTCCAGCCTCTGTCTCCTGGTCTTTCCCGACAGGCTGCCCTTCTGTCCATTGAATAATGGCTCCATGAGCTGCCTCCTTGCCTTTTCAAGAGCAGAACTCCAACGGGGCCCAGCCTCCTCATCTCTGTAGTGCATGGAGAGTTCTGCTTCCTGTGCAGGGGAGATCTGACCAGAAAGAGCCGAGATTGGGGGAATGTGCAACAGGCTTAACCTGAGGCCCACTGACCTCAACAGAAATGTTTTCAAGTTTCTAAGTTATTGTCAACAAAATTGCAACTAGAGGTTTTCCAGCAGGTACATGTGAAGATTTGTTTTGAAGATAGGGCAAAGCAGAATTATAGACAATCGAAGCCAGCAAATCTTTTGTCATTTAATTGGAAGAAAGAAAGAGAGAAGGAAGGAAGGAAGGAAGGAAAGAAGGAAGGAAGGAAGGAAGGAAGGGAGGGAGGGAGGGAGGGACAGGAGAGACAGAGGGAGGGAGGGAGGAGAGAAAAACAATAGGCCAGATGCCCCCAGGTTTCATCCTTCCCCTCCCCACCCCAATGATGGAGATGGAAATGCTCCCTAGCAAACTCATTAATTTCACTCAATTTTGACAGCCTGCTTAAATCAGCTCAGAAATGCCATCACTGAATAAGCCCGTGCATGAGTTGATGATTGCTTCCCTCCTAAAGACCAGCTCACGCGCCAACTACAAATGAAATGGTGTGCTGAAAGAGTAGCTTAATTACAGGTCTGGGAGAGAAAGACACAGAGAAAGTGCAAGAACCAAGGAGACTGCAGGCAAGGGGCGTGAAGCCATACAGGTGTGATGGATGCTTAAATCATAACCTGTTGGATGGCATAGCTGGAGGACAAGGCAGCTTTTGTTCTAAATCTCTGCTTCCAGTGGATTTGGTGTTCAAAGATATTAATTCCTATATGGTCAGATTATAGGATGTTCAAAAAAGAAAGATGTCAAGAGGATATTTGCTGTTTCTTACTCTCTTCCAAGAAAAGCACACCAGATGTAGTTATTTACCTGAGTTTATAGCACACCTCACAGGAGGGTCAAAGGCTACCTTCTGCCAGATCCGTCATCTCAGTGCTGAGCGCCGGAGAAAGGGTGGGAGTGAATGGTGCTCAGCAACCTGCGTGTGGGACCAGCTCTGCCACTGATTGGTAATGATACACAAGGACCACAGCAAGTCCTTGGAGATCTCTAGGGGACCAGGACAGTTTACAAGAGAGTCAGTCATGTTATACTTTCTTCCTTTTCTAACATGTTTACCAGAGCAGCCGTTCAGAGGAATGCCGTGGAAGTAAGGTATCTGGATGCCTGTGAGGCATTTGACCAGGTCTCTCATGATGACCTTGAGGGAAGAGTGGAGCAGTGTGGGCTGGGTGCATTCATAGTTGGTAGAGTGAAGAGTATTGTTCCAACTCAACTTAGAGTGAGGAGGGGTCTCTTGTGCCATAATGTACCTTGTATTTTTTTGACACTTGCAGCAATGATTCAGATGACACAGACACTGATCAGATTTGTGAGGAATTGTTTATATGCTAGATGACAGAATCCAAAATGAAGAGTAGAAGCTGAAGATAAAATTTAATAGGGATAAATAGAATCATCTCGCCAAACCCAATCAGTCATTAAGTTCTGGGGATGAAATCTCGGAAAGCTCTCTCAAATGCACCCATCCCTCTCCATCGCCACCATTCTAACTCCAGCCATGGTCATCTCATGTCTCTTAGTTGGTCTCTCGTCCTCTATTCTCACTCCTTTCCAGTTACTCTCTTCTCGGCAGCCAGCTGTCTTTTAAAAAAGCAAATCTGATCAAGTTAGTCTGCTGCATCACTTTTCCTGCCCTTAGAACATATCCAGGCTGATTAACATCTTTCCCAAGGCTGGGTGGTGTCTGGGCCAGCCTCCTCTCCATCCTCCATGCTCCTCTCCACTGTCTCTGCCCCAGCTATGCAGTTCCTCAAACACACTGTGTGTTCTCTCATGAGCATGCTGATCCCTCCACCTAGAATGTCCATCCACTCCTTTTTATTGCTGAGTAACATTCCGTTGCATGGATAGACCACTGTTGTGATTAACGCAGTTATAGACATTCATGTACAAGTCTTCGTGTGGACATATATTTTCATTTCTTTTGGGGTAAATCGCTAGGATTGGAATTTCTGAGTTGTGTAGTAAATCTTTGTAGTTTAACCTTGCAAATATTCACAAGTTGTTTTCCAAAGTGAACTTATACCCCTTCACATTCCCCACAGCAATGTATGAAAGTTCAGATTTCTCAACACTTGATATCGTCAGTATTTTTAGTTTAAGCCATTTTTGTAGCTGTCTAGTGATAGATCATTGTGGTTTTAATTTTCATTTTCCTGATGACTAAAGATGTTGAGCATCTTTTCATGTGCTTATTAGTCATTTGTATATCTTTATAACGTGTTTATTTAAACAAACCTTTTGCTCATTTCTTAAAATTATCTTCTTATTGAGTTATAAAAATTCTTTTTATGAGTACAAATCTTTTGCCAGATATATGTAATGCAAATATTTTCTTCCAATCTGTGGTTTGCCTTTTCATTTTCTTAATGGTACCTTTCGAAGAACAGGAGATTTTAATTTTGATGAAGTCCAATTATCAATTTTTTTCTTTTATGGTCAGTATTTTTGCAGTTCTGACTAAGAAATCTTTGCTACCCAAGACAAAGATTTTCTCCCATGTTTTATTTTGTAAGTTTTATAGTTTTAGCTTTTACAGTCAGGTCTATAATCCATTTCAAATTAACTTTTGTGTGTATGGTGTGAGGTAAGGGTTGAGGTTCTTTTTTTCCTAAATGGATAGTCCAGTGGGTTATTTTCTAAATGATATAGTCCAGTGAACCTGAGGATTCCCAGCGCCCAACATGGTAGCCATGCTGGGATATGTGTCCATGGAAAGGGGCACTGAGCTAGGTCTGAGGGATCCTGGATTGTCCGTCAACCTCAGCCTTGGCCACTCCACTTTTATCTCTGCCTTCATGGTCTTCTGCATATGGGTTCATTTGAACAGATGTTTCCATAAGTAACAAGGTTAGAATTCTGTCTAATCTCTAAGTTACATGATGGGGAAATTGGGCCCAGGAAAGGTTGTGGTTTGCTTGGGTGAGTCTGTGCCAAAACTGGAGCTGGAGGCCAGGTCTTCTCCCATCTGCAATGCACCCCGCCCTTCCCTGGGTTAGGGTTAGGGTTAGGGTTAGGGTTAGGGTTAGGGTTAGGGTTGAGAGCTACTGGAAATTCCACAAAATCCCTTATTTGTAGATTGCCTTTTCAGAATTTTAAACATTGAATACGGGCAACCAGTAAAGGTAAATAATTTAGATCCTCTTTTTCTGATGCTGTCACTTGCAAGGGAGATAAAAGATGGATTTGTTAGGAGGAGTGGCAGGCATCCAAATGCTACGCAAGCACATTTTGAATCTCAGTGGAAGAGCCCAATCTATCAATCAATGTGGAGCAGAGGTCAGCTTCATGGGTATCAATTAGGATTTTTTCTTCCACTTTCTGAAATGTGGCCTGACATTCTAATGGTCTGCTTGGGTTTCCAAAGACTTTGCATTCCTGCAACCTAACTAATAACCATGAGTGCAGGTGGAAGCACAATAAGGGCTGAATCCCATAGTTCAAGAACAAGGCCAGAGAATTCTGGGAGCCCTTAATGAGGGCTTTTAGATGGCAGATTAGAACATGAATATATTTTCTTTGCAACCCACTCTGATCCAGATCTTCTCCCTACCACCACTGAAACCACCGTTGTCCAGGTCATCAGTGATGGTCAGGTTGTTATATCTCCACCTCACTGTGCTTCCCTCTCGGGAGTGTCTGAGACAGCGCGTAACTTTCTTCATCCTGAACTACTTTCTGCTCTAGCCTTCAAGGCCACTCAGTCACCTGCTGATCCTTTTCCTTCCCTATCTTCCTTGATAGCTCCTCCCCCTTCCTCAGACCCTAAGTCTTGGTGTGCCCCCGAGCTCCATCTTCTTATCCACCTGCTTCATGTCTCAAGGTGACATCATCTGGCCCCATAGTTTAAGCACCATCTAGGGGCTGCTGATGGCTTCTCTTATTCAGGGCTTCAGTCTGAAGCTTCTTCTGGGTCCCACACCTATCTATGGGACCGCCTACTTGTATCTCTTCTCAGATGGCAACTCAAACTGGCACCTCAGTTGATTTTCCCCTCGAAATCTTGCCCACAATCCCTGCCCCTCCTCAGTCTAACCAATTTCCGCAATGAAACCATCTTCCACCAAGCTGCTCAGGCCTCCACTCCAGGGTCATAGTTGACCCTTCTCTTTTGCCATATGCCATGTGGAATGCATCCGTAAGTCCTGCCAAATTTCCTTCAAAAACAGATCTTGAAAACCACCACTTTATACCATCTCCACTCCCGCTCACTTTGTCAACATCACCCCCTTCCCAGCCTACTGGAATATTCTCCTCCTGGGTCTGTGCCCCTGCCTCTGCAGCCGACTGATCATTCCAGCATAAATCTGATCTTTTCTCTCCTCTTCCACCTTAGAACTCTCCAGAGTCTTCCCATCTCACTTAGAATACAATCCAAACCCCTGACCATGCTGAGAGGCTCCTGCTCACCTCTTGAAGCCTTCTTTCCACCTCCTCTCTGTTGACTACTCCCTGGCCCTATCAGTCTATCTCCGTCTCTTAAACCCGGCAAGCTCTTCTTTTCTCAGGACCTTTGCTCTGGATGACCCTCTTTCTGGAATGTCCTTACCCTGAACCTGCCGTGGTTTGTCCTCACTGTCATTCAGCTGCTCAGAGAGGACTTCTCCACCCCAGTCTGCCATTCTCTATCGTGCACTCTATTGAATTCTTGCCACAGCATTGGTCCGTGCCTGATTTACTTATTTACGTGTTTATTTATTCTCTCCTCCCGCCTAATGTAATCCCCTGGAGGGCGCTGCCTCTCTGTCTGGTTCACTCTGCACATGTAGCATTGAGAATGGTATCCAGCACAGGCGAGGTGTTAAGATGTGCTGACTGCTCTAAGAGTTAAACAGTTCAGGAGGACATCCACTCAGCCCTCATCTTCCAGATCCAGACTCCCTCCCCAGGGTGATCACTGCTCACATTTTCACATATTTCCTTCCAGTCCTTTTCTGGACACTTACATATCTGTATATGTACTTACATTGGACACATATGTGATTTGTCTCTGTTTTTGGCTTTTTCGTTTTTTATGTAAATGAGATCTTTCTATCCATCCTGTCCCGCAGCTCACTCTTACCACCTAGGACTGTGCCTGGAGGGAATCTTTCCATTTCAGCACATAGAGATCTATGCCATTGTTGGTAAAGTCGGCCTGGTCTTCTACGCTTAGGTCACATCCAACTATCAATGGATGCCTGGGTTGTTCCTGCGCCTGTGGTTCCAGAACTTCACCAGCAGTTCCCTCCCTGGGCTGATCCTGCTTTTCAGCCCTCATTTTGTCTTTCCCTTGCAGAAGCCCATTCACAATGTGGCCTTCCCTGTCATTCCCCCATCCCCACACAGACTGAAGGCAGGCAACACCTTGCCCAGAATGCCGAGGACGCGATTCCTGTGTGTAGATATTGTAACACCTCCTCCTCCAACACAGTGTTTGAAAACAAAAAAGGATTTTTTAAGACTATAAGGTAGTAGAGAACACAATGTATGGTAGGAAACAAATAATTTTAAAATAATATATGTTCTAGAAAATACCATATTTCTGATAATTTTGAGCTAACCTCACTCTGTGATTTCTCCATCACCCTACCCGTGTCTGGATAGTAAGCACATAGCTCTTTCTCTTACTGCCCCTGGCTCCTCCCCATAAATCCTGGTAGTATCCTCTTGGCAACTCACTTCCTTATGTAGACTAAGGAGTGGGATGTATGTTACATGCCTCGCAACTGCAATTCCCAAGGGCTTTTGACTTAGGTTCTAAAGCCTCTATAGCTTCAGCCTGACTACTTTTCAAAGATCTGTGAAACGGTTGGGGCCTAAAAAAATCATTTTAATGGCTCAATAATGTGAAAACAAAAAGTATAAAATTAATCAATGCTTAATTAAATGTCTACAGAATATCACATTATGTCAACTAATCAATCACATCCTCACTCGACTCCTGAAGTTCTATGAGGGCATTTTTATTTATTTCATAGGATGTGACTCACAAAAGTCCCACCCATGCTTTTATCTAATAAAATATAAAAGTGGCCAGGAACAATGAGGCCTCCCTGACATCACTGCTATGATGTCATTGGGCTGTGACATCACTGGTGGTCATAGATTGCTGGATTCCATCATCCCTGGCACGAAACCTCATAGCTAACCTTTCTTCAGCTATTACAACAGTGTGACCATAAAAATGGATAATTGTAGAATCACCTTTGGATTGGTCCTGTTGTTTCAATGCTGCTGTAGCCCCGTTGTCTCCTTTGTTGATAGGGTCCTTTCCTGCGCTGGCCTCTGAGAACCTCCTCATCTTGGACTTTTGCCCAGAGTCGGATTCCCAAGGTTTGGGGTGGGGGTGGGGAGTGGAAAGTGACTGAGGAGCAGAGTCTGTGGTGACAGGACAAAGCACGTGTTTTGAAACTGAAGAGCCTCCTCATTAAACCAGGTTTTTGATCTGCCTCTGGGTGTTTATCTCTCTCCCATTATCCAGGAACTTAGAGTCTCCAGAGTCTCTACCCCTCCAAGTCTGGCACTTCTTTCTCTTAACTATTGGGGATTTGGGGACCCAATTAAGAAAATGTTCTATAGGCGTATTCCAAGCAGCGCTATGAAATTTAAGACCTTCAGGAAAGAAACAGATGCAAATGGCCCCTTCAAAGGTGCTGGGCAGCAATTACAGACCTGGTTTTTTAATCTGTTGTTTTGTGAACAAAGTGAGGCAAAGAAAGGTGTATCCTGGCAGCTGCACAAACCCTGAATTTACTCAGGAAGGGACTTCACACTTGGTCAGAACACCTTCCGGTTTTCACCTGCCTGACCTCTCATGTCAGCGCCTTGGGGGGGCCACCTCAGTCCGGGCTCCACAAATGCTCTCTTTTGCTTAATTAAAGCAGAGGTTTTACAGGCTGCAGCTGCTGAGGGATGCCAGAAGCTTTGCTTTCAAGAGAGCACCCTCACAGCTCTTTCCCCTTGAACAGATTTCCTGTGGCTCTTATTCACCACGCCCGGATATTGGTCTAGGGAGGTTGTTTCTACATTGTCAGTATTAGAGTAGCAAAGCCGTTCCTGAAATAACTAAGGCTGAATATTCGAAAATATGCTGAAGGCAAAGGTATGGAATTAGGACATGAATCAACTTAAACTTTGAATTTACCATTCATATTTTGAGAGGCTGGAAAAAAATAAATTGCCTCAGTTTTTAGGACAGAGTTAAGTTATTTCTCTGCTCAGTAATCTCCAACGATGCCCCGTTGCTTACAGCAGTGGGCCTCAAACTTTGGCAAGCATCAGAATTACCTGGAGGGTGCCGGCCCCGTGGCTTAGAAGTCAAGTGTGCGCGCTCTGCTGCTGGCGGCCCGGGGTTCAGATCCCGGGCGCGCACCGTCGCACCGCTTGTCCGGCCATGCTGAGGCCGCGTCCCACATACAGCAACTAGAAGGATGTGCAGCTATGACATACAACTATCTACTGGGGCTTTGGGGAGAAAAAGGGGGGAAAAAATAAGAAAAAGAATTACCTGGAGGGCTTTCTTAAAACTCAGATTGCTGGGCCTCATGGCAGGGGTTCGTTCTTTTTTTTTTTTTTGGTGAGGAAGATCAGCCCTGAGCTAACATCCATGCTAATCCTCCTCTTTTTGCTGAGGAAGACCGGCTCTGAGCTAGCATCTATTGCCAATCCTCCTCCTTTTTCTCCCCAAAGCCCCAGTAGATAGTTGTATGTCATAGCTGCACATCCTTCTAGTTGCTGTATGTGGGACGCGGCCTCAGCATGGCCGGACAAGCGGTGCGACGGTGCGCGCCTGGGATCCGAACCCTGGCCGCCAGCAGCGGAGCACGCGCACCCAACTGCTAAGCCACAGGCCGGCCCAGGGGTTCTTGAGTCTTTAGGTCTGGGAGAGGGGAAGTGACTTGAGAATTTGAGTGTCTGTGTGGTTCCTGGGTGATGCTATTGAAGCTGAAACTGATGCTGTGGTCTGGGGACCCCACTTGGAGAACCACCAGGTTATAGCATAAGGCCCAAGTGCCTTAACCTGGCCCTGAACACTCTGGGTTTAATTTGCTTTTCCAATCTGGTCTCCAACTCATAAATCCTTTACTTTAGTCAAATGGAATGCTCTCTGTTCTTTGCACTTGCCCTGTACATGCTGAATCTGATCCTTCCTCCCTCTCTCCTTTCCTTCCCTCCTTCCTCCCTTCCTTCCCTCTTCCCCTCCCTCTCTTGTTCCTTCTCCACATCTCTCTCCTCCCTCTCTCCCTTCCTCCCTCCCTCCCTTCCTTCCTTCCTCCCTTCCTGCCTTCCTCTCCTCCTTCCTTCCTTCCTCCCTTCCTTCCTTTCTTCCTTCCTCCCTTCCTTCCTTTCTTCCTTCACACCTTCAAGTATTCAAACATCACTTTAATTCCTACCTTCATTATCTTTGTCCTGAACAGCTGGAGACTAGCAT
This sequence comes from Diceros bicornis minor, assembly GCF_020826845.1. Classification (NCBI taxonomy): domain Eukaryota; kingdom Metazoa; phylum Chordata; class Mammalia; order Perissodactyla; family Rhinocerotidae; genus Diceros; species Diceros bicornis. Next base: position 89,098,753 of record NC_080745.1, on the reverse strand, counting down.
CCCAGCAGGAATCCTGTCTCCAGCCTGGTCCCCCTCCATCCATCCTCCATCCTCTAGGCTGCGGGGGGAGGTGTCTCTCAGATGGAAATCTGATGCCATGTCTGCTCTTCTGCTTTGACTCCTCCAGGGACTCTGCATTGGCCACAGCCAATGTTTGTCAACCTGGGGGGTGATGTATGTGTGTGTGTACTCCTAGGGGATGGGAGGGGGAAGGGAGGGCTCGTTAGATCCACCCAGGAACTTCCAAAACACACACAAACATCACACAGTGTCTCTCAGGGATTGGAGTGAATGGGTGTGAGAATTGTGAAAAATTCTAAAAATAATAATATTCTAAAATTACAAAATAAAATAAAATTCTAAAAATTAGTGATATTCCTTAACCCCCTTCTCCAAATTACTGGAGTGTCAGCCACTTTCAGATCAGCTGAAATCTGAGAGGGGGCAATGGGGGTCTGTTGTGCTGTTGCCACAGGAGAGGGACAAAACTTGAGGCAAACAAAACAAGGGAGGTGTCTATAGATGGGAAGGTCCAGGCTGGCTTCTTTTGGTATTTCCCACACAGCACAAAACATGTCCACAGTCTGCATATGGCTCTATTCATGCTCCTTGACCCCACATATCAGATGGAGACGATCACTGGGTGTGATGGACAGATCTACGGATTGGCTGATCTACGGATTGTTGTTACTGGGGGTTTTTCCCTTCCAGGTCAGAGCACTGAAATTTTATCCAGTTTTGCTTATCATTTCCACCAGCCTGTTGGGCAATGGGGAGATGGGTAGCTGAGCTGTCTTTCCTGAGAAAATACAGTTGGTGGCCCCCGAAGGCGGGAAGAGCTGAAAGAGCTAAGCGCAGGAACTCTGGCAGCTGTGGTGAGTCTAGATGCAGAGCCAGTTTTAGTCATCTGTTCTCGAAGCACTAAAGCTCTGACAGGGCACAGCTCCTTCCAAACGCTGAGAGAAACTGCCCACCCTGCCAGGCTGAAGCCTGAGCGGAATAATGCCAGGAAATGATCATTTAGAAGAACAGAACTGATAATGTTCACCCTCATAAATATGGAACATAATGAAATTGAAGAATATAAATTTAGTGCTTATTTTAAGCCTGAAATATAAAGTTGGAGAAGGGATCTTTTAGACATCCTAGGATCTGTTTTTGGTATAAAATCTCAGATAGAGGGAGATGACTTTGAGGTTGAGAGATTTTTGAGCTCTTTGTATTAGAATTCATAATGATTTTTCCTCTCTAAATGTTTCAGAGATAAAAGAAAATTACCTTGAGAGTTAATGTACAACTCTTGAGTTTTTGACTGAAAAGCATTATTCCTTAAGCTTAAATACTTGTGTGCGTCCACACACACACACACACACAAGTGTTTCCAGCATTTTGATTTGGCAAAGTGGCCTAGTGTGCTTACTTCTAGAGCAGTAGTTCTCAACTTGGGTGATTTTGTCCCCGGGGGCTCATGTGGCAGGGATGTCCGGAGACATCTTTGGTTTTTACAACTGTTGAAAGCGGTCCTACGGGCATCTAATGAGTAAAGGCAGAGATGCTGCTAAACATCCTACAATGCCCAGGACAGTCCCCACACCTGAGGAGTATCCAGCCCAAACTGTCAACAGTGTCAACCAAGGTTGATAAACCCTCCTGTAGAATGACTTTGAGCTGTTGAGAGGACAGTCTCTTGATCTGTGATTTCATGGCACACTACTTCTTTCTAAGAGTGGTGAAGGTCCATATTTTCAAGTTTTAAGTAGTCCAGTACAGCTTTTATTTCAAGTCTTTGGGTTCAGCCCTTGAGATCATCAGATGTGGCACGGGAAACTGCTTGCATCTCTTGATTACATCATTTTTATGATGTTCAGAAAATAGGAAAGAAATATGAGAAGAAAATAAAGAGTACCAAATTGGAAGATACACATCTCCCTGTTCATTTCCATAGGTATGTTGTTATATTCGTACCCCCACCTCTCCATACAAATTGAGGGGCTTTGTCTCACTTTTAACTGTGGTAATTAAAATGGAATCTGGCGATACCAGCCACCCTCACTGTTCTACAGGATCATAACAGCTGCTTCCACAGCGAACGCTGGTGTTTTTCAGCAGGTTGCAAATGTGCACACCCCTTTGTTTGACACACTTTCCATGCCGGCTTCATAAGTGTCCTTAGGTTTCATCTGAATTGTGGAAAAGGAAAAAGGAAATCAGAGGAGATCATTCAGGGAAGCAGAGCGATGTAGGCAACCACACACTTCGACTCCAAAGTGTAGAAGCTATCGAGGAGGTGGCAGCAGGGAAGAAGCAGTCCTAGTCTTTAAAAGGGCCCTTTACACACACTCAGAGTAGACTTATGGAATTGGCCAGGGTTCTTAGTTGCAGACCACAAAGTCCTCTGCTGCTAGTTCCAGGGACTTATTAAGGGACATCCCTAGAGGGGCCCTGGGAGCAGGCTACAGGCTAATTCCAAGAACAAGTTCCCAAGCCACTGCAGGGTGACCTGGTGATGCCAGGAATATGCTGTCCCTACCACAGGCAGGAAGCTGCCTCATCGCCACATCCCTTCACAGGAGCCCACTGTCCCTGATACTACCAGAAGCTGGCACCACAGCTGCCAACCTCAGATCCCATTGCCCTCTGTGACTGGGATGCTGCCACTCTGCCCCAGTAAGAGGGCCCCAGGAGATTCCTTCTGTAGCTGCTTTCTGAACCTAAGTCCTGCAGGGACACGTCTGATTGGTAGCCTCTGAGTCACAAGTCTGCATCCTTGCAGCAAAGTATGCTGGGAAATGTAGTTCTTTGTTTTTGTTTTAAAATTCTGCACTATGAGTGTTGGATTTACAAAGTGAGGAATTTTGAAAATATGGGGAAGGTGTTCATCATATTTTATGTGGCCACACGTGATAGCTTTCCACGAGTCCATATTTAACACTGGCAAATGTGAGCTGCTGTTCAATTTAGACTCTGGCCATCAGTGTCATGCCTATGAAGAGGATGACCCACCTGTGAAAAGGTGGAAGGCAAAGGTCTGCTCCCTAAGAAGGAAGAAGAGAGGAAATATGGCTGACATGTTGACGGAGCACCTGCAGAATGCCCCAACAGTGTCTTCAGCGCTTCATGGTGTAGCCAGAAAGCGTTATGGCAGCAGGCCAGCATGGAATTCCACACCACTGGGCAGCTGGCAGACCTGGCGATCCCCAGCTCAAGGATGTGCTCCTAGGAAGATGGCCAGTGGGTCTGTCTGCTCTTCCCTGGGGCACACCTGCTGCTCGAATTCTCATATAATGTGACTTTTTCCTTCTAATTCCTTTGAGTGCTTCAGAACAAAAGTCCCAACATGAATATTCCTGTTAGTTCCGTTTTATTAAAGGGCCTAAGTGAGGCAGAGCTGTGAGAACGCTGATCTAGCTGTGGTCCTAGCTAAGCAGACAGCAGAAGATGCGGTGGGTATTTCCAGGGCTCCCGGTCTGCAGTGCAACTCATCTAAGCGGTTGTTTCTCAGCCAAGCTGTGAGTTCTCCGGTTGGACACCCGTAGTTTTGCCTTGTTGGTGTAAATTAATGCCACTTGTCACAACTGTGAATGTCAGTCATGGCTGTTGGAAAAAGAGGGACGAGAACATGGGAGAAAACTGACCATGTGGCTAGTGCTTACGGGCGGGGCAGAGGCAGGGTGGAACTCGGTCCTTAAGGCGTGCGCACTCGCCCTCACGCGCGCACACACACACTTCTTGTTTATGCTGTGAAGTAGAGGATACGCCTCTTGTCTTAGTGGTCTTTTTCTTTTTTTCATTGCAGTGAGAGAAACCAACTCAAATTATCTTTTGGAAAAATAGATTTATTAAAAAAGAAACAAGTGCCGGCCTGGTGGCGTAGCAGTTAAGTGCGCGAGCTCGGCTTCGGTGGCCCAGGGTTCGTAGGTTCAGATCCCGGGCGCACACCAACACACCGCTCCTCAAGCCATGATGTGGCGGCGTCCCACATAAAGTAGAGGAAGATGGGCACGGATATTAGCCCAGGGCCAATCTTCCTCCGCAAAAAGAGGAGGATTGGCAACGGATGTTAGCTCAGGGCTGATCTTCCTCACAAAAAAAAAAGAAAAAAGAAACAGATCTCGTAGCATCCAAAGAAGACCTGATCCAAAGATTCAGGTCTCAGGAAGAGAGATCCAGGGCATCCTGGGGCCCCAGCAGTAGGAATTTAGCTGTTCCTGGGTTTCACTCAGGTGTTCGCCTTTACTGCACCTCCATCCCACCCCTCTTACCTGGTTGCTTTTATATCACATTCTGGATGCTGGCCAGCAAATGGATCAATTCCCACCGGTCAGGTGTCTACCCCTAGGAAAGCCTGCGAGAGGCACGTGGAGGCAGCGCCAAGACCCTCAGGCTCACGTTGTGGGTAAAGATCATTCCCAGGCAGAATCCTGCGTGCAGGAACCAGGCTCCTGGGTTTGTGTCCTGTCAGCTTCGTCTAAGCGATTTGTGATTGTGAACAGACTATTTAACCACTCGGCTTTCCCATCTGTAAAATGGAGCTAATACTACCCTACACTGTGGGGTGTAGTGTCCTGAGGACCACTGTGGGTTAATGCATGGAAACTATCCACAATAATGCCTTCCGTATGAATGCTCAGTGAGAATTGGCTCTTTTTTTCCTATTACTTCACCAACGTATATTTACAAGTGAAATGTTTTGTAATAAACTGATGGTAGATTTCAATAAGAGATCGCTCCTGAAAAACTTCTGCTGTGTTTTCTTTTCTCTAGCTATGAATAATATACGTGCTAAACTTTTTGTAAGTTCCAAAGTCTTTGATTTGAATGGAGTTCAATGAAATTTGCTTAGTGTAAAATTGCATCAAGAAAAATAGATTTGTGAAACCCTTTCAAAATGAAATCTCACTGAAACACCTGTATGCAAGTCGTTAAGTCTGACCTGGTAGCCCTGCCTCCCTAGAGAATAGGATACTGTGTGCTGTCGCTACCCAGGCAGCTGGCACTAGACACCTGCTCCTAAGAGCAGAACTGACTCTTTAAAAAACTTTTAACTGAAGTATACTATTTATACATAAAAATGCACGTATCATAAGCCTACAGTTCCATGAATTTTCACAAAATGAACACACCTATGTCATCAGGACCCAGATCAAGACTTGGAACGTGACCAGCCTCCCCCGAGCTCCCAGTGTCTCCTTCCTGTCCCTCCTAGGATCAATATACAGACCAGGTGGTAGGCCTGTTTTGTGCCTTGTGTCACTGGAATCCTGCAGTGTGCACTTTTCATGTCTGGCCTCCTTCACACATTTGTGTTTGTGAGACCCATCCATATTATTGCATGTTGTTGTGGTTTTCACTTATTCTCGTTGCTGAGTAGAATTTCTTTGTGCAAATGTACGATTGCTTTATCCATTCTGCTGTTGCTGGGCGTTTGAATAATTCCAGTTTGGGGCTATTATGAGCAGAGCTGCTGTAAACATTCTTATACGTGTCTTTGGGTAAACATATGTAAGTATTTCTGTTGTGCATCCACCCAGGAGTGAATTGGTGGGTCACAGGGCATGCCAAACAATTTTACAAGGTGATTTTACTAATGCACACCACCAGCAGCACTGTGTGAGAATTCCGATGGCGTCACACCCTCACTGACACGTGGCATTTTCTAATTGCTTCATTTAGCTATTCTGATGGGTGTCTAGTGGTTTCTCATAGTGGTATTAATTAGCCCTTCCCTGATGATTAATGAAGTCGAGCACATTTCCCTTTGTTGATTAGCCATTGGAATATTCTCTTTTATAAAAAGCCTGTTTAAGTCCTTTGCCCATTTTAAATTGGGTTGTCTTTTTCTTACATATTTTTGGGAATTCTTTATATACTCTGGATACAACTTCTTTCTTGGATATGTGTATTATAAATACCTTTTCCCACTCTGTGGATTGTATTTTCGCTCCCTAATGGTGTCTTTCCATGAATAGTTCTTAATTTAATAGGATCAAATTTATTAAGGTTTTACGCATTATGAATAATGCAATTATTTTATGTTTGTGACATTTTTTGCCTACTCTAAGGTCATAAAGATGTTATTGTCTAAGTTTTCTTCCAAAAGCTTTATTTATTTATTTATTTATTCACATTAAGATCCTATCCATCTGGAATTGATTCCTGTGTATGGTGTGAGATAGGGGTCCAGTTTTCCCCCTATGAATATCCGTTTGACCCAATCCCTTTTATTGAAAGACGGTCCTTTCTCTCACCACATTACTGTATCACATTTGTCATAAATCAAGTGATGATCTGTTTCTAAACTTTATTCATTTCCACTGGTTAGTTTGATCCTTTCATTAGTACCACGCTTCTTAAGTTTTGTAACTGTAGGATGAGCCTTGATGTCTGGTAGTGTAAGTCCTCCAACTCTGTCCTTCAAGATTGTCTGGAATTTCCATTTGAATTTTAGAATCAGCCTGGCAATTTCCACAAAAAAAATCTTGCTGGAATTTTGCTGGAATATTGATGGGATTGTGATGAATTTATAGGTCAGTTTGGGGAGAATTGACATCTCTGCAATATAGGGTCTTCTACTCCATGAACATGATTTATCTCTCCATTTATTCACATCTACTCTATTTCAATAATATTTTAAAAATTTTAGCCCAGAGGTCTTGTACAGCTTTTGTTAGATTTATTCCTAGGAGGTTTTTCTAATGTTATTATAAATAATATAATTAAAAATTTTTTCACTTTCTATTTGTTTGTTGCTGGTAAATAGATATACTAGTAAACTTTGTATCCTGCTCTCTTACACCCAGACACCCTACTAGTTTCACTAATTAGTTCTAATAGTTTATGGATTCTTTTGAGATTTCTATATATATATAATCATGTTATCTTTAAATAACTAGTTTTGTTTTTTCCTTTATATTGCTTCTGCATTTTATTTCTTTTCCTTTTTTGGTTTGTTTTATTGAGTTGGACCTCTATTACCATGTTGTATAAATTCATTGTAGAAGCCGCATTTATCTCATTCCTGATCCTCAGAGGGTAAGCTTTTAATATTTTACCATCGAGAAAAAAATTTGCTCCGGATTTTTTTATACCACTTGTCATATTATTTTTACATCTTTCAAGATGTTTATGTTATTTTTCTCTTTTTCCCCCTGTTAATGTTGAATATTATATAGAGTGATTTGATAAATGTTAAACCACCCTTGCATTCCTGCAATAAACCTCACTTGATCTTGATGTATCATTCTTTTTACATATCACTGACTTTGATTTGCTAATATTTTGCTTAAGATTTTTGCATTTCTGTTCAAGAGAGATATTGGTCTCTAATTTTCCTGTCTTGTAATATCCTTTTCAGGTTGTGATAATTTGTATTTCTCTCTTTATAGTGAGGTTAAACATATTTTCATATGTTTAAGGGCCAGTTCTAATTTTTTTCCTGTGAACTACCCTTCCACGAAAGGTCCTTAGTTCACTTTTCTCTTTGGTTCTTTTTCCTTTTCTTATTGATTGTAGGGGCTCTTTAGGCATTAAAGAAATTCGTCTTTTGTCTAACACATGAATGTTCAATATCTTTCTGTTGGTTTGTCATTTATCTTTTGTTTTTGTTTATGGTATATTCTTTTGTTCACCATGTAGAACATTCTAATTTGTATGTAGTCAAAGTTTTCAGTTCTTCCTGACTTTTGGATTTGGAGTGTTCTCACTCAGATTATTAAAATATTTCCCTTTTCCTACTTCTAGGCTTCATTTCTTACTGCAAGTCTTTGATTACTAGAATTTGTTTTGGAACAAGGAACATAATGCATTTTTGCTAAACCAATGTGAACTACAATGAACTTGGCCCTATAAAACTGAAAAGTAAATTCTCCCAGAGCAGGACCAAGCCTGTTTTCTTCATGGTCCTATCCTCATGCACTCTGCTTGCATGAGGTAGAATTTGAACAAATCTCTCAAAATGACAACCACCACTAATTAGGGTGAAAAAGGCAAAGTTTATTTTTCTTCTTCTTAGGAGATTCTTTCTAAGTGCTTCTGGAGCAGACGTTGTGTTGGGTGCAGAGGAGCAGGAGGGAAACAGCAGAGCTTACTGGGCAGAGCTGTGGGCTCTCTCGGGAATTCTTTTGGGGGTGGTCTCCCTTGGGAATTTTTTTGGAGGTGGTCTCCCTGAGACTTCTCAGAGGCAGGAAGGGTGAACAGGAGTCTGCGCCACAGAGAGGGGCTCATGGAGGAGATGTTCAAGGAAGGGGCAAAGTAGGGCCATGGAAGGCTCTGGTATGCTCAGGGATGAGCAGAAAATGTGGTGTGAATGTAGGTGCTACGGGGTTATTTCTGGAGCTGAGGCTACTGAGAACTGATGCCAGATCAGGGAGTTCTTCAGAAGGCTGTCTGAGGTTGTCCTGCTCACCATCTCCAGCCAGGTCTTCCTCTGAGGGGGACCAGGTTCCAGGAGCTGGCTCTGCAGCCAGGAGCACACAGGCCTGACCGCTTACCTACTACTACCTGCTTGGTGCCCCTTTGCTTTGGTCACCAGAGGTGTGAAGTCTTGGGGTTATTCATGCCTGGCTCCTAAGACCCCCACCCCTACCCCTTCCCCACCCCCTTGGCAATGTTCTTTGCAAGTGTTCCATGGTGGACGGACGGTCAACCCCGGGCGCTAGGTCCTGCCTTCACAGTTCCCCCTGGTTCATCCCCGTCCCAGGAGGCAGAGGCTGTGCTTCTCCGTTTAAACTGGGAAGAGAAATGGATGCTTCATTTGCTTGGTCTGAATGGAATGCTAATGACGGGAGGTAAGAGCGCATTCATTATTCATGTGCCGCCTCCCCCCTTGCGCTCCTTCCAGGGTGCAGGGACTCCCATAGGCTTTCCTGTGGCTGGGCAACAGGTGATCGCCCCACCCGACTGGCTAGCCAGAGTCTCTGCAGCAGGAGCAGCCCGGCCAGCCCAGCTGCCCAGGTTCCCGACTACACTGGTCCTGGGCGACTCGGGCTACAGGGCTCCGGGCCAGCCCTCCCCAGAGAGCGAGTCACCGTGGTGAGTCTCACCCACCCTTTGGCTTGCAATGAGGCTGTGGGAGCTCCCTGTGGGAGTGAAAAATGGATTCCTGACTTTTAAAAGTGATTGCTCACTCTCACTCCTAAAAGAAGTCTCCGTGTCCGCAGAAGGACGTTGCAAGTCAGTAGCTGGGTGCACTGCGCTCACTGGCTGCATCTTCTAATTGCCTTTACATTTCTAATCCCGACTTCCTTAAAAGGGACTGGTGCCAAACCCAACACTTATTTCCCTGGCAATCTCCTGCAGGGAGTACATCTATTTTAATGGAAGTAGATAAAGCCGTGGGCCAAGGATGGGTTTGTGCAGAAGGAAGGGTGGAAATGGCAGTGCAGACTGCTGTGTGTGGAGATGCAGCAGGGGATGCACTGGGACAGTGTGTTTCTGGGATCTTGATAAAGATTCTGTTATGACTCAAATAGTTTTCCTTTTTTTTTTCTTTATTTCTTTTAAATGAGATCACATTAGTTTGAAAGACTGTGAGAGAAATGGGAAGTGTGAAAAGAGCACAGCTGTATCCAGTGTAATGAAACATTAAGGATACTTAGGGACCTCCCCAAAGAATACAGAAGTGAGACAGGAATACGAATTCACTTCTCAGAGGAACTTCTCGTAGGAACTGGGGCATTCTTGTTTGATTTCTTATTTCTTTTCAGTAAAATACCTTCGGTGAACCTGTAAGAAATAGTACCCTCGAGAATGATTTTACAACAGCTCAAAAAGCTTTTTCCAGGATTTCCATTAGATAAATCTCAGGAATATCAGTGCATTATTCCAAAGTTTTCAGAAATTCAGTGAGAATCCTATATAGTCTCTAAATTTTCCTAATTAAGTTTTAAAGTAACTCCTTTTATTACTTAAAAATCATTGAGCACTACATTATAGTACAGTGAAATAGAACTGTGCTAACTTGGTAATAATATATTAACTTCTAGGGGTCCATTTAAATGCGTCTGATTCCTGCAATTTAAAGAACAAGCTGGCCTGGTGGGAAGTTACAAGGGGAAAGTAAGGCTGTGTATCAAGTTCATTGTGGGCTGGCGCTCTGGAGAATGCACATAATTCTCCACTGATTGACACAAACTTTAATGAAGTCCCTGCCCTGAGGAGTTTCCCAGTCTGCAGGCACAACTGTGTGCTGTGCAGGGGAATTAAGACAGAGAGAAAATGCAGCATAAAACAAGGTCTGCAATAAAGTAGGAGAATATGATCAGTGCCGACCTTGGCACGGAGTTAACACCAGTGCTCACGGGGAGCTTTTGCTTTATTTAATTTTTAAAAAGAGATTTCTTTTAGATGCATGCTGTTGCCTCTGGTTCACAAGGATTACAATGAATCATTTAGTACAGCCACCATGCAGTGTGCTGGGTCACCCGCTAAAAAGAAGCATCACTTTTCTTTTTTAAGCTTGAAGGTGATACATAGCTGCTTTCTCCGTGGTTCAGAAATACTTCAGGAGTTTGGGGGCCCCTTCTGAACTTGGTTTTCCCAGGCCAAGGGTTGATTTTAGTGGGGACAATCACAAGATTGTCTGTTGTGATGATGTTTTGGTTGGCGAGGCGTTTATAAGGCTCAGAGCCGTTAGCATAGTTGGCCAAAGACACCCACAGGTTGTGGGGAGAGATCAGACTCCACGCCTCCAATAAACTCCTCTCTCTTTTCATTTTCCCAAGACACACCCTTCTCTCTGCTCACCCTGCCCTCTGTGTCTCATTTTTTTATTTTCACACCTCTTTCCAGAACTTTTTGCCAAGGTGCATAGTTGGATCCCACCCCTCTATGGCCTGGGTCTGACCTGTGCGATGATTGTCTGTGGGTGGGATTGCAGCAGGCTGTGGAATCCTCAAAGGAAGGACCAGAGTCTCAGTCCCCTCTGCACTTAATACAGAGCCTGGCGCAGGTTGGGGTGAGTGGGTTTCCCCGCTTACAAGGAACAGAGACCCATGCAAGTTCCTTCACGTGAAGACAGTTGATTGTAAAGATTTGTATTGTAATAAAGGAGGCAGCAATCTCACTGGACCCCAGGAAGAGCTGCTTTTTTTTGCGTCAAGTGCAGGGCTAAGAACAGGTTCTCTTGTTACACCAGAGCCTAGGGGTTCATAGACCTGTTCCTCCCATGGCCACCCTTTGGCTTCTGCTCCACTATAGCCACGCTTTTTCTCTTCCACCGCTGCGCCCAAGCTGGGAATTAGAGGAGGTATCCTTGATCCCCTCTGACCCTCCTTACTGCTCCCAGACTGTTTTTATCTCCGTTTTTGCAAAGCCTGGCAGGATGAAGCACCTGCCCGCTGACTTGGCCATGTATCCCTCTCCCGGGTTGCTAGGTCACCAGGCCACATTCTGGCCACACCCTCCAACTCAGCACCAACTCCAGCCCTCTTCCGGCCCGCCTGGCCTTTCGGTTCCTTAACCTCCTGTCTTCATTCTTCAACCCTCCCGTGCTCTCTCCTCCAGCTTTCTCAGCAGATGAGCTTGCCTCATATTGCATTGAGAAATAGACACTGTGAGCTGCAAAATCTCTTGTTTTCCTCACTCAAAGGCTGCAAATATGCCTCTGTCTTTCTCCATCTTCCCCTCTGTCTGTGGTAGGCAGAATTCTAAGATCCCTTCCCCCTGGTGTACCCATCCTTTATAACCCCCTAATTGCGGGCCAAGCCTGAGAATAGGATGGGAATAATCCCATGATTAGGAGATTGATCAGTTGAATTTGAGTTAATCAAAAGGAAAATTACCTAGATGGGTCCAACTCAATCAGGTGAGCCCTTAAGGGGGTCAGGCCTTTCCTGAGGTCGGAGACATTCCAGTGTGAGGGAGATTCTTTGTGCTGACTTTGAAGACAAAGGGGCCATGTGGTGAGGACCTGAGAGTGGCCTTTAGATGCTGACAGCAACCCCCGGCCAACAGCCAGTAAGGAGACCGGGACCTCAGTCCTACAACCGCAAGGAAGCAAATCCTTTCTCTTCTAACCTGAATGGGCGTGGAATGGCACCTCAGACTCCCGAGGAGAACACAGCCCCGACTAACGGCTTGACTTCAGCCCCAGCAGACCTTGAGCAGAGAGGCCAGTTGAGTCCTGCCCAAATTCTGACCTGGAGAAGTGTCAGATAATAAACTTGTGTAGTTTTAAGGACTAAGTTTGTGCTGATTTGTCACTCAGCAACAGAAAACTATGACATTCTCTCTGTGGCGGTAGAGATTTGTCCATCTTTGGTCTATGGCCTAAGCCTCTGTTTGCTTCTGTTCCCACCCCCTCTGCCTTTTCAAGAGCGTCTCTCCTTCTGTTATCCCTCATACAATATCTCATACAATACCACTCATCTCTTCTCTCCTGGACTATTTCCATCAGTGTACAAACCTGTCCCAGTTAAAAAATATCTTCCTTGACTATGCATCTCTCCCAAGAGACCACTCTAGTTCTCCGTTTCCCTCCAGGCACACTTCTCAAACGTGTGCACCATACGCTTGTCTCCAGTCCCCACTCTTTCTCCACCTGCTGAAGTCTGCCTTCTGCTCTTATCAAGGTCGACAGTGGTAACACCTCTCTGTCCTGATATTCCTTGATCTCCTAGCAGCATAGGACAGCTGAGCCTTCCTCTTCTTTTGGCTTAAGGACACCACTTTCTCCAGCTTGGTTTCCTCACTTGACTGGCCATGTCTTCTGGGTCTGCTTTGCTGGTCAACCTCCTTTACCCAATGCAGCACTGACTCTGCTCTTCTCTGTCCTCTCTCATACATTCCCGTGATTGTAAATATGTGACTCCTTCACGCCAAGACTCCCAGATATCTCTCCCCTCTCCATGCGCTCTTCTGATCTGCACATTCTCACAGCCAGTTGTCCACTCAATACCACCTTTGAATGGGTAATACACATCTCAGTCTGGACATGTCTAAATAAAATGTTCCACCTCCTTCCTTCCTGTCCCCAAATCTTCTCCTCAGTCTTCCTACCTCAGTAGGAAATCTAGAGGTCATTTTTAATTCCTTCCCTTGCCAACTTACTTGCATGTGCTCCATCACCAAGTCCTGAAAATCCTGCCTCCTAAATGTATTCCCTAACTGGTCTCTCTGCCTCTACTTTTGCCCCTCTCTGGCCCAATCTCCACCCATCAGCAAAAGTGCTTTTCTGGAAATATCAACACCTCTGGTCATCTACGCCACTGCCACTTGCTCACCAGCTCCAGTCTCTATCCTCTTTCAGATCCTCAGTCTCACCAAGGTCCTTCTGCTGCAAGGTGTCTGCCCAGCTTGTTGCCTCCTGTTGGAATGCCCTTCATCCTTTCTTTGCTGGCTGTTTCCTTCTCTCCTCTCAGCTGGCTCTTCAGAGAGGCCAGCCCTGTCCACTCATCAGCAGGCTGACTTCATATCCTTTATTCAGCCCCTTGTGTTTCCATCATAGAAGTTTCTGAAACTTGAAAGTAATTCATTATGTTTTTGCCTATTTTGTTTTTTTTCTTGTCTTATGAAAGGCAAGGATTCAGTCCAATTTCCTCACTATTCTATCTCCAGCACTTAGCATGATGCCTGACATGTAGGGGCCCTCTATTAATATTAGTTGAATTAAAAAAAATAATGAACAACATCAGTTGTTGGCTTGCTGTCTTTCAAGCACAGATATTCCATTTGATCCGCTCAATAACCCCATCATAGTTATTACAATCATGCATATTTAAAAGGTAAAGAAACCAAATCGGGATGAAGTGAATAATCTACCCGAGGCCATCCTTGTATGAATGCCAGAGTCAGGACTTGAAGGCAGGCATTCTGGCTCGGGGGCCCTGCCTCTCAGTCCTACACCTGGCTGAGTGATTAGTCTGCCCACAGGACTATTGAAGGGAATTAGTAACTAACGACTGTAGAGTAGCTTGAAGATACACAGAGCCACAGAGGAAGATGGTCTTCAGTGTGAATGTTGAAATGTGAGGAGATATGGAGGGGCAATATTTATTTTAACCAGCATCTCTTTAGCAGCCGGTGACATCGTAGTAGGTGCATTTGCTTGCATGGTGCATCATAGGGTCTGGATGGTTGTATTTACTCCGTCTCAAAACAACAGGAGGAGATGCTGGGACCAGCTTCTGGAGCTTTTAGAGAGGAATGTGGCCACAGGGCCACATCAAAGGCTGCCTGCTGGGGCTTTGCTTCCCCTCCTGGATGGAGGATGCGTGCACAAGGATGGCTTCTTTCTCATCCCTTTGTTTTCTGTTTCCAATTTGTTCAAATGACAAGGAGCTTTGAAGTGCCTTAAGCCAGCCCAGTGCGGGCCGGGACCATCCAGTGGGGAGAAGTGTCCTGTTTTCCTGGAAACGTGCCAATTTCCCAGATGCTAATAAAGAAGGATGTTTTTAAAAGCAGAGCTTGGGGCTCCTACAAGTGCCTTGTTTTTAGGGAAAGTGACAGCAAAATGATTGATGTACAAGTTTGAAAGTTGTATATTTTAAACCTTGGGTCTAGAGTCTTATTCCTAAACTTATAGTTGAGCCAACACAAAGAGGTCTTCATTTTGATATTTGACTGGATGGCCTAGGGAGGGTGGGGATGAGTGAAGGGCACTTAGCAGTCATGCTGCACACCAGTGGGAAACAGAGAAAAGAAGAACAAAGCCAGTCTGCGTGGCGGAGTGGACACGGGACAAGGCTGGCCACTCCTACATGAGATAGAGGTGGTTGCTATGGTTTCATCAGCAAACTTCTCCGCATGCAAAACGCAGGCCCTTTCTTTCCTGTTGAAGACAAGTGCTCGGAGTGTATGCCGAAGCCCTTCCAAGCAGGGTTGAGGGTGAGGGGTGGTTGGTAGTATATGCCTGAATTTGGTGGCTTTCTGTGTAAGTGACCATCCTGCCATCGGGCCCCACCTGTCCATCGCCTCTTTCCTTAGCAGGAAGTTATGTGGCTTGGGGTCAGGAGTGTGGGCTCTGTTTATTTCCAGCTCTGCCACTTTCTGGCTGTGGGACCTTGACAAAGTCACTTATACCCTGTAGAATAGCGGGAATAACCCCATACCTAACTCATTAAGGGCCCTGGAGACTAGATACAATGACATTTTCAATGCCCTTAGCCTAGCCTTGATCCTTATTGACTGCTTGGTGGTGGTGACCATCAGGTGTCATTATTATTTTTCTCATTTCTTTCCCTCGTTTCCTTCTAACATGGTCTGAAACCATGGGAAAGTCACTTTTGGGACCACAGTTTCCTTGTCTGCTAAGCAAGGGGGGCGGGGTTCATTCAATAAACACTGCTGGTGTGCCAACAGTGAGCCAGGCATTGATGGGTGCCCGGGACACAAAACCCAAGGGGACTTAGTGTTTCTGCTGCTGGGACAAGCCTGCGTCCCTCTGAGAGCCAGGATCTTTGCTCATTGAGGGTTTTTAGTTTTGACTGTTGGCTTGTGTTTGGCATGGGAGGAGAAGGATGGTGCCCGTGGGGGGACTTCATCCCTGCTGCTGTCTCAGTGGGGGCCACCCTTGCTGCCTCTCAGGCCTTGGCCTTCAGGATCCAGGTCCAGTCACGCTCTGGGGACCCCCTTCCTATGCTTACCCAAATCTGGTGGGATTTTCAACCTCGTTCTTCACAGGGATGTTTACAAAGGCCAAACGATACCAAAATGCTCAGTTTGTCAAGGAAAGTCACTGCCAACACTTTACTGATGCATTTCCAGATTTCTTCTGAGTGTAGGTCTGAAGAGCCTGGTGGTTTAGACCCCTGCCCCCACAGCCCCTCGAGCAAACAGCTGTCTGTCTAAACCAGACCTGTCTGTTGAGAACCAGAGCCAGTTTGCCCCCCTGGAGACATTTTACAATGTCTGAAGACAGTTTTGGTTGTCACAACTTGGATGCAAGGGGGCGCTACTGGCATCTATTGGGTGGAGGCGAGGGATGCTGCTAAACATCCTATGATGCACAAGACGGCCCCACCACGGGGAATGCCCTGGCCCAGATGTCGACAGTGCTGAGGTTGAGAAAGCCTGTTCTAAGCTCTCCTGCTCTCGCCTCATACTCATCTGGCCCTTGTGCTGGATTGTGAGTCACTTAAGGTAGGGAGTGCATCTGGCTGGTTCTTAGTGAGTGTGGGTCGAATGAATGAGTGATGAGTATGCATCTTAGCACCTTAGCTGCTGCAGCCTACTTCTCTGGTCTAAGGACCAAACAGTTTCACTGGAGGCAGATGAGTGAAGACTTGATGCAGGATGCCCTGGGCTGTGTGCCTTCTGTTCAGAGGTCACAGATGCCTCAGCAGTGCAGCCAGACGGGGTGTTTTCTCTTCACAGCCACCTCTCCCATAGCCAGCAGTGTGGATCGGGCACAGTGCCATGTGCTGGCTTACATATTTTCACAGGAATGACCTCATTTAATTGTCACAAGAGCCTCTAAGGAAGTGACAATCATGATCCCCTCTCACAGATGGAGAGATGGGCTCAGGAGGTCTGAGATCTTCTTGCCCACACTCACGTATCTACTGGGCATGGGAGCCTTGCATTTGGCCATTTATGGCTCCTGGTGGAACCCTGGCAAAAGCAAGGCGGGACTCTACTTGTGCTGCCCTGGATCCATTTCACTGTGCTTTTGGGGTGAAAGCTGGGGCCTCAGAGTCCATTCTGTCACATAGTGGATCGTGGATATGGGGGCATAGGTCAGGCGTGCTGTGGCCCAGGGTCCCCTGTGTCTGGCCACACATAGCTGTGTTGCTGGATAAGCTCTCTCCAGGGTGCACAGCAGTGCCTGGACAGGTCCCACAGTGGGCTGGTCAGTCTTTAACAACAACCAGCTTGGGCAGGAGGATGGAGAGGGGAGTTGCCCTGAGTTGTAGTATTTGCTGATTTCTATGGTGTGAATACTCCCACCATGGCCAGATTCAAGCTATCGATGTGATGCCACTGAACACAGAGTAGGAAGAGATGCACGCGCTTGTCTTCCACAAGCCTGTGCGAGCTGGCTCCAGCCCGCCACTGCAAGTGGCCATGAGGAGGGAGCTAAGTCAGACACCCCACTCCCTGGGAATCTCAGTTTCTACAAAGTGTGAGAATGCAGCCTCACACTGGCAGATGGGGAAATGTGCATTTGGTAAATTATAAAGGAGGGACACGCCTGATGGTTTTACTGCCCTGGTTGGGGAGCTGTGGCAGGCTTTGTTCCCTGGATATTACTGACCCTCAGATGGGTATAGCGCTCTTAGTGGCAGGCCACAGGAGTATCGGCTGTAACCATGCAGCTGATGTCCATTAAAACTGATAGTGACTTCTGAATCTGAAATAGTCCCTGTCCCCGGGGAAGAGACAGGAACCACTAACTGAGCCTCTGCGGGTTGCTTCATGCCCATTTGACCGGTGGGGCAATCTGCACATCAGCAAGGTGACTTGGGCTCCCCAGGGTGGCACAGGTACAGTTAATGGGGCCAGAATTTCCATCTGGTGTGTCTGGCACTGTTCTGTCTCATGCACCATGCAGAGACTGAAGGGATTCTGTTTAGAACAATGTCTCCCATCGCTCCGACCCTGGGCTGGCCCTTTGGTCTTTCTGGAAGAGCGCACAGGGCATCGGTTAACGATGTCCATCCTGGGCAGCAGCCCAGCCTCGGGGCTTCACTTTCACCTGTCTGGGGAGGCGGGGACCAGGCAGATCCTTTCGGGTCTCGGAAGATGCAGCTGCCGGCCGAGCATACAGACAGTGAGAGGGAGGGCCTCCTTCCCCTCCTCCATCAGGCTCTGCTGGGCTGTGCTGACAAAGGCTCTGGACAACACCGGCAGGAGGCTGCTGGGCCTGCAGCTTCCCCTGGGCCGCCTGTCCTGCTCAGGCAGAGGGGAGAGAAGCCAGCCAGCACCTCATCTGAGGGGCAGCCCCTCTGGCTCTTCAGCTGCCAGGAATTAAAGCTTCATCCCAGGCCCGAGCTCTCTCATCACTGTTTTTTAATTGTGGGGACCTTCCTGGTCACAGCTTTTACCCTCCTAATTCAGCTCTCAGTGGGGGGTTCTTTCTCACTTAACTTCCAAATTCACACCTCCCCTCTCTCCCTGGCACTCCTATCTGGAGGTGTTGATGGGTACTTAGCAGGCCGCCAGGGGCTGGAGCCTGCGGGAGGCGGGCTGGGCTCCCCTCTGTAGCAGGCTCGCATCTCTGCCTGCGTTTGCCTGGCCTCTGTCTCTGTTCTTCACTCTTCTTGGAACGCAGGCATGGTTTCTCTGAGAGAGCCCTTGTTTAATTTGCAGCTGCAGTTCCGGGAGGTGACACTCGTCAGTCGCATCCAAGCCTCATTGCAGAGCGGACGTTCTGTGCCTCCCTGCGGCACAAGGCGTGAACTTTTGCGTCTATTTTTTTTTTTTCATCAGGACCACCGAAATTCCACAGTCCCGCAACCCGATCCTGAGAGCAAATTTTAATGAATTCAGCAGAAACTTGTGTAGCAATGATAAAATGTAATTGCCTGCAATTTCACACCCACACTCGCCTCTGTTTGCTGCAGAATTCCAGCGCGCTTGTGGCTCGCCGTTTTGCAATTTCATCACCATGGAATCACCCGCTCCTGAGGTATTCAGGCCTCACATTCGCCTGAGTGAAATGTGTGGTGAATTCTCATCGTGTTGCCATGAGCAGAGGCAGGCAGCGCTGCCATTAAGATTAATTAGAGGGTGAGGCCCACACTTTGGAACCAGCGGCAGGCCGTGAATTATATTCTTAGTGCATTTTTCAAAGACTCTGTCTTCCAGAACATCTCCTGATTTTCTTCCGGCCATTCTGATACCTTTGACTGCACATGTTGACTCAATTTTTTCTCTACTCTGAATACCTCTGTGAGATCAGCCAGGGTAAAAACCAGCACACTGTTCTAGTATCTTAAATAGGCTGCAGGAGTTTAGTTTACTCCAAAAGGCTTGAGGGAGGCACTTTCTACATGGCCTCTGTAGGACCACTAGACACTGTCCTGGAAAATCATATTGCTTGTGTTTGTAAGATCTCTGAGCTAAGAATTTTTTTTACATTCTTAAATGGCTGAGGAAAAAAATCTTTTGTGACATGAAAATTATGTGAAATTCACATTTCAGTGCCCATAAAGGAAGTTTTAGTGGAACATAGCCAGGTGCATTCATTTTCGTATTGTCCATAGCCGCTTTTGTGCTGCAGTGGCAAAGTTGAATAGTGCAACAGAGACCATATGGCCTGCAAAGCCTACGATACTTACTCCCTGGCCCTTTGCAGGAAACATTTGCCGACCCCTGGTATAGAAGAGCAGGTGCCTACGTGGAGATGGCTTTGGCTCCTCTGCCATCACCCAAGAACCGCTGAGCTGGTATCTCTTACTCAGTGAAGAGCTGTATTTTTGGTGATGTCCATGAGGTTGCTCTGGTTTGAGACCTATGCCCTCCAGTGGCACTGAAGGCCACTGTGAGTCAGGGCCCTACAGGACAGCAAGGTTTCCAGACAGAGGGCCATGTGACAATGTCAATTAAACAAAGTCAAGGGGCCTCCAACCATGTGATGAGAGCGCTGGTGGCTTATTATTTGACATTTATCACCAAGCCTTGAATGTTCAGCAAAGTGAAAAATAGTTTGCCAATGAAGTAAAGTGGAAAATTAATTTCAGTTTTCCTCCTGTTGCAGGTAAATGCAGAAATTAAAAATGAAGGCTTTAATCACTGGTGTGTTTTCATCTCAGGCTGAGTCTTACCCACTTAAAAATTGGGGGGGCCCTTGCTTATTTTATTCTGAAGGTAACTCTTGTGGCCAATGAGAACTGTCCAATGAGAAGGGAAAAATTCCCTTTTTTCTGTGTGACTTTGCTCAAAGAACAGACTTAGGACTGTTGAGGAAACAATGGAGTGGTTGTGTAGGAGTATGAGATTTATTGTCAAGAGCAAATACTGAAAACTGGAAACATGCAACCTTCAGACAACCTAATTCCCTATAAGCTGCTGTTATGAGGGAAAACAAAAAAGGCCTAGAACTTTAAAAATCTGAATATCATGTGGTTCTCCAAGGGGTCTAATTTCACATTGTTTATCAGTTATAGATAATGTAAGGCTGCATTTTCTCTGAAACTGTTGAGGGTCTAATTTCAGTAGAATTCTCAAGTATTTTGAGCATGACCAGGAATTGTTAATAAACTCCAGGAAAAATATTTCGGACTTGCTTACCCAAGGAAACCAACTCTGGATTAAGCTCTTATATAAAATATCTTAAATTTGCCAGTTGGCATCATATAAGAACAATGTAAGGCTTGTTGGTTGGTTGGTTGGTTTTTTAAGCCATTGTGCTGCTGCTTAGATACAGCAAAGATGATCCAGCTTCTCTGGTACTCGTCGTCAGATCAGTTCCACCAGGCCAATTCCGCTGGCCCGGTTGTGACAGTTGCATGACGCTCTGCCAGGCTGTGGAGCAGAAGGTAGAAGGAGAGGAGGGGGGGACTGGGGGTAGTGGGAATGGACCTGCAGCTCCTGCGATGTGTGTGGCTTTTCCAGCTGCATTCAGTTCTGCTCCCAGTGGCGATTCTGAACGGCACTGAAAGAGGCCTGATGCAAACACAGGACTTTCCCTTGATGACTGAGAAGTGACAGATGACAGCAAAGGTCATTGACAGAAGGGATATCAACCCTCCATATAAAAGCTAAGCCATATGGGGCTCCTTGAGTAGAGACAAAGCCTCGTGTGGATTCCACCACTTAAGGATGGATGCTCATAACAATGGAGCATCAGGAAATGTTGGAAACATCTTTACTGCTTGTTTTCAAAATTCAAGAAAGCAAATAGTCAGGAGTGATTTTCAACATATTTAACAACTGTAGGGCACAGGCACTGACCTGTGAGAATAAATGTGGCCAGAGACAACTGGTCCAGACATACCAGAGAATATTGGCCAAATAGCAGTGGCATATACTATTTTTAGAAAAATTTCTAAATAAATTATTCAATAAAAGTATTTCTGGCTTAAAGAGATGAATTTAAGTTACGTAGAAAATCCACTTTTTCAGAGTTCCATGTTTCTCAATAATTCCAGTAATGAGATGATTGCACTTGAGGTTCTCTACAGGCAATGTGGCCATCAATTTCCTCCTGGTGGCCTGATATAGTTCACCCAGCATTCACCCAATACCTGCCAGGTGCGGGCACTGCGCTGGGTCTTGGGAATACAAAGTGTACAGCGCAGCCCTGGGAGTCCAGCTCTGTGTGGGGAAGAAGAGAGATGAACAGGTGAGTACTGATCAGTGTGAGCATGCCGTGGGAGAGGCAAGCAAGGGGGATTCTGAGGATCGTGGAGCAGAGGACCTGAGTCAGATGGGGTAGGGGCTCAGAAAAGACCTGAGGATGCTCAGAGGAGTCTTAAAGGACCAGGAGCCAGCAATGGCCAGTGAGAGAAAGGAGGGGAGAGCACACAGACAGAAGAAACCACAGTTAAGGAGAGAGGGTGTGCAGCCAGTCTGGAGAATTTCAATAGCTCTTTAGTGGTGGATAAGATGAGGCTGGCCAGATGGGTAAGGATCAGATTACAAGGAGTCTTATACATCAGGCTTCCGAGTTTGAATTTCATCCTGAAGATAATGAGAAGTCGTTGAAGGACTTTTAAAGTGGAGGGGAGGGTTTCATGAGGTTTGAGTTTCTGTTTAGAAAGGTTCTTCTGGCGATAAGACTAGAGCAAGAGACCAGTGATGAAGCCAGTAAAGTAATGCGACCACAAGATGATGGTAGCCTGACCTGGGATATTAGCAGTTGGGATTAATAAAAGTGGACTTGAACCAAGGCAGAGCAAGGAGAAAAAGGCTGGGCAGATACATCATCACAATCCAAGCAAAAAAAGATGGGCTCCTGATGTCAGGCCATGAGAGCAAAGGGGGAGATAAAAGAGGGGTTTGAGAGATGTTAGAAGGGGAACCAGCAAGACTTGGCCATTGGCTGGGGGAGTGAAGGGTGATTCCAGGTTTCAACACTGTCATTCCCCAAGAGAGAGAACTTGGAAGAAGGAGGAGTGGGGAGCAGTCATGTGAAGGATGTCTCCCTCTTTTCAAACTTTATTCTCTTCTGCTTGTAAAAGTAATACCTGTCTGAGGCAGGAAATATGAAAAGTGAAAAGAAAAAAAAAAAAGAAAAGAGAGGGAGGAGAAAGAGGTTGCCCATTCACAGCACACAGTAGGGAAAGGACTCAGTTGGAACTACAGTTCCTACTCAGTTGTGTTAAGATGAATAAATCTCAATTAAAATGTTGAGTAGTAAAAGCAAGTTCCAGCAGGGTATAAACAGTGCAATACTATTTATAAACATTTGACAACATGCAAAACAATACCACAGATTGCTAAAGGCATCATGCATTGATATAAAAGCAGACCATGGGAAGGACAAACACCAAATCCAGGGCAATGTTTACCCAAGAAGGCGATGTACTAGAGAAAAGGTACAATCAGTATATAACTGGGGAAGAGATGTCAGCTGTTTTGCTAACATTTATTTCTTAAGCTGAGTTCTGAGTATGCCATTGTGCAATTTATTATAACTGTGTATGTCTTAAATATGTCATGATTTTTTTAAGTCATCAAAAACCCATCACCTGAGATCATCATTTTAACAGCCTAGGAACAGCCCTGCTCTCCGCTCTTATACTGAGAGCCTTCACAGAGATACCCCACGCCCCCTTCAGAGTCAGGGTTTCTGGCTTGCACACAGGTTCCTTGTCTGGGGTCACAGTTGGGGCTACACAGATGTATCCACGGTGTTTGACCCTCTTGTCTTCTGTGGGATCTCTCCCATGCCCTTTTTTTCAGAGATCATAAAACAAATTGAAGAAATAGGGTATCTGAGTTGCCACTATCAGTTAAGAATCCAAAATCTATGATTCAACCTGCTGGGAATGAACTTGAAGACAATTTTGCCCCTAAAGGGTTATTTGTTCTTACCCTGGGAGAGAAAACCCACCCCCAGGGAACCTGGTCCTACAGCTAACAATATGCTGCTGGTGTGTTATGCTTAGCTGGAGTGTTCCACAGACTGGCTCATAAATTGAATTTCATTTTCAGAACTTGGATGAAACGAAGAAATAATTTCACATACTGTACGTTTATTGAAATTATATCAAAATAAGCAATGAAGGAGAATTTCTCTTGGTAATATAATTTCAAGGATCATTTCATGAGTTTGCAACTAGAAAAGCAACTAGGTTTGATCACCATGGGGAGAGACTGTCCATGCTCTATTTTGAGCATGAAAGAAGATGGTGTCACGTAGGTTTTCTTTGCTGAGTCGATCAATGTCTCTCCTCCCTGTCCTTGCTTCTGTCATTTCAGTACCTCTTTAGTACCTGCTGTTGATATTTTGCAGTCCTCCCTATCACAAGTCATCATTTCTTCATCATGATAGAGGACCTGAAATTATTATTATGGGATACAGCATTCAACCAATGGTCCTTTTGGCCCATGCACTGGCGTAAATTGACTAAGTGCCAGGCAACCAGCTGGTTTTGATAATACCAGAAAGTAAAGATTCACTTGTGATCTGAGACAGGCTGAGCCAGACATTTTCACCAATTTTGGTTAATGAGAGGATGACTCACTTCACAAATTCACAGGCATCCACCAAAATTGTATAATTTCAGACATTTTACGGCTGGTTAAAATGTGAAATTGACTCAGGCGTAGGCTGAGTGATATCTTTGTGAAATGTAATCATTTCTCTCTATTTCTAAGAATGAGCACCTTCTGAAGTGAGCTAACTGCTCATGTAGAGAGAGGGATTTCCATCTGCCTCCTTCCATCGGCGTTTCTGTGTGATGCTGATTTCACTTGCACTGACCCAAGTGTGAATTTGAAGGGTTTGATTAGCTTATTTTAAACAGTGTATGATGAGATGTGTAAGTTAATGTGTCAATCTCTTCCCGTTCCTTTTCTGTTTGGAAACTGGTGCTTGGATCCTGCTGTATTTTATGTTCTGTTTACCACTCCCCACTGCCTCTCCCTCCAAAACCCAATTCATTTATCCAATAAACAGTCAAGGTTGACCCAAAGTCAAGTCGTGAATTAGTAAGAAATGAAATGCTGATGAATCAGATGGGACCAGCTCCATCACCGCCCCAACCTTGCTTATTTAATTTCCTGGTTTTAAGGTGGAGTCCTACTGATAATATACAGATGACACATCTCGGGAGAAGTCGCTTCTTTTGTGTGGACCACAATCTGATTGTCTTCCCCAAATAAAAGGGATGTTCAGTGGAGATTCTCCAGTATTTTGCAAGACTCCTGAGGAAGGCGAGTGCTGTGAGAATTAGAGCAAGCAGCACAGTGCTCTGCAGTTCCTGGGTTACTCGATGCATCTGATTATCAGCCGTCCTCCCTGCATTCGTTTCCTTTCCTATCTTGATGCTGGCTTGATTGTGCTGCACATTTTGCTGAATATCTTGCCTAGGTATAAGCAGCAGGGGTAGTCATTTGAAATAAAGGTGTCTGACTTTCATGCACATTTTCTGAGACAAAAGGGAAAAAAGAAGTAGTTTAAAAGCTACTAAGTTAAAGCTTAAAATGTATTGTATTTCTCTTGCAGTGTTTCTGGAGAAAACTGGTAGCGGGGGATGAATTGGGAAGGAATCTATCATTGTGAGAGTAAAATTAACAATAATGATATGTTACTAACTTTTCTGAGTGATTACTATATATTTTGTACTGTGCATAGTGGATTTTTATTATTATATTTAATGGGATATTATACACATGCAGCCAAGGACACAGATGTTAGGTGTGCATCTTGCTGTATATCTTTCTATAAACCACCACCCAAATCAAGATAGAACATGTTCAGTAAATCAGAAGGCGCCTTCATGTCCCCTCCTCATTCATAACTACACCCCACCTACCTCACCCGGGTAACCACTGTTCTGACTTCTATTGCAATAGCTTACTTTTGCCCATAACTGTAGGGGAGGAAGACATATCCTTTACCCATTGGGTCCGTCTGGCTGCGCTACGAGTTAAATTGACATGAGACAGAATAATAACAGGAAAAAATCAAACAAAGCTTTATAACATGTGAGAGACCCAGGAAAAACTGGGTAACTCAACAAAATGGCAGAGGCTCTCATCTTAAATACCACCTTCAGCTAAAGACGAAGGAGGATGTTGGGGGTAGTGGCTTGGGACTTCAAAGGGGAGGAAGGCAATTCACAGGGAAATGGAAAAGCAAATGTCTGGTAGACAGAACTTTGATAAGAATGGGCTTAGCAAGGACCCTCCCAGTCTATCGATACCAGAGTTATCTAAATTTCTTTTAGGCAGTTAGTGGAGGGGGAAGTCAAAGTTTCTTTCACAGTCTTTTGTTTTTGAAAATAATCAAGACAAAAAGACATATTTTGAGATGGCCGATTCTGATTCCCCACACCATTAAACTTGATGCATATGGAACCATGCAACCTCTACTCTGGTATCTGGCTTCTTTTGCTTGACATTATGTCTGAGATTCATCCATGTCCTAGTGTGTTTCAATACCCTAGTGTTCTTTTTCATAGCTACATAGTACTCTATTGTATGTATATACCACTATTTATTTATATATCCTACTATTGGTGAATATTTGGGTGGTTTCCAGTGTTTGGCTGTTATGAACAAAGCTGCCACAAATATTCCTGTTTGTGTCTCCAGTGGACAAGTTCATCCATTTCTCTTGGATATATACCTAGAAGTGGGACAGCTGCATCATAGGATAGGCATGGGATTTTTGTTTAGCTTTGTGGATAAGGCCCAACAGTTTTCCAAAGGGCCTGTATCAATTTACCCCCACACTAGCAATGTATGAGATTTGTGGTTGCTCTGCATCATTTCTAAAACTTGGTACTGTCAAACATTTAAATTTTAGCTTTTCAGCAAAGTTTTCTTAATTTATTCTGATGATTAATGGTGTTGAACACCTATTCATATGCTTTTTGGACACTGGATATTTTCTTCCATGATGTGCCTTTTCAAGTCCTTCATCCAGTTTTTTAAATTGTGTTTTCTGCTTTATTCTTATTGATTTGTAGGAGTTCTTTATATAGAGAGGACAAACACGTATTTTACACGTCTTTTCTCCACCTGTGGCTTGATATTTCATTCTCTTAATGCTGTCTTTTTTTTTTTTTTGGTGAGGAAGATTGGCCATGAGCTAACATCTGTGCCACTCTTCCTCTATTTTTTGTATGTGGGATGCCGCCACAGCATGGCTCAGTGAGTGGTGTGTAGGTGCCTGGGATCCGAACCTGTGAACCGTGGGCCGCTGAAACAGAGCACATGAACTTAACCACTAGTTCGTGGTTCTACTATGCCACTGGACCGGCCCCGTCCTAATGCTATCTTTTGGTGAATATAAGTTCTTGATTTTTCTGAAGTCCACTTTATCCATCTTTTCTTTTATAATCAAGAAACTTATAATCAGAACTTTTTAGGATCCTTTTAAAGAAAATTTTGCCTGCCCCAAAGTCATTAAGATATTCTCCGGTTTTCTTGAAGCATTATGGTTTGACCTTTTTTATTTAGGTCTATAATTTATCTAGAATTGATTTGTGTTTATGGTGTGAGGCAGGGATCAAGGTTTGTTTTTTTGCCTAAACTGATGTCCCTTTGGCCAGAACCATTTATTGGAAATATTTTATTCCCCCTTCTGCATTGCAGTGGTGTGCTGGGTGTTTTGCATGTTTTCTTTCATTTAATTCTCACAGTAACCCTAAGATATAGATATTGGGTCTATCCCTATCATACATACGAGGAAACTGAGGCTCAGAGAGATTAAATAACTTATCCTGGCCATGGAGAAAGAGCTCAAGGTCTTGGGACTTCACCCTCTGCGTTTGCAAAGACATGCTGCTCCTGTGTTTCCTTTCACGCTGGGTAAATGGTATGACAAGGTGGGAAGGGAATGCCACATGATCGGATTGCAAGGGTGGTGGGGATTACATCGCATCTCAGGTGAGTGTCCTTTATACCCAGTGTCTCCCAGCAGGGCTCAGTCCAGCCTCAGGTCAAAGCAGACATGGGGATTTCTCAACATTGAGGAAGTAAACACTGGTGAGTGCACCCTGGAGAAGAGCCTTCTTCGGGTTGAGCAGCACTTGAAGGCATCGCTGGGTTCCACCCTTGCGGGGAGAACACCTGGAGAGGGGACCACCTGTCCAGTCCTTCCCTATTTGCCAGAAGGTTCCTTGACTGAGCATGCCCAGTTCCATTGCAATTGTATTTCCTCGGGTTTTGTGGAGAGAGGTTCTGGACCAATGTGGAGGTGTCTGGGTGGAGGCTTCTGTCCTGGGACTGCATTTAACAAAGACAAAAGCAGACCACATTTAGTGCTACCATCAGTACTCTGACACTTGAGGGTAACGAAGGCAAATTCTTCATTCGTTCAACAAATATTTATTGAATATATACTATGTGTGTGTGTATATATATATATTGAATATATACTATGTATTGAACACTATATTCCAGGTACCAGCAAAAAGGTAGTGAACAAAACAGATGGGGACCCCTGCTCTCAAGGAGCTTACATCCAAGAGAAGAATCTTGTTATAAAGGTGCTTTCAAGCTGGTGAATCTCAAGCTTTTTCATTTAAAGATCCATTGAACTTTAAAAAGCTCCTCTACCCTCGCTGGCATTTTGACAACCCAGTTCTTCTAGGCTGTAACCCTAGGCAGTCACCCAGTTTCTTACCCGTTTTCTAGTAATTTTTGCTTTATCTCCAAATATTGGAAAATGGAAAGAGTAGCTTGAAATGCCTTGGAAAGGCAGTGGGTCTTATCTTGTTCTAGTGGATGAACTCAACTGTAGGCATTACTGTTTGCGGTTATACCACCAACAGACTAACACATAGCTGTCCTCTTCATTACTCTGCAGACCTTTTCAAGATTGCCCCCAGCAAGCGTACACAGCCCTCCTTATCAATAAGGAAGCAGTTTTGGACTTAATTCCGCAAACCACTGGTTTCTCTTCTCCTGGATCTTTTTCCCAGAGACATTACATCAAACATCCTCAAATGGAGCCTGTGGCCTAAGACATGAGTTTGGAGAAGCTGTGCCCTGTATGTGCTCCTTGAATCTGCTGAAATACAGCAGGTTGCTTTTAACAAGAATGTTTTCATTCTCTTTATTGATCTTTAGTGTTTCTGCCTCAAATTTTTTTTTTTTTTGCCCAGGTCCTGCCTATTTAATACTTTATTTCATGAATTGAATCCAGCATGCATTAATGAGGCATTTACCGTATGAAAGACTATGATATGTACTGGGTGAAAGATGAATCAATAGGACCCCATACTTTGCTCAAGGAGTTTCTGATCCAGTGGGGGAGGAACCAATATACCATCAACTATTGCACCAAGCAAAGTGGACTGAATTCCCACAGATGTGGTGGTAGCTGCAAAGAAACAGTTACTAGTTATTAAGCATTTATTATGTGCTAGGCACCCCACAGGCATGTTGCGAATGTTCTCTCTAAGCTTGGGGAAACCCTTCAAAGTAGATTTGATTATCCCTCTTTTACAGAATTGAGGTTGGAGCGGATGAATGACACACACAAGGATCCCTCCTATTGACCTTTTACAGCTACACCCTCTGCCCTCTTGCTCCCACCCCTCCTTAACCCCTGGCAACCACTCATCTGTTCTCCATTTCTATCATCTTGTCATGTCAAGCATGTTGTATAAACGGAATCATACAGCATGCAGCCTTTTGGGATTGGCTTTGCACTCTTGCATCATTCTTTGGCCATTAATTCAGGTTGTTGTGTGTATCAACAGTTCATCCGTTTTTACTGCTGAGTAGTGTCCTATGATATGGGTGTACCACAGCTTGCTTAACCAATCCTGAAGGACATATGGGTTGTTTCCAGTTTTGGGCTATTATCAATAAAGCTACTAGAAACATTCATGTGTAGGTCTTTGTGTGAACACAAGTCTTTGTTTCTCTGGGATAAGTGCCCGGAAGTGCAATTGATGTGTTGTATGGTGTGTTGTATGGTAGTTGCATGTTTAGCTTTTCAAGAAAGCACCAAACTGTTTTCCAGAGTGGCTGCACCATTTTACATTCTCACCAGCAATGCATGAGTGATGCAGTTTTTTGCTTTCTTGCCAGCATTTGGTGTTGTCACTATTTTTTATTTTAGCCATTCCTATAGATAGGTAGTGATATCTCATTGTGGTTTTAATTTGCATTTCCCTAATGGATAATGATGTTGAACATCTTTTCACATGCTTGTTTGCCATCTGTATATGCTCGTTGGTGAAATGTATCTTCATGCCTTTTGACCATTTTTTAATTGGATTGTTTGTCTTTCTAACTGTAGAGTTTTGAAGCTTCTTTATATACTCTAGATACTAGCCCTTTGTTGGATATGTGGTTTGCAGATATTTTCTCTCATTCTCTAGCTTGTCTTTTCATCTTCTGAACAAGGTCTTCACAGTGGAAAATATTTTGATAGAGTCCAGTTTATCATTTTTTCCTTTTATGGATCATTCTTTTGGTGTCAAGTCTAAGAACTCTTTGCCTAGCCCTAGATCTTGAAGATTTCCTCCTGCTTTTTTCCTAAATTATTTTTAGTTTTGCATTTCATATTTAAGTTCATAATCCATTTTGAGTTGTTTTGTATAAGATGTGAGACTTAGGTCAAGTGTAATTTTTTGGCCTACGAATGTCCAATTGCTTCAGTACCATTTGTTGAAAAGGCTATCTTTCTTCCGCTGAATTGCTTTTGTACCTTTGTCAAAAATCAATTGAACATATTTGTGTGGGTCTATTTCTGGGCTCTTCACTCTGTTGCATTGGTATATGTGTCTATCCATCTGCTAGTACTGCACGGTCTAGATTACTGAAGCTATATAATAAATCTTGAAATCAAGTAGACTGGTTTCTCCCACTTTATTCTTCTTTTACAAAGTTGTTTTAGCTATTCTAGATGATTTGTATTTCCATATAAATTTTAGAATCGTCTTGTCTATATCTACAAAAAATCTTGCTAGGATATTAATAGAAATTGTGTTAAACCTGTATATTAATCTGAGGAGAATTTACATCTTTACTATGTTGAATCTTTCAATTCATGAACACAGAATGTCTCTTCATTTATTTAGATTTTCTTTAATTTTTTTCATCAGTGTTATGTAGTTTTCGGCACACAAGTCCTGTACATGTTTTCTTAGATTTACACCTAAGGATTTCATCTTTTTTAGCAATAATAAATGGTATTGTAATTGAACTTTTGATATTCACGTTAGTATATAGAAATACAATTGGGTTTTTTTTTGTTTTTTTTGTGGGGTGGATGGGCCCTGAGCTAACATCTGCCAATCCTCCTCTTTTTGCTGAGGAAGACTGGCCCTGGGCTAACATCCATGCCCATCTTCCTCCACTTTATATAGGACACTGCCACAGCATGGCTTGCCAAGCGGTGCATCGGTGCACACCCGGGATCCGAACCGGCAAACCCTGGGCTGCCGCAGCGGAGCGTGCACACTTAACCGCTTGCACCACCAGGCCTGCCCCTACAGAAATACAATTGGTGTTTGTATGCTTATATTGTATTCTGCAACCTGTTGTACTCACTCATTAGTTCTAGGAACTTTTTGTAGATTCCTTGGGGTATTCTATATAGACAATCATGTCGTTTGCAAATCAGGGCAGTTTTCTTTCTTTCATTCCAGTCTGTATACCCCTCATTTCTTTTTCTTGCCTTATTGCACTGGTTAGAACTTCCAGCATTATGTTGAACAAAAAGCAGACATACTTGCTTGGTTACTGATCTTAGAGGAAAAAGCAGTTGACAAAATTCAACACTCATTCATGATAAAAACTCTCAGAAAAGTCAATGAAATCTACAGAAAGCCTAAAACTAAACTATGCTTAATGGTGAAAGACTGAATGTTTTTGCTAGCCAAATTACATATTTCTCCATACTGTTTTCCACAGTGGCTGAACCAGTTTGTATTCCCATCAGCAGAGTATGAGGGTTCCCTTTTCTCTACATCCTCTCCAAAATTTGTTGTTTTTTTATCTTGATAATTATAGCCATTCTAACAGGTTTTTTTTTTCCCCCCTTCGGAGAATGTCTTGATTTCCCCTTCATTCCTGAATGATATTTTCACTAGGTATAGGATTCTGGGTTGAAAGTTCTTTTCTCTCAGCACTCGAAAAATATTGTGTCATTTCCTTCTGGCCTCCATGGTTTCGGGAATTCCAGTAAATGGATTTGCCAAAGGGAGAAAAGGAGAAAGAGCACTATTTAAACATTATGAGAAATTTCTTCTTCCAGGTTCCTTAGCCATCTTGGAATCACAGGCAACGGATAGAGTTAAGCCTGAAATAGCCATAGCATATTGTAAGAATAAGTGAATAAGTTTAAAGGTTTCTTTATCAGTGATCAAAAAAGCAAAGCATTTGTGTTACTCACTTGGCCAGGTATGCAGGTAATGATGCCTTATTTAATATAATAAAAGGGGAGGGACAAGGAATTAATTAAGGCCACAGAGACACCTTGACCTTAAGGGGTTGGGATATAGGAAAACCAACCATGGCTTGTACGTTTTGTACTCGAATAGTAGTTTATGGGAGATTTTTACTATGCTCAATCTCATCTTGTGTCCCACGGGTCCCCAGAAGCAGAGACCTGGCTCTGAGTGAGAGATCAGAGGAGGGCTGGGTGTGACTAGAGATGAAGGAGGGTGTTAGAAGTGCAGTCACACCCTCTGAGGTGGCACAGGGGCAGGGAAGTGGAGGTGCCTTATGTGTTACCTCATCTTGGCTATAAGTCACTTTCATGCACAGGATAACGTGCACCACATCTTTTAAATAATGGGTCAGCATTTATCTCTTCTAAAAATGACTGGGGTGTTTAAAAATCATTTTGCCCACACCAGGGATGGGAAAACCTGGACTAGCAACTGGCTTCAGCATTAGTCACCCTGATCAAGAAGGAGGCAAAGATACTAAAAATCACCAGATCATCAAAGGGCCTCCACCCTTTTGGGAGTGCATGCTGTGGGATGGCTAGGGCAAGGCAGGGGCATTACGCCGTTGCGAAAGAATGGGTTTCAGAGTGACTCTCCCAGGCCGTGCGTTATGCCGTTATTCACTCGCCTCACTTAAGAAAAATCAATTCTGCTCCAGCGTTGCCTGGAGGCTGTGTAGTTTCTCTCCCCCTGATTCTAATATTCGTCTTTATATGCATTTAAGATAATCTTTCCAAAAACTCCACTGACAAAAGGGAGACACTTAATGTCACAAATTCCATTGACTCTTTAAGTGGAAAGGGAAACAAAACTCTCATGTGCTTTCTCAGTGGAGAATGCATCTTGTGATTTATTTTCATTAAGTGAGGTGTATGTGAAGCACTGTACAGAGTTACAAGTGTTATTTCAAACAATGACCCCCCAGCAGGGTGCATAGTGTGAACAGGAGGATGAGGCTGAATCCCAGAGGCAGACGATTGATAGGCTGGGGATGGGAAACCGACTCACATCCAAGGATGGGCTTTGCCAGACCCAAAGAACATAGCAGACTATTTCTACAATATCCACAGCAATGGTGTGTGAGCCCCTTCATTCGCACAGTTTCAAACCTGCAAGGGCACATGTACATCATAGAACTCACCAACTGGGGCCCTTGGGCCGGGTTCATCCCACAGAAGTATTTGGTTGGGCTCCAAGAGTGTTGTTTTTGTTGTTTACTTGGAAATAGTTGACAATATTAAAACACTGAGAAATTTCAAATAAAAATTCAGGCATAGAGTTCCTCTTAAAAAACAAGAAGGTCTGGCAACACCAGACCTGTGCTTCAGTCAGGTGAGCCGAGAGGCGCCCATCCCTGGGGGAGGCTCTTCCGTGTGCCCAGCCCCACCCAGCCTGCTTTCCGCTTCCACAGCACCTGCTGGCTCTGTCGGCCTGCCACCTCGTGACCCCGGCATATAGCAGAGGTGAGGTGACAGCCTTGAATCTCGAGTCATAGCACACTCAGTCCTTTAGGGAAGGTCAAATTGACATCAGCTTTTGGAGTGTCCTCTACCACTTATATTTGAGAAAGGATTTTCTTGAGAGTAATGACACTGTTAAGGAAAATTGATTTTTCTTTCCAACAGTTTATTTTCCAGAGAACAAACACAGGAGATGATTCTTAAACATATGTGGTAATGGTAGAGAGCGCAGGCGTGGAGGACTGCAATCTGTGCTCGCTGGGTAAAACCATATCAGTGTTGGTCTCAACCATGAGCCGTTGGCCCAGTTTCAGGGAACAGGGTGATAACCAGCTTCCATATGGACTGAGAGGTGCCGGTAAGGGCTCCTCTGGGTGGGCAGCCTGCTCACAGTGCCCCCTCTCTGTTCCCTACAGTACCTGTGCCTGCAGCTGCAAGAGCCCTCATCGCATTGCATTATATAAAACTGTCTATGAATTAGCTACCTCCCCTTGCAGAATGTCAACCCCTTGAGTACCTAATTATATCCACATTTACCGCATGCTCAAGACGTGCCAGATGCAGTGCCAGGCATGTTATCTGAATTAACTCACCATGTTTTCTCAATGCCCCTTTGAGGTAGGTGCGTGTAGCATTCCCATTTTTCAGATGAAAGAACCAAAGTATATGGACACCTGATTATTCATCAGCGGGCAGAGCCAGCAAGTTTGAATATTTACAAGTTTGCTGAAGTGTGTCTAACCAGTGTAGCAGTTAAGTGATTTAATTTTTATTACAACCACTTTATGGAACTACAGATTAAACATTATAGTGTAAATTATATATTTTTACATTTTTATTGCTGTACAGAGTTGTTTACACAAATCACATATATGTAATTTTTGGGTGACTTAAAGGATGTTCAAGGGCAATTTGAGACCTAATGGTCTTTAGTTTCTTCTTTGAGGCTCTCAACAAAACCAACAACACCCATTTGCCAGATTTTTATTCTTTATTTTGTTTCAGTTTTTAAACAAATAAAACATCAGTGAACATATACATCTATCTTGGGGCATATGTGGATGGAATTGAATCCTATAAATGAAACTGATGGGTCACAGATACGTGCATTTTAAATTTTGATAGATATCACCAAATTTCCCTCCCCAAAATGCTCTACCCGTTTACATTTACTGGTTTCACATTTTATAGATTGTGTATGGATAGAACCCACTTTCCCACATTCTTTTTCTTTTCTTTTTTCTTTTTTGGTGAGGAAGAGTGTCCCTGAGCTAACATCTGTGCCCATTTTCCTCTATCTTATATGTGGGACACTGCCACAGCGTGGCTTGATGAGTGGTGTTTAGGTCTACACCAGGGATCCAAACCCATGGACCCCAGGCCGCCAAAGCAGAGCGTGTGAACCACTGTGCCACCAGGCTGGCCCCCTAACACCAGATTTTTACAGCTGTGTGTGTTTGCCAAACTAAGAAAAAGATAAGGTATTTCATTGTTGATTTTTAATTGAGGTGAAATTCTCATAAAAAATTTGACCATTTTAAAGTGAACAATTCAGTGGCATTTAGTACATTCACAGTGTTGTGCAACCACTTCTTCTATCTTGTTCCAAAACATTCTCATCACCCCAAAAGGAAAGCCTGTTCCCATTAAGCAGTCCCTTCCTGTTCTCTCCCCCTAACCCCTAGAAACCGCTAATCTGCTATTCATCTTTGTGGATTTACCTATTCTGGACATTTCATATAAAGGGAATCATACGATATATGACCTTTGATATCTGGCTTCTTTTACTTAACACAAGGTTTTCGAGGTTCACCACGTCGTAATAGGTATCAGTACTTCATTCCTTTTTATGGCTGAATATTATTCCATTATATATACGCACAACAATTTGTTTATCCACTCATTAGTTGATGGACCTTTGGGTTGTTTCCACCTTTTGGCTATTGTAGATAGCAATGACATGAACATTTGTGTACAAGTATTTGTTTTCACTTCTTTTGGATATATATAAGAGAATCTGGTCATATGGTAATTATATGTTTAACTTTTTGAGGAATACCAAACTGTTTTCCAAAGCATCTGTAGGAGTTTACACTCCCACCAGCAGTGTATAACAGTTTCCATTTCTCCACCTCCTCACCAACACTTGTTATTTTCTGTTTTTGTTTGTTTAT
Source organism: Diceros bicornis minor (assembly GCF_020826845.1). Lineage (NCBI taxonomy): Eukaryota > Metazoa > Chordata > Mammalia > Perissodactyla > Rhinocerotidae > Diceros > Diceros bicornis. The sequence continues at coordinate 89,063,653 of NC_080745.1, read as the reverse complement.
TTGTTTTGTTTTCTTTTAGATTTAATTATAGTCATCTTGGCAAATATGAAGTGGTATCTCTTTGTGGTTTGATTTGCGTTTCTTTAATGCTATGATGTTGAACATCTTTTCGTGTGCTTGTTGTCCATTTGTATAGCTTCTTTGGAGAAATGTCTATTCAAGTTCTTTGCCCATTTTTAAATGGGGTTGCTTGTCATTTTGTTGTTGAGTTGTAAAAGTTCTTTATATATTCTGGATTCTAGATCATTATTGGATATATGATTTGCAAGTATTCTCTCCCATTCTGTAGTCTGTCTTTTCACTTTCTTGATAATATCCTTTGATGCACAAGGTTACTATTTTATTTAAACATTATTGTTTTAATTTATATTTCCCCAATTGCTGAAAAGCTCCAGCATCTTTTAAATGTTTATTTAATGTTAAAATTATCCCATTGTATTTATTTTTCTATGAAGCCCATGTTCAAATCATTTACTCACTTTTCTAAAGTGTTTTCTTCTGATTTAATCACAAAAGTTACTTTTATAGCCTGGGTATTAATCCTTCTAACATTTTCTTCTGGTCTGTTGCTTGTCTTTTAATTTTGTATGTAATAACGTTTGTCATTATTTTATAGTTCAATTGTTTATCTTTTATGGACTCTGGATATTTTGTCTTCTTTAAGAAGACTTCCAATATTATAAAAAATATTCTTCTGGGCTGGCCTGGTGGCATAGTGGTTAAGTGCACACGCTCTGCTTTGGGGGCCCAGGGTTTGCAGGTTTGGATCCTAGGCACGCACTGGCACACTGCTTGTCAGGCCATGCTGTGACGGCGTCCCATATAAAGTAGAGGAAGATGGGCACGGATGTTAGCCCAGGGCCAATCTTTCTCAGCAAAAAAAGAGGAGGACTGGTATCAGATGTTAGCTCAGGGCTAATCTTCCTCAAAAAAATAAAAATTCTTCTTTTTTTTTAATTTCACTTTTTTATGCTTACATCTTTAATCCATTTTAAATTTAGTTTTTTGTATGGCTTTAAATATGCACCACAACATTATTTTATCCTCAAGTGGATTACCAATTTTGGATGCTATCTTATTTCCTTTGATTTAAAATGTCCTATTCATAAACTAAATTCCCAAATGTATACAGGTGTCTTGCTCTGAGGGGTTTTTTTTTGTTTTTTCCTTTTTGGTGAGGAAGATTGGCCCTGAGCTAACATCTGTTGCCAATCCTCCTGTTTTTGCTGAGGAAGATTGGTCCTGAACTAAGATCTGTGGCCATCTTCCTCTATTTTATATGTGGGACATCTGCCACAGCATGGCTTGATAAGCAGTGCGTAGGTCAACACCCCAGATCTGAACCCACGAACCCTAGGCTGCTAAAGTGGAGCATGCGAACTCAGCTACTGTGCCACCAGGCCAGCCCTTACTTTGTGTTTTATTACATTGATCTATCCATTTCTTCCTTTACTGAGACCACACTGTTTTAAGTAACACAGCGTTAAAGTAAGTTTTCATATGTAGCATGGCAATCTCCCGCTCTTACTACACGTTATCAAATTGCCTTGTGTATTCGTATGCATTCTCTCTCCCGTAAACATTTATGACTCGGATGGTCGATTTTTTTTTTCCCCTGAGAAAGATTCGCCCTGAGCTAAAATCTGTGCCAATTTTCCTCTGTTTTGTATGTGGATCGCTGCCACAGCATGGGTGATGAGTGGCGTAGGTCCGCGCCCAGGATCCAAACCCGAAAACTCAGGCCACCAAAGTGGAACATGCTGAGCTGAACCACTACGCCATGGGGCTGGCCTGCATCTGGATGTTTCATAATTGTCTTGCCATTGTTAACTTTTTCTCCTGATGTTTTCTGATTGATTCGCGCTGCTCTTTATGAAAGTTATTGATTCTTGGAGGTTGCTTTTGATCATGATTAAATTAGACTAATTAATCTAAATTAATTAAATTCGAACTACTAGATCTCCTAGTAGTTCTAATATTTTCAGCTTAAACCCTTGGGTTGCAGGTAGATAGTCACATCATCTGAAATAATGAGAGTTTTAGCTCTTTCATTCCAACTTTAGGCCTCTGACTTCTTTATCTTACTGTGTTGGCAGCACCCCCATGATCTTGGGAATGTTTGTTTTGTTCCCAGGTTCTAAAGTTTCATTATTTGGCATTTCAGGTTTTGTCACAAGAAGTTTCACTATTTATATGAAATTGCAAAAAATCCAGGAGTCATGTAACGTGTTTAATAACTGCATGCTTGAAAAAAACTTAACTTACAAGCTTTTCCAATTGGTCTCAGAAATTTTGCCCATTTTATAAAAATCACAAAATGAGCATTTTATTTATTTTGCTTCATTTAAATTTTTTTAGTCAGATTTTAATATTTAATCATTTCACTTTTACTATATTTATGGAATGAATTTATTTCTACAGCAGTTTGGCTGAAGGTCTGCATGAAGAGAAGAATCACTAAAATGTATTTATTTATATGATCTCACCTTTTAAATAATGTAGTAGATGGATATGGCTCCTTGATATGAAACCTTTGCCCTTGTCATAAAATGCTACTGCAAAGACTGCCACTAACAATAATGAATCCTTCCACACCATCTCCACTATGTGTTTAGTTTTCCAAACATGGTGACCTTGTTTGTAGTATAAATTTACCTTCACCTGCCTGCGATAATTTCAGCCTCTCTCCGTTGTGGAACGGAATCCTAGAGTGGATTTTTTCCTCCTTTCACAGCAGTTTTACTTTTCCTTCTAATTGCACTAATGCAAACTACAGTAGAGTTGCTGAGTATTTCAAATGTGAAAAATACTTCCGAAATGCCCCTCTCTGCCATTGGGGTGGAAAAGTCCCTCCACGCCGCCTTGCTCAGCTCTGGGACTGCAGGAGCCACCGCCAGTCTCTTTCTCCCCGTGGCCCTAGAGACATGGAGATTTAATAAACTTCAAAGCTAATTTCACTCCAGGCTCAACTTTCTGCAGATGGAAATCTCTTGCCCATCAGCCAAGGACCAGTTCCTGGCTTCAGCTCAGCTGGCAATATGCCTCCCAGCAACATGGTAAATATTTCATTGTGTCTTGGCTGTTCGGGTTTCCCTGCCCTGGTTGGCACTTGGCTTTGCTGTTAGTTACTGTGGGAGGATACCCCTCACTGCGAGGTGACAGGAAGACACATCTATAATAAACAGAGGGAGAATAGCAAGGGGGTTAGGGACATGAACTTCCGTGGCATCCTGACTTGAGATTGAATTCCAGCCCCTTCGCTTGGGAGCTGTGGGATGTCGGACAAGTTACTCTATGTCTCTAAGCCACAGCTTCCTCCTATGTTAAATATGGCGAATCATACACGGGGTTGCAGGGAGAGCTCAGTGAGACAGGGAAACAGTACACTGCGACAGTGTGTGGCACGTGGGAGACATCAGTATGAGTGTCCCAGGGCTGCCAAAACAAAGTACCACACCCTGGGGGGCTTAAACAACAAATTTATTCTCTCACAGTTCTGGAGGCTGGGGGTCCAAGATCAATGTGTCGGCAGTGTTGGTTCCTTCTGAGGCTGTGAGGGAGAAGCCGTTCCGTGCCTCTCCCCTGGCTTCTGGTGCATTGCTGGCAATCTTGGGCATTCCTTGGCTTGTAGAAGCATCACCCTCATCTCTGCCTTCATCTTTCATCTTCACATGGCCTTCTCCCTGTGCACATGTTTGTGTCCAAATTTCCCCTCTTTATAAGGACACCAGTCATCTTGGAGTAGGGTCCCCCCCAATGACCTCACTTTAACCTCTATAAAGACCCTGTCTCCAAATAAGGTCACATTCTGAGGTCCTGACAGTTAGGACTTCAACATGAATTTTGGGGGGACACAGTTTAACACAGGACAATATTCAATAAATATCAAATAATATTATTTGGAACCAATAAATATTATCAAAAATTTTGAAAATAAATCAAAACCTGGAGAATTACCTCCAAATGAAAGAGACAGCAGTTTCTTTGCTGGGCCATAGAATTTCCCGAGCATCCAGAGAACTCTTTAGACAGAAAAGAATAAATTTCCGTTGAGCCGAGTTGCAGGGGAACTTGAAAAGTGGTGAGGAATCCCAGGATCTTAATCTTAGAGGAAAACCACCTGTGAAGCTCAGACAGGAGGCTTTTGTGCTTGCTGTGTGTCACTGGGGGGACACCCAGGGAGGAAAGACAGGGTGCTCCCTGCAAAGCGCTTTGCTTTGGCAGCTGCAGGGAGTGGCTGTGTCTATTAAAGATGTTCAGTTTCACAAGAGCCAGGTAACAGGCAGGAGTTTTGGGGGGCTGAGTTGCTAGGCAACGGCTTTCTCATTTCCCGGGAAAGCCATGAACCGTCTCATTCCCCTTGTCTGAACATCTCCTCTTTGGTAACAGCTACATTTAGAGAATTGATGACAATTTAGAACTCTTTTTTGGTGGGGAGGGGTATGTATGTAACCAGTTAACAAAACGTAAACATGAAGGCGTCCTGTTGGAAGTGGCATGGTTGACGTTTTCTTCCTTGCTTCTTGCCCATTTTTCTTATTGGATTGTGTGCGAGCATAAGGGCGGTTTGACTACTGGTCCTTAGCAGAAGTGAAAGTTAAGGATCTATGGACTGCAAAGTTTAGGTGTGATATGGAGCCTTGCTCCTTTACTTTCAAATTTCAAGTGCTAGTGATAAAAAAGCAATTACCTGTTATCTTTTGTTGGAAAAGAAGATAAGTGCCAAACCCACTTACATTCCTCTTTATTTTTACCTTCCTGTGTTTGTTTAATCTCAGGTGTTCCTATTCCAGCTTCTTAGGACTCGGCAGGGTGATGGTTGACTTGCCAAATCCAGCCCTTGGAAGCTTCGTGTTTTAGGGGAAACACAAAGCCCACGATAAGGACCCCGACCTTCCCTGCCCAGCCAGGCCTCTTGCGGCGGGATTTTCCGGGCTGCTTTTGAGCAGCAGGTATTTTTATCAGGCTCAGGCAGGGCTCTGAATGAATTTAAGGGCAATTTTGTCTGCGAGAACACAAATAAGGCTTTCGGCACTGGTTTGTGGTGGCCGGGCTGGGTGTTGCTGGCACAGGTCGCAGCATGGAGAGCAGGCACTCAGGACGATGGGCACAATCTTCACTCTCTCCTTGGACAGATCAAGACCAGGGCTGATGCCTGGCAGCGGCGACAGGGTCTTCAGTGTGTTTGCTACCGCGTGGTTAACTGCACGGCCTCAACCGCCACCACTCCAGCCGCCCGCCTCCCGAGTTCAAGGTTGTCTCAAGGCCCCACATCACAGAGGGACGTTCTGTGTCCAACAGTGGGACTGGCTGTCCCCAGCTGAGGACCTGGCTCCCGATGTCACTGTGCACTCATTCCCACAGCAGCCCCGCTGCAGAGGCCCCTTCCGGAAACCTGTAACGTGCAGAGTGGGCTTGCCCTCTCTCCTGACCACGACCCTCTTGTAACCACGATGGCCTGTTAGGGGCTGCGCCTTTGTTCCACGTCAGTGGGAAAAAGACTACCAATCAAGATGCTGCTCCACCTGTCACCTGTGGTGGGTTCTGTAGCGTCAGCTCAGGTTGTTCCTGGAGACGAGAAACCGCCGGCGGGGATTTCAGTACTCACACCTACCGTGGGCCCGAGCCGGCCCCGCATTGGAAGTTCCGGGGCAGCCATGCTTCCTACGGGGTTTTATGACTCATTGTTATTCAGGCTGTGTTCCCTAACGAGGATGTTCTGAAGGGGCAGTCCTGACTGAGGCAGGAGGAGGAGAGTGCTTCTCTGTTGCCTGCAAAAGAAATGGCCATATTTTCTCTACAGTTATTTCTAATGGGAAGATTCAAGACAGATTAAAGGAAAACGAAAAAAATTGCAGTTTTTTTTTTTAATGTATGTGTATAATCAGAATACCACTGCTGTGGGTTTAAATTGTGAATACCTGTCTTGCTATTTTGTTTACATCCAGGAATTTCAAACAATGCATCTCTTGATTTATAGAGATCTGAGCACAACTTCAAGTTTTGCAATCTTGTAGCAGGAATCTATTGAGAATATTGTGATATATTTGGGGATCTGTTTAAAAATTTCCTGGGACCAAAGTGAAAATATGTGGCTCTTCCCATGAGCGTGATCTCGGATGCCCTGAGCCGGCCACCTGGGCATCGGCTCCCTCACAGGCAAGGTGGAAGTGGCCTTTTTTTGCTCCCAGGAGGAAGGCAAGTGCTAATGGGGTGGCTCTGACTTTCACAGAGGCTTGCCGTGGGAAACAGCTGTGTGCAGATCTGGCTGGGGTGTTGAAAGGAAGCGCCATGTCCATGGTGTGGGTGCAAGATGAACAGGAGCTTCCAGAGAGTCCCATATCACCAGTTACTCCCCATTCCTGTCAATTTGCTGAGGGGTAGGGGAAGCAGAATAAAAATAACAACAACATACAAACTTGGAATTCATTTTAGGAATTTGGACATTCTTAGTAGAAAAATGGAGGTCGTGTGGACCAGGTGGGGCATTATCATCTCTTTCTTCCTTTGGGAATGAGAGACGTAGGAACGCTGTCTCCATAGACAGCATAAAAGAGCTGGATCTGTCTCTTGGATCTTGGTTTATGACACCAGTGATACTCCCATGAAAGGAGGGCCCATGTGTCCCAAACGCTGCAATGGCCTCTGTTTGGCAGAACACCTTCCAGCCAGATCCAAAGGACTGAGAGGTTTGGAAAGAAAAATGCCCAGTTCCATCTGTAGGAGCAAGCACAGTGGAGAATGGCAGATCTGGCGCCAAAGAAAATGAAATGCCAGAGAGGAGATGCCCAGATGTTCTCAAGCAACAAAACCAGAGAAGTCGTTTGGGCACCAAAGGTAGGCATTCTGAGGCCTATGCTGATAGCACAGAATATGAGTAGCCAAACAAACCTGGGTTTTGCACAAGCAGGTAGCCCCCGACATCTCCTGGCTGGGGCGGGGCCTTGGTGGGATGGGACTTTCGCCCTGGACATGCAGTGCAGAAGTGTTCTCCAGGGAAGGTGATCTTGCGGGGGCAGAAAGGGAAGTTCTCAGAGGGAGAGTGCACCTGTGACTGGAGCTCCGAGTGAGGGTGAGGAAGGGGAGATAGCAGATCCTCCCTTTCACAGTGGACCACTGCATTTCCTCCTCCCTCTTCCTTATATGTAGACACATGCTGAGAGCTCTGGTCTAGTCTGGCTCCAGCTCTCACAGGGATCCTGCCTCAAAGGACAGGTGCCGCATGGACCCCCGGGATTGGGTCCCCCCCTGGAGAACCAGCACCTATAATTCAGCCTGGTTCCACAAACATTTAATTAGCTGTTATACTTACTGGCAGCTGCCATTTCTTAGCTTCTACCATGTACCAGACACTAGTGCTGAGAACTTGCCACGCAGTAAGCATTTCCTAAGGTGAGTGTGACACCTGTTCTCATTTCACAGATGGGAAACGGGCTCTGAGAGGGTAACTTTGCTGAAGTCAGAGTTGGAGTCAGGTCTTCTAATGTTGAGTTCATTCCTCGTTCCTTTATCTCCCCAAGCACCAGGTTAGGTGGCGGGGATACAAAGGCGGAGGCTCCTCCCCCCAAGAGATCACAATCTAGCCAGGGGAGCAGCCGCCGGGCCACTACAACGCAGCGTGGAAAAGTGCCCTGGAAACAGGAGAACAACTGGTTTGTTTTTTCTGGGGCAAAAGTTTCCAGAGGGAAATAGTTTGAGCTGGGCCTTAGATGCTAACACAGATTTCCCCTGAGTTGAAGGGACTGACTTCTATATTTAGAGGACTTAGGAAAGCTGTTGCCTTGACCTTAAGTTTTCAGAGCTGAAGCATGTCTGATCTGTCTGGGGGGAGAGTTCGGCAGAGGCCCATGTGAATGTTATCTATGAAGCTGAGAGAGAACCCCAGAATTCTACTGTTGGGGTCCTGCTGGCTTTACGTGAGGCTGAGCAGTACCCTAGCAAGCTTTTTTTTTTTTTTAAGAACACTTGCTTTGTGCTCACTCTGCATGAGTCCTGACCGCACTTATTGGGGGCCAATCTGGGTGGACCTCACTTTGATAAAGCCCAGTAAGGGCTGCCGGCCCAAGCTCAGAGAACATGAGGGGGTTGACTTCTCTGAGTTCCTGGGGCTCAGAAAGTACTGAGGAATGGGAGCAAGATGCAGTTGTGGTGTTGGACACTGGGAGGGGGGCCCCAGCACCCAGCCCCCATGGCCTCCTGGAAAGTGACATGTGCAGTGACACAGCAGCTCACATACTGAGCATTGGGACCACCCAAGAGGCTTATCATAAAGTTACCCATCATAGGCAGATGGAGCCATGGGTCAAGTTAGAGACGTGGGAGGCTGGGATGGGATGAGAAGGAAAGAAACCAGACTTAGCCCAGGCAGCCCACAGGTACACGTGAGAAAGGCGGAAGTCCATCCTAACTCTAGGGCCAAGTGACACACAGCCAGGGAGCTGGGTGCCCTGGAGGTGAGGTGGGCTGCCTGCATTTATACATCGCACACAGCTGCCCAGCAAGCAGCCAAATAGGGGTTATTTCCAGCCCAGTGAGGGCAGTTGAATATTTGGTAATCCCATTTGATATAGGATTATTTGTCTTTTTATAAGGTTGTAGGGATTCACTATGAATTCTGGCCATCTGTCCTTTGTCAGAAACATGGTTTCCAAATATTTTATCCCAGTCTGTGGCCTTCCTTTTCATTTTTCTTAACAATTTCTCCTCATGAGCAGAAGTTTTAAACTTTGATGAAGTCTAATTTATCATTTTTTTCTTTTATGGTTACTACTTTCTGGTTGCCGTGTAAGAAAACTCTGCCTACACCTAATTCACAAAGATATTCTGCTATGTTGTCTTCTAAAAGCTTTATAGTTTTAACTTCAGGGTTAGATCTGTGATTCATCTCAAATTAACTTTTGTGAATTGTATGAGGTAATGGTTGAGGTGCATTTTTTTTTTTGTCCTCAGCTGATTATCTGGTTGTTCCAGCAACCAGAGGAAGATTGGCCCTGAGCTAACATCGGTGCCAATCTTCCTCTATTTTGTATGTGGGTTGCCACCACAGCATGGCTTGATGAGCGACGTGTAGGTCCACGGCCAGGATCTGAACCCGTGAACCCCGGGCTGCCGAAGAGGAGCACGTGAACTTAACCACTATGCCACCAGGCCAGCCCCTATTTACTAATCTTTTGTTAAGAACATTTGTGTCTATGTCAAGTTTTCTCAGCCTCAGCACTGTTGACATGTGGGCTGGAGAAGTCTCTGTGGTGGGGCCGTCCTGTGCATGTCAGGATGTTTAGCTGCATCCCTGGCCTCCACCCAATAGATGCCAGTAGCGCCCCCTCCTGCCCCACCAAGTTGTGACAACCAACAGTATCTCTAGACATTGCCAAATGTCCCCTGGGAGGCAAAATCGCCACTAGTTGAGAACCACTGGTCTACATTCATGAGAAATATTGATCTATAATTTTCTTTCTATTTTTTGTAATGTTACCGTCAGGATTTGTATTAGGCTTATGCTGGTGTAGGCTCTTCTCTCAAGAGTTTTGTAGTATTGGCATTATTTCTTCCTTACATTTTTGATAGAATTCATCTTTCCCAGATATGCTTGCAAGCTGCCTGGACTAAGGTTTCGTTTTCTCCCATCTCATTCTATTCCAGACTCTCATTTCCTTGTCTCCAGTGAAACCATCTGGGCCTAGAGCATTCTTTATGTGGTTTTTGTTAATGAGTTAATTCCTTTAATAGCTATAAGACAGTTGATATTTTCTGTTTCATCTGCTGTCAGTTTGGTAGGTTGTATTTTTTTAAGCAACTTGTACATTTTTCTGTCTTTGAATTTATTCACATAACATTTATTCATAATATTTCCTTATTATCCTTTTCATGTCTGTAGCCTTTGTGGTAACAACACCTCTTTCATTCCTGATAATGGCTATTTGTATGTGCTTTTAATTTTTGTCTTGATTAATTTTGTTGATTTTTTTCCCCCAAAGAACCCACTTTTGATTTTGTTAATTTTTTCTGTTGTTTTTTTTTTCCTATTGTTCCATTGATTTCTGCTCTTATTTTGATTTGCTTTTTGTCATCCATGTTAATTTGTGTATATGTAGTTTATTTATGTTCACTGCTGGATAGTTGACTATCTCACAATTTGTTTATAAATCCTCCTGTCAAAGAACGCTTTGGTTGTTTCTGGTTTTTGGCCATTAAAAACAATGATGCTAAGGATAGTCTTGTATACGCTGGTGCAGATGCGCAAGAGTTTCCTTTACATACATACCGTATTTCATTTATATTAAGATGTATTTTTTTTCATTTTAGTATATCTGAAATCAGAATGCATATTAAAAGTAATGGCATCTTAGAGTATAATTACCAACTTTTTTCCCCCTTTCTTGATGATACATAAAATAATGGTACATCTTACAATCAATGGAATGATAGATTTTGATAAAATACCATAAATAAGAGCAAAATTGCTCATCACCTTTGACAGGTTGCTTTTCACAGTGGTTGTATCAGTTCATGCTCACCAGCCATGACTGGAAGTTGATCATCTTCACCAACATTTAGTATTGTTAATATTTTTGCCAGTCAGGTAGATGTGAAATGGCCTCTTATTGTGATTTTATTTTCATTTCTCTACTTACTAAGCAGGTTGAATATCTTTTGAGTTGCTTGGTGACCATTCCTCTTCTGAGCAATGTGTATTCTGTCTTTGCCTATTTTCCCATTGGGTTGCTAGTCTTTCTCAAATTAATTTACAGGAGTTTTTTGTTGTTGTTGTTGTTGATACTAAACCTGTCTTTGTTTATTGTATACATTACAGATATCTTTTTCTAATTTGTAGCTTGCCTTCTCTCTTTATCAAATCTATTGATGGTCAGAATTTCTTAAATTAAAAATAATTTGAACTTGGTCACCAGAGGGGAGGGTGATAGGGAGATGGGCAAAATAAATGAAGGGGATTAAGAGTTACAAACTTCCAGTTATAAAATGAAGAAGTCATGGGGATGTAATGTACAGCATAGAGAATATAGTCAATAATATTGTAATAACTTTGTATGGTGACAGGTGGCTATTAGGTTTGCCATGGTGATCATTTTGTAATGTATATAAATGTCAAATCACTATGTTGTATACCTGAAATTAATGTAATATTGTGTGTCAACTATACTTCAATTTAAAAAATTAAAAATAAAAATTCATTTTTTAGAAAAGAATAAAAATAATTTATCAAGCTTTCATTTAGTAGTGTTTGCTTTGGAAACATTTTAAAGATATTCTTTTCTACCCAGGATCATAGCAATATTAACTATTTTATATCTTAGTTTTAACGTTTTATCTTTCATATTTAAATTTTTTATCTGGAGTTGATTTGTGGGTAAGGTAAGAAGTAGGAAACTGATTTTGGTTTTTAAAATAATGACTAATTGTCACAGCATCATTTATTATATTTTGTTTTTATTGCATGTATCCACTGATATACTGTGGATACATGCGATGAATCCACACCACCTCATTATGTTTCACATTTTCATATATGTGAGGGTCTCTTTCTGGGTTTCTCTTTCTTTCCCACTTGTTTTTGTTTATGCCTATAGCAATACACTGCCTTTTTTCGGCATCTTTAAAGTAAATTTTGATATCTGATAGGGCCAAGTCCACTGCCCTATCTGTGGGTCTTTCTCCAAATAGCAGCCTTATCGATTTTCCTGTCTAACTAGGTTTGACATATCCCCTCACACACACAAAGGCTGCTGTCATCTGGGCATCTCAGAGAGTCCGAAGTAAGCTGGGAATCAATGACTAGGTTATGCGAGAAGCATAACTCTTTTAGAAGGACGTGAGAGCCTAACCTGTGAAATGAGGTCAGAATTGCTGAACTCGTTTTGCAGATGAGGAAACAAGAGAAGGGAAGTGACTAGTTCAGTTCACACAGCCAGTCCAGGGTGGGGCTGGCCTGGGGTGCGGGTCGGTTTAGTGTGTTTCCACTGCGGTACTGCTGACATCTAGACAGAGCAGTGTTTCCCCTGATCCCGCAACCTCGCTTGTTCAGGGAGACTTGCTCCTGCCCTCAGAAGACTTCTTGAGGCTGCAGTTCTACTCTTCATCCAGTTTCAGGTTCGGCCCCACCCAGTCTCGCTGGACCTGTTTTTCAAACAGCAAGATCTACTGTCCTCACTACTTCTTCCCAAGCACCTTCTCATTTGCTTGTTTATCCTATTTTTTGTTTTAATTATCTGTGCTTATGCTTCTAAAATTCCCCCAGATTGGTGTATTATCCCTTTCTTTGCCTAGATACCTGGAAGTGCTAAATCTTGGTGTTTGCTCCTTTTTCACATTCCTGAGACCTGGTGGACCCCCGCCGGTGGCTTCTCGGCACCTCCCCTTTCGTGTCTCTGTGAGAGTACAGAGGGAGGAGAGGCCGTGCTGGGGAGCTGGCAGGAGAGCTGTAATTACTGAAGCTAGTGCTTCGTCTCTCTCTAAAGTTCATTAGTGAAACTTCTTTTTATCTTGTCATTCTAGTTTCTGGTTTCTGATGAGCTGGTACTTATTTTGCAATCAAGAGTAAAAATGTTGACTTATAATAGTAACTAGCATCATTAACTTTTCCTAGAATGTTAAGCTGTGTGTAAGCTCCAGAAGGGCAGAGATTTTTCTGCCTGTTTTGCTCATTGCTGTGACTTTGGGGTCTAGACCAGTGCCTGGCCCATGCTTGATGCTGTATAAATATGTGCTGGATAAATAAATGAGTTTTATTGGGTGCTTCCCATGTGCCAAGCCACAACATAAAGATGTTCAGTGTATCTTCTCTCTTCACTCTCATTAACAGTCTGATGAAATAGATACCATGATCCCTCTTTTGCAGATGTGGAAATTAAGGCGTAGAGAAGTTAGGTGACTTGTCTAGGTCACAAATTTCATAAATGGTCAAGCTAGATTCAAGTCCATGTCTGTGAGATGCCAAAGAATATTCTCTTATTGTCTATGCAATAATGCTGTTATCATTGGAGATACGTAGATATGAGATGCTGCCTTACAGGAGAGAATCTGAGAATCACTATTGTTCCTTTCACTTATTGATGGGGGAATAGGAGGCATCATTAAGCATCTTTTTCCTAGAGATGCTATGAAAAGACAAATAACTTGATTTAAAAATGAGCAAAGAGTCTGAATAGACGTTTCTCCAAAGAAGATATACAAATGGCCAACAAGCACATGAAAAGATGCATAATATTGTTAGTCATTAGGGAAATGCAAATCAAAACCACAATGAGATACTATGTCATATGCACTAGGATGGCTATAATCAAAAAGATGGGCAATGACGAGTGTTGGCAAAGATGGGGAAGAAAATGGAACCCTCATACATTGCTAGTGGGAATGTAAAATGGTGCAATCACTTTGGAAAACAGTTTGGTATTTCCTCAAAAAGTTAAATATGGAGGTACCATGTGACCCAGCAATTCCACCTCTAGGTATATACCCATGAGAAGGAAAACCTAATTCCACATAAAACCTTGTACACGATGTTCATAGCAGCCTTGTTCATTATAACCAAAAAGTGGAAACAACCCAAATGCCCAAAACCTGATGAATCAATGCAAAATATGTGGTCTAGACATGCAATGTGAATATGAAGACAAAATGAATATTATTCAGCCATAGAAAGGAATGAAATCTAACACACGCTAACATGGATGAAACTTGAAAACATCATGTTCAGTGAAAGAAGCCAGACATAAAAGCCCATGTATTATATGATTCCGTTTATGTGAAATGTCCAGAATAGGCAAATCCAGGAAATGTGTATTAGTGGTTTCCAGGGATGGGGAGTGTGGGTATGGGGCTTCTTTTGGGGATGATGAAATGTTCTGGAATTAGATAGTGGTGATGGTTGCACAACTTTGTGAATATACAGAAACCATTGAATTGTACACTTTAAAGGGTAAGCTTATGGTATGTGAATTATCTCTCAATAAAGCTGTTATTTTATTTTTTTTAAAAGTCAACTGCACGGGCTGGCCCGGTGGCATAGCTGTTAAGTTCGGGCACTCCACTTCGGCGGCCCACGGTTCACAGGTTCGGATCCCGGGTGCAGACCGACACACCGTTTATCAAGCCATGCTGTGGCGGCATCCCATATAAAGTAGAGGAAGATGGGCATGGATGTTAGCCCAGGGCCAGTCTTCCTTAGCAAAAAGAGAAAGATTGACAACAGATGTTAGCTCAGAGCTAATTTTCCTCACACACACACACACATAATAAGTCAACTGCAGAGAGAGAGCAGCTCAGCCTAGCTAGACGGGATGTGTTGGAAGATAACTTGCCCGAGAGCCAGGGGTCTGGGGTCTTTATTAGACTTGACCGATCGAGCCTGACTCTGCCGCTTCCTAGCTGGGAGCTTCTCCCGCAAGCCCTGCTTCTCTCTGAGCCTCTATTTCCTTTTTCTATAAAGTGGCAGGTGTGGACAAGCCAATATTTTGGCAGCTTTTGATTCTTGTGTGCCTACACATTTAAGGGGACAGTTTCCCTGGTTCTTGCCTAAGTTTAGGGTCTGTTACAGCAGGAGGGACCAGTAGAGGACAGGATCTTTGCTTCATTAAACAACAACAATAAAAGCCAAAAAAACTCAAAACAAAACACACAGCAGGGGAGAAGAGCAGCCTTCTTCTAATTGTCCAGCACAGTAAAGAGCCCACTTTGGTTTTCGAAGTGGGGATACAGGATTAATGGCAGTAGTGTGTGTGAGCATTTTTGAGCCTGAGTTTTTCTTCTAATACTGCCTCTCGGATCTGGTCCGCTGACAGCGCCTCTCTCCTCAGACCCCCGATGTGCAGCGTGCGGCTAATGGCTCCTATAATGAGAGATTTATGACTTGGAGCTTGCAGACCCTGCACCAGCATCATTTGTCCAGGTCACCGCGGAGCCTGTAATCCTCTCTGCGGGCTCCTGCTCCAGGCTTCAGACGGCCTCTGGCGAAGTCAGCCGAAGGGACAAGACCCACAAACAAGAGCCCCATTGCTGCTTGTGAAGGAGAAGAAATCCATGCTGACATCTTAAGAAAATATTTTCGTGGCTTGTTTACCTAACGAGCTCTGAGCTGACGGGTTCCCTTGGCCTCGGGGGAGTGCGTGGCTCTGCAGCTGGGCCGGATGCAGCTCCTGGTTCTTTTGCAGGAGGTTTTAAAGACGTCCCAATTTTCTTCCTTGTGCGCTTGTTCTTATCCAGCACTGACCTAGAAGCAAACAGTCCGTCCTTGCTCATCCTACAGAAAGCTGCCTAGCTAACCAGTTGCATGGTCGGAATCCAGCTGCAGCCTAGATCTCATGGAGGGGAAGCCGGGGGTCTCTTTCTGGTCATCATTGTTGATAACAGGCTCCCAGTTTCCTGCCACCCACCTGTGAAGGCAGAAACGATCACCTCGGAAATCAAACCCCTCCCTGACTTTCAATACAAGGTAATAATGATTCTTGTTCAGTGAGCTTGATGTTCCTTGAAGAAGAGAGTGCATAATGATGCCATTTTCCACTTTAAGAAAGAAGCAAGCTGAAGTGGAGGAGCTGCTCTCTCACACACACCCTCCGTCAATGTCCACCACACCACGCGGCCCAGCAATCGTGGGACAAGACCCCCTGGCAGAGCTAGACGCAATCCTGGAGGCCATGCAGGCCCCTGCACACTCCTCAGGTCACAGATGGGGAGGCTGAGCCTGGGAGACGGGCTGAGCCCTCAAGGTCACGGCTGACTGGGCAGGTGGGATCTGAGCCCAAAGTCTGTGCTGCCTGCCTGGGCTCCTCCTGCCATGTTGTGCTGTGTCCCTTTTGAGGCCAAAAGAAAGGAGGAAAATTCTCACCTTTCGACCTCTCCCACTGCTCCTTCTTGCTGCCCAAGCCCAGGCCCTCTGCTTGGGGAGGCTGCACATCCCTGGGAACCCAGCAGAACTCTTGCTCCCTGCCCAGGCCCTGCTTTGCTCTGACCTGGGCCACCTCCCAGCGCGTGAAGTCTTTTCTGAAAGGGGAGGTGCATTCTCTTCCTTGCATGTTGAAGCCCACGTTGAAGGTGTTTGTGTTACATGATGGAGACCACCTGTGCTTAACTGCTGACCCCTGTCAAGGACTTAAAACAAGACTGCTCCCTCTCCCCCTCCCACCCCCCACTGCACGTGGGTATGAAGGGAGGAAAGGATAATTTTTTAAAAATGCTTGTAAGATGATTACTAAAATTATGTATTGTGTGTCTATCTCTTTGTCCTACGTACTTCTCAAAAAAGGACTCTAGTGTTTGCTAAGAAAGTATTAGGTTCTAAGACAAAGACAGAACACAGAACGCAAGGAGAAGACAACCCGCAGAAAGAATTGAAAGCAGGGACTTGAAGCAATATTTGTGCACCCATGTTCAAAGCAGCATTATTCACAACAGCCAGAAGGTCTAAGAAACCCAAGTGTCCACTGATGGATGAATGGATAAACAAAATGTGGTATATTCATACAATGGAATATTATTCAGACTTAAAAAGGAAGGAAATTCTGACACATGCTGCAACATGGATGAACCTTGAGGATACTATGCGAAGTGAAATGAGCCAGTCACAAAAGGACAAATACTGTATGAGTCCATTTATCTGAGTCCCTAGAATAGTCAAATTCATCAAGACAGAGAGTAGAATGGTGGGTTCCAGGAGCTGGGGAGGGGGACGGGGGAGTTACTGTTTAATGGGGACAGAGTTTCAGTTTTACAAGAAGAAAAAAGTGGAGATGGATGGTGGTGATGGTTGCCCAACACTGTGAATGAACTTAATGTCACTGAACTAGACACTTAAAAATAGTTCAGATGGTAAATTTTATGTTATGTGTATTTTACTACAATTAAGAACAAAAAATATAGTTCACAAGAGGAAATGATCAAACTCACATTGCATTGAAAAAGGTCTCGTTATGTGTCTCATTCCCCATTAGGCTCTGAGCTCTTCAAAGATGGGGACTCCAGTGCTCTCTTCATCTTTGTTACCCTAGTACCTAATTTAGGTCCTCAAAGATGTTAGCTTCTCAGTAAATGTCTGCTGAACTGAGGTCCTGTAGTGACCACACTAATGCCGTACACATGAGAAGGGCGTCACAGTCTGCAGAGCGCTGGAGCACGTGCACGGTCACATTTGGGTGCACAGTCCTTGCACCCAGTGGTCTTACCCTGTCCTCCAGGGGTGACCCCCACTCTAGGCACATGAAAGGCACCTGGGGTGCCACACTGGACGCCAGGGGCTGGAGGCACAGTGCCTCAGATTCCAGGCATCTCGGAGATCAGCTAGAACCCAAGGGCTACAAAATTAGTGGACAGGCTTTTAAAACATCTTTATTACACATCATAATTTTCAGAGAAAGATGAAAATTATATGTAAAACTGTGGCAAATAATACATTCCATTTTTTCGAGGGCCCATTGTGTGACAGGGACTATGCTGAGCCTGTGAAAACCTTTATTTACCTGTCTCACAGTTCTCAGCCCTACAAAGCCTATGTCAATACGCCTCTTTTACCGAGGAGCAAACCGAGGTTTGGAGGTTATGTGACTCGTCTAAGGTTACAGGGCAAGAATGTGGTAACGCCATCAGCTTTCTCAAGCTTCAGAGGAGATGTTAGAAGATCGCACAGACTCTGCTCCATTTCTACCCATTTTACGCGTGCAGTGATCATTAATATGGCAATCTCTCAGCTTGAGGCTTATTGGACGGGTGACGCTTGTTACCTAGGCAGGTTACTTAAATGAGGCTCAGCTTCCCCATCTGTAGAATGGGGGTGATAATAGTGCCCCCCTCAGAGGGCTACTTGAAGAGTTAAAGGAGATAGCACTTGTATCCAACCTCTGTCTCACAGTGAGTGCACAACAAATTTTGGCCATTATGACGTAATAGTGACATTGACCAGACTTGGGATCGTCCAGTGAAATTTACATTGGTCCCATGTTCATGAAATGGCTTACAAAGGTGCTGTCCATTTCTATAACGACCCGTGCTATCAATGCTTTGTCTCAGGGGATAAAGCCACTCTCCTGATGAAATGGTGTATTTCATTTGGAAGGCAATGAGTTATGCAATTTGTCACGTCCCCCTTTGGCCTTGGCTGTTGGAAACTCACACTTAGCTTGTGATTCACCTGTGCCAGTGCCATCTTTAGCCCAGGCTTTTTGGTTCAATGATTTCTCCAGCTCATTACTTGCTTCTTTTATCACAGTTTTACCAGTTTTTATCTGTGTTTGTTAATTATAAGCTACCTCAAATGCGGTTGGGTGTAAATTATAAAACAATGTTCATTATAACTTAGTGTCAAAAGTGCTTCATTAAATTGTATGAAAACCAATTGTTCTTGTAACAGCTTGCATGATAAACAGACTGTCATATTGCCCCATTCTCTAGATAAGCCAGTTTGCAAAAATTAATAACACATATTACAAGTAGGTTAAACAAATTAACATTGTGGTGTTATCTGAATGCATTTTAAAACTCGGGAAACTTCTAAACAGTAAAAATGCTGCTTGGCAAGAGAACCAGCACCATCAAAACAAAGTGAAAAAGGAAAAAGGACTGAGAAGTTGTGGAGAAAGAGGGGAAATGTGTATCTGACTGGAGGCAGTAGATAAAATAGTTCTTTGTCTCACATCTAACGGCTCTCTGCAGAAAACTTTTAAATAACAGTCGCCCACAAACTTTCTTTACTTGTCAAAGAAGCCTCAGACATAAACGTCAAAGTGATGATTGCTGTTCCTGCTAAGGAGAAATGGCTGGCGCCAGGGTGGACCCCACCCCCACCCCCACTCCCTCCCCCGGTTGCCACGTAAACATTCCGGTGACTCCACCACAGGTGGATTGCTTTGAGGTTCTTCAGCCCAGGGTGGAAGGTGAGAGCCTGACTCATTCCCAGAGTAGTTACAGATGTAAACTGTGGCTGAGTTTCCTTTAGCCAAACACATCCTTGTCATTAAAAGAGCTTTGAAACTGAGTAAAATGTCTTTGAAATGCCAGTGGAATATGATCAAACTGTCTGAGGCAGGTATGTTCTGATTTTTCCCATAGATACAACTTTTATCAAAATATAAAATAATTTGTTCATTCAGTTAACATTCAGCGGGTGTCTTCAGTTGGCCAGGCACTGTGCTAGGCGTGAGGGGAAGGCAACGAATAGGACGTCCTCTAAAGACCTCCGTCAACATGGGGAGACAGACTCACGGACAGATAATTACAGAGCAGTGTTGTAAGGACGGACGTAGTGACAGCCTGTCAGGGGCACTCTTGTGGGTTGAATTGTGTCTCCTGAAAAGATATGTTCAAGTCCCTACCCCTGACACCTGTGAATGTGACCTTATTTGGAAATAGAGTCTTTGCAGATGTAGTCAAGATGAGGTCATACTGGAGTAGGGTGGGCCTTAATCCAGTGGCTGGTGTCCCCTTAAAGAGAGAGAGATTTGGAGACAGAGACACAGGGGAAAAGGGCCATGTGAAGACAGAGGCAGAGATCAGAGTTATGCTGCCATAAGTCAAGGAACACCAAGGATTGCTGGCAACCTCCAGAAGCTAGGAAGAGGCAAGGAAGGATCCTCCCCTGGATCCTTAGGAGAGAGCATGGCCTTGCCGACACCTTGATTTCAGACTTCTGGCCTCCAGAACTGTGAGAGAATACATTTCTGTTGTTTTAAGCCACCTTGTTGTGGTAATTTGTTATGGCAGCCGTAGGAAATGAGTAAAGGCACCAACACAGGTGGGAGGGCGTGTGGGGGAGGGGCAGACGAAGAAGCTCTCCTAGGAGGAGGTGAACTTGAGCTGTTTCGGAGGGTGAGGAGTTAGCCCAATAGGAAAACTGAGAAGTTGGCACCCAAGATCAAAGACACAGAGACATTGAAGCCGGTCACATCTGGGAAGTAGAAGCAGCCTTGTTTTAAGGATTTCTATCCTGGTCTCCTTGAGCTCCAGGAGCCTCTGCACATGTGCTCAGATTTTTACACGTATGTTTCCCAGGCCCTGTTCTTGGGGGGAAATGTATCCCTTTCATTAGAGTTTTCAAAGGAGCCTGTGACCCCCACAAGGTCACAGACTGGTGATGTCAAGAAGACTGAGGGGAACCTGAGAGGAGATGAGGCTGGTGGGTTACCAGCCTGATTGTGACCTTGCAGAGACCAGGCAGTCCAGGGAAGATTAAAGTGGTGGGACAGAGCAGAGCCTTTTTCGTAAGATAAAACAGGCCTTGGCTTTCAGCTGGACGTTGGAGGTGAGGAAAAGAGAGGGGTGTGGAGTGGGATGCCTCGATTTCTACTGTGAGTGATGGGAGGATGGTGGCTGCTCACCAAGATAGTGGACACAGGGAGAAGGATGTGGAGGGGGGAGGAGAAGAGGGAGGGGGAGAGGGGCATGAGGGGAGGATGGGGAGGAGGGGGAGGCAGCAGCAACTTGAGGGGAGTTGGTTGGTTCCCTTTAGAAAAGGCCGAATTTGCCGTGACTTGGGGGCAGCTGGTTCTAAGGGCTGGTGCTTGCCAATGAGATCTGGGTCCTCCTTGGCATTGGTCAATAAAGGAAGCAGAGGCCACAGTGTGTCTGAGATTTGGTGAGACGGCCCAGAGGGAGAACAGGGGGGATCAAGGAGAGAACCTACAAAAGAAAATAAGACACAGTAGCTAGGAGGGAGAAAGACAGTAAGAAGACTACACTGTTCCAGAAGTCAAAGCTGGAAAGATTTTCCAGAGGCACTGAGTAGTCAACAGGGTCAAATCTCACAGAGATGATTAATTTAATTTCAATCCGAAAAGTGATTCTCTCTAGGAAACATCTATTCTAAAATATTAAAAGAGGGTATTGTTAAAGTTATGGTGAAAATGCAGAGTGAACCCTGACTCCGGGAAGACTAGAAGTGAGAGGAGGCATTTACAGTCCAAGAAGTGGGAATTTGAATGCACCTTCTGTGTCTCTGATGCCAGTGATATAGATATGAAAACAAGGAAGCTTACTAGACTACGAAAGGCTGGAGGTTCGTCGTTTACACACGACTTTGATGGATTGATTCATTAGGCCGTGCATGATGTTGCTTGTCTCCTGTTTTTGTAGAGACAACTCAAGCAGTGCTGGGTGCCACGTGGGAATCGTGTGCGATTCCTTGCCCATATCTTTTGCTTCACCCATAAGTGCTGCTTGCTGTTCTCCAAATACACTGGATCTTCTGCTTTTATAGTTAAGCCGTTTTCACTTTTCCCTTTTACCTCTGCTGGGGCTGTGCCACCTTCTCCCTACCCCACTTCCATTTTGGTCAAAATCCACCCCATACTGCAAGGCCAGTTCAAGTATCCCTCCTGCCCCAAACCTGGCTTGTGTCCCTTGGCTGGCAGGGCTCTCTCCGTGGCTCATTGAGGCCAGAGATAGCAAAGCTGCGACTCGTCTTTAGAGTCGTGAGAGGGCAGAGCATCACACCTGCCCTGGCCTCTCAGCCCAGGGCCTCCGGCACCCTGAGTGCTGCATAAATTCCTGCTCAGTTGGATTCCATTGCCAAAGGACACCTTCCTCCAGGGAGGAAAGCTGGATTCCAGAAGTGCCTGGCTCAGGGCCTCGTGATGTGTTCAGTTAACGTTGCACATGATGCTATGGCCTCTGGGAAGGGGCTCAAAGTGGGAGGGGGTGGCTTTGGATGAGTGGGTCAGGCTGATGGAGGCAGAAGCGTGTTCAGTCCTTCCAGTTGTCTCAGGAGAGAAACCTCTTCAGACATCCTAGTACACTGACATACTCCTGGGGACACAGAGGGCCAGAGCCCTGGGCACCAAACACAACCACTTCATAAACCAGTCATGACTAGGTGGCTAATTGGACTGATTTTTAATTTGTTTCAAAATGAAAGTCAGCTTTCTGGCATTCTTGATGGCTTCATTCCAATGGAAGCCATTGGCAAAAAGCCCCATTTAGATCCCCTAGGTGTGGTTTTCTAAAAGCCATGGGGTAGTTCTGAGTCAAAAGCATATGGTTTCCTCCTAGGGCCTCAAACTCGCCACCTGTAGAGGAGTTTGGTGGTCTAAGACCAACAGTGTTCCTGGACTTGAGCTGTGCCTAGCGTCCTGGAGGGCTTGCTAAAGCACAGATGACTGAGCCCACCCTACAGTTTCTAAGTCAGTAGGTCTGCAGGTCAGTAGGTGGGCCCCAAGAATGTGCATTTCTAACAAGTTCCCCCAGGATGCTGGGCTGCTGGTTTGGGGCCCCCGCTTTGAGAGACCCTACTCTTAAACAGCACTGTGAGGTGGGACCCTGTCTTGGGTCAGGTTTCCAAGAAGCAGAGCCTGAGGCAGGGATTGGGGGGCACGTGTAGGGGCTGCTATTCAGGAAAGAACATGCGAGAGTTAGAGATGCCTGATGAGGAAAGGGAAGGAGCCAAGCAAGGACAGGGTCTCGGGAACTATCTAGCCCTCAGTTTACGCTCTGGAGCATCAACAACAGAGTTGCTCTGGCTTTTGTACCCCTAAGAGTCACCACTGGCTGAGGTCTAATGTGGAGAAAGGTGCAGCGTCTCATGGAGGACCATTCTCAGAGAAAAGCGAAGCTGTGAGCTGTTGACAGCTACCCTCCCAGAGGCTGAGGGATGGGATACCCCTCAGCAAGGGAACAGAGCAGGGCACAGAGTCAGCTCCAGGTTCTAATTTCACAGAGGGGGGATCTGGGGTTACATAAACTACATAAAGCCACACAAGTAGAACTTGGACCTGGGCTGCGGGACTCCTGCGACGAAGCCCTGTCTAGCATGTGTCCTGCAGGTGCTCAGGGCCTGCCCACCGTCTGCCAGTTTTCTTTTAACCAGGACAATTTCTTGATGCGGAGTGGAGTTAACCCGACGGCCCTGGGGCAGGCACCTGCCCTGTGAGAGCTCTGGGACAGACCAGCTCCCACTGTGCAGGGAAGGAGCAGACCGGCCTGGCCGCTTCCTGTCCTTGCACCAGGACCTCTTCTAGAAACCAAGGCCAGGTGCAATCTGTCCTGGTTTCTGCTGTTTTCTGTATTGGAGACACGAACATTCTCCCCGAGAAACCGATCCATCCCAGCTCGGGGAAAGTGCCAAAACTCTTATCAGTCTGGTTCTCGCTAACCTCCCCAAATGTCTGGCAGCTTTGCCTTGCTCAGCGGTGCCAGTAGGGGGTCACCCAATGGCGGGTGTCTGTATCAGTGGTGACAGTTATGAGATCTGGCGGAAATGGACAGGGGATGTGTCCTCACTGCATGACAGGCACTCTGCTAAGTTCTCGATATTCATCATCTCATTCCTTGTAACCACCCTAGAAACAGGTCTTATGTTTCTTCTGACACATGGGAAAGTAAGACTCTGACAATTTAAGTAACTTGCCCAAAATTACTTAAATTGCCCAAGTGTTAGCGGCAGAGATGGATTTAAATCAGGGTCTTTCTTTACCCAAAGTCTATACTTGTAAGCATTCTGGTAACTCCCCTCATGATGCCTTCTGGGGTCATTAACGTATCAGGCACTCGCATGCTCAGCTTTAGCCATACCTCAGTTTCACTCAAAAATAGGCTCATGACTCTAAGTTACAATTTCACTGTTTGTGTAGATTCCCACACACATTTAAAAACAATTTTAATGTCACAATCATGTGGTTCGTAAGCTTTTGATTCCTTTCTTCCAATAAATGTTGCATTGCAAGCACTTTCCCATGTTTCCATATAGGCTTTATAGTCATCATTTTAAGGGCCCTACATTCCATCCAATACATCCACCTCAATCTCCTCAAATAGTTTGTGATGGGCACAATAATGGTCTCCCAAAATATGTCCATGTCCTAATCCCCAGGACCTGTGAATATGTTACCTTCCATGGCAAAAGGGACTTTACAGATGTGACTAAGTTAAGAACCTTGAGATGGGGAGGTTACCTTGGATTATCTGGTGGGCCTAATGTGATCACAAGTGTCCTTATAAGAGTGAGGTAGGAAAGTCAGAGAGACACGGAGATGTGATGACAGAAGCAAAGGTTGGAGTGATGTGAGGCCGTGAGCCAAGGAATGTGGGCAGCTTCTAGAAGCTGGAAAGGCAAGAAAATAGACTCTCCCCTAGAACCTGCAAAGGAGTGCAGCCCTGCCAACACCTTGATTTTAGCCCAGTGAGATCTGCATTAGACTTCTGACCTCCAGAACTGTAAGATGATAACGTTTGTGTTGTTTAAGCCGCTAAGTTTGTGGTCATTTGTTACAGCAGTGATAGGACACTCATACACAGCCCCTGCTTGTCTCATCACGGCGGTCGTCCTCCCCCCTGCTAGAGACGATGGCACGTCACAGTAGCTAATGTTTATTGCATGTTGTTATGTTTCGGGCATTGTGCTAAGGGCTAGTTAGTGAGGTCACTTAATCTGTTTTAGGAATTCTATGAAGTAGGCACTATTATTATTTCCATTTACCAGCAAGGAACCAAGGGATGCTGAGCAATTTGCCCAAAGCCACACATGTAGCTAGAGACCCTGGGACTTTGTGGTCTGATTCCAAAGACCACTGATGCCACGGTGATAGTGACCATCTGGGCCTGGGGGCGAGGCTGGCTTGGTCCTGCTCATTAACAATCATAACTGAGGCCACACCCCACCCCTGGCCCAAATACTTTACATACATTATCCTCAGTGCATCGACGGCAAGGCTGGGCAGGAGGGGTTATTGCCTGCATTTTACGGATGAAGAAACTCAGAGAGGGCGAGCAACTCACCTACTGCAAGTGAGCCTGGGATGCAGACCCAGGCCTGACTGCCCAAGAGCCTGTGCTGACTCCAGAGTTCTTAACCTCAATGCCACATGACCAGAGCCAGGAGATTTCCATCTTCATCAGCTTTATTGTCAGTTCATCATGATGCATCATCTCTGCACAGAAATCCATGAGATCTTTCAGGTCTTATATTTGCACTTCATGGAAAGTAATCTGTGCACATCATCTTGGATGACTGTCTCTGTCACTCAGTAATAGGCAGAGATGGAGGCACAGCCACACGTCTGGGTTAGAGCTGATGCAGGCTCCGTTGTCATCCAAGGATGAGATGAGACTTGAACAGGCTATGGATGGGTCAGGGGTGGCCCTTGAAATTCACTTGAGTCGTGTCCTTACTCCTTTGCAAACCTGCCAAACTTGAAAATACTATCTCATATCATTTTCCCCATTAAATGTTTTAAATTATATCTAATTTTTTAAATAAACCCTTCTCATGAGTTGATAGACAGGGTTAGAGAGCTGCTTTCTTAAATCTCTTCTTTCTCATCACTAGCACTAGCAGTTGGAGAACATTCTTTGCAGCCTTTTGAAAAATCATTTTCCCCAGAATATCTGCATTGTGGAGGCAAAATTGTTACCCTGGACTGGGTAGTATTTTTACCCCACCTTCCTGTGTTTGATTTACGTTTCTACATTAGCAACAAGACACCCAGGCAGACGTCACAATACTGCTAGCTTGCATCTAAGAGTGCTTTTTCCTTCTACCCAGTACTCCATGAGGCATGCAGGGTGGGTTTGGTGGATGAGGAAATTCCACTGAGAAATTCCATAGACTTGTTCATCGTTATCAAGCTGGTTGATGGTGGAGCCAGGACCAGAACCCAGGTTCCACCATCTTGGTCCATGGCTGTGTGCACTTGGACCTGATGATATTCTCAGCTATCATTGTGGCAGATATTTATGTGGAGGGCTGTCCACAGTGTCTCATTTATCCTCACAATATTATCGCAAAATTATCCTCAGACATTCCAAAGCAGTTTCACTATCAGAGTCTGAGTCACTCATTGCTCTTTCGAGAATGGTTGCATTAAGAAGTTGGTCTTGTATTTCAGCTTTTCTTAACTCTAGTGGTGTTGGGAAATCCATAGATGTGATCCTTCTGCTGAGTGTAAACTCAGGACATGGGAGAATTTGAGACGGCTAAATTCATTCAGTTATTACTGAGTCTAGGAATGTGAACAACTGTATGGAAGAAAAAATCTTTCAGCCTAATAACCTAAATAACAGTAAACTCAGAGAGCCTAAATGGAGGAGGGTGGAACGAATGAGGTAAGAAATGTACAAGGTTTTATCTTGGGTCAGAATAGACTGGATTCACTATCAGCTAGTATAATACCTGAGTAGATGACATTAAATTTTATAGTAAAGTTATATACTCCATTTTATACTTTCACATACTAAAAAGTAGCAATATTATCTCCTTTTGCCTAGGATTACGGGACAACCAGTACAGTACAAACGATCAAATTGCCCTTAAAAATCTCCAGTCTGATGTTCCAGAGAAGAAATCTGACTTTGCCAAGGTAACATATGTTTCTAACTTCTAGAGTAGTCAGCAAAATGCAGCCAATTATAAAACATGATCATTGGCCTACTTGTGATGTGTTTGCATTTTATTTTGTTTAGTCAAAAATTGAATTAATGCAGCAGAAAATCTAACCATCAATGACTAAGCCTTGTTATTAAAGTATGCCGTGTATACTCAATTATTCTTCTATAATATTCACCAACAATTTGGATTTGCAGTGTCATAGGAGAGCATGGTGATTGAATCTCAATTTTAAACCAAATTTAATCCGCTGGAGAGAGAGAGAGAGAATGATGCCGTATCGCATTTTGAAGGTGGAGAAGAGATAATTTGAAATCTAACAAGCTAGTACAGGTTATTGTAACTGTAGAAAATGTCAGTGGTCTCAAATAGGGAAGAAAATTAGAGTTCATATTTATAAAATGTTTCTGATTCTAGAGAACCAAGAACTCCACACACAGTGGTTAATATTGCCAATGTAGCACACACCAAGCTCTGTCTAACTGACTCACTTCCTCTTTCCCACAATCCCGGGAGGAGATGTTGTTGTACCTATTTCACAGATGAAAAAACTAAAGGTCCGATAGCTCTGGTAGTTGACTTGCCCCAAATCTTGTGGTTCATGAGCTGTCTGGGTCCAGAGCTGCTGTTCTTATCTCACTCTAAAGGGTTGGCATAGAGGAAGGCTCATTCCAGTTAACAGAACTTAAAATATGGACCTTCCTGCCTGAAAGAATTGTCTGAGGTGTTACAGTTTACAAGGCATCTGTTGTCCTTCACATGTGGATATTCTGCTGCCAACTTTTGTAATTCTAAGAGTGAAATTATAAGAGTCAATCTCTCATAACAGATTAAAGGATCAAGGTTATGTGTAAAAAATCATTTCCGCCCCCCTCAAAATGCTTGTCTTAGGTATTATCCTTTGATTCAGCTCTGCATTTAATAAAGCTCGACATTCCCCTCAGAGACCCCAGGCCTGAAATCCCACAGGATGGAGAAAGGATGCTATTCTGGGTCCTGAGATTTAGTCATCAGTATTGAAAGTCCTTTCTACGTGGAAGAACCGAGCTCACTGTCTGAAGATGTAAAGATGTGTGACTATAATTAATTCGTTTCCTGGGTGCATGAGCAGGAACCCCAGGTCACGGGGAAGGAAATGAGTAGGAGAAGGAGTGGGTCTTTGAGAGCCATCCTGAGAAGAGATGCCCAGTTAACAATACATGATAGTGCCTGCCTTTGAAATCCAGCCATTTGTGACAACATGGTTAGACATTGAGGGTATTATGCTAAGTGAAATAAGTCAGAGGGAGAGGGTCAAATACCTGACCTGTATGATCTCACTCATAAGTAGAAGATAAAAACAACAAACAATCACATAGAGACAGAGATTGGATTGGTGGTTACCAGAGGGGAAGGGGAGGGGGAAGAGGGCCAAAGGGATGATTAGGCACATGTGTGTGGTGATGGACTGTAATTAGTATAGGGGTGGTGAACATGGTGTACTCTAGCCAGAAATAGAAGTATAATGATGTACACCTGAAATTTATACAATGTTATAAACCGATGTTACCACAGTAAAATCAAAAGTAAAAAAAATGGGATGATAATGCTGAAGTCGATTACTAGTCTTTTTTAAGAAAGTTACCAAGCGAAGATCTTTCCCACCTGTTTTTCATATTGAGCTGGCAAATTTCAGCATTTACCTGTTGATGTTAAAATTAATCAGTTTGGTCATTACTGATTTGGATCCTTGGGGCCACGTGGCTGTGTCTCTGTAACACACGCATACTCACACATTATCTGTGACTGAGTTAAACAACTCCCACAAATCACATCTTCTAAACATCTGCTTTGGAATGATCCGGATCATCTCATTTGATCTTATCAGTAGTGTGACTTTCAAATTTCCCTCCTAACTTGGGCTTGTAAAGCTTGTCCCTGTGTGTTTGTTATAAGGATGCTGTTATAAGGATGATGAAACACTCCAAGCGGATGCCCTTCCTTTGTAACCACTATAAATCTCCGGCTCTCCTCCAGAGCATGCACAAGATTGATCACTTTTCCTTTCAAAATTCATCGAAGCTATAGAAATGATATGCAGGCACTTCTTCAGCAAAGTGATTATTTAAAAGGAATGAAATTTGGAACACAATTTTCTTCTTTAAAGAAACAATGTTTAAATTTTCCTGATAACAAAAGTAATGGCAATTCCATGCAGACTCTTAGGAAAATACAGAAATATATAAATGAGAGAATAGTTATATATATTTCTTTCTCTTATTTTTCCCATGCATTTTTTTTACATAAGACTATAACATACACCAACTTTTATAGCTCTCTTTTATTACATAACATTCTATCACAGGCAGTTTCCCGTGTCATTTAAATTCTTTGTAATCTTTATTTTTAATTTCTACAGAATATGATGCTCTTGTATATACCGTGATTTACTTGCCCACTCCCATCTTAAAAAACATTTAGATTCTTGCCAGATTTTCACTGTTGCACATTACACTGCATTGAATCTTTTGGTTTCTAGTAAATGCGTGGAAAAGACAAGAGTTTCAGGATGGAAAGTGAGAAAAGCTCTGATTTTTTCCATTTGTCTTAATACCCTCTTTCCATATTGCTACATACCACAGTGAACTCATACATTTGAAAATGCTTTACATTCAGGGTGAAATACCAACTAGGTTGACAGATTACCTAGTGGTGATGAGTCTAGATCAACTAAATGGGAATACTACGCTTGCAGCGAATGTGGAGGTAACTAGAGTGTATCTGTGGGGAGATGGGTCCAAAGAACCCATGGGGCTAATATAGTTGTATAGGTATGGAAAAGGGAAGAATTGTCTCCTGGAGAAAAATATAGATCTCAAAGCTATACATTGAATTAGATGCTTATCCTTTGGAGAGAGAAATTGCTACAGGAATGGAGGCATCCTCACTCCAGCGGCTCGGGATCTGATTTCTCTGTCCATCCACTGCTTCTCTCTTTCTTACTTCAATTTATGAAATGGTGCCCTTCTTCATAATATGTCTTAAGGTATAAAGTCAAAAACGGTCAATAAAACGCATAAAACTATGAAAGCCAGTTACCAGCCCTACGAAATCATGTTTGAAACATTTAAAAGAAATCAATATCTTAAAGCAGCATTTATGAGCAAGAAAATGTACAAATGTGAGTGTTGTATGCTGATGGTCAGGAAATGGGTGATTTACTACCATAGCCAGACACAAAATTCAACTATTCATTTGACCTCTCTCTGACCTTGAACGTTCTACTTTAAATACAAGATTATTTTCTTCCTTTCAAATCAAATCTTACGTCAGTTAATTTTAGATAAAGTAAAATTGTTTTAGATATCTTTTTTCAAAGCCATGTTCAGTTAACCCAGGATGAAGAGCAGAGGGAGTGATACCCTGAAATAGCTTAATTGGGGAAGATATTTCATGCAAAAGATGTGATTACTTTTTAAAGAAAATTTGCCCTGTTTTAAAAGTAGACGGCTGATTTAGGAACATCAAATAGTCCCTCTGTCTCATCTCTTTTTTGGTTTCCCAGCCCCAGAAGAAGAACTGGACGCAAAGTGGTGTATTGTGGTCTGTTATGGACTGAATTGTGCCCCACCCCCACCCCCAAATTTATATGTTGAAGTCCTAAACCCCAGTACCACAGAAAGTGACTGTATTTGGTGACAGGGTCTTTAAAGAGGTAATTAAGGTTAAATGAGGTCATTAGAGTGGGCCCTAATCCAATGTGACTGGTGTCCTTGTAAGAAGAGATCAGGACACGGACACACACAGAAGGAAGAAAATGTGAAGACACAGGGATAAGACTCAGAAGGAACCAACCCTGCTGATGCCTTGATCTTCAGACTTCTAGCCTCCAGATTGGTGAGAAAATAAAATGTCTGTTGCTTAAGCCACCCAGACTGTGGTACTTTGTTATGGCAGCCCTAGCAGACTGATACCTATTTTTAAGACATTAGACCTTATCTTTAATTATTTAATGGCTTTCAATGAGAAAATAGGATTTTGATCAATGGGACTTCCCTACAAGAGTATGACGTATGTTGAAGAGCAAAGAGTGCAGTGTTTCCTTTTACATTTCTCTCAGTGTATTGGCTGGGGCTTTTGTCAAAGCTGAGACTAAACACCTGAACAAACTCAGTAGGACTTGACCTCATAATCTCTGTCCTGGTAATTGATTACCTGCTTGATGTTATCTCCAGCCTGTTAACCCCTCAACACCCACCACAGAGCCTGGCATGCAGTAGGTGCTCAATAAATATTTGTGATGAGTGAATAAATAAATGGCCTGACCATAGTTCTCCATGTTATGAATAACAGAATGTGCATCTAAAATAGTTACATTCATTTTACATTCTCATCAAAATTTCAGTGTATTGGGTATGCAATGGGTCATTTCCACTTATGCAATTCAAATAAACTTGAAAAAATAAGCATTATAAAGTCCACTGAAATTACAGTATACCTTTGATATAAATACTCCCTCATTCCTCCATAGGTTTGATTATATCTGCTATCCACTGATTTCTGCTCAATCACATGAAAAGTCAGACCCGGGAGTTACATAACGTGTTCATATTTTGAGAGGAGCTTTCGCAGCCATCATCGCTTTTGATCTCCAAAACATCCCTGTGAGGTAGAGAAGGCAAATAGGTTTTTCTTTGGAACTGGGCTTCCATCAGCATTTATCCCCCAGGAACAGTGTCACCCTGACATACCGAGCAATTCCGGAGCTTCAGAAATAAGTTCAAATTCACGTCATTCATTGTTACTCTTCCCTCATCTGAGTGCTTTTGATGGGATCCAAGTCACAGCTGAACTTGTCAGGCTCAAGGTAATGAAATGGGGGCTGATTCTTCATCCTGTCCTTCTGGGCCTCTAGGACCTCCTGCAGTGACACCCACAACCCCCAGTGCAGCCCCCAGGGCATCCCTCCAGCGTGGACAGCCCTGGGCTCCGGGCCAAGGCTCCTGGCCATGGCTCCCTGTCTCAGCCCAGATGTGGAGCCAGGTTGACATTGCCAGAGTCAGGGTCTTTTCTGTCCTTGTTCTAGGCTGAGATGACATTCACTCATTCCTAGAAACACGCCCCTTGTTTCTGACACCCCTTGTTTATATCCAGGCCAAGGCTCTCATGGAATTCTGAGCACGAAGTGTGGGGCCCTCTTGATGTCGGAGACTAGAGTACGAGGAAGCCTGGAGTCCCCACAAAAATTCCTCTGTTTTCTCCTTACTCTACAGCTGTGAAAACCAAGGCCTCCTCTGAGGTCCTGCAGGAAGTCTGGGAGCCCCAGGCTCACGATGGGCCCCTGGAGGTCCAATTCCTAGCCCATCATCCTTTGCACCATATCTGTGCAGAAGAATCATCTGGCTGAAAATACAAATTCTGGGCCTTAACCCCATAGATCCCGATTCCACCTAGATCTAGGGAGGGAGTGGGGAGGGGTCCACAAATCTGCATTTTTACTCCCCCACAGGTGTTTTTATGCAGGTGGTCACTGGCTCAAACTTTGGGAAACATTGCACTATAAAATAAGACCAATGCTGCAGTTTCCAAGATGGGTATTTGTTTTTTTTCTTCAAAGGCCAGTGTCAAAGGCCTTCTTCCTACTGGTATGATTATGCGCTTTGTAGGGTGCACAGGAACAATCATTATAGGAACTAAATTTAACTAAAAAGGGAGGGATTACGTACCAAGTCAAATGGCCTGGGGTAGGTGCCAGGTGCACTTCAGTTTTCTTGCATGTAAACCACAGCCATGAAAAGTGCCGTGTAGGGAGACAGAAGGGAAGGAGAGGTGCCTCAGAAGCATCGGCAGGTGGTCATCATCACACCTGCCCGCTGGAATCACACCAGAAGCTTTAAAAACGCTGAGGCCTGAGCCTCACTCCCAGGGATTCTGATTTAATTGTTCGGAGATGAGGCCTGCGCATTGGGGTTTTCACAAGCTCCCAGGTGCCTCTCATGTGCAACCTGGGCTGAGAACCGCTGTAAGAGGAGGTTTCAAGCAAAGCCTGGTTTGAACTGGCTATCTGGAAAAAAGATAGCCAGTGATATTTTGATTTTTTAAAAAATGAAGTAAATTTTAAGATGACTCTCCTATCTGTTTCTTCTTCTTCACCTATCTCTTGTTATCTTTTGACTTTGCAACTTCCCACATATCTTTAAAATCTAACCATGTGTAAGGTGATGGAGATTGCCATGAACAGCAAGAAAAAAAGGAAAAACCAAGAGAGACAAGTTGACCATCTTCTCGTGTCTCGCAGGATGCCGTGAGCCCCGAGTGCTAACATTGCACACACTGGTCCTCCCGTCAAGTCCAGCTGGAGGAGAGCATGACGTCAGTTGAGTAAAGGAATATTAATCCTGCTCTGAAGAGGAGAAATGGCACTGTGCTTTCTTATCACATCTTAGGAAAGGAGAACACTTTGCTCCCGTCAAACGCGGCTCTTCCCCTCTAAAAAGTGCTCTCTTGAAAAGACCAGCAGACCCGTGACTCTGTGTTTCTCAAAGTGTGTTCCCTGGATCACCTACAGCAGAATCACAGGGATGTTGGTTAAAATGCAGGCGCTTGGGCCGCACCCACAGACCTACAGAGCCTGGGGAACCTGCAGTTGTAACATTCCAGATGATTCTCAGGCACCTTGGAGTTTGAGCACTGCTGCCTAAGTGTCAAGCACCAATTACGCCTTCAGGCTCCCAAAGGGAAGACACTGCGAGCAGCGGGAGTTGAGCCCTGTGATGCCGGTGTTATTTTGGACCCTGTGCACTTCCACGCCAGGGTTCATTTCAAGCACGTGGAATAATGAATGTCGCAGTGGGGGCTCGAGACCCTGCGAGCGC
Source organism: Diceros bicornis minor (assembly GCF_020826845.1). Classification (NCBI taxonomy): domain Eukaryota; kingdom Metazoa; phylum Chordata; class Mammalia; order Perissodactyla; family Rhinocerotidae; genus Diceros; species Diceros bicornis. The sequence goes on along the minus strand of NC_080745.1, from coordinate 89,030,482 downwards.
TCATTAGTGCGGGCATCTTCAGTCCTCCGTGTAGCTTTCAGCTGTGCTTTCCGTGTGCACATAGTGAAAACAAAATGAGGACAGGAGAGCCTCCTCCCCCCATCTCAACCTGGTTAGACGCTTTACTAAAAATCGCGGCACATTGTTTTGGACACGCTAGCTATTTACTCTTAGGATATAAGGTCTGCTGATTAGGAGGCATGAAACGCCTTGATCGTTATACTGGTCAGAACTCATGATTATGCAACTGAGCATTGAAATGCAGCAGAACTACATCTGTCCTGGTCCAAACCCGTACCCCCACCCCATTCTGGTACGTGATTGTCGTGGTCACTGTGTTACTCCGGGCACTTGTCCAGCTTGGGTGTTTGATTGCCGTTGTTTCGTTCTCTGGACTTTGACCCCCTGTTGCCAAGCATGTGGAGCCCTGAATTCCAGTCTAAACCAGCAAAGGTGGAGGACTGTGCTAGGGAGTTGGGGACCGAGGCAGAGAGGGGCTCCTGTAATCACATTTGCTGTTTCCATTGAAGAGCACTGACTCATCTCCCATATAAACCTGTGCCCCCAAGTCCCACCCTCCTCCAGAATTTCATCTTCCCTCCCCTGTGAGGTTGTGAACGTGTGTTCAGGTGCTCCTGGGCCCCGGTGGAGGTGATGATTGAAATTGACGATTCCCAGCAACGCAAACATCATTAAATAAACTATGAGTAGACACCCAGCAGAGAAAACCAGTTCCCCAGTCAGAGGAACGTTTCCAGAATGTATAACCATTTCACAAGCAGATCTGGGTTTCTTTCCCTTCCGAACACTCAGAGGTGGTGTCAGGTGTTGGGGAAAAGGCCTTGGAGGAGAAACTCGGAGTATTATGAACAGAATTCTCTGGAGTCCTGATGGCCCTTGAAAGAGAGTTGACTGCCTGCATTACAATGGACTGCTTGAATAATTGCCATCTTTTTCCATTTGCAGGAGACTCTGGCATCGCAAAACACAAAAATGATTTCATCCATAGTCATTTCACAGCTGATTGATGAGAATAAATCAAAAGAAAATGGGGCTGCGTTGCCCGCGCCGTGTGCAGTGGCTCAGCCTCCAGCATGTCCCGTGAAGCAATCTCTGGCTAATCGGAGCGGAGTCACCATCAGCAGGGCGTTCGCCCTCCTTCCCAGAGGATCAGGAATTCAGACACCGGTGGAGGAGCGAGGATCTGAGACAGAGTGGCTGCCCAAAGAGGAGAAGCCCTGCGGTGGCCCCCAAAAGGGATTTGCATCCATCACCATCACGGCCAGGCGCGTGGGACCCCCAGCCAGCACCCTGGTGTGGGAGGCTGTAGGGGACCCCCTGTGCCCCAAATGCAGGGCCCAGGATGCTCTGCTCAGGGACTCCTCTGCTCTGGCCAGTGGTGCCAATCCACATCAGCACCATGGACCTTTCCCCTTCGTGGAATTCTCCAGAAACAGCTCTGTGATGAGGCTGAAGCTTCCTGAGGCCCACGCACAGCTGTGTGAGGGACACGGGTATTGGATCACCAATGGGGACAACAGAGAGAACAGTTTTTCTCGAGGCACCCCACGGTCGGGAAAGAGCCCACTGGTGTTCAGCTCCTGTGTCCATCTCAGGGTGTCTCAGCAGTGTCCAAATTCCATCTACTATCTAGACAGGTCCCTCTCTGTCCCCATTGAGCAGCCTCAACTTACCAGCCCTGAAATGCACAGATCGGTCCTGTCGCTCAACCTAAATTGCAGTTCACACAGATTGACACCAGGTGGAGTAGATGGCACAGCTAACGGAGGGCCCATAAGCGGCACCCTGAAGCAGGAGCTCACAGAGGGAAACCAGAACCTCCTAGACACGCGCTGGAACTCAGGTTTGCAAGCAAGTTTCTTGAAGAGAAACATATCGTTGGGACGGGAGCGTTTGGGGACTGGCTTATGTCCTTGGAATGGCTCCCCTCCGCTGGAAAATGCAGAATTCACAGACGTGGGAAATAACCTCGTCACTGTAAGAAAAGAGAGAGAGGACCATGCAACTTGTTGTCACACCAGCAGGCACACCAACCAGCTGTCCATTCACATTCCTGGCTGGAGTTACAGGGCAGGTGAGTGCCGCCCCCGTCCTCAGGAGGGGGGCTGCCAAGTGCAGACGCCTGCCCGTCAGGTAATCGGTGTAAATGCCCTGCCGAGGTGGATAGGGAGCGAGTTTCTTCTCCTTAACTTATTCTCAGTAGAATTGCTTCATCTGCTCCCTCAAAACTGACCATTGATTGCTCAGTGATGATGTCTGGTTTGGGTGGGTTTTCTTAGATGATACCTTTGTAGATTATGAGAGACCGTCCCTCCAGGTTTTTTTTCCAACAATAGTTCCAGACCATGTGTAATGAGTAGGAAAGTAGAACCTCCAAATGAAGTCAATTTAGGCAGGCGTCATTCCCAAACAGAGTGACAAGAACAAAGTGCTGTCCCCTCCCGAATGTTTTGTCTCTCTGGTCCGAACATCTGAATATCTGGAAGTGTCCAGGGTGCTGCACCTTTTACTTTTCAATCAGATGGTTGATATTTGTGGATTGGCCTTAGAAACCTAGACCACGAAGCCCCACAATGGAGTGTCTGTGCGTGACAGTGTGAGAGTGTGTGTGTGTGTGTGTGTGCATGTGTGTATAGTAATTACAGAATATTTTCAAAAGAGGCAAACTGGGGACTCTCTGTGCCCAAGAGCAGCAGCAGCAGTTTTCTGTTTCTTTAGCTGTGTTTCCTGGGGCACCTCAGCTGCGATTTGTTGCTGTTTCCACCACTGCCGGGACTGGGCAGAATTCCCGAGGCCAGCTGCCCTGGACACCCTTCCCCTTTCTCTGGAGATGAGGGAGGGGAAAGCAGGCCTCAGCCAGAGGCCAGACTTCTTTCTTTCTCTGTGTAAACTTCCGATTTTCAGCTTTACTTTCTGTGAGAGACTCTGGTTTATGAATTAGTGACTTTCCACTTGGGGAAAATATTTAAAGATAATAGTAGTAAAATTGAAAATGCAGCATATGCATAATAATTTTACAGTGCAATTTTTGTCCATTAAAGCTTTATTAATTAATAAAAATGACTGTAAAACATTTTAAAGCTATAATGTGCATAGAAATGTTAAATGATGTAATAATTTTAACAAGTGTGTATATATTGAATGCTCAGAGATTTTTAAGGCAATTTGACATGGCTTTTGGATTGATTAGACCGTCAAAATGCCTCTGAGTCTTACAGACTTATTGCAAGTAGGAAAATGTAAGCGGCTGTCAGTGTTGCAAAGATGGACCTCATTTTAGTATTTAAAGAAATTGCTCAAGCCAGCCACTTCCGTTTCCTTGTTGACGAAGATTCTGGAAATGTACGACCTACATTGCTGTGAAGCATATCCTCGTTTTTATGCTGTGTCTCATGGTGTGAAGTAATAATTTGCATTTATAGTACTTCCATCAAAGGGTCTTTAAAAGTCACTAGAGCCAGTCTCAAACATTTATCTCAGAGGAGAGGAGCAGGAACAGAGAAGATCCCCCCAACTTATTTTTGGCTTTGGCGCACAGAGATTTTTGATTGTGACTTTATGAAATGTCTACTCCTATAACTGATTTTCTTAGGCAAAGAGTATGAGTTAATTCTACTTCCCACAGGCCAACTTCCCTCAGAATAGCTCTATATCCCAAAGATTCACAGGTGGAGCTTTTGAACAACTCTAAATCATGTGGCCTCATTCTCCCATTCAAGGAGAGAGAGATTCACGGAGGCCGGATCCCCTTCTGTAGAGTTGCTGATCTACTATTTTCTGGTGCAGTGAATGTGGACCAGCCACACCAACTCTAGGAGCCTGTTTTCTCGTCTGGGTAACTAGAGAAGGAGGTGGATTTGGTGTTCTTGAAGGTCCCCTCAAGCCTGAAAAAATTTCTGCTCTACTTGCCTGAGGTGAAATCTGTGAGGGAAAGAGGTTCCATGTGACTCTGTGTCCCTTAGTCATGAAGTTCAAAGCTGCAGAAACTCGGGCTCACCATTATGAGCACATGCCTCAGATGTGTACAAATGTACACTCACACAAACACACACACACACGTCCCTGTACTTTTGTGTTCTCTCACTCAGAAACTAATTTGCAATGGAATGTACTTCTTCCCAGGTGACAAGAAAGCACTTCTTGTCCATGCTATAGAATTCTTACCCGAAATTTATAAGCACAACTCACGGACTCTAACTACCACCGTCTGTCCTAGTATAATCTACACGATGCTTCAAGGGTGAGCTCGCTGACCTTCAGGCTTGACAGAGCTTTTTAGCTTAATGCAAGTGTTTTCCAACAGTGGCGATGCTCATTAAAACTCCAAGGAACTGTTTGTATTTTCCTGCTGGAACTGGCATCTTGTCTGAGGCATTCGTGACAGCCTCCTGTGGCTACACATGCTATTAGTAGTCTTCAGACTTCATAGTTACTGAATCTGATTCTTTTTATCTGAAGGATTGCAAAGACTGCATGAGCAGCATCTTTTAACGTCCTGCTGCAAGGTTGGTGCAGCCTGGGAGATTCTACAAACGGGGGCAAGGCAATTTTAGGTCTAGTTGTTAGGTCATCAGACAGAAAGTCCTGAAGTTGTATTCTTGAATGATCCTCCAGGACACGCACCCAGAAAGATTGCCAAGATTATGGAAAATGGGATACAGCACTTATAAACCCTTTGTGCAGGACAGATGGGCCGTGTCTACTGGGACAGAGTGTTCTGACAGACACGGGTATCTGTTCTCTTTTAAGGGCTGAGGTCTTAGGAATTGGTCCTTTCTTTGCTTATCTCCTCGGTCCCTATATGTTTCTCTCTACCATTAGTAAGCACCCTGCTAGCCCCTGCTAGATGGGCATTGTACAAATCCCTGCACCTATTGTAAGGAAGAATTTCATCATCATTGTCACCATTGTCATCATCATCCTGTCAATAACCACAACATACAGTGTGGAAATCCTAGATGCCAAGCCCTGGGCTACATCCATTGTGTCCATTATTTTGAATCAGTCAAACCATTCTGTAAAGAGAGAATCGTCATCCCTATTTTGCCAGTAAGACAATTGAGGCTTGGAGATTAAATGATTTACCTAAGTCCGTGTGGCCATTAAGTGCTAGAGCTGAGAACAGTTCTGTGTATTTGGCTCCTGCTGTGCCCTTCTTGGTGACAGCCCTCAGCAGAGTAGTTAGGATGGTGGGGACTCTCTCAGTGGTGGCCCCATCTCCACTATCATTACAGGTGATGTTTGAAGACTGTTTATGAACGTGTGAAGTAATACCAGTATTTGGTGGCCACTTACCCTGGTAGAATCTATTAGGAGAGTGAGCTACACAGTTAATTTCTAATTAAATGTAGTAAGCCCTGTCATTATATCAAATGATATAGTTAAAATTTATTGGCTCAGAAATTCTTCCCAGCCTGAAATCCCGTTCTTTGTGGTGGTCTGTGGGATATACAATATTGATCTGAACGGTTCTCTCCTCCCTGGGTGTTTCATGCCTCAAACCGAAGTATTGACTTCGATACATTAGTTATTGCCAGTTTCATTTTGCCTTCGTGGCCTAGAGCTGAAGCTTTCCCCTATTCCCGAGACATCCAAGTGGATGGAGCAAAACCACCTGATTTTGTTAGATGCTTTTGGAGAAGATACTGATGTGTAGTTTGCCTGCATCTATTTGCTCCAAACGCTGGTGTTCTGTGGTGAACGCTCTTAGAATGCCCCAGTCAGTGCGCAGGCTTCTGGTGGCGCTGGTCTGAGAAGTCCCCAGGGGAATTCAGTATCACTAGTGATCCAAGATATGAATGGCTGGAGAGGATTCACTGGAGAGAAATGACTGGATGCCTGCCAGGTCACCAAATGAGCGTTGTGTCTACTAGTGTTCTGATGCTGCAACGTTGTTAGTGAGGGTGGTTTATTTCATGAAGAAAGTGCTTGTACCACTCAAGGGAAGATGACAGACTATATGTATATATGTCAAGCCCACCAGAGAAGTCTGCATTGGACTCAGCTCCCCCAATCCCATGAGGACTTCTTCCTAGAGGGGCCGGAAGATGTTTGAGGAACACTTATTTTACAAATGTGATTTTTCTGTAATGATCTAGAACTGGGATTGGCAAATTTTTTTTGTAAAGGGCCAGATAGTAATTAAGTTAGGCTTTGTGGGCCAGATGGTCTCCAGAGCAACTGCTCGACTCTGCTGTTGTGGAATAAAAGCAGCCACAGACAATGCATAAATAAATGAGTGTGGCCATGTTCCAATAAAACTTTATTTATGAAAACAGGCAGTGGGCCAGATTTGGCCTGTGGGCTGTAATTTGCTGACTCTGAATCTTCCATTCTCCAAGACACACTTTACCCTGTTTGCCAATGTTGCATGTTGGATTCTCTAGAAATCCAACCCTGAGACAGAGATTAATGGGCAGGGCATTCGCTGGGGAGTGCTCTTGGGAGTGGCACCCATGCATGGGAAAGGAAGAAAGCAGGAATGGGCAGAGGGAGAAGTTGCTCTGTGATGCAGTCATAATGAAGGCCTTAGAGAACTCTGAATTTAGATGGCCTTTCAGAGTTACTCTGAGTTGAGGCAAGGGGGCTGGGTTATATACCCCCTGGGAAGGGGATGTGACCTTGGATGAGGCAGCCCTCTTCAGCCAGCCAGTTGCCATAGTTGTAGTGGACTATTGAGGATTGTGGTGAACTGCAGGACTCCCAGAAGCTGGGGGATACGTCTTTCATTCCTGAGGGGGTGGCATCTGAATGCATCACAGCTGGCCATTCTGTTTAATCTACTCTTTCCACTCTGTGACCTCATAATTCTCTAAAACAAGTCAAGTATCTTGCAAGGCTGGATCTGGGGCAGTGGGGTGAGGGTAGGGGGTGTGGACCTTAGCACCTGTATGAAGAGGATAGTGGTAAATTCTGTTCTCCCATCCTTGACATTTATTCATTCATTCAGCAAATGTATTTTGGACGATTGTCCAGGTGCGGGAGTGGTGACATGGACCACGGTGGCAGTGGTGCTGAGAAGTGGTCAGATTCTGGTGCTGTGTTTTGAATGTAAAGTGCACAGGGTTGCTGATATCAGATGGGTTGGCAGTGCCCACAGTGACAGGAGATATCTGCAGGGTGTGTCTAACCATCTTCAGATTCCTGAGGCTGCCTCAACTCTGCAGTGCCTCCCAACTAGATGGGAAGCTTGTCTACCAGTGGCTGGCCAACATTTACACCATGGCTGCACACTCTTCTGCTGATGGAGTGTTGTTGAGAACCAGGTGAACAATCTCATGACAATGTCTTCTTACGTTTTGTGAAGCTGTAAGAGAAGACTTGAGCAGAATGAACAATCATCGTGAACAGTGTTTTTGTAGGGTTTTTTATGGTTGACAGCAAGATAAGCCAGGGAGTGTTAGAATCAGCTGACAAATGGACAACAAAACCGAGACCCCGGTATCTAGTAAGAGCTCGAGAGCAGTGACTAGCAAACTGCAGCCTGGGGGCCAAACCCAACCCTCCACCGGTTTTTGTTAAGTCAAGTTCATTGGAATACAGCCATGCTTATTCACTCACACGTTCTGTGGCTGCTTTCGCACTGCACTACAACAGCAGAGTTGAGTAGTTGGGACAGAGACCGTGTAACCCATAAAGCCTGCAGTATTTACTATCTGGGCGTTTACAGAAAAAGTGTGCCACTCCCTGCTCAAGGGTGAGCTCTCTGGGTGACTTTGGGCAGGTCACTTTCCTGCAAGGTCTTCAGCTTTTCCTCTGTGGAATGAGAGACGTAGACCAGATTATCTCTTGAATTCTTCTCTCCTGGTCCAAGTTATCCATTTTTTGGGCTGTGGTTTTCTGTCACAATAGATCTAGACAAGTCCAATTTTCAGGTTAACTCTTAGAATGTAGGAGAGACGCTCAGAGTCAAAGGGAAAAGCTCCCGCATTGTTGACCTCCAGAACCCTGTTTACTCTGGGTTCTTCACCTTTTCTGACCAGTACCTTCCCGGCTTTCTCTGAATCTTTCTTCCCGCTCCCTAGACGCAGATGCCCACTGAGGTTCAACCTTGACATGCAGCTCTCCTGCCCCTTTTCACATCAGTAGCAAGATCAGGCACTTCTGTGCCACCTGCCATTGTCAATAAGTGGTTGGGGCATGTGTCCAGCCCTGGGACCACCTGCCAGTGCCAGACCAGAGTCCCATCTAGACACCATTCCCTCACTCACGTGCTGTTTATTGTGTCAGCCATGGTACCAGGCACTGTGCTAGGCTCTGGTTCCACAAGCTGAAATGAAACTCGGACATGGTCTCCCCACCATGCCGCTTACAATCTGGTGTGAAAACAGACATCCAACTGATATTCCTGAAATAAGCATGTAATTATAGATTGTGGTCAGTGCTGTAGGGAGAGGTGAGGACCATGAGTTTAACGAGGGAAGCTTAATTTAGAAGAGGAAGTTTGTCAAGAAGACCTTTTTGAGGGAGGGACACTTAAACTGATTCTTGAAGCATAAGTAGAAGGACCAGCGTGTGCTGAAGCTTCGAGGCAGAGACGAGCTCATCACTTTGGAGGAACTGAAAAGGCCAGTGTGCCTGCAGCGTAGCAAGTAACGCCACAAGGCTGGAGAGGTGAGCTCTAGCCACAGTCAGGGTTAGGGTTAGGGTGAGAGGTGAAGAGACCAGAATAAAGATTTAAAATGTTATCCTAAGGGCATTGAGATGCCACGAATAAAGTATGCTTTAAGAAGATCGCTCTTGCTCCTGAGAGGGTAAGAGAGAGAAGGAGGTAAGGCTATTGCTATTGTGTAAATGAGAGCCATGTGGGAGGCTGGGGAGGCGGGAGAAGTAGTCTAATGGTGGAATTCACAAGCCTCAAGTATTGATCGGGTCATCAGGAGGGAAATAAGGAGGTGGCAAGGATGACGTCTGGGTTTCTGGCTTTAGCATCCAGAGAAGGTTTTTTATTTTAATAGACTTAATTTTTTAGAGCAGTTTTAGATTCACAGCAAAATGAAGAGGAATACAGAGATATCCCTTACATCCATTGCCCCCACACATGCACGGCCTCCCCTGCTATCAACATTCTGCACCAGAGCGGTACATTTGTTACAATCAATGGACCTACATTGACTCATCATTGTCACCCAAAGCCCATAGTTTACATTAGGGTTCACTCTTGGTGTTGTACATTCTATGGGTTTTGACAAATGTATAATCACATGTATCCATTATTATGGTATCATAAAGAGTATCTTCACTGCCCTAAAAGTCTTCTATGCTCCTCTTGTTCATCCCCCACCCCCTGGGCAACCACTGATCTTTTAACTGTCTTCACAGTTTTGCCTTTTCCAGAATGTAATATTGTTTTTAGATTGGCTTCTTTCATTTACTAACGTGCATTTGAATTTCCTCCATGTCTTTTCACGGTGTGATAGCTCATTTCTTTTTAGTGCTGAATAATATTCCATTGTCTGGATGTAACACGGGTTGTTTATCCATTTACCTACTGGAGGATATCTTAGTTGCTTCCAAGTTTTGGCAACTCTGAATCTTCAGCTGCCATAAATATCATGTGCAGGTTTTTGTGTGGACATAAGTTTTCAGCTCCCTTGGGTAAATACCAAGGAGTGTGATTGCTGGATCATGTGGTAGGAGTATGTTTGGTTTTGTAAGAAACTGCCAAACTGTCTTCCAAAGTGGCTGCACCATTTTTGCATTCCCACCAGCAATGAATGAGAGTTTAGGTTGCTCTACATTCTCGCCAGCGTTTGGTGTTGTCAGTGTTCTGGATTTCAGCCATTTTCATAGGTGTGTACTGTACCTCTTTGTTGCTTTAATTTGCATTTCCTTGTTGGCATATGATGTGGAGCATCTTTTCTTTTTTTGTCATCTGTACATCTTCTTTGGTGAGATGTCTATTAAGGTCTTTGTCTCATTTTTAATGATTGTTTGTTTTCTTATTGTTGAGTTTTAAGAGTTCGTTGTGTATGTTGGATAACGGGGGAGATTTTTATCCAGATTGGAAAGATGTGAGGAGGAGGAGAGCAGATCCCCAGCACCATGACGACAGGTTACATCTGAAGAATCAGTGGGACATTCAGGTGCAGATGGCAAGCTGGCATTTGGACCCATGAATCTGGAGCCCAAGAGAAAGTTGCAGTCTGGAGTTGTGGTTGGGGACACTTCTTCCTAGTGTGTATGTTTTATGCCACAGAGGTGTTTAAGAACACCCAGGGAAAGAGAAGGACAGGAAGCAGAAAGGGTCCTGGAATGCTAATATTTAGAGATCTGGCAGGAAGAACAACATTTCCACTCGATATTAGTACTAGAACCACCCCCACTGCTGCTTTCATGTACTGAGGTCTTACTGTGTGCCCTGTGCTGTTCCAGGTACTTCATGAGTTTTAATCCATTTACTCCTCCCTAAAAATCCATGGGATAGGTACATTATTGATCTTCATTTTCCAGATGGGGAAACTGAAATACAAAGAGGTAAAGAGATTTGCCCGAGGCCACACAGCTAGATAGGGGCAGGGGGGTGGGGAACGTTTCATGATCCTGTATCTGGCTGTGTTCCCATGTCCTCCCAATGGCACATCCCATGCCTCTTGTCACTTTTCTGCTCAGATTTGCTCCTGCTCTTGGTAATGTTTCCCTCACCTCCTGGACCCCAGGCTCAGGAGTCTGACTCCTCTTTGAACTCTTTCCTCCTCTCCCTCACTGCCATGTCAAGTCATCGGCCAATTTGAAAGTCTCTTATGTCCATCCCTTCCTTTCCGTATCCACAGCCACTGTCCTCCTTCAAGCCTTTATTATCTTCATGAAATTTCTATGCCTAAATAGATTTATTTTCCTGGCTATAAAATGGATATATTATAGGCAACTGAGAAGAACAAAAAGCAGAATAAAAAGCTCAGTACCCTGGGCGGGCCCGATGGCGTAGTGGTTGAGTTCGCACGCTACGCTTCCGCAGCCTGGCGTTCGCCAGTTCAGATCCTGGGTGCGGACCTACACACCACTCATCAAGCCGTGCTGTGGCGGCGTCCCACATACAAAATAGAGGAGGATGGGCACAGATGTTAGCTCAGGGCCAATCTTCCTCACAAAACAAAACAGAACAAAAGCTCGGTACCCTGAAATAATTATTATTAACATTTTGGTATATTTCTTTCCATTGTCTTTCTGTGCATATATATTTTTTCTTTAAATAGCTGAGATCCTGCTGCATACGTAATTTCTGAGTGTCTGCTACTTAGCACTATATCATAAATATTTCCTGATATTAACAATACTTTACAAAGATAACTTTTCTTGACTATGAAATGGTATATTTTACGGATATATCATAGTTTGTTTAATTATTTCTTCGTGTTGGTCCTTAAAGGTGTTATTCATTTTTCACTTTTTGGAATAATATTAATGTGAACCCGTGGTATATAAGACTTTTCTGTATACTGGATTATTTCCTTTCGAAAAAAATCCTTGAAATGGAATGCCTCAGAGAGTATCAGCCTTTTTAAGGTTCTTGAGCTGAATTAAACTCCAGGAGAAACCTAGGTGAAAGCTTCCTTTCTCAGGGTTGTAAAGGCCCTTCCTGTGTGTACTTGGCCAAGATTAGTATCAATTTGCAAATCTTTGCAAATTTCCATATGAAAAATACCACTTTGTGGAGCTTTGTGCTGATGTTTCTGTGATTGCTAGTAAAGGGGAATGTTTTTCTTCATGATTCCTGCTTCTCACCTTGACCTTGGCTATAGCTGACCCAGTGGTCCCCCACTCCCATGTGACCTTCCCTCTCTAGGCCTTGGCAGTATTGAAATTTGGGGCCAGATAGTTCTCTGTTGTACAGGGCTGTCTGTGCATTGTAGGATGTTTAACAGCACCTCTAGCCTCTACCCACTAGATGCCAACAGCCCTCCTTCTCCATTGGTACAACACAAATATCTCTAGATAGTGCCTGGTGGTGGGGAGGGGACAACAAAATCACCCTTGGTTGAAAACCACTGGACCGTGCTGTGCCCAGACTTCCTTACAGCCCACTGTTATTATGGACCACTGTGCTCGGCAATCCTCATTGTTCACCAGATGGTGACTCAGCCTCAGTGCGTCTTCCCAGCCTCACCTCTCAAGTACTCAACTCCCGGGAATTTTACGGCTTTTTAATGTGATGTCTTTGCTATGTCAGGGGGCCATTTTCCTTCTTCTAGACTGTACTGTCCTTGAGGTCAGAATCCAAGTCTGAGTCATTGGCATTGACTTCTCCACTCCCTGTGTGAGCCACAGAGCACAGAGCACCTCCTCAGGACCTGGGTTCTGGGTAGAGGACAGGTCATTCTGATGACCTCACAAAGCCTTGCTGATGTCAGAGTCACTTAAAAGCTCACTGCCTTTCCTTCTTCAAACTACCTCTCCCTGTGGCCATATCCAAAACCTCTCTGGCCAGGAAAGGGTGGGGAGCCATGTAAGATTCACTGTCCAGAGGTAGGTTGTGAAAAGTAAAGTGAAAACTGTAGCATCCTCACTTGGTGTAAAATTGAGGGGAAAAAAGTCTCAAAATACTCTTTCCCTCCAGGAACTCAACAAGAATAATCAAGTATTGTCATGGAACAACTTTATTATCCTTCAGATGGTCAAATTTAATGTTAAAAAAAAAGTGTAGACATTGTTGCAAAAATATTCTGAAGGGTTTTTCTGTTTATTTAACTCCTGGTGTCTTGATGAGATTGTGTCCTTTTCCCCATAATCTTGAATATGATGATCAGGTCATTCCCCAGAGTCTATTTGGTCTCTAAAGGTTGCTCATGTCAGCCACCTCAGCTGGCTCTGTGGAGAAAAGGGCTCATTTTCTTCTGTCTGAGTAACTCCACTAGTTGCATGAATGGGTTGTGTCCCCACATGGTTCAGGAGTGGTCATTCTAATGGGCCATTTGCTCGGGTTTGCCAGGGATAGATGAAGAGAAATGGATTCCAGGTCTGCAGTGGGATGATGGGTTAATGGTCTGATTTGTAAATTAGACAACTGCAGAGCAACCCTCCATACATAAATGTGAAATAATGACAGTCAGGGTGACCTCACAGCAGCACCAGGGGTTTGGGAGTGAGACCCCTCTGAGTTTCCATTCACAGTCTGCCAGTTGCGGACCTTGTGTCCTCTGTGAGGTAATTTACGTGAGGAGCACCGAGCAGTGTGGACATAGCGGGAACTCAGTACGTCTTGTAATTACCATCAGTCTTCAGCATCATCTGAGCCGTCTGCATAAAATCAATTGAGATGTGATCTTGAGAAGAGGAAGTGGTAGTAACATGGTAGATTCTGTGAGGAAAAGTATTTCAGATGTAGACGATGCTGGAACAAAGAAAAAAAAATGTGAGACATACGTGGCATGTTTAACTCCTTTGGCTTGAGGAGTTTTTGCTCTTTTCCCAATTATCTTAACACAGAAGCTCAGATCTTTTCAAAAAATGTAATTTTATTTTCAGTGTCACCAACTAACTTTGGGAGAATGAGATGATTGAAGATGGTAGGACCAGCTTGTAAATTCACCTTAAGCTGTGTTGTCCAAGTAGTTTGTTGTTAAATGCAGAAATCTTTTTCACATTGCTGTCATGGGGTCATTTATTTCCCGTGTAAGGTCATAGCTACATGAAGGCATTACTGTGGATGAAACACCACAGTTCACACACAGGGCATTCCAGTGATCTTATGTGGTTCAGAGGCTATTCTCAGGGTGTGGAAAGGTGTTCTTAACCAGGGGAGGGCATCAGACACATCAGGGATGCTTTCTCAAAATGCCTGTGCTGGACCCTATGCTGGAATTCAAGTGAGGGCCTCCTTGGTTAAGAGCCCTGTTCCAGAGAATGTAGGGGAAGGAAAGTAATTTTCCTTCCACCCTTCTAAGTTCTCTCTGGAGCCCCTATAACAACAGACGGATTAACAAGAGAAAAAAAATATAAAGTTATTAATATGTACATCTCGTGTGTACACGGGAAATACCCAGGGAAAAATGAGTAACTCAAAGCAGTGGTTTAGAACTCCGGTTTATATAGCATCTTCAACAAAGAGCAATAATTTTGTGGAGAAATGACAGGACAAAGGGGAGCAGTTTTAGGCTTCCAAGGTTGGCAAAGTAGGAAGGTAGATATGTAGGAGGAAACTAATGGTAGATAAAGGCTAAAGTTTGTCATGTCGATTACTCTGGTGCTGGCTCCAGGCTGATAGGTCTAAAGTAGTCTCTGGTGATTAACTTCTGTTCTTCCTGGAAGAGAGGGAAGGAGGGACTCCTTTGTAAATTTGTGTCCTGCTTTTAGGCAAGTAGGGGGAGGGCGGAGAGCTTTTCTTGTTTCTGCTTCTTCTTCTCAATTGGCTTCAGTTCAAAAGAATCCTTATGCCAATGTGGCATATTTTTGGGGTAGGGTAATCTGCTACCCTTCAAGGACAGTCCTCTCTGAAGGAGGGCATGTCCCTCCTACAGTGCATCTTGATTCTCAGCTATTTAGGGATAATGATCAGACTCTTCAATGTTGAGGTCCCCAAGAGATCCTGAAGGGCAGGTGCACAGGACAGGTGTTCTCTTCACAGGGAACATAGTCTTTGTTATGCCACTTACGATTAGAACCTGCCCCCTCAAATGCCTGCCCTGCCTGCTCTGATTCTTGTGATAAATGCCCTACAGAAACAAAACTCATAGTCTGAGTGAGGTATGTATAAATTGGCCCATTTTGTGGTGGTTGCCTATAGAATCAGAAGTTGAAGACAAAGGCTACAAAAATCCAGGTTTTCTTAACCATTTTCTCAATTAGTTGAAACATTTGCATACAAGGACTGCGTCATTTTGCCCTTCTGTAGAGCTGCCTTTCTTTTCACTGTGCTTTGGTGTGGTGCCATAAGCGTACATTAAGGGCGTGGATCATTCATATTATACAATGCCATTTATGTGAGCCCCACAGGAAAAAATCTCCACCCTCCCTGTTCCCAGAGTTAAAGTACAGTGCTGTGCATCTTCTGAGCACCTCTAGTTCTTACCTCTCAGAGCATTTGACCCACGAATCTCCTAATGTTTCTCCTTCTACATTGTCTGTCAGAAAATTCAGACAACTTGGAGGCCCTTCTCTTGCAAATATTCATACTCTTATGGCAATATCTGGTGTTTTGGCTTTGTCTTATCTTTCCCATGTATAAATACATAATTTGGCTGAAATAAAGGGAAAAATTCTATAGTTTTACTTAAAATCTGCTCCTTCCTTGGGCAGGATACTAAATTGAAGGTCCAGGCTTGCACTGAACAAATTGGTGTATATTCAGCAGATGAACAGCTTTGGTGTTTTAGGAAGATAGAGGCTTATCCATTTTTACATCTAGATGGGCCACGTTAGGTGATTTTGATTGAATGGCCTATGTAGATGGTGGACAAATGACTTTGAGTTCCAGTGGCATCCTGTCCTGCACCTTCATAAATGCACGTGTGTGTGCAAGACCAAGTGACCCACTTTGGTTCAGAAGTGATAACAAAGGAGCTGTGAGGAGCTGAGCATCAGATCCCAGCCAGCAGAGTTTGGGAGACGTGGTCCATGAAATGCATTGAATGTCCAGTCTCGTGCATTTGAGAGATACAGCTTACCTGGACATCAGGGAGAATTTGTGCTGATGTAATTGGTTGTGGCAAAGCCCCTTGTGATTCTCTCAGCCCCAAAGCCTACCTTGACCGTCAGCACTGCTGGTAGTACAGTGGTTTCTCTCCAGATCTTACATCATCCATAAAAATGCTGCTTAAAAAAGGGTCTAAATGTAATCAGTTTCTTCTTTAATGCCTTTGCTTTTGTGATGTTTTCTCCCCTCTCATTGAAAAAGTAAAACATGTGCATTGTAAAAATTCAAATGTAAAAAGCAAAAAGAGGAGAATAAAGACCCCATAATCCCATTACCCACAGATAACATCACTGTTAATATTTTAATATATCTTCCCAAGTAGATTACTTGGATCTTCTCATATACACAACAAATTTTTCTTTTCTTTATTCTTTCTTTCCTTTTCTTTTCTTAACAAAAAGGGGGGATCATGCAAAACATCGTTCTAGAAGGCTGCTCGTTCTCAACAATGGATTGTGAGGTTCATTTTCCTGTCCTATGTATTCTCCTATTAATCATTTAATGGCTACAAAGGCTTCCACTGAATAGATTTACATAACCTATTTTTTAAAACCCTTCTTGTTAGGTACATTGTTTCCATTTTTACATTTTTGTAACAATGTATTGACAAATGTCCTTGTAGAGAAATCTTTGTGGGTATGTCATGTAATTTCCTTAAGCCAGATTCCTAGAATTTCTGGGTCAAAGGATAGGCATAATTTTAAGGCTTTTTAGTATAGATTTCCAAATGATACTCTATCACAGTTATATCAAGTTACACTACCAATACGTAAATACCAGTTTCCCTGAACATGCACAAGCCTTGGGTATTGACATCACAAAAATTTCCATGCCATTTTGATGAGTGAAAAATGATATTTATGATATAATAATTTTTACTTTTTTGATGGTGATGTTGAACTTTTCATGTGTTTATTGTACATCTGTATTTCTTCTTTTGTGAATTTCCTCTATATTTTCTTTGGTCACTTTAGTCTTTTTTCTTTTGAATTTTTATTTATGTTAAAAATACCTTTTTGTATTTTACTTTTTAATGTTTATCATAATTTTTGAAACTTTGAATTTTGAAATAATTTTAGATTAACAGAAGAGTTACCAAGATAGGACAGAGAGTTCTTGTGTTAACGTCTGTCGTGATCACAGTACTTGTATCTGAGCCAGGATTTCTCAGCCTCACACTGTTGACATCTCGAGCTGGATGGTTCTTGCTTGTGGGGGTGTCCTGTGTATTGTGGGGCGTTGAGCAGCATCCCTGGTCTCTACCCATGAAATGCTGGTAGCACTTTCCCCTTGCTCTCTAGCTGTGCAACCGGAGATGTCTCCAGACATTGCCAAATGTCCCCCGGGGAGCAAAATCACCCGCAGTTGAGGATCACCAATCTAAACTAAGAAATCAATATCGGTACAATACTATTAATTAAACTACAGACTTTATTAAGATTTCACCAGTGTTTCTACTAATGTCCTTTTTCTGTTCCAGGATCCCATCCAGGATACCACGTTGCATTTAGTCATCATGTCTGTTTATGGTAATTTTTGACATTCACGTTTCTATTATCTTAATCCTTTTTCCTTTGTTTTCGCTGACGGGCTTAGAATGGTCTTCTCTAGCCTACATTCCTCTCTAGCTCCTTTATTTAAATCTCCAATCTCTCCGGATATTTCCTCAAGTGTTGTAAGATTGGGATCTATTTTTCCTAAATGGTTTGCCAGTTGTCTATGGACTATTGATGAGATAATTCATTATTTCTCTGCTGATTGGAAATGCCAATCATATGTCGAATTTGTGTTTGTACAGGGATTTCCCTTGACTTATACAGTTATTTCCTTCTAGAAATTTTCATGCAACTTCAATATTATGTAACTCACAAAAGCTACTCTGTTACTTTCTACGGATCAGAAAGATGGAGAATTTTGCAGATACTGCTCAGTGTGAACTGTTGGCATTGGATGTGTCTCATGACTGCAGGAGCTGGGTGGTGACAGACTCTGGCTGCCGTCACACTTTTCAAATTTTAATTTTATGTTTTAGAAATATGCTCTCAATCTGATCCTACACTCTGTTTTTATAGCTATATTGAGATAATTTACTTACACTAAAATGCACACATTTAATGTCTATGCCCACGTAACCAACACCACAATGAGATATAGAATATTTCAATCACCTCAGAAAAACACGCGGCCCCTTTGCAGATTGGGGCCCCCTTCCCTCAGTCCCAGGAAACCACCAATCTTCTTTCTGTCACTATTCTGGAGTCTAAATAAATGGAAGCAAATTGCACTTCCTTTGTGTAAGGTTTCTTTCACTCAGACTAATGCTTTTGAAATTCCTTCATGTCGTTGCATCTATCCTCAATTTCTCTCCACAATGTTTTGTAGTTTTCACTATAGAGATCTTTCATGTATGTTGTTAAATGTATTCTTACTTATTTCATATTCTGAGTGCTACTGTAAATGAATGATATTGATTTTTGTGTGTGTGTGTGTGTGAGGAAAATCGGCCCTGAGCTAACATCTGCCAATCCTCCACTTTTTGCTGAGGAAGACTGGCCCTGGGCTAACATCCATAACCATCTTCCTCCACTTTATATGGGACGTCTACCACAGCACGGCCTGACAAGCGGTGCGTCGGTGTGCGCCCGGGATCCGAACCAGGGAACCCCAGGCCGCCGCAGTGGAGCGCGTGCACTTAACCGCTTGCACCACCGGGCTGACCCCATGATATTGATTTTTTAAAATTTCATTTCCAACTTTTTTTCCTTACCTATAGACATGTATATGATTGCTTTCTGTATAGTGCCCTTGAATCCTGCAACCTTGTTAAAAGCACTTAATAATTATAGAAGCACTTTTGTAGTGGATTTTCTATGTATACAATAATATTATGTATGAAAAAATTTTACTTATTCTTTTTCCATCTTGATGCCTTTAATTTCTTTGTTTCTTACCTTATTGCACGAGGTAAGACTTACAGTAAAATGTTGAATAGAATTGATAAAGTGAGCATCCTTCACTTATTCTTGATTTATTCCATTGTTGGCTGTAGGGATTTAACAAAGAGATAGATAGATACATAGATAGATAGATAGATAGATAGATAGATAGATAGGTAGATAGATAGATAGATAGATTTCATCTACTAGGTTGAGGAAGGTTCCTTCTATTCCTAATTTTTTTCTTTTTTTTTATTCTGATAAAATATATATAACATTTACCATTTTAACTATTTTTATGTGTACAGTTCTGTGGCATTAAGTATATTCACATTGTTTTGCAACCATCACTACCATCTATCCACAGAGCTTTTTTCATCTTGCAAAACTGAAACTCCATACCTATTAAACACTAACTCCCCTTCTCCCCTCCCTCAGTTCCTGGAAACCACCATTCTGCTCTCTGTCTCTATAAATTTGACTACTCTATGTACCTCATATAGGTGGAATAATACAATATTTGTCCTTTTGTGACTGGCTTATTTTACTTAGCATAATGTCCTCAAGGTTCATCCATGTTGTAGCATATGTCAGAATTTCCTTCCTTGTTAAGTCTGAATAATATTCCATTATATGGACAGACAACATTTTGTGTATCTGTTCATCCCTCGATGGACACTTGAGTTGCTTCCACCTTTTGGCTATTGTGAATAATGCTGCTATAAACATAGGTGTGCAAATATTTGTTTGAGTCTCTGCTTTTAATCCTTTTGGGTACATACCCAGAAGTATTGCTGAATCATATAGTAATTCTATGTTTAATTTTCTGAGGAACCACCATGCCGTTTTCCATAGCAGTTATACCATTTGACATTCCCACAAGGCTGCCAATTTCTCCACATCCTTGCCTACACTTGTTATTTTCTGTTTTTTTGATAATAGCCCTCCTGGTGGTTATGAAGTGGAATCTCGCTGTGGTTTTGATTTGTACTTCTCTAATGATTAGTAATGTTGAGCATCTTTTCATGTGCCTATTGGCCATTTGTATATCTTCTTTGGAGAAATGTCTATTCAAATCCTTTGCCCATTTTTTATTCAGGTTGTTTTGTTTGTTTCTATTCCTAATGTGATGAAAGCTTTTATCATATATGGATGTTGAATACTGACATACTTTTTATGTACCTGTTGGCATAATAATATGATTTTTCTCCTTTATTTTGTAAATTTGATGAATTACATTGATTTTCATATGTTAAATTATATATTTCTAGGTTAAACTCTATTTAGTCATGATGCATTATACTTTTTGAAAATAAATATATTGCTCGATTCTATTTGCTAATATGTTTAGGGATTTTTTTCCTTCATTTATGTTCTTAAGGAATATTGGTATGTCATTTTCTTTTTTGAAATGTTTTTGGTTTTGGTATCAGAAAAATACCAGCTTTATACAATGAATTAGGAAGTGTTCTCTTTTCTATTTCTGAAAGAGATTTTGGGAGATTGACATTGTTTCTTCCTTAAGTTTGGTGATTTGCCAGAAATCACCAGTGAAGTCATCTTGGCCTGAAGTCTCCATTGTGGGAAAGCTTTAAATTATGAATTCAGTTTCTTTAATTGCTATATGACTAGTTAGGGTTTCTACTGCTTCTTCAGTCTGTTTGGTAATTTGTGTTTTTTATGGAATTTGCCATTTCATCAAAGTTGTTGAAATTATTGGCATCAAGTTATTCATAATATTTTCTTATTATCCTAGAATCTATAGCGATGTCCTCCTCATTTATTCCCAGTATTGGTAATTTGTGTCTTCTCTTTTTTCCTTATCAGGGTAGCTAGAGGTTTATCCATATTATTGATTTTTTCCCAAGGATCTAGTTTTCATTCCATTGATTTTTCTCAATTGCTTGTCAATTTTCTGTTACGTTGATTTCTGCTTTTAGCTTTCTTATTTCTGTGTATCTATTTACTTTGTCTTGAATTTGCTCTTCTTCTTCTTTTTTATTTTTCAGCTTAAAGGGGAGAGCTTAGGTCAAATGCTCATAAAAAATGTTTTCCTATAATCATTTCAATATATAAATTTCCTTCTAATTTTGATACGTATTTTTTCATTTTAATTTAGTTCAAAGTATTTTCTCTATATATTCTGCCAGTGTCACTTTATTTTAATTGTATCTTCATAATAAGCTTTAATATCTGGAAGGGCAAGATTACATTCACTACTCTTTTTTTTTTTTGCAAAATTTTGTTAGCTATTTTTCTTTATTTTCACTAGAAATTTAGACCATTTACACTTATTGTGATTATTGATCTATGTGGATTTATTTCCATCATGTTATTTAGGCTTTCTATTTGTTCTACCTTCTCTATCTCTTTAATAGCCTTGCATTGAATTAATTTTTTTCTCACTCTACTTTTTCTCTGCTATTTGGAAGTTGCATTCTTTATTATTTCAGGGACCAGCTAGAAATTGTAACATGTGAATTTAACAAAGCTGAAACTTAATCAGTATTTTTAGTTATCTCTCAAACAACTTAGAAATTTAGAACACTTTAACTCCCATCACCCCTCCAACAGATTAGTATGTGTTTTAGTTCTATCTTGTTTGTTTTTGTGACTCCTACAAATTGAATGTTACTTTTATACAATCATGTTTAATTTATCTTATGTTTACCATTGTCTGTGATCCCCTTTCCTTTATGCATTTCAGATTTTTGCTGTTGATGTTAATTTTCATCTTCCTAAAATGCGTGTTTTAGAGTTCCTTTTGGTGGTACATCAAGTGGAGGGACTTTTGGTGGTAAACTCTCCCAAGTTTGTTTGGGAATGGGGGAAGGTGAGAATTCTAAAAACATCTTTATTTCACCATGATCTTGAAAGAAGACCTTGCAAGGTATACAATTCAGTGTTTACAATTATTTTCTCTCAGCCCTTTAAAAATATTATCTTGGTGCCTTGGGCTTCCACTGTTGCTATGGAGAAGATACCTATAAGTCTAATTGTCATATCTTCATACCTTTTGTTTGAGCTATTTTTAAGATCTTCTCTGTGTTTGGTGTTATGCTTCATTACAAAGTTTTTAGATGTGGATTTCCATTTGGTTATTTTCACAACTTGTGCTTCCTGAATCTGATGGTTCTTTTTATTAGTTCTGGAAATTTCTCAGCCATTTCTTTATTTCCTCTCCTTCATTTTCTCTATTATCTCCTTTCAATTCTGATTAGCTATATTTTGTACTGTCTCGTTTCATCCTCCTTTCTCCTAGCCTGTCTTTCACTTTCCATTTATTTGATTTTCTATGATGCATTCATTAAACATTTTTAGGTTTATATTCTACTTCACTAATTCTCTTTTCAGCTGTATCTAAATTCACCTGAGTTTTTAATTTCACTTAATGTGCTTTTTATTTCTAGGACTTCTTTTAGTTTTTTTGAAATCACTCTGGTTAGTTTTGTAGTCTCTTGTTCTTCACTCACAATTTTGATTAACTCTTTTATTCCTTCAAACATATCAGTTATTTTATATCCTGTACCTGATATTTCTAATATCTGAAGTATATATGGGTCTGATTCTGCAGTTTGGTCTGTCTGCTGACCTTTGCTTATGGTGCTTGTTCTTGCATGTGTTGTGATTTCTGTTTCATATATATTGTTACTGTAATTCTGAGCTCATGTTCATCGGAACTTTATCTGTGGAAGTTCTCTGAGTCCTAGATTGAGGATAAGTTCCTCCAGAGGGGATTTCCATGCTTCTCTCAGGTGGGCTCACATTATGCTAAATTTCCAGCTAGTGGTGTTTCATACTAAGCAGGTTGTATGAATTTTGGCCTCCAGCCTGAAAGGGGATGAGCTTGTGATTATGAATTGAGCTTCTACGCAGGGGCTTCCAGTCTGACTTCCCACATCCTCAGGTCCCAGGTTTTGTCTCCTTACCTCTGTTTGGCCTTAAATCCAAGGCTCCAGATGACCAGAAATCAGCAGTTGCTCTTAGGACAAATGGATTTTTCCTTCAGTTTTCTTCTTGAGCTCTCAAGGATTTCCTTACTTTTTTACAAGCTGAGCCATACATGTAAAATATGTATTTATATTTATTTCCAAGGTCTTTAGTTGCTTTGTAGCATGAGGCTTTGGGGGGTATCTAGTCCACCATATTGTGGGAAATAAAGTATCTCATTTATTTATTTTTTCCAGTAGAATTTTGTTAAGTTGGCCATCCATGAAAAGTTAATGTTAGGATTTATGAGGGATTTTATAAATTAAATTTGTAGATTAATTTAGTGGTCATCATTACAATACTATTTTTCCTGTATATGGATATTGCCTCTATATATGCCTCTTTATTTACACAAGGAGACTTTAATGGTGTCTATTCTTTTTTAACATTTTTCTTTCTAACATCGTTAGGCTTTTTCTAACATCATTATAGTTTTTATCAAGCTATGAATCAGAGTGACCTGTTTCCCATGTTATTAAAAATTCTCTGCAAGTATATGGAATAGCTGTCTAATATTCAGATCATATAGTGATATAAACTTCTAACTTTTGATGTTTGGCATTTAGCATGTTTCCTAACTTTTCACCACTATTAATAATATTTAATGTATATCTTTGTGTGTACATCTTTGACCGCACTTCTGCTTGTGTACTTAAGCTGTATTCCTGAAAGGAGAATTGTTGGGTAAATGATTTGAACTTTTTTTTTTTTTTTTTTTTGGTGAGGAAGATCAGCCCTGAGCTAACATCCGTTGCCAATCCTCCTCTTTTTGCTGAGGAAGACTGGCCCTGGGCTAACATCTGTGCCCATCTTCCTCTACTTATATGGGATGCCGCCACAGCATGGCTTGAAAAGCGGTGCGTTGGTGTGCACCTGGGATCCGAACCTGCGAACCCCAGGCTGCCGAAGCAGAGTGTGCGCACCCAACCACTGTGCCACCGGGCCAGCCCCAGTGATTTGAACAGTTTTAAGGCTTCCAATTCTACATTACCAATTGCTTTACAAAAATGTTGCCGCAGCGTGTTCTGCCATTGGCATTGTTGGAGAGTTCGTCTCCTTATATTCTCTCTAGAATCGAGTACATATATTTTTATGCTTTGCTAATTTGATAGGTGAAAGATAGTATCTTATTCTTGTTTAATTTCAAATTGCAAATAAGGTGGAGTTGTTTGTTTGTTTATTGGCCATGTATATTTTCTACTTTGGAAATTGTCTTATATTCTATCTCCCCTTCAGCTCTTTGAGTGTTAGGGGTTTTCCCAGGAGTCTTTAATGTACAAACTCTTTTATGTCACTAGGGACCAAGATGGTTAGCCTGCCCCTAAATCATTTTGAACTTCCATTTTACACTTCCACTATTGTATTCTGACCTCTTTGTCTTTAGAGAATTGAAGTTGTTGTCACAACACAAAATAATGGTGGATCTAGAGGGAATTGGCACATGTGTAAAGAGACCTGGAATGCAAAAATAACACATTTTAAAGTTTTATTGAAAACAGAGTACATTTCAACTACTATGCTCAGCTATATGGGTGATACAGTGAAGAGCAAGATAACTTCTCTGTCCCAAGATACACACAGGATAGTGAGAGAGAGAGAAATGCAAATTGAGTCCAAGTCAGGCCTATGGGATAATCTGAACCCTCTGCTGAGCCTACAGAGCTAGTGGGATCGATTTCCAATGAGCGAACTGGTGAAGTTTCAGGAAGAAGATGGCATTAGTGGGTTGGAGAAGGACATCCCAGGGGGTGGAAGCAGACACAGAGATGCAGGAAGTCTTGGAGAATGACGAATAGAACCTGTACTTGCATCTCTGGGGGCTTAACGGGTCGCAAACAGGATATAGTAAAGGAAAAGAAGTTCAGGACCCAGCATGGAGGGCAATCTACCCCAAAGATTTCAGGCCTCCCTCTGGGGCACTGTGAAGCTCTTCAGGGCTGCAAGGAGTGACGTGACAATACCCGCATCCGATTGGTATGA
Source organism: Diceros bicornis minor (assembly GCF_020826845.1). Lineage (NCBI taxonomy): Eukaryota > Metazoa > Chordata > Mammalia > Perissodactyla > Rhinocerotidae > Diceros > Diceros bicornis. The sequence goes on along the minus strand of NC_080745.1, from coordinate 89,005,924 downwards.
AAGCCATGTTTATGGCGCCCATGTGAAAGTCATATTCTGAAGATGTAGTCATATATTCTTAGGATTTCCTTACAACAATACATCTGATGATCTCAAATCACAAAGCAAAAGCGTACACGTATTTCCAGACAACTTGGACTAGACTAAAACCCCACTGATCATTGCAGGCTCAGCTCCATGCTTGCAAATAAGCTTTCTGCTTTTCTCCTGAGCATCGATCAAGTCAGCACACAGGCCATGAGTCCAGGATTAGTGGAGAAAGGATGGGAAGAGGGTTTTTAACATGATGTAATTGGATGTGAGTCGTTAATTACATTATGAAACTTAAAGCACAAAAGCCGTAGTCTCTGCAGCTGAGTTGAATTAGTTTCTCAACCAAAAGAAATTAGACTACAAGTCAAAAGACTAGCAAAGACCAGAATGCTGAGTGCACAACAGCGTATTTCATTGAGGCTCCACCTGCTAAGCATGAAATGCGCTCAGTTTAATTCCGTGCAACTCCCAGCTGCCCTTGCCTTGTTTAAAACCTGCCGGCCACATGCCTATCAACATGGTGAATGGTCTTGCTTTTTAAAAGATTTATTTAATAACAGCTTCATTGGTATATAAACCGCATATCATAACTGTCTTGCATTGTGTTCCTTCAGCCAGCAATATCTTCCAGACGTTAATTTTAAAATGCATTGAATTTCTGAATGTTGCATATTGTTGTATATTATTCAGCAAGAGTCCCTAATGTCACAGGTGTAGAGAACTTAAAATTAAGGGTGGCCCAAACCAAACTTCTTGCTTAACTCCTTTTCCAGGAGAGAAATGTCCCTTTAAAACTTGGATTATTTTTTCCTACAAGGAAATGCACGCCCCCTTCTAATCTCATTTGAAGTCTGACCGTCTTGTTCTCCCCAGTGACACGCTAGGGTTTGCTGTCTGGTCTGCACCACCCGTGAAGCTGATCTGCTGCTTCCTTCCTGAAAATTGCCCTCACATGGCTAAACTGGTGGTTGTGTCAGAAATGGAAAATGTGTAATTTCAAATCCAGGGAAAAGCCACAGCGACAACTACTAGCTATTTAGGAAGTAAATGGTTTCGGTCAAAGTGTAATTGAGCTCTTTGCTTCTCTGTCTCTGCTCTTCTGTCCACCCGACTGTTGTCTAATTTTCTACAGAGCAAGAAAGTAAAGTTGGAATTGGTCAAGTTTGCCACTTAGTTTATAAAAGTTTTGCAGTGGAAAAGGGTAGGAACTGATGTCCATGGTGAAATGGTGATAATAAGATCTGTACATTTGAATTTTTATGATGTCCAGTCCCCATTGGACTGGGATGCATACAACCCCACATTCTCCCTCCACCCTTTGTCCCTTTCAGTCAAATGGATTGGCAGCACCTCCCAATATGGCAGCCCAGTTAAAGCAAGCAAGGTTTCTAACACCCCCTGAGCAGAGTGAATGACTCAGGAAAAACAAAGGGCCAGAAGAGTCAGAAATGGCTCTGCCATTCAGGAATTAGGCATAGTCTCAAAACCAATTTTCCTTCAGGTCACTGAAATTGAGAGAACCCAGGTGCCTCTAGAATAACATGTTTTTGTTATCATAAGATTGAGGATGGAATTATCCCCAGGTTTAAGGCGTTTATCCTTCTGTCACAAATTCCCCAACTTGCCCACCTTGTGGGGCCAGTAGCCATGTCTCTTTGCTCACATCATATCCCTAGTTCATAAAAGGGACCATAGGAGGTACCTAAAAATACTTTTGAGTTATTGAATTGATGTTCACCCCTAAGAAACTATGAAAATTTGCCTGATGATACTTTTGGGTGGGGATTCTGTACTCTTCATTATCTCCTATTATCTGGTGGGCAAGTGAGTCTTCAGGGTTTTCCGGGGATCCTCATAGGCTAAAAGCCCTCCCTGAAGACATAAACCATCAGTTAAATGATGATGTGAATCACCTGACAGATGCTTACTGAGTGCCAGATATCGTGTAGGTGTTAGGTACTGCAGTAAGGTCGTGCTCTCATGGAGCTTAGCATGAGTAGATAAACATGGATAACAAATAGATGTGTCAACATGAGAAATTTCAAGTGGTGATAAGAGCTTTTGCAGAGCACTGAAATCAGATGATGTGATTGAGTTGGCTACTGGTTGGCTTTTTTAGATGGAGTGGTCAGGGAAGGCGTCTCTGAGTAAGCAACATTTCAGCCAAGATCTACGTGAAAAGAAGGAGCCCACCTTATGAAGGTGGAGAAGACGAGCATTTTAGACAGAAGGAATGACTGGCGAAAAGCCCCTGATGTGACCAAGAACAGAGCTGGTGCATTCATGGGACAAGACCAAGGCCAGTGGGACCAGAGAGCAGAGGGGCCAGACGAAGGGGCCACATGAGCTCAGGGGGGTGGGCAAAAGCCAGCCCATGTAGGGGGGTGATTTATTTTAGGTGGGATGAAAGCCATGGGAGAGATTTAAGCAGAGGATTGTCATGATCTGACTTACATTTTGTCAAGATCTCAGGTGGAAGCAGGAAAGTCAGCAGCAAGAGAGTCACCCAGGTGAGTGGTATGAGGGGCGATGGAGAAGAGTGGATGGTTTGAGGTAGGTGTTAGGTAGAGTTAATAGGACTTGCTGATGCATTCCATGCGGAGTGGAGGGAAGGAAAGAATCAAGGTTTGGGGGTACATAAGTCATTGAATTAAGTGGCAGGATGGTTAGCTCAGGCCCCGCCTACTCACGTACTGATCATTTTCACATGTATGAGACAATGAGCAGACCGCTGTACACTCACCAGTCCCTGGGGAAACTTTCATTGACAGACAGAGATCAGATGTGTCTGTAGGTTCCCAAGCACTGGCCCAAATTGTGCATGGAGGTATGGCCATGTTTAAAGATGCCTGCAAATTCAAGTAATGGCAAAAGGAAAACAAACAGTGAAACAGGCCCTAGATGGAAAATTAGAAATATTAATACCAATAGAAGACTGAGCAAATTTAGCCAATTAGAAAATACCATGCTTATGTGAAATGAAGGTAGACCAGAAGTTCATTTTCAGTGTTGCTGTTTTGTGAAGTTTTGAGTTTGGCCCATGGCTCTTAGCATTTTGAATGGTATTAACATATTATCATTGCCTTTTCTTTAAACATGTAATCTTAAAAGGATGTTTTTAAGTGTGATTTTATTATATCCAAGAGGTAAATTTTAATCCTTGCCATACATGATTATAAGTGAATAACGAAAGTCATTAGGAAAATAAAATTCCCTTTAGTAATTTTCTTTACAGTAAACTTTTCTGGAATACAGCTATTTTGAACCATAATAAAGGACCATTCCATAGTCTACTAGCTACTTAAAACCTTTCAGTGTCCTGACCATCAAAGATGGGACGTATTTTTCAAGGGATAAAAGAGGCATTACTTAAACTGTACTTATATCACAAATTGAACAGGATTTCAGATTATCCCACATCTAAACCAGTGAAATGACAAGTAACCTGTCTGCTAGTATAATCGAGAAAGAACTGGATCTCTAGGATGCTGAATCTCTCCGGTTCCTTTTGGTTTGTGGTTTTACAACCCCAAATAGAAACAATACATATGTTTTCCTTCTCCGTATTTTATTTTTAGAAAATCTGGAAAATGAAAGGCCTTCAGTTCAGCCACATGACTCCCATTAGCCTTAATGGGAGAAAGACATCTTCATGGAGGAAAAGAACCATCCCGAATGTACAAATAACAGCCGGCCCGTGGCCACAGGCAGGCCTCGCTGCTGCGTACACCATCAGCTGCGTCCTTAGCGGGGGCGGGTCCTGCCCAAGTCAGACCCCGCTCGGGATGAGTTGGGATTGAATCATCAGGATCCCTTAGGAGGTCAACACCCAGAGACGTCTTCTCTGGCCCACCTGAAGCCCTCCAGATCTGAGCAGGGTGGGCTCTGCTTTGCTTGTTGGGAAACCCCATGCGTTGCTGATTCTCACAGCATTCTCTTCCCCAATGCCAGGGCATCCCCATGTGACCCTAGAGCTTGTCCCACCGTGACTGGACTTTTCTGAGAAATTCCAAATGTTTCTATGCATGGGTTGACTTTGGAAGACTGTCTGTGTTTGTTGCTCCTCGGTGCCTGGGGTTCAGTGGAGGTTTGGCACGAGTCTCACCGCATGCTCCTCTCCCCCTTCCCCCACCCTAGTGCAGATATTTGTGCCCAGCTGAATCTAACTGACGTGGTCAGGGCACCTTTGATGGTGAGGAATGTTAAAGGAAAGGTGCAGATGGGCAGGGGCTGGTGCTGCCCCCTTCAGCCCCATTTTGGCATTTGAAGTTCCCCTGAGGGTCTCGGGTCTTCTCCAGCCTCTGCACATGCACCACCTCCTTCTCTCTCACCTGCTCCCAGCAGAAAAGCCCCTGCCTTGATACGAGGTGGGAGTGGCACATTCAAGGGACAGACAGAGGCCAGGGGGGCTTGAGAGCAGACAACCCCCCCAGAGCTCCCACAGGCCCAGGAAGATGGCCCAGTTTACCCCATCCAAAGGACAGCCCTTGTCCCACCATGTGAGATCACTGAAAAAGCCAACCCACACTGGCCTTCATCCAGTAAGTCTGGCAAAACGGGCAGGAAATAGCAGACTCTGGGCATGGGGCTGGGACATGGTCAAGGACTGAGCAAACTGTCTGCCTGCCTCTCTGTGTCTCCTTGTGTGTATATCTTTTTCCTAGATTTGAAACAAAAGACAGTCTATCCATATCACTTAAGGGTCATATTTTTAGGGTTGTGCCTTAGATATGGGCTATCTTAGGGTTGAGTAAACTACAACAAAGGCTCACCTTTGCACCTTGCATTATTCTTTTTGAGTTTTCACATTTTCCCATTCCCTCCACACGGAGCAGAATGGTTATTATCCCTTTGTAGAGATGAGTAACTTGAGGCCAGATGGGCTGGGTGACCTGAGCACAGTCACACAGTTAATGGGAGGCAGAATTAGGCAGAAGTAGATCCCAGATCTCTGGATGTATATTCCAAATTCTTTACATCATTTGTACTTTAATTGCCTTCTGTCTTTCTGAAATGACATCACATTGCACACTTGGCCATCCTGGGAGAATTTGTGCCATGCTCTCTCTGATGGATCGTACAGGTGCCTTGTCAACGGAGCTGACCTTGGTGGGATTCTGAGTAGCTGATGACCTGTGTCTACTCACCAACAGATTGATGGAAACTGTAAACTGTGCTGAGATGCAGCAGGATTTTTTAATAAATACAGTGCAGGATTTTATAAACATGTCTATGCCGTTTCTGGTGAATCAACAAATACAGAGATAGTGAGTCATATTATAGAGTTACTGAGAAGTGACTTTCAGCTATATGAAAAACCATTACTCTGTGTTTTTTTAAAACCTATCAAGAATGACCATTTTTAAAAACATTCAAGTTTGAACTAATTTTAGACTTACAGAAATGGTGTGAAAATAGTACAAAGAGTTTCCTTGTGCCTCTTACCCTGCTTCCTCTAATGCTAACATGTAGGATGTTAACACTGACTATTTTAATCATTTTTCTTAAACAAATCAACAAGTACCAGTGCAATCTAAAGAGCAGATGCCTGAAAACTCACTCTTTAAAGGGTACTGCCCTCACTCTACAGCTTGATCCAGAAGATTTCTTTGAAAGCCATCAGAATGAGAAACAAAGATGGCTCGAAGCATGCAGGAACTGGATAGAACCAGAGGCTGTGAGACGTGGTGACTTACCTTCCTAAGAGAAGCTTTGGGAAAGCTTGATTGGGATGTTTGTTTTCATTGGGCATTTAAACCTCTAATCAACTATCTTTTTTTCCTACTGTTTCGAAGTTAAGAATAAGTTGGATATTCTGACCAAAAAAAAAAAAGGGAGGGAGGTTGGTATGGGTGAAAAAAAGTGCACATTCTACAGTCATTCTGTCTAATTTACAGCCAATGGTGCAAGTTTATATAAAACAACGCTCAGCTGCGTTAACTGACTATTTAAAATCGTCAGAAGGAAGTATTTCCTCCCCTGGTCAACATGAGACAACTAGAAAGAATGAAAGTACGTGAGACCTCTCCCCTTTCCCCAGGCTTGTATATTAGCCATCATTGCAGAAAAAGATTGTATTTTTAGTGATTTTGCCTTCTCCACATTGTTCTAAAATGATGAGTTTCAGTAAGACAGTAATAAGTTTATTTTCACAAAGAAATCCCTCCCCTCTTTAGGGCATAAGGGAAATGCTTTTACTAGATGCAAATACTGTAGCATTTACAAAACAGTTAAACATATTTCCATTTTTCTGTACCTAAGTGGTCTCTCAGGGCAAGCCCATAAACTAAATACATTTTGTTTCTTATGAATTACTCTCAGGGACAAGAAATAAATAACTCAGGAAGTCCACATTAAATGGGAGTGATCGGAAAGCAGAGCATTTGTCTGCTATGACACCACGTGTTTATCTCATTGGGAGATGGTGGCCTTTTGGGGAGGGAACGGGCAATGAGAGGACATGAAATGTACAAGCCTCATAATCCTAGGAGATGCAGGCAATGAAAACCCACAGGCTTCAGCGTCTTATTCTCTGCGTCTTGACTGAGGTCTGGCCGGCCCCGAGTCAGGCTCTTTGGCTGCTGGGTTTATTCTTCATTCCTATTTTCACGTGGCATGTGCTTCTCTTCAGAGGCCCTGGGGAGTCTCTCCAGTTCTGATTTTCAAAAATAGCTCTTCAAAGGGCGCAGCATTCTTAGAAGGAGATGCATATGGGGCCACGTGTTTCCCATTGAGTTTGGGTTGACATGATTGAGGTTTGTAAAAAGGGTCTGAGAAAACCAGAAAAATGATGTCAGCCAGGAGAGGAAGTGTTTGCAGCGGTCCCAACAGTCCTGAGAAGCAGAGCCCAGAGCCTTTTCCATGGGAATCCTACAGCCTTGGAATTCACTTCCTTTTCTGACATGGAGTCCTCGGGGGTATTTATATCTTCCCAAAATGGGGTTTCCAGATCTTGTAATGGAAATGAGGGTGTGACTGGGGTTGGAGGGAGGGACAGGACTGACTGAGAGAGGCAGAAAGTAGAGGTATTGTGTGTCGGGCAAGCGTGTCTCCTTCCTGGCCCCAACGCCACAAAGCACCAAAACAGGGGATTCCTTACAGCTATGTCCTGAACACTGCGTGCAAGTTGACTGTGTACTGGAAAACATACTGAGAAAGGGGATTCTGCAATCAGAGCCCTCAGCAGTATTAAGAAATCCCTAATTTTGTATCGCGCACTTTAGGCCCAGTCTTTGATCGTGTATGTTAAGCACTTCGTATTGGCTCTTTAATTTTGTTCATTTCCTTCACAGCTCAGCAAGCAATCAACCAGTTTCTGTCTTAAGTCCGGTGACCATTGAGTTAAGGTTAAAAGTTTACTGCTTCTGGCACCTAATGATTTCCATCTTCATCTTCATTGTACTAAATGAGCCCCAAGCAGGTTCACGTGCCCATTTTCTACTCATTTTTGTAAAAAGGGAGGAATGCAGTATATATTCAAATTATTTCCAGGAAACAAGCCATCCAAGCAACAATGACAGCTATGCTGACGCTGAAGGCAGTACCGCGACCTGGAGGCTTATGTTTGTAGCCAGTATGCCAACATTCCCATCAAAGTATGGGAGCTGCCGTGGGCGTTGTTCTTAAATGCAGGAAAGTCGGGATCTGCCTGTGTGTGGGCTGCCCAGGGGTTTACACCAGATCAGCTGAAGGGGATTAAGGCCTTAATCTGGCCTTCCTCTAGTCTTGTTGAACCCTCCTCACTGACTTAGCTGGAGGCCTCCCTGAACTGCCTGGAAGTGTTCGTATTATCAGAGATACTGACACATTTTGGGTTTTGCTACCCTTTGGCTTTCAAAATGGTCTTTTCTGCATCACTTTGACACGTTTATTAGCTAGAAGACTCTGCTGGGCTCTGTCAGCTAGCTCCCACACGTCAGATTCTTTCGTTGTCTGGTCATTTGGACTTCTCGGGACAGGTGACAACACCCTCAGTTCAGTGCCAGAGTCAGAATTGAGGCATCCACCCCTGATCTGCCCGAATGCAAATCCAAGTGGCGCACGTCCATTCAGCAGGGCCTGAGCCCTTGTCCTCAGATCTGCGCTTTTTGCCCTCGGCTTGCTTACTGACAGAGGACAAGAGGCCGACGATGCAGGCAAGGTCTGCAGGCCATCTTGTGAGCCCACTAAAGCAGATTCCCGGTGGGAGGATTTCTGGCCAAAAGGTAGCCTCTTATGAGGTTTTGTGGGGCACTGCCAAGGGTCCCTTGTTTTGCAAGCTGCAATGAAAGTCTCTTTCTTATTTATTTTTATTTTTATTTTTTGGTGAGGAAGAGTCTCCCTGAGCTAACACCTGTTGCCAATCTTCCTCTTTTTGCTTGAGGAAGATTAGCCCTGAGCTAACATCTGTGCCAGTCTTCCTCTATTTTGTATGTGGGATGCCACCACAGCCTGGCTGACGAGTGGTGTAGGTCCGTGTCTGGGATTCGAACCCACAAACCCTGGCCAGCTGAAGCAGAGTGTGCCAAACTTCACCATTACGCCATGGGGCTGCCCCAAAAGTCTGTTTCCTTTAATAGGAAACTTAAGCCCATTTGCATTTATTGATATGACTGATGTTTGGTGCCAGCTTTGTTATAATTTTATAATTACTTGTATTTTGTTATATTTGCTATATTTCTCCATCTCTAAGGTACATATTTTTTCTTTTTTATTTATAATTTTTTTGGGTATTTAACAAGGTTTGTATCTTTGTTCTAGGGGTTATATCATTTGTACTTACACCTCTTTAAATGTCCTTAGTCCCTAGTCTGAGAGTAGCTGAAGGGCCAGGAGAGGCTGGGAAACCACAAGGCTGAACTGGGCGTCTTCAGGACTGTTCTTTCACGTTCTTGTTCTCTTTATGGGCACGTGGCAGGACTGCACATCCCTCCACTTGGACGTTATGCTCTGGCCAATGAAACTCTGAGTGACTGGAGGGCTTGAGAGTGGAAGCCCTGACGGGCCAATGCAGGCTGTCTGTGTTCCATTCTCCCAGCCTCAGTGGTCACGGAAGTGGATGTGTAGATGGAGCCCTCCGTTAGCTTTCTTGAGCACTGTGATGAGCAGAGCCCCTGGGGCTGGCACTGGGCTTGTCACTGGTGCAGTGCCAACCTGGGAATTGGTTCCAATGCAGATTCTGATCCAGTAGGTCAGAGGTGGGGTCTGAGATTCTGTGTTCCCAGGTATTGTCGGTGCTGGTGTTTGCAAACCACGTTTTTATTAGCAAGGTGCTGAGCTACAAAAATTTGTTTTTGTTCTTTGTTTCTTTACTGCATTATAACCTAACTTAGTGGTTCTCAGTGTGGTTCCAGAACAGCAGCCTCAGTACCACCTGGGAACACAGAAATGCACATTTCTGGGCCCCACTCTGGGTCTACTGAGTTGGAAACTCTGGAACTGGCCTCTGATTCTGGGTTTTAAGAAGCCTTCCATATGATCTGATGCATGCTGCCACCAACCTAGCCAATCCAGACCCATAGCTTGAGAGATGGGGGTTATATCAGTTAGGACTTGTGTTTAGTTTTGAGTAACTCCACATCCAAAAAGCAATGGCTTGAAAATGTAAGCGTTTATTTTTGTTGTAAAAGAAACCCAGAGGTGGGCAGTCTGGGGCAGGTATAGCAGCCCCGCAATGTCACCAACAACCCAGGCCTCTGGCTTTCTGCTCCACTTTCCTTCAGGTGTGACCCTCACAATTATGCTCATAGGACAGTTGCCAGGACTCTGGCCATCACATCCAGATCCACAGTGAATAGCAGCTAGAACATCCCCTTTTAAGACTTTCCCAGAAGGTGTCCCAGACAACTTCTAATATCTCACTTGCCGGAACAGTAGCCTATGACATCAAAATGTTGGTTTTAGCTGAGCCCATTGCCATCTTGAACAAAATAAGGATTCTCTAAGAAAAAAAGACAAGATTAGATATTGGGTAGGCAACTAGCCATGTCTGCCACAGAAATGGTGGGGACTTAACGTCTCACTGATGATGAATAAAGGGCGTGGAGAGAATAGCATTTTGTGAGCAGGAAGAGTTAGTGGGTGTAGTTAGAGAGTCGAAGGTTTTAATTTAGCTCAGAGGAGAAGCAGCTCTGGGTGTGGATACGAGAGCCGGCCCTGAACAGCACTTTACTCCACAGGAGCCTTGACGGAGATTCTTCACTGCTGCTCCCTTTGCGAGCTGGCCCTGAACAGCATTTTACTCCACAGGAGCCTTGACGGAGATTCTTCACTGCTGCTCCTTTGACACCTGGCAGATCAGCTTGATTTTTTTTTTTAGTCAGTTTTTAACACGCGGCTTTACCTGCTTGTTGATTGTCAGAGCACCAGGGAAAGCAAGAGGCGAGATGAAAACCGGCCAGAATTATCAAGCAAAATGGAAAGAGCGGCCCTCGAGAGCCATAGACCTTCCCAAACAATAGTCCATTCATGAGCCTGAGCTTTTAGGCATCACTGGTGTGGAAGAGGTGATCCTGTCTGCTTATAAGCTGTGTTCAAAATGGAAATGAGGAAATAAAGGGGAAAAGTCATGTATTGCTCCACTAGAAATGTGCCATACCTCCCAGAGAAAACCGCTGTGAACATTTTGATGAGTCATAGATTGTCAGAGATTTAAATTCTTTTAGATACTTTCCTATATTTCAAATTTGACAGTGATCATTTCTAGCTTTTATAATTTAGAAAAGTTTTTTAAAGGAACTATGCCTTAATGAAAAAATTATCACCTCAAATGCTCACTTTTGGAATCTTGAGCAATAAGTTTTGAGAAAAGCTTAAAATGTTCTTTTTCTATGCTTCAGGAATCTGAGTCATGCTTTGGGATAAAGGATTACGGGAAAACCAATAACCTGGGACTCTGTTTCCCGAGTGTAAGGTAGAAAGGCGTGATCTAATAATTAACTGGAGCTTGTGTCTCTTGATCATCACTTGCAGTGTCGTCAAGGTAATCATGCACAGACGTGCATCTGTGTGCGTGCACATGTACGTGTTTTGTTTCTGCCTTCCAAATACTTTTTGTATGTTTTGAAATTTTTGTTCATCAGTCTTAAGACCTCTAGGATTACAACATAATTGGAAAAACAGCTTTGCCTAGTTTTCCAGGGTCCTTTCTAGATCTTCTCTGGGGGAGGAGGGATGATATGTGTTCCTCTGTAGCGACTGCATGTCTGAGCCTTCACTGTAAACGAGAGTTGCATGCACATTTCCCCACGTGGTGTCTTGAAACTTGACCCAAGGACAACCATAATGAATATACTGTGTTTTTTCCTTTTTCTCTGAATACATGGAGTTCTTCTGGTCCCTGGGCTTGCATATTTGTGTCCGAACACCATACTCACATGTTAACAACAGTTCTCCCCTCCCCCACCATCTGCCCGGGGTCCCTAAAAGGGAAGGCTCTTTTCGCAGATCAATAGCTCCTGCCACTGCTTTTTACAAGTCAGTTTTAGTTCTTGGTCATCACCCCTGTCCCCCCTTAAGTCCACTTCTTTAGCGAGAGACAGGGTTCTGATGTCTGGCGCACATAGCAGAAGAAACCTGTTTACTGTCTAGGATGTGCTGGCATTGGCAGGAAGTCTCGTTTCCTGGAAAGGCAAGGACTCACTTGGGGGTTTCCCCCGACCCAGCTGTCGTCATCCTTGCCGCCTGACTTGCAGGTTGCAGTCTCTTCTTGGTGCCCCCATTTCTTCTCTCTCTTTCCTCTCCCCAAAGGCGCCAGCTCCGGCTCTGCTCTTGCTGTGTGGATTGGCTCTGGGACTTGCGGGTTCCCAACACAGCTTGCTACTCCCCATCCCCTACTCCCCATCCCCGCTGCCCAGAGCTGTTTATCCCATTTGCTGCCTGTCCTTCCTCCCTCCCTCCTTTCGGACTCCCTTCCTGGGCTGCAACATTTCTATATAGAAATTTAACAGAAATATGCTGAAACAATTACCCCCTGATTTTAAACAGAGGCCTGGATTGAGTGGGATGCGAGGCGCCAAATGGAGACCCATTTCCACGTGAGGAAATCAAGTTTTAACCTGCAGCCACAAGGTGAGGCCTTGGCCAGTAACAAAGCGGAGAAAACACCTGCCAGCCTCGTCTATCGTGCAACACTTGTTCTTTGCTTTCTCCCTCGGTGGTTTCTCTTGGGGCCAGCAACTAACTCGACTTTCTTTTACTTCCTCCTCCATGTATTGTAATTGGAGTTAGTCTCAGGTTTTCTCTTTCCTGAGAAAGGAAAAAAATAAAGCCAACAGCACTTGGTAGAGAAGTTGTGTGCGTATTGAGTGCCAGGATTACTGCTTCTTCCTTTGTCTGTGGTGGTCTCTTTGTCCACGAGTTAGCATGTGTCGTGCAAAGAATGCCCTGCCTTTCCCCTCGGTAGCAGCCTCTGGTGCCCCCGTGCCAAAGCTGGGACAGCAAGTCCTGCCTAAAGTCAGGAGGGGCTGCGATTCACCCCCACGTGCCATTCAGAGTGGCTTGCCATTTGATTGACACACGTCTTATCAAGCTCACTTCTTTGGCTTCCGTTTAGATGCTGTAGTTATGGGATTTGCTGGAGGAGAGCCCACGGGTGAGGCAGGAAGGTGAGACAGGTAAACTATACATAAAATGCAGACACAAGAGATTTAAAAAGGTCACGATGGGTGGAGGGCAGTCTTGGGCTACTTCAGGTGGTGGCAAAGAGCAGTAGACCTTTAGGAGATCCTGAAGCCTGCCCTGTAGTTGAGTTTAGAAACTGATGTTTGTATTGATGACTCAGAAACATTGACACAAGCTTCAGGTACTGTATTTCAAAGATACAGTCTGTAAGATGGTCCAGCTTTTGAGGGGAGAAAATATCACCACAAGGAACATTAAAATGTGGGAGAAAATGTGTGCCTTGGATTCAGGGAAGCCTGCTTTGTTCAGAAACGTCTCTTTGGTTGATTGGTTGGTTTCAGTCTATTTTAAGAAGGCAGGAAATTGTGCACAGCTGAGATTCAACCACTTAGAGGATCTTTCTAGAGAGCTGAAGATTCACCTTCAACACCGAAATACTTGTAACAAATTTTAAACTAATTGGGAGGTAAATGATTCTAAAGTGTGTTCTATACGTGATTTACCTGCCTCAGGCTGTTAAATGTCCCCAAACAGCTATGCTGGGCTTGTGGGTCTACATTTCATGGTTTCCTTGCTCTTCCTTTGCAATTTCACTGACAGTGTCTGGCTGCCGTGCTGGTCCCTCTCCTCGGCAACCACTCTCCACTGTCTAATTTCCTATTGTGAGCCAAATTGCCACAGTTAGTAGAATTGTGTGCCATCTAAGAACACAAAAGATTATTTATCACCTTAATATTTGGAAAGAAGCAGTAAAGTATCTTTTTCTATCACATTGGTCCATTATGACATTTTCTGGCCTATGGAGGTAAAATGTCTTGGGGAAGTGGTGCCGCCTTCTCATTTTGTGCAAAGGGCCTGCATAAGCTGGTGGTGCCCTTGGTTGGCCCAGATCTGTGTCCCTTCTCAACTGGTCTTGACGCTGTGTCGACGAGGTCCCTGCTTTCCCATCCTTGCCCTGCACTTGGTCAGTTCAGGGCCCACCTTGCGGAGAAGTGTCCTGTCCTAACTTATCCCTAAGGCCTGCAGCTGGACACAGTGAGGTCAGGAACAGAAAATCCAGAGCAGCCCCCTCCCCTGATCCTATTCCTGCCAGCCAGCTCTGCATGGTGCCCTGACTGTGTCAGCCCTTGTTTTCAGGACTCATTCACAGCTTACCACTATCTTCCCCAGAATCACATCCCATCAACTCTCGGGGAAGCTATGGCCCAGCCGGTCTGCTGAACTCTCTTCTCCTGAAAGCTTTTGTCTAACAGATGTAATGATGTCTTTACCTTAAAACAGCTAGCTTTGTGCTTACTATTCAGATTTTTGGTATTAAAAATAATATTTGTGGGTACCTACATAGGTAGGAAAATTATAGACAAAGCAATGAATTGAGTAAAATGAAATTTAAGTAAGCGGTTCCGTCTGGGTGAGTGTGATCCAGAAGGGGCTCAGAGATGATGTCTGAAGCCCAGGGAATGTTCTGCTTCTTAATATAGGAGGGTTCATGGACGCTCTGATTAATATCTTTAAATAATAAATATAATACATTTCACAATAAAATGATCTTGAGAAGAGCATAAATGGGCACTGTGAAATGGTCCAAGGAGCTCTTCTCTGAGTCAGGGGGGTGAGTTTAAGAGAAGGAATTTGTGACTGTTGCGCAGGATCTTTTTGCTGGTTTTCGCTCACCTCCTAGTGCATAGTTCGGTTCTGGAGAGGTGAGTTTGCTGTATAGTTGAGCTATAGAATATCAACCAACAGAGTGATGCTTTTTAAAAAAGGGAATAGAGGGACTGTCACTATTTAAAGGAAGCCTGCAGAGCCCCAGCCCCTCCAGTGACAGGCTCAGGAAGCAGGCTTTGAGTTTCAGTCCAAGAAATGGAAATGTCTGGCACAGGCTGCTTCTTGATTGACACATCTCTTTAGATGCGCAGAGCCTGCGGTGGCAATGGGTCTTCACCGAGGTGATGTGGTTTAAAATTTGAATAGAGAACTCTTAAGTCCAACCTCATGCAGAGCATATGGGAAAACAAGAGGATGCCTTCTGCCTTTCCTGGAGAAGGCCTGCCTGAGGCTCATCTCATGGCTGCCGATTGTACTTTTCAGAACCCACAAAAAGAGATCTGATCAATAAGTTGTCAGAAAAGTCCGCCTTTGGCTGCATGTTTTTCTTTTCTTTGGTACACCAACTAAGTTCTACTTTCTGGGAGTTGTTTTAACTCTTTCAAGTCACCAGTGGATCATCCAATTTGCAAAGAATCGTTCATACAAGAATTTACATTAAACTAGATAGATAATTGATAGGTGAGTAGGTAGGTGAGTAGATAGATAGATAGTTAGATCTCCATGAGTCCGTAAATTAATACATTAAAGAGCCTAACACTGAGATGGAACTAGCAGATCGAGACTGCATCACTGATAATTAATTTGATTTTTGATTTTTTTTTTTTTTAAATTCCCCCAAAGCCCCAGTAGGTAGTTGTATGTCATAGCTGCACATCCTTCTAGTTGCTGTATGTGGGACGCAGCCTCAGCATGGCCGGAAAAACGGTGCTTCGGTGCACGCCTAGGATCCGAATCCGGGACGCCAGCAGCGGAGCGCACGCACTTAACCGCTAAGCCACGGGGCAGGCCCTGATTTTTGATTCTTTAAGACAGCTTCTAACAAAAGGAAGCAACATATAAAGAAAGAGCTATTTTAGGACGTTTTTGCTTGTAATATTTTATACTTAAACAGAATTAACAGTTTTTGAAATAAAAGTTTAGAAAGATTTTTCTGTACAAATTAGCAAAGCTCAACTTTACCATAGGCAGCCCATCCCCTCTCCAAATGAAAGAACTAAGAACACGTGCCATTTTTTTAGGACTCTCTGTGTATCAAGCCTTGGGACCCAGTAGGCATGTTACCTACATTTTGTTTGTTCATAAGAACATGGAAAGCTGAGTTTACCCCCTTGCTGACTCACCCGCCTCATATCCCACAGGCGGGATGCACATTGAGGAGACTCTGTGTTCTGTGTCTTCCCACTGGCCTCCGCGGCCTCACCACACTCAACCTGTTCCCATTGGCTGGGATGCCAGGACTCGAGGACACAGGGGCTGGAACGAATTGCAGACAACTGAGACATTTTAAGAGAGGTCACCATTCTAATTAGCGCCAGGTAGTCATGGGTGCATTTCCTTTTTGTGTATAAGACATTTGAGAAAACATAGCGAGAATCTTCTAAGAATCTTTATTACTCCAGTGGTTCTCAGGACTTTTTTTCTTCCCCGGTTCACAGGAGGTTTGGACACATCCCACTGGCAGCCTGGCTCTCTCCCAGGTGGGGCCCTTCCACTTAGTGACATCAGCATAGGGAGGAGATGACACCTGGTGAAGGGTCACTGCCTTATTTAAAATGAATAACTTTTAAAAATTTATAGAGTATTCCAAAAGAAAAAAGAAAATAAAGCAAAAAGAAAAAGTATAAAACAGGCAAACACTGAGAAGAAAGTCTCTGTCCCACTCCTAGTTGCTGTCCTGCATTCCCCTCTCCCAAGGTTTCCAGCGTCTTCTGGGTCCTTCCAGATATATTCTGAGCATAGAAGCATTTACTGGGGAAGCAGACCTGACACACTCTCCCACATTTTGCTTTGTTCACTTGAAAGCGTATCTTAGAGATTATTCCACGTCTACACAGAGCATCTGCCTCATTTCTTTTTCACTGCTGCAAAGCACAGAGGTACCGGATGTACAGTAATTGACTCACTAGTCCCCTACGGAAGGGCAGAACGTGGTTTCCAGACTTTTGATGTTGCAGTGTGGCAACAAGCAACACGTTGTACATGTTTTGATCCACTGCTGTATTAGAGGTGTACACCTGATTGATTACCTCCTACCTCTGTACTTCCCATAGCAGGTAACCTGGCATCAATGTTTCTGCAATAATAACTGATATTTATTAAACGCTTACTGTGTAGCAGGTACCATGCTAAACACCTTACATGGATCATTCTTTCATTATATTATTACCTCGATTTTAATATTTGATATTTATAGTAATAGTATAAATATGTTATTGATTACATAAAATATAATTAAAGTATATGAAATATATTTATTATATATACATAAATGTATTACGAAAGTAAATAATATTATAATAACAAAGTTAAATAAATTTTAATTTATTACTATAGAGTTACCCTGATTTTGTAGTTGAGGCCAGATAGCTTATAAGTGGTGGAGGTGGGATTTGAACCCAGGTATCTGGCCCCAGAGTCAATGTTCTAAACCACCCACTCTACTGCCTGCTGTCAAGAAGCTTGATTGAGTTCCTATAGGCACCAGCGAGCACAGTCTCTTTAGAGCCAAATGCATGATAGCAGTGTTTATAAACGGAGCTCCTTGGTGAACTCCAGGGGAAGTCTGACTGGGAATGACGATCAGTTGCTGAATGCTGTGAGAGCACGTGCACTGTGGCCACCCACGGCTCCAGGTCTCCCGAGGCAGTGCTGCAGCTCATCTGTCTGTCTCTGAGAGTGTAGTGTGCATGAGTCAGTACATTAGACGTGGGCTCATCAGACGTTTTGAGCACAATTCTCATTTTATTTTTAGTAGAATCAAAAGTATTTTCTGGAAGCAGTGAGAAGCAACAAGAAGCACATGTGACTTTGTCTGCTCCCCCAGTGGAACAGAAGCTGGTTAAAGATTTCCTTCCCGATGGGTGTAGCTCTACAAGCAACAGCTGTCAGTCTAGCAACCTTTCTGGGCCAGCAGAGAGTCAACAGCAAAGCTTCCTGAAACCCAGCATCCTTGTACCTGGGTTTCTTTGCCCCTTACAAGATTTATGCACATCTCCACAGGAAGATAATGGTGTCCAGGTAGAAAGAGAGTTCCCCAAAGGTAAGGAGCAAGGGAGGTAGGGTTGAGATGATTTCTCCTTGAAGTTCATATGGAAAACAGTACAGTGTCTTCCCGGGCTCCGGTGCACACGAGCTCACCTGATGAAGCTGCCCCTTCTCCAACTGTGCGAGCAGAGAGGGAAGCAAGACTAGCAGGTTTAAATGGTGGGTGAGCTCTGCCTCCCAGGCGTCAAGAAGGCAGCCCCGCATGGGTCAGGAACTCCAGTCCTATTGTGCACAAGGCCAGTATCACCTGAGGCTGAGAAGAAGGCCACTCCCAGGTGCACAGCAGGCTCTCAGGCCTAGTAAGGGAATGTTTGAGATGCTGATGTGGCTGCTCTGAGGGTAGCAGGTCCACCCAGCTGACAGTGGTCCTCTATAAATGCCTAGCAGGGATAATGGCTGAGGGGTGTAGGCCCCCACGTGTGCTGGGCACTTAACAAGCATGAGTGCACTGGACCTCACAGTGCCCACAGGGTAGGTCCCAATCTCACCATCACAAAGGAGGGAACCAAGAATTCAAACCAGGCCGCCATTTCTCTAAAGGCCAAATAGCTGACTCCTACTAATACTGCAGTAAGCATTGATACCTAAAAGAATAGAAGAACGGAAGAAAGACCTGTGATGCCAAGTTATGTCAGAGGGAAAAATTAGATTTCCTATCACTCTAAAGATTTTCTCAAAGAGCTATGGATAAGGACAGAAAGAAAAATATCAGATTATAGAGCTTTGGGATGTAAGAGTCAAAATGTTTATGGTAATTGATAAAAATAATTTCACTTGGAACCCAAGTGAATCCCTAGCTCTTCATTCATTAATTCATTAAAGAAGCATTTATTAAACACCTACGGTGTGCCAGGCGCTGTGCTAGGTGCTCCTTGTCCTCAGGTGCTATCAGTCCAGTGCTGGAGACATCGGGATTGTAACTGTGTCTGTGGAGAGCTGTCAGGCAGCTGAGGACGGCCCCAGATGCTCCAAGGAGGGTCTGGACAGAGACATCTTCCTTGAGGAAATAATTTTGAGCAGGAACTTGAAAGCTGATTAGAGGTTTAAAATCAGAGCTAAGGGTGAAGAGCATTGCAGACTGAGGGAAAGGCATACACAAAGCAAAGAGTTGATGGAAAGAGCTTGGCTGATTTGGGGGCAAAGGAGCCAGAGTGCAGGGGAGGCAGGAAGGGGCCTAGCATGAGTCTAAGGTCACCAGGGTCAAGTTGGAAGGTCCTTATAAACCCACTAAGGGAGTCAGACTAAAGAGAGGGCCAAATACTTGAAGGAGGAGAGACCTAATCAGATTTGATCTGAAGGAGACTGTCTCCTGGACACTGTAGAGGACAGATGGGAGAGGGGCAAGGCTGGGGGACTTAGATCCAGCCAGAGATGAATACAGATCATATCCCTGGGGAGGAGGGGCCACAGTGATGGAGAGTGTCAAGATACACTGGACAAAACTGTGTTGTGAGCACTGATGAAGGTGGGCGCGTTAGGACAGCCCCTGGGTTGCTGGATCTGGTGATGGGGTGGATGGTGGGGAAGGATGTAAGGGAACTGTGGCTTCCCTGTGCATAGGGTGAGCTAGAATAAGGGTTCACAATAAGAAATGAAAACAGTGTGTGGAAGGCACAATGAAGTCTGGCTAGAGGGGGCTTGGGGGATGGATAGCTGGGCTAGTTGGTTAGGCCTGAAGCAGGGATAGGGGAGCAACAGGGAAATCCTCCAGAAAAAACAGAAGCCAATGCCTAGAAGAATGAAAGAGAATGATTTGAGAGCTCTAAATAGTGTGTTGTTGGTAGAGCTGGAGGTGGAACATCTACCGTGAACAAGCCACAAAAAGTCTGGTCTGTCTGTAGGGCTTGTAGGAAGTAGGGAGCGTTGATGGGTTTTGAGTAGAGATAGGACAGCTGGTCCAGGCCAGAGAGGATCCAGGCGTGAAAGGTGGAGCTTATAGCAGGGGGTTCAGATAAGAGATTCATGGGACCATGGAGATGCGTGCTGAGGCTTGCCCAGGTGAGTCTCCTAATGGCTTCCTCTCCACTCCCAACAGAACAAGCTTCCGGGCACCTGGTCTAGCACCATGGAGAGATGCAGGGTGAATATGACATGGTCCAGCCCTTGAGGCAGTCACCAGCTTGTGGGTTAAAGCATCCTGTTACGAGCCCACCTAGTAAATGATGCTGTTGAGTGTATGACATGTGTTCCACTGCGAGAACACAGAGGAGGCAGGATGGAGCCTGACTTGGGAAGGGAAGGGGGCTTCCTGGAGGATTTGGGCTCAGCCTGGAGGTAGGAGGTCACCAGGTGGAGGAATCAAAGGGCTTTGTGGAGATAGGAGAGCGTGCCGGCAAGGATGAGAAAGACGCTGTTGAGTTGCAGAACTGGAGACGGCTGGTTGGCTGTGGTTGGGGGGATGCGTGGTGGGTAGTGGGGGAAGCTTGGGCAGGAAGAGTGGCCTAGGACAGGCTGAAAGGACACTGTGTTCCAGGCGCAGGTGTTGGTCAGTGAGCGGTCAGTGAATTCATATTAATCCCCCAACTCATCCCCTGACCTTTTCCACAAAGGAATGTCAAAATGGCCCCAGGAGGAGGCCAAATCCTGCCTCGAGAGAGAGAATTTCCATTACAAATATAAAGCCAGTGGTAGTCTCTGGCAAGTTAAGGGGAGGGATAAATAATTGAACACCATTCCTCCATCTTACATCGTTAGTGTAGCAAACACAACGTAAATGAATACACTGTCCCCAAACAACAAAGGTGTAATAATTGTACAGGACACACTTAATATGAAGCACAGAATAGAAAAGTTTCTTTTCATCGTGAGCAAAGGCATTTTGGACATCAGAAGCCAAGGGAATACCTCCACGGCACAGTTAGCCAGTCCTGAGGTCTGGCTGCCTGCAAACATTCTTCCCTGTGACCGGGCCAGCCGAGGGGGGTGGGGTCTGTGATGAGGCGTGATCTCGTCGGCTTAACGAGGCCCATTAATAACCCACAGGCGTTTCTGTTGTCAAAATTGTCTTCTGTGTCTAATGGTGTTGAGGAATCAGGCGACAATCACGTGTGCCCTCTAAATGGAATTCTAAATCTTCGTTCCTAGGAGATTACACCTGTTGCGACTTGGTTGTAAAATTAAAGGAATACAAGAAGAGTGAGGACCCCACCATGCCCGAGCCCGAGCCTGCGCCGCCAGAGCCAGCACCCCCCGAGGAATCACAGACCCCCGACCTGTCAGAAGACTGTTTCCAGTGCCAGCAAATGCCTGCAAGCTCCTTGACCTTGCAGGTGAGACCTTCTGTGCTTCCCGGCTTGATTCCAGCCGAGGGGAATCTTTCCTGGGGATTCTATGGCTCTTTCCAGGAGAATCTCTCCCCTTCGTAGTAGCTGTGTGACTCTGGGCAGGTCCCCTAACCTCTCTGAGTCTTTGTTTCACCGTAGGAGTAATGGAGAGAATGTTATCTACTTCACTGGGCTAGAATGAGGGTCACGTAATATCCGTAGTGACAGTGACTGTAGCAATGACAATTAGCATCTGCTGAGAACTTCCAGGTGCCCAGACATTGGGCAGGCACTTTGTAGGCGTCAGTGGCTTCCATCCTCACAGCACCCTTATGAGGCAGGAGTTCCTATAACCTCGTCTCCAGATAAAGACTTTAAGCCTTTGAAAGATTAAGGAAGTCCCAAAGTCATGTGGCCATGGGTTCAAGGATATGGAAGCTTTCATTTGGTGTCTTTTCCCAATTGTAGAAGCAATATGGACACATTTTTGACAGTTCAAAATTTACATAAGTATAAAAATTAGAAGGGCAAACAACCTCAGAGAAAGCCCTTGTGAATGGTGTATGGCAGAGCCACCATGCCTTCTAGGAAGGCACTCGGTAGGTTGTAAGCCGCCCTGCACATGTGGAGATGGCTCCATCCACCGGCCCCTGCACCCCTGTCCTCCGAGTAGGCCCTCGGTGAGAGACCCATGGTGCCCCCAAAGCAGCCTGAGCCTCCAGCCTCAGGGCGGGCAGCCGAGGCAGCAGCCAGGCCTGGGCCAATAGGCCATTCCCTATGGGTCACTCCAGTCCCCAGTGACTTGTGCCTGGGGCCTGGGGCTGTCGCCGTGGAGGCCAACGGCCCAAGAAGATTCCTTTCCAGGCACAGCTGCCAGGGGCACGTCCACGACACAGATGGAGCCCAAGCTGCCCTCCCCTCGGGAACTCTGAGCTACCAGCTGGCTGGGAAAGGAATGTGGCAGAGGAACGTTTCCGCCCCGGCAGCACCTCCAGAGGGCCTTTCTGAGCACCTACTGTGTGCAGAGCTCCGAGCAGTGGCTGTGAGGGATACAATGTGGATGAGACTCGGCCATGGCATCCAGGAGCTCACAGCCTAGCAGGGCAATAGAGGTGTATGAATGAGTTGCACCAGGTGGTCCATGAAGTACCACGATGCTGAGGCTGAATAGGGAGACCCCACAGAGCTTTCTAGGAGAGCAAGAACTTGAGCCGATGGGTGTGGCCAGTGGTAGTACCCCAGGGAGGGGAAGAACTTGAACAGAGGTTTGCAAGGAAAAGCAAGTTAAGACAATGAAAGGCAGTGTGGGAAAAGCACACAACTCCCACAGCTGAGGGTCACGATATGATGTACCAAACGATGATGAGCCTCAGTTTTTGCATCTGTCAAATGGGGGTAAACGAATCTGCCTTACAGAGTCAATGTGGGGATTCCCAGAGAGGATGAACACACACACAGCACCTAGCCCAGTGTCTGGCATGGAGCAGAATGCATCACTGGCGGTGGTTCTTCCTCAGTAAACCTGGGTGGGTGGCTTAGCGCAGGCATGGAGGGGACAGACAGTGAGAGACAAGGCTGAAGTGGAAATATGGGAGCTCTGACCTCCTCTATGGAGCTTGCAGAATCCTTTTGCTTGGGCAAAGATATCTTGCCAACTCTTCTGCCTGGGAGGAGAAGTTGTTTCTCTTAGCCACGATTACTGTTTCCCCTGAAAAGGCACATATTTTACGCTGGGTGGGTGATCTGGGTCTGTGCTTCTTAAGGCGTCCAACCCCCGGCAGGAGCAAGTGACTCCTAACGCCTCCATCCCTTCGCCGCCCGTGTTTCCGTGGAATATGGAGTTGAGGGCATTCAGATTTTGGTCTGTTGGCAATGAATGTATTGGCAGCATAGAAGGAGGAATGGGTAGATGTTTGCCTTTCTCCTCATAACCTTGATGTTGTTGAGTAGTCAGTCATGCTGCAGTGGGGCCCTTGGTGCTGGCCAGGAATGACCACCAGGGCCTCCGGCATCAACATCTGTTACAATATTTGTGTGAAACTGGAATAAAATTGTGACGTGCTTATGCCCTGTGGCTTTTGGTCTCTGAGTATTGTACTTCTGATGGGCTTCTTGACCAGATCAGACGGATGTGTTGCCTTTCTCTGAAAAATAAGATATTTTCTTTGCTTCAATTAGGAAGCCTTGGAAGCCCGTAAACCTCAGTTCATCTCTCGCTCGCAAGAGCGGCTGAAGAAGCTGGAACACATGGTACAGCAGAGAAAAGCCCAGCAGAAGGAGAACCTGCGGCAGAAGCAGCCTCTCCTCCCGGTGCGCACCAGCAAGAAGCAGTTCACCATTCCTCATCCTCTTAGTGGTAAGCTGCGGGCGGCTTGGGAGGGCTGGCGAGACTGGGGGATCCTTGAGGATGGACCCTTCACCCGAGGTGATGGTACAAATGACACCACTGACAGCAGGAGGACTCGTGTTTGCTCCGAGTATCCAAACCTCAGTATCAGGCAGCCTGCTCTGGGAGCCAGCCCACTTTGAGAGATTATATGTGGGCACTGAATTCAGCAGAAATAACTTGGGACACAAATTTACCATTAGAGCTGGGAAAGAAGCCACACAACTGTAGCAGCCAGGGTAGCAAGTTCAAATTCTTGGCTCCTAACAGATATTTGCAAGAGATCCCCTTTGCCCTTTAGAGATTGCAAAACAGACCTCAGGGTGACAGGGTGACTCCAGCTTGTCTACATCAACATTCTTCATCTCGAAACCCCTTTCCTGCTGTGAGCTTAGAGAATGGATGGCCAGCTTTTGAAGAGCTGCAAAGCCAGTGTCAAGCTGAGCCTATGAGGGGCAGCCCTCATTCACTCATTAGCCAAGGAGTTATCAGGAACCTTCTCTGGGCCAGGCACCCTGCTGGGAGCTGGGGATGGTGCAGTGAGCAAGACTGACCTCAGTCTTTTCTTCACGGAGCTTATAAACAGACTATTAAACCAGCAAGAATAACTAGAAGAGACGAGGGCAGGAACGGGGACATCAGAGCACGTACTGATGGCCTGCCAACTCAAATCTTAAAATCTGGAGGCCTGGGGAAACATCAGTTTTATTCCTTTGGATAGAGGAACAAGATTTTTCTTCCTATGAAAATGTGCTGGCCCCCGGGAGGTGAAATCATGGGTATAATTCTGAATAAAAGTCCTCAGGGGAAATAACCATACTCAATGAAATGCAGCTTAGCTAACATTACCCAGGTCTTGCAGGGGGGCCTGGGGGACAGAGGACAAAGGGTGTTGTAAGGGCATTCCTGTTAACATCCATGGGCAGGCCAAGTCTCCCTCATTCACCTAGAGTGCTGCTGGGGGAGTTGCCTAAGACCCTGGGCAAGGGTGGACTTGAATGCGTCCTTCTCGTGGCAAAGGATTCGGCAAAACATGCTGCTCCTCCCAGTGACATGTTCCAGGAGGCCAAGGAAAAGAAATGGACAATATGAATGTGCAAAGGGTTCCCCCCTTGAAATGTGTCTCTCACCAGCATTTCAAGCCGGTTGGCAGGTACAACCGATTTGAAATGTGTTCTTGATTTGTGTGCGTTCTCCAGGGGGCTGTTTAGTCCCTGGCTCCACAAAGAGTGATCTGGATTCAGGTGCAGACTTCTCAAGCTACTACGAGGGACCCAATGTCAGCCACAACTGGGGATCCCCTGGGCCTTCAATGTCTGTGTTTGTCCTGGAGAGAGCTGCCAGGGTGCCCACGATGGGTGGGCCACTTGGCCTCAACATTTTTGAAGATCTTGCTTGATAAAATTAGTTAGGTTAACAAATGTATTGTCAACAAATATAAAAGAGTGCCACTTTAGAGCCCAACAAATTCACATTCACACAAAAAATGGTGTCTGAGGGGCTTCATTTTTGGTCAGATCCCTTTACTTTGTGTAGGAAAAAATGGAGACCCAAGGACATTTGGGAACTTACGTGTGGGGCTGTGCACCAGCAGCAGCGCTGGGTTCTTCCGTCTCCAGACCCACTACCTTTCGGCTGTGCCACACTGCAGGCCCTGAGTGGTCTGGAATACCATCATCTCAAATATCACAGGGAGGCTGCCTCGGTCATCTTGATTAGTTTCCTGGGGCTGCTATCAGAAATGACCACAGACTGAGTGGCTAAAATAACAGAAATGTATTCTCTCACAGTCTGGAGGCCAGAAGTCCAAAATCAAGGTGTCAACAGGATTGATTCCTTCTGGAGGCTCAGAGGGAGAATCCATGCTATGCCTCTCTCCTAGCTTCTGGTGGCTTCTGGCATTCCTTGGCGTTCCTTGGCTTGTAGATGCATCATTCCAATCTCTGCCTCCATCTTCTCATGGCCTTCTCCCTTGTGTTTGTGTGTCTTTATGTCCAAATTTCCTCTTCTTATAAAGTCACCAGGCATTGGATCAGCGTCCACCCTAATCCAATATGACCTCATTTTATTTTGTGTACATCTGCAAAGACCCTATTTCCAAATAAAGTCACAATCACAGGTATGGGGGTGGAGGTAGAGGGACAAGAACTTGAACATATCTTTTTGGAGAAACATAGTTCTATCCACTACCATCATCCAACTGTGGTATTTGCCGGAAACAGATATCCTTACAAGTTCACATTCCTTTAAATGAAAATCTTAAAACTGTATATGTATAAAAGGTGATCAGACCCAGTCGATAGTAGTAAATAACCAAGGCACCTTTCTATACCCCAAATTTCAAGACAGTCCTGGCGACTAGAATGCTCTGGACGGGACTCGGGCACGTGGGGTTTATGGCTCCTCTGCCCATCCTGCAGTATTTATGTGTTGATGAGAGCCTTACCCTCGTGTTTGTTTGTGTTGGGTCAGTTCAGTCAGACAACTTCTGAAACCAGAGCCTGGTCTGAGCCCGGGCAAGTGAGAGGGAGTGTTGAAGCCCCATTAAACAAGTCTACAATACGCATCTTGTCTTCAGCCTGTCTGCCGGCAAGATGATAAAAGCAAAATGCACATGTTTTTCTTACGTGCTAAATTAGTTAATAAATCCTATGCATGAATGAGCTCTGGCTACGGTGTCCAGACAGCTGTTAGAAAGAAGACTCGATTGCTTTCCGAGTCAGGGTAGCTGCCTCTGATCAGGGAGTGCCCAGCAGTCTTGGCTCAGAGCACACCTGAGCGGCTCAGGTGGGAGCTCTGGCAGCTGACAAACACCAACTAGGGCAGGGGCTGCTGGAGAGTGAGCGCCTGATGTGCAGGGACAATCACAGTGAGAGTCAGAGGGCCAGCTCTACTTCCTGTTGGCTAATGAGTTCTGAGCAGTCTTTAAGGCCCAGGGCAGTGACACATGTGCATGCATGCATGTGCATGCACACATGTGTTTGTGTTAATTGGGCTCCCTGTGTGGAGACGGGGATTTTCATGAACAATTGGGAGGGATTACAGAGAGACCAGGAAGTAGCATTATGAAGGTCGTGCCTACAGCCCCAGCCTGTCTTG
This sequence comes from Diceros bicornis minor, assembly GCF_020826845.1. Taxonomy (NCBI): domain Eukaryota; kingdom Metazoa; phylum Chordata; class Mammalia; order Perissodactyla; family Rhinocerotidae; genus Diceros; species Diceros bicornis. The sequence goes on along the minus strand of NC_080745.1, from coordinate 88,979,668 downwards.
ACTATCTCATCACCTGTAGCTTGAATTCCCAAAGCCAATAAATGCGTGTCTCTGTCCTTGCCTGGGAGCCACCTGGGCCACCTTTGCATGGCTGTAGCAGTGACACGGGAGTTTCTCCATCCATCTCTTAGCAAACCTTTCTTGAGAGCCTACTCTGTGCCAGGCACAGTCCCAGGTCTCACAGACCACCCCACCTTGTGGGGAAAGCACACAGGTAAAGAGGAAATGACCTTGGGATTTGCTAAGTGCCATGAAAGGGGTTTGTCCAGGTTGCCATGGAAACTCAAAGGTGGTAGACTTGCTCCCACCTTGGGTCTATGGAAGGTTGCTGATGGAGGAGACCTCTGAACTGCATTAGGATGAGTAGGGATTATGCAGATGAGTTGTGGTGCAGGGTGGGGAGAGCAGGGTGGTGGGGTGAGGATGTGGAAGCACAGTGGCGAGAGGTCACTGAGGATGCTCTATTCAGCTCGGACTGGACCGTAAAATGGGGGTGTGGGGCAGAGGGAGAGATGGAAGGGCCGAAGACGAGCCCAAGGAGGGTAGAAGGCATTGTATAAGCTGCTCTTAGGTTTAACCTTATTCTGTGGGCCTAGGGCAGGGCAGTGGAATGCAGAACAGTGACAGATGGAGAGGTTCTTAGGTGGCAGAATCAGTGGAATGTGGTGACTGCTGAGTTGTGAAGGAGAGGAGATGAGACCAAGGAAGCTGGAGGAGGAAGGTAGGAGGCGGGCATTGCTCTCAGTCTCTGAGGTTACTGACTCTCCAGTCTGAGAGCCTCTCTCCTTCCTGAGTCAGGGCTTTTCCTGCTCACTTCACCAGAGCTACCTGGGGGCTATAGGCAAGGCTCCCCCATCTTCCCAGCACTGTTCCTGGCGTCCCTTGGCTGGGCGGCTGGTTGTAGTCAAAGGCCCATCATAACCTATGAATTAGAGTGCTTCAGAATTAGTCATTGCTTCCACCTTGCAGGATGAATCTGGGGCAGGATGGACTAAAAGCACATGGGAAGCATCAGGTACAGGACCTATAGGTGTAGGGGGTATAGCACCTGTGGGTGTAGGGAGTACAGCACCTGTAGGTGTCGGTGGTACAGCACTTGTGGGTGTAGGGGGTACGGCACCTGTGGGTGTAGGGGTTATAGCACCTGTGGGTGTAGTTAGTACAGCACCCGTGGGTGTAGTTAGTACAGCACTCGTGGGTATAGGGGATATAGCACTTGTGGGTGTAGATAGTACAGCACCTGTGGGTGTAGTTAGTACAGCACTCGTGGGTATAGGGGATATAGCACCTGCGGGTGTAGATAGTACAGCGCCCGTGGGTGTAGGGGGTACGGCACCTGTGGGTGTAGGGGTTATAGCACCTGTGGGTGTAGTTAGTACAGCACCCGTGGGTGTAGTTAGTACAGCACTCGTGGGTATAGGGGATATAGCACCTGTGGGTGTAGATAGTACAGCACCTGTGGGTGTAGGGGGTACGGCACCTGTGGGTGTAGGGGTTATAGCACCTGTGGGTGTAGTTAGTACAGCACCCATGGGTGTAGTTAGTACAGCACTCGTGGGTATAGGGGATATAGCACCTGTGGGTGTAGATAGTACAGCACCCGTGGGTGTAGTTAGTACAGCACTCGTGGGTATAGGGGATATAGCACCTGTGGGTGTAGATAGTACAGCACCCGTGGGTGTAGTTAGTACAGCACTCATGGGTATAGGGGATATAGCACCTGTGGGTGTAGATAGTACAGCACCTGTGGGTGTAGATAGTACAGCACCCGTGGGTGTAGGGGGTAAGGCACCTGTGGGTGTAGGGGGTACGGCACCCGAGGGTGTAGGGGGTATGGCACCCGTGGGTATAGGGGGTACAGTGCCTGTAGGTGTAGGGGGTACAACACCTGTGGGTGTAGATAGTACAGCACCCGTGGGTGTAGTTAGTACAGCACTCGTGGGTGTAGGGGATATAGCACCTGTGGGTATAGATAGTACAGCACCCGTGGGTGTAGGGGGTATGGCACCTGTGGGTGTAGGGGGCACAGCACCCGTGGGTGTAGGGGGTACAGTGCCTGTAGGTGTAGGGGGTATAACACCTGCAGTACCTGGGTAGTAGGCAGTACAAAACCCGTAGATTGTAGCTGCTCGGTCCGCGGCAGCCCTCACTGTCTCCTGTTCACCAATCTGCGGCTGTGTCCTGTTCCCACTGCAGCTACCAGAGCCTGGCTATCCTCATCTCCCACTGGGCGGGGGGCCCAGCCTCAGAGCCTCCCTGGATTCCATCCCTGCTCTGTGGCCCAGACCCCTCCCAGCCTGACTCTGCCCCCCTCACCCTTCCCAGTTGGTCTCATTGGCTGTCCTTCTTTAGCTCAGGAACATTTATGATCAGGGGCCCCAAACCACCTGAGAGAAGCCTTATCTGCCCTCTTCCTTTCTGCCCTGCAAAATCCTGCCTAACCTCACTAGCTGTCTCCAGTCCAGCCTCTTCCTTCATCTCTTACCTGCGAGGCCCTTTCCTCTGCTTCCTGTAGAGCGTGACCTGGGCTGTGTGGTGACTTTCACTTCTCAGCTGAGCACTTGCTCCTCAGGAGTCACTGCTGTTACGTGCACTCAAGGCTCAGACCCAGCCCAGGCTGCTTCCCTTCTGTCTCGGTTGATTTCCGCTCTGCCTGTCAGGCTCTTCCTCATGGCTCTCCCAGGTTGTCCCCTGAACCTGTGAATGTGTAGAAAACCCATCAAGAACATCTCCTTCTTCCACGAAGCCCTCCCTGACTACTCCCATCCAGTCCCCCCACCCCCTTCCATTTGAGCCTCTTGGCTCTTGTATCTCTCTAGATCTCCCACCTTCATACCTTCTTCATTTGGATTATAGTCCTATGAGTGTGCTGGAAAAATCTCTCTGGATCGTAAGTGCTGGTGGGTGCACACCACACCAAGTCACTTTGGGAAGCCCTGCTACGTGTAGCCATGCAGACTGAATTAATCTGAGTCTCATTATCCACACTTCCCAAGGTGAGCCAAGTCAGAGCCATTCAGATCATGGACCAGTAGAAAAATGGAATTCTCCGGAAGGCACTGCAGAATTCCTTCTCCAGCAGATCTGCTCTCACTGATGATTCTTGGCTGGAGCAAGTATTAAAATTAATTTGCATTCCCAGAGCATCTAGCTGGAGAAGTGACCCAGCAGATATGCGATGGCTGGGGAAGTCACCGCAGTAATAAAAATGTGCTGTTCATCGCGAAGCAAGCTGAGCCCTGGCTGCATCGGCCCTGCTATTGCCTGATCTGATCGCGTGAATGTTTTTCCATAAAACATTCAAATAAATATTTGGGGGTAGTTCTCCTGATAATACAAAGGAATTTTAAAATGTGCTTATCAGATAAAAGTAAATTGTTACTTCATCGGTCTGCAAAGAAAACAAAGAGCATGATTTAGCTAAAAGACTGTTTTCCTGATTCAAAGACATTCACATGTAGAACACTATTATTAGTGTCCTCCCCGGACACTAAAGGTGTTGTGCTGTGTTTTTTTAAGAAACATAAGAAAAGATCAATTTATGTCCGTTTAGAAGTAGACCTAAAGGACAGGTTATTTCCAATTAAAATTACGTCAGGTGAAAACACGGAATTGCAGACTAGCAAGGAAAAATGACTTCACACGAGATCCCTTTCCCAGTTGCCTTGATTTTATTTTCCAAATGATTTCCCCTTTATCCCACAGTGCAGCTCAGTAATAAACCTGCAGTGACACTAAGGATATAAATCTACTTGGCAACAAGAATGCAAGTTTATTCATCATCTATAAATCACCCTATTTTGTGGTTCTCTAAAAAATTGGAGCAAACAAGGACTCTCACATCCACTGTTAGTTTTTCATACTTGTACTAGATCATGCTGTTTTCTGGGGAAGTGTGTGAGTTGAGCCATTGTTGAAGTTCCTTTAAGTGAGTAATTTAAACTTGCCATTTAAAACACACGCACACATTTTTAAGAAAATGTGGAGAAATACACCAGATTTTCTTTTTTGTGTAGAGATTAAATCCTATCCTGCAGCCACAAATAATAACTTTGAAAACTGAGAACTATTTATAACTGTTAATGTTCAGCCGTTGGTCTCACTTTTCTCCCCAGTGTCCTCAAGTGTAGAACTATCCAAAATGCATTCCAGAGGAAGACCAATCCCTTCAGATGCCTTTGAGAAATGTTTTGTATTCTGTAGTCTCTTGGAGGTTTATAATGCCCAGTGTATGTTAAAGGCACTGATACGTTCTGCAACAATGAAGCCTGCTTAAATTTGTTTAACCTTGCTTTTCTCTAAACTTCTTTGACTTTGGAATGCTTTCATCTAATTCTTGAGAGTGCACTTTGGAAATATTGCTCTAGAAATTTTTATTCCTAGAAATACCTACCATGCTTTGCTACAGAAACCCCAACTGGAGTTTCAATCTGTCATTTTCCACAGAAATCTGGGGCTGCGGGAAGAAGGTCTTGCTCTCATTAACTGCATCCCTTTAGTCTAGCAATACCAAGAAGTGATGGCTGAGGGCCCTGGGGACCTCTGGGCCGTGGGGTATGGGGTGTGATGCTGATTTCACAGTCTGTGGATGGTTTTGCCTCACTGGAAGCTTGTCCATGGACAGGCCCTGCCTGGACCTGTCTCCATGTGGGCTCCCCTGGCGTCTGTAACAGTGCCACCGTGCTGGCGCCCAGCACACAGTCCATTGGAGAAAGAGGAGCCAGTCACAGTCCCTTTGGAAAGTACTTCACAAATGTCACCATGTGAAATAACCAGGGAGAAAAGAGCCAGATTTATCAAGGGAAAATACAGGGTGCCCCGTTAAATTTGCATTTCAGATCAACAAAACAGTTTTCAGTATAAGTATGTTCCAAATATTGCATGGGACATACTTACACTAAAAACTGTTTCACTGTTGATCTGAAATGCAAATTTAACTGGGTGTCCTGTATTCCATCCCACAATCCTTCCTCAAAGCCTCGAAAACCATGCAGGGACTTGGCTTTTGTCCTCATCACACTAGTTACCTTCCGTCAGTGATCCTCAGCCCTGAGGGAGCATGAGCATCCCCTGGAAGGCGTGAGAATATGAACAGCACTGGCCCCTCCCAGCGTTTCTCATTCCGATGAATTGAGGTGGGGCCAAGAATCCTCATTTGTAACAAGTTCCCAGGTGATACTGATGCTGCTGGTTCTGGGGCTGAAAGGCAACGGAAGCTGCACAGATGTTGGCATTTATGTGAGAATACAAGCCCCACTTTGAGAACCACAACCATCGATGATCTTCAGAGAATAAAAATCCCACTGATTCCACCAGGATCTCAATTCTCAGGACTGTTACTTACTTACTTTGAGACTAGAGGTGAGTTACTGAACCGCGAGTCCTCAGTATCCTCACGTGTAAGGAGGAAAGAAGACTTGCTTTACTGGGTCATAGTTGGGATGAAGTGAATCATGAACTGGACGCTCGAGCTGGGGGGATGCCTCAAGAATAGTGGTAGTTTGCATCTTCACAGTCATAGTGCATTTTCATAGGGACCATTCCCTTGAGACCTCCCAAGAACCTTTAAAACAGATACCGTGCCCTCACGGAGCAGAGGAAGGGCCAACTCAGTGAGGCTGAGCAGTTTGCCCAGAGCACACAGGCCCCAAGCCGAGGCCTAGACTGACCCAGGTCTTCAGACTCGGACCCCAAACAGACACCTTTACCATGGTGTGGAGGGTCAGACCGGCCAAAGGAAGCATCAAGTGTACATCATAAAAGTATAATGTTTAATTTACTAATGCTCGTGTTATTTTTACGTAAGCAGAAACAAACAATTTCCTGCCATATGTCGTGAGGTCACTGAGAAGTGCGGTTATTCCGTCTTGGGGGCTGGGGAAGCTGCCCGTCTACTGCTGGTTTGTGTTGAATTTCACCAGTGCATTTGTGGCAGACAACGCTGCACATCGCTTTGCCTGCTACCTCAGGGTTCCCCTGGGGAAATGCACGTTTTAAGCAACTAATGGGAGCACTTGATAGGGCTTTAGTTTGTGAGCTTCTGGTCTTGAATAGGGATCTGGGTTAGTTTGTAGGTCTCTGATCCTACAGACACCTGGGAGAACTGAATTCACACGATTGCAGCTTGGAGTTCCTCGCCGCCGTGGCAGCATGCCATGCTGGTGACTCGAGATGGGTGGTGCTGGAGAGAGCCACCACGATACAGGCCAGCCTTCCTCTGTGGTTCCCGTGGCTTTTATGGGGGCTAATAGAGAGCCTTTGGCCCCTTGGTCCCTTGCTGGATCTTTGGGGAGTAACAAGGCAAGAAATATTAACACTTGGTGTCTTGGGCCACCCAGGTGGGGTATGAATGGAAAGGAGCAGAGGTGTTGGGGTGGGGGGAGGAAATAGAGTAGAAGAGATTCCCCCTTATCCTCTAGGGGTTCATGTGCCTCTTGGGGAGACAGTTGGTCAGGCAGACAGCTGTAAACCAAGTCTAGAATCATATAAGAGAAGACCCTAAGGGAGTAAGGAGGAAAAAGGGGCTTGTGATGGTGCTCTTGGGTCCAAGAGCAGGATTGATGCATTAAGATTTCATTTCTCTCTAAAAATGTTTTTCATAGATGTGTTTGACTTGGGGATCTGGTCCCTCTAGTTGGGGGATCTAAAGCCCTGCTCCCCGTGTCTCATCTGCCCGTGTTGCATCCAGGGTTCTCCCATTATGGAGATCTGCGGGAGGCTCATGGGTTGCCAGTGTTCATGGTGAGTCCTTCTCATCACCATCCCCTCTCCCAGGGGGCAGACCCTTCCTCAAATCCATCCTTTAGCTCCCCAGCACCTCATCTTTTCATGGAAGTCCCAAGATGGGAAGCCAGCTCAAAACTAGAGCATAAATCTCTGTGTGCAGGAGCTGAGCTCTCCTCTAAGCGAACGATTCATTCTTCTTTAAGCAGGAGCTCCTTCATACTTTGTTTCTCAAAAAGAAAATAAATAGATGCAAAAAGAAATAGATATCTCTGGAGACCTCTGGTTTATTTTCATTTCTTGTTTTTGTATGCCTTCACCAGAAGGGTCTGAGAGCTCCGTTGCATTTCCGAACTGTGACATCAGCATCTGTCTTCTGCATCTGGGTGATAATAGGCACATGGTGTTGTTTTCATCTATATGCCAGAGTCTATGCAGCTTCCACCCACCCCCCAGGCCCCTGGAACAGGCCGCTTACCACGTAGAACTGTCATTCGGGGGCACGATTCCGCAGAAGGCTAGAAGGGATTTTAGAAAAATGAGAATGTTTATCCAGCACTAGATTTTATCATCACAAGAGCACTTCGGAGGCAAACGGCCTACGAGTCTGTTAACGCACCCTGGTGCGGTGCAATGTATGCCGTTTAATTTCTGGAAGGCTAGTCCAAAGTAGACCACTCCACTCTGTCCAGCAGATTAGAGGCTCCACCAAGGTGAGCTGAACAGAAAGGATGAGCAACTAATGGGATTTAACTCCTGAAAACTGTGATGTAATTACTCCAGCGGCAGGAAGGCCAGCTGCTCATTGGATTTGACACTGGCGTAGTGAACAGTCTTGTGATCTTAGAGCACAGACGTACTGGGGTCCTTTTTTAGGGGAAAGTTTCTCTAGAGATTTTTCCCCCTAAAACATACCCCATTTCCATTCCTCTCGGGAGGCCTAGTCTTTAACAGAAGATTCTGGGAGGTGTAGACTTGGCATCTACACTCCAAACTGGCTTGTTGGCTCCTGGCTGAAGTCTCTCCAACAGGGATCTCTTGGTTTTGGTATTTCTAAGATAGAGGAAGCAGAAGTCTGAATGATTCTTCAAAGTGCTCAGGGTGACTGCAGAAAATAAGCCGCTGGGAGGGCGTCGTGCTAATAAATCCGATGTGAACTTGATTACCATTTAGATTACTTGCTCAATCAGGAAAATGAAGCTTTGCAGATAAGGGCTACAAAGGGAAAAAGAGCCCCTGTCCCCTAAACAGCCAATCATGCTGGTGACAGGGTGATCCTTGCTGCCTCCTGGTAAACTGTCAGCTGACTGAATGTTGAAGCCACCTGTCCCTGTATGTGTGTGTGCATGTGTGTTTTGCACACAAGTGAGGTGAAGGTTATGATAAACACCTGCCCGTGTTTACACAGATCAATGGGATGTCAAGACTTGGCTTTTACTCAGCTGCTCCCCCAGAGCAGCCTCAGAAGCACCAAGATCTTGGTAGCTGGGTGTTTGCTGACTTTGAAGCAGGCAAGGGATTAAGCATGTCTGGCCATGCCAAGTGAAATTAGCAACAGGCCTGTAGTTTGGATACGATAATGAACCAGACACAAAGATTCAGGGTTAAAAAAAAAGAATTTTCCAGAAATACAGAAATGGGCAATTTACCTTAGTAATTTTATTTTAAAAATAATTCCTCTATTTGAATGATAATGGGAGGTAAATACAACCCCAATTCTTTTTCCTCCACATTAGTGAATTAGAACACACGAAGCTTCCAGGAAAATTCATAAAAGACCCATAAGCAGGCTGAAAATTGTTCTCACAAGTCACTTGAAGTTTATAAAGGGAGAATGCCCATTAAGAGGGAATTGATAGATGGGAATTCACTGTATTTTTGAACAAGGTGCATGCAGGGTGAGGTCCATCCCGTGAAATGAGGTGCCCAACAGGTCCTGCTGTGCGTATCTTGAAGAACCGTCTCTTGCTGCAGGCAGGTTCCCCTGGTCCTGCTGCGTTTCCACCTGGGCCACTCTTTGTCCCAGCCCTCCTCCTGCCCGCTGCCCGGGGACACCTCTTTCTTTTCCAAGACTCAGCGAGCTGTGTCCCGCTACACAGCCTTCCCGGTGCCCCCTCTTCCCTGGCGCACAGAGCATTCTCCCGTGAGCCCTCTCCCTGTAGATGTTGCTCCTGGCCTCTAAAGGCCCTGTTTCTCCGGCTCTCACCTTGGAGCCATTAGTCTTATTTGTGTCCCTACTGCAGGGCACCAAAGAAATGAAAACGTAACTGTCATCAAATGAACGGTTGCTCAAACCCAAAGCCTGGGAGCTGTCCTGATTCTCCTCTCCCAGCCCCACCACTCACTTTGCACACGCTCAGTGTAGAGGAGTCCTCCCACCTTTTGGCCTGTGCTGAGCCCTGCCTTCTCTCACTGACTGGCTGCAGCGGCCTGATCTGTTTCCCTGCTGCCCTGTTTGCCTCTCCTCCACCCAGCTCATGCTCTGAACAGCCACTGGAGTCATCTTTTTTTGTGTGTGTGTGAGGAAGATCAGCCCTGAGCTAACATCCATGCTAATCCTCCTCTTTTTGCTGAGGAAGACTGGCTCTGAGCAAACATCTATTGCCAATCCTCCTCCTTTTTTTTTCCCCCAAAGCCCCAGTAGATAGTTGTATGTCATAGTTGCACATCCTTCCAGTTGCTGTATATGGGACGCGGCCTCAGCATGGCCGGAGAAGCGGTGTGTCGGTGCGCGCCCGGGATCCAAACCCGGGCCACCAGTAGCGGAGCGCACGCACTTAACCGCTAAGCCACGGGGCCGGCCCTGGAGTCATCCTTTAACAATCTAAATCAGGTCTCCTGTTTAAAACCCCACATGGCTGTCCATCTCTCTCAGTCTGAAGGAGAACTCCTTAAACAGGCTTGCAAAACCCAACATGGGTGGTTCCCAATTCTGGTGCACATTAGAATCATCTGGAGATTCTGGTTCAGATTTCAACGCCCACACGTGGAATCTGGTCAAGCTCCCCAGGTGTGCAGTGTTAGCTGGGTGGAGGGCCACTGCTGCCCTGCTCTCGCCCCGGCTACCTGCCTGGCTTCACCTCATGCTCTTGTGCCACCCTCCCTTCCTCACACTGCATACACCATGGCCCTCGTTCCTCCTGCCCGAGGAGGAGCTCATTGTTCCCTCTACCCAACGCTCTTCACCCAGATCCTCCCCTGGCTCTTGTGGTCCTTCGAGTTGTCGTTTAAATACCTCCTCCCCGAGCGGCCTTCCTGACCGTCCAGGTCCCCCTTTACCACAATGCCAGGTGTCCTCCTGTTCAGAGCACTCGCCTGACACTTTGTAGCTGGTTTGTTAATTATCTGACTCCTCCCTCGACAAATGAGCTTCATGGTGGCAGGATCTTATCTGTTTTTTGCTTCTGGGCATCCTTGGCAACAAAGCAGTTGCTCATTAAATGTAGGAGGAAGGCGTGTAAGAGAAAGGAAGTTTGAATCGGTCTTACAGGAAATGGACCAGCACTTGTCAGGGCTCCCAAAATGCGGATTCTGCCACCATGGTTGGTGGCTGCCTTCTGAGATTAAGAGCACATGTGGACGGAGCTGGGCTGATTCAGGCTGAAACCCAGCTCTGCCGCTCATTCGTTCACTGTGTGAATTTGAGCAGGAAACGCGTGGCCGTTTGAACTTTGATTTCCCCAACCCAAAAATACAGAAAATCATGAGTGTGTCCCGGGCTTGGTATGAAGATCAGGTGAGGTCATGTAAGGAGGCATCCATAAACACTAGCGGCATTCCTACAGATAATAATGCAGGCATGCCACACTGCTCCCCCCACCCCCCAACCCCCGCTTCCCTGCCACTTCCTCTCCCAGATAGCTGCTGAATGCAGTGCCTTCTTCTAACTCTGGTGAGGCTAGGAGCCCTTAGCAACACACTTGCTTTATTTCAAACAACTTCCTCCAGGGAGGTAGAACTTCCCTCTCTTCCTTTCTCTTTCCTCCTGTCCAGAAAGGCCCCCTATTCTCCAGATGGGCTTGCTGCTCTTAAAAAAATGCAAAGTCGGGGCCAGCCCGGTGGCGCAAGCGGTTAGGTGCGCGCGCTCCGCTGCGGCGGCCCGGGGTTCGCTGGTTCGGATCCCGGGCACGCACCGACGCACTGCTTGGCAGGCCATGCTGTGGCGGCGTCCCATATAAAGTGGAGGAAGATGGGCACAGATGTTAGCCCAGGGCCGTCTTCCTCAGCAAAAAAAATAGGAGGATTGGCGGATGTTAGCACAGGGCTGATCTCCTCACAAAAAAAAAAAAAAAAAAAAAATGCAAAGTCAACAGCAACCAGCGTACACACTCTTCCCCAAGCTGTGGGTGGCGCCCGCCAGCTGGAGAGGGCCCTCTTGGATACAGACCTGCCTGTTTTGCACCTAACATGGGCTGCTGGGCCCAGAATTGAAACTTCTGCTGAGACCCAGCAGGCTGAGAAGAGTTCAGAAAACAAAGCAGTGGAGGTGCCAAATACCTCGCGTTTGCTTTTGTTTCTTCTTGGAAATAAAACCAAAGCTTCATTGTGGTATCAGGTGCTCTAAAGAAACAAACTCAAAAAGAAAAAACAAAAACAAAAACTAATTTCTGAGATAGACCACATACAACTGAACTGAGGTTATAAGAATGTTACAAATGAGATTTTTATTCCCTTTGGGACACCGTCCATCTGTCCACATTAGCCTCATCCTGGTTCTGAGTAGCTCCTGAGGAATGTTAAGCCAGACTTGAGCCAAGACCCCAACTGCCTTAAGGTGACACCCCATTTCTCTGGGAATGCCGGTGGGATTTTCCTGAGGCCCCAGGCTCTGGCCTGGCCCTGTGTGGAGTGAAAGCCGAGGGTGGGCCCTGGGAGGCGTCTCAGCAGATCACAGGCTTCATGGTGATGCTGACTGCTCCTCGCTCTCATGGCCCTACGCCTTTCCAAACGCTGGGAACATTTTCCCTTAACCGGGAAAATTCTTCTGATTTCTTTCTCCTTTCTCTCCTTTGAATCTCATCTTTGAAGTTCAGTAAAGGTGCCATTTTTTCTTTAATGTTTAAATAACTAGACAGAACGCAAGCTGAGCTGCTGTGTGGTTTCCATATCGTAAAGCAGTAGCTGTGTTTGTTACACTTCTCCAGAGGAGAAGCAATTTCTTAGTATCCCTGTCTCTACCCCACCTTCTTGTCTATTCCTGGAAAATTCTGCCTATTCTCAAGCCTGAGAGGTCTTCAGTGGCACCACTGGAGTGTTGAGCAATGGGGACAGGCCCGGGGGTGGGAGATTAATAGAAACATGCCAGGGTCTTTGCTGGGGATCCCCGGGGGCCCACTTCAACTCTGTGATGCGTAGCAAGGATGCCGAGTTGCCTGTCTGCGTATGCTGAATGAAGGCGGTGAGCTGGTTACTGTCCAGGTGTTCCAGAAGGTGTGGCAGCTGCTCAGATACACCCCCATGCAGCAAGCATCCCAGGAGCATTTTCGTGTGCCAGACTCTTGGCTAATCTATAAGGCCCAGAGCCTCATGGGAATTTAAGTTATTGTCAAAGTGTATATACCATTTTTTAAAAACACATACCATTTTTAAATGTGCTATCTGTAAACATCATTGTGATTAGTAACATGTACTTACATCGGAAAACATTCCAGACTCACAGTGATTTTTAGCCACTGTGCACTTTCTCAGTCACAGGACACTAGACAGACTTTACTGCTATGTTGTGGTCCATTACATTTTCTGACATTAGAAAGGAGTGATCCTTCCATTAGGATAGATGCAGAGGCTGAGCACCCCTGATGGAGGGCCTGGATGTGAGTGAGAGCTCCTGCTCTCAATGCTATAGGGAGAGCTGGGAGATTTGCTCGTCCTTAGAGGCGCCAAAAACCTGGTGTGGGGTTTTGTGGATGGGATAACTTCATACCCAGGTCCACGTACCAAGGGCGACACTGAAGCACATTTTAGTGCCACCTGGCGCTGCCCCCAGCAAACCATGACTCTATTGCTAAATGGAGCCTGCGAAGGAGTCACTGTCCATAAAGTATATCAGATGCTAACCTGGTACTTCATGCTCATATTTAACTATTTTCAAGACCAACCTGTTGGTTGTCGATTTCAGTACAACATTTATGGTGTACGAGTGTCTGCTGAGTCCTGCCGTATTTGTAACAGGCTGGGGCTTAGATTAAAGATCAATGACAGAGTGTGAACTAAGTCCACTCTAATGTTTCTCTAGAAATGTGCGATATCCATACCTTAATCCTCTTTCCATTTTTTCCAGATAACTTGTTCAAACCCAAAGAAAGGTACATTTCAGAGAAGGAGATGCACATGCGATCTAAAAGGTATGTGGTTATCGTGTGAGGTCGGAGAAAGCAGGGGAGGAGGGAGGAGGGGGGCTTGATGGATCCAGGCGCTGTACAACAGGGCCACTATTTCTGGGGCCGTGTTTAAGGTCTGAGGTCTTCTTGGCCATGAATTTGAAAAGCTGGCTAAAAGAAGCACAGCTGTTGAATTGTGCCTCTGAATGTTAAGGCCGTTCTTGGAAAAACCTCAGGAAAGTGGTGGGTTTGGATTCTGAACCGATCCAGTAACTGGTCTCTAAGAGATCCCCGGACTCATAATGGGGACACTTCTGCACATTCTCATCATCGCTCTGGGCAGGTGCTGTCTGTCGCTGTGCTCCTTTAAAGGTAATTTGATGAGGAGGAGAGAAGCTGTTTCTCCTGAGGGCCTCTACAGTGGCAGGGCCTGCAGGAAGGGATCCAAACCTGAAAGCCGATGGCGCGTGGGAGCCCGCGAGGCCGCAGAGGGCCGCCAGCCGGCCTTCCTGGCGCTCCATCCCCAGTGTGCTTGGCAGCCCTGCTGCCGGCAGACTCTCCCTGTTCTCCTTGGCTGGTTGCTATTCTAGACGCCCACTAGTTCTCACCAACCTGATGCACACAAAGGCTGCCATTCTTTCTGAGACCTAGCCTCCTAACCAAAATGTAATAGCTCAGTAGCGTTGGCCAAGTTTATGCAAGTAAAATGTCATTATTTTATAATGAATTATCCAACACTGGGAAGAATTATAATAATTAAACCAAATTGATAGTGCACTTGGAGAAACCATTAAAATAGGAAGAATACATTTCTCCCCCCTCCAGGCACACTCTCTGCTTTTACCATGAGAGGTTATGTTACGTTGTGTCCGTGATAATTAGCCAGCTTTGATCACCTGTGGGGAACCTCTGTAAATAAAAAAGGGAAAGTGAGGAGAAGGGGGACCATCCCATTAACGACCTGATTCACGGCATTCTAACTGGGACTTTTAAAGGGCCGCTGGGTTAGAAGGCTTGCTGTTTCAGAAGTGCAAAGTTGCCTATACTTCATGCCAAGAACATTCCTTTTTCAACTTCGTGAAAAAATTCAGCCGTCCTTCCCTCCCAGTCCCCAAACCCAACACTGCTATTACGGAACTGTGCAATTAAAGTAATAGATCTCAAAGCAGCATTACAGAGAGTATTACCCTGTTATTTTACAAAAGGGGAAACTGAGGGTGGACAGGACTAATGAGCTGGGCGGTGCTGCCTCCCAAGTTGTTGGCTCTCCCAGCCGGAAGCCAGGTCTCCTCTGATGGGGTCAGTATTGGGTTTTCACTCTGCTCTGTGGGCTGTGCCCTGGGGGGGCTCCGACCCGGGCTCTCAGACCTCACTCACCCACCATCACCTCAGAGCTTTCTTTTCTTTCATGTTCTTTGTTATTAATTATACTGTTAAATCACATTTTCATTTAAAAAATTCCAACAAGGAAGATAAAGCTTAAGTCCCTTACAACCAACTATCCCCCTTCCCACCCCACTGCCCAGCCCCGGTCCTATCTCCAGGGACACCCACAGTTGTGTGTCCTGTGTGTCCTTCCAGGCCTTTCTCTCTGCCTGAAAATAGACTCTTATTTGTACATACACAATTATCTCATTTTTAACCATAAATGGGATCATACTATACATTATCTTTTTGTAGCTTTTTTTTTTTTCACTTTAATATATCTGTGAGGTCTTTCTGTGTCAGAAGAGAGATATAGATGATTTTCCTCATTGGTTTTACTATCTGGAGAGTAAGAGTGGTCCACTGTATGGATGCCATAGTTTATTTAGGAAGCTTTTTAAAGAAAATGTTGCATCAGAAGCTCTGGGGATGAGACCTAGGAATTTTTATCTTAAACTCCCCGTGTGATTTGGGTGGTCAGCATGAGGAAGATGGGTCTCTATGAATCTGAAGGGATTTCCCTGGGGAGCTTTGGGATAGTCAGCTTTCTTACTGGTTCCTTACAGTCTTCCCCCCAGTCCTCTCTAGAATAGCTCCTGGATGTGGCAACCGTGTGTTCATTTATTCATTCAAACCATAGCGATGCCCACAGTGCGCCAGGCATTCCCAGGTCACTTCAGCTACGTGGTTGGGGGACAATGTTGCATAAAGTCAAACAGACCAAGTTTCGAATCCCAGCCCCCCATTAGCCTGCTGAGGGACTTGACACAAGGCTCCCGACCTCGCCGGGGCCTCCCGTGCCAGCAGGACACTAGATGCCCCTTCCAACCACTGTGACGATTAAATGAGAAAATTCATGTCAGGTGACGAACCTAGTGTCCAGTAACCAAAATAATGTCACCTGCTAATTTTGTCATCATCAATATTTTTATGTTTTGTAATTATTATTTTAACAGCGGAACCTGTTAAACAAATTTTGTCTGGCTTTCAAACGTGAGAGAAAATGAAAAAGATGTTTAGCCAAGTCCAGATAGATAGCAATTGAAAAGCTCAGGGCACAGCGACTCCACTGTGTCTGTGGATTCTAGCAGAAATGCTCTTTGGCATTGGTACATAAACAGTTTCTGTTAGGAGGTAGGAAAGAAGGATCCTTCGGGCCCTACATGTAACTTGGAAGCTCCTAATTTTACACCAGGACAAGAGCACAATACTGATGCCTGAGATTTGGAAACAGCTTAATTAGGAATGCTATAGGTGAAGGGGTAAACACACACACGTTTATGTGCGTGTTATTCCAATATAGTTCCTGATACTTGCATTGATTTGCTGCTCCTTTTCTAAGTCACAGGAAGGCAAAAATTGAGGAGCAAAAAGGTGTTTGGGGGCGAGCTTACACTCAGAGTGGCAACGCAGCGGGTTTGGAATCTCTCATTTTACAAGCACGTAGTTAATTATCATAGAGAACGGAGGAACAAGAAAAATGACTTCTAAGTAAGTAACTGGCCTCTCCAGCTTTGCCCCAGCTGGGACTCGGCCTTGCACCGTCCCTGCCCCGGCAGCCCCCTTCTGGAGACTGTCAGGGAAGCCCCTGGTCTTGGCGTCTCACAGATTCGAGACATGCCCACGTGCAGCCGATCTTCCCTTTGAAATGGAAGAGCCTGCTGACAAGACAGGACGCAGATCCACAGCAGGCGCACAGTGTCTTGCTACCATCCAAAATATTTTCTGAATCTGTTTCAGAATCTATAATAACTTGCCGGAAGTTAAAAAGAAAAAAGAAGAACAAAAGAAAAGAGTGATCTTACAGAGTAACAGACTCCGTGCTGAAGTCTTCAAAAAGGTAACGGCCTGGCCGCCGGCAGGTGTGACGTGTGTGTGGCACGCAGATGCTGAGTCTGAACTTGATGTCTTTGTCTCCTGCTTCCCTAGCAATTACTGGACCAGCTCCTTCAAAGGAACGCAGTCTAGCCACAGGCTGCCCTGCTGACCACTCCCCGGACCTGGGATGACTTCAAATGCTGGATAAACCATTAAACGTAGCCTTAGCTTCACAACGGGAAACACTTATTTTACGTTTTTTTTTTTCCCCATAAAGGATAACATAGCTTCCTGAATTGCTGACCCAAACCAAGCAGGAACAACCACCCTTGATGAAATGGGTCAACAGGCTGTTGCAGGGTAATCGACTCAATGTGACCCACTAGATACAGTCTCTTCATTTTTTTATTTCTGAATTTTATCTTTTGCTTCAGATTTTTTTCCCCTACCATTTCCACCCAGGCAGAAAGGCCTCATACACTCACATGGGCTTAGATCCCTGGGGGTTATTTTTTTCCATCAAATTTCTGAGACCCAAATCCATCACTTTTTAAACACCAATCCCACTTCTGCCAGTTCTGCCAACTCCAAACTTCGGGTCATCACACTGTATGTCTGAGCACTCTCTGGATGTGGGCGCCACGTGATACTAGAAGCTGACTTCGAAAATCAATGGGTGCTCTGCCAGAGACTAGGGAGCAGGTGGTCTGTTTCTTTGTAACCTGGGTGGTCAGACAGCCTTCACTACTCCA
Organism: Diceros bicornis minor; assembly: GCF_020826845.1. NCBI lineage: Eukaryota > Metazoa > Chordata > Mammalia > Perissodactyla > Rhinocerotidae > Diceros > Diceros bicornis. The sequence continues at coordinate 88,962,630 of NC_080745.1, read as the reverse complement.
CCCCCGCTCCCAGCACCTTTCTTCATTTAAGAATCTATTTCTGTGGAAGCTATAAGAGCAGAACTGGCTGAAAAAAACTGTAGGTAACTTCAGTGTTTTCTGCAACCCCCACCCCCACCCCAAAAAGCTGTGTTGCTAAAAACGGCTCCAACTCTGCCATTTGTTCTTCTAAACATTTACAATGTCCATTATTTATAAATGTGTATTTGGGGAGTTAAGAACAAACTAGCTTTTACCAAAAATGGAAATAAATGCACTTATTACAGAAATTAAAGTAATTCTCTGTTACGTATTCTGTGCTATGAACTGAGCAGCCACTGAAGATGACGCTCAGTGAGAAATGCCGCCGAGGCCCAGATGGGGCCTCTGACCTGCTCCTCTGCTGCCTTCTCACCACCACGGAGCCCAGGTCAGGAGCCCTGTGCGTCCCAGTGCCCTGGGGGAGAAGGTTGTTTCTCAGAGCTGGCACGAGAGAAGCAGGGAAACTGTTGAGAGCAAGGTTAGGACCCTGACCACCCAAACCTCACTGGGAATCTCCCCAGGAACAAGAAGGACATTTGGGGAATGAAGCAGGAGCCCTGGAGACGCCTCTGTTCCTGTCCTGGGGTAGCCACTCTCCTTCCCTTTACCCTCTGCTGCATACACCGTCCCCTCTTTCTGGAATGCCTTTCCTCTGCATGTCTGCTGGAAAACTGTTTAAAAACTCAGCCTCTGAGCTCTCTTCTGACGCCTTCCCCTCTCTGCCCTGCGCTCCAGTGCAAATCGACACTTCACTGTCTGCACATTGCACGAGGACCTGCGCCATCTCACCCACGTGAGACAATCTAACAACACTGCCAGGAGCAGAGACTCAAGCTTCACATCTGGGCTGTACTGCTCCTGGTCTGTGCCCTTAGGCAAGGGTATCAGGCTGGATCACATCGGAGAGAGAAACCACACCGTAACCTGGACAGGGAAGTTTAATGCATGTAATTATTAACCACAGCAGAGGATAGGAGTACCGAGGGATTGGGTAGTGAGAGGTAAAGAGAATTCAACAGAATACAGGTAGGAATAGCAGATAAGAGGAGCAGTACTAGTCCCAGAAAGAGCATCCCCTCCTACCCCCGGACAAAGATGCAGATATTGTTGAGGAGGGAATGGTTGTGGCTGGCAGGTGACAGAGAAGTTTCTGTGGTGCCATGCTGAGGGAACCTGTTCAAAATGTGCCCTCTAGAACTTGCCAGAAATCTGCTCTCTAGGATGCACGGGGAGCTGTCTCGTTGGAGGCACTCTGCTATAGTACCACCTAAGGGAGGGTGCTGGTGGAACCAGCTGGCCACTGAGTGTCACCGGCTGCTTGGACCAGAAGGAGTCAGGTACTAGAAACGCTGCTCATGTTGCAGGAAACTGCTGACCATCCCAGGTCTAGGGAGCAACACCCTTTTTCTCCAGCAGTGTCTCTCTAGCTCTCCCTACTGACAAGCTTAGCACTGTGCCAGCAGGCAGAAGGAAAACATTTAAAGTGCCCAGATGCATTTTAACAGAGCAGGCAAAAGGGGTGAATTTGGAGGTAAGAGATCATAAAACCAAAAACTGGCACAGCAGGTTGTTCATCCTTGCCTCAGTTTCCTCGTCTACATGGAGATCATTGTAGTGCCTCCTCCACAGGGTTGTTATGGGACTAGAATAGGTCAGTGTGAGTCAGGTGCTTAGAAGAATGCCTGGCCCAAGCAAACACAACATGAGTGTTTCATGTCATACGTGTGCAGATGTGGAGTAGGAGTGTCCTGAGAAACCCTTGAGTACAGGGGCGGAGAGTTGTTCATTCTCACAATCCCTCAGCTTGGCACTGAGAAAACGCCCCCACAAGACTGTTGAGTGTGTGGGTGTCACTACAGCAAAAATCAGTCATACACACAGGATGCTTTGCAAACTTATTTTGTTTTCTCTCAGGCTTTCCTCACTCTTAGAAACAATTTCAACAACATGGTTAAGCTTACCCTTAAGGTTAACTTCAGCTTTCTTAAACTTTTTAGTCCTCTTCTGGGATGCTACACTGAATTTCTATTTACAATTTAAATGTTTTTTTATTCTTATTTGTTTTAATTTTATTTATTTATTTTTTTGCTGCGGAAGAGTTACACTGAGGTAACATCTGTTGCCAATCTTCCTCTTATTGTATGTGAGCCGCCACCACAGCACGGCCACTGACAGATGAGTGGTGTAGGTCCACGCCCGGGAACTGAACCCGCACCACCAAAGCAGAGCATGCCGAACTTAACCATTAGGCCACCAGGGCTGGCCCTAATTATATTTTTTAAAAATCATTTTTAATCAAATCTATGTTATTAGTTCAGGACAATCTTCCTGCCATACCTTTTTCTTGTTTTTCTTTAATATCTTCAGAGAGTTTCCAAAGTTTTTCCTAACCAGTAATTTAAGTTCAGGGCCCAACCACTTCTAGACTACTCTGTGACACTTTCCAAGAAGGAGATTTATGTCAGCTAATATCTAAATATCTCAGAATGCCTGGAGGGAGCCAACTTTCAAAAATGCCCATGAAGAGGTTACCCCCTTTGCAAACCTGATGCCAAGTCCTAAAATCTAAAGAATAAATAAAAGTCAACTTGAGATTAAGTATCACTGAATAATGTATTTCTGAGGACGGTTCTTAACTAAGAACTGGGTGGCGGAGTCCTGGGTAAGAATGCGTCAGGTTTGCCTTGAGCTGATCTTTCCTCTGGACACCAGCTAAGGACAAGGCTGCGAATGAAAGTTTTGGTTTCTGCCGAACAGATTTTTTTCCCTATTGTTGTTGTTGTTTGTTTTTTTAATGTTGATGAGTGAATTTCAGATACCCAGCATTTCTTTTCTGTTATAATAAGGTTGTAACAGAAATATAATAATATTATAACAAAAATGGAAATAAAGGCTTGAATCATAACAGCCATCCCTTATATTTCTCTCAGGAATTGGTCACCGATTTATTGGATTCTCTTGTTAAAATCAGACTTCAGGAAAGACTTTAAGAATTTTGAAATTCTAAGTAGAATTTACCACTGTAACTTCAATAATCAAATTCTGTTCTGGAGCTGATTTCTTTACATCTGAGTGTGTTTGGGGTCTGGCATGGAACAGTTCTTCAACGATGCAGCAGGTAGCGGAGTTCAAGATTTATAGCTGGTATTCATGGACTTGGATCAGGCAGTGTTCGGAATAATTTAAGATGGACAGGCAGTAACACCACCATGACTTCATGTCGAAGCAGACATTCCTATTTTGGTTATTTGTCCCCGCTGCCAGCTGGTAATGGAATAATGGAAAAACGATTGCCTTGGTTTTCTTAACCAGTGTCTATTGCCAACCAAACTTCCTGGAAGCTGTGTGCTCCCTAAGTGAGTCAGCAAATGCTTGCTCAGATGACACAAGGCTCTTTGAAAGAACTATTTGTGAAACAACCAGTTGTGGAAGGAGCAGCTGAAAATCCTATTCCTTAAGAAGTTGTCCCACTTCAACACTTGTGGGTGTAGAAATTGCAGGCCACGGACCTGTTCTCTAACTACATCAAATGACCAACGGTCTGAGTAGGAGGCAGGTCAGATGCAGAATGACAGGCGAGGGGAAGTGCGTGGTGTAGCTGCTCAGAGGAGGATATCTGACAGTGGGGACATGCGAGTGCTGGGCTAAGGAAGTAAGAGTGCAATAGAAAAGTGATTCACTGCGGGTTCGTGTGAGTGCGCTGGCGTGCACATTAAAAGAAAGGAAATGATCTGTGAAGTGATTGAAACGAGTCCATCGGCAGATGGTTCTACCTTGCGGAGTTCATCGTATTTGTATTTCCGTCTATACTTGATAATTACCCCACGAATGCCTAGCTAAATGGAAACCTTTCAGAATTGGCTGTCATTGAGCTGAACCAGCCCGCCCCAAGGACTGACACCCTTTGGAATCACCCCAGTCTTCTCTCGTCTGTCCCACGCTGACAGGACGTCGCCCCGCTTATCGGGAGAGCAGGCTGTCAGAAAACTCGGTGAGATTCCGCTGGCCCCCCTTTCCCCCGACAGGCGGGCAGCTCGTCTGGAAGTGGCGGACTCCTTCACGCAAATGTTTTCTCCACATGGAACGTAGCAACAACTTTGGCAAGTCTCCCCTAGAACTAAGGGTTTTTTTCAAGTCCTGTCGGCTGCCTCAGCCACAGTTCTGATCCTGAGACCCCCAGAGACTGTCTGAGGTAGTTGTCTGGGGTGTGTGTAGGGGGGAGGCGTTGAAATCCTTCCATTTTTTTTCCTTGCTTTTCTAAGAAGGTTTTCACATTCACATGCTGGATGCTGCTGTTACCTGCCAGGCTGCAGCCGGACGTGACTTCAAGCAGTGGCCTCTCTCTCAGATCTTAGCGCATCAGGAACTTGAAGAGGGGAGGGGGAGGGAGGAACATCACTTGACCCTAGGATCTTCAAAAATACTGGATTATTCTTATCGAAGCTGAAAAGGGAGGAGAAAGAAGGTTATGGTCTAAGTTGCAGCTGAGAAAAAAATGATGAATTTCTTCAAATCTTTTTTGTGAAACCGCGCCAAGAGTGAAAGACATAGGAAAAGTGTACTGTTGATGACTTTCAGAGCATTCTTCCTTTTTCACATATCTTTACTTTCCTGACATGCCTGAAATGGGGCAACAGCTGTAACTGACATCAGGGAACAGATATTGCAACCGTCAGCCATGTTAACTACACACGACGTGTAATGTCCTTTCATCAGAGCCAATGAGGCTGCCTATTTCACTTGCCCACTGATGTCAGTGAGGGGGAAATCATAAATCTTTTCGCTGCTGCTAATTTATAAAGGAATAAACCCGCACTATGTGTATATCCTCTGTGTTATGTGACTGATGTTATTACACGGATACCAAGGGAATGACTGATGACGAGCCACTTAATGGTTCCGTGTTGCCAAATATGTGCTTAACATTAAAAGCTATTGAGTGCACGTACAGAACTTTTGTGTTTGTTTTTGTTTACAAATATAGCTGGAGGCTGGTTAGGCCGGATTTAATTATTACATGCTGACATCATTATAATTCCAAGTCTGGTTCTCTCAGCTGAAACGTTTGTTAAATCAAAATGACAAAATAATTCAGGGCATTTTTCTGGGTTTTTGGTAGCCCATGACATTTCCTTAGCAAGGCTAAGCCTACATCTCTACAGTGGATAACAAATATCTTTGCACGGATTAGACCAGGGTGTGTGGATGTCAATATTTCTAGATGGTGACGTTGATTCTGATCAGTGAAATATGTTTTTGTCGAAGCATTTGTTTCAGATCGGGGTGTTTCAGTTCGAAGTCTCAATTAGCAGTTGAGCAAGATTCCCCACCCCCCAGTCCCCCAACACATGAAGTGGTTTCTGATTGGTCGATAGCACCCTCTGAACAGAAGAGGAAAGCCTGAAAGAAAACTGCTGAACCCAGGACCCAGTTCAAATGTTTCAAAAAATAATACAGTCACGTGTCGCTTAATGATAGGGATCCATTCTGAGAAATGCGTCTTTAGGCGATTTTGTCATGCAAACATCATGGAGTGTACTTACGTACCCTAGATGGTGTAGCCTACTACACACCTAGGCTATATGATACTAATATCATGGGACCACCATCATATATGTGGATTGTCGTTGAGCAAAACGTCATTATGCGGCCCATGACTGTAGCTTAGAATTTTTTTTTTGAGTGCTAACCACATGCCACAAACTTGCCATGTGCTTTACATTGTAGGGGAGGAGAAATTTTTCCTCTATCCTTCTTAGGCTTTCAGCTAGGACTCTGTAATAAAAGACAAATTAATAAGAGAAAGACAAACAGAAGTTTATTAACATGTATATCCATATACCCATGGGAGAAACTCAGGGATGAGTAAGACAGTCTCAGATCTGCTTCCAGGGTCCTCGGATAGCAATGGACCTGTTATGGACTGAATGTTTGTGTCCCCCAAAATTCACATGTTGAAGCCCTAACCCCCTGTCTGGCTGTGTTTGGAGATAGGGCCTCTTAGGAAGTAATTAAGGCTAAATGAGGTCATGAGGGTGGGGCCCTGATCCAGCAGGATGTGTCCTTATAAGAAGAGACACCAGAGAGCTCTCACTCTGTCTCTGTACACAAAGAAGAGTCATGTGAGCACACAACCAGATGGCGGCCACCTACAAGCTAGGAGAAGAGACCTCAGGATGAAATGTACCTTGTGGCGCCTTGATCTTGGACTTCTCAGCCTCCAGAACTGTGAGAAATGTCTGTTGTGTAAATCCCTCTAAAATGTGTGGCATTTTGTATGGCAGCCCAGGTAGACTAGTCAGGACCCTTGCTGTCTTCTGCAGCCATGCTGTTCCTTGCCCATTCCACTGGCATCTGCTACCCGTGTCTACAGCAGGTAGACTCTCTGAGCTTGAGTTTGCTGGTTCTCCTTGCCGACTGGGCTCCGCTTTTGCATTCGCAGGCACAGTGTATCCCCTTGAGGTCTGCTGTGATTCCCCTAGACCCCTGGTCTCTATGCTCTGCCCTGCAGCCCTTGGCTATGAGGGCACTTTGCCCTCTCTAACATAACTCTCTGGCAAGTTTACCAGCCAGTACCATCAGCTTTCCCATCTACCCATGGGACATACAGGAACTTCCTGACACCTTCCTGTGTGTCCCATGGAAAGGCCTGGAAACAAGCTGGAGAAGCAAATTAAGGCCCTTCCTCTGTCCAACCTGGAGGAAGGGGATTTCTCTTCTAGGTCATACCCTGGATTCTCTCTGCCCCTGGCATATAGATAATCTCCATGATCTAGTGCCTTAGGTGGAGTGCTTGATATGCTAATGAAACTCAGGGAATTTAGAAAATTACTCCCTCCTCCCCCACAAAACCTGGCTTTCAAGACAATTGTCTCATGAAAGATATCAAGAGAGCAAGCTTTAGGGCTCAAAGCTGTTCAATGCTCTCTTTTATTTTCTGAGATATTGCCATTCCTTTCTTTTCTGAGGCAAAAAGTGTCATGGCTGATGAACAGGTGTTTCCTACATGTTTACAGATCGTGCCCATTTCACATTCATTATTCCCAGAATAACCCTCAAGGAGGTAGGAGGTAGGTAGGCTCTGGACTGGCTTCCTTGTAATAGGAGCTGGAGGGGCAGTGTGTGTGTAGGGGGGAAGAGTTTCTAAGTCAGATAAGAATGGAATATTATAATATCAAAATCACTCTTAAAAATCCCTTAACTTCCCTTTTGAAGACAGACTAATATCTCTCAAGGCAGGTCTGCAACCCATCAGTGTTTCCTCCAGCTCTGAAACAGATAGATTGAGCATCACAGGAAGAAATTGGCATGTTGAGGGGATGTGATGCACAAAAAAAGTTTCCTTTAAAATATTCGAATCCCACTCAGTGTAGTGAGAGGGTCATACTTTGAGAAGCAAGGGACCACAGATTCCTATCTCTCATCTGGTTCTCCCACGGGGCAGAGGCTTCGAGGGGAAAGATGAGCATCGTGGACTGCTGGTTCAATTGTTCTCCCTCCCTCCCCTGAGCTGGTCTCTGAATTAAGAGAAGCAGATGAGTGCACGGTGACCCACCAAATAATTTCCGTTTTCCACAAGGAAGTAGAGTCAGCGGCAGGATGGGTGTAACTTGCTCAGATTACTTCCTGTGGGTAGGCTGAGACTGAGATCCGAACCACGCCTGTCTCCCTCCAGAACCACAAGCTCTCATGCTGACACCATGCTGCACAGGTGTAAGTGAGTCTAAGAATTGAAGGTACAGACACACCTTTGGATTTCACTAACATTTTAAGTAATTTAACTGACACAGAAGAGACTTGTGGTTCTGGGAGGAAAACTTTTCCTTGACCCTCTTTAGGGTCTGTGGTTGGGCCTGAAAATTAAACTGACAAAGAAAGATTAACGGGAGAAAAGCAGACAAATTTATTTGAGTTTTCTGTGACATGGGAGCCTTCATAAGGAAATGAAGACCCAAAGAAATGGGTAAGCCTGAGCACTTTATACTAGGTTTGATGCAGAGTGGAAAGTTGTGGGAAGAAGTGATAGGACAGAGGGTAGGAACTAAGAGCAGTAAACTGTGGGAAACTTAGCAAGGCCTGTTTATTCAGATTCCTCTCGACATCTCTCCCTCTCCTGAGGTAAGGATGCTCTTTTCCTCCAGGAACAAGGAGGGTACCTCTCATACGGCAGGTTTTACGACCTACTTCAGGGAGAAAGGGAGGTCAGAGAGTTCTTCCTGCACCTGCCATTTCTCAAATTCCTTCAGCTTAAACTATTCAGTCTGCCAAGTTGCCGTGTTTTGGGTAGCATGTTCTGAGCTCTGTCAGACTTTAATTATGGAGTAGAATACTTCAAAGCTTCAGGGAAATAAAATCAGAAAATATTTGCCTTGGAAACTCACATCTTTAGCAGCAAAGTGTCAGGTGCTGCCGAATAAGGAAGAATTAAGTAGGTTTATCATAACATGGGAATAATGGACTATGATGTTTAACTAGACTGAAAGCCCCCCCGGAGCAGGTGTTATGTCGTGCTTCTCCTCCCCAGCAACTAGCAGGGAGCCTGGCATCCATGGATAGCGGCATGTTCTCTCATTTCAATGTCATCAGCCATCGGGGCTTAGTTTTTTTGTTACATCTGGACCTTGCCAGCTGTTCCTCACTTTTCTTCTTCTGGGTCTTGCTCCATCTGGGAAAGTGAACATTGCAAAAGTTCTCTCTTCAAAGTCAAAGGGAATGGGACAGACAGACCCTTTTCAAATTCTGAACAGAAGTTTCCATTAAGTTTAAATCACATTCTAAGAGGTGAGAAAGACTTCTTATAGATACACGTGGATAAGTGCCATTCGCATGCCCCACTTCATTCTTCAAAGCCCACATTTTGACATTGATGCTCAGAGCTGTAAATGAAGTGCATGATGGGTAAGGAAGGAAAGAAGTACTGTCAGCAACAATCTTGTCCAGAAGTAGAAACAAACTTCTAAATTCTGAACCTTCCAGGTTACATCAATGAAGAAACTTTATTCTTGATACAAAATAACAGTAAAATTTCATCAAAATAGGTCACAATTGCACCGATACAAAGATGTGACATTCAAAGTTTATAACTTTCTCTTCCTTCTGTAGAATATATGCATTTCCCTAAACACGTATATTATTAATAACCCATGAAATATTAACTTCATCTAAAAATGCATTATTAACAACATAATCCGTGCAATACATACATTGGTTTTCTCCAGACACTTAGAAAACCCAAGCTCCTTTTTCTTGATGTTGGTGAAAGAGACAATTCTACAAAAGTTGATTTGTAATGACCAAGAGAGTTCATGATCTTGTAGTCAAGGAGTCAACATAGAATCAATAATTCTGTCAAAAAAGCAAGATTTCAAACCAAAGATTGTTTCCCAAAGTTGAGAAAGCACAGGGGCACTGTGGGAGCAGCATGTCTTTAGAAAAGCACTGCATGGTTTTTGTTTTCTGTGGGCACTTTCTAATCAGATCTAAAGTCCTGGAACCATAATGAGGCCTACCACTTGATGCTATTGTCTCCAAGTATGTGCTTAAAGACATCGTAAAAAGATTTGCAGCAACAATCGACTTATTACCTCGAGCTTGTGGACGCCACTTTCCACTTTCAAACCACGCACTGGCTTTGCTGTTTGCAGATGGGCCCTGTGTTAGCTACTCTGTGTGAATTTTCAGAAATCGTTAGCATGAGAAGGTACACATCATAATCCAAATCTCTGAAGGGCAAGAAGGAAGATGTGGACTTCCGTCTTCATTTGGTCCTGTTCTGGGACTCCTAGACTCCGGAAAAAGGTCATCCCCACTGACTTCTTAGCTTATTGTCCTGGGAGGGGCAGCCCCCACATATGGTTTGAAGTCAAGTAGCCAGATCCTCTGAGAGGCACTAAGGTACCATTTAGGGCATTGCTTCTCGAACTCTCATTTGCAGCCTTGAAAATAATGTTCAAAAGTCATTAGACTGTAAAGAGTTTTCATTACCCTTCATTCGAGTCAACAGCAAACATTTATTGATTGAGTGCCTACTTGGGCGCTGTGCTAGGTACCATGTGGGTGCATCGAGAGGGGATGCGGTGCAGAAAACCACAGCGACTGGAAGAAAATATGTAGATACATAATGGACCAGCCTATGGAAGGCAAAGCCTTTCTAGTGAAAGCAAAGGTGGAAACATTTCTGTAAACGTTGAGCTGTAGTAAAAAGATTTAGATTTGATTATACAAAACTGAGAAACTACTGAATGTCAAAAAACACTAAACAACAAAAAAAGGCAAATAGCAAAATGGGACAAATATTTGAAACTGTATGACAATGGGTAATATTCTTTATAAAGGCTTTATACAAATCAATGAAGGAAAAATGCTCCAATAGAAAAATGGTCAAAAGACATGAACAAGCCCTTCACAGAATAAAGATAAATGGTGAACAAACATACACAAATGCTCAACATCACTAGTATTTGAAGAAATGCAAGTAAAATAGCAAAATATTTAAACCTATCAAATTTGCCTTTTTTTTTTTTAATTAGAAGAAAACTGTAGTGAAAGCACAGGGAACAAGGTGACTTTGAGGTATGTGTCACTGCCTCCCTGCTCCTGCCTGGTTCTAAGGCATCTGCCGTCTCCCCCACCCCCAGCCCCTACTCCCACCTGCACTCACCTTGGACAGCAGCTCAACTTCAAGGGCCTGGAGTGCGGGGTCAGAGTGGACCAGAACAAATCAAAGGCTCCTGTGAGCGGAAGTGAAGGAGGGGTCAGAACTCAGAGCTTTGCAAAGAAGCTACCAGCCTGCCAAGAGGAGGATGGAGCAGAGGCTAGGGCTGCAGAAAGGAGAGACACAGGTGGCAGCTCCTGGGCTCTCCAAGTCCGAAATGCCAGGCTGTGCTTCCTGCCCCTGGAGTCCCTCAACCCCCACCACGAACCTACAGGAGACCCCACTGCCCACCTGAGCTGCTTTGAGCCCGGCTCTGTTTCTGGCAACTGATACAGCGGTTCTTACTCCTTTCTAGTGGCAGAGTGAATGAGCGGAAACTTTCCGGGGGCATTTGGCAGTTTGGGTTGGCAGCCCTTCCCAGTGAGGGAACTTATCAAAGATCTGATTAAAGATTTGTGTCCAGTCATGTGCCATGACTGTTGAATATCATCTTATGGATGTAAACAATTTCCTTCCTGTGGAACTTTTAAGTTGTTGCCAATTTTTCACTATTAAAAATATTTCAATAATATTCTCTCTCTACACACACACACGCACACACATAAGCAATACATATTATGAAAATAAATAATTTTACATAATGTATAATATGTATATTATATAAGTTATATAATATATTGTGTATGTAAATGAATTTCTATTTTATATGAATGATACATATATTATGTATACTATTACACGTTATATAAAATTGTAAATATTATTTTTTTGAACTATTTGATAGTAAGTTGCAGAAATCATGTCCTTCTCTCTCTAAATAGTGACCTTCATATGTCATCTTTATTTTCTCCCTCTTTTTTGTTATTCTACATTTTCCAAATTTTTTACCTTTATAATTAGATAAAAATAAGTTACGTTATCTTAAGACAATCACAACTGTTTACCTTTCAAATTTTTAAAGTAATTTTTAAATTACTGGCTAGACAATTTGATAAAACTCTTTTGAAATCAACTTAGAAATACATATCTAAGCTTTAGAATGTACATTTGTTTTGAACTAATAATCCTACTTCTGGGATTCTATTCTAAGAAATTCTTCTAAAAATTTTAAAGGATATTATGTAAAAAATTTAATTACGGTGTTCTTTTTAAGAGAAAAAAATGTGAATAAGCCAAATGTCCACTAGTTATAGTTATGAAAACTGGTATAGGCATTGGAATAAATATTATACATCCACTAAAATGGCATGTATGAAGAACTTATTACCACTGAGAAATAAATGGCAACAGTCTAGATTGATGGGTGGGTGGGTGGGATGTGTATATGGAGGGTCATCCCAAAAAGGCTCTAGCAGAGCCCCTGAGAAAGAAGGACCCCTAAAGGGGCAGCCGTCTGGTCTGTGGGCCAGGATCTCCTGTCGGGAATCAAGTCCAGAGAGACCCTCGAGTCCCAAACTACACTTGCCGGGGACCCCTCTGATGGGGACAGTGAGCACAGAGGGACTCCCCCGGAGCACAGCAGAGAGGACTTACCTTTCGCCCCATTCTGGGCCCAAGATCACTCCATGACCAATGGCTACCTTTTCTCCTATGAAGCCACGTGCAGCCTCAGAATTGTCCTGGATACACCGTTCTGGAAGCCACTGCCTGACTAGAAGTGACCATATGAAATAAACTCATCTGCCCCCTGAGCCAAGCCTTGGAGGTGAAAGTACAGGTGGAGACTCCTGGGCCAGTAAGCCTGGAGTGGAGGGCCGAGAAGGATGCTGGAGGGGCGAATCGTCTGTTACCAGAGCCATCGGCACCCTGGGAGTGAATACCCACTTTCAAAAAGTCAATTTTCAGAAACCATGGTCACTGGCCTGGGGAAAAATGTTTATTTCAAAGTTGTGTGAATGGTCATGATTTCATTTTCATTACTCGAGGCTATGCAGCCCTGATTGACTGCTCCCACACTTCCCAAAGCTACTTGGATGACCTGATTTAGTGCCCTTGGGGGGGGGTATGGCTGTCTCCCCAAGTCCTGATCACAGGCCTCTGGTTTGCTCAGTGGACATTCAGCTGCACATGAACACGGCCTGATGTAGCAATGACTCTGAAAAGCAGGGTGCTACTCTTTGCCAAGCTTCTTGCCAGGGTCCAGGGTAAATGCAGGGATGCAGACTCCAACTCCCGAGCAGAGCAGCAACGGAGTCAATTGCCCCCAAAGAGCAGAATCGGACTTGGTGACACGGCTGGCTCTGGAGGAGGCCAGTCCAGGACGTGAAGAAATGGGTCATTCCCTAATATGATTCGTCTATTCTTCCAAAAAATCATTTCTGGGGCTGGCCCAGTGGCACAGCGGTTAAGTGCATGCGCTCTGCTGCGGCGGCCCGGGGTTCGCCAGTTCGGATCCCGGGTGCGCACCGACGCGCAGCTTGGCGAGCCATGCTGTGGCGGCGTCCCATATAAAGTGGAGGAAGATGGGCACAGATGTTAGCCCAGGGCCAGTCTTCCTCAGCAAAAAAAAAAAGAGGAGGATTGGCGGATGTTAGCACAGGGCTGATCTTCACACAAAAGAAAAATCATTTCTAAGATCAACGCAACCATCACTGCTGCTTGAAGAGAAAAGAAAATTGTTAAAAATAGCAATATTTTCAATGCCAAATGCACAATCGCAGCCATAGAATGTCCTCAGGGATGCTTCTTTCTGTGAGTTCAGATAGGAAAGATTTAGAAACTGCAAGTCTCGGGATTTGAAAAAGAGCCCTGTACATCTATGTCAGGATGTCAGGCCCAAGAGTGAGCCAGCTGAAAGGCAGAAAGAGACACAATCCCCGGGAATAAACCTCCAAGTGTGAGTTTCAACTTTAAAATCAGTTTCATTTATACCAAATGAGATCTGCGAGGAAGTGACATTGTAAAGGTTCCGGTCGTGCAGCAGTAACAAGGACGACCATTATGTCGGAGACAGCAGCTGCTCTGGGATGTTTTGAAGGGCAGAAGACAGAGTGTCCAGGTGGAATTAGGGCTGGATCAGGAGGCAGGCGAGTGCAGAGAAGAGGCTGGAAGAGAGCGTTCTACCGTTTCAGACTTTGTCTGCAGACAGTGTGACGTGTGGACATAGAAAACACACTCAGGCCCTGGAGAAAGTGAGGGCCACGGGTGGCTCTGTGCTCTCTCCCCTGCTGGGGAGGATGCAAGAGTGCGGGGGGTGAGAAGGGGATGGTTCAACAGGACTCGTCCCCTCCAGTCTGGAGACAAGAGTAGGAATCATTTAATTATTCCAGGATATAAAGTCTTCGAACTAATGTGAGAAGAGAGGGACTCTGTTGTTCCCGACTTCTGCTTGGGAAAGAGCGAGAAAAGTGTCCCCCAGTGGCTGAAGCTCTTGGCAAAGATGGACTGAGCCGGCCTGGAAGGGAGCACTTGCGGAGGCCCCTGCCTGTCTTACTGGTGTCCCAGAGGAGGAAAACCAACTCCCCACCCAAGCGTCTCCTGCCCATTTACGCAGCTGCTTGTAAGTCAAGTTTCTACAAGAAAACCCAGGCCAGAAAACTCTGTGGCTCACAGCTCCAGAACGTGTAAGTTTGGAGCACGGTACCTGCTGAAGTCTGTCTTTCTGCCAAGACTTGCTGGTAAGTTGGTAGTGATTAAATGGGCTCGTTTCTGTGACAGTGAACTTCATTTCTGCGGCAGGTTGTCGTCAAAAGATTAGAATAATAGCAATTTTCCAAAAAAGGCTTCAAGGTAATGCTTGTGTCGATGCCACTGTCATTGGAATGCGGTTGTCTGGCGTTCGAGCATTGTTCTAGGAAAATCTGGTTTGCACAGTTCTTTCCTGGAATAGCAATTGGGGCTCTTTTTCAGAGGGAAGTCGTATGTCGGTTGTCAAAAAGGAACCTCCTGAAGGAAACAGTGACCAAACCCAGATAAGAGGTTGGTTTTTCAGAAGGTGTTTTCCCAGCACTTCAGTGCACGGTGTCGGGGGTCCTGGGAGGCCTGACCCCAGCTTCCTCCCCGCCTCCCAGCCCTCTCTACCCCCTGTTCCAGGAGGACACGCTGCAACTCTGCGTTTGTTCCTCCGCATGTTTGTCCACACTATTCCTTCTACCAGGAAAGCCAACCTAGGCGACTTCACCTGCCAAACTCCACTGAGGCTTCAAAAACCTCCTCTCTTCCCGGAAGTGGTTCCCAACCCCACCACCAGGTTGCCACACCCCCTGTGACCTCGACACAAACACTTCTAAGATCTGTTAAAATTCAGATCTGTTAAAATTCCCCCCCTCCCTCTTTCAGGGACGGAGAAGATGATTTATTGCCTTGGGAAACTGTCAATATCTGTTAAGAAAAACAAAAAAGTCACTTATAAAACGTAGGTCCAGTGTGAACTCAATTGGGTTAAGATAGCTAAATGGATTAAAATACATCTGAACTAAAATGCAACTGTCTAGAGATAATAGGAATAAATGGCTTTTGCTTTTTTTCTTTGTGCTTTTATATAGTTTCTAAAATTTTTATGATGAACATTGTATTAGTTTTCTATTCCTGCTGTAAGAAATTACCACAAACTTACACACATTTATTATTTTACAGTTCTGTAGGTCGGAGGTCTGGTACGGGTCTCACTAGGTGAACATCAAGGTGTCACTGGGCTGCCTTCCTTTCTGGGGGCTCTGGGACAGATCCACTTCCAAGTTCATTCAGGTCGCTGGCAGTTCCTGGTGTTGTGGTGTCCTTGGGGGTCCCTGTTTCCTTGCTAGCTGTCAGCTGAGGGCCCTCCTCAGCTTCTAGAGGCCACTCACGTTCCTTGGCTCATAGCTCCCCCTCTCTGTCTTCAAAGCCAGTAATGGAGAGTCAAGTTTCTCTGAAACCTCGAATCTCTCCTGCCTCTTCCTCTCTCACATCTCTCTGACTGACTCTCCTGCCTTTATGGACGTTAGGCCCACCCAGAAAATCCAGGATAATCTCCCTCTTCTCAAGTCAGTTGATTAGCAACCATAATTCCATCTGCAACCTTAGTACTTTTCTGCCTTGTAACTTAACATATTCATGGGTGTAACACTGAGGATGAAGTTCATGGGGACCAAAATCCTGCCTTCTACAGACATTTATTTTTAATTAATGAAAAAAATGTCATTGAAAAGGGAGCCAATTTAAAGGAGGCAAAGGAGTTTCCACCATCTCTTAGACTTTTTAAAATAAATACATAGTCAGTGTTGGCTACAAATGGCTCATCACTTCTGTGAACATGTAATTTTCTTAGGAACCTCTGGCTTCTTGGAATTCTCCATCATAATTCCAGATCTCTTGGCAAAACTTTCTTCTGTCTTTTTTTCCTTTAAGAATGAGCTGCTTTCTTCCTGATTTAAACTGTTGCGCGTTTTCCCGCACGCTCGCAGTTTCCCCTTCTGGGTGTCGTCCTTTGCAGTGTGAGGCACGGTGTCCTTCACCCGCTGTCCTGGTTTGGCATGTGACTTTCTTTGACCGATGGATAGGAGCAAATGTGACACAGGCAGAGGCTTGAGGAGAGCGTGCACAGTAGGACTCGGCCTTCCCTTCTGCTCTTTGGACTCCCAAGACCACCACACAACGAGCCTGGACTGGCCTGTGGAAGAATGAGACACGACTCGGTGCAGAGAGGCCCGGCCCAGCTCAACACTGAGACCAACCAACCTGCCAACTACCGGAAACACAAATGCAGCCGCACCAGGCCATCCTGACCCAGCGTGACTGTTGACTGACCGAAGAGACCCACCAAACGGGCTTGGACCTGACGAATAGCCTCATTGACCCATAGAATTGTAAGAAATAATGTTTCTTGTTTTAAGCAACTAAATTTTGGAGTAGTTTGTTACATAGAAAAGGCTAACTGAGTGTAATTTAAGAAAAATGCGAAATTGCAAAAAATTTTGATGAGGAAACAAAGTTTCCAGCAACCAAAAATAACCAGTGTGAATATTTTGGTGTATTTTCTATCAGTTTTTATGTTTAGTTAGTTACATACCTACAGAGAGAAAGTAAGAGAGAGTGAGTGATAAATAGAAAGATGACAGAAGCACAGACAGAATTTATATGATGTTATGTAATTTGAATCTTGCTTTTTTCCCTATCACTGCTAATTAGCATTATTTCATGTCATTAACTATTTCCGGAAAGTAGGATGTTCATTGACTTGGAAACATCTTTGAAACACCACAATTTCCCTCATGGTCAGTCATGTATACAAGTTCCTTTATCAATGTGTGCACCTATGAATCTCAGCAGCATAAATATTCGGTCTAATTGGGTTAAAATGAAACAAACTAACCTTTATTGGCCACCTGATGTTGTTCAAATTTATCTGAATAATTGACTAGGGCCCGAGCTTTGATTGGTCATTTTGTCCTTGGAGACAGAAAACAGTTCTTGTGACCCTGGCCTTCCTGGGGTATGTCCGCTGCCCCTTGCTGCAGGACCCACCCTAAGGGGACAGGAAGAGCTGCTGGAGGAAGCCCTTCTTGGACGTTTACTCCTGGGCCAGCTTAACCCCCAGCCTCACCCACTGGGGGACACAGACCTGGGTGGGCTATCGGGAACTGAATGGAACTCATCCTGGGGAAGACACTGCAGGTTGCGGGTCTACTAGGAAGGCCTGGGTTATCTAAGAGGATGAGCTGTTCTGAGTATAGCAGGCTGCCTCGCTTTTAGATTTGTTCATGTCTGAGTCCTAGGAGGAGAGAGGACTTGCATTAGGTCCCATTCAAGTCACGGCTCACAGCTCACAGCTGTGACTCAGGTCACAGTTGGGGTCACTTTCAGGAAGCATGGTTCAAAAGCTACAAACAGATCCACAGGAAGTCCAGTCCTTCTTTTGGGGGCTCCAAATCATGTCGGTGGACTTCAGGGAGAAGGCTTCACCTCTCTTGCTGGCCTTTCTCCTGCCCTCCTCTGCCCATCCTCTCCTCCTGTAGCATAAAGACCAGGAATCTGCCTGGTGGAAATAAACTAATCCCCAGCAGACTGGAGAAATGAGGGCCATCCATACAGAATTTTCTTTCCTTGAAGGAGCAAGGGTGGTAAGCAGGAAAATACTCACATGACAATAAATGTTTTCAGCCTGAACTGACAAGTGCTATCTTCACTAAAATTCCCAGGGGACATTTGGACAGAAGGCAGGCTGATTGGGGTCACGTGTCCCAGTGCATGGAGCCCAGCACTGGGCATCAGGCCCTTCCGGTGTTTCCTTGTTCCCTGCTTCAGGGAGATGGGGCTGAGGGCAGTGCCAGGTGGTGTCGGGGACACGGAGGCCAAGGGCATTTGCTCAAATCGCATATGTGACAGTCCTAGGGGCCGCCTGGAAGTAAGGGGCTGAGTCTTGTGCCCTCCTGAGCCAGTATAGAAAATGTAGTCAAGACCCAGATAGTAAAATGCAGTGAAGAATGCAGCCTCATTCTCATCTCCAGGCTGGTGTGACTTAAACACTAGTGACATTAGAATTACATTCATCCCGATTTCCTGTCTCTTTCTCATAGCTCTGCTTTTTTTCAGCACTCAATCCCTTTGAATTTTTTTTTTATTCTGCAGCACCCTCTACGTATAGAAATGCTCACAACCAAAGGCACAGATGTCAGTCCACTGGTGTACTCATTTTGCAGAAGTTCAATGAAAGCCCAATATTTGCCCGAAAGATAGGCCTTTCAGTTTCATTGCAGGTGGTTACAATTATCTACACAGGCAACCAGGTTATTTTAACATAGCAGTGAATTCTCAATCTCCCATTATTCAAATGGCAACTTTTATGTGGACACATCTATTAGAGGAGACCAAACTCCCATCTCCGGGATCACTCTCCTCTCAGCAGTGCCTCTGGACCATGAGGTCACCGCTGGAAATTCCTGAACTCAGAGACGGGCCAGGGCAGGCATAGCATTTGTGTCCCACGAAGCCTCTACAGGGAGGAGATGGCTGGTCTTGGCGAGTATTGAAAAGGTAAGAGTATAAATGGTGTTTTCTGTGATCATGGCGATATGGTGGCTGGAGGGGAAGAGGTGTACTTTTCCAAACAGAGCAACATTCTCTGAGCTCAGTGCCAACCAGGGCAGTTCCCTCCTGGCAGCTGAGTCCTGCGACTTTGTGCCGCCAGGCGCGGGGCAAATGAGGCCTTGGAGATGGAAGACGTCTCCCCATCCCTGAGAGCTCTCTGAATTTCGGGCCAAACAAATCCTCCCTGTGTGATACAGCTCTGGAAATAGGTTCACATGGTCCAAACGTTTTAGTTGTTTATATAAAGTGTGTACCAAGTCCTGCCAGGTACGTAGGTTTTAGGCTCTTAAGAATGTTGATTGATTGATGCATTCATTCATTTATTGATTGAATCAAGCTGAGCAATGACTGTATGGCAGGCCCCTGAGTTAGTGAAACACTGAGATACCAATAAGAATAAGACACTGCCCCTGCCCTCGAGGAATTTAGATTCTGTTGAGAGGAGAGACACAGGAAACAAACGATTCAGCCAGAGGTGGTGAGAGTTGTGGCTGAGATGGAGAAAATGCTGTGCAAGCCAGAGGAGGGGGCGCTAGTTCTGCAGAAGAACACAGGACAGTTCAGAGGAGGTTTCCAAAACAGGGTGATATCTGAATGGCAAACACAGTAACAATTGTGTCTCTGTGAATGTGAAGCAATTGAGACTTTCATATGTTGCTGGTGGGAGTAACGGTTGCACGACCTTGTTGGAAACACTTTGCCAGTTACCTACTGAAGGTAAACATATGGTCATATTCCTGTGACCCAGCAGTTCCACTCCTGGGTTTATTCCCATGATAAGTGCATGTATCCACCAGATGACATTTATGAGAATGTTCGTTGCTGGTTTACTCACAATAGTTAAAAACTAGAAACAACTCAAATTTCCATCAAATAAGATGGATAAATAAATTGAAATAGTCATACAATGGAATACTATGCAGCAATAAAAAGGAATAAGCTACTGCCACATGCAACAACATGTGCACCTCTCACAGACGTGATGAGTGAAAGAAGCCAGACACAAAAGACCACCCACTAGGATCCTATTTATATCTCTGGTGGTGGTAGAAGTCAGCACAGTCATTACCTGGGGGGAGGGTTATGACGAGGAAGGGGCACCAGGGGTGGAGGCACTGGAAATATTCTACACCTTGATCTGGGTGCTGGTACAAAGGTTGCATACATAAGTGAAACTCATGAAACTGTATGCTTGATATTCACACGCTTTATGTATAATTCAATAAAATTTTTAAAGTCGAAAATCAGTGACAAATAAACAAAACAGAATGCTGTCACTTAATATCCTAGAACACCTACCTAAAGGATCCCCAAGTTTGTAGGAATTATTAAAAATATGCTAGAAAAAAAGGTTTTATTTTTATTTATTTTTTGAGGAAGATTGGCCCTGCGCTAACATCTGTTGCCAATCTCCTTCTTTTTTCTTTTTTCTCCCCAAAGCCCCAGTACATAGTTGCGTATCATAGTTGTAGAGTTGTAGCTCTTCTATCTGGGTCACCACCTCACCATGGCCCGATGAGCAGTCAGCAGGTCCGTGCCCAGGATCCGAACTGGCGAACCCTGGGCCACCAAAGCAGAACCTGGGAACTTCACCACTACGCCACTGGTCCGGCCCCAAAAAGGTTTTATTTTTAAATGTAAATGTTATAGTTCTAGGAAGAGCGCAGAACCAGATAGAGATCAACTCGGGACTAACTTCAGGCACACGATGACCCCCGGCGGCACCTCCCTGGACCTCACGTTCTGCAGTTTTAAATTGGTATTAATAACACATAAGCTAATAACATCCGAAATTGTCTAATATAGTATCTGCACATAAAAGTTTGATTGATTTGGTTGAATCAAATATGTCAATGTTTTCTACAGTGACTCCCACGTTTTTAAGCATGAGAATCTATTTCAATTTTTTCCAATTAAGTTTTCCTTTTATTTTTAATTATAATAAACATTTTCATGCAGAGAAAAGTATAATAACCACCCTAATACATCCATCAATCCGTTTAATAATTGTTAACATTTTGCTATATTTGCTATATTATTTTCTTGAATTAGTTTTTTTTTTTTAATCCATCTTATTATGGAAAGTTTGAAACATTAAAAAAAAGAGAGAAGTGTAATGAACGCCCATGTGCCCACCACCCAGCCTCAATACTTACAAAGTCTTGGCTGGTATTGTTTCTGTTAGAGCCCCACATATTTTCCCACCTCCCACTCTAAAATTATTTAGAAACAAATCTCAAATATGACATCATTTTATGCACAAACATTTAAGTACATATCACTAAAAGAAAGGACTCTTAAAATATAATCACAAGACCACTTTCATAGCTTAAAAAATTAACAATATCTTCTTAATATCAAATATCAAGTCGATGTTCAAATTTCCCCATTTCTCTCACAAAAGATGTTTATAAGTGTTCAAATCAGGAGCCAAACAAAGTTCACATACTGCATATTGTTGATATTTTTAAAAATTCTTTTTGAATCCATAGGTTCTCTTATTTTTCTTGCAGTCCATTTGTTGAAGTAACCAGGTTGCTTGCCCTGCGTGCGTACCAGTGCTTCGTACACTTCAGCATGCGAAAGAATCACCTGGGGAGCTTGTTCAAATACAGATTCCTGGGCCCCAGCCCCAGAGATTCTGGCTAAGCGGGTCTGGGGTAGGGCCTGAGAATGTGCGTTTCTAACAAGTTCCTAATGATGCTGATGCCTGTCTAGGAACCCACGTTGGGTAGCACTGCTCTAGTTTCCCCACGTCCAGATTTAGCTAGCTAAATCCCCAGGGTGTCTTTGAATATGTCTATCTTCAATTTAGATATTTTTTTTAAATCAACTTGGCTAGATTCAGACATAGTATTTGTATACTTTCATCAGGAGGCACAACGTCTGGTCATCTCTCTTTGAGACCTTAGTAGCCAACAATAATCATTCCTAGATCTATAATTTCATTAGGGGTGCAAAATGGTTATACCCTAATTCTATTGTTTCTTCTTCATTTATTACCTGGTCTACTTCTATAAAGAGAGACTTTCCCAAATCAGCTATTCGAACACCCTAAGGTAGAGTTCATACAGAAGTCAGCAGAAATGCTTGAATCTTTCTCTTCATTAACCCATTTTCAAAATAGTGAGTTGGTTCCCTAGCATCTTCAGCTGCCAAAGAGATGCTTTTTGTTTGTTTGTTTTTAATCTGTCCTAGTGAATTCATGAATACAAACATTTTGGAGTGTTTCAACTCACTAAGTTACTATTTTTGATGCTCAAATTGCCCCATCTTTGACTGATGGGAGCCTCGTCAGGTTAGCTCCTGGGTCCTTTTGACATGACTCTAGTGATCTTCGATAGCTTCCTTTCATTTGATATGACGCGATTTTTCAGGCTCACCTTATAGAACTCCTGTCTCAGATCTGAATCAGCCATTTCTTCAAGGATCCCTGGTTGCATTTAATGTGAAATGGTTCTTAGAGACCACAATCTAGACACTAGAAGCATTCATTAGTGACGGGTTGGTCATTGTTTCCAGACATTTTCAATGCATAAAGCTAGAAAATATGTTTTTAAAAATAAAATATATAATGAGTTTGTAAGAATACTTTCAATTAGAATTTAGGGCGTGTTTTATTTGCTCCCATCAATCTTAAATCTCAGAATAACATCCCTAACCCTAGAGTCAATAACATGATTGTTAAAAACCCTTTAGGTTGTTTTTTTGTTTTTGTTTTTGTTTTTGGGGTATGTCTTACTAAGGATGTACAGTCAAATTAATGTTTTAAAGTCACATGGAATAGTTTCTGCCTTTGTGGTCATTCCCCAAATCAATATGTAAGTAGGTTTACTTGTTTCATTTTGATTTTGACTTTTAGGGACTGCTTTTCTGATATTTCAATTTGTTTTATAATTGTGTAAGAATATTTTCATAGTTTCATAATCAAATCTACTAACCAAAGTATATCCAAAGAAGTCTAACCTATTTCTTTCTCTCTGTCATCATCCCTTCTTCCCTTTATATGCAATAATTTTAAAATATTTATTGTTTATCTGTTCATTTAAAAATAATATTATACACATAAACATAAATTCATATCACATCTTCTTGGATAAATGGTGGCATACTATATACATTTTTCTCCACTTAGCTGTTGAGACCACTTTATAATGTTAAAAATGTTTACATTGGATAGTAGTTTCTCTTTTGGCATTCATTGATTAAGAAAATAAACAAGAAAAAACTACAATGCATTCAGTAACACTTTAAAATAAATTTATTAATCCTAATGCATTGATGTATAATTGGAAAATTTTAGTCTACATCTCTGTTCAACCTACAATAAGCAATACTTGGTGCAAATCTCGACAATCAGAAGCCACAAGAGGAGAACTACTAATTTTCCATTTTTTTCCTTTTATTTATTTAGATGTCCCTTTTTTAAAAAAAATAAACTTTTAAACTTTGGAATCATTCAGATTTTCAGAAAAGTTGCAAAGATAGCACAGAGAATTCTCGAATATCCTTCATCCAGTTTCCCCTATTGTCAACACCTAAAATAACCATGGTACAAGAAACTCCAGACTTTATTCGGATTTCACTAGTTTTTCTACTAATGTCCTTTTCCTGTTCCAGGATCTGATCCAGGATACCACATTGCATTTAATAGCTTTCCATTTTTAATTGCCCTAAAAATCTCCCAATGGTAAAAAGTGCTCCCATTTTATTGGTGCTGAGGGACAGAAACCAAATGTTGTACTGGCAGAGGGATGATCAAAGGATTTAAGTCCAAATCTGGGTGGAATCTGCTTTAGTAAGATCCAGCCTGGTTTAGGGGAAGAAAATGCGGATTCTGGAATTAGGCAGACCTGGGTTTGAGTCCTGGTTTGGGTTTGCCACGTAGTAGTTATGAGGTCTTGAATAATTTATTTAATATCACTGAGTCTTAGTTTTTCATCTGTAAAATGAGAAGCTAAAATATACCTCACAGAGTAATAGGGAAGTTTATAAATAATATACGTGAGGTGATTGGACCATCATAAGTGCTCAGTAAATGGTAATTGCCATTATTATAGCATCATTGTTGGGCAGGCCTGTAACTAGCACTTGGGAACTGGATGTTGGTCATCTGCTACCCAGACTATAATTCTCTCTCATAAAACAGATATGGAATTTTTATTCCGCCAGCTGACTGTGGGGTTACGAGTCAGAAATGCAACCTCCGATGAAAGGGACACTAGCAGGGGGAGGTTGTAGGGTGGGATTTGCATCTGAAGCCACTGTGACTCATACATCAGCGTCCGGCTTCTGTTCCTACCATGGGGCTTTCCGCCAACAGGCGTGGACAGTACCCTGCAGGTGTTTTACCGGAAAATAAGCATCTAGTAAATTAACATATATATTTTTTACTTCTGAAAGGACTGTTGACACTTTTTAAGTGCTTTCTGACATTTTTTTTTTTTGTGAAAGAAAACAAATGCTCCTTTGTGGAAAATTACTAGGGCCTTGGTTTCTGGGCTGTGTGTATGTGTGGCCGGCGTGTGTGTTTTTTCCTCTTCTTCTTTTGCAGGGATACAGGAGACTTTTGTGTCACTTTCCAAAACAGAACTCAGAAGTAGGTCAGTAAAAGAGCCGTGAAACAGGTCAACTGCCATAAATCTGAGCTCGAGAAAGACATCGTGTTTAGACCCCTGGTGCCTGTTCTGTTAAGGACTAAAGGACAATTTGGGGAGGTGACACCAGAGATTCTATTGTACTATCGTTGACTGCACACATTTTCTTTCTCCGGGATGGCCACCTCTAGGATGGGGATCATGGTTGCTGGTCATCGGGACCAAGCTGGCAGATTTAAGCCTGATGGTCATCAGGAAGCCCAACACAGGGTTGGGGACAACATACTGCTCAGGGATGAAGAAGCAGGGTGCTTTCGTCCCTCCATGGGTAGCTGAAGAAGTGGCTGGTTTTGAATAGCAAAACCACACTTTTGGGTGATGCTTCTGGTACTCCAACGCAGTGCAATTGCACACGGCATCCAATTCCACATCACCCCCACCCAGAGTGAGGCTGCAGTTCCCTCTGTGCTGCTGGAAATGTGCCTGCAAGGATCCGGCTGCAGGCATGGCTGTGCCTGACTTCAACAGTCTCCTCTTTACTGACGCGGTGCTTCCTTGCCACAGTGGGTCATTTTTCCATATGGCACAGGAGACTGTCTACATCCTGCCCCCAAGAGAGACAGCATTTTCCTGATGGTGCAAGATTTTGATTTCCCAAGACTAGATTTTGTAAAGTTTCTTGGCACTCTACCAGGTGGAGGGGGCTTTCTAATACAGGAGATTATAAATTTTTAAAAAAACCATCAAATTTGATTTTGTGACCCAGGCTCTTGCACGTGACTCTCTGAGTTATTACCAAAAGACATTTCGGGTTTCAGATGATTCTGACTCATGCTCTTATTTACTTTTTCCTTCATTGGCAATATCTCCAAGTCACCACAGTCCTTATCCTTTGTCTGATGACCAGAACAAAACACAGTTTAAGGTTGTTTGGAGTTTGATTTTGTCTCTATTAAATTTAAAAATAATAACAGACTTAGTCAAAAATCGAAGATTTTAGAAAATAAAATGTCCTGGTACAGATGGCTAGCTCTGTGGAACTCAGTTCTAACTTGATTTGCAATGATAATAGGTCTTAACTGGAATAATTACAGAAGTTATTGGGAGAATGGTTTGGGAAAGAAGTGAAATACTGCCTACTTATCTTCTTGGACCTCAGCAATAAATACACTTACATGGAATTACTGTTCTTGAGCCTGGATTGGAAAGCTATATAGTTATGCATTGCTTAAAGATGGGGATCTGTTCTGAGAAATGCGTCGTTAGGTGATTTCGTCATTATGCGAGCATCATAGAGTGTACTGACACAAATCTAGATGGTATAGCCTACTACACACCTAGGCTATATGGTACTAATGTTATGGAACCACTGTCGTACATGTGGTCCATCATTGACTGAAATATCGTTATGCGGCGCGTGACTTTATATAGAGGAAAAATCTTCAAGACCCAAGTGGGAACACGATCACACTGGTTCATTTATCCACTCAACCAGAAATTACTGTCTCTTCTCGTTGCCAGGCTCTGGACTAGGCGTAGGCATATCAGATATAACGGTGAGCCAATCAAGGGACCCCACCTCCAAGGGCTGCCTGTCTAGTGAGGCAGACAGTCTTGCATAACAATAATTATAATACAACGTGGCAAGCCTGACACTAGCAGTGGATACATGGAACTGTGCAAGCAAGAAGAGGAAGTCTCCATTTTGCCTGGAGTCATCGAAAAGAGAACACAGAGGAAGTGGCACCACTCTGGGCCTTGAAGGATGGATCAGCTGGTGGAGAGGAGGAGAGGGGCATTCTGACATTGGGAGAAGCATATGGAAAATCATAAAATAATAAACACTTTTCAAATGCCGAGTGGTCCCATGTGGTTAAAGGATGGGGCTGTGTATCAGGGGTGGGAGACAGATGAGGCTGGGAACACTGGTTGTGCTCAGATCCCAAATAGCCTCGTATGTCTCACGAAGGAGATTCAATATATTACAGAAGGCAATGAGGATCCAGTGAAGCTTTGTTAGTTTTTCATTTTAAAAGTGCTCTTGCGGTAGCAGTAGCTGGAATGACAGCAAACAAGTTTGAGGAACCTGTGACTGGCATCAATGGGAGGCACCAGGATCCCGGAGCCCTGGGACTGAGGGGTAGGGGGTGGAGGGGACAGACTTAGGAGGGACTTCTGAGGAGGGATGGACAGGAGTTGATGCCGAATTAGAAGGGCATGGTAGAGGGAGAGAGAAAGGAAGGGGTCAGATATGATTTGAGTTTGGGACCGGCATCAGCAGGGAGGAAATGAAATGGAGGATCCTTGGAATCACACAGACCCAGCTTCCAATCCCAGCCGTACCACTTTCAAGTTTTGCCTTCGTGGGCAAATCACTTTTCAGAGCCTCTGTTTCCTCCTTCAAAAGAAGAGTAATGAACAGGATTCAGTGAGGGTTAATGCCAACCTGGAGGCCTGGGGCAGAGTAGATCAGATGAAGACAGAGGCTGTCTGGGAGGATTACTGTAGGAGGCTCAAAGCCATTCTCTGTATCACAAGACCGGTGGGTCACGAGAACGAGGGCTGTTGTCTGTGTCCCCAGCTTCAGCACAGACATAAAACTAGCTCTGGGGATGTTTGCTCAACTTCTTTTCTTTATTTTTCAGCCCAGACTAGGACAAAGAAAGCTGAAAAATCTCTTGTGAGTATTGCTTAAGAATTTAAGGGAAAGGAATGCTGGCAGTGTCTATACCCAGGGAAGCAGTGGGGTATTCTCCCCACTGATAGGTGTTGGTAGGCTTACGGCAGTGGGGGTGCTGCTGGGTCAGGATGTGGTGGTGATGACAAATATCAAATGCTTGGTAACGGCTACAATATTAAAGCTACATCAGATCCTAGACCAGAGCTTAATGCAGAAGGAAGAACTATGGACCCCAGGCCCTAGCAATTTGAGTCGGCTTTTCTGCCTGAGTCCATCTAGGAGCTCACAGGAGAAACGAGCCCTGCATCAAAGTGCCCATCAAGGAAGCACAGAAAACTGAGATCCCAGAAGTGGACTGAAATAACTACGGTGAGGAAGGAGGGCTGCATGCAGCACAAACAAATCTGTGCAGTGACGGAACGGAGGGCCAAACACCCCCGTATTGGAGGAGTCAACCTCCCCAGGACCACTGAGAATTGCTCCTTCACCAGCAAAGTAGAAACTGGTCCAGGCCTCCAAAGGGGAGTTAAAAGTCTCGACTGCAGAGAGACCCACCACCAATAAACCAGATGCAATAAACCAGCCTGTGCTTCTCATGGCCTCGTGCAGACCCTTCTTGGAGCTCTGTGGCCACGTTTGGCCTCCACAGTTTAATAGAAATCAAGAAACTGGAGAGGATCCAAAGGAGAGCAAAAAACATGATTAAAGAGAGCAAGAATAGGACCCAAGAGGCAAGTTAAAGAAATTGGGGTTGATTTGCCTAAAACAGTAAAGATGAAATGGGAACTGCACTCAAATACATAAAGAGGGGCCAGTGTCCAGTTATTTCCCAATTTCAAGAGCACAGAATAAGAGGCAAATGGCCTAATTTGCCCCAAGAGAGATCAGGTAAAGAAGGAGTTTCATAAACGTATGTACGTCTTGGAACGGCCTTGCCTGGAATAATTGTCAAGTAGGGCTGTCCCCCCTCGCTGGGAGGGAGCCTGCTGGAGACCAGATATGGAGGCCCTGGCTTGTCTCCAGAGCCCCCACCAATCCCAGCTCTCTTGGCTTCTGGGAGCCTGTGAATCTTTTCAGAGCAGAAACCTGACAAGTGAGGGGCCAGCCTGGACGGGTGGGAGCATCTGTGCTTGCTCTGGTGGGTTTCCCAATCCAAGAACAAGCATAACCTTTAATCACATTTTCTCTTCGATGTGTTCAAGATACAGTCAACAGCAAATGCCTGCAGGTTCTTTGGCAGCTGGTAAAAAATGTCTTACAACTTCCGAAAGTGGCAGTCTAGATCAGATCACTGCGTGACTGGTTAACTGCAATGAAAATACTCAGAGAACCTTGTAGACTCCAGCTCCTAGACAGTTCTGCTCTGGGTGTCATGGCTGTCACCATGCTTAGGCACACTATCCATCACTGGGAGTTCAGTCCTTCATTCAACCATCATTCCTGGAAGGAACTGAGTCGAGACATAGAACCAAGCTTGTGTGCCTGCTTCCTCCTCTTGCCCCCAAAACACCACATCAAAGACATATTTATCTACAGATAGGATAACGGTGCCGTTTGTTAGTAACCAGGACATTTGTGATAGTGAATGGCGGGTGCTGTTGATAATTATGCTCGGACAAAACGGGGACCTATGCCTGCCCAATCTATGACTCATAGTCAAAGCTCAAGAATAAGAAGAGAGGCGCCCTTGATATTGAAATTATCATGAATTCTTGGAAGCTAGAAAAAACATAGAAAAGGAATGTTTCCTTTATTAAATATGTACTAGTCATCTATTGCTGCATAGCACATTACCCCCGCCTCCCTACCCCCACCCCCCCGGCCAAATTAGTGGCTCAAAACAACAAACGTTCATTATCTCCTGCAATTTCTGTGGGTGAGGAGTTTGGGAGCAGCTTAGCTGGATGGTTGGCCTCAGGGTTTCTCTGGAGGCTGCACTCAGACACTGCCCTGGGCTGTCATCATCTGAAAGCTTGACCGGGGCTGGAAAGTCCACTTCCAAGATGGCTCACTCACGGGGCTGTTGGCAGGAGACCTCAGCTTCTCCCTCAGTTCTTCCCCATTGGGCTGCTTGAGTGTCCTCTCCATGGGCCAGCTGGGTTCCCCTGAGTGAGTGATCTGAGTCACTCAGAACTTTCCTGATCTCATCTCAGACTCATAGACTGTCACTTTGGCCACATTTTATTCATTAGAATGGGCCACCAAGCCAAGCCCACACTAAGGGGGAAGGAGATTAAGCTTTATTTCTTGAATGAAGGAGGATCTTGGAATATTTGGTCATTCTTGTAGTGAGTTTATATTTGTTTTGAGATTCCCCATTTGCCTTTCTCTCAGCACTGTCTTTTCATTCAGCCTGCCCCAAGGATCATGGGAGAGGATGGGCATGGGCAGCCAGGAGGGCTCTCTCAGCAGCTGGTGTTCTGGCTGTGGTGGCTCTCTGTTCCTCCTGAGCGTTGTCAGTCACTTGGGGTACTTTAAAAATTGGCCCTCTTGGAGGGTAATGAGTCCCCCATCACAGTAGGTATATAAGGTGAAGTTGGATGGTCAATTGGCAGGTGACACAGATGAGTACAGATGGGGGGAGCTAGCCTAAGTGACCTTCCATGTCCCTTCTGACCCACAGCATCCATGAGTCCCTGATCCCCCCAAGAGCATTATTTCTCTGGTGTTTGGACAGGCTACTTAAGTACTGATTGCGGGTAGTAATGGAAGTATCAGAGCCAAGAGGGGTTAATCTGCCCAGAGGAGGCTCTCGGGAGCAGGTCTCTGAGGAGGTGAAGGCATGGATTCTTGAAGTGAGAAGATCTATGAAAAGAAAAATGGACTACATGTTATTACAGGCTGAGAGGGTCATGAGTTTCAGTCTCCCCAAGAGATGGAATAAAAAGATTTCCGAGAATCTTAATCATGGGGCGGTTGTTTGTTGGCTTTTGCGGCAAGCCTCGGGAGCTGTGCTTGGATGGATCAAAGCTGTCCTGTGAGCCTGTGTCTGAAGCTCCAGCAACAGGTGGACCTGCAAGGAGGCTGGCCCGTTACTTCCTGCAGAAATCAGGAGTGGCCGCCTGTAAACGCCTGGCTTAGGAAAATCTGCCTCCAGTTTTCATCTGCTTGTACTCAAAGTGGATTGAGCTAAATGTGAGCTTGGGTAAGAAATAAGTGCCCTGTTCATTGTGAATGCAGGCTGTTGAACAAAAATAGCACCAGGAAACAGCATCGCAAAGGTCAGTTCTTCTGGCGAGGAAGGGACAACAAGCCATCTATCTGAAATTTTAATGAGCAGATCCTGGCCTCTGACCCCATACCATTACCTAACAATCCAGTATTGAATGCCATGTCGGCTTCCGTTTCCTGTGAATGAGGCGACAGAGCTCCCATCCAAAGGCTGACCATCTGCCGGACGTAAGATTTTCTCTCTGCCTGGCTGGCTGTTACTGACGAGCATGACGTCTACGGAGAGAGTGTCAGCCCAGGCTCCTTGCTTCACAGAGACGGGGAATTAGAAGGTTGAGAAACTAGGGCTTGTGGCTAGGATTCTCTTTCCTGTCTTTCTTTTTTCCCTTCGCATTGGCTGTTTTGTTTCATTCAGTCAAACACAAACCGAGGACAGTCTCCGGGCACATTTAGCTCTTTGGAGAGAGCTTTGCAACTTCCAGGTTAAAAAAAAATTGGACTTCTATAGTCAAGAGTAACAACTGAATATTAAAGAACAAAAATAAATGGATCATTAGGAGAGAAAGTATATAATGCCCCTAGCCCTGTGCACAGCATATATTAGGTCTGTTATGAATAAACAATTTAACTGTCAGAAGATTCCAGAGGCCAGCAGCTGACTTGTCCTAAAGCTCGGCTGTCCCATTGACCTCAAAGGAAACAATGTTTAATTTTCTTGCACAGTGTTTCTGAAAGTTCCGTGGAACACAATTTATCAGAACCACCTGAGAACTTGCTAAAACTATCCTTCCCAGACTTTGCTAAGAAGAATCTCCAGTGCAAATACCACGGGATTTGAATTCTGACCACACATAGGAATCCCTGTGGGTTGGGAAGGCATTGCATTAGCTCATTTCATGCTCACTGCCACGTGGGAGGTTTGAATTTTACCCCCACTTAACAGATGTTGCACATGAGGCTTGGAAGTCAGAGCTCAAGACAGGCTGTACCTGCAAACAGATCTGGTGTGGGCTGTGACCGATGGGAAAGCTGGTTAACTTCTATCCACTGCAGTTTCCTCCTCCGGAAAGTCAGGATTTTAAAACGGAGTAACGCATGGGAAGCATGCTAGCACAATACTCCGATTATATGAAGTATGTGATAAATAACGTACTAGTTAACAAACAACTGGATGATTATTAAATAGGTTAAGTAACCAGCTCACACTGTTCAATAGTTGTGATTTATCAGTTTGTCCTACCAGACAGAAAAGTCTTTGAAGGCACGAGGCCTCTCTCATCAGTTTGGTTTCCCAAGTCCCTAAGACAGCGTTGCTAAGTGCTGATGGAGAGAATGAATGGACAAAGAAGGCCATGCAGAGCAGAGCCGGGAAGTAGCAGGGCTGGACTCAGAGTGGGGCTTGGACCCAGGCCTCACTTCCAGATGGAGTGTTGAGATGTCCTGGCACTGAAAAGGGGGCCTTTGGGCCAGTGTCTCTGGCTTTTGGTTTTTTAAAAAAGGTCTGCACTTTGTTGACAGGGTTGACCTGGTTCTTGGAAGACGGCAAAACCTGGGGGTGGGAGGGAGACGGTGAGAAAAGATCCTTTCCAGTAGGAAGAAATGGTGAGGAAGGGGGTTTCCTCCAACGCTGGCTAATGGCCTCTTAGAATGGAGCCTCCTCAGGAACTGGTGGGAGGTCACGGGGCAGATTTCCACGGGTGGTTCTCCGCCCTGGGTGCACAGCAGAATCACCGGGGCTTTGAAAACTATTCAGGCTCCGCCCATTTTAGGAGACTCTGAGTTAATTAATCTGGGTGGGGCTGTTATTATCTCGTTAACTCTGTCGGTTCTAAGTCGTCTCCAAGGTTGGGGATCACTGTAGCCCCCCAAGGCGGGTGGCAACCTTCCTTGATACAGTCAGCTCCTTCAGTCTGGGTAGCCCCCTGGCTGCTTCTCCCTGGTCTCTGAGAGGGCAACGAGTCCTTTTATAAAAACTGACATAATGGCTCCGCGAGGCTGTCAGGGGCAAGAGGCGGAGACCAGCCAAGACTGAAGGCCAGACAGTCCATTCACTTGGTTGGTGTTTCCCAAACACCTGGCGCTCCCCGGACTCCGCGGCCGCCCGGAGAGTCTCAGTCCAAAAGCGTGGGGGCAGAGCGCCTGGGAATCTGCATTTTTAACAGACAAACCCAGATGCCAGGAAAGTTTGGGAAACATCACCGTACACCCTTTTCTGAGTCCATGCCATGGAAAAGAAACGTGGATCAATCTATCAACATAAAACCTAAAGCAATACATCAAAGCGTAATGCCCAGAGGCCGTGTGCCTAGGAGTCCAAGCTTATTTCTCAGGCACGAGGTGTCCATTTGGGGGTTTAGGGGATGGTCCCCGGGACGCCCGCCCGGCCAGTGGACGGCCTTTCAGACTTGCTACCCGCGTTCCGCGGGTTCCCGGCGAGCCGGGGAGCGAGCAGCCGAGTCATCATTTCCAGCCTCAGACTGGAAAGCTGGACCGTGCAGCCGCGTGTGCTCTTGGCAGCCGGGCGCCCCGGGCCCCGCGGCCACATCATCCTGGGGCGGGGATGTGTGCGCTCCGGGCGCCCGCGCCTCCACGGAGCCACGTCTGTGCCGCCAGGGCGCGCGGCCCGGGAGGCGCCCGGCACCGAGCCGCCCCCGGGGGTGGGCGAGCGCCGGCTCTGGGCGGGACCCTGGCGGGGCACCCTGAGCGGTCTCTAGGACCCGCGGGACGCCGCCGGCGGGCGGGGGTGCGGGGGAGACGATAATTTGTTCCGTGGTAATGAGAACGGTGACTGTTGGCCGTGGATCCATTTCACAGGCCTGCCTTCTCTCACTAACGATCTTCCTCGTCCCCGGCCAACTCGGACAGTTTGCTCATTTATTGCAACGGTCAAGGCTGGCTCCTGCCAGAACAGCGCGCGCGCGCACACACGGGGGGAAAACTTTTTTTTTTAAAAAAATGAAAGCCTAGACTAGCTCACCAGCGGCGCGGGCGCTGCGCGAGGGGTTCGGAGCTGACTCCCTGCAGCAGGAAATCCCTCGGGTCGCGACGCCCGGCCCCCGCCCGGCGCCCGCGGGGGATGGTGCAGCGCTCGCCGCCGGGCCCGAGAGCTGCTGCACTGAAGGCCGGCGACGATGGCAGCGCGCCCGCCGCCCGCGCCCCCCGCCCGCGCCCTCCTGCTCGCCCTGGCCGGGGCTCTGCTCGCGCCCCGCGCGGCCCGAGGTAAGTCTCCGAGCCCACCCGGCTCCCTGCCGGTTTCCGCCCGCTCTCCTCTCCTGCCCGCCGTCCGGGGTCGTCCGCTGGCTGGGGTCTCGCCCCTCGGGGGCACCTCGCGCAGCACTGGGGGGACGCCGAGCGGCGGGGCTGCCCCGCGAGGTGGCGCACCCGGGCGCAGCTGCGGAGCCCCCCCCCACCTCGGCGCGGAGAGGACCCCCCTCAGGTGCCACTTCCCAGGAGGAGGAGGGAGCACTTGGCTCGGGGCCCGGAAGCCGCCAGCGCGGAGCTCGGACGGCACTGCCTCGGGCTGCACCGCCGTCCCCTCCCCTGTCGGTTGTCATTTGCTAGGATGTCTCTCTGTGTCTTGACAGTTACACGTGTCGCCCGGGATGATGCGCGTCGGGTCATCTTACTGCCCCTGTCCCTTAGTGACCCCCCTCCCCAGGCTCGGGGTCAACCCTCCGTGAGGTTCCCTTTCCACCTCTGCCTCCCCCGCGGGTACACTTGGGGGACGCGCACTAACCACGCAGGTGAGCCAGCCCTTCTCCGCAGGTGTGCCTGCTGTGTTCCACGGTCTCCATTTTTAAAAAGTGACTCTTTTGCCTGCTTCTTTAGTTTTCTTTTCCTCTTTTTTAAATTCCGGATCGCTCACTAGTTGTCAGTGGCGGCCAAACTTTAGCAGAATTTCTCCGCCTCTCGCCACTCCGTCACTTTCTCGGCCATAAATAATCTTAAATCAACCTTGTGTAAAGCGACAACTCATTTCGAAGTTAAACTAAAGTGTGGATATTATACTTGTTTTATAGATCTAGATTTTCCAAAATTGTATCCTCTTAAAATTGGGCACCTGTGGATCCTTTCTTTTTGCATAATGAGGACTCACCCAGCAGGTGCCTTCTTAAAAATGCAGAAGCTTCCCTGTATCTCCGCCACCGCCGCCATCCTCCTTCTGCCGCGAGAGGCGCTGTCGGTCTACCGATGGATGGCTTGCCTTGGCCTCCAAGTCTAAATTTCTATGATTCTATATAACAGGCATTTATTTTTCAACAAACTGGCCTCAATCACCGACCGTTACCACTTTATGGTACGTTTTATTTTGCAATTGTCAC
The DNA here is from genome assembly GCF_020826845.1 of Diceros bicornis minor. Classification (NCBI taxonomy): domain Eukaryota; kingdom Metazoa; phylum Chordata; class Mammalia; order Perissodactyla; family Rhinocerotidae; genus Diceros; species Diceros bicornis. The sequence continues at coordinate 88,928,181 of NC_080745.1, read as the reverse complement.
TGCTACCCTCCACCCCCACCGCATCTACTGTAATGTGGCTAAAAGCCAATTCTCGTTCAAATCCACACAGCAATGAGGACCAATTTGGGAATTAATGATTCAATAAGAGGATTGCACAAAGTAATGAAGAGCAGTGAGAAAGCCAAGAAAGAATATTGCTGACTGTTTAGTGAAAGAACTCTATGACCTGCAAATGAAAATAATAGTAGTCAAAAGTGTTTTGAAAGACTTTTGTACAAATTGGTCCTTTTGAATGTTTATTGAGGAAAAACTTGATAAAAACTGAAACAGAATCTCAAAGTGTGCCTGAGGTGGTCTTTGACTTGGCACATGCTCTGTACACATAAACAGAAGTCCACTGAGCATGGACAATATTATTTTTCTTTAGAGGAAAATGTTTACTAAATCATGCTAACAATGGGAAATTATTTCATGGAGCGGGGGACTATTATTTTGTGACTGCAGCTTTGGTGGAGAGAGTTTTTCCTTGGGATAGATGTGACTCAAAATAGAAAACCATTTAGGCCTAAACATTTTGAGTGGGTTACCTGTTGTAATATCCCAGGATTCACTGTTTACCCTTGGATTCTCCGTATCAAGTCTTAATCAGTGCACCAAATCATAGCACCAAAACAAACCTTTGAGGTTGTTTAAAAATCCAAACATATAATGAAACATTTCTTTGTGTTGGCAAGAGAAGAAGAGCAATTACTCCTTGTCGAAGGCAGAGCATATTCTGGGCTTTGTCTCGCTGTGTGTGCCCAGAACAGTTGCCTGCTTGGTACCCTTCAGTGGCATCTCAGCCCTGATAGGTCCAAAACAGAACCCAATTCCCAAACCCTCCACTCCTGAGTCCATTCCTCCCCCAGTCTTCCCAACTCAATAATAGCATCCTCTGCCTTCTCCAGATTCCTCAGGCTAACACCTAGAAAGTCATCCATGAGTCTCCCCTTTCCCTTCACAAACCATCGACTTCCAAAATATATTCCATCTACCCACTTCTCCCCATTTCAAAGCGTGCCTTCCCCCAACCCAGGCCATTTCTTTTCCTTCTTTTTATCTCTTTTGCAGAAGCCTCTTATCCCTAGTATAATAGCATCCTAACTGGTCTGCTGGCTTTCCCTCTTGTCCCTGCACAGTGTATTCTTCCCAACACCACAGCCAAAGTCATCATTTTCAGTCATGAGTTGGATCACGCTGGTTTCCTGTTTAAAAGTCTCCAGTGGCTTTCTATGGCTCTTAGGAAAATCTAAACCTCTGGATAACCTGATCTCTGTTTTCCTCTATGATCTCCTTTCTTACTGTTCTCCCTGTTGCTCATCATACTCCAGCCACACTGGCTTCTCTTCTCTCCAACTTTCCAATATAACATTGCCATAATTTTTTAAAAACAATGTTCAGTGTTTGCACTGTGAAGGCTTTGCAAATACTGTTCACAGTTGAGTCACACACTGTCCTATAATTCCATTTCATCCTTCTTACAACTTTTTGTTTTTCCTAGAGTTAATAATTGCTTTGTTTTTGTTTTTTTACTGTTTTGCCTTGCTTCCTGTGTACCGGTCTCTAGTTTACCTCCAAACCTTTTGGGAGAATTATTAAGCTCCTTTCAATATGATCAAACACATCAGGTAATCTATCCATTATTTATTTTTTCTTGGTGTTCTGCCTCCTGGAGCCCTTTATCCTCCTGTTCTAATGTAAACTGGTTACTTTTTAGGCATGCAGTACAGCTGTTGTCGCAGGACTACCCTATTACCAAGATGCTAGAAATTCCTCTTGCGTCCTTCCTGGGTTGAATCAATTGTTTTCTGAGCTTCGTAACTTTCTCTTCCTTAGTTTCTTCCTTATTTTTGTGGAGTACATCTTCTGGTGACTCCCTGAGGAAGGGTGTATGGGAGATAAAAATTTTTTGCCAACCCGTCAGGAACACTTTCTGTTGCAAATAATGGAGAACCTGACGACAGCAATTTTTTAAAGTTTTTTTTTTTTTTCTTTACATAACAAGCAGTTGTGAAGTCAGCAGTGTACTGTCGAGTCAGTGATACCATCAGAGACCCAAGCTCTTACTTTGGTTTGTATTTGCCATACTTGTATGTTAACTTTTGCCTTTATGCCTACTGCCTCAAGGTCTCATGAAGGCTGCTGTACCTCTCGGCATTATATCTGCATTCCAGGCAGTAATAGGGCAGAAGAGGCAAAAAAGCAGAGCCAGCAAAATCTATTTTATCGGGAAAATAAGACTATTTCCAGAAACCTTTGTAGCAGATTTTTCTCTTGGCCAGACTGTGACACAGGGCCACTGCCAGCTGCATGGGAAAATAGAAAAGTAAATATTTTTAGCTGTACACATTGGTGTTTCAAATAAAACACAGTTCTGTGAGTTGAAGGTTGGAATGTGTGTCTGCTATACCTTATGTACAAATATGTATATTCCACCCTTGACTGCTGGTTTGTTTAGATATAAAATTCTAGGGTGGAAGTCGTATTTCCTCCGTATTTTATAAGACGTTTCTTCATTGCCTTTATGCCCGTTGCTGCTTTTGAGAGCTTGATGGTACGCTGTCAATCCTTTAAATGTAGGCTGTTTTTCTTTCTGGAAGGTTTTATCATCTTTTTATCCCTGGTAATTTTATATTTCATGATGATATGCTTTAGCAGAGTTCTTAGCAGTTATCGTGCTGGGAATTCTGTGGGCTCTTTCGGTTTGAAAACTCACGCTGTAAAGTTTCCAGTACACTTTCTTGTATTATTTCTTCGTCACTGTTTTTACCATGCTTTTCTGAAACTGCTATTAGCTGGATGTCCCGACCTCCTGAAAACATCCTCTAATTTTCTTATCTATTTTTCCTCTCTGTATTTTTGTTCTACTTGCTGGGATTGTTTGTTTAATTTCATTTTCCAAGCCTGCTATTCAAGTTATTTATTTCTGCTAACAGATATTTAATTTCCAGGAGCTGTTTTTTGTTCTATGAATGTTCCCTTTGTTGTTTTTTTGTTCTTTATAAGAGATGCCATATTTCTATGAACTCTTAGCGTGTGTTAATTTTTATTTTTTAAGCATTCTTTTGCTCACTTCATTCTGATTATTTGCTCTCACATTCTTCCTCACCCCGGTTTTATAGTCTCTGCCTTTCTTCAAGTGTCTGAATTTCGGCTCTCTGTTTATATTTAATAATGAGACACTGAAAAGCTGATTGAAAGTTCTGTGTGTTTCAAAAGCACACATTTTGTTGCAGGAAGCTTCATGCCTCATTGACTATGTCTTTTTTCTTAAGGTGGTCAGTTTCCCCACAGAAGAACCCTGCAGCCTCCTGCTGAGGATTTAAGCCTGGCTGCATGGTCTGTGAGCCAGGTAGGGGAACAGAGTTAAGGGAATGTCTCATCTTTAAGTGTGCTTTGCATTTTTTTTTTTCCTAGTTCTTTTGTTTTCAGTTTGGCACCTTGCTACCCCTCCCCACTCTCAGCTATGCCTGGGGTCCCTGAGTAAAGAACTTCTCTGCTTCACTGTCTCCAGAAAAGACAACTTCTAGTCTGTCGGAGAGGGAGGGGCATTCACCTAGCTCTGCTGGCTTTGCATGGGACTTGGGGCTCTAATTTCTCCTTGGATGTTTCAGCCCAGCCTGTACTGGCCCTCAGAGATGCCCAGGGTCTCCCATTCCCAAGCCTTTCCGGGGCTCTTCGCATCCATCTCAACTTCTTGATGGCTTCCCTCCTCTATAGGCAACAGGGTTCCGGCTCTCTCTTCTCTGTTGAGTAGGGACCCACTTGTCTATCCTCTTCCATCTTCCAAAGCTTTGTTGCTTTCTCCTACGTGTTGTTATCTTCTCTCCAATTCTTTTTTAAATTCTTATTATTATTCCTTATGGTAGGGTTTCAGGAGGGAGTGCAGACAAACACCCGTGGGTCTGCCACGTACATATAGAAGTCAGCCCTTGCTCTTATGACCACACTCCACAGATGGACGTGTTTCCTTTCTCTCACTTGTCCTTTGACTCTTTCTATCCCTTCCTTGTGGAAACAAACATTATATGCATTTTTAAATGTTTCAAAACTTTCTCTTCAAACTCTATAAATACTCAAAGTTAGCATATATCTAATTGGATAGATGTTGCAGCTATGGAAATTGTAAAGCTTTCTTTTTGGTAAGGGATGCAAGTACATCATCTGAAAAAGCTAAGCATATTTCTTCCTGGTGTAGATGATGCTATAATGAACGCGTTACAGTTGCGAAAAAGATTTTTTTGTTTTTGTATCAGAGTGTGTTCCAGAGGCCTTTTTAAGCTAAATTGTTCCTGCAGTATCTATGATTTATAAAGACAGGTGTGAGAAACATTTTCAGATGTTTCTTTCTTACCAAATGGCTAGCCCCTTAGCCCTTTGGCTGTGCGCCCACTGGGAGCTGTATTAAACAGCTCTGTAGTATGTACAAGTCTTTAATTATCAGTTCTCTGGGATTGAGAAGGTGAAGTTGATATAATCTAGACAAAACGTTTAAGAAAATAGTTTCTGTGCATTTTGAGTAGCTGTTTCTTTATGTGTGTTTGTTTAGTATTTTATTAAACCTAAAGTTTTTATACCAGCACATAGTTACTTAAAAACGCATTTATTGAGTGCTTTGGTGCCAGGAGCTGTTCTAAGATCTTTGCGTGCACTTTCTCATACAGTCCTCATGGAGGAATCCCGCAGTGGGCCCGGTTGTTACCCTCCCTCTACAGAGGAGGAACCCATGGCTTCAGATGCTGAGTATCTGCCAAGTGGCAGATGCAGGGTGCTTTCTAGTCTGTCTCATGATGGAGATGGGGTCTTCACTGAGCCATGGTAAACATTTTGTAATCTACGAACTCTGTCTTTGGAATAATTACAGTGTCTATAGCAATAAGATTGTAATTTAGTTTGGTTTTAAACAGAATGATAATGCAGTTCAAATAAACTTTGCTAATCAAAATGTGTGCGCTGAGTATCGTGCTTTCTGACGCTGCCATTTCAATCCTCAAGCTTTCTCCAGCTCATTTTTCATTCTGCTTCCTTGTGCTTTATTTAATGCCCAATATACCTTGCCTCCAACTGATAGATGGGATGGAGAAGCCGAATAATTCAACATCATATTGATATTTTTTATCCTTTAAGCTTTTATGTCATCCCAAGGCTACATTAAGAGCTCAGCCTCCAGACAACTGCTTAAAAAATCAGGCAGTCTCCTCGGACACACTCTGGACCATCCATCTGTTCACCTGCTCCTGGGAGCTTTGGCCTCCCCAGTCAGTCTAGATGATCCATTCTTAGAACTGTTAATCGACCCTGACATGTCTTTCCTCGGCAGGGCCGTGGTGAGCACTGGCCTGCAATTTGACGAAAAGATTCCTTGTTTTGTGTTTTGCTGTATTTGTAATGAAAGCCAAGATAGGGTTTAAGCATTTATCGTGAGATCTATGCTCACATGAATCTGAATATCATCTGAGAACCTGGTTTTGCTTTTTTGTTTTCGTTTTTTAAATCCTGGGATTTTTAGTAGTATTCTTGGGAGCCTGCAATAGGGTTTAAGTCTGTGTTATATCTCAGAGTGCAGTTGTACTCCAGTTTATGGAATAGATGTATTCCTGAAGTGAGGGATCCTAAGTAAAATTTCTAAACTAAAATCATTTTTTCAGCCAATTTCAGTATAATTTGAGATGATCATGCAAAAGAAGATTGAAAAAGAATTTTGGCCCCCATCATCCATTCTCTTATAAAATTTGAACTATCTTAAAAGTGGAAAAAAGGACATAGAATAAATTACACACTCATACTCTTGCCAACCAGATTTTAATATATATGCTTCAGAATTTTTAAAATTTAAATATATAAGATGTTTAAGATATATTTGTAACAATCCTCTATTCTCCCTTTCTATCCAATTCCTCCTCCTTCTGCAGAAGCAACCACTATTCTGAAGCTGGTGGGTTTATATGTATATACATCTCCCTAATCAATATTTGATATTGTTTTTGTATTTAAATATTATATAAATGGTACCCTACTATACGCAAGAGCCTTCTGCAACTTGCTTTTTTAAAATCAATATATTTTTAAAGATTTATTCATGTTGATACATGTGCTTGCTTCATTCCTTTTAGTTGAATGACTAAACCGTAAATTGTTCATTCTAGTGATAAATATGTTTTCCCCAACTTTTTGATATTGCCATGGTGCAAGGATATTTGTACCTATCTCCTTACACACAGGCATGAGCTCTAGCAAATCTGTCACAAATGGATGGTTGAGATACAGAGTATGCCAATTTTCTACATTAATATATTTTGCTCTATTGCTTTCTAAATTGCTTGTACCAATTTACATGCCTCCTTGTTAGAGAGTTCTGGTTACCCACATTTTTGCAAATTCTTGGCTGTTCAGACTTTTTTTTTTTTTTTTTTTTTTTTGTGAGGAGATCAGCCCTGAGCTAACATCCGCCAATCCTCCTCTTTTTTTTTTGCTGAGGAAGACGGCCCTGGGCTAACATCAGTGCCCATCTTCCTCCACTTTATATGGGACGCCGCCACAGCATGGCTTACCAAGCAGTGCATCAGTGCGCGCCCGGGATCCGAACCAGCGAACCCCGGGCCGCCGCAGCGGAGCGCACGCACCCAACTGCTTGCGCCACCAGGCCGGCCCCTGGCTGTTCAGACTTTTAAATGTTGCCAAGCTGGATGTAAAATATTCTTTGTCTTCATTGGCATCTTTCTGATTACTAGGGACTCTAAGACTCTTTATGTATTTATATTATTCTTTGTGTTTCTTCTTTGAATTACATATTCTTATCATTTGCCCATTTTTCTTGAGTTTAGTTTAAGAAATCCCTCTCTCTTTCCTAAGCTCCAAGAGAGATTTCTTTTTATAATTTTTTCTAAATTTTAACTTTTTGCTGTTCACCTTTAGTATAACTGGAATTTATTTTTTATTCGTTGTATGAGATCAGCATCTGTTTTTTCCCTATGTAGGTAATCAGTCATCCTAGTAACATTTATTAAATGCTTTCCCTCTCTAATAAACACCAAGTGTAGGCAGATAGGCTTCTGGGTTCCTTGTTCCGTTGGACTATTGATTTATCCTGTTTCCAGTATCATACTGCTTTCAGTATTCTGTACTTTATAATAAATCCTAAGTGTTTAGATTGGTTGGTGTGTAGAGGGCAGACACTGAGATCTGCTTGCTGGGGTTTGCATGTCAGCTCTGCCATCTTGTTACTAACCTGTGACCTTGGGAAGGTGACCAGCATGCTGTGTTGTGGGGACTTCCCCAGGGTCAGCACTGAGAATCCCTGGTCCCAGGAAACCCTCAGTGCTGGGCACACCGGGTGGGTGGTCACCCTAAACCACAGACAATTTACGTGATCTTTTTCCCCAGTGTCTCCCTCTATGAAATGGTGATGGTATATTGTCTGCCCCACAGCGGTGTGGGCAGGATTAATGAGATGACACAGGGAAAGGGCTTTGAACACTGCCTGGACCATGCTAAGTGCTCAAAAAGGGTTAATTTCCCCTTCTCTCCTTTCCTCTCCTTTAAAATTGTCTTGACTATTCTCGAAACATTAGTGTTTCATATAAACTTGAGAATCTTCTTGCAAATTTCTGCAGAATACCGTATAGGAACTTAGAGATTAATTTGGAGGAGCATTGACATCCTCATGACATCAAAGCTTCCCGTCAGGAATATGGTCATTTCTTTACTTATATGATTTCTTTAATGTTATTCAATAAGTTTTAAATAATTTTCTCTCTAAAGTTCTTACACATCTTTCTTTGTAAGATATATTTCGAGGTACCCTAAGTACCTAATAGATTTGTTGTATTCTGAATGGTGTCACTGTTTTTATTTTTAGATTTTAACTTTTTAATGTGGAAAATTTTAAACTATACAAAAGAAGACCAACTGGTATGATGAATACACATGTCTGTTACTCAGTTTTTACAAGTACGAGCTCTTGCCTATTTTTGTTTTATCTGTGGAATTATATCTTTTTAAAAAGTTCTAATTGATGTGTTCTTTTCAGTATAAATGAATGTTACTGATCTTTGTATTTTAATTTTGAATTCAGCAACCTTGCTCTATTTTTATTAGTTCTAATAGTTTGTAGATGACAGCATAGAAATTCTAAGAGAATTATTACCTGAAAATGATGATAAATTTTGTTTTTTCCTTCACAGTTCTTATGCATTCTACTTCTTCTATTGGCTAGCACCTCCATTACAGTGACAAACAAAAGTGACTGCAAGTGTCCTTGGTTTTTTTTTTCAGAGAGCTTTTTAATGAGAATAACTTTAGCTTTTCACCACTGATTAAGATGTTTACTGCAAAATTTTGTTAGATGCATTTTATCAGGTTAAGAACATTTCCGTACGCTGCTAGTTGGCTAACAGGTTTTCTCTTTAACGTATATAAATGGTTGCTTAATGTTTTCAGACTTTTCCTCAGCATCTGTTGATATGAGCACTTGCTCATTTGTTGTTGATTTTTTCCCTCCTCTATTCTGTTACTAATGTAATGCTATTACTACTAATGCGTTACACTAGTCGATTTTATGTTGTTAAACCATCCTTGAACAGCTAGGGTAAATCCTCCATGATTTGGATGCATTTTAAAAATGCAATGTTGGATTCCATTTACTAAGAGTTTAGCCCCTCTAGGGCAATGTTCATAACCGACATTGGTCTCTAATTTTCTTTTCTCTAAATCTCTTGGTTTAGTTTTCATTTTAAAGCTATCCTGTTAGCCTCATAAAGTGAGTTAGGGAGCTTTACGTCTTTTTCTATTCCTAAGGCAGCTGAGGTATAAGAGGTTCTTTTTTCCTTAGCAGTCATTGGAACTTAATATCATTAGGATGTGATGCTTTTTGTTTTTTTAACAGAAATCTGACAGTTGATTCAATATCCTCAATGGTTATAGTGCTATTCGTATTTTCTCTTTCTTTCTGAAATAATTTTGTTGCTTTTTTTCTTTTGTAGATCATTTATTTTTGTTTTCTATTTCATTAAATTTTGTCCCTTTCTTCTATTTTCTTGGAATTAATACCATTGTTCTATTTCTCACTTATGTTGAAAGCTTAGCTCTCTCATTTTTCATCATCCTTCTCTTCCATTATATTCACAAAGGGGGACATTTTCCCTCTGATTCCTGCTTTCACTGGTGTACACATTTTGCTTTTAGTTTTGTGTTATCATCCAGCCCAAAACAATCTATAACTTGAATTATGATTTTTTTGATTACTAAGTTATTTAGACATGTTTTGATTGGTGTATGTGTATGTGCGTTTTACTTACCAAATGCTTGGGATAAGGTTAGTTATCTTTGTTATTGATCTCTGATTTTAGTGCACTGGTGTCAAAGAAAGTGATCTGTATCCTGTTGACTCTCATATATTTGAATTTTTCTTTATGAGCTAATACACAGTTATTTTTTGTAAAAATTACATGTGTGTTTGAAAATAATGTATATGTGCTAAGTATTGGGTATGGGGTTCTAAATATGTCAGTTAGATTAAGCTTGTTAACTCATGTCAAATCTTAATTATGATGACTTTTTGGTTCAATATTTCTGTTTCTAAGAGAGGTTTTAAGAATCTAATATAATCATGGATTTTCCATTTTTCTTTGTAATTTTGTCGGGTTTTTTTGTTATAGATTTTGAGGCTGGTTTGTTGGCTCCATTCAACTGTGTACAGCTTCGGATTTGTCTAAGACAAATATTAATATGAGTCTTCTTTTGGTTAATATTTTTCTGGTGTATCTTTCTTTATCTCCTTACTTTCAAATTTTCCATGTCATTATATTTCACATGTCTATTATAAACAAAATATGCCTGGGTTTTTTAAAACTTTATAATTACTGCCTTTTAATTAACTAGTTTCGTCCATTCACGTTTATTGTGACCTTTGATATTTTTAAATTCTCCTTCTATTTTGTTGTCTATTTACCATTGCTATTTTTAGATTCTTTTTCTTCTTTTCTCTCTCCTGTTATATTGCTGAAGGATTATTTATACCCACTTCTCTCCAGGTCTGTGAACTTAGAGGTCATATATGCTGTTTCCACATTTTCAGTAGTGCTGTTAAATTTTTAACATTTGCACTCGGTTAACAATTCTAAAGGTAATCAGGGACTCTTGTCTCCTCCCAAACAATTCTGCAGGCTGAGCATGCTGGAATGCATTTTTATTACTCCTCTCATTTATTAATATTGTTGGCTAGCATTTTAGTTCTGCCACTTTGAAACACATCTCTCATCAAAAAATGCAGTGAGGTGGTAGTAGGCTTTGTTTTTATTTTTAATGGTCAGGCTTATTTTGATGTATCTAATGTAACCAGCTCTTTTTTTTTCCATCATGGCTTCTTGCAAGCCTCTTTTGCCTTCTTGGATTCAGTTTGCTTCTTATCAAAGTAGTGTTGCTTGGAAGGACTATGAGTAGAAAACTCTCTGTATTTGTCTGCCTGGAAAATGTTTGCTTTCTCATTTTTATGAATGTTAGGTTAACTATATATAGAATTCTAGGTTGACAGTTATATATATTTTTTAGCAGATATTATCTATGGTACCCTGGCCTCTACTGTTACTGTTGAGAAGTCTTTAATGATTTAATTTTCTTAACTTTAGTTTAAGTTTAATGATTGTTCTTTTGCACTAAATTTGCCTTTTTCTCTGGTTGCTTTTTTTTTTTTTTGTGAGGAAGACCGGCCCTGAGCTAACATCTATTGCCAATCCTCCTCCTTTTTTTCCCTTTTTCTCCTCAAAGCCCCAGTAGATAGTTGTATGTCATAGTTGCACATCCTTCTAGTTACTGTATGTGGGACATGGCCTCAGCATGACCAGAGAAGTGGTGCATCGGTGCGCGCCTGGGATCCGAACCCGGGCCGCCAGCAGTGGAGCATGTGAACTTAACCGCTAAGCCACGTGGTCGGCCCCTCTGGTTGCTTTTAAAGATAGTTCTTTGTGTTTTTTTTCTGTGGTTCTGTAGTTTTATTATCATGTTTTTTGAAATGGATTTCTTTTTAATTTATGTACATCTGGCCTTGCTGTGCTTCTTGAATCCAATCAATTATAAAAAGTTCTTAGCCATTATCTCTTCAATCACTGTCTTGACCTAATTTTCTCTATAATCTCCTTTGGACTTTTATTGTATGTAGTTGGACCTTATCGTTCAGTCATCCTGTTTTTAACTTCTCTTTGTCTCTTTATCACTCTGCTTTGTATTTTGGGTGATGTCTCCAAGTCTAAATTCCATTTCACAATTCTCTCTTGAGCTGTGTCTAAATTGCTGCTTAAATTGTCTGTGGACTTACTTTTCATTTTCCAATGCCTTAAATTTTTCATTTATCAAAGCTTTATTTTGTTCTCTTTCAAACCTGCTAGATGTTTTAAAAATAATGTCCTTTCATTATCTTCCTTTATGGTTTCTGTGCATTCTTCTATGTCTTTAAAACTTTTGGACGTATATGCTGTTATCCCTTTCAGATTATTCTCTTATCTCTAGTTCTTAGGGTACTGAATCTGTATTATCATAGATTATCTCTTCCAAAGCCTTGCAATTTTGAATTATGAACTCATTTTCAGCATTTTCCCTTCTACCACTGTCCCCTCCATGGAATTCCTATGCCCCTTGGATTATGAAAGGTCCAGTGGAGCAGAGTTTGTTTACTTATGATAGGTGTTTCAAGGATTTCACTCATCTGAGCCCAGTTTTTATGTTAATTTCTCATCTTGGGAATTTTCTACCCCACGTGTATTATAATTTTGGTCTTCACACCCATGTGGCAAAGGCCTGAAGTTTTGATTTCTCTTGGGAGGCTGCCTAACTCTCACAAGCTCTCTAGGTAGATATAGCAACTTTGCAGTTTCCCTGGGGCATTTGGTAGAGTTTTTCTAGCCCCTAGAACTTGAGAAGGGCAGTCCTGCAGGGTCCTGGCTTTATGCAAGAGTCTCAGGTCCAGTTCCCCATCTCTTGTGTTCCAGATCATACCGCCTGTCATTAAAATTCCAGCTCCTAGACTGAAGTATCTGCTGAGTCTCCTGGATTTCAGGGCATTGGCAGTGTTTGAACGCCCTGGCTTTTAATGCTCTGGCTATGAATTCCCTTTTTATTTATGGATTCTGGTAATTTCCTTTTGTTCTAGTTTAGTTATGTATGTACTATAAAAATGTCACCTTGTATTTAGCATTTTTATGTGTTTGTAGTGGGAAGGTTTTCTATCTGCATCAGTTCAGTCCCCCATGCTTTCAGAACTAGGAGTCCGCAACATTGATTCTGTGGTTATCTTAGTCAACAAATTTATTTGCCTACTGTAATCCTAGATTTGTGCCAGGAGCTGGGGATATGATGGTGAGGACAACAGACACAGACTCTCACCTTGTGGCATGTAGAGTGAGTGGAACCTAAAGATGTACAGAAAATGAGGTGAACCCACCTGGCACCCTGATTCTCAGTTTCCAATACTTGAGAAACTTGGTCAGAAAAGCAAGTCAGCTGCTTTCCTGCTGGCGTGTTGTCTTGGCCTTGGCAGCTGCAGGGGTGAGATGTGCTAATGATGGGGCCAAGCCGGGCTTTGGGGGTGAAGCCTCAGCTGTTCCCATCTCCCTCTGGCTGAGGCAAAATGAGAACAGCTGGGAAACAAGGCCGGCATATGCTCCCGGAAGCCGCTCCACTGCCAGTGGAGGTGTCAATAGAATTCCATTCATGGGAGCCTTCCAGGAGCGTATATGGAATTTGTTCCATACTTTAAAATTCTAATATAGAGAGTGGATTGTATAATGGGGTAAGCTGATGATTGAAACACTCGTGTATATCTTTCTAACTTTTGGAATGAATAATATGATCCCACATAGATTGATTTCTCCACTGATTTATCTAGAAAAATCAGATACCTGATTTGCCACTAAAATTTGGATGTATCAGATGGAGTGTACTCAATTCATTAAGTTTTACTTCCAATTTCTTAGTGGGGAAAGTCTGTCCCTTTGAGCATAATTTATTCAGCTGCAATAGATGGTCCTCCTGAAAATTCTCTCACAGTTGACACATATTTTACTCTGTCTTCTCTTTTTCTTGTCTTTAAAAAGTGCTTTACAATCTTCTTTCTTACTCAGCACAGCGAAGGGCCAGGCCATTGGTCAGTGAGAAAGTGACTTCAAAAGGGATGGCAGAAGGGACTGGATAAGATAGAGTTGGAAAAACCAAGTCAAGACAACCGTTTTAAAGCATTAAAAAATTCCTAATAGAAGCTTCTGCTTCTCTTATGGGTATACATTGACATCAAATAATGAGATTTCTGTACCTTATCTCCCCTGCTGTCCCTTCCGTGTGGATTTAGTGGGTCGAGAGTGCTGTGTGTTCTCGCGCTGTAGTGATGAGGCTGAGAGGTGGCTGGGATCGTGGCCAGGGTTCTGAACCTGGAGTGAGAAGACCTGACTCAGAGTTCTGGCTTGGCCTCTTTTAGCTGTGTGACCTTGAGAAACCTACTAACTCTTTCTGAACTTCAGTTTCCTTATTTGTCAAAGAAAAATAAGGATACAGCCTCCCTCACTGGGTTGGGGTGTCTTGGAAGGCACAAAGTTCTCCGCGTCCATAGCCGCCCTCCCCTTCTGCTCTTGGTAGATGGGTGTACAACTTACCCCCAGAGGTCAGCAGAGGGGGTGGCAGAGGTTTAAGAGAGCAGGACAGTTCTGCTCCTTTTTCTCCCAGCTTCGATCTCATGTTTCAGTCTGTGTTAGGGCATCTCTTTGTTAAAGAGGACCATTCGAGATTGTCCTAATAATGTCAACTCTTTCAAATATCATTTAGTTATAGCAAACAAAACGATTATTAGTTTCCTTCTTCGCCACTGTATAGGACATATCATGGGCTCAGCATAAAGGCTGGAGAAAGAACAAATGATGGCAGAGACCCAGGCCAGGGGCGTGGATTTTCCCAGCCCCCAGCTTCCTTTGGCTTCTTGAGAAAGGGAGTTGGGAGGAGAAGTAAGAGTTGAATTGCAAGGAAAATAAAATTTAAAATGCTCATCAGAGTGCTGGGTAGGTGTTAATAAGAATTGCTGTAGAAACAGGAGCCTCTCACATTCTGTGGGTAAAGCATATCTATAAGCTCTTAACGTTTGTGTTAATTACCAATTAGAGTATGTGATTGCAGTAGTATGACCAGTTAGAGGCTCTGCATCCTTGTGGTTCCAATCAATTCAAATTTAGAACTTTCCAGAATCTGACAGAAATGTCCCACTCTAAGACCAAATGTTTGTGTTATTTTCCCAATGTATAGAAGAAAAAATAAGTAAATGAAAAGATATATTTTTCTCTGCTGCCAAGATTATCTCCTGAATCTTTCTTATACTTTTTTTATACTTATACTTTCTTATATGGCTATCATTTCACTGAGTTGCAAAGAAGCAAATGAATTTTCAAAAATGTCCACTCAGTCTTAGTTCAACACGTTATCAGACAATACGCAAGGGCTCCTTGTTACAGTTTTACCTTCGTACCTGGACAACAGTCCTATTTCCTGATGGTAATCGCTCTTACTTTGAGGAAAGATTTAAGGAATTCCATACAGGGGTTTTTGCTTTTGTGATTTCTGTGTGCCAGCACTGTTCCAAGAGCTTCCATGCATTCTCAGTCCATCCTCACCACGTGTCTGGGAGGTAGATTGTATGATCACTCTTTTCCAGATGTGAAAGCCAAGGTTAGGAAGTTAAACTTGCACAAGGTCACACAGCTAGCAGGTGGCACAGCTGAGATTATGCACATGAGGTACTGCAGAAATAGGAAATAATGAAATGGGACATACACTAATAACAGCAATAGCAGTGACACCAGCAACGAACCTAACATTCAGCAGGTGCTTGCCTAAGCCCTTTGCACGAATTCTCTCATTAAAATCTCCCTATAGCGCTGGGAGGTGTGGGCCATTATTACTTCCATTTTACGGAAGAAAGGACCAAGGCGTAGAGAACTTGCAATTTGCTTTAGCTCCCGCTTCTTCTAAGAGGCTGAGCCTGGACCAAACTAGATGGTTGATTTCAGAGCCCACGTGATAAACCGCTGGGCTACAGTGCAAAGAGCCATGACTTCCAAGTGCCCATCCAGATTTGGAAGCTTCATCCCATCTTATGTTGCTCTTGGGACATTGGGGTTTGAGGAGTGAACGGCTCATCTTTCCAGGAAGGCACTGAGGCAGAGCAATACTTGAGTCTGTCACGGGGTAGATCTCCTGGACTTTTCCTGTGGGTGGGTCCTGCCCTTCAGAGATTGACAGAAAAGATAGGAAAATTGGGGACTCATTTTTACAGTCCAACATCTTTGACCTTTTGTTTTGGCATTAAAGGAGCATGTGGACATAGCCAAAATATGTTTTCTCTGCTGCGGAAACGTACTGTTTAATAATTAAGTATACTGTCCTCTGTTCTCTCTCACAAATAAAATATAAGACTCACTCTAATCACTTTTATCTGTGATGGCTATAGAAAATATTTAAATTATGAATGTACATATATGAGTGTATTAGTTATCTATTGCTGTGTAACAAATTACCACAAGCTGGTGGTTTAAGATACCACACATTTAGGGTCTGACTTGACCCCAAGTTTTGTGGGTCAGGAATGTGGCACAGCTGAGCTGCTCACAGGCTGCAATCCAGGTGTCAGCCAGGGCCAGGCTCTCATCTGAAGGTTGGAGTGGGAAAGGATCTGCTTCCAAGCTTTCATTGTTATTGGCAAAATTCAGACCTCTGAGAGCTGTTGACTAAGGGTTTCTGTTCCTAGCTGGCTGGATGCTGGAGGCTGGAGGCCTCCCTCGTTTCGCTAACAAGGGGCCTCTCCAACAGTGCAGCTTGCTTCGTCAAAGCAAGCACACTGAGAAGGCAATAGAGAGAATCTGCTAGAAAGGCAAAAGTCACAAGTTTTTGTAATCTAATCATGGAAGTTATTGCCATATTCTATTGGTTAGAAGCAAGTCACCAGGCCAGCCCCCCTCAAGGGGAGGAGCTTGCACAAGGACGTGAATACAGGAGGAGGGCTCACTGGGAACCATCATAACGGTCTGTCTACCACAATGAGTTAATTAGAAAATGAGCATTGTTAGTATCAGGTATAGGTCTGACAGCTGGAAGCTTCTGTTTGCGAGGTATCAGCTTACCATGTACAGACATCAGAATTGGTAGCAGCATCCTACTGGAAAGGTGGGTGTGTGTTTCTGCTTTTTTATTCTGTAACTGTTCAACTGTTCTATATCCTTTTTCACTGCAGAGTTCTTTGCCTCTTCCTAACAGTTCTTTCCCCACTTCAAGCTCCAACATTTGGCCTAACTCCTACTTAGCTTAGACATCACTTCTTCAGGGCATTGCATTCTTGGTCTTTGCCCCTGACTCTAGTTGAGGAGAGGTCCCTCCTGTTAAGTGCCCTAAAGCTCTATTTCTCCATCAGAGTACTTAGCATGTTGTAACCACCTGTTTGTCTTCCCGGTTAGAATTTAAGCTCCGCGGTGACAGAGACCATATCCATCTTACTCTCCGTTGTCCCCAGCGCTTACCACATCACAGCTGCTCAATAAATATTGGCACATTGAGTGGAGAGTCCCACTTGATGTGCTGCTTTTTCTTTCCAACAAATGTGGTTCACTAAAGCTCTACTTTAAACTTTTTGTCTTTGTACAACTTTTCATGTAACTAATTTAGCACATTTGGAAAATCTTTAAAAAAAACACAATGTATCCTAATATTTGGTACAAAAGATAGTATCTAAGAGTGATCCAAAAGAAACATCTCTAGGGACTACTATGAAACTCTACTTTGAATGTTATTTTTATATTGGGTAGAAAATGTGAGCTGATAAGAAACATCAGAAGCAGTCGCTACCAGTTTTAGCTTGTTCCTGTGATTCGCTGAGAAGCACACGGTGCCGGGGGGATGGGTGTGAATAACTCGATGTGCTGGTTTGGGTTTTCGCTAGCTGGTACCTAGTGACCCAGTGAAGATAAACTTAACTGTATATTCACTCTTTTCTTTTTATTCCCTCCCTCTTCATTTTAAACTTTTGAAGTGATTTTGACCCACATGACTCAAAATTCAGTTGCAGGATAAAATGACTTTCTAAAACAGAGTTCAACTTCAGCAACTACAAAAGCAGCAAAACAACCGCGAAACCTCACATCAGGCTCATTTGCAAATCATGAATTTTACTTTGTTTTCTGTTGATTCCTTCCATTGACCTCAGTTATCCTTTTATTTATGTCCATGTTGGATGACTTCAGTGGTTTTGGGAAAAACATTTTTATATACTAAAGTTGGAAAACATCAAAGTTTATTGTTGATAAACTCACAGTAATTTTAAAAGTACATTTCTTAAGGTTTTGTCTTATTTATTTTTACAATACATTTTTCTCTTGGTGGTTTACCATTGGTCCTTTGTAGAAATAGCACAAAAACTAAGCCCAGATCATGAAATATTGAATTAGGTTTTCAAAGGAATAGTAACATTCATGTTGCTGAAGAGGTTTTTTTTTTTTCTTTTTAAATTTTATTTATTTATTTTGTGAGGCAGATCGGCCCTGAGCTAACATCTGCCAATCCTCCTCTTTTTGCTGAGGAAGACTGGCCCTGAGCTAACATCCATGCCCATCTTTCTCCACTCTATACGGGACGCCGCCACAGCATGGCTTGACAAGAGGTGTATTGGTGCACACCCGGGATCCGAACCGGCGAACCCCGGGCCACCGCAACGGAGCACCAGCACTTAACCACTTGTGCCACCGGGCTAGCCCCTGCTGAAGAGTTTTAATATACATTAGAACCGAGTGGTCTAATTAGGTATAGTCCTGGAAATATGGACTATTTAGGTCTGCAAATTAGCATGCCCATTCTTCCCCTGTGTGTGTGTGTGTGTGTGTGTGTGTGTGTGTGTGTGGAGAGAGAGAGAAGCTGGGTTTGATTTTCTAATATTTTATTAAGGATTTATGTCTGTATTCATAAGAGAGATTAGTTTGCAGTATTTTTCTTGTTATATTCTTATCTAGTTTTGTTATCAGGGTTATACTGGCCTCATAGTAAGAGTTAGGAAGGTTTTCCTTCATCCTGTATTTTGTGAAAGAGTTAGTGTGAGACTGTTATTATTTCTCTCTTAAATGACAGAATTCATCAGTGTAGCCATCTGGGCCTGGGGAGGAGTGTGTGTGTGTGTGTGTGTGTGTGTGTGTGTGTGTGTGTGTGAGTGTTGGGGGAAGGAATTAATCATGAATTCAATTTCTGTAACAGATATAGGGCCATATAGATAGTTCTCATTTTGTACCAGTTTTGGTAGTTTGTGTCTTTCAAAGAACATGTCTGTGTCATCTGAGTTAAATTTATTGGCACAAACATTTTCGTAATATTTTCTTATCATTTTAATACCCATATTATCTATAATGATATCCTCTATAGTTCCTGAAATTAGTAAATTGTGTTTTCTCTCACTTTGTTTCATCTTGCTAAGAATTTAACAGTTTTATCAATATTGCAAACAACTTTCGTTTCAAAGATTTTCTCTTTTGTTTGTTTTCTCTTTTAGTGATTTCTACTCTTTAGTATTTCTTTCCTTCTATTTTTTCTTTGATTTGCTCCTTTTAGTTTCTTATGGTAGATCCTTAGATTATTGACATAAAACTTTTCTCCTTTTCCCATATAAACATTTGGAAATATAAATATCTCTGTAAGCACATCTTTAGCTGCATATTACAAATTTTCATAGACTATATTTTCATTATCATTCAGCTCAAAATATTTAAAAATTTTCCTTGTGATTTTATTCTTTGACTTATGGCTTATTTAGAAATACGTTGCTTAATTTCCACATTTTTGAGGATATCTTTTTAACTTCTAATTTTATTTTCTTGTAATCAGAGAATATATTTTTTGATTTTGATCTTTACATTTGTTGAGACTTGTTTCATACCTCAGCTTAGAGTCTATATTGGTGAATGTTCCGTGAGCGTTTGAAAGGAATGTATATTCTGTAGGTGTTGGATGGCATAGTCTTTTATAAATGGCATAGTTGGTCGATGGTGTTATCAAATCTTCTATAAGCTTACTGATTTTTTTCTACCATTTCTATCAATTACTGGGAAAGTAGTATAACCTTTAACTAGGATTGTCAATTTATTTCTCCTCTCAGTTCTATCAGTTTTCTTCATGTATTTTGAAACTTATGTTGGTTTTATTCACATCTTGGATTGTCTGCTTGATGAATTGCCCCTTTTATCATTGTGACATTTCCTCTTTATCTCAGGCAGTAATTCTTGTCTTGGAGTCTGCTCGGATGTTAATATAGCCACACAGCTTTCTTACGCTGAGGATGCAGATATGTATGTGCCATCTTTGTCCATTTTGGTTTTTTTTTGCTTTCAACCTGTCTATGTATTTCTGCTTCATGTGCATTTCTTGTAAACAGTAAATAGTTGGCCTTGCATTTTAATCCATTCTGAAGGTCTCTTCCTTTAAAATGGAACATTTAATCCAATTACATTTAATCTAATTATTCATATGGGGAGTTAAATTCATTATCTTGCTGTTTCTTTTCTATTTGCCCTATATGTTTTTTTTTCTTTTTTTTTTTCCCTTTTCCTGTTTTCTTTTGGATGGAGTAGTTTTAGTATTCCATCTTTTAAAGCTATATTTCTTAATTTGATTATGGTAATTTTGTAGTGGTTGCCGCAGGGATTAGAATATTTATCTCAAACTTAATGCAGTTATCACAGGAGTAATAGAAAGGAGCACATGTCCTGCTGTGAGATCCAGAAGGGCTACATGAAGTTAGCGTGGTACCATGTTTTCAACTAGTAGTTTTCTAGTTTTATTTTTCTTACATTTAAATCATTGATCCATCTGGCATTTATTTTGATATAAAGAATAAGAATAGGAGTCCATTTTCTTTTCAGATGGCTACTCAACGTAGGAGTATGATCTTTAAATTCTTACTAATGCAGTTGAATTTTTTCCCCTTATGTTTATCAACAATTTGTGATTCTTCTTCCTTATTTTTTTGTATTGTCAGTTCATATCTTTTGGTCACTTTGTTATTGAGGTATTTATCTTCTCTTATTGATTTCTTAAGAGCTATTTATATATTATGGCACTACCCTATAGTGAATCATAATTTTGGATGAACAGCATTATCATCCATTTCTTACTAAGCATTTTTTAGGTTTTTTTTGAGTTATTTTTCTTTTCTTGTCATTATAAATGGGATCCAATTTTCAATTTTATTTTAGTAATAGTATTTTTTTGATATTGATTTATATATTACATTCTGGGACTGGCCCATTTATTCACATATCGTGCTGGTTTTAGTAGATGTTCAGTTGATTTTCTTGGGTTTCCTAAGTAACTAATCATATCACCTATAAGTAATTTCTCTTTTCTAACATTTATTTCTCTGAATTCTTTTTATTGCTTTCTCACAGTCTCTCACACATAAAGAACAGTTTTAAAACTTGTACAAATAGCAGGAATCTCTCTTATGTTTTGGTCTTTAATGTGAAGGCCCCTAGTGTTTCACTATTGATTATGATACTAACTGTAGATTTAAGATGCAAGTTTATTAGTTTAAAGGAAGAATCTATTTCTAGTTTTCAAATAAAATTTTTGTGTGTGTAAGGAAGATCGTCCCTGAGCTAACATCTGTGCCAGTCTTCCTCTATTTTATATGTGGGACACCGCCACAGCATGGCTTGATGATCGGTGTGTAGGTCCATGCCTGGGATCTGAACCCACAAACCCTGGGCTGCAGTGGCGGAGTGCGTGAACTTAACCACTACACCACCAGGCCGGCCCCCACAAATAGAATTTTTTTTAAATCAGCATTGGATATTGAATTTTATTAACTGCCTTTTAGACACTTACTGAGGCACCATATCTTTTCTTTCTCTTTTAATCCTGTAACCTACTGATATAAATATTCATTGACTTATTGATATAATTATTCACTGATGGATTTCCAAAGGTCAAAACATCCTTACATTTTTGGGACATATCCAACTCTGTCAAGGTGTTATCATATTTTTAATATGCTGCTGAATTTAATTTCCTAGTGTTCTAATTAAGATTTTTCACATCTATACTAAGAAGGCAAGGGTCTTATATCAGCTGTTTATTGGCACAATAATACTGCTTAATAAATTGGCCCCAAATTCAGTGGCTAAAAACAATAAAACATTTCTTTAGCTCAATAAGTCTGCAAGTCAGGGATTTACATTGGGCAGTTCTAGTCTTGATGAGGCTTGCTCATATATTTGTGGATCCACTGACTATTGACAGGGTGACTGGGCTCTGCTCCACGTTTCTCTCCCACTCCTCCAGTAGGCTAGCCCAGGCGTGTTTTCTTGGGGAAGGCAGAGGTGCAAGAACAAGCAAGGCCTAATGCCCAAGCCCATTTCCAGCCTCTGCTTGGGTCTCACCTGCTAATGTTCCATTGCCATGTCAGCTAGCCAAACCCAGAATCAAGGGGTGGGGAATAGGCTCAAGCTCTCAAGAGAAGGAGCTGCAAAGCCACATCCCAAGCCCAAAGCAAGAGCTCACTGGGGCTCAGATAGAGGGAGGGTGAAGTATTAGGGCCATTCTAGCAACCAGCCATGATTCTTAAGTTTCCTTTGTTCTGTCTTTGATTGTGTGTGTGTTTTTGGGGACAGTAAAAATAATATGAGAATAATCTGTCTTTTGGGGCTTTAAAAACTTTCTCTTAACATTATCTGGACCTAGCATCTCTATGGGACATAAATCTCTTACAGATTTTTCAACTTCTTACATGGTCATTGGTTTTACTATTTCTTACTGAGCCAATTTCTATAACATTGTTTCCTGGAAAATCTTTTATTTTATCCATGTTTTCAGATTTATTAGTATAAAGAATGTGTAATATTTGATTATAATTTAAATTTGTACCTAGAATTATATCCATTTCTCTTTATTTACAATTTATCTTTCTCCTTATTTAGACTTATCAGTTTTGGCTATATGTTTGGTCTGTCTGAAAAATTGTCTTGGATTTATTCATCAAATCTATTGCTTTCATTTATGGCTTCTAATTTAGTAATTTCTGCTTTTATTTCTTAACTCCTTCCTCTTAATTTTCATTGTTGGTTTTGTTTTTTTCTAGTTTACTGCTTAATTCATTTATGTTCTTATTTCTTGAGCATAAAAGCATTTGCCTGTTAGTAAATTTTTGGCTCCCTCTCATATAATTTGATGTGTATTATTCTTTAGACAGAATGTAAGACATTTTCTCCTTTTTAAAATTTTTCCTTTTTCTTTGGATAATTGCTGTTTGAAGATTGACATAAGGTCTCTTGTGGGACAGATTTTCTGTAAACTACTGTGAATCCTAAGACTGACGCAAGTTTTAATATAAGTATGTGAAAACTTCCATCTCCTTATTTTGCTGGCACTCCAAAATAAAATGAGTATAGATTTAGAATTTCATCGATTGCATATCTCTTTTGAGTATTCCTTTTTCCAAAAACAATTCTTAGTGGTGGTTACTGGAAATCTTGCCATGGTTGATTCCATGGCATTCACTTTGCAATTAATGCTTTAGAAGACTTAGATGTTCATGAATGTTTTTTGTCCCCAGTGGCTACCCCCACAGAACTTTCTTTCTGAATAGCCAACCAGTTTGTTCTCAGCATTAAACATGATTTTTTCTATTAAAACCCTACTTTAAAAAAAGCTAATGATGAAAATTTTAGTTAAATTTCAGTGTCATGTGTAATTGCCAGTAAGGTATATAGAATATAAAGAATTGTGGGATTTTAGAGATACAGCAGAACCTAGAGACTCAGTGAGTCCTGTGGTTACCACCCTTTTCACCATTCCCTCCATAAATGTTCGTTGAGCACCTGCTGTTACAGACACTGTGTGCGGTCACTTCTGAATCCTCCTTCACCCTGCTCCCTGAACATAGGATTGTTAGTCATTTGAAAGCCAAGGCTTACAAGGAGCCAATTGCAGTAAACAAACCAGCATTACTGTGGGATACATTCTGGGATTTTTACTTTAATAAAAATGACTCCTGGAAGCTCAATACTACATTCTCGAAACCCCAAGAAGCCAGGGTGACAACTCATAAATCTGTCATTTTTCAGATGGGGGAGGTATGGCTGAGAAGGTCAAATGACTTGTCCGAAGATAGATACCAAACTAGTGAAGGGGCAGCATTTTATGGAGGCATAGATGAGGTATCAGTGGAAAACAAGTAAATAAATGCAAATATCCCCTTTTAAAATTTTATCAGTATAAAAATTACTTACAATATGTCATCTCAAATTTAAATGGGCTAACTTTCTTTGGTGTAACACCTGGGCATGTGGAATTTGCTGCAAACATGATTCCCCTGGCTGGGGCTAAGACGTGGCCTTGTGGGCTGGTGAAGGGGCATTATCCCTGGGGAATGTGTTTCCCAAATAAGGGCAGCTGGAAGCCTACGGTTGGCTGTTTGTGCAGAGAGAAGGCAGTTGGCCCTTCTTTTTAGGGGCTCTGGAGGGTTCATTATGAAATCTTCCTAAAGGTATATGAACAGGGCCAGGCTAGACAGACCTGGATTCCATTGGCTTTGTCTACTCACAAGCAGTGGTTAGCTTTAGAAGAATCATAAATCTATTTATTTAGCTACCAGCGGCCCTCATATCACTCAGCTCTTTAATAAACAGGTTGAGATCCCTGAAGATTAAATGGAAACAATGACATACTAATGTAAGCACAATGTCTGCCTTGTTTTATCATCGCCTGCCTATTAACACATGTCGCTTTCTCGGTCCTGAATGCTGTTGTGCACGCCTCCTTTGTGCTTGTCAACCCCTGTCCCTCAGGACACCTCCTGACTGCTTCACCCCTGATTCCTCTCTCCAGGGTGTGGTAGGCATTGTCCCTGGGTGCTTTGCTATCTGGGTCTGACACCATTGTCGTCCCCACTTATGCTGTGAAATCTTTCAGAGCTGGGCTTGTGACCTTTGACTCTCGACCCCAAGGGCCTGCAACATAGCAGATGCTCAATAAAGGCTGGCAGGTTAAATAATTTTGTGAGCTCGTTGACATCAGAGTTCATGTCTCGTACATCTCCTCTCATAAGGGGCTGCATCCGTTTGAGGTTAGGAAGTGGGCGGTGGAATTCCCGTTGAATCTGTGGGCTGTATTTGGTATGTAGGAGGTGCTCAGATGTCCCATGGATGGATGTTCTGGAGCAGTAGAGAGAAGCTGCTTTGATTGTAATCATCAGGTAGAGACATGGGAATCACATGGGAATCCCTAGCAAGAGCTCCTTTGTACTCCTGTTGTAGGGTGGTGGTCGGGGACTGTTGGGTTAAAGGCCAGGGTCTCTGAGACCAGATGACCTGCACTGAACCCCCCATGGAGCTTGTTATGAATGCAGCTTCATACCCCACCTGGTACCCCACCTGGATCAGGATCTCATCTCTGAGGTGGTGGTGGGCCCTGCTTGTTCGTCAAGCTCCGTAAATAATTCAGCACATAGCAGTGTCACTAGCTGTGGTCTAAGCAGTCCAGGTATTGCCACGTTTCCCAATTTGGTGTTCAGAACTTCATGACTTTTTCATATGTATATATCACCTGTGCTATTATTTAATTAAATAATATTTTTTCTTAATTTATCCTAAATTTTCCTTTAAGTCAATATATGCATTTTACTTAAATTTATTTAAGAAGGAAATTGTACTTCCATATTATAAATAGAAGGCCAGTATCACTTGTCATAAATACTGTAAAATTCAGTCAAAGGAAAACAGAGCAATGTTATTAAGTTCCAGCCAGACAGTGGTGCCTGTTGATGTCCCTGAGCCAGAGACCTGCTCCCTTTGTGAAAAAGGGCGCTTAGCCAAGGGCTAGGGAGGTTTTAGGCATGTATTATACCAAACAGACTTTGTCCTAAGTGAAAGACTTGGAACTGAGAAGGGAATAACTTGTTCCCCCCTTGACATACTGTTGTGCCTAGAGCATCTCAAACCCAGCCGCCTGGGTGGGTCTGACCCTTTGAGGGGCACTGATGCCTGTTGCGTCCTGAGAGACTGGGGGCCTGAGTTCCTTCTGTGAAGATCCCAGAGTGACTTGGTGACCCTTTCTCTAAAGCAGAGGGGAGAGGGCCCAGGCATAGTGAGGAAGGGAGGGTCCAGAGCCCTCCAGGTGCTTTTAACAGTCCACTCCCTGGTGTGAGTTGAAAGGCCCGGTGAGGGCTAAGTGCTGGAATCGGGGGGTCTGTAGATGACCCCTGAAGCCAACTCAAGCCTCTGGGGGCTCAGTGCCCCTCTTTGGAGGCGAGGAGGCTGGGAAAGCAGTGCACAGATGGAGGCATTGTCTCGTTAATGAGGAGGTTGGCATTTTCTTCCTGGACCCTGGACCCAAACCATCAACCAGGGAGCATTTTCATGCGTGTCACTTGACAGTTTCCGGACCTCGTCCCTCTCTCTCTCACATCCATTCAATGTATTTATTTAGCATGCGGTAGGTTCAAGGTGCTGTGCTGGGGCTGGGGTCTCAGAGAAGAGTAAGACACGCTCTAAAGAAGCGAGCTCCCAGGTGGCCAGGTGATGACCACCTGCCATGACACAAGGCTCCACGTCAGGAAGAGTACACACAGTGCTTGGAGGGCCCAGAGCAGGATGGAGTTGCTCCTTGCAGAAGCCTGTGGGCAACTCTCCAGGTGGGACAAGGATCTGTTGTACCTCAAGCATGCAGGGTGACTTCCAATGAGGCAAAGAAGTGGCCTGTTCATACGACTGGAGACCCCGTTGATTTGGGTGGGGCCGGCAGAGGGCAGAGTTGGCGGGAGCTGGTCACAACCAGGCCACGTCTGGTGAGGTCCAGATGGCTGCAGTAAATCAGAAGCTGGAGAGGAAAACCAGGGGATAGAAGTGTGAAGAGTCGGGGACCCAAGTTGCCTGGTGCCAGCTTTGTGCCTAGAGATTAGGGCCTGGACCTCAGGGCCTGAGAGCCCCTGTCCCTGGACGCCTCCCTGCCACAGCCCAGCTTCTCTTGAAAGCCTGTGCCTTGCCTCACTTCCAAGCCCCAGTTGGTCTAACTTAAGTGACTGATGTGGACACCCTGGGGAAACAAGGATGTGGTGTCCCAGGCAGACTGGAGGCCAGTGTGAGCAGGAAAATGTGGGAGGTTATAGGAGAGAGGGCGTTGGGGATTGGCTGACTTCAGGCCACAGTCGCTCTGGGTCTGAGGTGACCATGGCAGGGTGAAGCCACTGGATTTGAACCTCTGCCACCTGCTGGAGGTGTGAGGTCTGGCCAAGCATTTGGCTTCCCCAAGGCCCACTCCCATCCACCCCATCCCCATTCCCACCCCTGGTAGAATGGGGCACATAAAACCTACCGCAGCCTTTTTGGGTTGGGTGAGATGACATTTATGGAAAGCACTTTGTAAACTGTGAAGTGCCTGACAACTGGGAGATGTCAGGTACAAGACTGCCATTTTCGACACACAGGTCACTATTCAAAGTCCTTCAAGAAATGAGCCAAGTCAGGCTCTAGGGCAGGAGCTTCCTCAAATGCTGGTGACGATGTGGGGTGAAGTGAGTCTAGTGGTGGTGAAAACACGGCAGGCAGCTGTCCCTGTGCTTGGTCTGAGTTCCTCTCCCCTCTCTCCCCATGACTTTCTCAAAGTCTGCCCACTGGAGCTCTAGAGAGCTGGGCCCACTGTGTGTGTGTGTGTGTGTGTGCGCGCGCGTGTGTTCAGGAACAGAGTTTCTCTCCATATGGCTCTGATTTACACTGATGCTATCAAGTATCAAAAAATATAAATTGTATTATTTCCACAGAAAATCAATGTGAAAATTTCTTTGTTCCCCACCCAGCCCTTCTCACGAAAAGTAATCTTTAGGGCAGGCTGAAAAGTTAGTAGAATTACAATGCGTGCCAGCGTGTGGACCCTGCTTGCCTTCTTTTAGTTGTTTTGGTTTTTCCATTTTCTTCTTGGGAATAGGGAAGGTATTGAAATATTTACAAGAATATCATTGGCCAACCAATGGCAAATATCGTCTGCTCTCTAACAAACTAAAGCTGGGTCTACATGCAATCATACAGTTGCAGGAAAAATGAAAATAATGAAAAAAAAGGAAGTTTACACATACGTGGCTCTTTGACACTGAAAACAAAATATCTACCTTTCAGTAATTTTGGAGCTTCATCTAGAAATTTGTCTTATGGGGAAAACCGCTTAGAAGAACAGGCCAGTATATGTAGTGTGCTTACATACAGAGAAAGGCATAATGCCAACTTGTTCTACTATTGAGGGCAGAAGCGAACATATTAGTGTATGCATTGTTATAGAGCTGATGTTCAAGTGGTTTTCCTAGATGAAGAGATATTCAGAAATTTTAAAGTTTATTAAAATATGAGTTACCGCCCTTGATAAATTTCATTCTAAAGTTGGAGATTTAGAAGAGTTTCCTCTTTGTATCGGGAATTATGCAAATATTTGGCTTACAGTGGATATGTTTGGATTCTCGTCCCTTATCTTATAACAGTTGCATACTGAGACAGGCATCTCCGGACAGTGCCCCCCTCATAAACTTAGCTTTCTTTAACATATTTAAAAAGCAGATAAGTTGGGTATTGTGGTCTGCTGCAGATATCATTTGTAGTTTAGCCAGGATATTATTTGAGAACTGCAAAGCTCTCTAGGTATTACATCTGTATATAAACCATGTGTTAGAAAGATATAAATTCAGTTTTGAAATATTTGTTAGACTGCATTTGGCTTTCAGTCCGTGCCAAACATGTGCTTCGGTGATGGATGGAGTCATGTGGACCCTTGAATGAAGCTCTTCATTGTGTATAGACTTTGTCTTCCAGCAGTTGGGTTCGACAAGCTGCGAGATTAAGAGGATCCAGTTACTTAAGAGGTGTGTTCTCCAGTGAGCTTAAAATCTCCTTTCCCCCTTCAAAATATGTCACTAGCTTATTTGGTCTCAAATTCTGTGCCATAGAAAATATTGTCATACACTCTGAATTGATTGAAAATAATTATGTTTCAGGCATTCTCATGTTCACTTCAAATTTTGAAACTAGAACATGTTCCTAAGAATTGATTGAAATTTTTTGGCTTTGTGGGCCAGTGAGCTATTCAAGGAAGCCTGGAACTAGTGCTGCCAGATAAAACAGAGGACTCTCAGTTCAATCTGAATGTCAAATAAACATGGAATAATTTTTTTAGTATAAGTACATCCCCAATATTGCATGGGACATAATTATACTAAAAAATCATTTGTTGTTTTTCTGAAATTCAGATTTAACTAGAAGTCTTTTTTTTTTTTTTTTTTTGCTGAGGAAGATTTGCCCTGAGCTAACATCCATTGCCAATCTTCCTCTTTTTTTGCTTGAGGAAAATTAGCCCTGAGCTAACATCTGTGCCAGTCTTCCTTTATTTTGTACATGGGTCACTGCCACAGCATGGCTGGTGAGTAGAGTAGGTCTGTGCCCGGGATCTGAACCCGTGAAGCCGGGCCACCAAAGCAGAGCTTTAACCACTCAGCCACGGCACCAGGCCCTAGAAGTCATATTTTTGTTTGCTACATCTGGCAACTCAACGTAGATCCCAATTTATTATTCTCTGTCATAAACAGTGACTGTCAAAGAAAATTCCTCAGGGATGAAGCTTTTGTGAGTTTGAAAGTCCGTGTGGGATAGTGATGGAGGAAATCTCAGCCCAGCCCTTCTATAGAACAAAAACGTTCTGTTAGAACAAAGTCTAAACATAGACCAATAAGTCACATCTATTGCGCTTCTGATTGGACGCGGGTCAGTACCTTCTTCTCCTCCTGTACGTCCATGTGCTCTCATGTTCTCCTCTTGCTGTTCATCCACGTCATGTAGGCAGACCAGGGGTCTAAGTCTAAGAAGACTTCCTCCCCTCCCCTCTCCTCCCTGTCCCCGCTTCCCCCACATGTGAATGCCCAAATCCTACCTGGTCACAGCCTGCTATAATTGGCACCTCTTTTGTGAAGACTTCCTGGACCATCTCAACTCAATCGGTTTCCTAGCTCAACTCCGATGGCTCTTAAAGGCGCCATTCCTTTCAGTCTTCTTTACTCGACTTCGTGCTCCCTGAGGGCAGAATCAAGTCCAATTTAAGGAAAGAACACACAGCATGGGAGCTGCCAGGAAATTGACACTCAGAAAAGGTTTCTTTCTTTCCTTTTTTCACTTCTGTAATGGTTTCTACTGAGCACTACCATGAACCAGGTGCTGAGCCAAAGGCTTTCCTTCTTCAAATCATCTCCTTCCATTTTCTCCACTATTCTAGTCGAGAGGGATTCTATGGACTTCCTTGTACAGTCATGCACCACATAATAATGCATGTCCGATGGTGGTCCCATAAGATTAGCACCATAGAGCCTAGGTGTGTAGGAGGCTCTACCATCTACGTTTGTGTCAGTACACTCTCTGATGCTTGCATAATGACGAAATCGCCTAATGAAGAGTTTCTCAGGACGTGTCCTCATCAAGTGACACATGACTGTATACATTAGAAAGGTCCCACCTTTGGTGAAAGGCAGAGCTTAAACCTATCCTAGATTCACATGGAACCTTGAAATGCTGTTGGCTATTATCCTACACCACCTACACCCCACTTCTGAACAGCAGAGGGGAATCACCACTGACGTGTGACAGCCAGCCTCTACTCTTCAGGGAGGATTCTGTTTGACTCAACAGTTGTTGGTTTGTTTGAGAAATAAGCCTGTTTAATATTCTTAACACATAAATAAATTAGAACAAATTATGCCAATTAAAAATGAGCAATAGATATGAGCAAATCATCCCCAATTAAGAAATGAAAGATAAAAATATGGAAAAGTTCAACTTCGGTGACAAAGGCACATTAAAACAACAAAGAAATATGATTTTTTTCTTTAGAAATGGTCAAAAATTTTTTATAGGGCATTTTCTTTATAATGATTAGCTACTGAGTTGTCAACCTGCCAGGGCCTGGTCGTTGCTGAAGGAACAGAAGACAGTCCCGTTTTAGGTCTGGCGAGGAGGAAGCCCTGTCCACACCCTGCCTCCAGCATTCATCAGTGCAGGGAGCCTATGGAAAATTGTCCTTCCTCTTGTTGATTCAACTCTGCCAAACTGTGTGACGAGAGGCTGACAGAGGAGAGGATGGACAAGCTCCTTGGGTTGCCAATAGCCCTTTCACATGGTGGCACTTGGATGACATAACAGTGCTGATTTTACAGAGAATGGAAAGTCCATTTAGAAAATTAATGCTTCATTAGTGTGAACTTTCAACCAGGGCAGTGACACTCAGCCCACAAATACACTTGCTCTGATAAGATAGCTGCCGGCCAGTATGGGATTGGCTAGTTGTGTGGGCTGTAGGAATAGATCAGAATAAAGCTGGATATTATTGAAAGGAAATTGTTTAAAAGTTCCTAAACTGAACAGTTTACTTTTTTGTCTTTATCTGTGTAAGATGAAGCAAGGATTAAAGATAGTTAAGCACATCGTTCAGTTTCAAAAACTGAGAACAAAAGTATTTCTAATCGAAATGATTAAAAGTGTTCCTAGGTCGTTCTGTAAACCTAATAAATATTTGTCAAATTGTGTAGAATTAAAATTTCTCTGAACTCAGGGCTCTAATCCTAGGTTATAATAGTTTTGGTTATCCTGTTTGACTATTTAAATTAGGATTTCCCATTTATGTCCCCCACATTCAATGAGCAAGTCGACAACTAGAAAATTAAAAGCTGTAAAAATGATTATCAGCACCCACCTCCAGAGAGCCCCACTTCAACCTGTGGTCATTAGGACTTAGGCAGGCGTCCCTAACTTAGCAATCCCCATCTTCACTGCCCTTCAAGTCCCACCTGGAAGCCAAAACTCCCTTTCTTGCTCTGTTCCCACCCCCATCCTGCCCAAGCCACAGGAGTCCCTACAACTGAGTGCCCAGCAGGTGGAGAAGGGGGGAAGGGAAAGTTCCTGCAGTAGGTCCGTGGGGCACAGGATATGTCCCTGGTGTTGCATTTTGGAATTCTGAATATATTTTCTCATAAACACACATGGGGTTTACTTCTGAAAACTATTACCTGAGTTAAAATTCAAAGAGCATTTTTCTTATGAAGAAAATGAAGTGTTCTAAATGGTGGTGTGAGAGTCAACTACATTATGAGTTAATAAGCATTGGACAACTCACCGAGTCTAGAGAAAATGCATTCAAGTCCAAATAATCAGCCTGTGCTCCCTTCCTCTTGGTGTGCAGCCACATTCTTGCTGGGATGTAGTACTCCCTTGGTTAGCACGGCAGGTCCACACTCCTGAGTTGAGAAGGAATTATCAGGCTTCCATGATGACAATTTCTATCATGGTCCCTTAGTTTTCTGTTCTGATCTTAATTTGGCTTCTCAAGGAAGATTTCCTGCTGGGAAGATAATGAGCAAAGTGCCTTAGATGAGGATTCTGGTTGACTTGCTAGTTCTTTCTCATTAAAAATAAGTAAATTGGAATTCTGGCTTATAAATGAGGCTCCTGTGGGTTTGGTTCTGTGCATTGACCTGCAAAGGACCAGGCATTGCTGGGTGAGCTAAAAATCAGTCAGCTGTCGGAACCTCCACAATGAAAACCAAGCCTGGTCTCCTCCTCCATGTCATTATGACCACATCGAGGCTGGGGGAACTTTCATTTGTTTGGTAATAACTCATTAAATAAACACTTGTCTGTGTATGAGGATATAGCAGTGAATTTGACAGATGAAGTCCCTACCTCTTTCTACTTTAGGTTGGGGGCGGGGTGGTAGAGACAGACACAAGGATAAATAAGTAAAAGAAGTTCAGGTACTGATAAATGCTGTGAAAGGACCAGAATAGAATGATGGGCTAGAGAGAAAGGGCTTTAACTAGGGCAGCCTCTCTGAGGTAGTAACATTTGAGCTGAGACATGAATAATGAGATTGAGGGGGCAGGCAAAGGTTTGAGAGTAGTCTTCTCAGCAGAGGGGTCAGCAAATGCAAAGAACATGAAATAGGACATAGCTGGGCATATTGAGGGGTCAGAAGGGTGATCAGTGTGGTCACAGCAGAGTGAGCAAGATGGAGCTCTCAGGGGATGAAGTTCCAGAACCTATAGGACTCAGGAAGGAATCTGAATTTAATCCAAGTGTTTCCTGGCCAGAGTGATTGTTTATTGATCATGGAGTATGACCGGAGCACAGATCCTAGAACTTGGCTTCATGGTTTGTTTGACCATGGGCAAGTTGCTTAACTTTTCTGTGCCTCAGTTTCCTCATCTATTAAATGAGGATAAATACCATAGAGTGGTTGTGAGATTTAAACAAGTTAAACTGATAAAGGATTAGATTGGGGCTTGGTGCATAGCAGTTGTTCAATTAGTGTTCAACACTGTAATCTCTTAGTGCTTATTGATTGTGTAATCTATGCTCAACATTGTATTTTTGCCCTGTGAATAGTTCTTATTTATCCATTCTTCTCCAGACTTCTACACTCCATTCTCAGACAGAGAACGTTTCTAATATGAATGATTTACTCTGCTTAAAAAACAAAAACAAAAACAAAAAACTCTAGAATGCCTTCCCATTACACTCAAATAAAATCCAAATTCTGCCTTGGAAGGCCCACCATGATCGAGACCTTGTCTACCCTTCTGCTTCTGCTCACACTCTCCATCCCATCACTCACTGCAGTTTAGCCGTACTGACTGCCTTTCTGTCCCTGGAACCCACTAAGCTCTCTACTGCCTTTGGCCATTTACGTTCATGTTCTCTGGATGGAAAACCCTGCCACAGATTTTTGCTCTTATCAAATCTCCTTCTCCTTTAAAACTGGAAGAGGGAGAACCTGCGGATGATGAGGCTATCTAGGATTTGGTTAAGAAGTAGGCGAGTTTTTAGAAAACCAGAGAGAGCAAAAACAAAGCACGAAACACTATATTGGAGTTGTTGACTCTTGGCGATAAAAAAGGACTGTGTCAAAGAAGTCACCCAGCCACGTGACTTAAGGAGTGGTGAATGGTGATGGCATTGACAAGACACGTATT
This sequence comes from Diceros bicornis minor, assembly GCF_020826845.1. Classification (NCBI taxonomy): domain Eukaryota; kingdom Metazoa; phylum Chordata; class Mammalia; order Perissodactyla; family Rhinocerotidae; genus Diceros; species Diceros bicornis. Next base: position 88,895,138 of record NC_080745.1, on the reverse strand, counting down.
ATGGAAAATGTTGTGTTTTCTGACTAGGGGATGGAGTGAAACCTTTGATTTGTAAACATACTGAATTTGAGGTGAAGCTGGTGACGAGACACGGAAATTAAAGTGTCTGAGACGTATTGTAATGCAGACTGTGCTTGGGTGAATGGGCCACATGGAAAAATATTGATTTGGGCAACATCAGCTTAAAAATTAATGAGTTCTCTGGGGGGCAGTAAGAGTTGGAAGGGAAGATGGCCAAGAGCTGAGACTTGGGGGATGTTCAAGTCCCCCAAGGTGGGAAGGAGGCTGGAGAAAGGCAAGACCTAGTCAGAGAAGCAGAAGAAAACCTTAATCGTCAAGTGCTGCTAAATCAGGTGTATATTCAGCAGAAGGTGGCCACCAATGACCAATGGTGCAGTGAGGATGTTAGAGAGTGCCCTAGATGGAACTGGGTCTTGAGTATAGATGCAGAATGCCTGCTCTTTCATTGTTGTTTAATTCCATTTAATAAATTCATAATAGTAAGTGGAATAAACTAATTTCCATTCTTATCCTTTTGCTGTTAACTTCCCCAAATTGCTCCTGGGGTATAGATTTTAATAATCGGTTCCATTTTTCCCTTACATCATTTCTTGCAGAGCAAACTTTGGAAAATTCTGACCCACCGCCCATCCCCTCAGAAAATATTACAGATGAATTCCTGTAACGTGTCTTTGTTCCTACTATGAAGAACAAAGTGAATGAATGTATTTGAATGCAAAGGCCTTGGGTTTTGCCATTAATTCTGCTATTTATTATTGGGCAATATTGGGAATAACTCGTATAACCCTATAGTTCAGTCTCATCATTTGTACAATGGGACTTGCATTAGCTTCCACTGACCAGCAAAGGAGTATAAAAATATAAGTTAATGTTGTAAATGATTTTGCTCCCCACAGATGGGAGACTCTATGGGCATGCCAAGTTATTTTTCTGTGTAGTAGAGACAACTTGTGCTTGGGTATGAATCCATTGGAAACATTTATGGGAAGCTATAACCAGCTTTCTTTGAGCGTTGAAATGACATATAAAACATCTTTTCAAAATTGTAATTCTTCCATAACACTTGATTGCTTGTATTTCCAAATGGGCTATGTCCTCTAGCATGCCCAAGGCTGCATATCTGTGATGCCAGGAAAGCTGGTAAGAAAGTAAAACATTCAGTCAGTTGGTTTGTCATCATGAGTCCAAATGATTGATTATTTCAAGTTTATTTTTTATTCATCATAATTTATTTTTTATTACTTTTTATGATGAATAAATGTGCTGATTATTAAAAAATCAGAGATGCATGCAAACATAAAGAAGAAAAACAATGAAGTCATAGCCTCAACACTCAGAAAAAACCTGCAAGAGCATTTTGGTGTATTTCTTTCCAAAGACTGATTTAAAAAAGAAACAAACATAAAACTGAGCCAAATGACATCCACGTACACCTTGCATCCGTGATCTCCCTTGGTCCTCCTGCCAGTGCTGTGGGGTAGATGATGGTCCATAGACTTGCTGGACCCATAAAGGATCTGAATGTCAAGGACTGCAAGAAACTTGATCAAGAGCATCCTTAGATAGCTTGTGGTGGTTGCAGGATGTGTCTTCTGACTCAAAATACTATAGCTGCTTCCCTTACACTGGACTGAGTCTTGATAACTTAGCCTGCCAGAGAGAATCTGGTTCTATTTCAACATCTTTTATCAAAGTATTTATGTGATTGTCACTTGGTGTCACCTTCCTAAATCAACTTTTCACTTCTGTACTATCCCAGAGCCTTAAACCAATAATCTAAAAATTTTGAAGTTTTTGTCACAATTTGTTTCCATGTTCTCGAGAGCACTCTGGGGTACTTAGAGTGGCCTTTTGATTGCTTAAGGTTCAACTACCTTCACACACCTCTGCCTTTTTATACTCTAGGAAACTTTGTCAATTAACTACTTCATGCTTTTCCCTTGACTGCAGTTACTGCGTCTTCCTCCATCGAAACAAATAGCAATGTTAGAAGAGAGATGAAGGACAAACACTCCAATTTGCTGGTCTTTGGAGCCTTCAGTGATAACCGGCCATCTCTGAGCCTTTTGATACTGAATTGCTCCAGAATGACATTGTTCTTGCAAGATTCAGATTAAATTTTAAAAATGATTATTAATAGACTTTATTTCAAAGGACAGTTTTTGATTTATAGGAAAATTGAGAAGATAGTATAGATGATTCCCATCTACCCCACATCCAGTTTCCCCTATTATTAACATCCTACAGTAGTACGTATTGTACATTTATTACAACCCATGAACCAATATTGACATAATATTTTTAACTAAAGTTTATACTTTAATCACATTTCCTTACTTGTAGCCTAATGTCCTTTCTCTGATCGTCAGTCTCATTGAGAACCCCACATTACGTTGAGTTGTCATGTCTCCTTAGGTTCCTCTTGGTTGTGACAGTTTCTCAGACTGTCCTTGTTGACATCGACAGTTCAAGGAGTGCGGGTCAGGCATACATATTGTAGGATGCGCCTCTATTGGCATCTGTCTCAAGGTTAGCCTAGGGTTATGGGTTTTGGCGAGTAAGATCTCGGAGGTAAAGTGTCGTTTTGATCACATCCTATGAAGGGTACATGCCGACAAGATGACTTATCACTGTTGATGTTGACCTTAATCGTCTGGCTGAAGTAGTGTTTCTCAGGTTTTTCCACTGAAAAATTGCTCTTTTCAGATGAACTTTTGCCATGCTTCTTTTGAGCATCCCTGAACTATGTCATTTAAAAATCACATCCCTAGTTTCTACCCAGGGAGTCTGCAGATGAGCTGAAGAGTGGCATTGTTATTTGGTTAAGACTGTAGATGTGAATCTGAACCAAGGAAATAATATAGTTGTCCTTTATGAGAGCATTGTCATCATATTTCCCTGAAACAAGGAGTTGCTCGGTCAGTTCTATAAGATTTTCTTTAGCTTTTGTATATTTGGGGCTGAGGAAAATGCTTTATGAGTTTCCAGGGCCATATCTCCCAATTCTCTTGCAGCTCATGATGGCCGCCTCAACTTCTTTTCCCCCCAGCTAGATTTTCAAAGGAATATTTATCTTAATCTTGCTTTTGGTGCCCCAGATTGATTCCTGCCTCTTAGTTCCTGCAGGTGTTGATAATGATTTCGCTTTAAAGCCAGAGCTCCAGGGGTAATGTTTCAGTTTTACGCTGACTAGTAATCTCATCAGAGTTTGTCTTCCCTGATGGCGCATTGGGTGGCTTGAGTGGATAAACCGTGGTGTTTCCTATTCTTTTTTTTTTTTTTTAATATCACACAGTTGGTGCTTTTTTTTTTTTTGAGGAAGATTGGCCCTGAGCTAACGTCTGTTCCCAATCTTCCTCTTTTTTTCCTTTTTTCTCCCCAAAGCCCCAGTACATAGTTGTATATCCTAGTTATACGTTGTTCTGGCTCTTCTATGTGGGATGCTGCCTCAGCATGGCTTGATTAGCGGTGCGTAAGTCCATGCCCAGGATGTGAACCTGCGAACCCCAGGCCGCGGAAGCGGAGCCCGTGACCTTAACCGCTGTGCCACCGGGCCAGCCCCTGGTGTTTTCTAATGATCAGTACATAGTTGTCATTTTCACACCAGTAGTGTGGTTTGGTTAGACAAATACTGCCTAGAATCTGGAAACTTGGATTCTTATATCCCAGACTGATTTCATGCATTAAGATTTTGAAAGCCCTTTGACTGCATTGACTTATTTGAGCTTCCTTAACCCAATGAGAATGATGAGGGGAGAGAATGTCTTCCCATTTTGTAGAGGCCAGAACCTCAGATAACAGACTTTGACCGAGGCAATAAGTCAAAGAGGACTCAGACCAGGGCCAGGACTTGTGGCTCCAAGATGTTCACTGTTCACTATCTCAGAGCCCTTAGGTGGGCATCAGGGTGGTCTGGACCTCCCTTAGTAAGCTGGACAATGGAGGTTTGGCCAGAGCAGGGATGGGGCAGGACATACACGGCAGCCAGGATCTGGGTTTCTCACAAGGGGGCATCTAGAGTCACTTTTGGGAGGTGTCTTCATTGCTGGCTTTTCTAAGACCTTAAAAGCCATTGCTGAAAGATTCTTGCCTGAGGAACTGGCCTATAACTTTCCTCTTGACCAGCCATAATCGGGTCTGAAGATGACAAACTCAGATGAGGACACAAGCGAAGTAGGCACACACACATCCCGGGGGAAAGCAGAGCTGATTGTTACAGAAAATGAGTGTGTTAGAAACCAAAATATCTAATACTTTTCCTTCCTTCTCTTTCAGAAACAAACTGGCCATTTTCTCAAAATGGCAAGCAGTGAATCAGGTTACTCAACAGCAAAAATCCAGAAGTTCCTCCCCAGTATCAGCTATTCACATTTTTTATTTAGGCAACTGAGTTTTGTTGATACCCAAATATTATGAAAAACAAAACCTATGCAAACTGTATGTTTTGTAAGGTCATATTTTTTTCCCTGGGTTTCTAAGGCTTGAATGTACGCATCATCCAAGACCTGCTTTTATGGTTTGTCAACAAGATCACTCCATAAAATACATTCTGATATCTCACAGCTGTGTATAATTTATTCTGTCTATCCATGCAGCACAAATAAAATTTTTATTTGCATCATCTAAAAGAAGTACCAGTGTATAAATACATAAGCAAAGCTCATAAGAAACAGTCTTCTAACTACAGATACTGCTGGGGGGATATTGTGCCACCAGTTAAAAAGCTGAGAGATGGCTTCATTATCCATGTACATAGATAATAAATACTGTACTCAGCAAATAGTGTAGTTACTCAATTTCTTAAAAAGTTTGCACAGCCTTCTACAAGAGCTGGCACAGTCTGCCTGTAAATTCTCCTTGGAATAGTTAGAAATAAAGTCTTTTAGAGGAAAAATAATTTAGCCAAAAAGGACTTCTTTTGGATTAAGATGCTAGAATATGTAGGTGAGGGGAAATGTTCAGTGGTTGGAGTATTTTGCCTTCAGGAGTGTAAATAACTGTCTTTCTCTGTTACTAAGAGTCTTGGAGGAAGAAGGTCCAGAGAACTAAGAATTTCTTTATATTTGGTTTGTGCAGCGTCAGCTGATTATCAAATAGGAGACCTCACAAGCGCCTTCCCAGCTTCCGCAGGATCAAGGGTGTGGACTTGCTCTCTCTCCTAGTTCCTCCACTGGCAGAGGCATGCTAATGATAAGCTAGGAGACCTGAATTTCATGGCGCCATCTCCTTCCTTCTAAGACATACAGCTTCTCAAGCAAGTTCTATCAAATGCAAAGACTTTCCTCCAAGTATCTGGGGCCTGGGTGAAAATCCTCTAGGCCTTTGAGTACGGTGGCTGCAATACCCATGGAAACCATCCTGTCCTTCCCACTGCAGCCAGGTGGCGGGTGATACACGACTCCAGTTTTAGATTTAACAAGCCCTTGGACAATTGGATTTGTGACTAACTATTCAATTTAACAATTCACTTGTGCTGGAAACTTAACTGACAGAACTGCCAGGAGTAGCTCATAATCAAATTGGTTTGTTTATATAGAAGAAATTTTAAAATGCTTGCAATCACTTTCTTAACAGTTTTACCTGACATTTTAACATATTAAAATAATGGCCAGGGTAACTCTTGGCACATGGCATGGTTTTCATTCGTTGAGGGCAAAGTTCGATGGATCTTGAGTTTTTACTCCATAGTTGCTGGTATTTCAAAGCCTTTTTGTTTTGTTTTGTTTTTTGTTTTTGTTTTTTGTGAGGAAGATCAGCCCTGAGCTAACATCCATGCCAATCCTTCTCTTTTTGCTGAGGAAGACTGGCCCTGGGTTAACATCTGTGCCCATCCTCCTCCATTTTATATGGGACGCCGCCACAGCATGGCCTGACAAGCGGTGCGTCGGTGCGCGCCCAGGAGCTGAACCCAGGCCGCCAGCAGCGGACCATATGCACTTAACCGCTACGCCTCGAGGCCAGCCCCTCAAAGCCTTTTTAATCCAGTTCAAATAACACACCAGCTCCCTTTTTAAGATAAGTTCAGTTAATTGCACTGTGTCATCTAGCTCTGCAGGAGCTGTATAACTGGATCAGAACTCACTTTGTTTCAGTAAATTCCAACATGTGAATTTTACTGAGGTTCCTAAGCAAGAGACCTGGATCTTGGCAAAGCTTAGAGAGTAATGCTGCATGAAATGGACTGAATCTTCTGGGTGAGGCTGTATTTAAGAGATGAGGGTCCTGGCAGTGTAGACAGAACCTGCAGGTGACATTGAGGTGTACTAGCCTGAGGCAGAACGAATGGACTTTTGGATGGAAGCCTTCAAGTCTAGAGCACCTACAGAGAACCTGTCACAAGGCAGATGGTTATAAATATGAGTGAATACGAATGAGTGAGTAAATGAACAAACAGCTGATGCGTGGTAGAGATGATGCTGATGCAGGGGTATGTCTTACTCCAAAGCCCCTGCTTGTAGCCATGCGGTACTACCTTGGGGCACACTGAGGGCATGAAGTCAAGCTGCTGGATGAAGTTCATTTGTATAAGATCTGCACACTGCCATGGCTGCCCCCTCTGCAGCCAGGAGAATGACTTCTGATGTCTTCCATTCAGATAGCCCATTCTTTCCACCTCCATCCAGCCCTCCACCAGTGTCCACAGATGTCACCACCTGGAGCCAGCCTCCTCTGCTTGCACAGCCAGAATCCTCATCTCCTGAATATGGTTCCTCCTGGAAGACTTCTTATCCCGGCTCCAAGCACCGTCATCCTCCTTGCTCACCTGGCTTATAGTCCTCTCTCTCCCTTTCTCCTCCCCACTTGGCCGAGCAGCCAGCTCACCCCTCTGCCACGGGCCATATTCTCAACTCTCAATTCATCCCTGTTCCCTTGGTCCTGGACAACTGGGAGTTTTAAATGCTTTGTGACCAGCTTGAGAATTTTTCCGGAGAGGCTGTGTCAGACAGTTAATACTCGAGTAGTAATCCTTTTGTAACCTGAATATAACTGCAGACTTCCACATTGAGAATGATAAAATGGTGTGGATTTAAAAGTATTTGGGGAACTGTAAAATGTCTAGGATTAAAATTTCAATACCATTTGTGCCCAATAAATGCAAACTCTTTAGTAACTTAAAACTGTGCTATTATGACTCAGGTCTGAAAATTATGAGTCCTGGTTGAAGAAATGGGAATAACATGTGAGAGAATCTGCTCCCATCCTTTACCTTGAGGGATATACTGTGGTCGCACCAAATAGCAGAAGCGTGACCTCATAGGAGAGCAAGCCCAGAGAAATTACCGTATTTGTTAAGAAAGCGATACACTCTCCAGAAGAGAAAAATGTTATACTTTCCATTAGAATTGTTTATGGAAATGGGCTAAATTGAACCTCTGTCGGTATATTAACTGGTTCGACAGACAGGACCCCAAGAAACAAGATCATATAATAGTTTATTGAATGACTTAATTTTTTTTTTTTTTACATAAACCAGTCTAGTCAGTCTGAACTGGCAAATTAATTTTGTCTATAGAATCACTCACTGAAGCATATAAAATTAGCCTCCGCAAGTGGAGAGAGGAGAATTGGCATTGTGTTTAACTGATTCGCTGGGACTTAAGTAAATGGATTTAGTCTTAATACAGCTAAAGCCTTGCGACTTTTAATAGAGAGCTGATCTTAGGCAAAGCATGAATTCATCATTTAAAAAGTCACTGCTTGTGTGCTTTTGTTGCTTGTTGAAGGATGGAGTTATATACTTTGACTGTGATAATCACCCAGCACATGCTGTAGGTCTCGAAGGAAAAAATTAGCTTTTGTTTTTTTTTGTTATAAAATTTTATGGTTGGATTGACAGAGAATTCATCAGTTTTAACACTTGTGACTTCATAGATTATAGCATTCCCTGGGCTTAGTCAACTTGCAGATATCTTCACTGACTCATTTACGTCACAAGCTTCTGATGCCCAAGTTTTCTGACCAGAGTGAAGAATGGGGCTGTTTTGTTTTGTTTTTTGATGCAGGGGTGAACTTGGGAAGCAAGTTAGCATCTTCCGTGCAACAGGCCCAAAGGAAGGACTGGGGAGGAGCTGATGAAGTCGTCAGTGCCTCTCTCTTAAACGGAGACCCCTGGGATGCCACGAAGAGCATCGACTCAAAGGTCAGCATTTTTGTTTTTTTCTTGACTTTCTGGTGGCTGAAGTTTTAAAATCACATTTACTGCATTTGCATTCTTTTATTCAAGTTTGCCTTTATTTTAATGCTAACTTTATCCTTATAAAGTGAAATCTTTATTCTTACCAAAGATAAAATACAAACCAATTTTGATGTGTCAGTTCCGAGGAGTGGCCAGCAGTATTTGCATCTGTTGAAAGTCATTTTTCAAATATACACCAGGGATGACATTTCCAGATATACAACTTCTGTATTTGTTTTCATTGAGTATTGGGTAATTTTCTCTATTTATGTCTATTTCATCAACATTTTGGTTTTACCAATCGATTACTGGTAGAAACATTTTAATACAACTTTTAAAAAAAATTTGTAGTGAGTTTTAATGCAGTTTTATACTGTGTTTACTTTGACACGCTTCATTTGAGCCTTCTATGATGTAAAAGAATAATATAAAATAAATGAAACATTAGTGATTAAATTTAATATTTTGATGAGTTTTATCTGCCAAATCTACGTGACTTTCTTAAATTTCAGCACTTGTTGGCACAGTTGGAAAGTGAAAAAATCTATAGAAATATGAGCTCTTTGGAGAGAAGATACAGATGGCTTTGTCCTTATGTTATATGGAACTATTTTTAGATTATTTTTTCTAATAGAAAACAGATTTTTTTTAAAGAGCAGTTGAGATCATGAAAATCCTCTGTAGCTTTCTGGAAGGGCTGCAGTGGGCCACCATTATGTGGGTAATGATAATATGATTTACATCGTTCATTTATTTTCTAGAGAGGCTTTCAGTTGAAAGGGAGCATTTGGAAAGACTGGAGGTTTGGTTAAAGGATCTGAATGCCAAATCTGCACTTTTTGAATATTATAGTTTCATGGAGACTGTTGCAAATTGAATATACAAAATACAAGTCAATCATGGTAGTATTGATGATGTTTCCTGGAAGAAAAACTTAAGACATTAAAAAACATTTTGTCATGCCATTAATCAGCAAAATCAGAAATGATTTGATAGGTGCAGTAAAAGAGAAGTATAGTATTTTATAAAGAAAGTCTGTCTTTAAAATATTTACAGGCCCTAATTAATAATAGAAAAATATAGAATAATCTAAAGTTTCTTGGGTGGTAGAAGCTGTTATTTAGCAAATAAAAGTACAGCATGCCCCCTTACACTTGGACTTCAGATAAACAATGAATTTTTTTGTGTAAGTATATCCCATGTGATATTTGGGGACATACTTATACCAAAAAATTCCTCGTCATTTATCTGAAATCCAGGTTTACCTGGTGTGCTGTATTTCATCTGGCAGCCCTCCCTGGGGATGTCAGGGCACCAGCTGGTAAGGCTGGCCACGTGCCCCTGGAATGGACCAGCTCAGGTCAGCTCTGGTTTCTGACCTCCAGCTTCATCTTTCTTGCCAGCCAACCATCTTGCAGACATCATGAGGTGTGACGGAGGAGGAATCGGCACATCTGCCGCTGGCCAACCTCACAACCTGAGGACGGTCGGCCACCAGCAGCACCATCTTTGTAGAAAACTAGGAAAAACCATTATTGTTTGATAGCTGTCCCAGCTCCTCTGGGATTCGACCTCTAGGATTAGAACCATGGAGGTAGCAGGTACATACCCACTGTACTAAAATTACTCCAGGTTACTGACATGATTTAAGGGAATAAGGACCTAGGGGATTTGGGGAATGGTATTTTGTTGTAATGCCATGGGGCTCATCTCAACATATGGTTCATGGAATCAGCATTATGGCTTTGTAATTACAGTATGTGTCCATATGTGGTGGTTAACCAAGACCCTGCATGAAAAGAGGTGCATGTAAATGTCTGTTAATGTGTATACATGTACATGTTTGCTGGAATTCTCCACGGGGTGGATGTGTGTACCTGTTGTGAGAATAGGGATTCTGGCTAGTGACGTGTGTGTCTTTCCTTGTTATCAAACATAACAGCGAACATTTTCATTTTAAACTGCATCATCAGAGTGTATCTTCAAGTATACAAGACATACTCACATTAATGAATATTTTTGTTGCACAATTGTGCCTGCCGTGTCTTAGAGTATAGACTTTTAGGTTTGCATTCTTGCTCCCCTGTTTCTTTCTATTCAGCCAGTTTTTAACTGAGCACCTATTGTGGACCAGGTGCAGGTATACAGTTCACAAAGAAGGCAGATGAGCTTTCTGCCCCTGTGCAACTTACATTCTAATGAGGGAAATGTAAACAAAACAAATTCAGATTATGATAGTGTTAAGAAAGAAAAAACACATTACAGGGACCAACAGGGGAGATATATTTCGATAGGTTTCCAGGGAAGACCTTTCTAAGAAGATGATAAGCTATTAAACTTTTTCAATAAGTTTAAAAGAGTCCGACTTCTGCAGAGCAAGTGTGTGCAAGGCTGATGTGCAAGGAGCAGGGAGGAGCCTGGTGTGTCTGGAGTGGGGGAGATGAGATGGTCTTGGGATGATGCAGGAGCGGCAGGGCCCAGCACAGGGCGGGCTTCAGTGGGTCCGTGTGATGTCACTGTAGAAGTAGCAGCCTATAGAAAAGAGACACTCATTGAGAGAAGATGATAAACTGTAGCCCTCTTTCTCTGATAGTTAAACATTCTGATTTTATGTGACTTACCAACCCGTAACATGAATTCATGTAATTATTCTTCACAGAGGTAACTCATGCAGTATTCACAATAATGAACGACATTCTTTATATGTACAGAAACACCTAACTCTTAAACATCCTTTCTATCTGGAGGGCCATCAGAAGTCCGGTAAATGGGACCTGAGAGTGTGAACACATGGTTTCTAGTTGGGAATGCCACAAGACCCTGGGGACTCAAGCAATAACGTAGAGAAGGGATCTGAAACTCTAAGTCAGGTCCCCTCTGGTTTCCCTCCAGATAGCTTGCCATAATGTTTTTCCGAAAATGAAGATGTAACTCATCCCAGTCCTGCTTGAAGCCTTCAGAGGTGGACCTCATGTCCACAGCACGAAGGAAAACTCTAGGCTTGGCAGAAAAAGCACATCTCCGTGTGGTCCCAACTCTCTTGCCACTAACAGCCCCTCCCTGCCCCCCTGCCCCAGGACACCGTGTTCTGATCTGTACCCCCTCAAGTACCTCCCCAAACCAGCCGTGGACCCTTATCCTACCAGGCCAGTGCACAAGGCCACTCCTGTGTCCGGCGGGCTGAACTGATCACTTGCCCCACTGCCCACTGCGCTTGTTTCAAAGCCCTCGGGGATGGAAGGCAGTAACAAGTTCCCAGGAGTTAATCGTTCATTCACAAATATTGATTAAGTGCCTGTTGTGCACTAGGCACTGTTCTTAGTGCTGGAGCCTCATCTCTGCCCTTATGGTGCTTCCACCAAACTGCAAGAGGGGAACGTGGAAACAAATAAATAATATGACTACAGGGGGTGCTAAGTGCCTGAGGAAAAATACCGAAGGCCAAGGGTAAAGGGTCAGAGGTGGGGTGCTTGTGGATGGGGTGGTCAGGAGAGGGCTCCTTGTGGAGGTCATATGTCAACAGTGACCTGAAGGAGGTGACTGGTGAGCCAGTCGTGCAGAGATCTGGGGAGAGGGAACAGCAGTGTAAGGCTGGAACAGAGGGAGAGAAGGACAGAGTGTGAAAAGGTCGGCAGGGCCCAGGTGAGGTATGGCTGGGGTGGGAAAGGACCACAGGGCTTTGAGCCTGGTTGTGACAGTGAGTTTTAACAGAGCTCTGACAGCTGTGCAAAGACCCCAGCATGGGGCCCTGAGTGGAAACAAGGAGAGGAATGAGGGGCTGGTGCAGCATCCGGGGAAGAGAGGGGGGCAGCTCAAACTGCTGAGAAGAGGTCAGATGGAAGGGAGAGTCCATCAGACTTGCCAGAGGATTAGAGACATTCTGTACCTGCTAACTAGGTGGGTGGTAGTTCCACTATAAACACCCCCAAAGAGAAAGGACCCCCTTATTAATTTGATTTTCGTTACATCATTGACTTACTACCTATAGCGGTTCTCAGCCTGGTTGCATATTAGAATCAGCAGGAAACTTGTATAAATAACAATGTCCAGCATCCAGTCTTTGAGAGTCCAGTTTAACTTGTTTTGGGAAAGGCCTAGGCATCTTCCTTTTTAAAAAGTGCCCCCAGGTGATTCTGTTGAGCACACAAGGTTTAGAACCCCAGTATTAGTGAAAATTGCTGCTGCATCCAGTAATGGACTGATGTAGGCAAAAGTCAAATGCACTCTCTCTCTCACTCACCTGTGATTGAAATAGATCTGAATGGGATCTAATTATGTCTTTTGCAAGTCAGGAATCAAGCCATCATTGCCACTGATAATTTGATTGCAAGAGTAGAGAAATGGGAAAGAGGATGCCCTTTGGCACGTTGGAGGGCTTCCAGTTTTGTTTGTTTGCTGCCTGTTGTTTTGGTCTATAACATGGGGATAAGCTTATCTACTTTTCCTCCCTCTTAGGGTCCTTGTAAGGATGAGATGAAACAATGGCTATAAAAATACATTGGAAACTAAAAAACTACTACACAACTGTAGGGTGATATTGAAAGTTTAAAGTGTCTTTAGGGACCAGTCTCCAATTTCATGTCTTAAAAAAATAACCTCTAGAACCAGGGAAGCCGTGTCAGAATGTGATTGATGGAGAGATGACCTCAGTTGAGCTCAGCCTCTGAATGCTCCAGGAAATTTCCAATTTCCAGCTTTCTCACGTGAGAATGAAATTATGGGAATAGTACGTGAAATGGAAAATAAAAAGGCAAACGGATTAGAACATGAAACCAAAGCTTCCCTTAGCATATTGTGGGTCTGAAATATCGAATAGCAACTAATTAAAACGGCAGAGGGAGATTCTGCTCCTCACGTTTCCACTTGGTTTGTTTCACAGCTGAGAACACGGAGCCCTGCTTTTCCCTCAAGTAACCGTCCCCTTTCATCCCTTCCGATCAGACTCGTCAGGGGGTTCGCCTCCTCCCTGCATCCCTCTGCCGCCCTTGGTAGTGCCTTCCCCTCCCCACACGTCACCACGACCGCTCCCGCCAAGGTCACAGGTGGCCTCCTAACTCGGCAGCCAGTGTGCCTTTCTATCCTTATTGCGCTGTCCTGACACCCAGTCACTCGCCTCTGAAATTCTCACTTCCTTTGGCTCCCGGACCCTGTTCTCTCTTGTTTCTTTTCATATGTTTTTAATTCTTGCTTTTATTCCTCTTTTTGGCTTTGTCCCTTAACTGTTGGTTTCCCCTGAGTTTCTTCCCAGGCCCACTTCAGACAAAGGGCTCCTGCTGGCCGCATCATTCACTCCCCAGGCCCCAAGTCCGTCTGTCCTGTGGAGGCGTGTGGGGAGGGGCTCCCATGAATGACAGCAGCCACCATGGCCTCCACCCCTCAGCTCCTACTGTGTGTGAGGCACGACATCAGGCCCGTTTGAGATGGTAACCTCGCCGTTCGTCCTCTGATGTGTGTTGACTTAAAACCCACGTCGCTCACCCTGTTGTGACCCCTCAGATTCAATCACGACTTAACGGATTTCAGGCACCCGCAGGTGAAAGTTCCCAATCACTTTGCATGCACGCTGCCCCCAAGTGGACACAGCCCCCACCCATGTTCTCTACTTTACTAACAACTCCTAGAGGATAAGCTTGTCGTCCCCCTTCTCCCCTCGAATCATGAGGTTGGAGACATCCGTTGACTCTACTGGCCCAGTGCTTCTAATGCGTGCCCCTTCCTCTCCATGCCCACCACCCCTTCTCACTTAGTCCTTCTCTGCTTCAGACATTATACACATGCAGGCCAGTGCTCTGTCTCAAACACAGGTATAGCCTGTCCCCCTCCTGCTTTCCAGTCCCTCAGAAGCTGCCCATGATATCTGACTCTAAAGCCAGGTAGCTTAGCATGATGCCCAAGAAGCTTTGCAGGCAGAGCTGTCCTGACTTGGGAGGCCCCCACTCCCACCTCTCAGCCACCCAGCCTGTTGCCTAAATATGCCATGTTCTTTATCGCCAAGCTTGGCATATGCTGTGTCCCTGACACCTGAAGCCCCAGCTTAAGTTGTACCTTCTCTTGTGAAGCTCATCCTGACCTCCCCAGCCAATTTGTCCCTCCCATACCTTCGTCCTCATAAGTCACAGGCATCTCTGTGATGTGCGGTCATACCATGCACACACTTAACTCAGGCAAGTTGAGCCTGTGGGCATGGCAGAAACAGATGCTGCAAACATACAACTTAAATCCTCTACACATCCTCTGATCTCCCCAAGGAGCGTGTGGCCAGGGTGGGCACGAGGGGAGAGCTGCCTCTGCTCCTTCCTCAGTTCCTTCTGCCTCTCACAGGGCAGGCCTCTTACTCCCTGAGAGCGATTCTAGTTCTTCCAGTGAGATATCATTATATAGTAGGGCCCCTAAAATAAGCCGACTCAACTATGCTCAACCCAAGAAACAATGTTCTGGAGAAAAGAAATGGCCACCTTGAACTTGTATGAAAGCGTGAAAACTGTAAGGCACTTTGAAGATCAATTCAGACTCTGCCTTGGGTACTACTTCTGCCTTGCGTGCTGGCTTTAGACCCTGACTCCACATGGCCTGGGACCCAGCTCTTTGGCACAGATCACACTGTGCTGTCATGGCTAGTTTATATTTCTGCTTCTCCCACCAGCCTGTGCCCTCCCTGGGGGTGGTAGCTTTATGCCCTCATCCTTAGTGCAGTGCTTGGCAGCTAGCAGAGGGATGTGGGACGTTTGTTGACTGACTCCGAGCCTTCCTTTGTGCCTGGGGCCAGCTTGCTCACTGGTGTGGCGGTGGCTGTGGCTGCCGCAGAAGACAGAGCAGACAAAAGTCAACGTTTGCACTTGATTCAAACCCAGACGGTGCCTTGGGAGCCTCTCCGTTTCTGCGGAGAGTTTGCGAACCACTCTCGGACTGCTTTGACTTGTCAGAGTTGCTGCCCGCCTTTTAGCAAGAGTAGGTGATTTTAAATCAGTTGGAGGTCTTTTACAGCTGGGTGGAATGCTACATTTTTCGCTTCTGTGGTTGCTGATGTCTTACCTGGAATAACTCCCCACATGTGCCTCCGTTCCAGGGGGGTTCACGCGTCCAGCCCTATGGAGAATGATTTTCCCCTGCCCTAGGGGGTTATTCTGGTAACTGCAGGAGTTGCTGCAGGCCGGCCAGTGGTGTCCGGAGCTTGGTTGAGTAAGCTCAATGGTCAGCGGTCAGCCTTTCTGACTTACGGAACATTGAACTTACATAAGCCTACAACCCAGCCAATAGTGCTTCCTCTTAAGAATATAATTTTATTAAAATACCTACTGTGAAGCTCCTCATAAGAAATGCACAATGGCTCATAAGTTGGAACATTATTTCCAGACTGTACAGCCTCCTAGGATGGTCTGTTCCCCCAGACCTCTTAACTCTCATCAGACCCCCAGCCCCACCCCTTGCCTGGCGGTCCCCGTGAGGCTGTATCTGGCACACAAGAGGCTGCTGTAGGACCTGACTCCTGTCCCAGTCTCACGTAACCACCCAGCCAAGACCCTGCCCACCCTTCTGGGGAGAGGGATTAGAGAGAGAAAATCTGGCACCCTTGTATCTTTGGGAACTTAACTGTTTTTAAGAATCAATGCCATGTACAGTGGAAGGAGAAAAGGCATTGGAACATGCAGAAATGAATTCAGACAGGAGTCTCTGCCTGGCTGTGTGATGTTGGGCCAGTGACTAACCTGTGCTGAGCCTCTGTTTCCTCATCTGAAAGGAGACGGTAATGGTTACTTTGCGGCTGACACAGCACCCTTGGCATACTCAGTAGACATCAACCATTCTCCTTTCCCTTAATTCACTCTGGGCTTTCCTCTTACGCTGTGCAGGGCTTCTCTACCTCGGTGCTGTTGCCGTTGGGACTGGATAGCTCTTTGTTGTGTGTGTGGGGCAAGGGGCCGACCCATGCGTTGTAGGGTGTGTAGCAGCATCCCTGGCCTCTTCCCACTAGATGCCACTACTGCCCCCACTCCAGTCGTGACAACTCAGAATGTCCCTGGTTAAGAACCATTGCCCTGGAGGGAAGACTGAGAAGGATGAGGGAGCTGGCAGTTACTGAGAACCTCTCCTTGACTTTGGATGGAGGGAGACCAAAAGTCAGCAACTTTTTCTGTGAAGAGCTAGACAGTAACTATATTCAGCTGTGTGGGTCCTATGTGCTCTGTCGCAGCTTCTCAGCTCTGCCCTGGTAGTGTAAAAGCAGCCATCAATAATAGGTGAACGATCGGGCATGGTTGTATTCCAATAAAACTTACTTATGGACATTGAAATTTGAATTTTATAATTTTCATCTGTGACAGAATAGTCTTGTTATTTTTTTAACCATTTAAAAATCTGAAACCATTCTTAGCTCACAGGCAGTGGGCTGGATTGGCCCAGGGGCCGTGGTTTGCGACCCTCGGGCTAGAGGTACTGTAGATATTATCTCACGGGACGCTCCCAGCAGCCCTTCGAAGTGGGGGGTGGTGTGCGCATTTTGTAGGTGAGGACACCAACGCGCACAGAGTTAGAATGTGAGGTGCCAGGACTAGCGACTGAGCCCAAGTCTGTCAGATTCTGAAGTCTGGTGTTCTTTCCATAGTGCTCTGCTGCCTCCTGGAAAAGTCTCTAGCTTTCTTTCCCTTGGGCATCGTATCAGGATTGGTTCATAAACCCGGACTGCAGAGGCGAGGTCGCGGCTCAGAGGGCAGGCGTGCGGGGCGCGCGCCGTGGCTCCCCCAGCTGTCGGTCTTGCTGTCCCCGGGACCTCTGGCCTTCTTCAGCAAGCTGTGAGCGCGCCATCCCAGTTCACGCTTCCTTTCTGGCCAACACGCAGAGGAGAAAGCAAGCCGAGGTATCGTGCTTGGGTCCCCGGTGCCCGCTCTGGGAGCTCGCCGCTCATCGAGGAGGCACCCTAGGACTGCATTTCCACCGCTCACCGCTGACTCCGTTATTTCCTGTGACCTCTTGGCAAAGCCTTAATATCGTTTTTTAAAAAATTGTCTATTAAATGAGTTCTCCCTACACTTTCTGCAACTTGTTCCCTCCTCAGACTTCTAGCATCATCATGGAACTGGGTCTTTTTAAAAAATTATATTTTAAAATAACAAATTTGGATAATGCTAGGAGATACAGTGGTTTGCGTTATTTAAACAGACAGTGGTTATAAAATATTTTTTTCTTTACGATCCTTAGCTAAGACTCTCCATGTTTGGCTGACATGTAGGGCATATAGTTCCTCGATATTAGGAAAAAAGGAGTTTGATAGATTGTTTCAGTTTTTTATTCACTTGTCCAAGCACGTGTGAGTGCTGGCTGTGTCCGAGATTGTAGGTCAAGTTCCCGTGACACACGGGTGGGTGAGACTCAATCCAGCCCTTGAGAAGCTCACGGTTTAGTGAACTAACTATTGTAATAAATTTAAATCAGTACTTAAGAGATACGTGATTTTAAAAATAAGTGATTTTATTTTATTTTGTGAGGAAGATCAGCCCTGAGCTAACATCCATGCCAATCCTCCTCTTTTTGCTGAGGAAGACCATCCCTGAGCTAACATCTATTGCCAATCCTCCTTTTTTTTTCCCTTTTTCTCCCCAAAGCCCCAGTAGATAGTTGTATGTCATAGTTGCACATCCTTCTAGTTGCTGTATGTGGGAGGCGGCCTCAGCATGGCCGGACAAGCGGTGCGTTGGTGCGCGCCCCGATCCGAACCTGGGCTGCTAGTAGCCGAGCTCGAGCACTCAACCGCTAAGCCCTGGGGCCAGCCCCGTAAAATAAGTGAGTTTAGAATAGTTTTAGATTTGCCGAAAAATTGCAAAGATAGCGCAGAGAGTTCTCGTATACTGCACACCCAGCTTTCCCTATTGTTCACATTTGCATTTGTATGGTACATTTGTAATAAGTAAAGATATATGTTTTTGTTTTTGTTTTTTGTGAGGAAGATCAGCCCGGAGCTAACATCTATGCCAATCCTCCTCTTTTTGCTGAGGAAGACTGGCCCTGAGCTAACATCCGTGCCCATCTTCCTCCACTTTATGTGCGATGCTGCCACAGCATGGCCTGACAAGCAGTCAGTCAATGCACGCCTGGGATCCGAACCCGGGTTGCCAGCAGCGGAGCCCGCGCACTAAACCGCTACGCGAGGGGGCCGGCCCCCAGATATATGGTTTTTTATATTCTAACCTGAACTCTTTTAATAAGAGAGAAAAGTTCTGGCAATTGAGGACATTTAGAAGAACATATAATTTCTAGAAAGGATTATGATTTTAAAATCATAGTTTAGACTAAAGAGCATATCTCCACAAGAGAGATTTAATGTGTCCATGTTGCATTTAATAGTTTACTATCTTATGTAGGCTGAGGAAGCCATCGCCTACGCATTTACTCTGGACTTTCCCTGAAGTTAAAACATAACCAATGAGGACAGTTCCTTGCTCAATAAACAGTCGTGATGGTGATGAAGATGTTTTGTTCAACCAAAATTTAAAGCTCAGATTTAAAAAAAATCTTCCTATTCTTTCCTTAAAAAATGAGAAATATTTTTAAACCTATCACGAGAGTGCCTGCAACCAAGTATGTAAAATCATGTAAAAACAACAACTGAATAGAGTGCTATTCTGTGACTGTGACATAATGACTGTGGAGAGAGCTCACGGGAGATTTTCTTTCTGTATTGATTTAATGTGTTCCCAGCTCTTCTGTGTCTCGCGTGCATCCTTGGAAGCATAAGGTATGTGTTTTTGAGTGGTGTACACCAATATTTTACAACCATTTCTTCGTTATTGCCTGCCTAAGGAGAAAAATTAAATAAATTAAAATTAAATTTAATTTCTCCCGAAAGAGGGAAATTAAGTACTAAGGAATAAGATTTTGTTGGGTAGTGTTAAGCTTTGGAGTGGCACAGACCACTGTAATATCTAAGAATTTTCGCCCCCTCCCCATGGACCAATTTTTGCCCCTTTGAGGGCAGATATCCAGCCCATTGAGAATGCATGATGGGCGCCCCACGTAAATGGGCAAGAGGAAATGCTTGTCCCCCAGGACTACATGTATTTATAAAAGTCTGCCTGTTGGAGATTTGGGGCAGGTAAGAAGAAAAGTTTATTTCTCTCTCCCTCAAAAACTGCTCTTGCTAGATTTTTAAAAGTAAGTATTTTACATGAGAACAGTTTTAGATTTGCAGGAAAATTGTAAAGATAGTACAGAGAGTTCCCATATCCCTCACACCCGGTTTCCCTATCATTTAACATCTTACATTATTATAGTGCATTTGTCACAATTAATGAACCAATATTGATATGTTATTGTTAACGAAGGTCCATACCTTATTTCAGATTTCCTTAGTTTTTACCTAATTTCCTTTTTCTGGTCTAAGATCCCATCCAGGATGCCATATTACATTTAGTCTTTATGTCGCCTCAGGCTCCACTTGGTTGTGGCGGTTTCTTAGATTTTTTGTTTTTGATGATGATTGACAGTTTTGAGGAGTCAAGGATTTTGTAGAATGTCCCTCAACTGGGATTTGTCTGGTGTTTTGCTCGTGATTGAACTGGGCTTATCTGTTTTGGGGAGAAGACCACAGAGGTAAAGTACCATTCTTGTTACGCCATATCACGGGTCCATACTATCAACAGGACTTATCACTATTGATGTTAACCTTGGTCAGCTGGCTGAGGTCGTGTTTATCAAGTTTCTCTGCTGTTAAGTTCCTCTTTTTTCCTCCCTTTCCATAATGAATTCTTTGGAAGGAAGTCACTGTGCACGTCCCATGCTTGAGGAGTTATGCTCCATCTCCTTGAGGGTGAAGTAGCTACATAAATTATTTTGAATTCTTCTGCATGTGAGATTTCTCTGCTTTCCCTATTTATTTATGTATTCAATCATTTATTCATATCAGCACGGACTCGTGGGTATTTATTTTATAATTTGGGTTGTAATCCAGTGCTACTTTATGTTGTTTTCGAATTGTTCCGGCTTCGGCCACTGGGGGTTCTTTCAGTTGGCTCCTGTGTCCCTGTGATGTATACACATTATTTTGTGTGTGTTAGCACTTCCTTACTTTCTGTCACTACAAGATCCACCAAGTTCATCTTATCTGTTTCCTGCCCCAGTCCTAGAATCAGCCATTTCTTCAAGGAGAAATAGGGACTGGTGTTAGAAACCCAGATCTGGGTGCGGGGTGTGCTCATTGTACCGCAGTGTTGTTGCTTCTTGGTCTTCTCAGCTGACAGAGTAAGGAGATGTGTGTGTGTGCTCTTGCTAGATTTTAAAGACACAAATCTCAAATGCTGGATCATGACTGAGGCACATCATAACCCTTTCACACAACATATTTAATTTTAAAATTGTATAAGAGAAAATAGAGCAGGAATTTTGCTTTTTATAGCTATATACAGGTCAAAAAAGATGACTAGTTTCAGTAAACTAAATCAATTCTTGAAATCAAACCCAATCATTAAGTTCTTCTCCCTAAAATGTTATTTTTAAAAATTAGTTTCCAACTCTCCAGCATTTGACATAACTCTAGCTTTTCATATTCTCTGAGTTGATCCATGCCTCAAGGCTGCATTTTGGCTAATTACTTGAAATTAATTTGACCTTTTCCTAAAAATGGCACACAAAAAGATTTTATTCAGCTGGCATAACCATTTTCACACGCAGCTTTTATTGCAGTTTTCAGTGAAGGTACTTAGGGCCTTCTTTTAGCTTGAACCTACTCATTTTCCAAATGTGTGATTTAAGGACATGGTCATAAGCCCAGAACAGAGTTGGTGAGAGCACAGAATTAATGAGACCAGGACCCAGCGTTATGGATTGTGTCTCGACTAGGATTCCCCCTTCACATGGGAGCCACCAGCTTGGCTCAGTTCCCTGGCTTTCCTAACATGTCTTACCCCAGCAGGCATCTCACAAGCACATCTCTGAAGGTATGTCAATGGATCAGCCCAAATTCAGAAACGTTATATGTGCACTATTCCCCCCCATTGATGGATTAGCAGGACTATATTTGTAGATGTAAGTGACATATTTTACATACGTTTCCCAAACTTTAGTCACCCATGACCCACATGCAGTATTTTAGCCTAATTATAGAAGCAGTTATAGAAGCAGCCACACTTAATAGTTTATACATGCTTGACATACTCATTGATTTTTTTCCTCAAAAACATGAAAGGAATATAAATGATTAAACGCATAAAGGAATGTAAAATGAAGTGTGCTGTATACCTCTTTAAATGCATCTATCATTGGGGAAACGCATTATACCATTTGAAAACAGTGTCTCAGACCTTTAACAATTTCTCAATTTTTTTCATCCAATAGATGTTTATTGAGTATCTCATCAGGGGTGCCCTATACAGCCATGCAAATTGAGCCCTGCACAACTTGGTGGGTGGAGGGGGAGTGAAGTCCATTTGATTCCTAGAC
This sequence comes from Diceros bicornis minor, assembly GCF_020826845.1. Taxonomy (NCBI): domain Eukaryota; kingdom Metazoa; phylum Chordata; class Mammalia; order Perissodactyla; family Rhinocerotidae; genus Diceros; species Diceros bicornis. The sequence continues at coordinate 88,873,513 of NC_080745.1, read as the reverse complement.
TTGAGCAGTGCGGAACCTGCTCAGCTGCTGAGGGTGGTGGCCCTGCCTAGGAACAAGGCAATGAAATTCTGTCTACGAGTTTTGATGTATAACTTTTGAGGAGAACATTTTTACCAGTTAAAGATTATCCTCCTTTTCTATTGAGTTCTTTGTGTCTATTCATTTAATCAGGAGATCGTTATCGAGAACCCATTATGTTCCAGGCCCTGTGCTAGATGCTAGCGATATTTTGCCCTTTTAAAAAATGCATAAAATTTGGCAATTTCATTTCAGAACTACTTTGAAGCTTGTTCAAACAGAACTCTAGGAAATGTCTGCTCCTCCTGCGGTACAAACACAAGGAAGAGTTAAGGGCCTACCAGGGGTAGAGAATTCTATCACAGCTCCTTTGAAATCTTGCTCCTTCTTTTATGGTTCAAAACAAGACCACTGGGGCATGTAATCTTTGGTCGTGCCTATTCAGCTAATAGGAATGTGTTTGTATTGCCAAAAGTTATTGCTGGTTTTAGTGTGTTAAGTGGAGTACGTGGGAAAGCATCAGATCCCCAGGAGGTATTGGGTGGGCCGACACTGGCCGCCTGTGTATGTGTCTTTGCTCATCTGGAGCACTGAGGGCAGACTTTGCTGTCTTGCAGTTTTCCTGTCTGGGCTGTTTTGGAAGAGTTAAGAATTCTGGTTCAGTAGACCCCCTTGCCTACGTAAAGGGAGAAGGGAGCTTGTTAAGGTTCATCTCCAGAACAGTCTCGGTGGAGTCCCAGGGCTGAGTTTTTCCAGCCCGCTGTTTCGTTGGCAGGTATCGAGCCTCGTCTGGTTCAGTCTGGAAGCGTTTCTGGGAACACAGCTGCCACGGGAAACGCCTGTAATGGGCATAACACAAGCCGGTCGTCCTCCGAGTTCCGTGCACTAAACTAAGACTCTGATTTTCATACCACTTTCTGCATTTGCCCAGACAGGGTTAGGAGGAGCTGTCAGCTGAGGACAGAAACAATGTTCTTCAGTCAAATATGAAACACTGTGCGCATTTTTGTTGGTTATAACAGACAAGGAGCATGGAGACATTCTTTTGGCACCAGCAGGCATTACGAGGAAAGAGCTGGCGGGTGAAGTTGGCAGGTGGGGAAATGAGTTGGAGAAGCTTTAAAGATCTTTTCCTATAATATAAATGTCCAGAAGCTGTGGAAACGTACGTCTTTAGTTAAGTAAATACCCTCAAAGACAACACATGTACATTTTTCAGTGAAACCGTACCAGTTACAACTGCCCATGTTTTCAGATTCCAAGAATTTCAGCACACAGAATTGCTCCCCGCCCCCCCCCCATTGACCTTGGAGGCAACTCCTTTCAAGAAGTTCCTACGGCCATGACAACAAATTAATTTAAATATTTTATTTGAAGCAGCTGAGACCGGAACAACTAGCCTTAGATTTCCTTGCTTATATTTCTGGATCAAGTGGGAAGAAACATTAATTGACAAGTCCTAGCTTCCGTGCATACTGAGGCAGCCTATTGAAACTCCCTGCCTCCGTCTCCTTGTGTAGAAAGGATCATGGTGGAGATTCAGAACCATGCTCTGCATTGCCTGTGCTCTGAGTAGTGAGTTGGAATTTTCTCTGTTTATTTTCACAAATGACTCTTCAGCACCTATTACAGATAAGATCCTATCAGGATTGGGGTTTGGGGTGAGGATTTTTCAGAGTTAGCAGGGCCTTGAATGTCGTGCTAAGAAGTTAGAATTCCATTCTGAAGTCAGTGGAAAGCCACTGAAGGTTTTAGAGTAGTCAAGTGACATTCGGGGTAGTAGTTTTAGAAAAGGTTTGAAACAGAGTGTCTGTTTTAGGAAGGAGAACGGTGGAGAGACGGTAGATGGGTTATGCCAGAGACAGAAAGCGGGGTCCAGGCCTGTGAGAAGACCAGAGCAGGAGCTGATTGAGGGTTCTTATTCCCTGCAGACCCCATGCAAACTCAGAGCATCACCCCAGTGAAGATAAACCCAGGATGTGGGCCTGTTTCCCTGCTGGTGAAGGACAAAAGACCAGGGGCCTCGCTGTCATGGATCTTTGGGTATGGGCCTTTCCCAGAGCCTCATGCTGCTGGCTGAGGCATTTCCACTGTTGGATAAACACACCCTCAGCCAAAATGGCATTATTAGTGTTCCTTGCATCTATTTGGGGAGAGGAAGTAGAGTTTGGCCTTTTTAAACAAAGTATACTACATCCGTATCATTCCCCAAATCACTGTGCTCTTACTGTATGCAAAATTGGAGCCCTGCAGTGGGATTGGGGGGGAGGGGGCAGCCTACACGACCCCAAGAGGCCACTCCCAAGGATGTCACCTAGCAGATTCTCCTTGGCTCAGGGGCTGTCTTCAGCCTGCAGAGTGGCAGGTCCAGTGGTTGTGTGGACCCCTTCTCACTGGCCCACCCCTCCCCAGCATGGAGGCTGTCCAAACTGACTGTGTTCAGGGGTGGCATGGCTGTGAGGAGCAGGGCCTCAGGAGTCGGACCCAGCACTGCCGTTTCCTTGCTCTGTGTCCTTTGGCAAGTTATATGACCTCTCTGAACCTCTGTTTTCCTGTTAAAGATAGGAACCCAAAAAAGTACCTATTCCAGAGGGTTGTTGCTATGATTGATAAGATGGTGTTTGTGTCTAGCACATGCCAGGATTTATTGTGTTTGTGATTATTGTTATTGTTATTTATACTTCCCATGCCATGAAATGTTCTTGGAAAATCTGGTTTTAATGTTACATCCTGTTAGTAGCATCTTAGTGGATCCTTCACTCTCTGGCCCCTCAGATCCGTCCTTATTGTTGTGGAATGAGTCTTTCTTCAACACAAATCTGACGATGTCTTAGAGCTGCTTAAAATCCATCAGTGACTCCCCATTTCTTTTGGAACAAGACCCAAACCTTTGATGTGGGGCCTAAGCACCTGTGTGTGACCTGCGCCCCCTTCCGTCTTCCTCGGGCTGTGCATCACCTCCAACCCCTTACGTACAGTCCCAGAGGCTCCTTCCTGCCCCTGTGCTCTGCTTGGTTGCTCTGTACACCCTTTCCTTCCCTGCCTTAAGACCTTCCCTCATCTACTATGGTGTGTCTCATTGCAGAAGTTACCTTTTTTGGTTGGTGTTGCAGACCAAATGTTTGTGTCCCTCCAAAATTTACATGTTGAAGCCCTAACTCCTGATATAATGGTATTTGGAGATGGGGCCTTTGGGAGGTAATGTGGTTTAGATAAGATGGTGGAGGTGGGGCCCCCATGATGGGATTAGTAGCCTTATAAAAAGAGGAAGAGAGCAGGGCTTTCTCTCCACTCTGGGAGGACACAGTGATAAGGTGGCTGTCTGCAAGCCAAGAGGAGGGTCCTCACCAAGCCCCCAACCATGCTGGCTCCCTGATCTTGGACTTGTAGCCTCCAGAACTGTGAGAAAGTACATGTGTGTTGTTTCTGCCCCCTAGTCCATGGTATTATGTTATAGCAGCCCAAGCAGACTACAACAGTTGGTTTTTCCTGAACTCCTCACGTCCACACACCTTGCCAATATCTTGTTAGCTGCCAGGCACCCAGTCAGTACCTCCATCGTGGCACATGTTACCTGAGCACCCAGTCAGTACCTCCATCATGGCACATGTTACCTGAGCACCCAGTCAGTACCTCCATCATGGCACATGTTACCTGAGCACCCAGTCAGTACCTCCATCGTGGTGCATGTTATTCACACATAACAGTTGGTTTTCTCACTGGTTTCCTAGGAGAACTGTGAAATCTTTAAAGGCAGATACTGCGTATTGCTCATCTCAGTATCCTCAGGGTCTGTCACAGTGCTTGGCACATAGTAGGTCCCCAAAGACGTTTGAGTTAATATTTATGTTGACTTTGAGAGTCCCTTGTTATTCAATTACTTCATTTATCTTGACTTTTGTTTTGGTCTAGTGCTTTTCTATTTAAGTTTGATGAATGCCACAAACAGTAAAACATCATTTTCATAAATAGTTGAACAATCATTTCCCTTAGGCGCTTGCATTTTCAAATTATTGAAAATGTTACTGTAAACAATGGGCTCTTAGGCAGACCTTTTTTCCTAAAAATATACATGTCGTCTCTCTTGATTGATTCAGGTGTGTCCCAATTTGTGAGGAGATGGTGCTCCCAAAGTTTGTCCCAAATGAGAAGCAGAGCTCTTTAATGTGTGGCCCTGTTGAGATGATGCTCTCTAACAGGCAGCCAGACTCTGACCTGTGGCCCTAAAGCCCAGCCGTGCTCTGCTGTCTGTGCCTTCAAACTCCCTTAGAGCACCCACCTCCCGCTGTAGTCTGTCACCACACACCCTGGGCTGGTTTCTGCTTTCCTCACCTGGGGCATCTGTTCTCCTCTCTAGCAAACTGGCTTCTTGGGATTTCTGCTCACACGCCCCTCTCCAGGCGTCATTCCCTCCCCACCCGCAGCTCCTCTGGCGGCTCTAAGGCTGCGCCACCTATGCCAACCCCTCTATTTGAAGCTGTTCAGGACAGAGTCAATGGGCTCATCTTCCACACCTGGCTTCTCATCTCATTCCTCACTTGGCTTCTCTTCTGGGCTTTTATCCAGAAGAACTCTAGGAACCTACCTGTGAACGCCTGTTCCTGACTGCAGTCCCTGAGTCCCCCCACCACTCATCTCGTCACATGGTGAGTGAGCCTCTTGTCATCTCTGCTTTAAAACCACCTCCTTAGGGAAGCCTTCCTGGTCGTCTCATTTAAGCAGGTGCACACTCTGTTGGTGGCTGTCATTGCTCTCTGTTTCACACTGAGCCTCGCCATTTTATTTGCTTGTATCCTGGTTTAGTGTCTGCCTCCCCAACTGAACTGTCTGGGTTTTTTTTTGTGTGAGGAAGATTAGCCCTGAGCTAATATCTGTTGCCAATTCTCCTCTTTTTGCTGAGGAAGACTGGCCCTGGGCTAACATCCATGCCCATCTTCCTCTACTTTATGTGGGACGCCTGCCACAGCATGGCTAGATGAGCGATGCATAGGTCTGCGCCTGGGATCTGAACCTGCAAACCCCAGGCCACCAGAAGCGGAGCGTGTGAACTTAACCACTATGCCATGGGACCAGCCCGTGGACTGTCTGATTTTTTTTTTTTTTTTTGTGAGGAACATCAGCCCTGAGCTAACATCCAATGCCAATCCTTCTCTTTTTTGCTAAGGAAGACTGGCCCTGTGCTAACATCTGTGCCCATCTTCCTCTACTTTATATGGGATGCCACCACAGCATGACTTAACAAGTGGTACGTCGGTGCGTGCCTGGGATCTGAACCAGCGAACCCCGGGCCACCGCGGCAGAGTGCGCACACTTAACCACTTGCGCCACTGGGCCAGCCTCAAAGTTTTTCTTTTTTTAATTAATCAATTTATTTATTTATTTATTTATTTTTTGTGAGGAAGATCAGCCCTGAGCTAACATCCAATTCAATCCTCCTCTTTTTTTGCTGAGGAAGATCGGCCCTGAGCTAATATCCGTGCCCATCTTCCTCCACTTTATATGGGACAACGCCACAGCATGGTTTAACAAGCGGTGTGTCGGCACGTGCCCGGATCCGAACCTGCGAACCCCAGACCACCGAAACGGAGCACATGTACTTAACGGCTTGCACCACCGGGCCGGCCCTGGACTGTCTGTTTTAAGAGGACAGAGACATCGCTCATTTGCTCATCACTATTCCCCGGAGTCCACCACAGAAGCTTGTGTGATAAATACCAGTGATATCTGGGTGGCTGGGTGGGTGATGGGTGAGTGATGGATGGATGGGCCATCACCTTGAAGCAGATGGTGTTGATGAGGCCTCCGTGTTCTCGGCCTCCCTTTTATATGGTCTCCTTGGGCCTCTGGCCTTTTCTTATGAGATCTTAAAATGTCCTCCTATTTCCAGGGTGGGAGACTTTGCCCCCAATTAGCATATTTTGAATTTCCTAAGCTGGCTTTGTGATAGACAGCTTCCAAGATGGTCTTTGCCCTTCTGAGGCCCCCTCTTGCATTGAGTCAGGGTTGGTCTGTGTCACCAGTAGAATAAGGTAGAAGTGATAGTGTGTGACCTTACACTTTTCACCTTGGTCTCTTGAATCTCTCATTTGGGGGAAGCCAGCTGTCAAGCCACAAAGATACTTGAGAAGTCCTGTGGAGAGGCCCTTGTGGAGAGCTGAGGCCTCAGGCAAGAGGCGGCACCGACTTGCCAGGCTTGTGAGTGCGCCATCTTGTAGCGGATCCTCCAGTCTCGGTCAAGCCCTCAGAAGACAGCAGCCCCCAATGACTTCTCACCACACCCCATGAGAGACTCCAAGATTGAACCTCTCAGTTAAGCTGCTCCAGGTTTCTGCCCCACAGACACTGTAAGCAAAGGAGCAAGCTAACATACTGTCTTCATTTGAACAGAAGTGGTTACCTCTCACATAAAAGGGAGGCAAGTAAGTGAGACAGTGTCAACTAAAATTAAAGAAAAAAATGCAAAGTCCGAAGACTTGACTGTAGATGCCCTAGCTTGGCATTGCCTGTCCGTGGAGGTGCCTGTGTGTGTATGCACGTGGCCTGCAGTGAGAGGACACAGCTCACGGTCTGTCAGAAACAAAGTTGTTCTGATCCTGGCAGGGTTGACGGGACTGTTGTCTGCTGGGAGAAACGAGAGAGTCGTTTATTATTGAAGCAGGGAAAAGCTAAAACAATAAATAAGCCATGTGTCTAAGGAAGCCAGCCACGATCTTGATCTCATGTTTGGCTGGTTTTTTAGGTTTAATTACAAAGAATTCAGAGTTAGAATCTAAGAAGTTTCTGCCTGTTTATGTTTTCCCCCTCCTTGAAGGCAACACCACAGGCCTGCCTCCTCCCTGAAGCCTTCCCTGACCACCCAGGTTCCACTGACCCCACAGTCTCCAAATCCCCCAACCGTGTGGTCAGGACCACCCAGCTGCACACAGTGTTTCTTCTTTCGTGTTTGTGTGTTGAGGAGAGACAATGACTTAAATTCAGCCGCATTCATCCAGAGGCACAGCCAGGTTCTGACATCAGGAGTTGTGATCCTGGGTGTGGGAGAGGGCAGGGCCTAGCTGTGGGGGAGGTGGGAGCAAGTGTGTCCAAAAGGCCCCACCTTGGACTACCTCCCGCACCTCTCTCGGGGTCCCCCAGCAGGTGTTCCTGCTGCGAGGTTCTCACAGTCTCTCTCAAATCTTATTCCTGTGGTCCTCACTGCGCTGCCAATGCATTGCCTCTAGCATCGTGCTGTTTTTTTAAATTACTGTGTTTGCAGAATGGGTTCAGAAGGAGTAATTGTCCTCTCCAGCTCTCTCCTGCCCCAGCTACACTCCTGCATTCACTCAACAAACATGGATGGAATGTAGCGTTGCCAGATAAAACACAGGCTACCCAGTGAAATTGAAGTTTCAGACAAACTACAAATAGCTTTTGAATAACAGTATGTCCCATATGGTATTTGAATTTGAATTCCAAATTTAACTAGATGTCGTTTCTTTTTTTCTCTTTTTTCCTAAATCTGGTAGCCCTACTTGAGTGTCCACTCTCTGCCAGACTCTGTGATGTGGAGATGAATAAAGTGTAATCCTTGCTCTCTAGGAGTTTTCAGCCAAGTAAAAGAGACGAACACTAAGTAGAGAAAATAGTGTTGCTAGAGCTGTGCTGGAACCACGCCTGGCATCGGGAAGACGCGGGGGGGGCCCGTGACCCAGTGTGGGCAGAGTCTTAGTATTTCAGGGGCACAGCTCAGAGGAGGCTCCATCTTGTGCTGAACCTTAACATAGACTGGCGCCCCCTAAAGGCAGGAACTTTGTCTTCTGCTTTTTAGAATCCACTGTGTCACCTTAAACAGTAGATGCTGGGCAAAATCTTATTTCTTTCACAGTGCACAGTTTCATGTTTTGGTCCCTTCTCACTGAACAGATGTAACTCAGCTCTTGATAATTTTCCCGAGCATGTGCTACTCTGCATTATAGCCTCGTACTTTTATTTACTGACTAAATTTTTTATAGCTTCCCATTGAAAGTGAGACTGGCATCCTAAATGGTGATGTACAATCAGAGACAGTCACAGCATTTATGTTTTTTAGAGTTACCCCTCCCCCAGTTTCTGTATGCCCTGCTGTCTGCCCCTGCCTCAGTTACCAGGCGTCGCAGAGGCAGCTGACTGCTCTTGGGGTCTGCTCTCTCGCCATGCGTTTGCTGGGTAACGGTTGCAGCCTGGTTCTACCTTACCACTTGCCTGGAAGAACTTTGGGCAAGGTCAACAATGACCTTGGTAAATTCCTTGCCCATCTCTCAGTCTCTGGGGTCTTCAGCTTTTTGGTATTTGTAGTTGGTAATCTCTTTCTCTCTCTCTCAGCTGCTGTCCCTGGATTTACTGGTCCCCAGTTTTTTCTTATTCTCCTCCTACCCCCCTGACTGCTCCACCAGCTTCGTCCCCTGCTCCTGTTCTCCTCCACTGGCCTTCTAAGTCTGTGCAACTCCCAAGGTTCTGTCTTCTGTCTACTTCCTTTTCATTGCGTTCTCTCTCTGGACCCTTTCAGCATACTGCAATGTTTCCACTATCACCTCTATCACATGACAAAGTCCTCACCTCAAGCCCTGATTTTTAGCAAGGTTCAGGTCCATATTTCCAACCATCTTAGATCACCTCGGTCTGGACATTATGCCGTTCTCTCTAGCTGCTAGTCCCCAGACATGAATTTCTCTACTTCCTCTTGAAATCTAAATGGCTTGCTGGTGTCCATATTTGGGTTGTGACATGGCCAGGTCCTAAGCATGGATTCCCACTCAGTGTAATGCAATCAGAGCACTTTAATTATATCTCTACGCTCCGGACCCAACTCACCATTCTAGCCTTTGTTTTGGAAGGGACTCAGGCTGAGAATGATGATCCATTGTTGAGAATTACCTGATGAATAAATTGACTCTTGATTATGAGTGATGAAAACTAACTAAAGCCTGCTTGTGTTAAATAGGGATTTTTTTCTGTTTACAAAACTGAAAAGTCCTGAGGTATTTCCTGGGTTTAGGCATGATAGGCTCCAGTGACTCAACCACTGTCCTCAAAACTGGTGTTCATTCTCTACATCTCTTAGCTCAGCTCCTCTCTATCAGCACTGTTTTCAGAGAGGCCCTATCTTCGTGTGGCAAGATGGCTGTCAACAGCTACAGTCTCATAGCTCTTTCTCTGTAACCCCAGGTGCAGACATTCTCTTCCTCAATGATGTAAAAAAGAATCCTCAAATTGAGTCTCTGAGAACTAATTTGGGTCATGTGTCAATACTTGAAATGATCAGTGTGGTCAGAGGCATGGAATAAGTGACTGACCAAGCCTGGGCCATATGTCTGTCTTTGGTACCGGGAGGAAGAGATAGTCAATCATAATCACCAGGACTGAGTGGGAGAGTGGTGATTCCCCCAAAGAACGCTGGGTTCTGGGACCGTATGAGAGGAGAGTGGAAGGCAAGCAGGCAAAAATGGCAGATGTCTACTCAACTCTATAGATGCATCTCTTCAGTTATCCCAGGAAAGGCTTCATGACAGCTGACACATGCATCATTCTCGGACTGGTAAGTGATAAGATCTGACCTTCAGCTATGGATATAATATTAAAAGGACTTCAGCATGTCACAGCTGTTATTTGCAGTTGCTAACTATGGGATGATAATGCTTCTTATCTGAGATGAGATGTTCAGATGTCCTCCACTACAAAGCACACCAGGCATCAGCCAATTTGCAGTGAATATTTTTAAACTCCTAGGATATAGTTTGAGGGCATTTCCTTAAATAGAAAATCAAGATTTTAAAAAAGTAGTCAAAACACTATTTACTCAAAACTGGAATTAATTTTAAACAGTAGCTATGTAGAAGGTCACTTTTATGCTGTCTATTAAAAACACTAAGTAAATCAGTAGTGAAAGCAAGATTTCTATGGCGGTGTTTAAAGTGGTAAATAAGAGGTTTGTATTGTTGAAAATTTCCTTGACTTCAGTGGTATAAATTTACAGATAAGTTCTGGTGTGGTTTAGGAGGCTGGGGTACTGGAGGGGGAAGGCAAAGTGAAATCTCCCACACCATCATAATGATTAGGAGACAAAATCCAGCCAGAGGAATAGGGCTTGCAACAGTCATCTGACTCTCTCCACCTCATGCCAGATTTTAAACTTGCTTGGGTAAGGGAGCTAAAGAGTAAGCTTCAAACCTCCAAGAGATAGAACTGAACCTCTTCTACAGTCTATGGGGAGTGAGAGGACCGAGACCCTCCAGACTATCAGAAGCTTGGGAGGGTCACCCTTAAGGAATAGGCACTGACCAGAGGTGGACTGAGTCTTAATAAGAGTGCACCCCAGCCCTGACCTGGCTCGATTCTTGACAGGTGAGGGACATATCACATGGGTCCCATCTGCACACGGAGGAAAGGCTGCCGCTCTCTGGTGGGAAATGTTATCTGGAGCCTCTATGGTACTTTCATACACAATGTCTAGCGTGAAATAAAAAGTAACTAGACATGCAAAAAAAAAAGCAGAGAATTGTGACTGACAATCAGGAGACAAAAACAAATAATAAAAGCAGAGTCGCAGATGATCCAGATATTGGAATTAGTTGAGAAAGACTTAAAAATAATTAGGATTGGTATGATAAACCAAACTGAATAATAACTGAATAGTACAATATCTACAGTTAAGAATTCATTGGAAAATTTAATAGCAGAATGTGAACAAAGTTATGAATAGTGAACTTGAAGGCAGAGCAATAGAAGAAAATGAAACACACACTGAAAAACTAAGGGAGAGAACATAACAAAGCATATGGAACAGTGGAAAGCCTAACTTACATGTAATTGGAACACCATAAGGAAAAGAGAGAGAGATTGGGACAGAAGCGTCTAAAGAGACAATGGCTGAGAATTTTTTATAAGTGATGAGGAGCAGTCAGCTCATACTTGCAAGAAGCTCAGTGAATCCCAATTAGGTTAAATATAAAGAAAACCCCGTCAAACTGTTGAAAATCAAAGTTCAAGAGAAAATCTTTAAAACATCCAGAGGAAAAAAGGCTTTCAAAGGAGCAAAGTGAAAACTGATAGCTCTCTTTTCGACAGAAATATGCTAGCCATAGAAAAATGGAAAGATAGCTTGAAAGGGTAGAGAGTAAGAAAAACTGCCAACCTAGAATCCAAACCCAGTGAAAATATTCTTCAAAAATGAACGAGAAATAAAGGCATTTAAGGACCAAGAAGAGGTGATAAAATTCATCTCCAACAGACTCAAACTATAAGAACTGTAAAAGGATGTTCTTCAGGTTGAAGGAAAATTATACCAGACAGAAGCATAGAGCTGCTGAAAGCAGGAGAAAGTAAATATGTTGGTAAATATAAGAGTATCGACTGTTTAAAACAACAATAGCCATATGTTTAAGGATTTACAACATGTAGAAGTGAATATATGACATCAGTACCACAAAGGGAAGGACCAGTGGAGTTAAACTGTTGTAATATTTTTGCATTGTTCTGAAAGCAGTAAAGATATTAATTTTAGATATACTGTAATAAGTCTAGGATGCATATTTTAATCTCTAAAGTCATCACTAAAAGAATAATACAAAAGTATATAAGAAGCTATTAGAGGGAAAAATGGAATAATAAAAATACATGATTCATTTTTTTAAAAGGAAAAGAGGAATAAAGGAACAAAGTACAATGGAAAAAGAAAAATAGAAGAATGTTCGGTTTAACTTAGCTGTGTCAGTAATTATATTAAAATTAAATGGACAAATTAAAAAATAGAGATTTTCAGATGGAATTAAGAAACCAAACTCCCTATATGTGATTTGTCAGAGATACACTTTAAATATCAATACATATACAAATATATAATATAGAAATACAGAAATTTCTATAGAAATACAGTAAAAGAATGGAAAAATATATAGGCTACCCAAACACTAATCAAAATAAAGTGACCAACTGTCATAACATCAACTAGAGTAGATTTAAGACAAAAAGAATGATTAGAAATAAAGAGGGACGTTTCATAATGAAAAAAGGGTCAATTAGCCTGCCATAATTTTATTTGGAATAATTTTCCTTCAATCTGAAAAACTTCTTTTAGAATTTATTCAAAATATATACCACAAGAATTAATAGAAATAAAAGGAGAGACAAAACCAGTTCACAGTGGAGATTTAAAAAAAATAATCTTTGAAATAAAACAAAAAACAATAAAATGCATCTATTTTAAGTGTACAGTTCAATGAATTTTGACAAATGTGTACACCCATGAAACCACCCCCAAAACTAAGATATTGAATATTTCTCCATTATCCTCAAAATTTCCTTTGCAGTCAGTCCCTCCCGTTAACCCTGGCCCCAATCTATTTTTGTTTTTTTATCACTGAAGCTTAGATTTCTCTCTTTTAGAAATTCATATACGTGGAAACATACAATATGTACTCTTTTGAGTCTCACTTCTTTTGATTAGCATAATGTTTTTGAGATTCGTTTGTGTTGTTGTGTCAGTCCGTTCCTTTTTATTGCAAACTAGTAACTCATTGGATATGCCAGTTCGTTTGTACATTCACCTGTTGATGGACTTTTGGCTTGATTCAAGTTTTAAGCTATTAAGAATAAAGCTGTTATGATTATCCGTGTATAAATTGTTTGGGCATATATTTTTATTTCTCTTGGAAAAATATTTAGGAGTGGAATTTCTGTTTCAAATGCTAAGTGCATGTGTAGCTTTCGAAGTTGTCACCTTGTTTTCCAAAGTGGTTATACCATTTTATTTTCCCCCAAGCAATGTATATGTGTTCCAATTGCTCTGACACTCACCAAGACTTGTGTTCTCAGCCGTTCTAATGGATGAGTATTGGTATCTCATTGTGGTTTTGGTTCACATTTCCTTAATATCTAATGAGATTGACCATGTTTACATATACTTTTTGGCCATTCAAATATCTTTTTTTTGGGGAGTAGCTAAATATTTGTTCAAATGTTTTGCCCATTTTAAAATGGGTTTTATATACTCTTCTTCTTGAGTGGTAACAGTTCTTTATATATTCTGCATACCAATCCTTTGTATTGCAAATATTTTCTCCCACGTTGTGACTTAACTTCATATTTTCTTAATGATTTCTTTCAATGAACAGAATTTTTAACATTTGAAGTCCAATTATCAAATAGTATTTCATTTTCTATAGTCTATTGTTTTCCATCCTTTCACTTTTAACCTATCTGCTTCCTTATATTTAAGGTGGATTTCTTGCTGACAGCGTATAGTTAAGTCTTGCTTTTTAACACATTCTGCCTTTCTCCCTTTTATTTCAGAGTGTTTAGACCACTTATACTTAAGGTTATTATTGATAGAGTTAGCTATACTGAAGTGTTTGCTATTTATTTTCTACTTTTCCATCTGTTTTTGTCCATTTTTCTTACTTTGTTTTGGATTAATGTAGGGTTTTTTTTTTTTTTAGTATTCCATTTTCCTACACTATTGTCTCTTTGTCTTCATTAATTGATTGTGTTTGTGTGAGGCATAGCCTTTCTCAGAGCTTTTCATCTGAACCACAGAAGACAAAAAATGATTAAATGTATGGGAAAGAAGTTATTTCGTCATGTATAATGGATGTCTTAAGGCATTACAGTTTAATTTCTGGAGGAAGTCAGATTGAGAAAGGGTGTGGAATTTATAATACACTTCTTTAGCTTATTTATAGTGTATTGTCAAAAAATATCATGCCATGGAGAGAGAATTTAAAAATACCTTTGGCTTATGATCTTTACCTTCCTATGAACCAACCAATTTGAAGTATAATGTACTTCACGTTATAATGGTCTCACAATTAGGAGAAGCAAGGTGAGGCATTACCTTGCAGTGAATTAAGAAGCCTAAGCCAACATGAGTAAAGAGGTTTTGCTATGTGTGATTAGTCTGTCTCAAAGCATGTGTGTGGGTAGGACAAGATTCAAACATATTGCTTGTTTCCCTGTCCTGCTGTGCAGAAGTAATCTCCCTTTACCATATTCCCTGATTTTGCTCAAAGCATAATACCTCACCTCAAAATATTCTGTAGAGGCTAGGAATAGGGTAAGGGCTTCTTTATTGCCCTGAATGAGTATCTTGAGGAAAAAGTGCCGTATGTGACTCTTCTCTTTACTTAGGAAGTAATTTAATGACCTGTCTTGGGAAATGGCCTGGGACCCCTGTATGGTTGTTACATTATTCTTTCTAATCAAGTTTCTACAACTATTTAACTGTTTCCACTAATCATGAAAGACCAACTTAATAAAAGGGAAGATGACAATTTTGCTTAGAAAAGCTGTACAAACATGTTTGTACTTTTCCAACACAATGACAGCAGCAATAAAAATAGCTGTTGTTATATTAGTGACATACGTAGGTTAGTAGGAGCAACTGGAAATACCAAAAGAATGAGAAGCACACTGTGATGAATAGGGAATTTACCAACCAACCTGTGAAAAGGAATATCTGTGCTTCCTGAAACAGGATGGGTCACATGTACTTAAAGAAACATTAATGTCACAGATGTAAAAATGTTTAACACATAAAATATAAAAAATTATCAAATCACTTCTCTTTCTCCACTCCTTTATGTTTGCCCAGGCATCAGTGTCCTCCCAGGCACCCCGCTTTCCACTTCATACCTTCCTTGGCTTATATTCTTCTTTTATCCTTAATGTCCAGCCTGTTTCAAAGATGTGTCACCTCTTACTTTCCTCCTCTCTTGTAAAGGTCATTTCTTCTCTAGCATCACAGCCGTTGTGTTCAACTATTAGAAGTTGGAAGTAATGAGGATTTTACTGTATTGACTCAAAAGTACGTTCACTTCAGGTGTTTATAATTCTGGAAAGATGCATTCTTTGCTCATGGTAGGTGTAACCTATTTGAAAAACCTTTTTGTTTCTTTCTAAAAGTTATTTTTCTGTGGAGATTTATAATTTGGCATAACAGAGGATCCTTTCCATTGGAGATTTTCTTTTTAAAAACAACTGAGTACAAACTGGCTTTAGACAGGAGACAACTGTGCTTTTATTTTAAATTTATGGAGATCGTTTCAAACTCTTGAGACCCCTTCCACCCTCTTGTGCCTTGGGCTGTACTCATTATCCTAAGTGTCCTCATCCAAAGGGTGAATTCTTCGCATCTATCTGTGTTCTTTCTTATCATAATAATTTCTGTTTTTGCCGAAACTCATTTATCATGTTCAAAATATCATAAAAGACCAATTACTTTCTAAAAAATGCTGACTTTCTATTTCCAGCCCAAACTCCATGAGATTGCACACAAAAGGAACACAGATCCAGAAGGACATCTGTAACCACAATAACAAGTTAGTGAGAATTTAATCTGAGCCTCAATCTTGTAGAAGGATAGGCTGAAGGCTGAACTTACAGACTTTGGCACAGTAACTAAAGTGGTGAAGCAGAATGAACGGTTTGGAATGATGAAAGCATGGGGTTGGAGAGGGGAGATAGGGTTTGAGGAATAATAAGAGAATTAAGCCAAATGATTATTTGATTTAAGCATCAAAATTGGATGACCCTGAGAATCCCTCTGGAGACACACTACAGATTGTTGCTTCTCCAGAGAATGTCGAAATTTTAGATAAGGCCAGGATGTTTTTGTACACTATTTGGATTTGAAACTTTTCTTAAGTGGCTCAAGCTGTCCCATGGTCATGGTACATGCTACCCATGTATGTTCCTTAAATTTCAACAAGATTAAGTGATTAGGCCCCAGTCACAGAGTATAAACTAGGATTAAGGAGGCAGAGTATTAACTGTGCCTTGAAATTAGGAACAGCATAAGAGTCTTTGCATAGGGCTCTTTTCATCCGCTTGGATAAGAGGAGAGCGGACCAATATGTTTTTATCTTCTGAGTATTCTCAGTGGACTCGTCATGGTCTCTGCCTTTCCATTGCTCAGGATTCAATACAAACTTTTGATGATTGTCTTCAAACCTTCCTGCCAATGGTCATACCCTATAAGCCTTAATCTCAAATAAATACGCCCGCCCCTCCCAGAATCCACTGTTCCAGCTTGATGGACCCCCCACTCCTCACCATCACATTCCTTTTGCCTATCTCCAAGTTTTTGCACGTTTGACTCTGAAACATGAAAGTTCTCCTTTCCTCCCACCAGCTTGCTCTGGTCTTCCTTTAAACGAGAACTGAAGACTTATCTCCTCTGGAAAACTTCCCCAGATTAAATACACATTAACCTATTTTCTAATGTGCCATCATTTCTGGGGCTGAGTGAAACTACATTCACACTGACATAGATTGAATGTAGTTATATCTTGGCAAGTTTTCTCTCATTCAAAGGTGGTCTTAAAAAATATATACTACATCTGTTGGCATACATAAATAAAATAACAATAAAGAGTGTTATGTAAGCCAGGGGGTTGTTAGTACTTATTAAGTTGTAGACCATCTGGCTAAATACAGTTATTCATGAAGAAAAATTTTAAACCAGGGCTTCTCAACTGTGGCACTATTAACATTTTGGACTGGATAATTCTTTGCTAGGATGGGGGCTGTGCTGTCCTGTGCATTGTAGGATGTTGAGCAGCATCCCTGGTCTCTACCCACTAGATGCCAGTGGCACCCCTCACCCAGTAGTGACAATCAAAAATGTCTGCGGACACTGCCACACATCCCCTGGGGGCAAAATGACCCCAGATGATAACCACTGATTTCAACCTACCTAGTGAAATAGTTGCTTGTTTTGAATGCTTGTTTTTAATTCAGCAGATGAAACAGAGAACACCTGTTGACAGAAACCTTTGGGCCCCCTCAGAAGTTGGTGTTTTTCATCATGACATAGCTGTGGAATCTCATGGAATATGTTAGCAATGTTTGTGTATGAGAAGCACTTAATCTGTGGACATGTGAAAAGAATTACACCCTCAACGTATGTAGACTTCTCCATTAGGATTTTAAAGGTTATTTTTGTTTTTCTGTTTAGAATTGTATTCTCCAGTCAGGTCATTTTTTTGTGTTTCCTATTAATAAAAAAATGTGAGGTGCTATGTTAATAAATAAACAAATAAATAAAATCAGGATCTTATGTTAACAGCAGAAACATTGAAGCAGTATTTGTGTTCTAAAAATGTATCTTGACCATAAATTGTATGTATATGACAGATGATTGATCATTGCTTTATAGAAATGTTTTCCCCCCAAGTTGTTAAATTGTAATACAGATGTTTGCAGATGTAATTGCCCAAGTTAAGGGGGATAACTCTTAGCTCGGAAGTACTGTATTTGGTAATGAGAAGCAGGAAGGAGCCCCATTGATAGCATCAGCACTGGCCTCTCTCATCTGTGCATCACTGGGGCACTAGCACCAAGGTCCTATTAGGTGGGATGGGGTCAGGCAGGTGGAGGGAAGCAGCAGCCTCCTTCCTTCTTTCCTGGGCCAGCTTGGAGCTTTACTTTTGATGCTGACCCCAGCTCTTGGCCAGGGTGAGAGGACAACAGCTGTGTATGATTTATAGCATTAAATGCTTGGAAATCCCAGTGGGATTCTGCCATCTGCAGAATGCTGCGTACTAACATCTTAAGAAATAGAAGGTTGTAATTTCATGAATGAATTCAAGATATTTTATGCACAAAGGCATAGAGAATAGGAAAGAGAGTTAAAGGGAATAATTTGGAGATGGTGAAGAAAGTGACAGTGATGTAGGGATGTGAGAGAAAAAAGCTGAGCAGTAATGGCAATAAAACATTAGAGAGAAAGAATAATATGGATAAATTCCAGCTGAGCATTCATATATGTGTTAGTTTTTATTGGGAGTCAGAGTTGCTTAGTAAAAACCCATGGCAAGGAAATCCATCTGGAGTGTAGCTTTGCCACTTAAGAACCAGGTGACCTTGGGCAAGTTGCTTAATCTCCCTGAGTTTTTCTTCTTCACCTATAAAATGGGTGTCTTCATCTCTGTGGTCCCAGTAGCCTGCACAGTGCCTGGCGCCTAATAGATACTCAACAGATTTGTTGAATAAATGAGTGAAAATGAAGAAATGGGTGTAGCCAGAAGAAATCTAGACTATATCTCTAGTGACTGAAGTTCCAGGTAGGAACACCAAGGCCTGAGCTCATCGAATCTTCTTCCAGTTGAAAAATGTGTCATGGGAAATGAAGGCATTGAAAGTGGACATGGGCTGTGTTTAAACTCCTGTGAACTCATTCATTGGGTTATATTTACTTCCCCTCTCTCTTATTGTATCATGCCTTTAATATTTATTTAGATGTTCCCACTTGTTAATGTTACCTCTTCATTCCTTCATGCATCTCCCAGGAATTGTCAAGGGTGTAATTTTCCTTTTGCCTGAAGAAAAGCCCTTAGTATTCCTTTAATGCAATCTATTGCTTATGAGTTCTCTCAATTTTTGCCTGTCTGAAAATATCTTTATTTCACCTTCAATTTTGAAGAATATTTCATAGGCTGTAGAACTCTAGGTGGAAATTATTTTCTTTAATCACTATAATATATTCCATTGTTTTCTATGATGTCAGTCTGTCAATTATTGTTGCTCCTTTTAAGACATTGTATCTTTTTTTATTTGTCTTTTTTTCTTCGTTTCTGTTTTTCAGAAATTTTACTCTGTTAGGTCTAGGTGTGGTTTTTCTTTCTATTTATAGTGCTTGGGATTCATGGTATTTTTAAATGTGAGTCCTGATGTCTTTTGCCAATTTGGGAAAATTCCTAGTAATTTTCTCTGCAAATGTTGCTTCTGCTGTGTGTGTTTTCTCTTGTCTCTTCTTCTGTGTCTCTGATTGCACATGCATAGACCTTTCACCATATCCCATATGTCTCTTAAGTTCCTTTCTAAATTTTCCATCCTTTCATCTCTTTATGCTTTAGTCCTGTGTATTTTATTTAGACCTATTTTCCACTTCACTGTTTCTCTCTTAGGCTGTGTTTAAACTGCTGTGGAACCTATTCACTGAGTTATATTTTCTGGTTCTAGAATATCCATGTGATTCTAGTTCTCTGCTGATATTTTTTTTTTTTTTTAACTTCTTGACCATGTTAAGCGTAGTCATTTTAAAGGCTGTTTCTGTTAGCTCCATTAGCTGGATCTCCTATAGATCAGTTTCTATTGTTTCTCTTGCATTTCGGTCTCATCTTCTTGGTGTCCACTTATGCCTGATTATTTTTTGAGTGTCAGACATTGTATGTGCAAAGCTTAAAGATAGTTTAAGGCACTGATGTTATATGGCTGGTGCCTAAGCAAGAGGCGCATGTGATCAGGGACTGAGCTGGTTTCATAGTTCTCTATGAGAACTAATCTACTTCTGAGTCACCCTTTCTCATTGGGTTTAGCATTTAGAGATTCCCAGACCAAAGTCCAGAGTGGGGAGTTATCAGTACCACCTCTTAGCAGACTCTGATATCCAGTTTTTATCCCCTTAGTCCTGTGAGTCTGTTGAAAGTTCTGCTAAAGTTTTCAGCCTCCCAGCTGCCTCTTCTAATATCTGCAGATGCTTTGAGTGGGAAAGTTAACCTCCAGTTCTGGGTTCACACCTTGGGTTTCCTGTTGTACCTGCATCATGGTCCCATAATTCTTCATTACTTTGGAAACTCTACATTGCTTTCAAATCGAATTTTTATGTACTTTTTTCAGCTTTTCTAGTTGTTTTCAGTGGAGGGATGAGTCCACATTACTCAGATTGTCATTACCAAAAGCAGAATGCCTCCATTTTTGTACCATCAGCTTAATGATTATGAATATCATATCATGTGGTTCTGTCATGTCATTTTTTTAACCATTCCGTTGGGGTAAACACATAGGTATTTTCTGACTTTTCAATATGAACTGTGCTAAATGTCTCTCTGCTTATATCTGTGCGTACTTTTCTAGTTATTTCCTTTAAATGAATTTTTGGGAGTGATGACTATTTCCAAATTGCCTCATGGAAGGCTGTACCAATTTACACTTGTACCAGCTGTGCATGGAAGTACACATTTCTTGGCATCTCACCAACATTAGCGTCTCATACTTTAATAAGCCTGGCGTGGCACCAGGTAGCTACCAGGTTGGCCAAAAAAATCATGGTCTTAAAAGTTCTCAATAAGTTGGAACTACGGGCCAAAAACTCATAAGACAAATCAATGCAAGTAAAATGACAAGGTTTTTAGTTTCAATAAAAAAAATAGCTAAGCAGGTCTAGGATGGTCTATAACCATACCACGTAGAAAATAGTTGAAGGAACAAAGTGTGTAACCCCCACAAAAGATGTGTTTGGGAGAGGACATGATGACTTTGCATGACTTTGAAAATATAGTTCTTTTCAACAGGATATTTAAAAATAAGGAACAGGCAGTTATCTACCAAGCATTTTATTTTAAAAAATCTTTTGGCACAATTTCCTGATGGTCCCCACAGACAGGGATGGATATGAGCCTACTGTTCTCTCCAGCCACTGCCTTTCATGAAATCCCTGCTAGGAGTTTGAATCATTTGTAGCAGACACCGTGTGTAGATGCGTGATTTACTCATGCTGTGCAGGTATGTTTCCCTGTTGTTCAGCGCTTCATCACAGTGGTTTATTTTTAGCTTTTCTTGTCAGATGAAGAGATTGGCTTGCCTTCTGACCACTCTACATCCCATGGTTTTATTTGTTTTGTTTTCCTTTATAAACAGCATCCTTCTAGGATAGGCCAAAAAAATGTACCAGTGGCATGGGGGCAGGAGTGTGTGTATGTTTTTGTGGTGAGGGATAGAGTCCCCTAGAATTACTGAGAAGGGATTTATTAACCTTTCTTTTCTTATTCAGATACTATGAATGACAGTTTGGATGAGGTTCTTACGAGTAATTCCTTTTTTTTCAACAATTCCAATAGAAGAACAGAAATAAACGTGTGTGTATATGTATTTTTGTGATAAGATGTTATGGTTTGCAGCAAAATGGAGACTAGATTGTAAGAATGAGAATGTTTTGCTGGATTGGAGGGCAAAACTATATCCTTAAACAAAAGGAACAGAGGTATGACCAGTACGAATGGCAGTGTGGTGTGATCCTTACTGTCAATCACATCAAGTGCTTCCTTTGTGCCAGCCCTGTCCAGTTGTTGATATGAACCATGCCGTTTAATCCTCCCAGCTGGTATGATGATGATTTGCAAGCGAGGAAACTGGGGATCAGAGAGGCTAACAGTGACTGAGTCACAGAGGTAGTAAATCATAGAGCTTGGATTTGACTCCAGGTCTGTGTAATCCTAATTTACTTGGGGAGATGGGGAGGAGGCTATAATGAAAAACCAAGTTCTAGTTTAGGGTAAAGCTACTGATGGGCTTAATTGACCACTTCTTTTATCTTCCACTAAGCTTGGACTTGCTATTTATAAAGAATTAACAGTGAAACCTTTAATTTAAACTTGATGACCGTGCAACAATTTTTATGTTTACTTATTTTAGTGCACCTTTAGGTAAGATCTTGTTTTATACTTAAGAAAAATCCATACACACACAATTTTGTTTATACAAAATGTCTTCTTGCTAGTAACTCATCTGAAATCTTTCTGAAATATTCTCTTTGAAATTGTTGCAAATAAAAGATTTTTCAGCAGGACTTCAGGTATCCCTGTATGACATTCTATCTCTAGATAATAATGTAATTTTGGTTTTCATTTGTTAAAAATATTGTTGGTCAGTTATGAATTATTCACACCCACGTGCTGCATCTCTTAGCTCTGTTGTCTCTTCTTTCTCTGTTTCACTTTTTGTTAAGTCAGTATCACTTCATTTTAAGGTCCAGTTAAATTGATTACATATTTGTCCAGTTTTACATCATTGTTGTAAACTCGTTCATAGGAATGGAGCCACTCTTTCCTCTTCCTAGCAGGATAGGGAGGGACCCCTGAGCACTCTTTGCCGTCCTCCCAAAGGCAAAGCCATGGAGAGCCCCAGTAAAGGAAATGAAGGCCCTACAGTGACCATGAACTTCATTTATTGTGTCCGCTTGGACGCAGCCTACTGGTATCGTCCTGGTGGAAATCCCACGGTTTCCACAGTGGCCTCTTAAATGCTGTCACATTTACACTCATGGTTTAGTTTAAGGTGGGCTAATCCAGGAAAGCTCAAAATAGGCTAAGAATTTGCTAATCACACATTTCTGATAATTCCAGCCTCGTTCTCAGCAAGGACTAGATTTTCTATTTTGGTCTGAAAATTGTTGTTATTAAGGGTGAATTTAAATACCTAATTTTGTCAACACAACATCAACAACAAAGTAGCTAGTATATTCAATTGTTCAGTATAATAAGATACTCTCGTGACTTTGAACTTTGTGGCGATGGTCAAGATTGGTTAGCAGGGTAGACAGCCTCCACTTAGCACAGTATCTGGCATGTAAATATTAGATGAAGGAATGAGTGAGCAACATTTTATAATGTGTTGATCAAAGTAATCAGACTAATAAGCATTGATTTTGTACTTCGAATGTACAAGAAAGCAGCACCTGAGGCATCTTGGTGAATTCTCAAAGTTGGCTAAGGTTTCAAGGAGCGCTTGCGGCCTAGTGAGTGTACAGCCGTGGACAGAAATAACTGCACTCCAGGCAGAATGTGGAAGTGTAGTGGAAAGCGCAGAGAGAGGAGAGAGAGGTCTCCTACCTGAGACCTACCTGTGCCATCTGGGAGGGCTTCGAAAGTCAGGAGGATCTCAGGGCCCTTAAGGGATGGAGAGTAAGTAGTTCAGGAAGTAGAAGAGGGAGTAAGAGACGGAAAGGTGTGCTCATCCATTCCTTCCAGGCATATTGATCATCAGCTACTTGACTTTAATACAGAGATTGT
The DNA here is from genome assembly GCF_020826845.1 of Diceros bicornis minor. NCBI lineage: Eukaryota > Metazoa > Chordata > Mammalia > Perissodactyla > Rhinocerotidae > Diceros > Diceros bicornis. The sequence goes on along the minus strand of NC_080745.1, from coordinate 88,850,696 downwards.
GAATTCAGATGCTGCCAGGGGCCAGGCTGGTGTTATAAACAAGTGAGGCTGGCCAGGTGTAAGACGATAGATAACTTTTGCCCCTTGGCCTCCGTGTGCCAGTACACTAGGGCATGGTGGGGCTGGGAGAACTGGCCGATTGTATTCAGTTTTAGCCAGTTGTTGCCATCTGAAGTGCAAGACCAGGGTTGCCATTTTTCTGATATAGTTCTTCTCCAAAAAGCTGCACACCCAGATTTGTCTGAGATCCTCCTGACTCTTAGATGTTAGCAACTAACTCAGATTGACAGCACTGGGTGGCACGCACTTTAGGACAAAACCAGTGAAAGCTGTAGGCTGAAAGAAGCTCAGGAATTGCCACCCTGTGAAACTTGGTCCAGCGTAGTGGTTCTGGACATGTGACCCCGGGACCAGCAGCATCAGCCTCACCTGGGAGTTTGTTAGAATTGCAAATGCCCAGGCCCCGTCCCAGACCTACTGAATAGGAAACTCAGTGATGGGCCTTGCAATCCGTGTTTCAACAAGCCCTCCAGGTGATTTTGATGCCCATTCAAGTTTGAGAATTTTTTTACGTTTTTAAGCGACTGGTAAAAAATCAAGAGAAAAATAATATTTCGCGATGCATAAAATTATATGAAATTCAAGTTTCAGTGTCCATCGGTAAGGTTTTATTGGCACACAGCCACGCTCATTCATTTACATATTATCTATGACTGTCTTTATCCTGCAACAGCAGAGTTGAATAGTCATAGCAGAGACCGTATGGCCCGCAAAGCTTAAAATATTTATCGTCTGGCCCTTTACAGAAAATGTTTGTCAACCCTACTCTAGAACAGTGAGTAGGTGAGGAGGGAGAGGGGGCAGACCGAGGAGGAGAGGGTGCTAAGGAACCTCTGCTTCATACCCAAGATGAAGGGAAGTAGTATCTTTGGAGCCCTGTGTTTATCAAACAGCTCAGGGAACAATGGATAGGACTGGTTGATGAGAGTGGCCAGAGGAGAGCTGGGAGAAGGACCACGCAGTAGGAATAGAAAGGATTCCAGAGATACTACAGAGGAGGCATCCACAAAGCTCGGCCACTAATTCAACATGGGACTGAGAGAAAGGAAAGAGTCAGAAGACGCTACGAATGTGGCTGAAAAGGATGATGATGACAATAGGGAAAAGAAGGGGGTCACAGGACGAGGAATGTGCTTGGGGAAGTTGTGGGAGAGATGCAAAATGTGGTGAGTGTGTTTTAAACCCTGTAGCTTTTGGGTTGCTGGTAGGATATCTGTTGGACGTGTCTCATGGGGCATTTGCATCATACATGTTAGCTCAAGATAGAGGTCGGAGCTAGAGATTTGGAATTGGGAAACTTCTACATAGAGGACAGAGTTTTCCATAAGTGTCACTGGATTTATGACTGGTTGATTTTACTAATATTTTAGTAGGAAGAGAGATGAACTCACATTTTCTTCAGCAGGGTGTACCGATTGTCCCTAAAACAAAGCTCAGTGAAGATGGAAAACTATGTCCTCAAGGGGTGCAAGTCTTGCAAGCCCAGTGGAGTGAGGGTCCACGTGGTGGCTCTGAGAGGCCACCTGAGTCCTTCACTTGCTCTTCTTTTTTTTTTTTTTTTATTTAATTATTTTATTGAGGTCATATTGGCTTATAACATTGTGTAAATTTCAGGTGTACATTATCATATATCAGTTTCTATATAGACTGCATTGTGCTCACCACCAATAGTCTAGTTTTTATGTGTCACCATACGTATGTGCCCCTTTACCCCTTTCGCCCTCCCCCACCCCCTTCCCCTCTGGTAACCAGTAATCTGTTCTCCTTATCTAATGTGTTTATCTTCCACATATGAGTGAAATCATACAGTGTTTGGCTTTCTCTGTCCAGCTTATTTCACTTAACATAGTACCCTCAAGGTCCACCCAAGTTGTCACAAATGGCACGATTTTGTCTTTTATTATGGCTGAGTAGTATTCCATTGTATACATATACCACATCTTCTTTATCCATTCATCCATTGATGGGCACTTGGGTTTCTTCCACGTCTTAGCTATTGTGAATAATGCTGCGATGAACATAGGGATGCATAAATCTCTTTGAATTGTTGATTTCACGTTCTTTGGATAAATACCCAGTAGTGGGATAGCTGGATCATATAGTATTTCTATTTTTCATTTTTTGAGAACTCTCCATACTGTTTTCCATAGTGGCTGCACCAGTTTGCATTCCCACCAGCAGTGCATGAGGGTTCCCTTCTCCCCACATCCTCTCCAACACTTGTTCTCTCTTGTCTTGTTGATTACAGCCGTTCTGTCTCACTTGCTCTTCTTCAGTCCTCAGTTGCAGGGCTGCATCCGTCCACGCTCACAGCCCCATTCTCCTCGGGCTCCGTTCTAGTAACTCTGGGCAGAGCTGTTCCTCCAGCCCTAGCTGGCTCCCCGACTTCTTCCTGCTCTTTCTCCCTCCTGATTCTGAGACCCAGACACCCCAAGAATTAGTGTGACAGGCAAGCGATAGAAAAAGCTAGTGATAGTCAGACTCCAACTTTTGTCTGAAGTTCTGAAATGTGAATTCTCATAGATCTCTGCGAGGCTTTTGGCATGAGTTTTCATGGAGCAATTAGAGTGTGTTTTATACAAAGCTAGCAATTAGCTGTAATTCTGTTTGTAATAGAGAAACTTGTTTGCACTAGGCTTCAGTTAGTCCACAGTGACTTGGCAGTGCCTCTGTGATCGATAGCAGGATTACTTTTTAAAGGACTTTTTGTATTCTGCTAATGTTTATTTGAAAGAGATTGCAGTGATACTTTATAAATGACCCTTAGTCGGCATATGAATGGGATATTCTCTTTAGAAGACAGCTTGCCTGCAAACAAACCAGCAACTTAAGCTAACTTCCTCTGACTGGCAGTTTTGAAATAGTTTTGTAGAAAAAAAATGGGATGTGAATGTTTTCAGACATCAAATTAGTTAGATAAATGAATTGGAAACCAAGCTTTCCAGTGAATAAACAGTGCATATTATTTTACGACTATGTCTTGTAAGTTTAGGCGAGTCATTCCAAAAATCAATGTTCTGTGCTATTTTCTAATATTTTAATACACCTGATTACATCAGTAAGCAAATCTTAGAAAGTGTTACCTTTAGAATATTTCACATCAAAATGAAGTATTTTCACGTATTTTGTGCTGCATCCACATGGGTCTCTCAGAACCTTCTGCCTCTTCTCCAATACTGGTCTTACAGATGTACCATCTTCTTCCCATATGAAAGAAGGGAAGAGCTAAGTTGCTTTCAGCCACCTCCCCAGGGACTGGCCGTGTGCCTGGCTCGTAAATGGGCCCCCACTTAATGAATGTGTTATGTTCCTTTTTGAAAAATTGTTAGCTTTCTTTAGAAAACCTAATTTATCATGGCTATTTAGATCTAAATACAAAAAGGATAAAAGGCTTGCAGTGTAAATAGCAATAAATAATCAGTGAAATGGTATTTTGTCATTGTTGTGCTATGAAGGGGCAGTTTCATTGGTGATTGGATTTCTAGAATAAACATGCATTTTCATCTTATCATGCATTATGGTTTCCAAACAGACATTCTACCATTTGAATCTCATAGCAATCTTCCTGATTATGTCAATTTTCTATTGCTGCTGTAACAAATTATCACAACTTAGGTGGCTTAAAACAATACCCCTTTATTATCTCAAAGTTCTAAAGATCAGAAGTCCAGTGGCTTGGTTGAGTTCTCTGCTTCAGATCTTACCGGGTTAAAATCAAGATGCCGCAGGGCTGTCTTTTTTGGTGGAGGCATTTGGAGAGGATCCATATCCTGCTCATGTGAGATGTTGGCAGAATTCAGCTTTTGGAGGTTATAGGGCCAAGGTCCCTATATTCCTGCTGGCTGTAAGTTGAGGACCATTCCCACCTTCTAGAGGCTACCGTGTTTCTTGCTTCATGGCTCCCTTGCTCCATCTTCAGGGCAAACAAGGTGGGTCAAGTCCTTCTCATGTCACATTTCTCTGCCCCGGGCGATGAAAGGTTCTCTGCTTTTAAGGACCCTCATGATTACATTGGGCCCATCCGAGTAATCCAGGGTCATCTCCCCATCTCAAGGTCTTTGACCTTATTCACATCTGCAAAGTCCCTTTTTGCAAGTAAGGTAACATATACACAGGTTCCAGGGATTCGTACAAGAAGATCTTTGGGGGCCTGTTTTTCTGCCGACCACATTGATAGACAGGAAAAGTATTGTTATCCCCATTTTCCTGGTGAGGCAACCGAGGCCCAGCAGAGTGAAATGACTAGTTGGCAGTCCCACGGCCCAAGTGGCAGCATCCAGTCAGTCTGTGGACAGATTTCTAGCTTAAATCCTCCCCGGTGTGTAGCCTTCTAAATGGAAAAACACTACATTTTCAAGATGAAATGAAATAGTTCTTTCTTGTTTAAAATTATTGTTCCTTTGCAGTCAAAGGAGGAGGAATTGTTACACATTTGCAAACTTCCAATTTAGGATGCTCCTAGAAGTCAATTGGGGGCTCCATGACCTCCTTCTGGGCTGTTGGAGGTAGTATGAAGATGCTGAAGTGATCTGGGTCTGGCACCCAGCCAAGGCCTTCTTCTCGTGATAACATTCCTCATCACGACCTCTGTTTGACAGTGGTGCAGCCGTATTGACTCTGACATTCACAAGGGGCTGGTACCTCTTGTGTGAGGGATGATGGGCATGTGGCACTAGGGCTGGGGGTGGTCTTGTGAGTCAGTCAGATGCAGGGGTGATGGGAAGGTCCCACCTTAGCCATTGGCCTCCTGTCCTCGGCGTCCTGGTGGTCCTGAGCCATCAGCAGGCAGCCACACGAATTTCTCCCCACTTCCTGCTAATAGAGATGTTTGAAGGCAGAAGAGGACAGGAGGATAGCAGAGGTCTGAGGACCCAGGGCCACAGCCTGGTGGGATCTAGTGTCCGCTTGGCCCCAGTCAGAGGCCAGATTCAGCAACACGATCTCACCACACCATCCAGCTCCCAGGCCACCATGTCACCATGCAGTCCAGGGTCCAGTCCCCAAGCCTGGGGCAGTTAAGAACCATTAAGTGGCAGAACAGGACTTCCTCAAATCCCTCCTACCCTGATTCCCCTCCACCCAACCCACCCCAACAGGGCTCTGGTTTCTAATTCTCCCTGCTCCACCCCCCCCCTCACCCCCCCCCCCCCCCCCGACTCTTTGCCTTGTGTTTTACATCGATTTACATTTTATCGCATTCCATCCTCCTTCAGCTGCCTGCTGTGTGCTTCTTTGCCCTGTTCAGGATTCTTTTATCACTAAGATCTGAAGAACCTGAGTAGGAGTCCTCTCTAGAGACCTGAGGACGCCAGGAGCCGGGCTGGGGATGGGCACTCACTAGAAATGTTTCTCCAGTCCCGAGTATAAGTGTGAGAAATTCAGCGCCCAGCAAGCCCTGCCTGCTCTCCTCAAGGATCAGAACACAAGTCGTTCTCAGAGGGCCGGTTCCTCGCTCATTAGCAAGGGGTCTTCTGTATACCCACTTGTATCTGTTAGGGAGGCCAGGCAGGCAGCCCGTTGGGTCAGAGGGACAGACTGCAGCCTTCTGCTAGGGGTCAGTTCTGACTGGGGAGGAGAGTCCAGATGTCCCTTTCAAACCTCCAGAGGTGATGTTAATGGCTTTGGGGTCTCTTCGCTACCCCCTTGGTCAGTGTTCCTTCTGCCATCTCCTACCACCTCCATGCCTGTATTCTGTCATCTGACAGATGTTTCTAGGTGGCCCTGTTCTGGGTGTTGGGAACAAGGCAAAAAAAATTCCTTTCCCCCATGGAGTTTCTGTGTTACTAGGGGAGGTAGATCAATAAATGATCACAAATGAGGACTTAGGCTAGGAAGGGAGAGAAGTGGCTTTGTAAGAGCAAAGAACCCCACTGCCATGGCGGGGGCTTCTCTGAGGGTGGTGTCCAGGCTGAGACAAGCCCCACAGAGAGCCCAGGGAGGACCTCCGGGCAGGGCGTCAGCAGATGCAGAGGCTTGGGAGCCGGTCGAGCCTGGCCGGTTCAAGAGTGTGTCAGGAGCTCGGGAGCAGGCGGGAGAGGGGCTCACCCAAGGCCGAGAGGTGGGCAGAGCCAGACCCTTCCTGGTCTGAAGGCCACGGCTTTATTCCAAGTACAGTGGGTCACCATTGAAGGGTTTTCAGAAAGAGCATTGTTTCCGAGCAGGGGAGTTCTGGGGGGAGCTAGCATGGATTTTCCCCAACTTCTCCTTTCTATTGGACTGGCGAGAGGTGTAAAATAAAAATTGAATTTTACATGTGTTAAGTTTGAGAAACCTGCATTGTAGCGCTTTCCAAATTGCTTTCTGTTAATTCATGTTGTCACTCTCCTCTTACAACCCGACTGTGAGCTCCAGGAGGGAGCAGATTACCGCTGTCTGCTTCAGAATCCGCCATTGTCTGCAGACAGACACAGAGCGTGAGGAACCTCAATCCTATAGCACAGATGCATGGGCGGGGCGGGGGGAGACTGGCAATATTTTGATGAATAAGTAAGGTTTTAAGATGGTCTGGCTATAGCTACAGTAATCTAAAATGAAAATCTAAAATATGTGATGCAAGTTTAAGCGCTGGTGATCGTACCAGCAGCAACAGGATATAGAACTTGAACTAAGAGCATCACACTGTGAAAGGTGTTGGGGTTGTGCCTTTTCATGGTGGGAAGGGAGAAGTGGGCTGAACATCTGTAAACCCGTCATGTCACAGAAATATGGTAAGAAGAGTCTGTACTCAAAATAATCCAACATTTTAACACAAAAAAACCTTAAAAACTACATTATATATATTTCAAAAGCAGTTTTTACCCGAGGTTAGTATGTGCCATTCTGCCCAGTTCAACAAGCTGTTTGCTAATGTCAATTTTCCATCAGAAAAACTTATCAAAACTCATGAATAAACATTATTATCATTTATGTAATACCTAAAAGGCCCAAGCCAGGGACACCCCATTATGGTGCTGCAATTCACTCCTTACTGTGTTACTCTGCAGTTAATTCGATTTTGTCCTTTCTCAATTCCACCGTGCGCATATCTTCCCGGCTGTGGAACTAGCACACTAATATTAAAGTTGTAATCAAGATTGCCTCTAAATATTCATAGCAATAAATGACTCCCTCGTGCCCCATGAATGCCAGGGCTGCAGTCTGAAGCATTTATTTAGTACTGGAGAGGGATCTAGTTATTTCAGAGTCCCTTGAATGCATTATTGTAATATTGTTATTCTGTTTGAAAAATTAGATCTCTCTGAGCTTCTAGTATCGATGGTTGAGATGAATGACTTTGGCTCAGCACCGACCATTGTCTTTGAGAGGATAACCTAGAAGTCGTGATGGAAGTGGTCTTGGCGATTGACCCCACATCTTAGTTTTTTAATGTAATTCTCTTCCTCCTGCCGGCTCACTGCCACCTTATTTCATCTTCATGGTCAGGTTCAGAGTTTTCCAAGTCGTTGAAAATTGGCTACTCTTTAAGGACATAGAAACACCAGGGAGATGATGCTGTGTATCATTCCATCTGTCAGAGAAAAAAGAAGTCATAAGCATCCTTGCATCCATGAAAAGCTACATTTATTAACTTGAGATATTTTTCACCCATCATGAGTGAAATAATTTAAATTCAAGTTTGGGTGAGCTCCCAATTATACATATTAAAGAAGGGCAGTACAACACACATAATACTGAAAGAAGAAAGCTGTAGCTAATCAATAAATCACTTTTTAAACATCTGCTTATACTTCCAGTTAAGTAGGATGTGCTGGCCACGTGCACTGTGGGAGACCTCAGAGAGCCCACAGGGCAGCTGAGGGCCCAGGTGATGGGCCACGGGGTGCTAGCTGGAGCCTTACTTTGCAGATCTGCCTGGGCGAACCATCTGGGGAGGCCTGCCCAAAATCATTTCCATGAGGAATTTACAAAGAGAGAAGCCTCGGAAGAAACCAAACCTGCCGACACCTTGATCTTGGACTTCTAGCTTCCAGAAGTGTACAAAAATAAATTTCTGTTGGTTAAGCTACACAGTCGGTGGTATTTTGTTATGGCAGCCATAGCCAGCTAACACAGGAGGCTTCTAAGAGTCTACTAATATTTTGATTTTTTCAGTTGGGTGATAGATATCCTAATGATTATTTTATTGTTGTCTTTTAAATTGGACTTATACATTTTATACATTCTTTTGGATGTACTTTTCCCAATTAAAAAAATAGAATTACAAAGACTAAAAATGACAAAACATTTTTAACCTATTGATTTAGCACTTAATTGATTTATTCAGCAAATGCAGTTCTTTAAGCATTCAATAAAAGACTGTTCCATTAGGGTAATCAATATGTTATTTTTAAGAAAGGAATGCTGTATTTAACCAGCACTAGTTCATTATCTCCAATGTAAAAATCAAAAAAAACGGAACAAATACCTGCTTTTAAACGAAGAAATCTAATGCAATTAGTGGTTTTGAATTAAAATAGCTCTCTGTTCTTCTTCTCCATTGATTTCTCCTGCACCATTCATATCTCAACTAAAGTATACAGATAAAGATGTTTTTGCCTCCCTGGGGGCAAATGTAGTCATCTGAAAGATGTTGACATTGGAATGTTATAACAGGTCTTGTAGGGACTTTATGTGGGATGAGTACAAATGTTAATGTTTAAACTAGCTCAATTTTTGGGGGGGAAAAAGAGTGCTGCAAATATTTTTATTCACAAATATAATTGTCAGGATTTCTCTTTAAAAGAGTGATGTGTATGTCAATATCTTAGACAAACAATTTGTAATTAAAGTAACTAAGTTATTTACACACACACATATATAAGACACATACAAATATATATCCTTATACATCTGTATGCTGTTTGAGTATATCTTGACAGAATATTGAGACATATTTTTCTAATATTTTATTATAAACATAATTAATAGTATTATTTTTCTAAGATATAATTAATGGATAAAAATCGCAAACCCTGGAGAGAACATTCTATAAGTGTTTGTAGTTAAATCCAAGTGTTAGAAAGTATAGTTAAATGTGGGTAACAGTCTCTGTGACAGACCCAAAAGCAAATACAGGGCTTAGAAACACTTTTACACACTCTATTAAAAATCAAAAGAAGTAATGTGTGTTTAATTAATAGGAATAGTAATACTAATTTTAAAAGTTCAGCAAACACTCAGAAATCCATACAATTCTTATAAATACCAGACAACATCAAAGTACGTCAATTAAGAAGTGTGGTTTTCACAGGATCGCTAGATTTTGTGTAGTCATTTGCTAGAATGAATCCATACAAAACAAGACCTGTTTAAACCCAGAAAATACACATAAGCATTTCATGTATATGGAAATTTACCTGTTTAACTCTCAAGCTTAAGTAACTACTTAAAAAATAATATCACTCATCAATTAAAATTGAGAAGAGCCTTCTGGAAGCACACTAAAAAAGACACAAAACTTGACTTTGCTAATTTTATCCCCTAAAGGCACTAATATTTAAAATAGTCTGTTAATCAGGCAGCAGTTGGTGATGCAAGTTTTAGGTCTCTGTTACTGACTCAGAGGTGTCCAATGAACATGGAAATTTCTGTGAGCTTTCCGTGAAAATGGAAATGTTCTTCGTCTGTGCTGTCTGATGGTGATAGCCACTAACCACATGTTGCTTTTGAGCCTTGAAATGAGTCCAGTGCGACTGATGAACTAATTTAAATTTTTTTAATTAATTTACATTTAAATAGCCATATGTGGCTAATGGCTACCATATTAGACATAGGAAATTACAAAAAGATGTGCAAAGGGCTGCCCTAAAAACAAAGTGAATCGTGCTTCCCCCTTCATGATTCGGCCCCAGTAATATGGCATTAGTTAATGCAGGTTTTTACATTTTCCCAAAGCTCTTGTGACCTTCAGTTGTTGTGGTTTTTGTTTAAATTTTGTTGCATTTTAACTATTTTAATGTTGGATTTTGGAGCTTACAACCCATTTTCTGTTAAAATGTAGTAGCGTGTGGTTAGTTCATTTATAACGTAGCTGAAATGCTGTGTTATAAAAAAGTCTCTTGAACTCTGAAGTTATAGAAGTGCCTTTTGAATACGGAATATTAGAAAACTATGTATAAACCCCTACTTCTCATATCTGTTATACAAGCATAAAACCAAAAGAATTCACAAAGCAAAGGCAGACGAAACCGATACAACTGAAGTTAGCAGCGCCGGTTTAACGTGGGTGAGGATGATGTTTGAACAAGACTGGAACTCCATGTGCAGCACTGACGCGCTAACTGGGCAGAGCCGGGCGCTCTGGAGTTTGTGGTGCTGGTTCCACGTGATGACCCAACTCTCCTCCGCTTGGTTCTTTTTAAGCCACTAAGAAACCTTAATTTCTGGACTGGGCTGTGATGGCATTTTGCCCTTTCTTGGGTTGACTGCATCCTTTGTGAATTAACCCCTCCCCTCTGCTTCTCACGTCAGCCTGGAGGTCGGGCAGCACTGCCAGGCTCCCGCGTGAACACAGAAGCAATGGCGAGCTAGGTCAGGGCCTGGTTGTGCTGAGTGAACTGTCTCAACATGTCATCAGAATGAAAACACAGCATTCATTTTTTAAAATCAACATTAAAAATGTTAAATTCTCTTAGTGAGAAATGCCCCATTTGAGACATGCTGGCCTGGGTGAGGGAGAGGAATTGGACCATCAGTCCCTAGAATCATTGAGGATGCATGGCATTTGGGAAAGCAGAGGGGGGCTTAGGAAGATACATTTGGGATGGCAAATAGATTTTCACTTTGGGTAAAGACTCCGAATCATTGACTTGGGCTCAACAGGAAGGAGTGTGGCATATTTGACCGCCTGGGTTAGGTGGGAGAGAGCCTGGGGTGGGGCTGGGGGTTAAGGGACACTGCCACAGGAATACATTCTTAGGGCGGGCAAGAAACTCGTTGGGGCTTCTGGGGCAGAACAGAGAATGTAGGTGCCTGCTCCCCACTGGCTGATGGGCACACATAGACTAGGGTTCCTGGCACCCAAAGGAGAACAGGAAGAGGGTGTCTGCCTAGCAAGAGGGAGAAGAGGTTGGTAGAGCTGTTTGCCCTATTGATTGATTCCTTCCTTCACCAATTACTAGTTGAGCTTCTGTTATGTGTCTGGCACCTTCATGGACATAATAAACAAGAGGACCCACAAATCAACATACTGAATTATTACAAGTAGGAAGGAAGTCCTTCCTTACAAGAAGGAAAAGGACAGGAGACTGGAAGGAAGACTACCTGGGGAGAAGGGGGTGTAATTAGATTGGGGAGTGAAGTAAGGCTTTTTTTAATTATTGACATTTAAGCTGATCCTGAGTGGAAGAGTTAGGAGAAAGCATTCCAGGTAGAGGGAAGAGCATGTGCAAAGACACAGCTGCTAGAGCCAGGTGAGCAAGGAGGAAAGCAATGTAGGGGGATGTGGAGGGAGGCGAGGGCCAGGCCTGCAGGCACGGGGTATTGTCGTCAGTGCAGTGGGATGCCAATGCAGACTCATAAGCAGGGGTGGGTTGATGACATTATATTTTTAAAGATATCCTTCTGCTGCCATTGGAGAATGAATGGGAGGAAAGTGAAGATAGCTATGGAGGAACATGAATTAGAAGGGTTTTGCAGTAATCCGGGTGAGAGATGATGAAGGTTTAGACTGGAGCGGGGGAGAGAGATGTAAGACCTGGACAACGGGAGTTGTATTTTGGAGGCGTAACTCTATAGGACCTTTTTGTGGATTGGATGGAGCTGGTGAGGGAAAAGGTAGAGGGTTCAAGGAGGACTTCTGATTTCTGGCATGAGCAGTTGGGGAAAAGAAAGAGGTGTCCTGTCTAGAGAAAGGGAAACTGAGGAAGGAGTTGATTATGGGAGATGGGAGTCGAGTCAAGAAGCATCCTGAGGCTATGTGGCCAAAGGAGAGGAGTACACAGGCCAGGGATGCAGTTCAGTGCCACCCAGCAGGGTGATGCGTTTTCCAGACTCTTATTCTGGTTGTCCTCTTCTCCTCTACTTGGGGCCTTGGAATGGTCCCAAGAGGATGTGTTTCTCTCCCCCCATTGAATATACCTACGGAGCATATTCAGATATTGGCAAGTCAAAGTGAAATATTTTTCAACTGACTTTTCTTGTTTATCTTTCAGAATCATCCACAAGTGTTGAATTTTCGAATACAACTGGAAAGCAAAGAACTGATCATAAATCTGGAAAGAAATGAGTGAGTCAAGTTAATTCCTGTTTACTGCACGATAGGAGAACGTTAAGATAATGTGGACTGAAAAGTGCTGTGTAATTTATGTTGGCATATAGAGAAGCAGAACTAAATGCATGGATTCGTAATCCAAATTCGGATTTGAGGAAGAATTAACCTCAAAAAATGATCCAATGGAAAAATAAAGAATTTTATCACTCTAAAAGAGAACTGTATAACTCAGCAGGTTTTTCTCATAGTTCTGGTGTTTCTTTTTTCTTCAGAGCCTGATTTTTCAAGGATAGAATTTAAGCATCCTCTGTGCTGTTCAAATAACAGTGTTCCATAATTAGTTGACTTTTGGCAATTCTTGGGTTATATAAGGAGAAACAGCTTCAAATGGATAGAAATTCTTTTCTCCCTGAAAAATACCAAGAGTTTATTTTATCTTTGAGAGCTTGTCTCCAGTGGTATAAAGTATTTATTTTATCTTTTTATTTAAAAATTTGGCCCTTTTTTTGCAAAATTATATAAATTTCCAGCAAATGGTATTATATTTTTTTTCTGGAGCAGATGGATATTATTACGTATTTTGTATGCTTTCCCAGTAGAAAACTGTATCTGCTTCAGGGCATAAATAAAACACAACCCATATTCTTGTCATCCTTTACACTCTGTGGCTATCTCCATGGGTTCCTCAGATCTAAAGGACCCCTTGCTATTCTATTTGATTGGTACCAGAAAAGAATCGAGCTCTTCTAACAAGCCATCTGTTTTTATAGGTATAAATCAAGTTCCCAGTCTTGTTTCATTCAAAGTAGGAGTTTCTCTCTTCTAGAACCACTGGTTCCTATTCCTCAGCCATCAGTGAAATGCTGACTTTTTTAGCTGAAATGACAGTGTAGGTAGGACAGCTTCACTGGAATGAGTTCTGCCAGAGATGTCAAGTCACAAAAATCTGACTCAGTGTCTCCATGTAAACAAGTCAGATCATTTACTTGATTTGGAGGGTCCGAAGCAAATCAGATGAATGAGATCATCAGTGGCCAATTCTTATAATCAGTATCTAACACCACGGCCAACAGCAATTAAAAACAATAGAGAGAGAGAGAGCGAGAGATGGATGCATATAAGTATATATTTAAAAATACATATATTGAAAATGAATATATGTAAAATAGAATGGCCTCCTCTTTGGGATCTGCAACCTGCCTTTTCGTATTTCTTGCGTGTTTATCCCTCATTAAATGGATTTAATCATTAAGTGGATTAAAAGCTTTTGTAAGCAGTAAATAATGTGTACTTAGCTTTCCTTGTGAATAGGATAAAGGTGCAGGCACACATCTTGGATAATCAGGGAGCTGACCAGAAACCTTTTGAGATGTCTCTTTTAGCAAAGTAAATATTTTTATGTTCCTTTTTTTCCCATGTAAGAATATTGTGGGACATTTTAATGCTTGTACATTGCTGTTTGTATGTGGTTTTGAAAATATCTCAGTGGATGAAACTAGGTACTCCCTGAAAGATCAAAAGAAAAGAAGGCTTCTGGTGATGCATGTCCTCGCTGGGGTTTTAGGATTGGCACAGCTGGGTTTGGGAAGTGTCTATTGCGACTGCCTCTCTTGGTGGACTGTTGGAGGACTGTGGTGAACAGCGTGAGTGAGGCTGATCTTGGGCCTTTAGACGGTGTTAGGACTGCAGGTAGAGGGACAGAAGTAGACTTAATAAAAACCTTAAGTTATTTGTTCTTACTATAAAAGGAATACATGTCCACTGCAGAAAATTGAAAACTGTAGGGGGAAGGAAAGGACAAAGAGCCAAAAAACAAATTATACTCCTACTACCAAACACAATCCTGGTTAATATTTTGGTGAATGTTCATACCGATTTTTTTTCTTATAAATAAGGCTTGGCTTCTTTTGTCCTCCTAGTTGATATTGTAGTCTGTGTGCAATTTGATATCCTGCTTCATCACTTAGCTTTGGACGTACTTTTCCGTATAGAAATGCAGTTCTTAGAGCCCATCTGGTTCTCTGAGTCTGCAAAGTGGCTTAATAGATTCATTCGTGGTTCCCTCTGAAAATGATTTACTTTCTGTTAAAGTGGATAGTATAATCCATGTTGACTACTAGACAGTGGCTAATTTATATAAAAGATCATTTAAGAAGGTGCCTTAATTTGCTCACTTCCAATTCTGGGCCTTTCTCAAAATAATCTCAAAATTAGAAAAGTTGAAAACATAAAACTATCTCTTCTTGATTTATTTCTCCCTTCCCAACCTCACTGTCAAGCTGCATTTTATAAAATAAATAGAGAATGTTTAATATGTTCTGTGACATTCTATAGCTTTATTTTAATTATACTACTTATACTAATTGTGCAGATTTCGTTCTGTTAAAAATAATACTTTCATAATTAGAGCATGCCAATATTACTATTTTAATAATGCATGCCCCCAGTACTTCAGTGTAACAAATTTTTGAAAAAGGTTACATGTCTGTTCCATGTGGACTTCATTTTTGAGACAATGAATACTGAAAAATCTACAATTTTATAAGTAGAGTGAAATGCTTGTATGCTACCAGCTCTTAATGCTGTCAGACACAAAGGTAATCAATCATCCAGGATAGAACAGAATTTTTAATTTACATAGCCTTTGGCCCAGTAGATCCAATTAGAGAATTTATCTAAATGAAGCTATAAGAACCCAAAGATAAATGTGCAAACAAGGGTCATTTCAATATTTAACAGCCAGCACAGTAGAGAGCCTGACCGAGCAGAAGGTAAGCTGGTCGGTAGCTGCTTCAGTGCCTGCAGGTGGGAATCAGCCCTGTGTTCAGGGATGTTCATTGCAGAATATTTTACCTAAAAGTACATTAGTGGGAGATTGATTATGTAATAATAAATAATAAATTATGACCCAGCTATGAAATAGAGTACTATGCAGCAATTAAAGATGTTTATGGAGATATTTATTATTGTAAAAAAACATTCACGATATAATCAATGGAAACAGCACGTTAGATAATAGTTTACATGGCATTCAGTTTTTATCTTAAAACCATTCACATGTACGTGGATCTCTGAATACTAAGATTATGGAGGACATTTACTTTATTAACATTTTACAACAAGAAAATATTACTATTAAAATTAGGAAAGCTTTTAATTTCGAAGAAAATAAGCTTCTGTAAAAACTTGAAATTGAAAAGAAAAACGTTGAAGTATTTATTATTCATAAAAAGAAAATGGTGGGTTTTAGAAAGGCCTCCAGCAACTTTCAAAGGGCTAAAAAGCTCAACCCATTGAGTATTGGATCTTTAAATATCCAGAAATCTGTTTTAATGAAAAACCTGCTTAGAAATCATAACCAAAATAAAGGTGGCCTCAGTGCCTTAAATCATAAGAGCCACAATCTAAATCTAATGCTAGAAAAGTGTCGCCTAATTAACCCACCTCAGAACTCTTCATGTAAACCAGTTCTTCATGCAGCAGGGCTCAATTTGTAGTAAATAGTTGTTTCAAGGAATCTATTTTATTTGTCTTCTAACATCTCTAATTTGTGCAAAGATCGGATGCTCTTCACTTAAAACGTTTGTTTGTATAACCATAATTGAATGTTTAAAGAAACCCAAATCTTCCCCGGAGAAGCATTTCTCACACTGTTGCTGTCTGCCTATGGACCTGCAGGGACCGGTTTTATAACTTTCATAACTCTGCTGGATCCCCACGAACTCCCAGGCCATTCCTCAAACAGGTGCTCTGTGCAACTGCATCTTTGATCAAAATGCTTTATTGGACAAGCCGGCGGGCTTAGACATCCGTTTTTCCAGTTTAGGATAATTAAAGGTGATGGCAGTAGATCACATTCTCTCCGTCTCTCAAACCCACCGAGCTTTCTGTTTTCAAGCCATGTTCCGTTACTGCTTGAAGGGAGTTGCTGGGGGAAGTCCATGGCCTGCTGAATTTATATTTGGGGTGTCTCTGAGCCAGAACTTTGGCATTGACTTTTATTCTGTCTAGAATAATTCCAGCCATCTCTTAAGGGGCAACTCTAATTAATATTCACTCAAGAACAGTAGCAGAAAGGGCATTTTAAATTTGTCAAACGGGCGTAAATATTTAGGAAGGCATTTATTTGACGACATCTCTCAGAATATCATGATGCGGGATGGAGAAATGTAGCTGGTGCAGGGATAGCACTGGATAGATTAGTAGTTGGCTGAATAAATACCCAGAGGATATTAATCTGTTGTTCATGTTGACCCAAACCATGTTGGACAGCTGGACTGAGACTACCGTCGGCCTTAGAGCTGTGTACAAAGCCTCGTCCCAGCCCACAATTTTGTCAGCCATCTCTGTGAAGACATAAAAGGTGTGCTGATCACATTTCTTGGCAACGCAAAGCTGGAGGGGGGTAGCTGTGCTCTGCACGGCAGAATCTGGATTATGGAGATTTCAGCAGTTTGGATCAATGGGCCAAGACTAACAAGATGAGATTTAATGGGGATAAATGTAAAGTCCTATGCTTGGGTTAACAAAAAAATAAACATTGTAAGTTCGGAAGGAAATTTACTAGTAGTTCTGGTGAATGAGAACTGCAAACTCAATATATGCCCCTGAGGCGATATGGCTGTTAAAAGGTGACTGCCACCTGTGTCTGTGCATGGGCACCCGTGTGGGTCCTGGACTGGAGAGGCCATCATTCTGCTCTGCGGTGACCCTGACCCCTGTGCTGTTCCAAGCACGATGTTTGAGAGCTGCCTGCCACTGTTCTGTTTCCACTATTGGACTTGCCTTACCTCCCCCACCAGCCAGAGATGTCCTAAGGTCAGAGTCAGGGTCTTAACTTCCTTTTCCACACTCTTCCACACAGCCTGGCTGGTAGTAGGAACTCGATAAGCACTTCTCAAATGAGTGAGTGACAGAACGTGGACACCCTGGACCGAGCCAGAAGTCACCAGGAGGGTAAAGGTCTGTTTTGGGTGATGTGAGAGACTATTCAGGGAGAAACCTTCTGGAAAAGACTGAGAGTTTAGAGTCAGGAGACCAGGCTTTGAAACCCAGCTTTTCTTCCAACGATATTCTCTCCATTTCCTCATCTGCAAAAGGGAGTAAAATTCGGGTACAGTCCCCGCAGGATATTTTTGACGATCAGGTTTGAATGACTCACTGACGTATTCTTGTGGATCCAGCGATGTTAGTTATTCCACCTAATTATACCCTTGGCTTCACCGTAGCTATGTCCTGTTTCGAACTTCCTAAATTAACGGAGATCAGGTTATGCCTAATCTTCGTCTGGAAGTCTTGATGCTGGCCAAACATCTCAATTTGGACAAGAGCTGGAAAGGATTAGCATCTTGTTGCTATAACGGTCTTAATTTCACAATCTTGACATCCTAAGGAATTAGAGTTGTTAAATCTTTGTCTGTGGATAGAGTGATTCCTTTCGACTTCCGCTCCTGCAGAAGAAGCCTAATCTGCCTGTTAGAACCTCCAGCTCTGATTTGCTTCATGCTTCTAATTACTGATTAAACTACTGAGGGCAAAGCCATCTGTCCGACACGTTACTACCTTGCTCCACGTGGTTCTCTCTCAGCTTTCCTTCTACCATTCACAGATCTGTATCAGAGTCTCTATTAATTCAAATGCTTAACAATAAGTTAATAATAAATCAATGAAATCATTTCCTTATTCACTTAGTCATTTATTCACAAACAATCTTTTAATACTAGACATTATGGTTGGCACTGGAGATAGAGGAATAAACAAGGTAAAGTCCTTGTCCTCTTGGAGGTCAGTCAAGGAACCCAACACTAAACAGGTCATCAAAAAGCAATAATGAATGACAGTGATGCTAAGAGCTAAGGAAGACAAGCATGAGGCCCAGCCTGCTCTAGGGAAGGAAGGCGTGTAAGGAAGCAGCGGCACATGAATAGGGGTGAGCTGGGTAAAGGAAGGCAGAGGGTAGAGGGTTCCAGAGAGAAGGAAAAGCATACATAACCGTCCTGAGGGAGGGGGAAGGGGCTGTGAAGCCCTTTAGAAACTAAGACGGTCTAAGTGCTGGTGAGCAAGAGAGAGCATGGTGAGGGGGAGAAGTGGAAGCCAGGCCACCTAGGACCTTGTGCTCCGTGATAAGGATCGTATATTTTTTTCATAAGGACAATGATGCCCCATGGAAGCGAGACCTGTAAGCAGGGCAATGACATGATAAAAGTTTTTTAAAGACCATTCTGGCTACATGTAAAGACTCGATTGGAGGAGGTGAAAAGTGGGTGTGGTTAAGAGGCTATTTATTGCTATTGCACAGGAAGAGTTCCAACCAAGAGAGAATCCATAGAAAGGAGAAGATAGTTGAGAAAAGTTTAGGAGGGAGAATAGATAGAAACTGATAAGCACTTGACTGTTTGGGGTAATGGAAAGGAAGTTGTCAAGGATGATTCTTATACATGAAATGCGCGGAGAACAGTGATAACTGTGATCAGAATAGAGAATTCTGGGAAAAGACCAAGGAGCTGCACTTGGGGCGGCGGTCAGGGACCCAAAGATGTGGAGCGTAGTGGGCATGGCCCCCGAGTCTTGGAGGAGGGTGGACATTTGGGCCTAACAGGATCCAGTCTGGAGGTGACTCGTGGAGGGTCATCATGTGGAACTGGGTATGGCATTTCTTTGGGATCCATGGATGTTTGTGGCTGACCTGAGTACAGCAGTGGCTGTGAGCTGGAGCATGAGCCTGCAGGGGGGTACTGTAGTGAGGCCATGGCTATGGCCCCGAGAGTATCTGAATAGCTGTCTCAGCCCAAGGCAATGCCAGTGCTTCTATAATATCGAGTTGGAGCTTGGTGAGGTGAGCCTGTGGCCTCCAGGCTCACTCCCAAGCCCTATTTCGTGTCCTTCCTGTTGTCTGTCTCCATGAAGTGGGTGTGTCTCTTTGCCAGGAGCACATACAATGCCCTCCTTCAAGTCTCGGGCATTGTTTTGGGAGCACCTGCATCAAGATCACCTGGGCAGCTTGTTCCAAAGGCAGATGCCCGGCCCTACCCCACTCTATTGAACCAGAATCCCCAGCTGTAGGGCCTGGGGATCTGTATCTTTAACACATTCCCCCAGGAGTTATAGTCATACTGTATTTGGAGAGCCATTGGATACATGAAGCTATTTAAATTTAAATTAATTAAATAAAATTAACACTTCACTCTCTGGGGCCAGCCCCGTGGCTTAGCGGTTAAGTGTGCATGCTCTGCTACTGGCGGCCCGGGTTCAGATCCCAGGCGCGCACCAACGCACCGCTTCTCTGGCCATGCTGAGGCCGCGTCCCACATACAGCAACTAGAAGGATGTGCAGCTATGACATACAACTATCTACTGGGGCTTTGGGGGGAAAATAAATAAATAAAGTTTAAACAAAACAAAACAAAAAATAGCACTTCACTTCCTCACTCACACCAGCCACAGTTCAGTACTCAATAGCCACATGCGGCTATATGAATGTTTCCATCATGGCAGCAGGTTCTGCTGGACAGCGCTTGGGAAATGCCAGCCCACCACATCTTTCTAGTTTGGGGTTTCTGTCTTGGCTGATGCATTGCCCATGGGAATGTTCTTTCCTACAAGAAGTGACCACACCTCTTAGGTTGCCTAATTCCTGCAGCATAACCATCTCTATCTCCCTCTTTAGGGAATTGGGCAGTACCAGAGGGGTCACCTCTGCACGTTGACGAAGGGGTGAAAGTACAGTAGAAAATTCTCGAAGCATCACTGTAGACTCCTGGAATTGACGCGGGCTACATGAATTTCAGTGATCTTCTAAGTAGACCAAACTCCTGATTTAAGTTAAAATCTCTCAGCCCAGGGGCCGGCCCGGTGGTGCAGGCGGTTAAGTGGGCGTGCTCCGCTTCGGCGGCCTGGGGGTCCTAAGGTTTGGATCCTGGGTGCGCACCAACACGCTGCTTGTCAAGCCGTGCTGTGGCGGCGTCCCATATAAAGTAGAGGAAGACGGGCACGGATGTTAGCTCAGGGCCAATCTTCCTCAGCAAAAAGAGGAGGATTAGCATTGGATGTTAGCTCAGGGCTGATCTTCCTCAAAAAAAAAAAAAAAAAAACCTCTCAGCCTTAACATTTAAGATCTTTCTAATTGGGCTAAATTTTGTTTCCTGAATAAGAACTAAATTCCCTTGAGCTTCCCTCCTCATTTCAGTCTTTGAAGTTATACAGACATTGGAAAAGGTCAGAACACCATTTTTAGAGTTTTTTGTTCCCCAGCCTGACTTGACTTTCAAGTGCCTAGACTGGTTCAGCTCAACCTTTTCACAACAGTGCCCTTCGGGTTTCAACTGGAGAATGTGGCATCCTTAGGTGGACTTCTTTAAAGTTAGAAGGATTTGAAAAGGGCATCTGATATGGAAGTGCGTTTCCAAGTTTAATTATGTCACTGGTAATTCTTCTCTTCTTGTGCCAAGCGTTTATGATTCTCTGATGAAAACTCTGCTGCGTCCTCAGGGTTCTTCTCCAGAGCACTGCATCCCAAGTGGATAATGATGGTTGTCCAGTGGCTTGGGGTAAAGCTGATGCTGTCTTTGTGGTTGTCATTTCACTGTCCCCTTCCCTCTGGTGTGGCCAGGAGTGGGCATGTGCAGATCTGCACAAGCTGAGGTATTTATAGCCAGTCTCTCCTTGGCTTTTTCTAGTTGTCGTGTCCTCGGCAGAAAGACCACAGCATTTCCATTTGTGTGACCCACTGAGTCTTCATTGATCACTTAAGACAATAAAATCAATACCCCAGAGAGGTTGAAACACTTTTTGGCAGTTGAATTGTTTGAATCAGAATATAAGCACAGTCCTCACATTGCATTTGGTTGCTACATCTAAGTCTCTTTTAATGTCTAGGTTCCCACTCCCTCTTTTTAGTTCTTGCAACTGAAATCTTGCAGTCCTTGGGAGTGAAACAGTTGCTTGTCTAGTAGAATCTTCCTCTACTCAACTTTGCTGAATTCATTGCATGGTGTCATGTAGCCTGTTCCCTGGCTCCTGTGTTTTCTGTAAACCAGTAGTTAGATCTGCTGTCTCGAGCAGATTCAGGTTCCGTTTTTCGGGCAGGACTACATCATGGGTGGTGCTGCGTGCTTCTCTTGCGTCACGTCAGGACTTGTGTGACCTTTGCTTATCTCGTTTTTGCCATGTTGGACTGATGCCTCCACTTCAAGCTCCACGACAGTCTTTGTCTGCCAGGGTCGGTGGCCGTTAACAATGAAAGCCTGGGTCGGTTCTTTCTTTAGGTCTTACAGAGTGGTGATGTTCTAATTCTGTCATTCCCTTTTCATTCTTTGGCTGGAATACTTTTATAGAGAACTTTCCCTCGTCAACTATTGGTTACCCTGTGGTTTGAGGTAAAAGGCAGGATAAATTCTTTAGGGAACACCTCTAATCATCGCCCTGTCTCTGCCTGTTGGTAGCCACTGTATTCCCCAAATTCAGCACCTCACACTTAGGGGTTCCTTCCCTGGCCCTCTGCTGAGGGCCCATGACATTCCTGATAGGCTCCATGGGGGTTCAGAGATGTGCCAGAGTCCATCCCTTAGCAGCTGTGAGAGTGCAGGATATAGCCTGACCTGAAACCGCTTTGCAGAAACCCTGATTTTCTTGTCCTTTTAAATGCAGAAGCATCTCTGCATCCTGTCTGGAAGCAGATGCGAGGGGTTAGAATGGGGAAGCAGGAACTGGTCTCAGCATCACTGGCATGAAAACCAGGGGTCTGAGTTGAAGTTCAGATATCTCTTGTCCCTTCGAGGACTGTTTCCATGCCAACAGCAATGGCAGATTAAAGCAGCTATTCCATTGACAAGCAGATTTAGTCAGACTGAAAGAAAATGGCAGTAAATTCCTTAAAGATCCATGGCCTGAAAAGATGCAGAGGCCAGCCACACTTGCTCGGGTACACCTGAGAAAAACAGAAAGAGGGCATTTATCTAAAAATGTTGTGGAATATTCACTTCTTTCCTGTTAATATGCTGGTGGATTTCACTGTGGGATGAAGTAGGTTTAACATAAGTGGAGAACAAGAGTTGCTTTATTTTTTTATGATTTTCTTCCTTATGAAAAACACGTGGGCAGATAGAAGATGATATAAGACCCACCCCCACAGCATGAGCATTGCTTCAGGAGACGATTTATTTATGTGTAGAGTTATTTTCACAACCCTCTAAGGCCACCTCCTTGGTTTCCACTGGCCTAGAGGATTTTGTTGGCCAGTTTCTTGGTTTTCTTTGAAAATCTGACAGGTTCCAGTGGAGAGTCCCTCTGTGCTGTGGTAGCGGCCGAGCAGCACCCATTTGACAAATCTCAGTGCCACGCGAGTTCCCTTGGGAGCTGTGGGACATGGTTTTTATGTGCAGTTTTCACAAAATAAAAAAACTGTTAATAAACATTTTCAGTAAATGATGGCATTGTCCATTTATTTTTACAAAATATATAGACTATTAGGTGGTTGGTTAAATGAAAAAATATAAAATGACATTAAAAACTTATAAAAGTACTATCCCTACAATTTAATAAATATGTTTAAAATACATTGAAATTTTGGATTAAATTTATTATCTTACTAAATAGGATGACAATTATGACTTAATTACATTACTCCTTATATTCTCTAAACACTTCATCATCCAAAAACCTATATTTTTATATTGAACTGTAAATTACCTATATAGAAGTTACACAGATCTCTTTTTCTTTAGAAAATTACTTATTCAAAACTGATGTTTTTTCCAAAGTAATTTTTGCATGTGGGAACCTAAATATAATCATTGATGTAGATGGCAATATATAATTAATTAGTTAACTAATTAATTGACTTATGCCCTATCATGTCCCAGAAAAGAGTCAAGGTTGTTAAAAAGACAAAAATTAATTTACTTCCTCCAGATGTATAGAATATCCCCCCCAACCTCGGACAAACTAACGCTTCTGCATTTCGCTCTGTTTTCAGTCCATATTGATAGAAATTATGAAGATGCCCATTTGGGGAAGTATGATACATGCCTGTGATTGCTTTACTTTTCTTTTCAAGAGCAAGACAGATTTAGTGTGGAATAGAGGAGAAGCATTGAATCAAGGAGAAACAAACATGAAATCTCTGGTATTTATAAGCTTTGTGACTTTAGGCCAATTAATTAACCTCTCTCATCTGTAATCTGAAGAAAATAATGCCTTATCAGTTTGGGGATTGGATTAGATGGTTTTCAGGGGGCACATTTTCCCTCTAAGATCTATGGCCTCAGTAATTTCCTGAATTAGAATGTGTATTTAGACCACCCAGAGGACTTTTTGAACTGATCATACCAGGAGAAACTGTACTTAAGATACTAGATGAGGAGTCATGTAGAACATACGGTATTTAAGCATTGAGACCAGTTAAACAATTCCTATGAGAGCCAAGGTTTCTTATTTAGTTGTATTGTAGTGAACCATGAAACGCTTAGTCAGTAGCTCCTCCCATGTGGCGCTGAGTTCTCGTCCCTGGAGACCTAAGAATTCCAGGGCGCATCTCTGTGCCCAGAGCAATCTGTCTGTTGGGAGATTTAAATGTGAGGTTATGTATCTGAGGGACACATGTGTGCTCAGAAAAGCGCATGGCCAACATGGTGAGGAAGCAGGGAATACCCACTCTGTGCGATGGAGACAGGGTGGGAAGCGTCCAGGGAGGAAGAGATCCCTTGACCTGAGGTGTAGATGGCATTTGATAGAAGTTGGAGGGCCTTCATCACGCGCTGGTACCTGATTGCAACCTTAACCCCTTACAGTCTTTGAAAATAATTTAAAAAACTAATATGGCGATAGAAGAAAGGCCCTGAGGTATCCCCAGGACGCTAGTTATGTTCTATTTCTTAAACCAAGTGCTGGGTACATGAGGTTCATTTTAGTGTTAGTTTCAACCATTCATTTGTGTATGCACTATAGGTCACAAAAATAAAACACTTTTTTTGTGGCAAAACCTAACAACTTCTTTGTCCACAAAGAGCGATTGTACTGCTTCTTTTGAACACATTTGTTTTCTTCTTCCCCTCTGACCTCCATGGACAGAAATCCTGACTGATTTGCAGAGGACGCTGTCATTGGAATGAGTTTAAGGAAAGTGATCACCTTTTGTTGCCAAAGAATTGGCTAAATATTTTGATGAAGTGACATCTTCTTTCTATAATCATTGATGTAGGATTCCTGTAAATGGCAATAGTGAAAGCAAACACAAATATTATATAAAGAGGGAGATTTCTCACAATGTATTTGTAATTAAATTTCTATACTGACATGAACATACATAAATATATATCCTAATGTATTATTAATATAGAATATTACATAAATATAGGTTATTATAGAAGGCAATGGTTCATTTTGTTAGGTTGAACCGATAACTAATATGTTGTATTTAGAAAAATCTGTTAGTTTGGGCTCTACGTTCAGTGACTTAACAAAAAATTCCACAGCGGTGCACACTTGACTTATGCCCTGAAAATAATCTATAGCTTTTGATTTAGAAACAGAAATTAGGGCTGTGAAGAAGATAAAATTTGATTGTCAATTCCTTTCAGCATTTATATGTTGGGTATTAAAAAATATCATCCATCCTTTTTTATTAATGGAGAAAAGGACTTTTAATCTGGGATATGTTTTGCCATTTTTATTTTACATGTTTACATATACTCTCTATAATGCACATTCTGTTCATTCATTTATGTTTGTTCATTCGTTCATCCATTCAACAAACTATGTTTCAGACATTGTTTTGGGGGTTGGGATACAAAGATACATAACACAGTGTTCCTGTTCTTCGCGATGCTTATTAAATCCACTTCCATTTTATAGGATGGCAAAGGATAAGCTTGTCTGAATGGATTTAAAACAAATACTATGGGGTATTGATAAATTAAGATTCCGATTAATGTAATAGGGAAATTAGACAAATCATATACTGATCTTCCTCTCCCCATCTTCACCCTGCCGCCTTCTCCAAAGAATTGAGTAATTTTTGCCTTTTTCTAAGTTTAATCTCAATCGCTTTAAATTTACCAGTATGTGTGCATACATATCTACAGAAATATAAAACTAAATACACAGTTATATATTTTCTGGTGTGATCTATGGATGGTTTGTTTCTGTTATGGTGCCTTTGGGGTGGCATGATAGAGGCAGATACCATTACTGTGGCCCTGCCATGGCAAACCCCATCTGTCTAAAGACCGATGGTCTCTGGTTTTAAATAACAGCTCTTTTCTTGAGTACTGTGGCCATAATCACCCATCATCTATCAGCTTTCCATGTTGCCTTCTTCACAGCCTGGCAACTTATCCGAACGATTAACTGGTCTTAAGGAAAGGGTGGAATGGTAAGTATCAACCTCTACTTGTTCAGATGGGGGATCTGCTTGCCTTTAAAGATTTTTTTGCTTCCAATTTTTATTTTTACCCTTTTCCCCAGTAGTCCAATTTTTCTAGATGAAAACCAGCCCATTCATTCCTCCAGTCTCTTGTCCCCAGATGAAGTTTTCTTGGTTCCCATATAGAATTTTTAAGTGTTTGGGGCTGTCCCAACAGCTCTCCCTTTGGACTCTGCTGTAAACAGTGACCATTTTTGATTTATGAGAATCCCAGGCAGGAACAGAGATCAACTTTTCAAATGCAAATTTGCATCCAGGTTTGCCTGTGAGTGCAGATAATTCAGCAGGCAGCTTGGAGTGCTGGCTCGCTATAATCCTTCCTATTTTCCCAGGACAGATCTGGAGAGCAGAGTGGAGATTACTTGCTATTAGGTAACGTGCATGGCAGAACATGGGACCCAGGTGTCATCTGGTCACCTGGAGTGGTGGCTGACCTCGAAGGCAGGACTGTTACCTCAAGAAGGTCATCCTGGCTTTGCACACCCAGAAATTATTCTTGACAGAACTCAAGAGGTCTGAATCATAATGACCAAACTTATGTGTGATGGATGTCTAAACTGGAATTTATTCTTGGAAGCCCTGGGCAGTCGTGTCCGTGATCAGGACCAGAATGAAGGGCGAGGGTGACCTATCCAGAGGAGCATGGGGGAGACAGTCAGGTGGCTAGGCCACGAGCCGTGGAATGGTCAGACTGACTGGTTCCACACTACTTATGCTTTCTGGGATGCTCGTCAAACACTTAACTTCTCTAAGCCTCTGTTTCCTCCTCTATAAAATGGGAATAATACCTCCTAGAGTTGGAGTGGATTACATTATGTGATTCTAATAGGACATTTTGCCCAGTGCCTGGCCTATATTAATGCTCAATAAATTAACTTTATTTAGTTCAGGACAGAGCACGGCCCAATGAGCCTTTCCTGCCCCACCAAAGGCCCATGTTCCAGGAAGCAGAGCTGTGGTGGCCTCCACATTCAGCATCTTTCTCTCCACAACCATGTTGGATAAACCCTCTTTATTCCTTTCGTGTTCCATTGGACGCCCCGCTTCTGCATGCCGTTCCGAGCAGCTCTTTCTGTACACAAGTGCCTCCTTCGGCCGCAGCGTTCATGCCCACCGCACTCCTGCTGGTCCTCAATTTCAGCCAAGTCCCCCAGGTCTCCAGCCTCACCTTCTAGCTTCAGACCAGGGGGGGCAGCTCATTGTTTAAGGGGGACTTCAGTGGACAACGGAAAACCTCCATTTTTCATTGATTTCACTAGTTTAACCTGCAGCGTAAATGTTTATTTCCTTTATTTCTGTGTTCTTAAAGGGACCCTTCACTATGGCATGTCAGCTGCTTCCCACCACCACTAATGGGCCAACTCTATTTCTCAATACTAGGTCTTTGTCCCACCAAACCATACTATGAGAGTTTGAAACTTTTTCTAGATGTAGAGACCAGCCAGCTGGGTCAATCTTACTGGTGTAATTCCCAGAGGGTGACTTGACTCCCTCAGAGGTTGGAGGGACTGACTCTAATCCAGTGTAGACAGTGGTGACTGATCGCTCAGGGCCTTTGTAATGGAGAACAGAAGAAATCAGGATGTCAAACCTCCATCTCAGTACCAAGGATTAGAGCTATGTTTTCCCATAGTAAAATATTTAGTCATCTCAGACCATATCGTGTGCCTGAGAACTTTTAAGTGCACAGCAACAAAAAATGAGTGACTTACTGTTTTTGTTATTAAGGAAAGCATATTATACCTCTTTTCAGTAAAAACTTGACAAAAATCTTGAGGATTTTTGAAGCCACAAGGGCTACAGCTCATTTTGTAAACTTATTATTCGACTTTGCAGAACTTGACTTGTCCTCTTAGATCTCCTTGAAGCTTTTTTAAAAAGTATTTTTCTTCTGTGTCACATTTGCTTGGATATCCAAGAAGGTTATTTATTTTACTAGACAAATTGGAAGCCCTGGGCTGGGAATCTGATAATCTTGATGAAACCCAGGGTCTGTTGCATGAAGTTAGGAACTGACGTCTCTAAGCCTCAGTTGGATAACTATAAAATGGGGATCACCAAGATTATCCTGTTGTTTTAAGAATTAAGTGCAATAATCTTGAAAGGACTTCGTGTAGAGCCTGAGGCACAGTGAGTGTCCCTTCCGTGTCAGCTGGTGCTGCAGTTATTAATTCAACCAATATTTTTGACCTCCTGCTATAGAGCAACCACCGTGCAAACAGCGGGGCATTGTGGGGAACAGGAAAGCAGTCTTGCCCCCGGAAAGCTTGCAGGCTAGTGGGGCAATGAGATGTCAACGAGGTCAGGCTACAAATAATGAATTACGCTGTTGTAAACATTGGACATGCCCACGAGAGTGTAAACAAGAGGAGGAAAGGTATCTTGGTCTTGGCCAGGAAGGCCTGCAGGCTGGAAGCATCATCACCTGTAGGAGTAGCCAGGTGAGGAGATGGGAAGAGAGTTTCAGGCCGAGCAAACAGCGCCTCACAGGCCCAGGTGGGGCAGGAGCTTGTGGCACGAAAGCACCGGCAGAGGACCAGGGGGCGGAGGCTTGGGGAGTGACCTGGCAGATCGCCGAGCAGGCTGACACTGCCCAGACCCCACCCAGCCTTTGACAGGTTTCCAACTCTATCCTGCACTCCATGGGAAGCCACTGAGGGCTGTAAGTAGGGAAGCGACGGAATGCAAGTTGTGTTTTAAAAATGGTACCCTATGCGGACCTACATACCGCTCATCAAGCACGTGCCGTGCTGTGGAGGCATCCCACATACAAAATAGAGGAAGACTGGCACAGATGTTAGTGCAGGGCCAATCTTCCTCACAAAAAAAAATAAAAATAAAAAAAGATACCCTGACTGTTGTGCAGAGAGTGAAATGAGGGTGTCAGGGGACCACTGAGACAGGACCGAAGTTCACAGGAGAGGGGGTGGAATTCGTCAAGCATGGAGGCTGTGGAGGTTGAGTGAGGTGGAGAGGTTTAAGAAATAATTAGGGAAAATTACTGAATCCCAGACCACTCAGATGCAGATGAAGACGCCAGGTCTAGAAAACTGTTAGAAGACTCCAAAGCTGACAAAGATTTGAAGTAAAAGTACTTTGTGAGATGGGAGAATGGGGAAGAGCAAAATTAATAGATTAACTTATGCAATACATTTTAACTATGTAACTGAATTAACAAATTAAGTATTATAAGTAGACAGTTGAGTGTTTCCACGATGTGTGTAAATATCTATATAAATTGAATATAGATATATTATGGTCAGAGATCGCACTGGTGCCTTCTCATTGTGAAAACTGAGAGACCATCTTCTATTTGGGATTGCCCTTATCTTTGCCAAATACGGTAGTTACCTAGCTTCCTAGCTGTCCGCAGGCACCGTGCTCATAAGAACACCTCCCTTTGACCAGAAATCCATGACCTCTGGTTAAAAAATCACCTGCTTAAAAATACCTGGCATCATTTGCTCAGCTGAGTCTTTCCTGAATCCTTGGAAGGGCTGATTCTTTTTTATTCTACCTATGCATATATATTTTTATCTTTATCTTTGTTCTTATCTCTGTAAAATGAGGACAGTTATATTTCTCTGCCCATCTCCATGGTTGATGGATGAAAGTTATTTCGTGAAGTGATTGTAGTATTTTGTATGAGATGTAATTCTTATGTGATTGCCATGACAGGTCATATTTCCCCATCTTTCTTTTATTATTGAGCATAGAGTTTTATTTAAAGAGTGAATAAATTTTTTTTTTTTTTTAAACTACAGCATAGAAGTACATTACACTTTTGTGCACTGGAGAAAGTTGGTGAAAATAATAGATTCTCATGTGCATAGAGAAGCCCTTCTTGGTTCTAAGTTTTATTTGGTCACAAAGAGTTACTTTGCTAAAATCAGTGCAGCTCCTGCTTTCTCTAAGCAGTGAAGAGATCATCTCAATACAAATGGAACATTTTGATCCCAGAGTTCCAGATAATGTGGATGTTCCAAGGTTACTTATTTGTTTTTTGTGAGAAGACTAGGGTGGGCGTAACTGACATCATGGCTTTGGGACGTCATTGTCTTACATCATCCCATCCTGGTCTGTCTTTGGAGGGCAACTGTTGTGTGTCATTGTACTTTGCAGACACATTTAGGGTTAGGTGGTTGCTGTCAAGTGAAAGATAATCCAGTCTGGCGGCACATATGCAGGAGGTGTGAATGTTCAAAGAAGGGACAGCAAGTGGGAGCTGTGGACCCCGGGCAGGGATGCAGAAGTGCGTCAAAGAGCACCGGGGTGGCCAGTGGATGAGAGGCTGCCTAAGAGTGGATGAGTGAGTGCTCTGCAAAACGTAGAAAGTTGCAAAGCCACAGAAGTCCGTGTATTATCATTATTATTACTATTATTCCCGCTTCAAAGCCACAAGAATGGTACTTGTTAGGAATAAATATATGAAATAAATATGAAATAGTACTTAAAGAACTGGCCTTTGCAATGTTGATATTAACATGAAGAGATTTCTGGGTAAATCCACTATCTCCCCATCCCCTGTGGCTCTTACTTGGCCTCGCCTCGATCACTTTCAGGCCTTCGGATGACTCAGGGGATACTGTCTTCCAGTTACTCTTCTTTTTATTTGGTCTCATCTCTGCATCTCTGACCTGGGCTGATGTCCAGGTAAATGAAGGAGACTTTCCAAAGTGGAAGTAGACGGAAGTGGGAGTGTCTACTGGAATGCAGCTCCTGGAGGACAGATGCTGGCCTGGTCCCGGCTGAATCGCCAGCACCCAGGACAGAGCCTCGCACGCAGTGGGTGCTCACGGTGTTAGATGCATGAGTACACAGTGAATGCAGGACCCTCAAGGATCAGCTCGTCCAAGTCACCCATTTTGCAGACGGAGACCCGAAGAGCAGGGAGGTTTGGGTTTGGGTACTTGCCCAAGTTCACATAGTTCACATAGTGGTGGAGTTGGAAATTGAGGCACGAGCTCCAGAGGATAAACGCAGAGTTGTCGCTGTTTCCTAGTGCTTGATAATGACCGCTGCACTGTTACAGCATCGTGGGACTCTGTGTTGAATGTTTATCCATTCACTCATGCAGAAAATATGACTGTTGTATGTTGTTAGGTCAATGGTTCTCCATCCTGCTTCCACAGTCACCTGGAGAGCTTAAAAACAAAAGAGTCCTAGGTGGGGACGCTGGCTTGACTTACTTTTATCTGGGCACCAGTGTTTTTCTGAAGTGTTCCTGGTGAGTTGAGCAGGCAGCAGGCTGAAAGCCACTGTGGGGGACCCGGCTGGTGTAAGTCGACAGTCTCTGGGGAGGGCTGACAGCAAAGGGGCTGCTCTCGGGGAGGGTGATGAGTGCTGGATAGACCCTGACGGTGCCTGCCTCCTCCTGCGTGGCTCCCAACTCACGGGGCCCTTGGACAGTCTGCACTACCTGGATTTGGCTCCTGGTGGAGGTGGTGGAGGTAACGCTGTCAGTCTCAGGCCTGTGTGCCCCCAGACACCCGCCACCTTTGTGCAGACATCTCTAGACCAGCTTCAGTCTGGCCAGTTAGCCCTCATCCCCTCCTCAGACTGTCACTCAGTTGTTCCTGGAGATAGCCCTCATGGAGTCAGGAGCTTGGTTGGGGAGTCAAAGAGGGGAAGACAGAGCCTCCGATCATGAGGGGTTCTCAGTGCTCAGGGAAGCCGTGTTGGGTATTCGTTAGTACAAAGTGCGGTACCACAGACAACTTCGTTTTTTGCTGGGATTTCAAAATCAGTTTCCCCGGAAAACTTTGCTGTTTATTTTCTTAAAATGTAATAGCATGGCATCAACACCTTATCAATGTTTAAAGAGCCTCATTGGACCCTCCCAGTCCTCCATCATGAAGGGACTGCATTGTGAGGGAGGGTGCGTGTGATTTGGGGGGTTGGAGCGGGAGGGAGGCTGGAACTGAATGCAGATGTGAACTTGACTCAGGTTATCACATACCTGAGGTTACTTTCTGCGATAAAAATGAGCGATATCTTCCCTAAGTAATTCAGGACCTGAGGAGTCTGTTCGGTTACCAGGCCTCATACACTTTGGTTGAGTGTAACAAAGGGAGACAAGGAGAAAGCTGTCCGGTCACACATGATGCTGATGATTTCCTGCCAGCCGGTGAGGCTGCTCTGAGCTGGAACTCCTGGTTGGGAGCCCCAGAGACTGAAAGCTCACAAGCTCAGGCCAGGCAGGAACCTCGGCTTATTCATGGCTCATCCGAGCCCCACACGCAGTGCCCTGGGCCCGAGAAGCCCCTCCACAAGGACGACTTGGGTGGTGTGTGAAGAGAAGACCCCCACTGTCCTTCCCCCAAAGATGTTCTCATGGAAAGTGAGTCCAAGGGCTCTGAGAAGACCCAGAGTTTTCTCTTGGGGATGGGAGTTCCTGCATCTTATCCCAGTCTACCATACAACAGTAAGCAGATGTCTCCCTCTGATCTTCCAGTGGGTTCATTGTGGACAGCGCCATTAGCTGGTTTCCTTAACATGAAGAGTAGGCTGGTTAGTGGTTATTCCTACGTGGCTGAGCTCGCTCTAGAGCAGCTTCCCCCTGGAGAACAAGGGAATGATAAGCTAGTATAAATCATGCTGAAAGGAATGAGTCCTCATCATGAGTCATTAGGAGAGATGACACATTGGCGAGCAGATGAAAACCCTTTGATGAAGACCAGTTGTAAAAACACAAGCTAATGCCGAAGAAATGCATCGTGGTGACTCAAAAGTGTAATGTATGCATTTTCCCCCTTTCTCTCTCTCTCTCTCTCTCTTATTTTTTAAAAAATTTTGCAGTAAATGTCAAGAGTGGTAAAACAACATTTCCTGTGCTGGGCCCTGGGGGGAGAGGTTCAAGGAAGACCGGTTTTGAAAGGATACTTTTAATCAGTGAGTGCTAAATGTAGTTTAGTGCAGTAATTCTGTAATGGCATCAGAATTGTGAGTCACAGTCCTAAACAGGCAAGTCATCCTGCTCTCCGCCTTGAGGCTTGAGTGCACATATCAGAGCACGGATGAACTTTACTGTCCAGAGATTTCACAAAGAAGGGACCATGGAGTGGCAAATGCCGCCTCTGTCCACTCCTACAAGCAGCAGGAGGCAGTTAGCTCGGCGCTAAAGCATCAGCTTTGCAAACAGGCAAGCTGCTCCATTCCTTTCTCTGCCACTTCAGAGCCCTGTGACCTGGGGCAAGCTCCCTAACTTTCCTGCTTCCTCATCTAAAGCGAGAATCATCATCACAGCACCCACGCAATGGACAGGTTTCTTTGATTCAGGCGACAGAAACAAACTCTGTTGATTTCAGCAGAAAAGGGATCAATAGAAAGGATGTGGAGGGTCCGGCCCCGTGGCTTAGTGGTTAAGTGCGCACGCCTCTGCTACTGGCGGCCCGGGTTCGGATCCCGGGCGCGCACTGACGCACTGCTTCTCTGGCCGTGCTGAGGCTGTGTCCCACATACAGCAACTAGAAGGATGTGCAACTATGACATACAACTATCTACTGGGGCTTTGGGGAAAAAAAAAAAAAGGAGGAGGATTGGTAATAGATGTTAGCTCAGAGCCAGTCTTCCTCAGCAAAAAGAGGAGGATTAGCACGGATGTTAGCTCAGGGCTGATCTCCCTCACAAAAAAAAAAAAAAAAAAATAGAAAGGTTGTGGAGAAGCTAGCAGAACTCAAGAGAAATAAAAAGAACCAGATCTCAGGCAGGACAGGCATCAGGGCCACTCAGATCTTGTTGGAAGAACCAGTAGACAGGCTCATCAGGGTCTGATAAAGACAATCCTTGTGTCATCCTGTCAGCATCCTGTCAGGGTCATATTCCAGAGAAAGAGAGTATCTGATACTCCCCACCTCTTGGCCCGAGGAGAACAAGGCACTTCCTTTGGCCAGTGTGGGAGGCAGAGTTTCTGTTACCAGAAAAGGAGGCAAGAATGTTATGGGGATTAATTTACATTGTGCATGTCAAGTTCTTGGCACCATGCTGACCACATTGTAAGAGCTGAAAAATCAGCAGCTGTATACTGACAATTATAAATTGGAATGATTAATAGCAGATCGATAATATAAATTATTCTAAATAAAAAGCAAATGACGCACACACGCAAATGAGTACAATTAAAATGGGAAATCTGAATAAGATCAGTGGATTGTCAGTGTCCACATCCTGGTTGTGATGTTTTTATACTAGAGTTTTGCAAAAATGTTACCATTTGGGAGAAACCAGGCAAAAAGTACAGAGGATTTCTCTGTGTCATTTCTTGACAACTGCATGTGATTTGATAAAAATTTGTTAGTTAAAAAAAAAAAGCTAATGATGACTTCAAAATACCAAGAAGTTTTTTGTTCCTGTTGGAATTCATTGTTTTAATTGCCCAGCCCCCAAAAAAATCATCATAAAAATGCTAAATGTAAGAGTCTTGATGGACCAAAAATTCTTCTTAAACGTTTGAGAAAAACATAAGATACAATAAAAGAGCAAGACCAGGTCAGAATATTCTCTTTCTAAAAATCCTCATTATTGGACATTTGATGAACTCGCCCACCACACACACACAGCCCTCCCCAAAAACATGTGAACAGAATGTCAGCCTGCGTTGTCCACAGTGGTTTATCTTAAGGAGAGCTGTTTGTTCTTAAATCTTATCTCCTAAATGTTAGTTTATTTAAGTAAAGGTGGGCCCCAGTCAGTATCTGCTCATGAGGGATGTTTGTTAGGTTTACCAAGTCCTTGAGTCCCTGTTTATACATTCTGGGATTATGCTGGAAGAAGAAGCCTCATCCAAGGGCTTTGAAGAGCCTTGCAGCCAGTGTGCTTGGCTTCTGGCTCTCTGTGGTCATTGTGGATGGATTGGAGCCCCTGCCCTGGTGGAAGGTGGAATCTGGGCACACACCAGGTTTTTGCTCATTCATTCTTTCCTTTCTAGTTCCTCTAGCCAACATTTATTGGCAGTCTATTGTGCATGTTATATGCCCTGGTGGTCTAGTGGTTAAGATTCGGTGCTCTCTCCACTGCAGCCCAGGTTCATTTCCTGGTCAGGGAACCATACCACTCATCTGTCAGTTGTCATACTGTGGTGGCTGAGTGTTGCTGTGATGCTGAAAGCTATGCCAGCAGTATTTCAACTACCAGCAGAGTCCCCCATGGTAGACAGATTTCAGTGGAGTTTCCAGACTAAGACAGACTAAGAAGAAGGACCTGGCTGCCCAATTCCAGAAAAAATGGCCATGAAAACCCTATGAATAGGAGCAGAGCATTGTCTGATACAGCCCTGGAAGGTGAGAGGATGGCGCAAAAAGACCGGGCAGGGTTCCACTCTGCTGTCCACAGGGTCACTAGGAGTTGGAATTGACTCGATGGCACTAACAACAAATTGCGTATGAGTCCCTGTGCTAAGCAGAGTGGACACGAAGGCCCAGGTCCTACCTTTGAGAAATTTACAGTTGGGTAGAGGACCGTGATGTGTGCTTCACTCCAGTAATGACCAGTCAAGGCAATGGAACTGTGTGTCCTGGGCGCATAACAAAGTGCTAGGTGAACTCAAGAAGAAAAAAGTGAATGCAGCCATGTAAACCTTTAGAGCTCCTGCAGTTTAAATTATGTTGCAGGCAAGGGCTACATACTGATATTGGCTTCCGGAAGCACTTCTGCACACTTAGCCCTCTGTTTCCCCTCCAACACCTAAACACACTCCCACCACCACCACCACCGCCCTCCTAGACCACCCTCCTGGTAGTCGAGAAGCCATGGAGGGTAGAGTGTTTGCCTTTGACTCTATTAATCAGGTGTGGCTAGATGTTAGGAGAAGTTGATCACAGAATAAAAAATGTCTTCCAGAGCTAACTGGAAAGAAAGGACAGGAATGTTTTCATCTAGAGGAGGCAAGACTTAGGAGAAACACAAGCTGTGTGGTCTCAGGCAGATTACTTAATTGCTCTGTTCCTCAG
Organism: Diceros bicornis minor; assembly: GCF_020826845.1. Classification (NCBI taxonomy): domain Eukaryota; kingdom Metazoa; phylum Chordata; class Mammalia; order Perissodactyla; family Rhinocerotidae; genus Diceros; species Diceros bicornis. The sequence goes on along the minus strand of NC_080745.1, from coordinate 88,815,079 downwards.
TTTCCTCAAACTGTAAACTAGGGACAGTAATTGTACTCAGTGGGTGGTTCTGGGAATGAAATAGGTAAATACCTGAGAAGTACTTATTATCTAGCTTGGGAAACACACTCAATAATTGTCAACAATTCTGAAATGCCTTTACATGTTGATGAGCCTGTGAGAGGGCAGAGATGTCTTCTGATTGGCCACCAAGGGCGGCAATGGACCAGCAAGGGGGAGATAGCAAGTATGAGCAGAGAAACCAAGGGAAGCACGTTCAATGGCAGCTCTCCAAATGATGCTTGCATCTGAGAGGGCGTGGTGATGACATTGTGGCATATGTGTGTCCTGGTTGAGAGTCAGAAGCCGAAGGAAAGACAGAAATGATCGTTTATGATCTTGCAGCCTCTGTGCTAAGTGCTCTTACGTGAAGAATTTTGCTGGTTTTGTTCATTTCTGAGTCCCAGTGCCTAGATGAGAACCTGGCACATTGAGTAGGCCTTGTTCTGAAAAGAACACATGAATTATGGCCTTTGGCTCTTTCCATAACCTGGCGATGTGTGGGAGCTATGATCACCATCCTCATTTTGCAGATGAGGATATGAAATACGTTGCCCAAGTAATCTCGGTGATGAGCTCTATAACCAGCAGTGGGTAGGGCCAGGGATTTGAACACACATCTGATGCTTTCTCCTGCAGTCTTCCACCAGAGCCTGCTGCCTTCATGGCCCTCAGAGCCCCTCTGAGTTTCAGGTCTCTGTTTTGCAGAAATTACGAAGTTCAAAGAGCCTGTCGCTGAGTCATCTGGAGCACTGAGGGGGTGCAGGAACCAGGCTTTATTTTTATTTCTTGGAGTTTTAGTGAATGGCTAGACAGAAAGGGAGGTGAGGTTATGGCCACTGTGTGCTGACTGTGTTATCTGTTGCCACCATGCTGACTTGAGAGATATTTTTAGAGTCACATGTTCATTATTCATGGTTGACATTTTTACTAGTACCAAAAACTAGATAACAGCAAAGAATTCCTGGTTGGTGACCTATTCTCAAGGTTGGCGCCCAGCCGTGTCTTACATGATTCACTTTCCTCTCTGGCTATGGAATGCCATCAGTTCCTTAGGACTCGGGGCCAGAAAGCACACGAGTTTCTCAGGACCCATCTGGACGTGGGGATTGCCCCTGCGTCACTGATGGCAGGCTCTCTCCTAAATATCTAACAATAATCATCGAGCGGATGAGAGTTTCCAAATTCCTGCTACTACTGTGATACGTGAGTGAAATTCCGTTAGCGGCTCTGTTGCTGTGACATTTTTCTCCTTGCTGGTTTTGTTGACATTGTACTTGAATGGAATCAAAGCTATTTTGTCTAGGAAAAAGAGTGAGAAGAGTTAATATTATGCACGAACATTTTATACAGTGATATTTTAAGACCATCTCCAAAGGCAGTAATGCTTAAATAAAGGGCACACTTGATTCTCCTTAAACTTTCTGGCATTTTGACTCAGCGTACAGCAAAGGTGATTTGAGATGGATGCTTTGAGGTTTGACACAGAAAGGGTTTTCTTAGGAACCACATTCAGAGCTTTCAAAGGATAATTGGAGTTATTTTCCAAAGAGAAATTATTTTATACGATTTTGAAACCATTTTCACTTAAATATCGAGTAACATTTCTTCTTTGCTGTGGAAAAATAAGAGCTTAAGTATGTATCTGCCTGGATGGCTGGACATGAGCAGAGTTTACCTTGGGCTGTCCGTGGGCATTTTCTTGAGGATAGAACTGGTAAATCTCAGATGTTTTACAACAGCTTCAAAATAAAGTGGAGAGTTAAGCAATTACTCCTAACTTTACATCACATGTCAACATCCCCGTAGGTATGTTTTCATCCTTCTCCCAGTTTCTGAGAAAGAGGGTTACCATTTTGTCCCTAGGGCCATTTTGTGGCCTGTGTCTTAGGTTCTGTTTATCTCTTTCTCTTCTAGAACTCCAGGACTTTTTTGTTCCTATTTCTTTTCTTTGTCTTTTACCATCTTTCCTAGGCTCTTCTCCTTTTACTCCTTCCTTTCCACCTGTAAACATGCTCTGATACCTCCATTGCTACAGAAAAATCTGCCTCTATCCATCCATCCATCCATCCATCCATCCATCCATCCATCCATCCATCCATCCATCTTCAGTCAGTCTTGTAGCCAAACTCGACGTAACTGTGGGCCCTGCTGCCCTCCCTCATCTCCATCCGTCCCCCTCTCATACTACCCCTCCTCCCCACACTCTTTTCTTTCAGAGATCCCAAAGGAAGGGCCACTTTCTTGTCAAATCCAATGCCTTTTTGCTCAGTCTACTTCCTCCTTGCCTTCTGGCCCTGTTGTCATCCTCTCCTTGAGGGTGCCCCTTACCCTGACTTCCGTGGTGGTCTTTGTCCCCAACCTGTCGCCCTACTAATTCCCTTCCTCCTTGGCTTCTTCTCCTCCTTGGGCCTCTAAGTGTGGATGGATGGACGCCAGGGCACCAGTCCTTGGCCCTGGGCTTTCTTAGGCTTTCTTAGGCTTTCTCTGAGACCTATCTCCCACTGCCATCCGTTCCAAAATGAATGCCTCTAGCCCTGACCTGTCATTCACTGCCCAGTCCTTCAGGGATATCCCATTATCGCCCAAAGCCAGCCTCTCCAAATGTGAGTCCCTAGTCTCCCCTAGCCCTCCTCAGTGGGCTTTTAATTCCCAGCGGCGTTCCTGTCTTCTCAGGCCGGCAGGAACGCCTCCTTTCACTGTCTAGACTAAGTTCCCGTGTTTCTTGGGTGTGTCCTTCCTCTTTCCTGCCCTGCTCTCTAGATTCATGTCAGTGCACACCTGGCTTTTCAACAGTCTCCTAGATGACCTTCCAGAAATTTCCTGCCACCAGTTTATCTTAGAAAGATGCCGGACTCGAATTCCAGAGTTGTCGTGTTCGTCTGTCTGTCTTCCTCCCTGCCAGCTGAGTGTTCTTTCCCAAGCACAGATGGGAGCACATCGCTGTTGTGCCCACCCTCCTTTGATGGTTCCCTTATTCTGGGAAAGGAAATCCTGGTTCCTTAGGATAGCTTGTAAGTCTCTTTGTGTCATGACCCCAGCCCTCTGTTTATATTTGTTGCTGCTTACCATCCTCCTCTTCCTCCTCCTCAGTGCAGCCCCCACCCAGATCACATACCCTCAGTTTCACCTGCTTCAATTATCCCTCATCTTCAAACACGCCTGACATTGACATTTCCATGTCTCTGCTCAGACAGTTCTCATCTCTGGAATGCCATCATCACCTTTGCTTGGTGAATTAATGTCCACTCACTTTTTGAGGTACAACTCCAATGTCATCTTTCAAAGCTTTTCCTTTTCATCTACAGTCCCCTCACCCCTGCCCCAGCTCAGGTAGAATTTTTCCTCCTTTTTCTTCGCAGACAACTTTGTCATAAGATGCATTTTATTAAATTTGTTAATAGGTTTGCTTATACTAATGGAGTATGAGTTACTTGGGATTGGACATACCATGTCTTCTCTTTGAATCCCTAGCACCAGACCTGTAAATTAATAGATGCCAGAAAATACCGATTGAATTAAACGTTAAGTGACACTTTCCTGCTGAAGGAACAGAGTTGGGTCCCTATTAATTGGCTTATCCAGTCCAAATTTTTCACCATATTTCCCATAATTTCCCAACATACAGTCAGCCCAAGTTTTCCAGAAAACCCTTGGCCCACTCCCACACATGTGTGTTCCTCGTGCTCTCTTCTCTCTCCTTTTCTAAAGCAGGTCCTCCCTCCTCACCATCTGTACTCTCTCCTCTCTTCCCTGCAGTCCCCTAGTTACCATTTAAACACAGCCGGAGCTCTGCATGGTTAAGACCTTGAGCATGCTCTCCAGCTATCTTTCACTGTCTGTCTTCTCTCTCAGAATTCTGCGTAAGCCGGCTGAAAACCCAGGCCGTGCCGGACCGTTTTGAATACTACCACTGTTGGATTCATGGTATGCACTTGTACATCAAATACTTGATGAGTTGTTTAGATATCTTATACTTCATTTCCAAGTATTCAAGACCGTCAGAGCCACAGTTTTAAGGCTGAACTCTTGTGTTGTAATCACGGAGTTGCCAAAACATGAGTAGGAGTCTGGAAATGACTAGAATTTGAGCAATAGAAACCTCTGCCCCCAGCCTGATCCAGTTGGTACTGTGCCCTTCACCAGATTTTAAGAGCTACAAATCTCTTCTCAACTAATTTACTCTAGAATTTAAAGGAGTTTGTTTATAGAGGACAGTTGCTGAAGTTGAGCCTTACATTACCTGGCATCAATGTCTATACCATCCCAGTCAATCAGAAGCCCTCCTCACTCTGCAAAATAGCCCATGGTCTAACTCTAGGACAAAAGATGTTAGAAGCTGCTCCCATTTGGCTACTTCTCCAAAATGCCTACATATTTGTCTAAAAAGTAGAGTATGTTTTCTCACTAGTATGCTATTCATAAAGCAGATATCTGCAAGAATACCACTTGTATCCCCACAAAAAGAAGTCAATAAAAATATATTCACCCTAAGAATGAAAACTGCAGCCCATACGTGTTTTAATTTTGCTTGCGTGACCTCTCCAAACACACATGTGCACACGTTACACACACAGAGAGTTGCTCCCCACTGTCCACACGGAGGACAGTATCAGTCCCTGCCTCACAGGAAGCCAAGAGCATTAAGTAGGACGATTATGAAAATAACTTAGCACAGTGCTGGGTACAGGGTAAGAAATCAATAAAGGTTCAATCTGGTTATAATTACACACTCAAGATTGCTACCCATAATTATTATCAATTTTACTTTTATGCTACTTAAGCATCTAAGAGGCAGGAGGCACTGAGAAGGATTTGATGGTTGGTGGCATCAGCTCCTGGGGGTGGGAACCTCATGCAAGGGGTTTCCTATGCAGAGGGCAACCTCGATGCTGCCCACTCAGCAGCTGCACAGTGAGCCGCGTGGTCCTGCTGGCCTCTTCCCCGAGACGTTATGCAGCCGGCACAGCTGCTCTAAGCGTGCAGCAGAGATGAATGTGTCCAAGGGGAAAAGAAAAAGGATGAAGTCATTCCCGGTCCCACGGGGGTGGATGGGTGGCCACCACTTGGGCTTGCTTGCACATCTCTCTGTGTCATGGCCTTGGCTAGGTCACATCCCTTTCAGGGGACAGCTTCAATGTGGAGAACAGAGGAATGTGCCCTTCCGTGAGATCATAAAAGCCCACAGCACCCTGTGATGTCAAAACGGGGCATTAAAAGGAGCTGATGAGCTGTTGCTCACCATGACTAAGCCCAGAGCCAGGAGACAGACTGTATCTACTTCTTTCTTCCTAAACATAGACATCTTGAGATCCCGAGGAGCATGGACCCCAGCCATGGCTTTGTTTGTTGTTTGTATAGAAAACGGAGAGAGAGCATTTCCGTACCTCTTTCAGCTCGAGAAAGGCAGAATTGGTCTTCATTACACAGGTCTGCTCAGCGTGTTGTCAGAGGGTTTGCAGAGGACCCTCTATGGACAGGCCAGGAGGAGCCCATGATTTACAAACTGCTCTGCTTGCACAATCTCATGGAGGGGAAAACCACTCTCGACCCCCTCCCCCATGCTATGCCAGAATTGCTTACATTGTACTTAATTTTGCATCGTTTTGCCTTGATTTTGAAAGTCTGTGGGGATTTCAATGGAAAATAAGCAAGCCTGTTCAGTATTTACTGCTGAACCAGAAATACAACTTCATCCCCTGCTTGTAGAAAAGCCTTAGAAGAAAAAGTCTGATTTTATAAAATAGGTGAGTGGGGGTTCCTTAAAATGTCAAGAGTATTTTAAAGTATGTTTTTACAACTTGACAGAGTCTGGGGAGAAAAGAGGCTTAAAACTAAAGTGTTAGGAGCTGCTGCCAATTGAAAATGAATCACAAATGAAGATAAATCACCACTGAGCATATAATGTGGAACAATGGGAAAATATTATCAGAATGGTAAAAATTTGATTTGCATGCAACTTTTCAGAAACGTAGCTTTGCAAGCATAAATTGAGGCAAGCAGATTGACTCATGTAATGGAGGAAAAAAGTCTGTCTAAGATTAAATTCCAAACGTATATGTCAGGAGATGATTATTGGATTTGAAAAAAAAAATGCCCTGTTTTACAAAGTATACCCCACCAGCTCTTTCTTTGCCGTGGGGGATTCCACAGAACGTTTATAAAATGGACTAACTGCCAAGACACTGTCGAGTGTATCAATAAGACTATTAATAATGTGTCTTACTGAGTGTCTGCTGCTTATATTTATTCCGTGCACATATTATCTCTAATCCTTATAGCAATCTTTAGAAGCATTCTTTCTCCTTCTTATAGATGAGGACACTATTCAGAGTGTACACACCGCTTGCCCCAGCTCACACAGCTGAGTGACAAAGTCAGAGTTCAGACTCAGTTTCCCCTGGCCTTAAACATATCTGCTTTTCCACGACTTCCTGGGACTTCCTGGGGCCTCCCAGGCAAGTGAGGGACAGGAGGCAGCAGCTCCCTGTCACAGCCTCAATGGGTCTAACCCACAGTAGACTGAACCTTGACCCAATATACGCATTATGCTTGTCGGGAGGAAAAAATGCAGCCCGAGATAGAGACTCTGCAGTTTTGACTAGAGTCATGTTTTCTAGGAGACCGGAGGAAATAATTTACTGAATGACGCTTTTTTAGAAGACAGTTTTACTTCCTAGTTATGATTTTTCTAATTGAAGTATAATTCACATAACATAAAATTCACCATTTTAAAATGTACACTTTCAGTGGTTTTTAGTATATTCACAATGTTGTGCAACCATCACCACTATTTAATTTCAGAACGTTTTCATCATCCCCAGAAAGAAACCCCATATCTATTAGTCACTTCCCATTCCCCATTTTCCCATCTCCCCAACCCCCTGGCAAGCGCTAATCTTTCTCTCTCTGTGGTTTTGCCTACTCTGGACATTTCCTGTAAATGGAATCCTATGATATGTGACTCACTCACTGGGGTCCGACACTTTTTCTTCAGTTGTCAAATCTGTGTCCTTTTGACCTCAGGGTCTTCATTCTGTTCTCTGCCTCGAAAGCCCTGCCTTTAGTTACTGCCTGCCTGGCTGCTGCCTCCTCGGCCTTGAGGTCTCAGCCTAAAGGTTGAGAGAACACGACTGACCAGCCTGTCTAAAATAGGGCCGCACGCCCCTTATTCTTTCCTGGTTCCCCCTTTCTTTCCCTTTCACATTTCATAATTTCATAATTTATAGCTGTGTGTTTACTGTGCTTCCTCATTTTATGTGGGTCTCCTCCACTACCCATAACCACCGTTGACAGGCACAGGTTATCTCTGGGGTCTAGCTGGGTCAATGTGTGGACTCAATCAGTATCCAGATGGTGACCTTGCAGTGAAGAATTCTGTTGTATTTCTTCCCTTTAAGATGACGTTTTTTCCCTCATAGGGAAAATACAGAGCTGAACAGATATCATATGCTTTAAACTAATTTCTGAAAAGAACATGTCACCCCCCACAGCCGTGTGTCATAGAAAGATGGGGTTTGTTCCCCGTGAATAAAATCTTTGAACTGCCCATTGGTCTAGACATCCCCAATTACTGCAGAAGACTGGTGGTTGGAAATCCAAAGACAGATTTTGCAAATGCAGTGAGAGGAGGGCTGCTGACTTGCACTGATGGAATTTTTAACGGAGCTTCACTGTTCTGTCATGTCATAGCAAAGGCTATAGCTAACTACACGCCCCTTCTCCATAGGACACTGGTCATTCTGTCATAGGTTCCTGGAAACAGTGATATTTTTTCCTATACAACTTTTATTTCTGTAGTTTTCATGTCTTACCTCTAGCTGGAAAGCATTGATAAATTATGTTTATATGTGTATTTGAATTAGTTCAGCATCAAAAGTTAAACTTTAACATGGACATTATTGCTGAAAGTGGCTCTCCCCTACTCCCACAAAAAATAAAATTTTTAAAAATGTTGACAGTTTTTATTTCTTAATTTTGGTTTATTTCAGCTCCCAAGGTACCCACTCAGTCAATGTGATCAAACTAATAGAACCTGAGGCCTAAATATTTTAGCCCCTGAAACCTTCTCTTTTATCTCTTTGTCTATGAATAATTCATTTGTCTGCATAGCCTCTGAAGCAAATCCTCTTTATAAAAGAAAAGGAGAAAAAATGTAGTAGAGCAGAATAAGTGCCCATGAAATTTCAGGTTTGTCCTCAGAAACCAAGGGAAGATTTTGAGGGAGAAAAGGAGTTTTATTTTCCTGTGGCTCTTCAGCAGGCAGATAACTATGGATTTCTTCTGTAAGCTGTTTACTGGAAGGAGTCATGACGGATATTTAAGCATAATACCACATAAATCCCTGTTCTAGAGATTAAATTCCAAGTTCTTGTGTTAATTTCTAGAATGTTCTACATATTTTTAGACATACAACTTAAACTCTCAGAATATAGCTTAAAATACCATGGTAGCAAGAGTTTTGAGGGGACCTCATTTTACACAATATATGTACTCCTAAAAAAGAATGCAAGTGGAATTCTTACAAACAAAACCATTTTAATGACTTTTTTAAAGGAATACTTTGGATGATTCTTCGGTGTAGCTAACAGTTGACCTTGCAGACCGCAAAGAAACCAACAAAAAATTCCTATAGCATTCTAATAGGCAAAGAATAAAATAGTGGATTATGTCTCTCTCATTATTCAGAAAAGGAAGCATGGCAGTTTTAAAGAAAATATCCAAATTAGATATACCAAGAGAGTATTTGTTTAAAGAGTGCTGGAAAATCTTTTACTAAATGCAGTAGTGTCTGGGAGAATGGGCTGAGGGGTTGTTGGGGAGTTTCACTTAGGCGAGAGGAATGTTTTTTCGGTGCCACTGTTTAGAATTGCCAATGCATAGCGATAATAAAAAGCAGAGTGGGTCTGGTCAGTTGTGTATTATTTTAGATTCTCTACAGACAGTGCCCCCTTATTGCTGTCCCAGGGTAGACCGCGCCCATCTCCACCAGCCCTTTCCCTGGGCCTCAGCAACGCCACCCTCCCAGGCTTCTCGTCCATCCTCTGTGATCTGATCACTCCTTAGCTTCCATGGGCTTCTCCTTGCTAGTGCTTCTCAGTTCTCACATCAGCTTCACTCTCCTCCCTCTCCACACTCTTCCGTGTGATACACAGACCTGTGTCTCCAGCTCTAAATTCTCTGAGTTCCAGATCAGCCTGGTAATTTCTAGAAACCAGATTGTCCGTACTTGGCTGTCCCACAGGCATTTCAAATGCGGTAAACCCAACACTGAGCTCACAGTTATGCTCTCCCTGCCCCACCTTTGTCCCTGGGGCTCCCCATCTTGGGCTCCGGCATCTCCATCTACCCAGCAGCCAAGCCAGACACTCGAGAGTCAGCTGAATGGCCTGTGCCTTACCCCATGCACCAGGTCCTGCTGATGCCATCTTGGGCACGTCCCTTGATTCCCTTTCTTTTCTTGTCTCCACTGCTACTCTCCTGGCTCAGCCCCATCGTCTCTCACTGGGAGCTCAGCAATAGCCAGCAGATGATCTCCGCACTGGAGGGAGGGTATCCCTTCTAAATCACAAATGTGTTGTTTGTGCTCCCTCAGTGACACCCTGTCCCTCTCAGGATGAAACCTAAACCCCCTAGCACGGCGCTCAGCCCCAGCTCTGCCTCCCTGCCTGCCTGACCTTGAACTGGGGGCGTTCCATACTCTCCATGCTCCCCACTCCCGGCTGCCCCCTTGATCTGGCCAAGTCCTGCCAACATGCAGGTCAGCTGTCACCTCCTCCTGTTTGTTCCCCTCCCCGAATCGCTGCCTCCTCTGCATTCTACCTCCTCCCTATTGAATCCTGGGATTCCTCTCCTTCTTGATGCCACCCCCCTAGTTGAATACTTCCATTATTTTTCACATAAACAGTCATTTTCGAACATTTTTTTAAACAATAGAGCCCTTTCCTTCAAATGAAACCCAGAGCATAAAGTGAGGGGTGAGCAGTAATGCACGATGCGGCTGGAGGAGGAGGGAGGTGAATCGTTGTGACATTGTCCAGCGTGAACTCAGCTTCACACTGTGCTAGGTGGTCTAGGGCCTCGGCTCTTCTATACCCTACAGCCCTGTGAGATAGGTAAATCCTGTCTCACAGATGAGGACACACTCGTGCGGGAAGTTTAAATAACTCGAGGAAGGTCATGAAGCCAGTGAGGGCAGAGCCTGGACTCACAGCCACGTCTGCCAACCTCAGTCCCTTGGGCTTGCCCATCCCCCATGCTGTGGCTCCAAGCTCTTATCAGATGCTTCTCGCTTCTGGAGCTGGTCCTCCCTCCAGGTGTGTTTCATTTGGCCTTTGAACGACCATTTTTGTGCTGCTGTTGCGTCACTCCCTTGATGTGATGGCCTCCTCAGGCTTCCCCCTGGCCTGTGACCCACTTAACAGCAGTGGCCTGGCCTGGACTCAGTGGCCCTGTGGAGCATGGACGCAGTCTCCGACCCTTCCTGTCCCCACCTCCAGCTCCTCACTGACTCTTCCCTTCTCCTCCCACATCCATCTGGTCTTATTCACAGGATGCCCTGCCTCAATTTCCCACCCACAGCCTAATGCCTTGCGAATGTCCCATTATAATTAGCGGGCTGGTCCACATGCTTCTGCACCCCTGAGTTGGGGGACTTCCTCCTGGCACTGAAGCCATCATCTGGTAACCTAGGGTGAGACTATCCTTGGTTATTTCCTGGTGTGAACATTGGAGTCATTGATTCTTCCTCTTTTGGGAATTATTATTGTTTTCCGGAAGTAGCTGGCTTACCACCATTCTTGGATCTCTCTCCTCCTTACTTATATAGATGGAGGAAAATGAAATCTATACTTTGAAGACTGAGCATCCAGATGGGCCAACAGAAGCATGGCTACCCAAGTGTGTTTCTGTTGCCCCCAGGCTAGGCATGTCTTGGGTTTCAATACCAGACTATGTTTATCTTTATATCCTTCACAGCATTCAGGTCATTATTAGGCACAGACTAGCTACTCAATAAGTAATGAAAGAATCATATTGTTGAAATGTAAGTGGTGTAATTCAATCTGTTTTCTACGCCTGTGTTCATATGTTGGATCATGTGGTTTACATGCTGTGAAATAATAGAAAATATTTATATTGGTCTCTGCCCCCAGTTCCTGGCACAGAGCTCCTCAAACCTTTGTAATTTCCTAAGTGATAAGAGCACTAGGATCATCTTTTGTTCTTACAGTTGGTCTTTGACCCCAGTTCCTGACACAGAGCTCCTAAGTCCTTTGGAATTTCCTGGGTGATGGGAATGTCTTTTGTTACAATGAGGTGACTCTGGGTAGACTCCTGGATGGGGGCTGGTCACCAGAAAGACCAGGCCATGATTAGAAGCTTGGAACTTTCAGCCCCACCCCCCATTCTCTGGAGAGGGGAGAGGGGCTAGAAATGGAGTTAATGATTGATCATGCCTGTGCGATGCAACCTCCATAAAAATCCCAATAGTTATGGTGTTCAGAGAGGTTCCAGGTGGGTGAACACATCCACATGCTAGGAGGGTGACATGCCTCAACTCCACAGAGACAGAAGCTTCTGCACTCTGGACTTTTATGGACCTCACCCTATGTATCTCTTCATCTGGGTGTTTGTCTGTATCCCTTATCATATCCTTTATTATATAATAAACTGGTAAACCTAAGTAAGTGTTTCCCTGAGTTCCGTGAGCTGTTCTAGCAAATGAATCCAAGGGTGGGGGATCATGGGAAGCTCCAGTTTGTAGCCAAGTTGGACAGAAGTTGTGGGTAACTTGGGGACCCGCTACTTGTGATTGGCATCTGAGGTGGGGGACAGTCTTGGGGGACTGAGCCCTTAATCTGTGGGGCCTACGCTAACTCTGGTTAGTGTCAGATTTGAATTGAACTGTAGGACACCTGGCTGGTGTCACAGAGAATTCTTTGATGTGGGGAAAAACCCCATACGTCTGGTGTCAGAAGTGTTGTGAGCATGGTAGTAGCGTGAGAGTGTGGGAGAAACAGGAGTGTGCTCTTCCTTTATACATGCTACTATCTGTAAAGATGACTGCCACCGCAAAGTGGAACCTGCATCTGTATATTCAGGAACTGGCGACAGCGATCTCACTAGCTTACAAACAAAGAGAAATCACGGAACTACTTTATGTCTGCTTGAAGAACAGGTTGGAGTTTCTATTGAGATGTGCATTTTATTGTAACTGCTGTAATTTTTTCTTGTTACAAAGGCAACTTATGGTAATTATATAAAATATAGAAAACGTATAAACAAAAAGGAAAAAAAGGAAATGGCACACAGTCTCCTCACTTTTTGGTGTATTTCCTTCCAGTCTTTTTTCTATGACATGCTTGAGCTTATGACTAGTGGTTTTCCTTACGAGGAATGGTGTACATGCTGATTAGCTTGGAAATTTCTGTATTCAGCCTGCTCTGTGTTATCAGCCTCTTCATTACTTTTCTCAGGAGGGATAGCTACTCCCAGCTTATACCTTCTTTACAGTAAAACAGGTATGTGTTTATTTTTTCATTTTTATACATGCAAAGATAACCTGATATATTGCCCCTTGCTTAATCTCTCCTCATTTCCTTTATAGAACATTTGGGGATACATAATTCTGTGTATGAAAGATCATAAAATATCAGATGCAGTGTATAAATACAGTTGCCACTTACCTCTTTATCTGTGATCCTAAATCAAACCCTGCTTTACTGCACTGTAAATGCAGTTCTGATAGAAGTGGGGCTCTCTCATGATCGGTCTCTTTTACCTTAAGTGTGGTGTCAGCTGATGATGTATTGGCTATTGAACATGAGAGAAAAGGAATATGAAAGGCTGACATCTAAACTGTTGAAATATGGAGGTGCTAGTAGAGGAGACCAAGGAGAGAGTGGATTTTTGTTTTGGTTTGGTTTTAGTGGTGGATGTACTAGTTTCCTACTGCAGCTTGAACAAATTACCATAAATTTGGTGGCTTAAAATGACACAGATTTATTCTCTTACAATTCTGGAGGCTGTAGGGGAGAATCTTTTCCTTGCCTTTTCCAGCTTCTAGAGACCACTCACGTTCCTTGGCTCTTGGCCCCTTCCTCCATCTTCAAAGCCAGCAGTGTAGTGTCTTTTAATTTCTCTCTGACTCTGGCCCTCCTGCCTGTCTTTTATAAGGACCGTTGTGATTACATTCGGCCCCCTGCCCAGATAATTTAGGATTATCTCTCCCATCTCAAGATCCTTAATTTAATCACATCTACAAAGTCCCTTTGCCAGGTAAAGTTACATATTCACAGGTTCCAGGAATTAGGACGTGGACATCTTTGGGGGACCATTACTCAGCCTATGACAGGGGGTAAGGGATGAGGGGATACTAATAGCAAGAGGTTCTTTTATCCATATGAAGTTTGCAACGTCTGCTAGACATTCAAGTGGAGATGACGAAAAGGCAACTGGATATGTCTGGAATTCAGGCTGGAAAAAAACAGTTGGGGATCAAAAGAACATAAATTGAGGCTAGAGTGAGTCACCTAAAGAGAGAAGATATGAAAGAAAAGCAGGTCAAAGACTAAACCCTTATATCCCCAACATGTTGAGGTTGGAAAGAGGAAGAAGATCCCACAAAGAAGAAAGAAAAGGAGCAGCCCGTGACATGGGAAGGAAATCCGAACCAAAGACAGTGTTGCAAGGAGGAGGGAGAGAAGTGATCCTCGGATTTGGCAAGGGGGATAATTGGTGACCTTGATACCCTTTTAGTGGAGACAGGCATCCCACTGCAGTAGGAGAGGAGAGAATGAAGGGTAAGGAAGTAGACACAGCAAATCAAGACAACTCTTCGAGGAGAGATGCTGTGAATGGAGTGGGAGCTAGAACTGGAGGCAGGGACAGTTTTATTTAGAAGATGGATATTATTAAGGCATATATGTATGATGGGAAGGACCGATTAGCTTGAGCTTATTTTGTACTAATCTTCTATTTCTGTTCCCCTTCTTTCCTCCCTCCTGGATTTTTTTTTGGTGAGGAAGATTGGCCCTGAGCTAACATCTGTTGCCAATCCTCCTCTTTTTGCTTGAAGAAGATTGTCCTTGAGCTAACATCCATGCCCGTCTTCCTCCACTTTGTATATGGGATGCCGCCATAGCATGGCTTGACAAGCAGTTCATAGGTCCGCACCTGGTTTCCAAACCCGCAAATCCCGGGCCGCCGAAGCAGAGCATGTGAACTCAACCACTACGCCACCGGGCAGACCCCTGAAATGTTCAAGTTCCTAAAAAAGATCACTGTTATGAAAATGCTGGGAGGAGGTCAAATGTTCCGATACAGAGAAAAGCAAATATAGTAAATAACTCTCTAGCAAACTTTTAATAACCTCAGTTCAGTGGAGTAGAATGTACAGTTCTAACAAACCTCAGCCTCTAGTAGATTGAACAAATAGATTTTTTTAAGCTAAATCTATTAAGGTGCAAGAATATACAGATTTACTGTGTCTGGCAGGCAAAAGTCAGAAGAGGACTCACAGAAGGGTGCGTCCATCTACAGAACAATGCACCAAAGAATTCGTTTTAAATTGATGTTCTTAATACGATGTTCTTGGTTGCTAAAATTCAACTTATAACCTTTTAAAATGCAATCTTTTGCAACTTATATAGGGCACAGTCCCCTTAGATTTTATATATACGTCCTTCTTCAACATAAAGGTAAAGGAAAAAAAAACAAGTTTAAAGAATAAGAGTGCAATATTTAATTCAGTAAAAATTTAAAATTTAAAGATATTAAAAAATAAAAATCAAGAACAAAGAGCAAATGATACACTTGAAAACGTATTGGGAGAATAAATATAGTCAATATATAAAGAGCTTTTACAAATCAAGAAGCAAAAAATGTTCACTCTAAAATAAAAGTTGGCTTAAGACAATTACAAAGAAAGTACAAATGATTAATGACTATGTGGGAAAATACTCAAATTGATTTAACCTGAAATGTACATTCAAATGAGGGACTATTTTTCATTTATTAGATTGGCAAAGATTAAAAAGACTACTATTCAGTGTTGATGAGGTTTCAGAAAAGTAGGTAGGCTCTGACACAGCTTGGAAGTGTGGAAATTTGTGCATCCTTTGGTAGAGCAGTTTGGCAATAAATATTAAGACTATTAAACATATTTATAACCTTTGACTCAGCAATTTCACATCAGGGATTTATTCTAAGAAAAGTAGCTAATGTATTCCAAGGTGTGTGCAAAAGTATATTCATTGCATTGTGGTTATGATATTCACTGAAGATATATTTATTGAATGTCAGCTAAGAGCCAGGAGCAGTGGTGGGTGCAGGAGAGATAAAGGGTGAGGAGTGGGTGGAAACAGACCCAGCCTCTGCCCTCCCTCCCTCTGTACCCCGCACCTGAGGTACAGGTAGGTAAATCAGTAATGACAGCCCAGTGCCATGAGTGCTTTGGGAGCTGGAAGGTCACACAGAGGTCACACATACCTGCCCTGGGCTTGGAGAGACAGGAGTGGGGAGTACCCAGAGAAGGCTTCCTGGAGGAAGTCATAGCTCAGCCAAGATGAAAAGGATCAGTAAGTATTAGCCACATATGAAGGACAGGAGGAAGTGGCCAGGCCCAAGGATGTGGCTGGCACGCTGGGGTGAAAACGATGCTGGAGAGGCACACCTCCTGGGGCACGGTGCACATGGAATATGGGGGTGTGCACCAGAGCCAAGTCATGAAGGCCTTGGATGGTCTGCTTTCCTCCTTCAACGGGGAGAGCAAGGGGATGAATCAGTAAGAGATTAAACATCAAGTCTCAGAGCATTCTCTAGAATAGAAGGCAAAGCTCCCCCTGAACCATGGGTATGAGTGTGAGAAGGGGTGGGGCTCTCAAAGGAAGCTGAGTGTGGCAACTGGAAGAAGGAGAGAGAGTGAGTGGAGGGTGGGGGGGGAGGGGAGAGAGAGAGAATGCACACGCATGGAAAAGAAAGGAAGGAAAGAGATGCCTAAAATGCTAATTAATATTCTCCAGAGTATATTATTGGGAACTTGAAATGTCTTCTTTATAATTTTTTCTAATATATATTGCTTTTATAATTCTAAAAAAAAAATTTAAAGACTACTACTTATGAAGTCATTAAAATGAATAAAAATTTTACTGCATCTAACATAATTTATCCTTTGGCCTGCCACTCCATTAAGGAGAGATGCCACCTAACAAACCCGAAATCGAGGCCATGAAGCCGTGGGAACCAGACAAGACTTAGATTTCATTTCTACAGACTTTTTCTCAAAAGGAAAATTAAGAGCCTAGGTGTCAACTAATAGTATTTGCCCCCGCCACCCTTCTCCGTCCAACCCCAGCCCCTGCCTGCCTCCCAGGATGGGGGATGCGCCAAAGACATCCATGTGTGTGCTCTTGAAGAAGGAAACCTCTGGGCTCCGTGCTTCCATGTATATGGCCATCCAGGTTTGCTTTTTTTTCTGGGCAAACGGGAATCACATAAAGATATTGGATTTTCTTTTTTCTGCATCGATTTGTATTGCTTCTAACCACCCTTGTATGCATTGCCAATAAGACTTTTGATCTTAAAAATATTCTATAAAATCTCATTCCACATAATCACTGGATTTACAAATAGATTTATTATGTAGTTGCAAAGAAAATAACCTTTTTCATTTAAAGAACAGAGGAAGCCTGGACGCAGCAGAATAGATGGTGCACAGTTGGGAGGCTTGGCCTGTCTTTACTGTAGATCATGATTTATGGGCAGAAAAATGAATATAAAGTCCACCTGTCCTCCTAATAATCAGAACTTGAAAGCACCATGAGGAAGGACAAATATGTGTAACTATTTCATTTAGTATGAAATGGTCTCACATTTCTAAAATGTGAAAATAACCACCACAAATACGATTTCTAATCATCTGCTTTCAGTCTACTGTGAAATAGACTTATGAGTAGGATGTTTTCCATTTAAGTATTTCTAAAAAACATGTGTTTAAAAAATATGATTAAACCTTCTTATGGTTTTATAAAAATTAAATCCTTCTATCTGAGCCCAAGATTGCACATTCGAAGTTATTTTTTGAAAATCTGTTTCGTTTCTGTTCCTTCAGCGGCCTGTTCTTGGGCTTGAACAAGATGATCTCTTGGAATCAGGCTTTTAATAGAAGTTGAATGGAGGAAAAATCTTAGGATGTGCTTTGATATATCAAACCCCTCCCAGTCTAAGTATTAAGCTTTTATTAATACCAGCTATTTGCTGGCATATCGGGGCATTCTTAAGACTTGGTGAACTTTCGGTAAATGTTGATTTGCTTTTGGCGACAGGACTTGGTTTTCATTCAAGAACCTGGGCAGTGTTGGGCACGCAGGGTTCCCAAGGGGTCAGTTGGCAGGCTGCCCCATTAGGCCTCCTTCCCCTGCATTTCCAGTAGGGACTGGGAGAATCTGGAATGGTCCTTGACCCTCTTTCCCTCCCCTGGCTCGTGGAAGTTCCTCTCCATCCAGACCACAGGCCCTGACTCAGGGATGTCATCGCAGGAAGGCGCCCACCCACACCTCCCCTAGGGACCTCAAGGCTTCGGGGGAGTGTGAAGGATGGGGCTCTGCGGGGGCTGCCAGCCGTCTGCCCAGGACTCTCTTCCTTCTCGCCCTCCTCCCTGCTCCCAGCTCCCTTTCAGCCTCACAAGAGGATTGTGATTCTTGTTTTTCTGCCCCTTTGTTTTCTTAACCTCATGAGGTTATCAGAAGGGTGGTTTGGTGGAGTCCCTGGGAAGGAAGAACAAAAGGGGCTGAGACGGGTAATGGGAGACTCTCTAAACCAAGAGGCAGCTGCCATCGTGACCCAGTGCTTCTCAAACTTGAACATGCCTACAGATCATTGGGGATATGGTTGAAATGCAGATTCTGAATCAGTAGGACTGGGATGGGGCCTGAGAATTTGTGTTTCCGACAAGCTCCCAGGTGCTGCAGGCTGCTTTCCCATGCTTTGAGTAGCAAGGGTGCTTTACTTGAAAGTCAATGAAAGAATCTATGTAAAAGGCTGAGCAAAGGACCTGGTATGTAGCAAGTGCTTAACAATGTGCTGGAAGATAATGGTGGTGGTGATGGTGAAGATGGTAGTGATGATGGTA
The DNA here is from genome assembly GCF_020826845.1 of Diceros bicornis minor. NCBI lineage: Eukaryota > Metazoa > Chordata > Mammalia > Perissodactyla > Rhinocerotidae > Diceros > Diceros bicornis. Next base: position 88,796,910 of record NC_080745.1, on the reverse strand, counting down.
GCCATGGTGATGATGATGGCACTATGGTGATAGTGATGGTAGTGCTGGTGGTGATGGTGATAATGCTGATGATAGTGGAAAGCATTTATCTTCATAGAAGTGTCGTTGTTGACCCTGCTGTAGGATAAGGAGTTATTTTCAGGGGGCAAGTATCAAGGAGACGAGAGAACAGGAATTAGTTCACCTTGGCTAGTAAAGGAAATGTTCATATTTCACCCAAGAATTTAGTGCAGTTTGCAAACCAGCCCTAGTTCTTTAGACCATAAGTTCTAGAGGCAGAAACTGAGTCAGTCTTTGTTGTCCCTGTGTCCTGGCACCTGCCCAAAGTGCCTGGCACACGGTAATCCCTCAATAAACGTTGGCGACTGTCTTCATTTACTAAGCACTTACTATACGCAAGCACTCCACATGCATTTTTCTCATTTTACTTTCACAGGAAACTTGGCAGCGGTGGGGGGGGGTGTCATTATTAATCCCTTTCTGCAGACACAGAAACTAATTCTTGCCCAAGGTCACTCAGCAGGTTGAGGCAGAGTCGGAATTCAAACTCAGATCTGTCAGATTCCAGAGCCCAGATCCTCAACCTCATGCCCTCCTGGTCCTGCTGTGATGATGTAAGGATTCTGGAGCGGAGCCGCCAGTGTGTGTGTCAGCCTTGCTCGAGGGGTCCTTGAACCCTTCAGCCAAGCAATCAGCAGGTGGGAAGACTGCAGGGCTGCCCCTCCTCTCCACGCAGAAGCTCCCCGGCCAAGGAGCGAGTGCCCATCAGCCACATCCACGCGCACGCTTGTCCTCCCCTCACTCCTGCTCCTGTCCTTGAACTCATCCGTCCTCACATGGTTCTGATTCCGTCCTGGAGAGATGTGCTCAGGCAGACGTCCAGGGGCTACAATAACAGTATTGGGCTCCCGGGAATCACGCAGAGCTCAGTGTTGTCCAGCCCTCGTCTCTAACCCGTCTGTTCCTGTGCACAGAGCATGATCCCAGCTCACATGGGCTGTCTGTGCCAGGCACCCCGGGTCTGCAGCTGGTCCCCGACGAGATACCCTCTGACGGTGATTGGGCTGAGCCCCAGATGCCCACTTCGTGTTTTAGGGGGAACTTTGCTCTGCACCCCCCGTTTCTGTTAAAAGTTATGAAAAGCTTCAACTTTGTTCCATTTGGGAGGTAGGCTAGAATCACTGTGCAGTGGGCTCTTACATCTTATTGTAAGGTCATTGTAGCAGTCACTTTGGGACCCTGGGAATTCCTAGATGCGATTCCAGAGAGCTCAGAGAGGAGTGATGTTCCCAGCCACATTTCCGTGAACTGCAGTTCACACTGAAGTCTTTTGCTCGTTTTGGTGGTAAAAACTGAAAATGCTCTGTACTGAAATCCCGGCTGGTTATCGGAATGGCGGACAAGACCAGCCTGCTTTGTGAAGGAGGGCTCCTCTACCCTCATTTTGCATCCTGAATGCATGCTCATTTTCTAGTACCATGTGTTAAACATGCATGCCTCTGCCCAGTTATTCGGAGAAGCCTGGCTCCCAGCTGAAAAGTAAAAGCCAATCAATTTTCCAAATGATCAGGCAAGATGGTGCAAGGATCAAGGAAGTTCTTGTCCTGACCTCACACTAATTTACTGTGTGATGTTGCACAGGTTTCTTCACCTCTCTCTGGGCGTGTTTTCTCACCTATGAAATGAGGCCACTTAACCGGCAAACTGTGCAGAGATCATTCAGCTTTCAAACTCTGTGACAGCCAGATCATAGTCCCTGAGGGTGTGACATATTTTGAAATAATTCCTTTCTCATTATTTCACCTCCGCCTCCTTGCTTTGTAAGCTTGGGATGCGACATACGACATATAAATAGTTCTTTAACAAATGCATCCAGCTTTCAGCCCCCTTTCCGGGGGGCTTGGGCCAATACGTGTGTGATAACGAATGGCAGGGAGCGTTCTCCATCCCCAGAGAGGCATTCTCGCCTCAGCCACTAAGACAACCTCTTGTGAAAGCAGTTGGAATGGTGGAATCAGCTGTTCCTTCTCTTTCCTGGGGGCGCTTCCTTTCTAAAGGGCTGCTTCTCGGGGCGGGCCCAGTGGTGCAAGCGGTTAAGTGTGCACACTCCGCTGCGGTGGCCCAGGGTTTGCCGGTTCAGATCCTGGGCGTGCACTGACGCACTGCTTGTCAGGCCATGCTGTGGCTGCGTCCCATGTAAAGTGGAGGAAGATGGGCATGGATATTGGCCCAGGGCCAGTCTTCCTCAGCAAAAAGAGGAGGGTTGGCAGAGATTAGCTCAGGGCCGATCTTCCTCACAAAAAAATAAATAAAGGGCTGCTTCTCACTCCCAAACCTGACTCACAGGTGGCCGGGGCCGTGTCTGTGCCTGACAAACAAAAGCCGTCCGTGTCCAGAAGGAAGCTGGCACGGGCTGGCTTGGCTTCGGTGCTTCCTGATGCCCAGCTCCCCCGAGCAACTGCTCCCTTATCTCCTGCCGCAGCAGCCTGCCCTGGGACCCTTCAAGGAACGGCTGGCCAGGGGCTAACAGAATGCCTCCAGAAGCTCCCCCTCCCTTGACTTGGTGGGCCAGCCCCCACCCCCACCCCACCCCGTGGCCCTTCCTGCCCACTTCCATGCTAGCTGTGTGGGGCGGTCGGCATTGCGATGATGGCACTGTGGCCCTGGAGCCGAAGTTGATCAAAGGAAGGTGGATGCATAGGAGCTCTGGAGGTGATGTGTTGTAGTCCAGCCCAAGCGATGGGCTAGAGACTGCCGTGTGCGAAGACACTCCTGGAATCTTCCAGTGTGACAGGGCTGGGTACCGTGTTCTGGAACCTTCCTCAGCACTGGAAGAACCACCTGCCATCCTTCCTGCACGTGTTTCCCCCTCTCCTGCCTGGGCCCGTTCTCAGGCCCTGCCCTGAAGTGCTGCGTATTATGGGGGAGCCTGAGGAGATCCACTTCTCCAGAAGGGCCCCATGGAATAGGGCTGAGTTCGAAGCTGCAGGCTCCCAGCTCCAGAAAGGCAAGATGGAGGCCCTGGTGAAAAGAGGTGCCTGAACGTGGGAGACGTGTCCCCATGGGGCTATTCTCCTTCCTGGGGCTCTCCTAACTGTCACAGCCCCAGCCCGGAGTGGTGAGGGGCTGTGACAAGATGGAGGATGGAGGAGCTGACCATGTGATGGCTCCAGCCCCACGGGGGTGGAGAAGAAGGAGAGAGGGAGGCCCAAGTCAGACTGGGGCTGCCCTGAAGGTAGTGGGCCTCGTTGGTTCCGTATCAGACCTCTCCGTGTGTGGCACTGACTGTGGACGGTAACGCCGGGCCCACCCAGAGACCTGCCTGGAAGCTGCACGCCCTCTGCAGCCCCCCAGGAGTCTGGATGTCCGGAGCTGCACAGCCTTAGCTGGGGTGAGGTCATGAGTTCGACTCTGAGGGCACAATGCTGGGTTTACATCTGGGCCCCGCCTCTTATAGGCTGCCTGGTCCCAGACTGTCACCCAAGCTCTCTGAGGTTGCAGTTTTCCCATCTGTTAAGAACAGAGGGCACTGCCCCACCGGATGCTGTGAGGGCTCTAGGAGGTAGCATTGTCAGCACTGGGCCTCATATGGCACACAGGCCAGGCCAGACCAGGCCAGGCTCCCTAATTATCACCACCACACCCAAAGCAGCCACGTTCCCTCTCCCTCCAGTGTGAGGCGCTCACGTCCAGGCTTAGTAATTTTGACCCAAGGCCGTGGGGAATTTCCTATAAGGCCGCATTGCTTCTGCTCCGCCCCAGTGTCTGCGGGCTCTAGCATCAGTCGTGCTCTTACACTGTGAAGCAGTGAAGAAGGGAGCACGTGGGCTGCTTTTCCTGTATGTGTGGGGTTCACGCTGGTGGTGCTGCTGGCGAAATTTTCCTAACATCACTTGCTTTTATAGTTCTTTCTCAAATTTGAGTTGTGGCCTTTTAAAAATTTTATATAGAAACGTAATAGGTTCTCAACTCATTCGTTCAAGGACATTTGAAATGGAAGGTTGTTCTTCATTTTATTGCATGTAGTGTGTATGGCGAAGACAGACAATAGAATGATTGCCATGGAGAAATAACGCTCATCCCCAATTAGTGTTCAGATTCTCGGTACTTACAGCCTTGACTGATGGGAGAGAGCAAGGACTGTGATGGGCAGAAGCTGAAATGTGAGAAATACTTCTTTGAAATCAAATTTGAATCTCTGGCAGAGCATTATACTTTAGACTTAAGAAAGCAGGAACTACTAGATTCAATTGTACAAGGTTATTTAGAATTGTGCTTATTATAGGTGAAATACCTCCTCCCAAATTGCATCCTATCTAAATGGAAGGACTTGTGAAAACTTATAAACCGTAAATTGATAGGAAAAACGACAGAGGCAAAATGAAGAATATTTTTTGTTTGAATAAAGCATTTGCGGTAGATTTGGCAGAGCTGTGCTTTCTGAATCTCCGGGGAATGGAGGAACAATTAGTAACTATGAGAAGCAGCTGACAAAGGCTTTTGTCCTTGGCCCTGTGTGAAACAATGGAAAGTTTCCTATTGCAAGTCTAATTTCCCAAGAAATTGGAGTATGTATTGCATAAAGGCTGAGTCTCGAAGGAGAGTCAGAAAGCAACTTGTGACAGGAGAGTGCACGAAGACGGGCAGACTGGAGACTGTATCTCCTGCCTCTGACACGGTGAAAGGGTAAAGTCGCAGATTCTCAGTGACCTCTGCTATCACCGACCATTCCTGAAAATTGAAGTCACTGCCATGACACCCATCTTTATGGTGAGAAAACAACCCAGAAACGTAGGAGGAAGCCCCACAATGGAAGCTTTAGGCACGTGTTTAGGTCAGCATGCTGTCAGACCCACCAAAGGGCCCTTGGTGAGTCTGTGGGACACCAGGCCCGTTGTGTGGCTACTGGGACCCTGGAAACAGCACTTTGCAAGAAGAGACATCCTAAGCATGTGCGCTGAGCACTTACTGTGAGTCACGGCTTTGTCAGCTCTTTCTACAACAACCTGATGAGAGAAGCACTAGCCTTGTCCCCGTTTTCCGATGAGGAAGCTGACTCACAGAGAGGATAAGGCATTCGCCCAAGGACACACAGCTAGAACTGGGACCACGCCTTACGAACCTGCCAATTCAATTTCCTGTAAGACTTCAGAGGCAAATTACCCTGAACACGATGCTTTTTTATAAGGAAGAATGCTGTGCTGCAGAGATCTTCAAACCTGGTAACCTTTCTGCAGACAAAAGCTTTGTACAGAAACCCAGAATAGGCAATCAGTAATCCTGGGGGCTGGGAGCCTATGAGCTGTCCCTATACGTGAGTGCCAACCCCTTGTTTAGAGAATAACAGTGCCCACGATTCTGTGTAATGCGTATGTTTGCATGTGCCAGGTAGCCAGCATCACCGCTCAAAAGAGGCTGAATTCAGCTGCTGAGGACCTCAGGAGACAGCCCTCTGGAGAGGGGGACTTCTGATGGACGGTGGGGCCGCCCACTGGGTGGCCCAGGACAAGATGCCCTCTCGAGACCCAGGCTGGCTTTGAGGTTCTGCGGGTCTATGTGTGTTCAGTGATTCAGAGGTAAACACTGGCGTCAAGAAGGGTAGAGATGCTGCCGTTTTTCACTTTTGATTTGTGACAGCTTGGGTGACTGGGCGTCTCTTCAACATGATAGCGTTTCATAGCACCCGGGTCAGCCCGCTTGCTCTTTGGGGAGAATGAAGAAGATCTAATCTCCTGGGCAAAGGGGAGGTTCCAGGTCTTTGAATTTCACACCTGCCTCCCATTCTCCTGTGACAGATTGTGGACCTCTCTCCCCTCTGTGTTGGATGTGAACGATGAGCAGCAACTTGCCGGCCAAATTCCTTTTCCTTAAGTGAGAGAGAAAAGACAGATGGCGAAGAGTTTATTTTAGGTATTTTAACCTTGTCCACATGTTATAAGATTATAAAAAGAGTTGAAACTGGCAGATATTAAAATCACCCATAATCCAATAACTTAGGCATAATAATTGTTATTTTATATGTCCCCTTCAGAACTTTTATACATGTATGTGTTACATCATAATGTCAACATGGCTTGCATCCTTCTTTTTTTTTTTTTAACATACCATGTGCATTTTCCACGTTGCTGCATAATCCTCAAAACCACAGTCTTTAATGCCTGAGAACTAGTCCACTGAGGGCATTTGCCATCTCTGTGAGCCATTCCTCTGTTGCTGGGCGTCTAGATGTGTCTAGTTTTTATAGTATTATGAACTACACTGGAGAGAGCATTGTTGTTACATAGGCCCCGTAGGACTGTGCACTGTTTCCTTGAGACAGAGTCCCAGGTAGAATGGTGGGGATTGGGCACGAAAGGTTCTGGATGTGTTTTGTCAAATTGCTTTCCACAGGGCTGTGTGAGTCGATGCGCCCCGAGATGTGGAGGGCCTTTCTTTCATTCCGTACAGGCATGAGATCAGAGTGTGTTCTGGAAGCCTCCGGGCCTCAGTGGCTGCTGGAGACGCACGATCAAAGCTGCTGCTTTCCCTGCCGCAAGGCACTGATAACAGTGAGGGGTGAAGACTCACCTAGAAGGCAGCAGGAGCCCCAGGGCAAGGGCCTGATGTTGTTCCCGGGCATGCATGCTGCCACACGCATCCAGGAAGGAGCAGCTCCCTGCACTTGGCAGTTACTCATATCCATTCTGACTGCTCAGGTTGGCTAAGGCTTTCAAAGCTGACAGTTTTAGAAGTGAAGCATTCGTAACTTTGGAACGGGTCCATAGCATCATGGAGGAAGGGTTGCCAGGTTTAGGAAATATAAATATCGGGACCCACTTAAACTTGAATTTCAGATAAGGAATAATTTTTTATAAATATGTCCCAAATATGCCTGAAACAGACTTATGCTAAAAAAAATTATTCACTGTTTGTCTGAAATTCAAATTTAACTGGGCATCCTGTATTTTATCCGGCAACCCCACCCAGGCACGACGAACTTGGTGTCCTCATCCAGGGTGAGAGATTCCAGGCCTTGGACTAGTTTTATGCTCCCAATGGCTGTTTCCTCAGTTGGGCAAAGGACGTTGTATTCTCACTCACCTTCAGAGAGTGTTGTAAAGTGCTTGGTACTAGTAAGTACTCAGTTAATTTACTACCACTGTTGCTCTCACGAGAAGGAGAGCCCAGTTCTTTAGAGTTAACTGAACTCCAGTGGTTTCTCAAGTAGCCGTGCAGAGATATAGTCTGTTTCCCCTGAGAGCTGATTGACTCTGAGGCGTGTGCCATCCCCCAAGGAGATCTCTTGGCGTCCTCCTGGACAGTCTTGGTTTCCGCCGAGGTTTGGAGACATCCTACTTGGTATAGTAAGATGCTGCTTATTGCCAAATTCCAGAATTATCCAGCTCCTGTCTCTCCATTTGTTCACCTTATTTCCAATTCCCAGTGGCCTAGTTCTGACAAATAATGTACAGGTCAATTCTCATTGATTATCCAATTCAATGCAAAACCCCTATTTCCTGTTTTTACTACAAACTGACAGTTATTTTTCAATTGCCCAGAGTTGTCTGGTAATCGCAAAAAGAAAGTCTGTCAAAAATTTTTTTTAAAAAAATAGGTGGAGTTAATGAATGTATCAAACTTGTTAAATTAATGGCTTAATTAGATCACCAAAATTTGCTGATTGTTTCTCAGAACCTAAAACTACATGACAAAAGATGACTTTTAGACAGCAGCAGTGTATCTCTTTCACTCATAAGCTGTTATATTTGACAAAGGTCATTCAACTTTAAGGATTTTCACTAGACTCCTCTGAGTTGTTGAAATATAATATCCTAGTAACACTTACAATTGGGTTTATGGACATTCCTTTTCTCTATAAAATGTGGGCATTTTATAGCTCTGCCTATCTTAAAAAAAAAGAGTGTTGGTGTTTATGTTGTACAGAACTAAAGAGATGAATATATGTCCAGATTAGCAAAGTTTCCCACAGGGAGGAAAGACGTCGATGCCAGGGTGATGTGGCTGCTATGCTGATGGTTTGGTCTGAGCAGAGCCCCCCCGAAGAGGTCACCAGGGCAGCCACGAAGGGCATGATGGACAACTGCAGCAGGCCCTGTTCTCACAGATACAACATCATCACAGCGTGACATCTGAAGGAATAAATCCTTTGGAGGCTTGTGGCAATGGGTTTGTTTTTATTCTTTTTCATTTAAGGGCAACCCCAAATAGGCTGAGCCATGTGGGTTGCACAACTGTGGGAGGAAAGTGCATGGGTTCTGGAGTTTTCCATACCTGGCTACCACATCCTGGCCCCGTTACTTACTACCTACAACCTCTGCATCTCATTTTTCTCACCTGTAAATTTGGGATCACATTTCCTTGCGGGATTGGAAAGATTCAATATAATAACTATAAAGCATCGGGCACACAGCCAGGCTTGGAGCAGGTGTGCAATTGATGGGAGGAAATGATATCAGTGTTTATTGCAAATATCTAAACTACTCACTTTCATTCATAACCCTCAAACATCTCTACAGATCCTAATTCAGCAGATGCCATTCTCATCCTAATGACACATAAGAAATGGGATAGAGCAGTGCATTCTCCCTTTGAAGGGTTTGTTTCTGGGGTTGGCTTTTGTGTGCAATCAAGCATTGGATAAGAGCATCATTTGAGAAGAGGAAAACAAAGCTGACACAGATCCAGTGTGTCGGGTGAACAGGCAGGGGCTCCAGCGAGGCACTCGTTTGCCCGGTGGCCTTCGTGCCCTCCTGTAGTGCCCATTCCTGGACTCCTTCACAGAGCCTGAGAGCTTTGTGTCTCTTCTGTTTCTTCTAACAGACTTGAAGCACCAAGATTCATGCAGTGTGTCTTCTATTGGCTGGGAGTCTGCCCCAGGAAAGCCAATGTTTTGGGATTAGTTCCAAGTCCAGCTCTTCTGTTTACTAGCTGTGTGACCTTGAGCAAGCCTCTGTTTTCCTGTCTGTAAAATGTGAATAATATTTCCTGTCTCAGTGGGTAGATGTGGAGTTAAGCGGATGACATTGTTAAGGGGACTATAGGGCCGGCCCCGTGGCTTAGCGGTTAAGTGCGCGCGCTCCACTACTGGCAGCCCAGGTTTGGAACCCTGGGAGTGCACCAACACACCGCTTCTCCGGCCATGCTGAGGCCGTGTCCCACATACAGCAACTAGAAGGATGTGCAACTTTGACATACAACTATCTACTGTGGCTTTGGGGAAAAAAAAAAAAAGGAGGATTGGCAATAGATGTTAGCTCAGGGCTGATCTTCCTCACACACACACAAAAATAAATAAATAAATAAATAAAGGGGACTATATGTCCACATTTGTCGAGATGGTCCAGTTTATGCCTGTTATCAGGACGTGTTTGTTAATCCCTTTTCACTCTCAAAGGTGTCCCAGCTTGGATGACGACCACCCTAAACACACAGATACCGAGCAATTGTATTTGCTTTGGTTGTTGATAATGATTGATGATCATAATCACAAAAATGTCGCTGTTATTGTTAGCAGTTCAGTGGGACTGAATTACATAAAACCACAAAAAAATCCTCTTTCATATTATGCTTCCATGCAATTAAAAACTTCTCATTTAGGGGCCGGCCCGGTGGCGCAAGCGGTTAAGTGCGCGCGCTCCGCTGAGGCGGCCCGGGGTTCGCTGGTTCGGATCCCGGGCGCGCACCGAAGTACTGCTTGGTAAGCCATGCTGTGGCGGCGTCCCATATAAAGTGGAGGAAGATAGGCACCGATGTTAGCTCAGGGCCGTCTTCCTCAGCAAAAAAAGAGGAGGATTGGCGGATGTTAGCTCAGGGCTGATCTCCTCACAAAAAAAAAAAAAAAAACTTCTCATTTTTCTTATTAGAAAATATCGTGATTTATGTGGATCAAAAAATGTGCCCAACACATAAGCTTTTACTATTTCCCTATGATAGCTTCATAGATTTGGGTATTTGTTTTTCTTCCTGTAGAAACCTGTGAGGCTGATTATTTTTTTTCTCAGTAACCTTTGCTCTCTTCTGGATAAACTTTAGTTCATCTTTTCAAAGATCACATGTATTTAGGATGTTCATTAGGTAACTAAAGTTTACCTTTTTATAGTCATTATTATAAAAGTCATTCATCTTATTCAGTCTTCTCCATTGTAAAAGATATTTTTACTTACTGTCATTATTTTATTAGTTAAGCTCCTCTAACTTACCAGGGTTTGTTTGCTAGCATCCCTGATTCTTGAGCTCAGAGTCTGAAAGTTGAGCACCGAAGGAACAGGGAGAAACAGAAAACTCTTCCCCTTAATTGTCATGTGGGATTTCAGGCGAAACCACAGTGAATGGGAAGTTACGGGGAAAAGGCACCACGGACTGAAGATTCAGGGGGTGTATGTAGATGAGGACCTGGAACCCCTTTGGGGGCATTTCAAGGATCATCTTTCAAAATCTGGAATCCTCTCTTTGGCCCAAGGCAGTGTCCTTTGGCCTTCTGCCAGGGTCGCCCTGGCGGCATGACTGAATCCCAGGAAGGAAGGGAGGCTGCCTCCCTGACTCGCTAAGCACTCTGGTTTTTTGATATATGGTCAACATTCCGAATGGTTGAAACCAAAGACATCGTTAATAAATGACGAGTCTGAAGTAACATTTGAAGCAGTGTGATACATTTCACATTACAGTAGAAGGAGAAGATTTATCATCTTGGAGGATAAGCCCTTTTCCTGGAGTTACTCAAGCCTAACAGTTTCTTGAGGCTGAAACAAAAGGTCTATCACAAGCTGTGATTTATGTAAAAAGCTCTGATGGAACACATCTTGTTAGAGGCGGAATGGAGAGCTTTTGAGTTTGGTCACAGTTGGGAAACAAATGGCTCGGCCTCAAGAAGCTGACTTGTGCTTGTGTAGAGTCTGTTTTTTAATCTTTATGGGAATTCTTTTAACTTCAGAGTGGGCTTTGCTGTTGTAGGCAAGGCCGTAGCTTGTCCTCATTGAGTAGAGCCAAGCTTCATCTCCCCAGTCCCCCTCCCAGTGTTTTGCACAGAGTAGGCACTTGAATACTGGTGGGATGGAGTAAGGCTTGGAGTCCTTGCAGGACAACTTAAGACGTGTCTGTACAGGACACATGTGTGTGATTTGAGGAGTTGCACTATTTTCTCTCTAATCACTCAAACGATTTTAAAAGATGGAAACTGTAAGCAAATATTTTTAATACCAAACGGCAAAGCAAGCATGCAAAAAGGGAAAACAAGGGCTGAAATCAGGTGACCTGGGCGAGTAGATGCTGCTGCCTCCTCGAGTGGGGTCCCGTCTCAGGCAGTAATGCAGAGGTCCTTCAGGAATGTCAGCGAGTGGACTGCAGCCAGAAAACCGGGGCGGCTCGTGGGCTCGCACCAGTCAAAATATTGATGTGTTCGTGGATACTGTGACCCTTGGCTAACACACCTGACTTTTTGTACTGTTTACACAAGCACTTAAAACTGTAGTTGTGCTGGGGGTGACCAGTAGACAGTTTGCTTTCACCAGCACATGCTCTGCTTTTCAAAAATGGCCTGTTTTTCTTTGTGGGCTTGAGTTTCACATTGGAACTGAGTCCTTGTCATCTTCCTGTTGAGTCCTGTCCCTGCCAGGGGCAGCACAGTGCCTTCTGGTAGGTGTGCCTTCTCTCTTCTCCTGCACCCTTCGGGTCACTCCTGAGTTGACCTAATGTGTGTCAGCTGTTGCGTAAAGCCTTCCCTGATGGCCTGGTCCTTAGTCAACCCTCTCTCCCTAGTCATTCCCCTGCTGTCCCCAGAATCTAAGTCCCACAGTCAATTGCTTCACTGTGTGCTGCGATTTCAGTGGCCCTGAACTGAACTGCACACTCCTCGAGGGGAAGGCCCTGTTCTGTGATGTCCCCATGTATTTAACACAGATTTAAACCCAGAGTCGACGGAAGGAGAAGGAGAGGGGCAGCTGGAACCACGGAGGAGGCAAGAGGAAAGAGAAACACAATGTGGGATTGGCCCTGAGCCAGAGCTGTCACAGATCCCTTCACCCTCCTGCCAGCAGTGCCATGGGTAGTGTCATCCCTGTGTCCCCCAGGGAAGGCTGAGGGCCAGAAGGGGGAAGGCACTCGCCCGGGTTGGACAGCCCAAACTGCCAGGAGTAGGGTGACATTTGGATGCAGGTGGCCTGGAACCATAGCTGGGTACCACACGGCCCCTCCCAGAAGGCACAGGCGGGAATGGTAAGCTGAGGCTCCAGGGGAGGCTGGCCTGAGCTGGCCAGTTTCAGAAGGGCAGGAGATGTCGGGCTGGACAGACAGACAGCATGGGCAGACAAGCTAGAGGACCTCCAAGGTCAAGCCCAGGAGTTTGGACCAGGTGCATCGAAAGGGGGTGTAGAGAAGGGTTTTGAGCAGGAAAGTGGCCCAGTGAGAGTTCCAGGCCAACTTGCATGGCAGCCGAGAGTTGGCAAGATGAGGGAAAGGGGTAAAAAGTGGAGGCCTGGGGGCCAGCTGATGAGCAGTGCCCTCATCCACGCAGCAGCCACGGAAAGTGGGCTAATGGCCCATGGCAGGGCTGAGGGTCCCATTCCAGGCAGTTTGCTGTTCTAGAACCAAAAATGGTCTATGCGTGGCCACCTGCATTCAACTAGGAGTCCAAGGTGAGTCATTATGAACGTCATAGACACTCGTCTCCAAGACATTTGCTCCTGTCAGTGGCCTATTCTTCATTTTTAAAAAACTTAGTGCTTTTGTTTTAAAGTAACAAAAGAAACTCAATCACTACAAAAGGGTATTGTGAATAAGTGAATCTTCTGATCGCCTTCTCCCAGAACCTCCAGAACCTTCTCTCAGAGGCAACCACTGTTTCCAGTCCCTTGTATACATTTCCAGAGACAATCCATGGATGTATTAACATATCTACGTACTGCTACTACTGTTGATCATGATGATGGGGAAGAGAATAGCAGCTGGTATTTACATAATGTTTACTGTATATCAGGCACCATTCTAAGTGCCTTACAAATATTTTCCCGTAGAAACTCCTCACAGCAGCCCCACACGGTAGGAACTGTGACTATCCCCCTGGTTTACGGATGGGGAAACAGAGGAGGGAGTGACCTCTCCACGCCTCACAGCTAAGGGAGGGCGGAGCTGGGATGGGACTGCATCGTGCTGGTCATCCTGCATCGGGCTTCTTGTACTTACCTGCTGGCGCTCACTCCGGACCAGCCACACACTGACACCTCATGGTTTTAGTGTCTGCACAGGATGCGTGGGTTAGATGAACCCAGATTCACCTAACCAGCTTCTTACTGACGGGCATTCAGGTTGTTTCCAGTCTTCTCGTTTCACTATATTTTTGAAGTGATTTATTGGGTCAAGTCATAAAATTGGACTTTTGTGGTCACTATGTCATTTCCTTAAGAGTAATAATGAGACCTTTGTGAAGCTGCTTATCACTGAACCTGGAATTCACCTCAGTTCAGAAAGCTGGTTTTGAAAAGAAGGAACCTGCTTTAATTTGCCTTTACTGTGTCCCTGGAAGGTCAAGGCAACGGATGGTCTCTGCTTTGAGGGGTGAGCCAGCAAGAGCTTGTTCTAGTGTTTCGGCTGGGAAACTTTTAAGAACAGTATTGAAACACCCTCCTGGTGCTCTGGTTCCAACTCAATGCTTTTGGCATCCTGGGAGCTTTTCAAAATATGGATTATCAGTCGCAATAATAATTAGTTTTAGTCACATGGAGATTTAATATTAAGAATAAATATTGTTTTATGTCAGTGGGTAATTTAGCCTGTGCATATTTTTATACTTAGCAATTATTCTGCAACCTTCATAGAGAAAATGTTTGAGAACATTCAGTGGGCTGTTTATTTATTTCAATGAGTTGGTAAAGTCTAGCATATCATTTCGCAAAGTCCTGTTGAAACAAATGCTCAATCAATTATTGATTGATTTTTTTTCTGCCTGTTTGCCTGAGATACTCACTTAAGAATTGGTAGTGTTCCACTTAAGAATTGGTAATGTTCCACAAATTTCCTCTGGCCATTTAATTGGGCCTCATCTCTGAAATGTCCTAGTGTAAAATTAGGTAAAGGAAGTGAATTATTTTTAAAGAAAAAAACACATACACATCACATCATGTACAATCTAAGATTGTACTGTCAAGTAAAAAAGATAACCTATAGCATTTTATTGTTTATAAAATTCTGGTTTATAATACCTTGGCCAGAGCACGAATGTTTCCATATTTAGTAGATCTCTTGGCTTAGTCCACCTCTAAAATAATGGATACAGTCCTTCTTCAAGTATTTATTGAGCACCTATTATCTGCTAGACACTGCAGGAAAAAAATGGTGAGCAAAATGTGAATCTTGTAGACCTTTGTAGGGTGGGGATAAGATCTGATGTGTATTTAAAAAAAAAGATCCCTCCTACAACTCTGTGAATATACTAAAAAAAACACTCAACTGTATACTTTAAAGGGGCAAATTTTATGGTATGTGAATTATATATTAATAATGCTGTTATTAAAAAAAATGCCTGGGCCGGCCCCGTGGCTTAGCGGTTAAGTGTGCGCGCTCCACTGCTGGCGGCCCAGGTTCGGATCCCGGGTGCGCACCGACACGCCGCTTCTCCGGCCATGCTGAGGCCGAGTCCCACATACAGCAACTAGAAGGATGTGCAACTATGACATACAACTATCTACTGGGGCTTTGGGGAAAAAAATAAATAAATAAAATAAATAAATAAATAAATAAAATCCCTGTGGGTGCATGAGGGAAAATACACAGGGAGCGGTTGGTGAGGCTGAGCTCAGAGGCACAAATGCATTCTTAAGTATTTGGTGGTGACTAAAGAGGAAAAGTCCTTTGCCTACTATTGCAATAAAATTGAAAAGAATTGATCTCTCCATAATCAAAGCTGCTCTTTTTAATTAAATTCAGAAGAATCTATATGTTTATGTTCAAGAGAACCTATATCAGTCACTGAAATGGATAAAATTAGATTAGCAAAGCTAGACTGAGATCGAGTAGCACGTGTGAAACCAGGACAGCAGTTTTCTTCAGATGTACGGGAAGAGAATGGATTGGCCTAAACAAAAACAAGAGCAAAGAAACGCTGCCACTTAACTCTCCATCATTAATTTTGTTTGCTTTTGGAGATTGTTACCAAAAGATGAACTAATGTTTAATCAAGATAAATATACCTTAATTTGTCATAAAGCTGGGTGGGACGTGTGGACATTCGGAATGTACCATTCGTTCCTCAGTTCAAGATCAAGTTGGTAGAATTTAGTCATTTGGAAAATGGCAGCATCCTAATCATTGTTAGAACAAATCGTTATTTTTTCACAATTCTAATTAATGAACCCAAGCTGTGTTGCTTCACTACTGACACCATACTTTCAGAATGAATTTTCACATCTGTGTGTCAAACTGTTTTTCAAGTCTGTGGATGAGCATGCATAAAGGAGGAGAAAATCCTCATTTGGAAAATAGAGCCCTATGCCTGAATCTTCATCAACAGCACAGTCCCTGCCATCGCGATGCAGAGCCAGGCTGTCGAGCTGCACAGCACCAGGGCTGGGAGCACATGGAACCCAAGTTCCATCTCCTGGGGCAGCAGTTAAGCCCTGGTAACCGCTTATTCCTTTCCTGTCACCTAAATTCTGCATTCCACCCTAGACTTCACAACTGCTCCAGCCCAAGAGGATTATTTGGTCTGATTTGTTTCAAGTAACAGAAAACCCTACTGGAAATAGCTTATGCACAAAGGGTGTTCATCAGCTCACGTGGTCTCCCTTGCTCTGTACTTCCCTCTTTGTGGGCTTCATTATCCATCTGTATCTGTCCACAGGAAGCACAGATGGCTCTTGGCAGGTCCAGGGTCACATGGTCTTAGGTTCCCTCTCCTTTGAGAATATGTGAACTCTCTTTCCCATTCTCTGTGGCAATCACTGGAGGAAGACAAGCTTAAGTGAGGCACCCATCCCTTGAGGACCAATCACTGAGCCCAGGAGGGTGGAGTACCCTGCCTGGCTAACCTTGGGAACATGCCCCAAGTCAGGTGCACGTGTAGCTCCACATGACCCATCGACCCTTGACTAGAAGACAAGTTAACCACCCCCATTTCACTTCATAAACCGTGGTGGAGAGGGGACAAGATCACAGTGATGGGCCCTCCCCTTTGTGAAAGGAGCAGGGGAGGGGATGCGCCTCAGGCAAGTTTGGAAGCAGTTGTTTGATGTCACTGGGATAGATTCCCTCCACCTGGCCAGTGTGCCTTCTGGGGAATCGGCTCCATCTTCATTCTCTCCGTAGCATCTCCTCTGGCAGCCTCATGTGTGCACCATGTGGTTGCAAATGGCGGCGGCAGCTTGCATCCTTCACATTATGATACCACAGCCCCCCAACAGGAAAAGAGAGGAAGCTCCTTATGTCACCCTGGCCTGAGTAAGACCAAGACCTACCCTTGGTGGAGTCAATTCCATCAAACCACAAAAACTAAGAATGGCAAAAGGGCAGTTACCCGAAGGAAAATATGGCAGAACACAGGAACCGGAAGCCACCCATAAATGCCCACCACAACCTTTCCATGATCTCCCAGACTATCAGACCTCTCATGGGTTTCCTCCTTCCCTGTCAACCTACCCCTGATGTCCAGAAAAGCCCTTGCTCCAGATCAACCCAGGCCTCTGCTCTCTCCTCTGCCTTCCAAAGTGAAAAGCACTGGTGGAGAGACATCTCTCTTCCCTGGGCAGATATCCACACGTCATTCCTGGCTCCCTGCCACCTCTGCTGAGCAGGGCTCCCTGGTGACTGCCCTCATGTCCTAGTCATCATCTCCCATTCCAGCCATTTCAAACATTCCTCTCCTCCAGCACCTTCTTCATTTGACTCATTTATTCAACCTCTAGGAGAGACTCATCCACGCATCCTGTCAGCCAGAATGTTTTCCAGGATGATGTGCCCCTCCTCCCACCCCATTCCATCACACTTTGCTTCTTCCCATCTGGTGTCTGGCATGCCATGTGGGCATTGCCTCGATACTGGACTGGGACCTGCTGGGGCCAGGTGCTAGGTGACTCACATGGGGCTGGCACCCAGGGGAGGGAGGAAGGAATTTCTGTAGAGACTGCCTCTCCCTCTTGGGCTGAGGACTTGAGTATACAACGCAATAATGTTTGTAAAGCACCCATCACAGCCCGTGGTGCAGAGCATATCATTAGTCAACAATAGCTGCTGTTATCCCAGCGTTATCATGTGCTGTTTCTGGAAGGATGAAATGGAGTGCAACAGGCAGAGATAAAGGGAAGGACCTTCCCCGAAGCGGGTCAGCCAGGAAGAGGCCAGCAGGCATGGATGCACCTGGCAGGTAGGGGGAGACAGGACATTCTGCACACGAGTTGACTGTCGCACCCAGGAAAGATCGAGAATCAAGCTTGTGAATTAAGTCAGTGAGAATCTCAAGATATAGTTCTTTGTGATTCTGCATTAATAAGAGCATTAAGGAGAATAAGTTACATGTGCATTATGTTTAGTAGAATATCCCCAGTGAAGCTGAATGCTCACTAGAATGATCAGCGATATTTTGAACTTTCATGGGTCCAGACCCCTAAATCTGTTCAATCATGTGCTCTGCTATTGAGTTCAATGCTAATTGGGCTGGGAGCTATAGTAAAGGAAGAGTAAAGAGCTTCTGGTTTTATAAAATCTTTGTCTTGGATCCTGTATCCAGTGTAAGGACATAGTCCTTGTTTTGTCATCCTCTTCCTGAAAACTTCTTGAATAGCTATTGACAGAATGCAGGTGAAATATCTGGATTATTTTGATAATTGTATGACCACTGTCTCAAACTCTACAGTTTGTAAAATATGACTGTTGCATTTGTCGCAATTAAAGGCATGACAAATCATCATATCATGATAAATCCTCCTAAATTCTACGTGACAACAGGACACCCCAGTCATTTATTTCATCACCATCAATTATCCTTTTGAATGTGAAAGAATAGTCACTGCTTAAGACAGTTTTGTCTTTTATGCCAAGACAAGAAGGGAAGACTGTTGATCAGGTAATTTTTATTCATTTTTACCAGTTTGGAACAATTTACATGTCCAGGAGAATTTTATAGAGGTGTCCAAAGAAATTTATACTCAAGGATGCTACCATAATAAAGATTTCAGAAGCTGCATTATCTTTTCACCCTCTTCATCAAGGTGTGAACGGTCTACGTTTTCTGGAAGTAGCCGTGAGAAGCAATTAAAGCATGAAAAATGGACCTTCTGTGTTGATAGGATTTTGGTTCCCTGCCAGAATTCCTGACTGTGAATTGATGGTGTTCTTGCCTTTAGAATTTCAGCTTTCACTGGTCTCGATTTTGACAGCAGTATAATGAGTAATAGAGAAGTTTCATTTATTCTTGAAAAGAAATGTTCTGTCATTTGACAATTCTCAGAGAATATTCTTAATGACAAGAAGTTGGCGCAAAATTGAGGAAAAACTCGATTTGTATAGGCTAGGGGACGTGATTGCCAAGAAAGTCGTGGGAAGTAGGAAAAAACCCTCTTTCTTTTTTTCTTCTCCTTTCTAAGCTGCTGTGCAAGAGTTTCTGATGAATAAGATTCAGACAAGTTGACTCACCCCATTGGGCTTCACAGCTTTCTACTGCAACACTCAAATAATCGTTGTGACTTGGACTGTTCTCTTTCTGCCCAGTCTTCCTATGTTTTGAGCTACTGGTTTCTTCTGTCTGCATTTTGAGGTGTTGATATTGTCCCCCAATAAATATGTGATGTATTTCCTGTTGGCTAATCACCTATCATTGAAAAGGAAAGATAAATCGTATTTGCTTCCTTTCTTTTTATTGTAACTTCATTAAGAACTCTATGTATGGTGTGCCTGTCCGGTGTCTCCCACATTTATTTGTTCTTGTATACGATTACGTATGAATCTTCAAGAACCATCCAGCCAACCAAGAACTAGAGCTTGATGAAGCCAGAACACGTTTCTGGACCTTAGCACTACTGACTTTTGCAGAGGAAGGGATCATTCTTTGTTGAGAGGGGCTGTCCTGTGCATTGTAGGATGTTTAGCAGCATCCCTGGCCTCTACCCACAATCTGCCCCCCGAGTGTAACAACCAAAAATGCTTCCAGTCATCGCCATTGTCTCCTTGGGGGCAAAATAACCCCCAGTTGAGAACCACTGATTTAAAATAAGGAAGTTTTATGGCAGCTTCTTCAAATCCCCAAGGATCTCCTTCCCTTGTCTCAGTCAACTGATGAGAAGTATTTCTTCATCAGAGCAGCGTAAGTCCCATACACGGGATGCAATTCTGTGAATAATAACTGTATTTAAAACATACATTACCAGAAAAAAATTACAGAGATAATTGAAATATGTTAGTTACGTGGAAAACTAGCTCTCCACTATTTTTCCTTTTAGTGTTATTCATGTTAAAACATGTAAGGATGTCTGTATATTTTTGTAATCTTATCTAGCAATTTATTCTGGAATTTAATCTCTAATTCCTGAGGGATGATGATAAGGAGATGAGTGGAACAAGAATCTGAAAGAATATTGGTGTTTGAGTAACCATTTAAATCACAGCAGCTTTAATCTTCTTAGTATCAGTAAATAATCTAGAGTAATATAAACTTTGAAAGTTTTGCAAAAATGTTAGATAGCCACAAAAGAAATTATATTTTAGTAACCAGTTGCTATGTGAGTCAGTATAATCAGAGTGGAAGCAATCGTATTTTATATTGGGTTTATTATTGGTAGACAAGGGCCTAGACGAAATCTTCAATACCAATAGCATTTCAAATGTGAGAAAATAATGTTTGAAGTGCACAGATGTATGTTGACCTCTTCTTTGAGAATTGTTCTTAAATGATCATTTTAATGTAGTTTCACGTAAAATATCTGACCTCAAATCAAATTTTAATAATTTGCATAATCTGTGCCATATCACAGCTCAGATTGTGAGAAAAGACCCCACAAGAAAAGTCATACCTTTGACCACATGCCTCAGTATTTCTTTCTTATGAAATCAGAAGTATGTCAACTCTGCTAATATTTTTGGAACCATGCAGCATTGCTTTCTGCAGATAAAGGCATAATAAACTCCTCTCCCTTTTCTGTGTCCTGTCTCCCCACTCCTCTCTTTCCCCAAGCTTTCTAATCCAAGGTCATAAAATATCCATCTGAAATGACTTTCAGTTTATGTTCTTAATCTTTGTTTTCCTTCCTCTGTATCTGCAGAGAATTGCAAAGCCTTCAGGAGAAAGAAAACCCACATACTACAACACAGAGCATGCTTCTTGCACGTTTCTTTCTTTAAATGTTACTAGCTAGATAATCTTATAATTGTTTAGTATTTGGTCTTAGCAGATACAAACATCTTGTAAGAGAAAAAGACAGTTAGTGTGTTTGTCAACCTTTGATATGAATACGCATGTTCTGGAAGCAGGAGACTGTGTTTCTGTTTATTCTTGTGATATTCTGATTAACTTAATTCCCTGGCTGAGTGTTAAGGAGTCAACTCATTCTTATTTTAATGCTTGTGTTTGAAAATGTTTTCAAAATTGAATTAGTGTGTCTCCCCAGACCAGGTAGGAGAGTGTCCCAACTGAGTATAATTTAATGGCATGTTGCCGTTTTTGGATTTAGAGTCTTGAAGTCTGTCAGGGTCAGCATTTCTGTGGGTTTGACAAGTACTTTTTGAAAAGGTAAGAAAGAAATTCAGTGTCTGTGTTACTAGTTCTATAGATGGTAGTCCTAACTTGCAGAATGACCTTGTTTTCCTATAATCTAACTTCCCCTTATAAAGAAAGTTTAACACCACCACGGTGTCAGAGATTTCTGAGGTCCAGTTATTTGAGTTCAGGTTAGACACAGCTTTGCTGTATTCAAGGTAATTTGTTTAGATGTTGCTTGAAAAAAAATGGGCATTTCTCCAGACACATGAAGTCTTGCTGGGAAGCCTAGATGACAGCCTTCCCACCAAGATTTTTAGACTATGATGTGTTATCTTTTTTTAGTGTGGATGAGTGTATGTATTAGTGTACATTACTGGAATTTACCCAGATACCAGTGATGTTTTTGCTCATAAAACTGATCATCTGGTGACCAGACTATCTCAAATCCGACTATCTCAAATTTTTAAAAATATCAACTCAACAAAAATAAAAAAGAATATCATCACAATATGCTGATCAGCATTTCCCAAGCAGTAACATGTTATGTGTATTCTAGGACTGCCAAAGAGAGTCATAAAGTGATGGGAGAGCAGAGATACAAGGAGTTTGCAAAATCTGAGACAAGATGTCTTAGCCTGGGTTTTGTCTTCACTTCTGGAAAATACAACGTGAGTTTGCATTTCACCTACCTGATGCCAGGTGTCCACTTGACCTGTGGAAGCCTATGTCTTTCAAAAGGACTTTCTATGTGAAGGACAGACCATGTTTAACAAATGTACTGATCCTGCATTGGTCTGGATTGAGCTGAGCTTCAAGAAACTGTAAGGAATCAATGGATGTGGGTGGTCCCATTCATTTCAGGTTTTACAACTGTTACTAACATTAAATTAAATCTTTAGCCATCCTATATGAAGTGTGTTCTCGTGATTAAACCAATTAGACTTAAGAGGAATGAAGTTGGCCCAAAGTACCTAGGAATTTTTTCTTTTCTGTGTAGTCAGAATTCTTCTGGTTGTAAGTGACAGAAAGCCAACTCAAACCACTTAATGAAAAGGTAAAGAAATTTTGCACCACATAACGGGAGGCAAGGTACAACTTGCTTCAGGTGTGGCCAGAGCCAAGGGCTCAGAATGTCATCAGGGCCCTGTCTCTTGGTCAGATTGTCTTGCTAGGGTCAAGAAGGCCATCGACATCCCCAGACTCCTGTACTCTCAGCTTTGGAACCACAGGTGAAAGATGCCATCTTTCCTAGGAACCTCAAGCAAAGTCTCGAGGTGGTATCCTCTTGGCCTGGCTTTCATCACGTGCCTGTCCCTGAACCAATCACCATGGCTAGGAAACCGGGATTACCCTGGCAAAACTTGGTTTTCATGCCAATTCCTGTGACTATAGGTGGGGTCAGACCTTCCTAATCCACTTATAATAGGGTGTCTACAGGAGTGCGGGGTATGTTACCAGCCAAAGGGGGAAGGATTGATGGATAGAAGGGGGAAAAGAAAACGCGACTAGAACAGCAGTGGTGGAAGTGTAAAAATAGAATCTGGATGACATACATCTAAAAGATATTCAACACACTTATCTATGATGTGGAAGGCTCTTTCCTAGGAAGTCTAGAAGATACCAAAAGTATAAGAAATAGTTCTGTCCTTTGGGAGCTTGTGTCCTAGTGAATTCATTCAACAAACATTTATGGAGCCCCTGTGATAAATTTGCATTTCCGAACATATATTTGACCATACCAGGCTCTGTGCTGGGTGCTGGTTAGATAGTATTGGTGAGCAAAATGAGTCCAGTTCCTGCCTTCATGGAGTTTGGACTCCATGGGGGGGACTAGAGGGAACTTCCTGTGTGGAGCACTGATCACAGAGAGAAATCACATGGTCCCACCCTCCAGTCTAGGCCAGTGTTTCTCAGACATTAATGTGCATCCCCAAAGTGGGGTCCCAGGGCCTGCAACGTCAGCATCACCCGGGGGCTTGTTCATGAAGATCAGGCTACACTAACACTGTACTGCTAAATCCATTTTCACAAGATTCTCAGGTGATCCATGTGCACGTTAAAGTTTAGGAGGCTCTGGTCTAGATCCGTGGTTGGCCAACAAGGACCCTTGGGCCAAATCTGCCTGTTGTTATCAAGTTTTGTTGAAACACAGCCATGCCCATTCACTTGTAGATTGTCTGTGGCTGCTTTGACACTACCAGGGCAGAGTTGAGCAGGTGTGACAAAGACTGTATGGCCTGGAAATCCTAAACTGTTTGCTATCTGGCCCTGCACAGAAAAGATTTGCTGACTCCTGCTCTAGTAGGTAAGATAAAGTCATAAGCAGGGCCAACTTAATGAGTGTGCAAACCGAGTGGTCATACAGGTCCCCAGACTTAGAAGGGCCGTGTGGTTGGCTCAGTGCTCTGCTGTTGCTATCTTCAAATTCTTAATAATTTATGAGCAAGGGGCACTACATTTTCCTCTGCACTGGAAACCACAAGTTATGTAGCTGGTCCTGCTGGTAAGCCAAAAATTATATTAGCTTAGTGAGTCTGAGCCACATGTGTGCACAGGGTGCCAGGGAAGGAGCGACTAGCCTGGCCTCGGGGTCGGTCGAGGCTCCCTCGCGTTGCTCGTTGACTAAGCCTTGAGGGAGGAGAGATTTTTCCAGAGGGCCCTCACCCGGGAAGACAGGACATGAGTGAGTGTATATGCTTTCTGATATAGGTAATAGAGAATCCAACCCAAAGTGGCTTCAACAGCGAGGAGTTGATTATCTCACGTAAACAGTCATCCAGAAATGGCGCTTCTCGATTCATGCAGCAGCTGAACCCCAGCCGTGCTCTGGGGCAGCCACTCCGTGATTCTCCGGACTTTCTCCTCATAGTCACAGGTGATGCTTCAGTTCCAAGCATCACACCTTCGCCCAACAGTGTCTAATGGTAAAAAAAGAAAAAGAAAGAAGCAGCCATGTTTCCTCCCTTGCATTGCTCTTTCTGTTAGGGAAGAAAACCTTTCCAGAAAGCTCCCCAGCAGACCCATTGACCTGGGTTGATTCACAGGGATGGGGAGACCAGCCAGTTTCAACCTCAGTGGCGGGAGGTGGCTCTGCCATGAGGAGGAAGGGCTGGGACTAATAGCAAGAGGCTCGGCAACCAAGCTGTCCATCACAGGCCGGTTGGCAGTGGCTGCTTCTATTGCAAAGACCTCGTTGTAGGATGCTTTCAACTCCTGGGTAAAGCCCTGAGGGCATTGAAAAGATGACTTGGTTCACGCACACACAAGACTGATTTACTCAAGTTTTCCAAGAACACATCTACCACAGAAAAGAAGGTCCATCAGGAACAGCTCAGCTCCAAAGAGACGGCTGGGGCGTTGCACGGTCCCCATGGGTCACACGCTCCCATCGCCCAAAGTGATGAAGCTTTTTTTTTTTTTAAGTGCTGCTGATCAGTTTTTGAGGAATTTGTGGGAATGAGGAGGAAAATTGTACCTGGAAAGATATTTGGTCAGATCCTGTCAGATAAATAAAGGATACTCAGAGTATGTTTGGGAAACATGAATTCTTATCTAAAAATTGAATGGCTCTTCGGGAAAATGGTATTTGATGCTTGGATAGAGTTTATGCCTAAATCATTTTCCTCACTGACTTCTGTGTTTCCACATGTTTACGTTTTTATATTTGTTCAAAAAAGAACGTCTGAAATCTGTAAAACATAATTTTTCTTGGATGAAGCACCTACATTCCATACAGGAATTCCACTATACTTGCTTTTTATAAAATAAAGTTAAAACGTCTGTTGCAGTATTTACCATAAATATGATTTTAGTTACAATTGAACTAAGGTATTTTTTCTCCCTCAAACTATAATTCTTTTGAATCGCTGTTGGTAGAATGGCTTATAGCATTAATATACATATCAAAGAAAGAATGCTTTCTAGTTGCCTATAGAAAATCACTACTGTGATCCCTATAGATTAAATAAAATTCATACTCTTGTTAGGTATTAAGGTAAGAAGCTTTCAATTTAGAATTGAATGTTCTGCATGGTTTTTACCATATTAACAACCTGCCTTTCAATACCATTCCCCTTGCTAAGTCCTTACCTGATTAAAACTAGGTACTGTTGAACACTTGAACCGTCACTAAAGATGTCTAGTTAAACATCTTTAACTAGATGTCCCAGTGAAAGAACCATTCCACTAAGACATTTGGAAGTTGTGATTTCCCATGGCACGTTTAAAAGGAACCAGTACGGAAAGTTGATACATAGTTCCCCTGTGTTCTACCGTCTGCAACAATGTGAAATAAAAGAAAAATGTCTTAAATGGAGACATGTTTTTCTTTTCAGTGGTTTGAGGATTGAGTCTCAATTTAACCTTCAGAAAAATGTTAAAACAGCGTTTCAGACACCTAGGTACGTGAACCTCCAGTAATTTGGGGACCTTATACAACTTGAAGCCACTTGAATTCTGTACACACTCAGAGATGATGAGAATTCTGTTGAAGCGAAGTACTTTTTGCCTCTTGGCCCCAGCAAATTGCACGTTGTGAGTAGCTTGTTTTTTTAGTTGAAGGTTTTGCTTTGGAGTTCAACTGCAATTTTACTTTCATTGCCATCTTAAATCTGTAATTTTGAGAGAAAGTTTTTAAAAATATCTTCTCTCTACTATGTCAATTATTCTGACTGGAGAATGACCTTTATTTTCTTCTGGTTAAAAAAGAGAGAGAAGGAGAGAAGAAGAAATAGAGCGCTGTGGAGTTTTTCAAGCCCTCGGATTATAGGGTGGGATACCTCAAAATGAAAAAGGAAGATTTTCAGACTTCATAATGTCATTGGATAGTCATTAAATTTATACAAAATTACAGTTCAGTGAACTTAAGGGAAGGCCAAAAGAGGTAAAAGTGGTAATAATCAGAAAGGCCAAAATCTGGAATCAATTAACTGAAAACAAATTAACCAACAATTATGGCATGGCTTGTTTATTTTTCTAAAGATCGTGAAATAAAGCAAAAGTTCTCCACAGGTACTAATAGTTATAAACCCATGTGAATGCATTTTGGAGCCGAATTTCTCCACATGGAGTATATCTCTAGCCACAGTGAAAGAAGATGTGATTTATCATGGCACATTTCAAGAGGGGACAAATGTGGGAAGCCAGGAGGCCTGGCCTCTGGGGCTTATATACCATATGATTTGTCCACCTTTCCACTGGACGAGTTCTGTCTCTACAAAGACAGAGGGCCACCCATTCTTCTCCCGGACATCCTTTATGTTAATTACATAATGGCTGAACCAACTTACTGCCATGCACCAAACAGGTCTCTACCACAGGCCCTGGTCCAGGTCACAGAAGCATCATCATCTCTCTGGGTCTGTCTTTACCTTGATGGAAGCCCCCTTGGCTCTCTAGATCTTAACCATTTCTCCTTTTCTCCATGCAGCTGCTAAGTCTCCAGGTCTTGTTGATTTGCTGTGAGAGCAGTTACTCAGGTCTGTCCCTTATTATTATGTCCAGGTCTTCATTCTGCTCTACCGTGCCCAGCCCCACAGTTATTCATTTCCTAAGGCTGGCATGACAAAGTACCACAAATTGGAACTTTGTTTAAAATAACAGAAATTTATTCTCTCACCGTTCTGGAGCCCAGAAGTCTAAAATCAAGGACTTCTGATTTCTGTAGGGCCACGCTCCCTCTGAAGGCTCTAGGGAAGAATTCTTGCTTGCCTCTTTCTGCCCCTGGTGGTTGCTGGCAATCTGTGGTATTTCTTGGCTTGCCGCTGGAGCACTCCAGTCTCTGCTTTCATTGTTGCATGGCCTTCTTCCCTGTGTCTCTTCTGTGTCTCTATTTCTTCACGTGATATTCTCCGTCCAAATTTCCCTCTCCTTATAAAGGCACCAGTCATGGATTAGGGTATGACTCCAATATGTCCATCTGCAAAGACCCTGTTTCCAAATAATATCACAATCACAGGTTACCAGGAGTTATGATTTGAATGTATCTTTTTGGGGGGACACAATACAACCCACAACATCCACCATGTTGTTCTTTCTGCAATACCCCTTCTCCTTTCACTTCATTGCTCAAAAACCTTCTTGCCTATGGGAGAAATTCTGACTACCCTCTGTGGGTGCTCATACTCTTTCCCAGCCTGGCCATGCCTACCTTTCTAGTCCCACCTCTTATCACCCCCCATATGAGAGCCCTGTGCCCAGCCCAGACTGATCTACTTACTGTCTCCAGAACATTCCATGTGCATTTACAGTATCTGTGTCTTTGCTCACAGATTGCTTAATTAATTCAAGGTTTAATTGCCTTGAATTAATTACTATCGTCTCTCCCCCCCTCCCCGCCCCATGCACATCCGAGTCCTAGCAACTCTCCAAGGTCTGTCCCAAAGCCACACCTTGGGGTCTCTTTCTCTGGAACCTTGAGGACTCCAACCCACTGGGATTCCTCTCTCCTCTGAACTTTATGAACTATTTAGAGTTTGTCTTCTAGTGCTTCCTGGATGCTGATGTTGCTCTTGCTGTAACATAGCTAATATTCTCAGAGAACTCACTACGCACGTACTGAGCACTTTGCACACATTATCTTATGTAAGTTCCACAGTAGTTGCACAAAGTAGGTTCCACGATATCCCCACATTGTGGATCAGGATGTTGTGGCTTAGAGAGATGAACACCTCACCCAAGAGCTCACAAACTAGTGAGAGGTGGAGCCAGGAGTCGCACTCAGTTTCGCTGATGTCAAAATTCTCACTGTTAACCTTCACACTCTGCTGATTCCACTGGTGTTGGTGACTTTTCAACATGCCAAGTTTAGTTTCCATAATTAAAGCATAAACTTTCTGAGCATTGAGACTACACCAGAAATCTTCGGTGATTCGGAAGGTATCTGATCCTGTTTGAGGAGCAACGTCGTAGTTACTAATCTGTTGTTCAGATTCTTCAAAGACACAAACCTGGGTTAACTGAAGACCCAGGGTCTCCGGTGTCTTCCCGTTCCGTCCCAGCTCCTCCAGCCCGCCCAGTCCCTGGGTGAGCTGCACTTCTCTCCAGCCTAACAGCTTGTGCCTGTTCCACCTCATTATATGCTCAGGTTGGACCCTGCATG
Source organism: Diceros bicornis minor (assembly GCF_020826845.1). Taxonomy (NCBI): domain Eukaryota; kingdom Metazoa; phylum Chordata; class Mammalia; order Perissodactyla; family Rhinocerotidae; genus Diceros; species Diceros bicornis. Next base: position 88,769,137 of record NC_080745.1, on the reverse strand, counting down.
GAAATGCCAATTAGCAGAATAGTCTAATTAATAGAATGGTGAATAATGAATGCCTTACAGGTGGTAACGGTCTAGTATCCTTACTGTTGATGGATTGTATAGATCATGACGTGTGTGGAAGACCCCATCTGTGTATCGTGTGTGGCGCCATAGAGTACCTGCATTTAGTGCTAGGATTGGATAATGAGTTTGACCAAAAAGCAATGCTTTGATCAGATAGTCACTGACTATGTTTGTTAACAGAACAAACCTTGATTCTTGTTTTAAGATCATGTACAATCTCAATTACCTAGAGTGAGAGGGGCATAGCTTATTTTAAAAGGATGCATTCTCATTGTTCCATTATCAGGGAATATTACTGACATGTAGAGAAACTTTATGTTAGTTTTTTTGTATTTCATTTATAATTTAAAATGTTTATTTTTCTCTGATTTAATGAAAAATAACTCATTGAAGTCTAGAAATGAAAACTTGGTTTTGTTTAGATTCATCAGACTTATAGCTGTATGAAATGTACTGTGCACTAGCACGTCTGTGAAGCACCAGCAACTTCACGTCACACGATACTTGAGACACACGTTGCTGATAACAGCCTGTTGAGCAGAGGTTGTCCTTGGTGAAGGGAGAGCCTTTGTGGTGGGTGGTGGGAGTAAGATGTTGGCAGGATTTAAATGGATCCTCCCTGGCATCCAATGGTCATCATAGACATGTTGGTAGTGTACCAATATGTTCTCTGGAAGCTACAAAGAGCTGTTAACTCGACAGTAAAGTCTTGCAGTCATTAGGAGATTGGCTGGCTGCCCTCATACCTAAAACAGCTCATGCACAAGCAGAGCTGATTGTTGGTGCGACTCTGACGTGGTCCTTTCGGCCAGCACGGTCATCCTGCTTCTCTCAATGGCGATGGCGAGTAGGTTGCCTTTACCAGCTTTGCTGGGTTGTCTCACCTCACTGACATCGTCCAGGGCCTATCACTTTTTGTTACATTTTACTGAATCATCTAGATAATTGTCCCAAATCAAACCTTCGTGTGGTTAGTCTGAGCATTTGGGGGTCCTCAACCTGGTAAGGAGATAATTTTAGGAGTGAGACTGAGGACTCAACCAAATAACACCCCTTCTTCCTGGAGCAGAGAGGTGCAAAAGCTCCCCATGAAGAGGGGCAGGCTCCCCTGAAGGAAAGCTCTGCAATCTATAGACCTTCTCCTCAAGCCTGCCTCTTTTACTCTTTGATATCAGATATATGGTAATAAAATGGGACATATTTTTGATATATTGGGAAAAGTCATTTCTTCCCCTTTTGAAAAATGTGCTCCTCTTTTCTCACCACAGCTGGGAGTTTCGAATGTGAATAAATCGCCAGGAATTTGGCAGTAATAGTATATTCATAAATACACATGAAATTTGGTGGGGTTTAAAGAAAAATAGAATTGAAAGACCATATTGTCAGGTTTAAGCCCAGACGTACCTTGAAACGAAAAATGAGTTTGTTTCTAATGGGTTGGTCGTTTGCTTTGCAAGGATGGATGCCAGGCACTCAGCCCTAACACAGAGGCACAGGCAGAGATGCCGGCACCCACAGCCTGGAGGGACCAGCGGAGCAGGTCGGGGGACCACTGGTCTTCAGGCCCGGAAACAGGAGTGACAGGATTAACATTCAGCAAAGAGACTGCACTTGCCCTGGCCGCACATTTTGCCTCCGCAGACCAGATGGCAAATATCTCACTGCAAGAACCAGTGAACCCTGAAACATCTGGCCCCTCCCGATGGCTCCCTTTCAGGGCCTGGGGACAGACCAGCATGTGGGAGATGGAACTGGCCAGGGCCCTTCTCCTGGTCATATAAATTCTGTCGTGTGACACTTCATTAGAACCCTCTCCAGACAGTGTGACTTCTCAGCCATGGCAGGGCTGAGATTAAGTCTCTGAATATGTCTGTAGATGCTGGACATCGTGTGGCATCTGCCAGCAGGGACTCAACCGTCTCCTGCTGCCTGTTTGCAGATTCTGTGAGCGAGGGCTCCCCAAGGGAGGGCTGCAGATCATTGGAGGAGATCTGATCCTCCTCCTGGCTATGGGCCTTGATTTAAAGCTGGCCTCGTCATGGGCAGGGGCGCTTCATGTGCATCTTCACATTTCTTGTGCATCAGCGATGTCAAATTTGAACATGTGACATGCTGTGCCTGTGACGAACTGTAACTGTGCATTGAATCCCAGTCCCTTCTCCTCTCGTTCCTGTAGCGTATGGAAGATGATGTCACCTCATGCATGGCAGAGAACTGGAGGCCTTCCAGACGCCCACCCTCTTCCCGGGGCACTCAGGCTCGTGAAGGGTTTTCTTGCTTCTTCTCCACTTGTATCCTTCCTACCTCCCCTAAGGCGTTCCCACCAGTACGGCCTCTCTCTGCAAATTTCTGCCCCTCCCACATTCCTCCCTTTGGCCTCTGGATGTGCAGGTATCCCCTTCCTTACTCACCCCCATCTGGCTCTTGCCTGTCCGCCGTCTGGAAACTGCCCACCTTGAGGCTGCTGCTTTTTCATGTTGCCCTAACCACCAATTTCAAGTGAGGCCCTAGAGCCACCTGGCAATTCTGCTGTATTTCCCAATTCTTTTCACTCTCCTCTTTCCTCAAACTTCTACGATTCCATCTCCTTGTCTACCTCTGCTTGTGTCTGTGTCCAGAAGCTCTGCTGCCTTAGTTTCTGGCACTGTGCACTGTCTGTGCAGCCATCCAAGGCCAGCCCACCGTTGTGTTCTGGATCCCATCCTCGCTCACCTACACGAGGATGTTGCTCCAACAGCTCCTCCCAGTCTCTCCAGCGTCATAGGTCTTGGTTCTGTTCTGGGTCACTCTTAACCAGTAACTCCCTGAAGTCCCTCATCTTGAGAAAATGAAACCTTCCTTCACTGCACATCCACCTCAGCAGTTGCCCCCATTTAGTGCATAACTCCTTGATGAGTCAGCTCGTCTTGCCGTTGTCAGTTCTTTTCCTCCTATTCTCTTTTGCCTCAGTGTTCTACCAGAACAGCTGTTATTGGTCACTGATGATCTGCAGGGGGCTCAGTCCTGACCTTCCTTGACCATGCTTCAGAAACACTTTCTGCACTTGGCTTCTTGGTTCACCACCTACCTCCCTGGTCACTCTTTGTTCTTCCTCTTCTCCAGACCCCTGACCTTGGAGCAGCCCAGAGCTCAGTCTTCAGGCCTCTTCTCCTTAGTTTATATGCTCACTCCCTTGGTGACCTCATTCAGTCCCACAGCTCGTACCTCCACCTATGAGCTGGTGACTCTCGGGCTTACTGGGCATTTCCACATGTACTGGTAAAAGGCATCTCTCACTTCATATGTCCAAAATGGACTTCTTCATTTCTCGTTTCTTCTCCATATCAGTAAAAAGCAATTCTATTTTATTTAGTCACCAAGGCCAACATTTTGAAATCATCCTTGATTTTTTTTTTTTTGTTCCTTTCACACCCTCATAGAAATCAAACAGCAAATCCTATCAGTCTTATATCTATATCCAGTCTTGATCTTCAATATCTGTCTCCAGAACCTGAAGCCATCTCCCCAGTGGCATCACACCCTCCCTAATCCGAGCCACCCTCCTCTCCTGCCAAGCCTCCCTGGCTCTGCCCAGCACAGCAGCCAGCATGACGGTGTAAAATATAAATCAGCTCCTGCCTGGCCTCTGCTCACACTCTTCCATTCCTCTGCACCTCACTCGCAGCAAACTCCAAGTCTTGTCCTAGAGATCCTCGAAGCTTGTTCCTTCATTCCTGGTCTAATGTCACTCAGTTGAGAGGCTGTCCCTGATCCCACCAGATAAAAGAGCACCCCTTCCACCCGCCTCGTGCTCCCATTGCCCTCACAGCTTTCCTTTTCTCCATAACACTGTCACCTTTTGATGTGCTACAGATTTACTCTATTTGATTATCTGTCTCCTCTGCAATGGAACCTCCATGATGACACAGATCTTACTAGTTCTGTGTCTTAGCAGTTACTTCACTGTTATATGCCCACACCTAAACTAGGACTAGATTAGTAGATGCTCAACACATATATTTTAAATAAATCAACAATTATCCAAGTTCATTGAGCATTTCTTGGGCACCAGTGGTATGTAAATGCCAAATACAGCCAGGCAGTCTCCTTCGTGCCACCCTGGGCCCTTTGTCAGGCTCATCTCTGTGTCCTTGGATGCTCAACAGACCAGCCTTCCTTAAGTGGATTCAGTTCTCACAACTGAGAACTCTCCTGAGTCTCGTCTCATCTTTTTGATGCTCCTCTTCAGATTCCCAGGTCTTGATGCTCCTCTTCAGATTCCTGGGTCGATTGTGCTTCCTCTTCCAACCCCAGCAGTGAAACACAACCCCCCAGGATCTTCACTCCACATTCTTGGTGAGCCTTCTCACGTTGCACAGGCTCCAGCCTGCACTGCCAACACCTTCAACTTCCTTCCGCCCAAGCCCAGCACGTTTCCTGAGCATGTTCCATGTTCCAGACACTGAGCTAAGCCTCATGGATCCAAGCATGGATAAGATGCTGCCAGCTTCCTCAGGACTTACCCTGGGATGTGGCAGCTGCATCTCTAACCTGATGTGTCCTCTTCCCATGGTTCCCCCATTTGGTGCCCTTCCCAACTAGCCCATCACCAGAGCATCTTCAGTCATTGTTAAGTCTGTCTTAACAATAGCTTCTCAACTATCCTGCCTCTACCCAGAAATGTGCCATTTTCATCTCAGGTCTAGGTAGTGGATCAGGTTTCTATCTCTCTCTCTTTCTTCTGATCTTAAAGCCACAGCAGCTCTGTCTTACCCAAGATGATGGGTCAAACTTGTTGACCTGGCTTCCAAGGCCTCTATAGTCTGGCTCCCTGGCCCTGTCTGAATTTTCCTCTATCCCCTAATCTCTCACTGAAACCACACAGCCTTCCATGATTTTTTCAGAAAAAAAGTCACATCTTCCCTTTTGAAACTAAGCCAGCTCTTTGTACCTTTACCTTATATTTTTACCTTGAATTAAAATATTTGTAAAATTAAATCCTCCTCCTTTTTTAAAAATTTTATAAGAAGCAACAGATGCTCTTTACAGAAAATGCAGAAAAGAAAAGAGGAAAACTTTAGATATCTCTAATCTCACCCACCGGTAACTAATTATAACTAAGCAGTCAGTTACAGTTAACTGACTTTTACTATACACATTCTTTTATGAGCACACATGTCTAGTGTATTATAGTTTTTGGAGTTGTTGAGTTATTTTCACACTATTCTATCAACTCCAGTTCTTACTCACTTTTGTATCCCACATGGCATTCAACATAATAACACTTCTACATAGAAAGGGCTCAGTTGGTTGTTGAACCAATCAAAGATAGTCAGTAAACGTGTATTCACTGATCAAATGTAAACAAACAAGTTATGTGAAAGTACACCTGTCAGAAGGTTAAAAACATGACTCAAATACAAATATGTAGTGAGCATATGTCAAAGGTTTATGCAGCTCGGAACCAGCAGGATGACAAAGCTGGCTCAAAGGAGAGTCAAAAAGGATGAGATAAGAGTGCTAACTTAGGTACCAAACTGGTTAATGTCCGTCAGGGCAATAAAACCGTAACTTTAGGGGTCGTCTCTTCTACTCAACAGAAATCACTTGTGATTTACCAGTCTTCTACAAGTTAACATTTAACTTTACAGAATCTGGTCCCTAATCAATAGCAAATAGTAAATCAACCCAAATAGCATCCCCTAGAAAAAGGGTCAGCAAGCTTTCTCTGCAACCAGCAGGGTATTAAATATCTTAGGCTTTGCAGGCCATACAGCCTCTGTCACAATCACTCAACTCTACCATTGGAGCACAGAGCTGCCATAGGCCATGTGTAAATGGCTGTGTTCCCATAACACTATATTTACAAAGAACAGGCCAGTGGCAGTTTGCTGACCCCTGCCCTTGTTAGCCAGATGAATCTAGGCAGGCTTGTTGGGCGGTACTCTGGTTTGACTTGGGAAGATCATATAGTAAGCTTTTTGCCTTATTCCCAAGTTTTAGATAATTTTTCTTAACAGTTTTATGGACCCCCATTTTTAGATATTAGTTCCCAAGATTTTACCATTTATAAATAGAGTAGTAAAAATAAAATAAAAATGTTTCCCCAGAGTCCAACAATATGTAAGATTGGTGCATAAAGCAGATTTTTCGTACTGCGATCGTGCTGCCTTAGCTTCTGATTGCAAGGTGGTCCAATTCCGCCTCATTGACATAGGCATTCAAGGACTGTTTGCTGGCAGAATTTCGGGAAGACATATGAGGTCTAACTCTCCTGTTCGGACATACTAAGCTCTGAAGAGTTTCATACCATTCTGTGTTCCATAAGTATGTCAACAGCCATTATGTGCAAGGGTATTATTACACAGAAACATTAAACATAGTACCAGAACGAGGGTCACATTTTTGTGAAACTGAACGGGAGCAATCTTGTTTCAGCAAAACCACATTATCCATTAGAATGAAATAATATTGTTCAAGTGAGTTTTCTTGGGTTTGCAGTTTAATTTGTATTTCCCTTGTAAATCTGTTTTGGTTGGGATAAGTGCTATAAGCATATGTTTATACCTCGTTTTATGCTCATATACACTTAAATAATAGTAGAATGAAAATAAGTCAACACCAGAGGTCTCTGAAAATTGGAGCCTCTTTCTCCATGTGTGAGAAATGCTGCCTTGGACACATCTTTTATTTGTCGCTGGCTCAGCAGAAATACCTGAGTCTCCTTCCCGATAAATGCGAGGTGTACACTCTTTTTTTCTCTTTTGCCTTTGATTTGTCTCCAAGAGCTTAAAGCATTTTTCTCTAGTCTTCGCCCCAATGGCCTGACAGCTTCCAGAAAGCATTTTTTTCGAGCCTGTGAGCTTCTTATTAGGTGTCTGCAACTGCTGGCAAGAGACAGAAACACCAAGGATCCTTCTTTGTTGAAAGTGGGTCCCTCCAAAGTTTGATTTAACATCTACTCACACAGCACTCTCTATATGGAGCGTTTTTTTTTTTTTTTTTATGTTTTCCTGATAAGCACCTAGAGTGTGTATTGAATAGTAGTCTCCTCATTTCACAAATGTAAATTCTCCAGGAAGAGAAGCACTGATTCTGAATTATTTCAGGTTTCACAACAGCAGTACCCACCCCCCATTTCCAAATCAGTCCCCCCACACTGCATTCCCATTCCTGGCCTCTCTCACATTCCTAAGACACGTTAACGCCATTGTCATTGCTTTTTCTTTTGAAAGAAACTGTCTCTTTCTGGGTTTCATGACTAAGTTTTATTTTGAGCGCCCAGTTTTGTTGCTCACAATAATTAAATCCAGTAAGTGCATATCTCTAATGGATTAACGTGTGGCAGGAATCAACTTGGTTTTCTCCTTCATTGCAGCGACTTTGCAAATTAAGCAAAACCTTTTATCATATTGGTTACCTGAGTTCACTGTCTCCTGGAATCGTTTACTTAGTCATGCTCATTGCATATCTTTTGTCTTCTTCTTCTTTTTTTTATTTTTTGTGCAGTAAACCATTGCAATAAACTTTTGGCAAAGTTTGCCTACTCTCTCCCTTTGGAAGTAGGTTGAAAGTTTTTGCCTCTTGCAGAATTGCATGGTACAGACCCACAGCTCTAGACCCGGAAAGTTAATGCTGTTTGAGGAGGACCAGATAGTCACATGCTAAAATGGGCCTTTGGCATATTGTACAAAATGCCACTGGACTCCTGGCTGAAATTTGATCTTTTTAAATATTTCATAACAATTTTAGAAGTCACATGATCAATTGCTAGTGGAGGGTATTTAAAAAATGCCTCCAAAGAAGATCACACCTACTGAAGTACAAAATGGAGATTTGAAACAGTAAATTAACAAGTGAGCTGGGAAATACAGACAGCTGTGTAGTTGATTCCCTTGTCACGTTTCTCTTGGAATCTGACATTCTTTGCCTGTCATAAGTGGTCAATGGCTAGATAAAGGAGTAACTGAAGGTGTATCTTACGCACAGGGTGTGTGTGTTACCCTACTAGGATGTAAGCCCCTTGAAGGCAAAGCTGATGCCCACTCAGGACAGGGTGCCTCGTGCAGAGTGGGTGCTCAATGTATTGTTTGCTAGTAGTGATAATAGCTCTCATTTACTGGATTGCTCTTTTCACTGTATGCCAGGCACTGTTCTAAAAACCTCATATATATTAACTCATGTAATCCTTCTAAGGACCACAAAAAGATTATCTGCATTTCTAAAATAGAGAAAGCAGATCAGAATGAAATTATGCAGTGTGTGTCTTGCCCCAAGACACACAGCTAGTCATTAGCAGAGCCAAGATTTAAACCCAGGCATGCTGGCTCCAGAGTTCTATCCTGTGAAACCCTATGTTAGGCTTTTGCTCACAGCATTCGACACTGTTGAATTTCCTTTGTCAACTAGCCTTGGAACTCCTTAATTTTGAATTTTGTCCCAGTCCTAGCCCACATGGCCCCATCTCAGTCTTCTTCACTTAAGGAACGTGTCATCTACAATGTTGCTCAAACCAGAACATCAGGAACCCTCTGTGCTTCCTCTCTTCCCTCACCCACCCCCTCTAATCCGTCTTCCTCACATACACATCACTCTCGAATCTGTTCACTTCCCTTCATTCCCGCACACCCCACCTTGATCCAGTCCAAACCGTCATTGACTTTCCCCTGGACTCACGCAGTGGCTTCCTGACTTCCTCCAGCCTTCCACCCTGCCACCCCGCCATCTGTTCCCCACTTAACAGTGAGAGGGATTAAAACAGAAACCAAATCATGACACTCCCATCTTCAAACCCCTCAGAGGCTCCCCACTGCACCTAAAACAGAATCTGAACCCTCCCCCCTGGTATTTGCCAACCCTGCTGACTTCGCCGGTGTCAGCCGTGCCCTCTCCTTACTCACATGCTCTAACTCCCCTATCTTATGTCCATTTCTGCGCTCTGTTGTGCTCTTCCCTGCCTCTGCCTTCTGCTGGAATAGTCCTCCCCAAACTCATCCAAAAGGCCAGCACCTTCCTACTTTTCGCCTCAATGGCATCACCTCAACGGGGTATCTGTCCCTCACCACCTTCTCACTTTCAATCTCCAATTCATGTTTGTTTCTTTCATGGAGAAAATAGCTGCAAATTTTAATAGGTGCTCTTTGCATTTTGTTTGCTTTCCTACCAGAAGCAGCTCCGTGAAGGCAGAAATGCCTATTAATGCTGTTGAATTCTCAGCATCCAGCCCGTAGTGGGCACTTGGTTGGTTTTTACTAAATGAATGAATTAGGTAATGCAGAAGTGGACATACCACATGTCAGTCCCCTCTGCTCCGACCCAAGCAGGCTGGATGTCGGGCAGAGCATTTACAACAATGAGGATGTCTCAGCAGGTGGGGGGGCAAGCCCCGGGTCCTCAGTGCCCTCCTGGCCTGGCAGCCACACTCATGCAGCCATTTGGAAGAGTGAGCTCACGGGCACATTCGCGAGGTCATGTCTTTAGTGACTGTCTGATGAAGAGAGAGGAAGACCTACAGGATACTAAGACCTGAGTGGGAACGTGTGCCTAAAATGCAGAGTGAAAGAGCTGCCACGTGGTCTGGGTGGTCAGAGGAGTGGGAGTCGCCATGGTGCCATTTTCAGGAAGGTTTTGCAGACGTGTCAACCTAACCAGTAGCCTCTGCAGCAAGCCAGCTATCTGTAGATTCTCGTGTCACCGAGTACTGGCTGTGTGGCCTGGGACAGGGAGCCAGTCTGTCCTCACTTTGTCATCTATAAGGTGGGAACAATTATGGTGTCCAGCCCGCAGGTTATTGAGAGGAGTAACAGTAACGCGTGTTCTGCACGTGCCTGGCTCCTAGTCAGCACTTGAGACATAGTCGTGACAGTTGGTGGTATCAGTAGAGAAGACACGGTTATGGCTGCTGTTGTCATGATGATACAATTAGGGTCAAAGAAAAGATGGGGAAGACCATGAGGTGGACCATGAGGCTCACTCTGGCCCCAACTTGTCCTTCCTGCCTGGGTTGCACCTCCCACTGTGTACCTCATGCTTCATCCCGACTGAACTTCTCCCCTATCCTTAAATACCCCGTGCTCTTCCTGCTTCATTTCCTTTCCATGTGCTGTTCCTGCTGTCCAAACCTCCTACTCACTCTTCTTCGCCGGTAAGCCTTCTCCATCATGACCCTTCCCTATGTCTTGATCTGTGGAGCCTTCTCTAATTTGTTGAGTAGGTCCAGGGCTCCCTCCTCAGTGCTCTTAAAGCACTCATTGCATTTGCATGTGTGTCTCCCTGCTCTAGGATTCTTGGGGACAGGGACCTTTGTGTAACCAGGGCTCACATTGCACGTGGCACGTAGAACATGTTCATGTGTGGATGATGGATGGGTGGATGGATAGATGATGGATGCATGGATAGATGGTGGATGAATGGAAGGATGATAGATGGATGATGGATGATGTATAAATGGATGGATTATGGATGGATGGGTAGATGGATGATCGACGGTAATAGAGAGGAAGATTAAAATGTTGTTGGAAAAACGATTCCAAAGGTGGAATGAGGGGTAAAAGGTGTATAAAAAGATGTCTTGGGATCAAATATAAGAGAAATGCTTCCATATACAGAAGATGCCTGTGACTAATTAAGGTCCCTGAAATAAAAGTTAGGAAATAAGAATGTTCTTTTGCACTGAATGGTAAGGTCACACACAAGCAACACGTGTGTGTGTTTTCTTCCCAGCAGAATGCCTGAAACATAATAGGTTTAAAGTAATCCTAAATGATGGCTGGACAGACAGACAGGTCTGCAGATGCCCCATTTGGTGAATTTGGATGAGAAGGAGTTTCAACATGCATTTTGCTGTAGGCAGCTATATGAGACCCCACTCAATCCTGAAAGCCTTTTCAACAGTAACACGGCCAAGAAAGTTAGGACGTGCTCAGTGGCACATATGAGATCTAATAAAGGTCCACAGAGGGGACTTTGATTGGGGTAGTAAACTTAGGGTAGAATTCTACTTTTGGTCCTCGGAATCTGCTCCCAATATATTTCTCTTATGAGCCAGATTTGCGGGGAAGAGGAAACTGAGTGGTGAGTGACACAGGGACTTGAGTTGGGAGAAGGAGGAGGACAGCAAAGACTGAGAACAGAGCACAGTGTAGCTTTTTGCTACCTAACGCAGGCCAGGCTCTGTTGGCCCCTTCATAGTCTGGCTTTTCAAATGTCATCGGTCTCAGAACCTTGAACCTCCTCTGCAGGAACCTAAAGCACCTTTGTTAGGTGTCTGATTAGAGCTGAGCCGTCTCTGAGCTACATCAGATGGATGCTTCTCCTTGGATGCTTCTCCCACTCACCCGGGTGCCCCACTTGTTGGCAGGAGTGATGGGCTCGGGGCACAGTATCAGTGGGTACCCTGGTAGACCATGACTGCTGTGTACACATTTACTCTGGACCTAAAGAAATATGAAGTGAGGAGTCTTCGAAGCGCCTTTAACTTTAGCTCCAGTGAGAACTTAAAACCCCTGACGCTGTGGCAGATGGACGGTGTCTGGTTTATTCCCACCTCGTGCCTGTTGTGGCCCCCTGCTCCTGTAGATGGTCTCTTTGAAGTCACTTTGAAGTGACCGAGGGCTACGTTGCTTTACCACCACCCTCAAGGGAGGAACAGCATTGCCTCAAGGCTGGAGTTTCCAGCCAGGGGCGTCCCGCAGGTGACCCTTTGGGCACCGGACACCGGCTCTCCTAACCGTGACTCCAAGTGCTGCCTTCTGGGTGCAGATGTGGAATATGACCACTTGCTGAGCACCCCAAACACCTGTGTGTCAGCGTTTCGGTTTCCTTGGCTTTCAGAAGGAACTAGAAGGAAGGTGGAAATCATTTACTGAAATGCCCCCAGCAGCCAAAAGGCACTTGATATTTCATGTGCAACATAAAATTTGTTTTTTATTTCATTTATTTCACAGTTGGAGAGAGCTTAAAAAAGAGAAGGAAAGAAAACAATAAAAATCATGTGGAGACTCACCAAAGAGGGCCATTTCTCAGAGGGCACCTGTCTTTCATTGTGTCTGTACTTTAAGATGAAATATAGGAAGTTTAGCAATATAGTAATTCCCACGATGCAAAAGATTTTTAAGTGTAAACAGCACCTAGACAGTAGAATGAGTAAAGTAATTACTTTTTACATCACTCCCATAATTAGCTTGAAAAGAAGACAGAGAGAAGCCACTGTGACAGGGAAAGGGGGTGGTACCATGGGAAGACCACGCAGTTTGGAATCCAAAGTCGGGGATTGATCCACCCATACCTGGTGACAATGTGGCCTTGGGAAAGCATATTTGCTCCCTGAGCCTCAGTTTCCTCAATAAAGCATATTTGCTCCCTCAGTCTCATCAATAAAACAAAGATGCGAGGACCTGTATCTCAGGGCTGTTTGGGAGATGAAAGGAGAATAATACATGCCTGAAGTGTTCGTGTGCTGTCAGTCCTAAAGTGTCACTTCATTTAACAAGATTCAGATGCTACTCTCTGTTTAAAGAGCCGGAGGGATGGTTCCAAGGGGAGTCAACTTTCTTCCATCCAGATAACTGCCCAGCCAGACATGTCACTTGAACTTTTCTGTTGACAAAGCACTGTGTCGCTGTGCTCCAGTCACAGGCTCTTGTTTGCTCATTACTGGCTAAATGATCCCCTCAGAGGCGATGGTTGCTAAGTACGGTAATAGAAATTGCTGTCTGCAGGGGATTGCAGCGTGAAGACCTGGCAGCTGCACGGTGTACGCCAACCAGTTGGAAGAGAGAAGTCAAAAAAAGTTGTAGAGATAAGTTTCTTGATGCAGACCTGGCTGGCGTCTGCTAACAGACTATCATTCTTGCCGGAATCCGTGGGAATGCGGGGCAGAAGCAGCTGCCCTCTCTTGGCTCTTTTACTCTGGTCGGGCTTGAGCAGTCGGCATTCCAGATAGAGGTCAGTGACTCGCAATTATAGTGCAAAGCTAGACAGAACATTTAAACAAAACATCATCGAACTTCAGAATTACAAGGGACGTTGACAGTCACCTAGTTCACTCCCCTGGCTAATCTTTAGATATCTTTGAAAACATTCCCTCCAGGGGTTCATTCATCCCACAGCCAGGGAACTCACCCTCATTTGAGATGGCCTGTTTCACGAGACAGTAACAATGCTGATAAAATTATCGCTTAAGATGGATTGACTGGGCTAGCGTAGTTCCCATGCACTGTAACGCGGTCTGCTCTTTGTCACTCACATCCTCTCATTTCTTTCTCTGTCCCCCCATGGAATGGTGTGTCTGGTCCTTCTGCCTTCCTAGATGCTGTTCCTCAATGTGCTCCTGTTTGTCAGTCCTGTCTTTGGGGAAGGCTTTCGCTGTAATTTCCCCTTGCAGTGCTCACATTAAGCATATAATAGACCACAGTTGGCTCCCTTATATACTTTCTAAAAATTACTTTCCCTCTGTTCTAAAAAACAGATGTGAATAGAACCTGGATGTTCCAGCAACCCGTGACTGTTGCCAAGTGGGAGCACAGTGTTCGGAAAAGGGTATAGTGGTCCCTCCTTATCCACAGAGGATGTGTTCCAGGACCCCCAGTGGATGCCTGAAACCGAGATAGTAGTGACTCCTATATGTACTGTTTTTTCCTGTACATACATACTTATGATAAAGTTTAATTTATAAATTAGGCACGGGAAGAGATTGACAACAAAAACTTATAGTAAAATATAACAATTTACTGATAACTGAGATGGCTACTAAGTGACTAACGGGCAGGTAGCGTATACAGCATGGATACGCTGGACAAAGGAATGATTCACATCCTGGGCAGGATAGAACAGGACAGTGTGAGATTCCATTATGTTACTTAGAACGGCACACAATTTAAAACTTATGAATTGTTTATTTCTGGAATTTTCCATTTAATATTTTTGGGCCATGGTTGTCCGAGGGCAAGTGAAACCATGGAAGGTGAAACCACAGATAAGGGGGGGACTACTGTACTATCAATTGCTTCTCCAAGACTATCAGAGTAATTTCATTTAGACCGTAGAGCGCAGCCATGACTAGCAAACAGAAATACCAAATATGAAAGCCCAAGAGTAAGTTCAAACCTTTTTCATTTTGCATCATTGTTAAGAAATGAAAATATGTTTGAAAAATGCAATGTAGTCACAAGATCTTCATGGACATCAGGATAAAAGAACATTTTATGGCTCGTAGAACAGGTGAACCAACAACCCCATAGCAATCCTACATCATTACCCATTGGTGTGAGCCTTGGCTTTGCATTATAAAATCGAAAACAGTGTGTAAGACAGTTCTGAGTAAGTAGTAAGGCCCTGAAAGAGAGAAAATATGAGAATCCAGCCCACGCTTTATTAGAGAAGTGGATTTAATCCAATAGAAGATTACAGTCAGGCCGTGCTGTTGGCTTTTGTCTCCAAATCCTGCAGGAGGCTCCCTTCCTTGTCCAGCTCCTGCCATGTAGGATGGTATTCGTCATTGACATTCAGCGTTTGATCCTTACGTGGCCCTGGAGGGATGGCAGGATGTTGTCTTGTTGCCCCTCATGTACATATGGAGAGAGAACGCTAGGTGGCTGGTCAGGACTTGTTCTCCAGTCTTCCCTGGTGGGTCTCTTGTATTCTCTGCTGCCCTGTGCTGCCCCAGGGGTTTGTTTTTCAGGCAGCATAGCTGTCAACACACAAGACACAAATATTCGAGAGACAACACTGATCAGTGGTGGCCAACAGGAAAGTCATTGAGTTTTGAAGGCGCCCAAATACTCTACTTCTGACAAAACCATGTGCCATAAAATGCAATGCTAGCGCTGATCCTTTCATTCTAGTCTAGAAAATGTTGCTTGTAATTTGTGAAATATGATACCGTATTTGCCATTTCTTCATAAAAATTGGAGTACTTAAGTCTAAATAAATCATATTTGGAGGACTAATGTAATAATGAATGTTTAAGCATGAAATCTGAGCAGGATTAATAAGCTTTGTGCACATTAAAAATTTGAGACCACTTTTATGTAACACAAGAGCTATGGGCTTTTCATAGAGAATCCCTTCAGTACTTAAGAAAAATATAAAACCCATGGTAGGTTAATTTGTTAGCATTATCTGAAAGTTGCTGATGTACAAAAACAAAGTTTAATGGCATTGAAATATAGTTGAGCAGTTCCACTTTTATCTGGTAGTTCAATTCTGACGTTCTCTGGATTGAGCGAGCACTGGGGACAAGGTGGGAGAGAGTGGGTCTTGGAAAGGGCTGAAATAGGTTCCTTCAGTGGGACAAAGTTCTGGTCCTGGTTCACATTTGGTAGGACTACATCCAGATTCGTTGGCTCATGAGTTATGATGTTAAATAGAGATTTCATGCTCTTTTTAGAGGAAAGCAAGTATAATATAAGGATTATAATAATGTAGGGAAATAATATTAAGTAATTCATTGTGTTATACAATCATTTCTTAATGTGAATTTAGGAAACATTTTGTGATGCCAAGTTTCTGGGTGTTAGTCACAGGACTCAGCAATGGATTCTTCTACAGTTACATGTAAGTTGCCAGAACATCTCTGTGTTTGGATTTCAGAACATCCTATCACTTATTCGTTTTTCCATCCGCCATCCATTCATTAAACTTTTGCTGGTTGCCTGTTGTGTGGGCTCTGAGAGAACAGCTGTTGTTTCTGCCCTCAAGGTGCTTGGTAGGAAGGATGAAACCACATCGTACTCTCTGTCTCTGTCATGGCCTCAGCACCTAGGATAGTGTGTGGGAACAGAGAAGACAGCCAAGAAGAGTAAATTAATAAAAATAGACTTCCTAAAAGTAAAAGTAAGGAATAAATGTGTAAATGTAGGGAATAAAACATACTTGCCAGATCTGTCTTCAGCAAGCCTGTGCTTTAGTGTTTGCCCCAAAATGTCTTTTTCACCTCTATTTTGCTTTGCTAGGAGGGTGTCTATATGATAAGGCAAGAAGCCAAGCTCGCCTGTTTGGAGTCATCATCCTGGGATGGGGTGGGGAGGTGTTTGAAAATGTAAAACCAGATCAAAACCACAATGAGATATCACCTCCCACCTGTTAAAGTCGCTATCATCAAACAGACAAGAGATAACAAGGGTTGGTGAGGATGTGGAGAAAAGGGAACTCTGGTGCACTACTGATGGGGAGGTAAATTAGTGCAGCCACTATGGAAAACAGTATGGAAAGTCCTCAAGAAATTAAAAGTAGAACTACCATATGATCCAGCAATCCCATTTCTGAGTATATCCAAAGGAAATAAAAACAAGATCTTGAAGAGATACTTGCACTCCCATCTTCATTGAAGCATTATTCACAATAGCCAAGGTGTGGAAACAATCTAAGTGTCTGTAACAGGATGGATGGATCAAGAAAATGTGGTGTGTGTGTGTGTGTGTGTGTGTGTGTGTATATATATGTATGTATATGTACATATGTATATGTACATATACATATATATATCATATATGGTGGAATATTATTCAGCCTTTAAAAAGAATGTGTTTTTATCATTTGCAACAACACGGATGAACCTAGAGGAAATTATGCTAAATGAAATAAGCTAGACAGAGAGAGACAAATACTGCATGGTATCACTTATATGTGGAATCTTAAAAAGAAAAAATTAAATTCATAGAAACAGAATGTGGAAAAGTGGTTGCCAGGGGCTGAGGGGTGGGGGAAATAGGGAGAGGTTGGTAAAATGGAACAAACTTTCAGTTATAGGATGAATAAGGTCTGAGGATCTAATGTATAACACGGTGATTATAGTTGATAACACTGTCATGTGTAGTTGAAATTTGCTAAGAGAGTAGAATTTAAATGTTCTCACAAAAAAAAGGGAAAGTATGTAGGGTGATGGTTGTGTTAACTTGATGGAAGGAAATCCTTTCACAATGTATATGTGTATCAAATTATCACCTTGTACACTTTAAGTATCTTATAATTTTATTTGTCCATTATACCTCAAAAAAACTCTAAAAGAATATATATAAAGCCCTGATTACACACTGGTGGCTATCTGGGAGATGTCATCATGCTCATGTGATAGGAGAGTTGGAAGCATTGGGTGGTAGATTGAATCTGAGATGACACGAATCCATGATTCCCTGAGAAATGAGACTGGTGAGTAACTAATCCAGATAGAGAGATGCCTTATGAACAAGACCCCTCTGTTGCACCCAGTAAGCCCCCCTCTACAGATCTCTGAGCGTGTTTGTTCCTGCCCCACCATGTCAATATTTACCGTGAAGCCCCTCAGCAACTTGCATCAAAACTTGCATGCTCTTCATGCCCTTGCTTAGGTTCTCTCTTTATCTCGTGTGTGCTAAGTCTAACAACTCCATTGAAATTTTAAACTTCCCAAAGATAGAATCTGCTATTTTTACTCTCTTACATGTTTTGTATCCTCCCCACCCCATGCAAAGGAAACTTGGAAAAGAGCAAGAATTCAATAAATTTTCACTAAATAATTGAATGCATGTAGGAAAATAATTTGTAGTGAACATTTTTTTGTTTTGCTGGACAAATCTAGATCCCATGTTAAAGATCTTCCATCTGTACCAGAATATATGAATGTGTGTTCAGTACCTGGACTTTTTAAATTAGATATCTATTATGTTCTAGACACTGCAGATAGTACTCGCTGCTGTAATAGAAATCTGAACCTAAATATCAGATTTCTGTTTTTTAAACAGAAATGTTCCTGACAAGCCATGTCAAGGGAAACTCACCAGCCACCAGGCAGAGGAGTACATCCTGACATGACCACCATTTTCTGTCCATGCCATCCATCCAAGTGTCACCTTCATGGGGTTAATTGCATTGCCAGCATTGTGTGAGGTTGAATTTCAATCTTGATTAGTTTCCCTAATTAAGTGCCTTAAATGCCTCCAGAAGGATTGTGCTCCACAGCTGCTCCGAGAGAGAAGGTCATTCTGTAGACAGCAGATTGATGGTCACTGACCAGGCGATGCAATTAAAGGCAGTAGGAATTGCCAAAGCTCCCCAGTGGATCTCAGCTTCTTCCAAGCCAGGAGAGGTTCTTGCAACAACTCATGAAACTAAGAGACTGCCACTCAAGCCTCATAGCTTTTGACTGTCAAAAGCTTCTGACTAATTTCCAGGTAAATTAGTGTAACACAAACACACAGCTGCAATTTTAACCAAATAAGATACGGAGGTGAAATCCCACACTACATCTCTTTCCTGGTTCTCCTCTTCCTCTGCCTGTTTCTTCTTTGATTCACTTGTCACATTTGTCTTTCACTCCCTCAGCACAGTGCCTGATGCTTAGCAGGCACTTATTTAAAGTTTCATGGATGGATGGACGGATATGTGTACCATTACCTGATGAAACAGTAGGGCGTGGGTGCCATGTAATGTAAATCAATATAATTCTTGGAATTATTTTGAGGAATTAATAAAACTATGACCTAAATCCTAGTAGGGCATGGTCTACTTTTATATTCATCAGATACTTTATTAGTTCTTATGTTAATAAGTTAGTATAGCTTTGTCCATGAAATAGCATCCACTATTTAAATTATTAGGCTAAAAGTAATATCGAAAATTTCCTCATTCGAACTGTAGTTGTATTTCTTCCTCTTCCAGAATGTTTTTGGCTGATGGTTCAATAATGCAAGTGTATTTTGTATAATTGCAATAATGATGGCCTTCTTTCCAGAAGTACAGTGCTACACTGGGAAATGAAAACCAACAAAATAACAAACTTACTCTTCATTAACTTTCTTTCTAAGAAGCTTCTTTGTGTGTGATAAGGTTTTATAATTGAATAGGGAAAAAGATCGATAAATTCCAATGCAAAAGCAAATTAAAACTTCATAAATATTTATATGAGGAAAATGAAGCTCTTTGCTACTTGGTTTTAAATCCTTTTGGACCAGGTTCTAGGCAGATACTGAGGCTTATCTTTTTTGGAAAAAAGAGTAATACATATTGTTATGGTCTGAATGTTTATGTCCCCCCCAAATTCCTGTGTTTAAATCTTAACCCCCGAAGATGATGGGATTAGTAGGTGGAGCCTTTGGGAGGTGATTTGGTCATGAGGGTGGAGCGCTCATGAATGGGGTTAGTGCTCTTAAAAAAGAGACCCCAGAGAGCTCCCTCTCCCCTTAATGCTGAACATAGTCAAAAGACAGAAAGGATATGTGTGACTCAATGATGTTGTTTTAGCTTTCAAAAGGTATGACCCATTCTTCCCCCCAAGGTCAAAATGTTTCTAAATTGCTTCAACTTTCTCTCTAGAATTGGTTTTGTTTGTTTTATCACAGAGTCATTGCCTCTCTTGATAGATAGAAGAGATAGAAATTTAATTTGATTCTGACGAATCAGACCGACTCATTTTGAGTCCAATGGATAAAGAAAGTAGTGCCAATTGATTGTATCTTGAAGAACGACTTGATCACGGAAAGGAAGCCAGAATAGAAATGAGTTGGGAGATGACTTAGACTGAAGGCACAGTTACTTGCTATAGCCCCTGTAATCACTACAGTGGTGCTACAGTCAGAAGCAAAGAGGAAAGACGAGCTGCTAACCCACTACATTTTTTTAATTAAGACATAATTGACATATAACATTGTGTAAGTTTAAGGTGTACAACGTGTTGATTTGACACATTTATATGTTGCAGTATGATTATCACCAGAGTGTTAGCTAACAACTCTATCATGTCACATAACAACCATTTCTTTTTTTGTGGTGAGAGCAATTAAGATCTAGTCTCTTAGCTACTTTGAAGTTTATAATACAGTATTGTTGATTATGATCTCTATGCTGTGCATTAGATCTCCAGGACTTATTTATCTACTAGTTGCAAGTTTGCACCCTTAAACATCTCGCCAGTTCCCCTACCCTGCAGCCCCTGGTAACCACCATTCTACTCTGTTTTTAAAAGTTCAGCTTTTTAGATTCCACGTATAAGTGACATCATGCAATATTTGTCTTTCTCTCTCTAAATTATTTCACTTAGCTTAATGTCCTCAAGGTCCATCGTGTTGTTGCAAATGGCAGGATTTCCTTCTTTCTCCTGGCTGAATAATATTCCATTGTATATATACCACATCTTCTTTAACTATTCATCTGTTAATAGACACTTAGGTTGTTTCCATATCTTGGATATGGGGATAATGCTGCAATGAACATGGGAGGGCAGATGTCTCTTTGATATCTTGTTTTCATTTTCTTTTGGATATATACCCAGAAGTGGAGTTGCTGGATCATATGGTAGTTCTATTTTCAATTTTTTGAGGAGCTTCCATACTGTTTTCCATAGTGGCTGAACCAATTTACATTCCCACCAACAGTTTACAGGTGTTCCCTTTGCTCCACATCCTCACTAACCCTTATCCTTTCTTGTCTTCTTGATGAGAGCCATTCTAACAGGTGTGAGGTGATATCTAATTGTGGTTTTGATTTGCATTTCCCTGATGATTAGTGATGTTGAGCACCTTTTCATGTACCTTTTGGCCATTTGGATGTCGTCTCTGGAAAAATGTCTATTCAGTTCCTCTGCCCATCTTTTAATTGGATTGGGTTTTTCTGTTATTGAGTTGTGTGATTTCTTTATATATTTTGGGTATTAAGCCCTTATCCAATATATGGTTTGCAAATATTTTGTCCTATTCTTAAGTTGCCTTTCTATTTTGTTGATTTTTTTTTTTTCTCTGCAGAAGCTTTTTAGTTTGATGTTGTCCCGCTTGCTGATTTTTGTTTTTGTTACTTGTTCTTTTGGTGTCATATGCAAAAAATCATTGCCAAGACCAATGTCAGAGAGATTTTTCCCTGTGTTTTCTTCTAGGAGTTTTATGGTATCAGGTCTTATGTTTAAGTCGTTAATCCATTTTGAGTTAATGTTTGTTAGTGGTATAAGATAGGGGTCCAGTTTCGTTTTTCTGCTTGTGGTTATCCAGTGTTCCCAGTACCATTTGTTGAAGAGACTATCCTTTCCCCATTGAGTCTTCTTGGCTCCTTTGTCAAATATTAGTTGACCGTATATGAGGAGGTTTATTTCTAGGCTCTCTATTCTGTTCCATTTGGCTATGTGTCTATATTTATGCCAGTACCATACTGTTTTAATTATTATAGCTTTGTAGCATAGTTTGAAATCAGAAAGTGTGATGCCTTGAGTTTGTTCTTCTTTGTCAGGATTACTTTGGCTATTCGGCATCTTTTGTGCTTCCGTACAAACTTTAGGAATTATTTTTCTATTTCTGTGAAAAATGCCATTGGAATGTTGATAGAGATTGCATTGAATCTATAGATGGCTTCGGGAAGTATGGACATTTTACCAATATTAATTCTTCCAATCCATGAACACAGGATATCTTTCTGCTTGTTTGTGTCTTCTTCAATTTCTTTCATCACAGTCTTGTAGTTTTCTTTATACAAATCTTTCACTCCCTTGGTTAAATTTATTCCCAAGTGTTTTATTGTTTTTGATGCTATTGTGCATGGCATAATTTTCTTAATTTCTTTTTCAGATGTTTTATTGTTAGTGTATAGAAAGACCACTAATTTATATATATTGATTTTATATCTTGCAACTTTACTGAGTTCATTGGTTAGTTCCAACAGTTTTTTGGTTGAGTCTCTAGGATTTTCTATATATGATATCATATCATTTGCAAATAATGATAATTTTACTTCTTCTTTTCTGATGTGAATGCCATTTATTTCTGTCTTGCCTAATTGCTTTAGTTAGGACTTCCAGTACTATGTTGAATAAGAGTAGTGAGAGTAGGCACTCTTATCTAGTTCTTGATCTTAGAAGAAAAGCTTTCAATCTTGCACTGTTGAGTATGATGTTACCTGTGGGTTTGTGGTATATGGGCTGTATTATGTTGAGGTATAGCCCTCTTATACCCAAGTTGTTGAGAGTTTTTCCTGTGAAAGGATGGTATATTTTGTTGAATGCTTTTTCTACCTTTATTGAGATGATCATATGTTTTTTATCCTCCATTCTATTCATGTGGTGTATCACATTTATTGATTTGTGTATGTTGAACCATCCTTGCATTTCAGGGGTAAATCCCATTTGGTTGTGGTGTATAATCCTTTTAACATGTTGTTGAATTTGGTTTGCTAATATTTTGTTGATAATTTTTGCATTTATATTCATCAGGGATATTGGTCTATAGTTTTCTTTTCTTATAGTGTCCTCATCTGTCTTTGGTATAAAGGTAATGCTGACATTATAAAATGAGTTTGGAAGTGTTCCCTCTTCAGTTTTGTTGGAAGAGTTTAAGAAGGACTGGCATTAATTCCTCTTTAAATCTTCGGTAGAATTCATCAGTGAAACCATCTGTTCCTGGACTTTTCTGTGTTGGGAGGTTTTCAATTACTCATTCAATTTCCATACTCATTATTGGTCTGTTAGATTTTCTGTTTCTTCCTGATTCAGTCTTGGTAGGTTGTATGTTTCTGGAAATTTATCCATTTCTTCTAGGTTATCCAATTTTTATTGGCCTATAATTGTTCACAGTAGTCTCTTATGATCCTATGTATTTCTGTAGTATCAGTTGTAATGTCTTCTCTTTCATTTCTGATTTGAGTCTTCTCTCTTTTTTTTCTTAGTCTACCTAAAGGTTTGTCAATTTTGTTTATCTTCTCAAAAATAAGCTCTTAGTTTCATTGATCTTTTCTATTATTTTTCTGGTCTCTATTTAATTTATTTCAGCTCTGATCTTTGTTATTTCCTTCCTTCTGCTACCTTTAGGCTTAGTTTGTTCTTCTTTTTCTAGTTCCTTGAGGAGTAAAGTTAGGTTATTTGAGATCTTTCTATTTTGTTAATATACATATTTATCACTGTGAACTTTCCTCTCAGAACTGCTGTATTTTTAATTGATACTCATGACAACTTTTGGCAGGAATGATGGGAGATTGCCACACACTCCACTTATATTCATGAAATGAGCTGTTCAGTCATTTTGATTGGGGGCTGCTTGAGTGGATTTTGACAGTTGCATGTCATGTTTTCCAATTCATGTACAATGGAGACATTTCCTACTTTACTTTTCTACAAGGTGCCCACAGGAACATTCTTTATGAAGTATTCTGGTTTCATCTTTATCTCCTTTGATTTTTTTTTTCTGTCTGCAGCCTGTTTTTGTTGTGTTCTAGTACTTTTGATATCGTAAATGAAAGGATAAAAATAAACAATTATTTTTATAAGATACAGGGAAATGTGTTGCTTTTTTATATATTGCTCTTCTACATAAAAGAGTCTCTTTTGTAAATTTGTAAAAGTGTCTACATAAAAGAGAATTTTCAATTGCTGTTTACAGAAATGTCTTAAAGATGTTTTACCAAAAAAAAATGGTGTCCTCCAGTGAGTACTGAGGTAAGCCAAAAAGGAAATAGAAGAAATATTTCTCAATTTTTCTGACATGTTTTATTGATTTTAATTTAAGGTGTAAAATTCCCTTAATTTCATAAAAATGTGAATTGATAACAGTAAGATGTTATCATAAACTAAACTCCTCTGATATGGAATTTCATAACTACAATAGTTTTTTTCTTGACTGTTTGAGACTGTATTTATTCTCTACACAGAGAGTGCATCCCATTTATATAGGAAAGATTTTTGAAATGGCTGTAACGTTTATCCAATGTAGATGCTGAGATATTGACACAGCCATTGTTCACATCGATGACAGCCATAAACAAGACACAAAAGCTTACTCAGTTATTGTTAGCAAGAAAAAGTTCCAAAACTAAATTAGAAACTCAAATTTTATTCAAATTGAGATTAACAAATTAAATTGAATGGATACATAGAGCTTCTTATTTAATGCAGCTGAATTAAGATGCCAAGGACTTGAGTGGCACATTGCTTGTATCCAAGTACCTCCAACTGAGTGCAAAACCTTCCTTTCTTATTGGCCAAGAGCCTGGGAATGAAGAAGGGCTTCTGCAGCAACTGAGTTCCCATCCTCTGTTGCACTGTAATCAGGCATGGGATAACTCTTGATTTTGTTACTTTATTTTATTTCATTCATTGTATTTTGTCTTGTATTTATTTTTTGTTTGTTTGCAGATTTGTATCTAGATTCTCCTTGAGCTTCCTTCCCACATTCTTAAACCAAAATGTTGTTTAGTTTTGTCTTTTAAATAATCAGTTGGATAAAACCTTGCTCCTGTCAGAGTCTTTGGTAGGAAGCCTTGAAACAGGGTCTGGAATCAGACTAATGTAGGTTCCAATCCTACGTCCGCCGTTTACTAGCTGTGTCACCATAAACAAATTATGTAATCTCTTTGTGCCTCAGTTGTCTCCTCTGTAAAATGAGCAGAATCATGTGACCTGATGAGTCTTTTTAAGTATTAAATGAGAGTATGCATAGCACCTTCATGACACACAGTAGGAGCTCAGTAAATGGTGGCCACTATCGTTATTCCATAATAATAATTATCAGTGTTCCAAATTGCCTGTCTTCTGATTCTTTACTTTTTTTTTTGCATTTATAATTTGATACTATCTTCTATTTTCCTCAAAGGTAAAGTAATTCTACATTTTTCTTAGTATTTCTTGACAACCCAGACTCTCATAAACATTTCCCATAATGCAACTGCAGCAATGTACAGCCATAAATGAATACCAAGTGCATTCGACCAGGCTCTTCGACCAGGCTCTCTCCCTCCTTTCTGCCCTTCCGCCCTTCCCCCCTTCTTCCTTTCCTCTCTCCCTCCCTCCCTTTGCCCCTGCCTCTCTCTTTCTCTCTCTCTCTCTCTCTCTCTCTCTCTCTCTGCTTGGCAAATCCCTGCTTAAAAATCCTGTTACTAATGACAAATTCACTATGGGTCTACACAAATGGGATGGCTCTTATTTAAATGAAGAAGGCCCTTTTCTGAAAGTTTAGGATCCACAACTGCAGATTTTTTTCTATACTTGGTTCTCTCTGGGCTTTGGCAATAAACTCTTAGAGGAAGGAGTCTCCGGTCCATTGACTTCACATTGAACAATCACCTCATGTTTAATGTAAATTGCCATACTTTAGGAGACAATGAGAGATTTTGTTAAAAGCCATTATGAATTAAATTTTTATTCCAATTTATTTTCTATAAGGACATTATTTTTAGACTAAAGGAAGATTATCATATTTTAGTTACATTGTTGTTTCCTATACAACTGAAACAAAAGAATTGTATTGCTCTGGAACACAGATAATACAGAATGTACTTAATTCAGCTACTTACTTATTCTGAACACTAGATCAGTGATTCAGAGTTCTCCTCAGAACTGCATCGTCTTGCCATTTCTGGTTTTATATTCTCTCTACCCTTCATGTGTCTTAAATTTCATCTAGTGTCTTTATTTAAAATGACAGTAAACTCTACTTTATATCATATATAGATGAATTCCCCAAGAGGCCTTGTGATAATTAATCCCACGCTGAAGGATAACAAAGCCAGAAAGTTGAATCATGGCTTTAGGCAGAGAGCACGTTTACCCTCTTCACTTGAGTTGTGACCCTTTGACGCAAAGGGCTGTGGGGCCTGAGAAGGCCTTGAATGCATGTTAATTCCTGATTCTCTTTCAGATGGAGTCCCTAAGAATATTCTTTACTTTACTTGAGATGGTTCTGCAAAGGTTATGTGTGCTCAGTGACATCACTGAGCTAACACAGTGCATAGTCTGTTTTATTTTATTAGCCACCCAGTTCCTTGACCCTTGGCCTGAGGACCGTGGAGAACTAACTCCCTTAGAGAAGCTCTCTGTGGTGTGCGGGGTGAGGGTGAGGACAGCGGTTTCTTTATGCTGAGCTCACACACAGGGATTGTGGATTTCCATCCCACAGCTTGGGGAGAGACCTTCCAGGGCCCATATGCCAAAAGAAGGGAAGAGAATACCCCATGTACTTTGGAGGTTGAATGCCAGCTGGGCTCCCTTGCATGACCCATGGCCCCCATGGAATTCCGGAATGGGAATGCAGAGTCGTTCCTCCCCACCTCCCCCCCAACAACTTGCAGGGCAGCCAGAGGCTGGGCTGGTTTTCCAAAATGCTGTACAGTATGATGCCTCTTCTGTGCAGGCTGTTGGAATAAGGAAACCCGTTTCCCGACATCCCCCCAACAGCTTCACGGTCATGTCACAGGAGCATCACATCTCTTCACCCTCGCTTCGCTCGAATGAAATAACTGGGTTATGCTTCAGAACCCCTTGTAGTGTTCCTCAGTTGTTTTTGATGAGAAAAAATTTTAGGGCATTTATAGGCAGTCTCCAAAGCAATCGTGTACACAGAAAAAGGAAAATAGACTCGATGCTGTGTTTTTGGCACTCTTCACTGACTGTTTTAGAAACATATGTTTAAAATAAAAACCCTTAGAAATCTCTTCTTGGTGTTCCAATGGTTTGCCTGTTTTGGTTTTTGTTTTCTGAGCGATTGTTATTGTTACGATTAAATAATAATAATATTTTTTAACGTTGCCCTGTGAGCAGGCAGGTCAAGGCTGAGGCGAGTTGAAATGCTCAGCACCTGGTTGTGTGGCCTGGTGGCCTCTGTGTAAACGGGTCCTCTGAAGGTCATGTTTGTTGCTCTGATGGTGTTCGTTCCTCTATTTGTAAACACACCATCTCCTTGTGTGTGCTGTTCTGTTTACTTTGGCTGTGGTTTCTTGTGAAGTGATGTTGTAGGCTGTGTCTTTGTGTTTCTGACCATTCTTGCGGGATGTGAAGGTGGTCTCCACCTCTCCCCATTGTTCTGCCGCCTCACTCCCCCCCCCCCCCGCCCCAGCTCCCACACTTCTTGAGCAGAAATGCTCTGCTTGCCTGGGGCAGGGCCCCCACTTCTGCGGCTTTCAGCTGTGTCAAGCGCATCAAGTAGTGAGGACAGGGTTTGCTTTGGCCCAAAGAAAAAGCGATCCCATATGAAACATCTGTTGCCCTTCATCCACAAGCAATTTCCTGCTCCCTTTCAGTTCCTCAGCGGCTAATGCAGTCTCACCTTCCCTGCCACCTTCTTCTCACCTTGCGGGAGAAGAGAGAGGCAGTTTTCCCAGTGTGGCTTCCACAGTTTGCTGTGGAAATTTTAGGAAAGTGGTGCAAGGCCCGAGCAAGGCAAAAGAGAAGTGGAAGCCTCTGGGAACCTCGGGCTCATTGCAGGCGAGCTGAGTGTTTCAGGGAAAACGATTGTGAGGCCGCCTGAACTAAGGGTGGGCTGGAATGCTGGGTGGCTCATTCCCACACATGAGGTGCCTCTGGGGAGTGGAGGACAGTCTTCCTCCTTCCAGAGGTGTGTTCTCTTCCTCCACTAGGTCCTCCTGAAAAGCATCCACACAACGAGATGAGCTGTGTCCTGGGAATTATTAACAACCAGGCAGCCAACCTTTGGGTTAACTCTGGGCAGCGTGGCTGCTCAGACGGGAGCCAGGCTATGGCCCGCTCCCTCACAAGCACCGAGAGGGCACCTTTCATCTTCCAGGCGCTATGCCTGAGTGCAGAGAAGCAGGTGGCCCCAAAATAAATGCTTGGTTTTCCCTCCTTCCAAATCATAAGCAGTCTGTGAGGAGACCCTTGAAGACCGTGCAGACTTTTGCTCCTCCTCCAAATGTCCCCCAGATCAGCACCGATTGATGTAATTATACAGTGGGCAAGTCAGGCAGCACTTTGTCCAGGGGATCAAAGGGAGGGAACAGAGGGACGCCACGTGCCTTCACAAGGGACACCCTCAGGAGGACACAACATCAACTAGGAAGAATTTTGGTTAAGAATGTATAACCTCGTTGAATCACAAGGAAATATCAGCCATACCCCAATGAAGAACATTTATTAGAAGGCGGGGGGAGGACCGTAGTCTTCAAAACAGTCAACATCGTAAAAGAAAAAGAAAAGCAGCAGAAATGTTCCACATTCAAGGAGGCTGAGGGTAACGCATACAGGGTCGAGGCCAAGGGAGAGTGAAAACGTGCTAAGATCAGATCGCACTGGGTGTCGCACAACTCTGTGGATATACGAAAAATCGCTGGATTGTGAATTTTGAATGGGTGAATCGTATGGTATGTGAACTATTTCTCAAAATTGGTAATAAAAAAAAAAGAGGCAAGAGGACATGGCCTCCTAGTGCAATCCATGATGCTGGGCTGGGTTCTGTCCTGGAGGGGGAATGAATGCTGCAAAGAGCATCACCGAGTCAGCTGTCGGCGTCGGGACATGGCTGGAAGAGGAGGGGGAAGGATGCATCAGTGTGATTTGACTGACGTTTGGTAACTGACCCCTGATGAGTAGGGAGCATCCGTGTTCGTGGGAAACACGCCATGAAGTGGTCAGGGGTGAAGGGCCATGACGTGTGTATCTCACTCCCAGATAGTTTAGAAAAAAAGCCTGTGTGTGTTTGCAGGGAGGAGGGAGACAGACAGATGGAGAGTGAGTCTGAGCGAACGCACACTAGCACAAAAGATAAAGCATATGGAATACAGTGTAACAGTAGATTGATGCTCTTTTTTACAATGCACATTCCTGGGCCCAGGTCCCTCGAGATGCTGACTCCCTGGGCTGAGGTGGGTCCGCAGCCCTCATATGCTCTGAGGCTTTGGTCCAGGGTCAGAGTCTGAGAAGGTTTCTACTGTCCAGGTCCCAGGCGTATGCTGCCACACTCCTCAGGAGTATTCTCCAAACAGTCCAAGAGACTGAATCATTGTGATTTTTCACACTTTTATTCCTCCATTAACTTGAAAACTTTTTATTCTGAAACCTTTTAAATATATTTCCAGAGAAGAGAAAATAGCATTTTTTTTTTTTTTTTTTTTTTGTGAGCAAGATCAGCCCTGAGCTAACGTCCATGCCAATCCTCCTCTATTTGCTGAGGAAGACTGGCCCTGAGCTAACATCTATTACCAATCCTCCTCCTTTTTTTCCCTTTTTCTCCCCAAAGCCCCAGTACACAGTTGTATGTCATAGCTGCACATCCTTCTAGTTGCTGTATGTGGGACGCGGCCTCAGCATGGCTGGAGAAACGGTGCGTCGGTGCGCGCCCGGGATCCGAACCTGGGCCGCCAGTAGTGGAGCTCGTGCACCCAACCGCTAAGCCACGGGGCCGAAAATAGCATTTTAATCCTCCTGCATACCAGTGGTTCTCAACTGAGGGCAGTTTTGCCCCCAAAGGGAGGTTTGGCAGTGTCTGGGGATTGTTACCGGCACATAGAGGCCGGCGATGCTGCTAAACATCCTACATCTCACAGGATGGCCCCACCAAAGAGTTATCCAATGCCAAATGCCCACAGTGCCGAGGCTGAGAGACCTGCCCACACACCCCTCACCTGGATGCAGTAAGTTTAAGGCTGCCACACTCGTTCCCTCTATTGCCCCCCTTCTCTGAGGTCATTTTAAACAGACACCAGGCATCATGTCGTTTCACCCCTCCACACCTCAGTATGCATTTCTAAAATAATAGGGAATTTTCTCATGTGATCACAGTGCCATTGTCACACTCAACAAAATGAATAAGAATTCTCCAGAACTGGTCCAAATAACAACTGGTCCAGATTCACATGTCCTAGGCCAAACAATGCTCTGACCTCCAGAGGGTTGAAATGTGATTAATTTTGGAAATGTCTACCCTTATGGGAAAAATAAAGAGCACTAACTTGACATTTTATCCATTTTATAGTTTGATCCATTTCCTCAGTCTTCTGACATACCGGATACATGATTGTTTTCTGACCCCCTGAGAAGTGTTGATTAATTCAATAAGCTTATAGGTGATTATAGTATTTTTTCTTCGTGAAACTATTAGAAGCGATTACTGAGGCAGATCATTGTAAATTACATTTTTATAATCTTTGAGTTGTGCCTTCCTCCTCCTCAACATAGTTGGCTATTTTTTTCCCCAGACACATGGAAAGATTTCAGCTTTTAATGAAGAACTCCTTTCTGGAGTATGTTTTTAGAATATGACTTTAGTAGCACACATGAGGTGATTCCAGTTCTCAACTTTGCGTGCAAGATTGTTGTGTGAAAACGAAACCATAAATCCCATCTGAATTCTAGTTGCTGTGTTCTTTATACTTTATACTTTATAGGAAGTATTCTTCTGTTTTCCTTTGTTAAAGAAACCACAATATTATCACCTGAGAAACAGATCCATGGCTGGGAAGCTGGAAAAATTGGAAGCACGTTTGTCTTTTTTTCTGGCCAAAGTCCATCCTGAGAAGTGAAGTAATGTTCTGGGCTGGGTGCATTGCGTAGGTATCCATTTTTGCCCTGTACCCAGGAGAGCTTGGAGACTTAGCCGCAGAGAAGCTACATCAAGAAGAAAAAAGCTCTAACTCTCAGCCTAGTGCTGGAAGATTTGTCATTGCTGAAATGCCAGCAGCTTTTTTTAAATACACTCCAAGTAAGTAATACATTAGGATGTCTGGGCAGCAAATGAGCTCTGAGGATTTCATAAATGTAATGGATTACTGCTTCAATCAGAGATGAAGCAACCAATCACTCCTGTCGTGGTTTTTAACCAGTTTTACAGTTGGAGACCGTAATGCTTATTAAAGATCTCTATTTTTCATGACCTAGGGTAATATTTTGTCATGTATTGTGTTACTTAAGTAAATCAACAAGGTAATTCATATTGCCCTATCCTAAGAATAATGAAAGTACCATAAAACATCCCCAACCATCGTTCTAACTAAACGACTTAAATGCTTGTGGAAAATTAGCTGTTAGAATTAGCCAAACTCTTGTGTAACCTGGGGGGCTGGAACTGAATAAGAAATCAAGGCACTGTGAAAAGTGTTCATTTACCCTTGGAGAGCCCATGTGGAGGAGGCAAATAGTTCAGAGGCCCAGCTGTGGGAATATTGATGGGGGTGGCCTTTATCTTGGAGAGAAATCTATCGATGCCCTATTGTCGCTGGTGTCTCTTCTATGGTTCTTCTTCTCCAAGGGTTCTTGACAGCGTTAGGTCTAAATGCAAAACCCTTCCAGATACAGAAAGCCCAGTTGCTGATCAGGCAGTAAATCAACGAGGCATTTGGGGAGCAGTTACTGGGAAAGAGAAACATTCAGCTTGGGTATTACAAGTACTTCTTCTGTGGTTTCTTTACCCAAAAAAAAGGAAAACATAAGAATGCTTCCTATGAAGAACGCAGCAACTAGAATTCAGATGGGATTTATGGTTTCACATCACAATTTTATATTTTACAACCCTTCATTGTCCCAAAGATGTGTGCTTTTCAAACGGATCTCTCACAGGCAGTGCCCGCTTCGTGCTGGCAGAAATCTGTGGCTTTTTGGGATCTCTCTGACTCAGCTTCAGGGATGTGAGCAGACACAGACAGTGGCCTTCATGGGAGGGAGAGTTTGCTTTCGATGACTATGGCTCTGCCGGATTCACAGCCAGTAGGCCCTTTTTAAAAAAGGAGAAAGATGTCTATTTCAAAACCCAAATGCATTCCTTGGTAGCATCAGCAAGAGAGTCTGAGCAGTTCAGTGGCTGATTTAGAAAACTTGAGAAAGTTAGGGTCTTTTTCCCCACCCTGGGTCACTCCTGGCATCTATCTGTTGGCAGCGATGGTATGGAAATTTGCAGAGTAGAACTGTCTTTGAGCGAGCAGAAGGGAACAAATTTGATCTAACACACATTCTGTGAGTTTCATTCAATGTAGGTCAGTTTTTAAGAGAGCCCAGCTGGCCAGTCTGCAAGTCTGCCGGGGAGCTGGCGGGCTGGCTTCCGCCGGGGCCGAGAAAATCCCCTTTTGCCTCAGAGCACCAATTAATAAAAGTTCTTCATTGAGCGGTGTGAGTGAGGAAAACGGGCTGAATGGCGTCCAGCTTTCTGTGAAACAGCTTACCAGGTCGTCAGACCTGCAGTCTTGCTGGACTCCCAGCTTTGGGCCGTGGGGAAGACGCTGGTTAACACCAGCAGCCTCTCAAATATCGGCTGGTGTGAAGAAGGTACGTGCACACCAGAGTCATTTTGTTTTTCAGGTTTAAAGCTGTGTGTCCGAGGATTAAAAGGTGTTTTGATTTGGTGGTTCTGAATAATCTGGCTAAGCTTTTTTGTTGTTGTTGTTGTTGGCCAATCTCCTTTTATTGACATTTATCTTGTTTCTAATTTTTTTTATTATAAACAGCGTTGCAGTGAATATCATCATCATACCTGCATCCTTGTGCACATTTGTGACAACATGGATGGCTAAGCTTTTTTTAATGCTAAAAATTGAGAAAAGGCTCTTTGAAGATTTTTTTTGTACTGTATTATTTGCTGTACATTATGAAAAAAAGGCCAGATTTGTTCTAGGTGGTGGAACTTTTTTTTTTTTTTTTTTTTGTGAGGAGATCAGCCCTGAGCTAACATCCGCCAATCCTCCTTTTTTTGCTGAGGAAGACGGCCCTGGGCTAACATCGGTGCCTATCTTCCTCCACTTTATATGGGACGCCGCCACAGCATGGCTTACCAAGCAGTACTTCGGTGCGCGCCCGGGATCCGAACCAGCGAACCCCGGGCCGCCGCAGCGGAGCGCGCACACTTAACCGCTTGCGCCACTGGGCCGGCCCTAGGTGGTGGAACTTTTAAGGGTCAAAGCATCTTTATCTATCAAGCTTTGTGTGTTGTGTTTGTTATTGTTGGTTTTTGTTTTTTCAAGTAGGAAGAAACTCTCGTACTCTAAAACAGCAACTGATCAATCATGGCTCTGTATTGTCTATGAGAGCCTTTGATGTATTTTTCTCATTCTTATTACATTCTTTCAAAAAATGTTTGTTGAGTACCTACCAGGTTCCAGGCCCTCGTCTAAGGGCTGAAGATTCAGAGGAGATCAGACAGATGAGGCCCCTGCTCAAAAGGGGAATGCACATTTCAAACGTGTCGCAGAGCAAGTAAGCTGTAAGTGACAATGAGTGCGACTCAATGCACAGAGCAAGAGGGCTGCAAAGGAGGACCAGATTTAGAAAGGGGCAAGCAGGGAAGGATGCTCCAAAAAATGTCATTTCAGGTGAGGGCTACTAGGAATTGGCCACCAGTAGAGAAAAAGGGAAGAATGTTCCCTACGAAGATAAAGATAGACGGCCACAGAGCCCAAGCGAGGTGAGCTGGGCATGGAGACGGGGAGGCGGGATCCAGTCTGCACCATGGAATTTGAATTTTACTCCAGGTTTTATAAGAAGCAGTGTGGAGTTTTAAGTAGAAGAGTGACATGATCTGATTTTTGTTTTAAAAACTTGACTCTGGCCGTTGTGTGAAAAATGGATTGGACGGAATAAGAGTGAAAGCAGGAGTCTGGTGTGGAGGCTACACAGAAGGTCTGGTGAGAGAAACCGTGACCTGGACCAGGGAGATGAGGGGAGAGATCGATGGAAGCTGACAGGTTTATCAATAATAATAATTGCTTACATTGACTGGATAAGCACATAATCTGGGTCAGGCACATTTATAGCGTTTAACGTATACTATCTTCACAAGGACCCTATCAGATAGTTACTGTCATCCATGTTTTAGATGAGGAAACTCCAGTACAACAAGGTCAAATTTAATGTCCAAGGTCACAGAGAAGAAAATGGAGGAGACAGATTTGCTCTCAACCACTGTTGCCACACTCCTGCTGAAGATGTATTTTGAAGGTAGATTTGCCATCTTTTCTGAATTTGTATTACTTGGAAATATACTAGCCCAAGCATTCCACAGATGTTGAGTGAAAGCCTTTTGGGAGCCAGGAACTGGCCTAGAGGCTGGGCCTCAGAAGTGAATAAGGAAGACCCCACCCTCTTGTAACACTGAGCCCAGCGGTAGAGGCACTTCCCACAGCTAATCCCTTTGTGCACTATACTCAGTTATTCAATTAGCTGCATTCCTTAAATAATCAACCAAGACTTTTGTGGGAGTGGAGTGGAGGGAGCCGTGTTTTTCCATGTACAAGTGATGGCCAAAGTCTGGGTATCAGGTATGTTAGCATCTAACAACCCCAGTCCAATGCAACTTGCTAGATTTGTGACCTTGGACAAATTTCTTAACATTTCTGAGCTTCAATTTCTACACCTGTAAAATGGGCATAATACCAACCTCACAGTGTTATTATCAAGATTAAAGAACCACTAGTTGTAACATGTCTTGCCGTATTGTAGCTTGTGTGAAGGCTCCATGAGCAGCAGCTCATAAATAGCACCTGCAACGTAGGGCAAGATGGGTGATTAGAAAATGAGTGAAGATTGGCTTTGCTTCTGGTGTCAAGCCTACGTGATTATTTTCAGTTACTGTTTAGCACCAGTGAATAGATAAGTGGGCTTGATTCTTCATTCACTTGCGTTACTGAATTTTTCCTACATCTTTATGTATGGATTAGTGTCAACATTTCCTACACCAGCGCACATACAGTGACCACACTTAGGTGATTATTCTTCAGACTGGAGGTGAACAGAACCCTGATTCAAACTGCTCCTAATTGCTCCTTTCTATTTTGAACCCATGGTGATAAACGGGAAATGGATAGAACCCACCCAACCCAAACTACAATTAATCTCTAATTGTTTTCAAAGTCGATAATTGGCATATTAAGTATAGTGTCCATTTAAAGGGAGATGAGCCAAAAAGGCAAATATCAGACTAAGGGAGAGCAGAGGTCTTATAAGCGTAGCAGTAAGAGCTTGGACTCTGAGGCTGACTGTCTACACAGTGCCAGCTGTGTGACCTTGGACAAGTCACTTCAGCCCTATGAGCCTAGGTTCCTCATCTCAAAACAGGCACCTCCACCTAAGGCTGTCATAAAAGTTAAATAAAATAATGCATATAAGATGCTTTTGCTTAGTGAGAGCTCAAACAAATGTTAGCTACTGCTAACTACTGTTAAGCCGGCTGTTATTTTTCAAAAGGAAGAAAATTCTGAAGGTTAAAAGAAACAGCTGTTTCACCTGTGCTGGCAGAAATGTTTGAAGAGGGCAATGTCAGCTAACCTATAAAACCCATTCTTGTGATCCCTTCTGAGAGAGGTGGGTGTGGGGCTTTATTTACCTTTGGAAATCATGGTTTATTGGGTTTTCAACTTTTCCTCTATGTCTTGTAATCCTTTTTTCTTAAAATTATGTTAATTAAATTTGATAAATCTCATACCATTAAGATAGTCATACCACATCAAGAACAGCCTGGAACAGCGTATAAGGCCACGTTCAAAAGACCTTTGAACTACAGATGGTTATTAAAAAGGAGAGAAAGTAGCCCAGAGCCTTAGGGCCATGTAGAATGACAGCTGTGGGGCTACAAAGGCAGGAACCCATCATTGTTCACCTGCTTGTATGTTTCAACTGGAAAATGCAATTGACAGATCAGCCCTACTGTTCTTAAAGAGACTTCCACTGCACCCACAACTGTCAACAGAGGCATATGGAATCGGTTCCTGTCGTGAATGGATAGGGTCACTGAATTGTCCCAAATGACAAGAATAACAACATATTTCAGTGTAAATTACACATGATTTGATCCAAAATTCTGTGTATTTGTGACTTAAAATGGAAGCAGTATATTAAGAAATTATTTTTGCAGGAAACTTAATTGTCCCCTACTGTTTCCAAAATGCTGTATCAACAGTTTTATTTATTATAGTTTGTGAAACTAAATGAGAAGGAGCTGGGGAAAGGGAACTTTCTTTTTATTCCAGGAAAAAAAAAAGTTGTTTTGATCATTTTGAGTATTTTGGCAAATGGAGAATAACAAAAGAAAATCGAATGTAAATGCTCCATTGTTCTTACAGATGTACAGTTCTAAATAATTAGGATCCCAAAATGCTGAAATTATAACCAAAAATAATTTGAATTTCATAGCTAAATTGAATTGAGTGCTAAGAGAAACAGTATAAGCCCTGTTTCGCATTGTGGAAAAAGTTTTTGCAGAAAAAGATAGAATATGATTTGCTGATGCTTATCTTTCGGAGCTTCACAACTATGTGCTGACATTTCTTCCTGGCAAGGCAGTGTTGACCAGTGGTTAGGACAAGGCGGGGCTTGGAGCCAAACATAGTGAAGCTCAGTCGCCACTAGCTCAGATGTGTGGCTTTGGACAAGTCACTTAACCTCTCTGAGTGTTTCCCTCTTCCCTGTCAGGCCAGTGATAACAGTCCCTGCCCACAGAGCCTCTGCCAAGAGAACGTAAGAAAATGCACTTGAAAGGCAGGTGGCTCAGGGCCTGACACCCTGTGAGCTAACAACAAACGGGTTGGAGGGAGATAGCAATGCTGATGGAGATGACAAGACACGGATGGTGATGGTGGTGGCGCTTTGCTTTCCTTCCCCAAATCAAGAACCCAGAACATAAGTTCTTGACCAGGGTGACTTTCCCCATAAGGAAAACAAAAAGCATAAAAATTGCAAAGACCAGGGGCCGGTCCCGTGGCTTAGCGGTTAAGTGCACGCGCTCCGCTGCTGGCGGCCTGGGTACGGATCCCAGGCGTGCACTGATGCACCGCTTGTCAGGCCATGCTGAGGCGGCGTCCCACATACAACAACTAGAAGGAAGTGCAACTATGACATACAACTATCTACTGGGGCTTTGGGGAGAAAAAGGGAAAAAAAGGAGGAGGATTGGCAATAGATGTTAGCTCAGGGCCGGTCTTCCTCAGCAAAAAAAAAGAGGATTGGCATGGATGTTAGATCCAGTGGCATGAATCTTCCTCACCCAAAAAAGAAAATTGGAAAGACCAAGTTCTGAAAGAAGTTCAAACAATGCTGAGCTGTAGAAAATACCAGATCTCTGATTCTTTTACTTTTTTTTTTCTTGCTGAGGAAGATTCACCCTGAGCTAACATCCACTGCCAATCTTCCTCTTTTTGTATGTGAGCAGCCACCACCGCATGGCCACTAACAGACAAGTGGTGTAAGTCTGTACCTGGGAACTGAACCTGGGCTGCTGAAGCAGAGTGCACCGAGCTTAACCACTAGGCCACTGGGGCTGGCCCTCTGATTCTTTTTCTTATTTTTTGTTTTCCTCCTATTATTTTATACCTCAATACATTATAGAGAATTATTCAGTTGTCTAATCTTTCTGTAAAACAGTCCAGAAGATCCAATGATATCACAACATTAAGAGTCTCATGATTCTAGCCAGTCTAGAGTTTTCATTGAAAACCACAGTGGGTTTTTCAGACACTGAAGGACCCAGTCTGGGTACATGTTGGTTTTCCTCTTGATCTTTTCTCTGCATTTATTTAGCTCTGGTTGAGGAATAAATAATTTTCAATAAAGGATATTCATTTTAGTAACTAGGAAAATCCTGATCATGATTTTTAATTATGATTTTTATTGTGTGCTGTGTTTTGTTAAAGCTGCAGCCAGTTTATTTCTCATATGAAAGTATTCATAGCTGTATTTCCAAATTCTCATAAAAGAAAACCATTACCCAAATTTATATGTGAATGATTTTGTAATTTGTGGAATAATAACTCGTGGTGAAATAAATCTTCAGCAGAAACTGGGCTGGATCCTTTGAATACCAAATGAGTCTACGAGGGAGATCAGTGAAGCCTGTAGTACGTGTGTGATTTAATTGCAACGAGTCTCTGAAGTGCCTTCTGGTGTTAATTGACAAACAAGAGCTGTCTTGTGATGCTTTTGCTTGAATATGATGTACAGAATAATTAAACCCTCAAACCATACATATAGTGTTCAAAGAAATAATAGGAAAAAGTTGGCATGTCATCAATGAGTTTTTTCATATTCTAAGTAATTGATGCCAATCCCTTAGCTTTCTTTTCCGTTTCCTTCTTCTAAGCAGTTCTAAAATTGGTGACAAGTTGTCAGAGTTGGTTTTGATGATCTGACAGCATTTGGAATTCTTGAAATGATGAGGGAATGAATGTGACTATCCCCACCCCACACCCCTTGCACAATTGGTGACAGCAATTTTGAACGATATTTCTTTTATTTTTAATTGATCCAAATAGTTTGAACATATTCTGTCCAAATTGGGTTGCTTTTCTATAATAATGATGCTGTATTTGTCATCCATTTATTTATTAAGCACTTACTGTGTACTAGGCATAATTCTAGGCTTAGGGATGTAGTTTCCGCCCCTTAGCTTAACCCACTGTGGGAGAAGACAAGTCACCAAGAAATAAAACAGAACAGGGAAAATCTTATTACCAAATCTTGGCAGAACACAAGAGAAACATTAACTCACTCCAGGGGCGGGGGGGATAGAAAAAGTTCTCCCAGAGGTAAAAATGAGGAGGTGTTTCTTCCTGCTCTCCTAAGCTTTTGGGAATAAAAGATGTCATTTTGATGAAATCCATCTCATTCAAACTATATAACTAAATAATACAATGGTAAATTTTGAGTAAGATAATTTCAATATTGAGCTAAAAAAAGCCATTTGGGGGTAATTTTTTTTATTTTAAGACTCAAATCATTTCATAAATGTAAGGAATTTTACAAGGAAGAACGTTATCTACATCGTAATGTTTTAATGCAAATTGTAAATGACCATTATCAGCCATATGCACCCAAAGATTTTGAAATCAGAAAATATAATACTCGATTGAACAGGGCGAGATTCTACTTGTTCCCCCGTAAAGACAGCGTACGCAGTCTGCGAGTCTCCATCTCTGTCTCCATTCCAAACCCTTAAACTAAACCTAGACTAGACCCTAAGCCTTAGACTCACAGAGTCAGCCGCTTATTGGACGTATCCAAGAGAATGTCTCCCAGGCACCTCACACTCAACGTGGCCAAGACTGAAGTCATCATCTCCTTTCCCTCCTCTGTGAATTACCCATCTCAGTTGATACTGAGGTTCCTAATTCTGTCCGCTCTTTCTGAATTTCCCATCCCAGAGACTCATGTCCTCGTCTGGCCCTTTGTTTGGACGCTCACACCAGCCTCCTAACTAACCTGCTTGCTGCCTGTCCCTGCTCTTTAAAGTCTTAGCCACGTGAAACTTTAGCTGTCAGAGTGGCCTTTAGCTCCAAAGCTTGTGTCTGTTCAGGTCCCTCTGTGTCTAATGGCTTCCATCGCGTGGGATTAAGTCAGTGACATTTGGCGACCTGTGGGATTGGTCCCCAGCCTGCCTGTCTCAGCAGCAGCATGTCTCCCTACGTCAAACTTTACACCCAACAACTTGGAACTCCACCTACTTTCACATCCCCTCTGCTCATTCCCCCACTAACATTCAGTTTTTGTACCTTCCATGCCTTTGAGAATGTACTAACTCCATCTGGAATGTTTTGTCCCTCATTCCTCTCCACCTCCCACCTCACTATCACTTCTCCCAACCTGACTCCTTCTCTCCCATCTTTTGTGCTTCACTTTGGTACCACCTCCCCCAGGCTAGCCTCTGGGTTAGAAGCCTTTTCTTGAACCCCCACAATGCTTTGGGTGTATCTCTGTCATGGAGCTCTTGTCACTCTCTGGGTCTGTGCCCTTCACCAGATGGTGAGCTCTTGGAGTGTCTTATTCCCAGTGTCCAGCACAATAAGTATTGATTAAATGAGAGAATATTTAGGTGTCACTTGTAACAGCAAAACAAATGGAAAATGGCAAAATCAACGGCTGGCACAGTTAAAAGGCATTTTATTTTCTGCTGCGGAGAAGAACAGAATTCCTTGTTAGATCAGCTAATCTAATAAGCAGAGAAAAAGAATGTTCTCATGAAATTATGCATTCACCTTCTGTTTCCATTTGCTGACATAAAGAATCCATCTAATTGGATTTTCTCCTTGGAGAAATCTAAAGTAAATGGGTCTGTTGCTGTCACATTTCCAATAGGCCATTGTCCACCCACCTCTCTCAGTTTTCTCAAGGAGCCTTTGACTTCCAGCTCCTTTCTAAGCCCTACCAGGCTTAGAAAGCTTCAACTGAGCACCTTCTCAGTTTCATCCATGGCTCCTTGGCAAGTCATGGTACCTGAGAAGGATATGAGGCATGTGTTCATGGGGTTGGGAAGGGATAGCCCTAGACAAAAAAGGGAATGTGCCTGTAGCGTTCTCCTCAAATTCTTCCATCCATATATCTGTGCATCCATCCGTCATTCCACTCAGCATGTATTTATCCAGCACTTAGCAGAGCACCTGCAGCAGGCACTCAGTAAGTATCTCTTGCTCAGCTTATAAAGGTAGCACCGCACAGTGGTTTAGAGTACAAGTTCTGAAGCAAAACTCCCCAGGGGCTGCCATATATGGTATGACCCTGGACGGGTCACTTAACCTCCCTGTATCTCGGTTTCCTTGTTTAAATTGGGATAAAAATATTATCTAACCCAGAGAGCCAGATACTAGATACTATCAGGATTAAATGAGATACATATAAAGGGCTTAGCACAGTGCTTGAGCCAGGGTGGTGCCTCAATGATGAGCTAAGAGCCCTCCTGTGGTTTACATTCTTGAGGGGGAGATAGTCAAGTA
Source organism: Diceros bicornis minor (assembly GCF_020826845.1). Lineage (NCBI taxonomy): Eukaryota > Metazoa > Chordata > Mammalia > Perissodactyla > Rhinocerotidae > Diceros > Diceros bicornis. Next base: position 88,728,745 of record NC_080745.1, on the reverse strand, counting down.
AGTACACCAATGAGTAAACAAGATAGGAAACCAAAGGGGTTCTATGATGTGGGGAACAGTGGTGATGGTAGCTACTTTAGGTAAGATGATCAGGAGAGGCCCCTCTAGGAAAATATTTAAAGTAATACCTGAAGGATAAAAAGGAGCCAGCCTCATGAAAATGGAGAATATTCCAGGCATACCAATTGCGAAGGCCCTAAGTGGTGGAATAGGGTGTGGAATGTTCTAGAATAAGCCAGAAGGCAGCATTGGCTAGGGTAGAGTGAGCCACAGGGAAAGTGGGCACAATGCATTGGGGGGATAAGGTTGTGAGCATCTGGGAGAACATGGAAGGCACTGGAATTTCATTCTAAATGTGATGGGAAGGCATTCAAGGATTTTAAGCAAGAGTGGCTTGACCTCAAAGTTGGACCTGGATGGCTCCATCACTGCCCTGGGCTCTTCACAGCCTGAGGGAAATGTGAGGTGGACAGTCCAGCACTGAGAGGAAATCAGAGCAGAGAGAGGATGGGTTCTGTTCCTCAATATGTGGACCATGGATAGATACTCAATTTCAGGAGCCCTCACTGTGGAAGCACGGACCCATGGGATTGAGCAATGGAGAGGGTCCTCAGAAGCCATGCCATCTGGTCCCTCTGTCTCTTCTCTCAGTCTCTCACATGAAACTGAGGCTTGAGGAAGCTCCGAGTTTTCTGAGCTCACAGTGCTGGGGCTGATACCCGAGAGCCTGAGCATCCGTTCTCCCTGAGTGCCCTCCCTCAGTGCCATTTGAGAGGATGTGACACATACAAATGGCATTACTGCATCGGAGCTCTAAGTCACCATTTCTCTTCCAGACTCTGAGAAAAACTCAGAAAGGAGCATGTCATCAGAGTCCTAGCTGTAGGGGGACACGCAGGAGCCCCTGCTTCAGCCTCTTTCAATAAGAGGAAACACATGACAGTGCTTAAGAACTCTCTAGAGCTCGAAGTATGACTGTATTTCTGTTTAACTTAAGTGACGTTTGGACAACAATGAAAAGCCGTAGGGTTTTTTAGGCAGAAATATTCGTGGGTCTTTGTATTACTGTACTGTCACGTTTTAAAATCCTGTGATTAATTTTACTGCTGTTAAACCCCCAAATTCCTCTTGTCCTCAAGTTTGCTGACTGTCATCTACCGACAGCTCTTCTCCCCTCCCCGGCTTTCCTGGCAGATTTTCGATCTCTCTCCTACGTGAAACCAGTCTTCTCGGACCTCCATCTAAACTAGCTTGCAGTTAGAAAGCCTTAAAATTATCTCTCTTTGTTCTTCAAACTCCTGCATGTGTTACTCCTTTTAGTATTAGATATTCACATACCTTGTTCATTTGGAATAGGATCCAGCATTGTTGAGTAATTACTAAATTGCCAAATAATTACTAAATTATTAATCAAATACAATATGAGTAAAATAATAAAATTATTAATAAATAGTAAATAATATAAGTAATAATAATATAATTTAAATTATGTTAAATTTTTCTTGTTCTCTGTTCTCCGTGATCTTGAAGATGACCAAGTCTCCTCCTTCACCAAGACCACTGAGGCCATTACGAGTCCTGCCTCACGCGGGCGACAGCTCCTGCTGCCTCCTCACCGTTACCTGTGCTCTGTGCGTCCTCTGCCCGCTCCTCTGCAGTTCTGCCCCCTGCCCCCTCTCTGTCCCCATTTCTCCAGCCTGCCCCTTCAGATGACCACTCCCCTCAAGTTCCTGCCTCTTGACTTCACAATCCATCTCTCTGCTTCCCTTCAGAATTACCCCCTGGAAAGATTCACTGACCTTCCCTGTCCCGGTCTCCCTCATCCACCCCTGCAGTTGCCCCTGCAAGGTCGCCAGCCTCCCTCCCTTCCTGGAGCTCTCTGCCCCATGAAGGACGGCCACCACCTCCTTCTCCAAACTCCTTGTCTCGGGCCTCAATGGCCTCCCCCACCCAACCCTGCCCACTCTCCCTTCCTCTGCTCCTGACCCTCCTGGCAGGACTTTGGTCCCCCTGGCAACGAGCCTGCACAGGGAGGTCCTGTGACAGCTCGGAGGAGGGAAGCTTAGAAGATAGGGGTTTGAGATCAGAAGCCAACAGGGAGTTAACATCCTCCAGCATGATTTGTGTACCCCTGAGCAGAGTGGAAAGTGAGGGGTGCGGGAGAATCCGTGCGCCATGGTCAGTGAGTGTGAGAGATTGTCTGTGTGTTATGTTTTTGGCACACTCCTCTCAAACACTCTCTGTTAAGTAGAGCGCAACTCAGGCCCCCTGTAAGGGTCTAACTGAGTTAAACCAGGCATATCCTAAATACACTGACATCCGTATAAAACAGGGAGATTGCTCTCAATTCTGGACTTGGCCGGGAGAAATCTGCCTATCGGGAAGGTGTCTCTTATCTGTTACGTTTGCAGCATTCCCACCTCCGTTCCTTCCTCCATGTTTATCAGGTCTCTGGTTGTAAACCCAACTCCAACCAGCTGAAGCAAGAGAGAGGGGTTTATTGAGGAAGAGGAGAGGCAAAGTGGGTCCCCGGGGTACCTGGAAGGTCTCATCCTTTCTGTCACAGCTGAGTGGTGGCTCTTTTCCCTAGGTAGCATCCTCCTGAGCCTAGGGAGCAGGCTGAAACTTTGAGAACAAAGAGGAAAGACCTCTCACCTGGAAGCTACTATGTGCTAGGTACCGTTCTAGCTGCTGGATACAAAGATAAATCAGGACGCTGCAGCCTGGTAGGGTGACAGGGGAAGCGTAAGTAGCCCTCCAAGCAGGCTGCAGGCAAGAATTGTGACTGATTAGCTTGTCCAGGTTCATCTCTGACCGGACATGGAGTGGCCCCCAGCAGAGTCAAACGGTGTGAAGTGCATTCTGTGAAAACAGGGGAGGGCAGACAGCATCATCACTTGGCACTGCACCTCCTGCAGACTCCAGTATTTAAAAGAACTCTCGGCTCCTTATTTCCCAGACAGTTACAACCAAGGCTCTATGTAGGGCCCTTCCTTGTCTCACACCAACCGGGCTACCCAGATTCCAGACCCTCAGGTCTCCTGGTTCTGCCGTCCTCTGCCTGGAATTCTCTTCTCTTCCCACCTCTCCTTTGCCTGGCCACCTCCTACTCCATCTCCTAGCTCCCTCTATAAAGCCTTCCCCTTCCTCTTCACTCCACCTGCTGTGTGCTCATTCACCCAGTAAGGCTCTGTTTCCACCTCTGTGACAGCCCTCCCCACACTGGATCACGCTTCCCCTGTCACCCTACCAGGCTGCAGCATCCTGATTTGTCTTTGTATCCAGCAGCTCCAACAGTACCCAGCACACGGTAGCTGCACGGGAAATACTTGTTGCAGTTATGTCGAAAATGATAAAACAGTGCGCCTTACAAAAGAAATCACGAAATAATTTAAAATCTAAATAAACCCATGCTTTGCTGTCATCACTGAAGATCTAGTAGATTGCATACAATTTTAATGAGGATAAATAGGAATTTTTCTCTTCTTTCAGTGCATCTTAGAAATTCAGTATCTTAGTGTGTCCAAAATCATTTTTCCTCACCTCCTACAGCACTGCTTTTAACATTTCATTGTTGTTCTCAGCTCTTCTTTGACGTGTTCATACCGACAGCTGGTTCTCTCACATGCGGAGAACCAGCAGGGGCAATATTGTGGATCCAGAATTATTTTCCCAATAGGTAGCTTAGCCATTGATTCTAGATAGTGGGGCTTTGTGACTTCCAAAAGGGTGGTTCTCCCAACTTGGAAATCTGCATGTGCTGCTTTTGTGTGCTGCGTGTGTGTATATGTATGCATGTTCCATTGTGCATGTGCACGTGTGTGTGCATGTGTGCACGCCTGTGTGTGTTGGAGGAATGAAGTGGGAGTGGGTAAGGAAGGGCCTGTGTACTGTGAGGGCTGCCGTTCACTGCACACACGTCTGAATCTCGCCTGCCTGACTCTCCCCCTGACTTTCCCTGGATAACCTGAACAGGCTGAAGGTCTTATGGGAGCCTCATTGGGTCATCTGTAAAGTAAGGAGGGGTCAGACCTTGCTCCCTGGCGCCTGGACATTCACGAGCAACCTATCAATGTGACTCTACACTCATCTCTTTATGTTGTTTTCATTTTTCCACAGAGGTCTCATTGCTAGCGGTTTCACGGAAACCCATTATCTGCAAGATGGCACTGATGTCTCCCTTGTTCGAAATTACACGGTAAGTCCTGCATGTTTGAACCGCCATGATACTACGCTATCAGATCAGTGCTAAACTTGGTAGCTGTTTTATCCTAAGCAAAGTCACACTCCCAGATCCTTCACTCAGGCCCCGAGAAGAGCTCCTGCATCACTTAGTGCTTGGTCATTCCATTCTAACTGCAGGAAAACTTGGCTGGGTACGTGCTAGGACAGTCCTTGGAGGTATGGCCTTACTGCAGGCTGACCTGGAAGCCACCTGCCAATCACTGCCGGGTTGCCCTTCTAGAAAACCCAGCCAAAGTTAGAAATGGCTCAGAAAGCGGTCATCCCTGGACTGAACGTGGCTGCATTGAACTTGGAAGTACCTTAAAGAATTTCAAAGGAAAATGGAGTCTGCTTAACCTACTTATTATAGATGTTTCCACTATGTTGATAGGATTCTGTATCATGGTTGTTACTGTAATGTAACATTTGTCACATCTTAGTCAGCTTTTCTGGTATTTGATGTTTTATATGTAACTTGGACCAGATGCTAATTTTATTTGTTCCTTTAACAAACACTTACTGTGCGCTCTCTGTGCTTGGCCCCATGTGTGAATATGGGGGTTCAAAGAAAGTTTCTGCCTTCTGAGGACTGGGAAGGTTACTTGTTTTAAAGAGCCATGGGTATTTGTTTTAAAAAGAATAAGCTTATTTAGAAGAAGGCTTTACATTCACAATTGAAGCATTGTCGAGCAGCCTATCGTCTGAATCCCCAAGAGGCAGAAACAAGGAGGGGATGTAAGCCCAGCAATTGGTGAATTGGGGTCATGGGGTCCCAGAGGGCAATTCAGGGCCGAGAGAGAGGACCTGGTACTTGGACTTTGGGACAAGAGAAGTGGGTGTCTACGACTGAGAATCCCACAAAAACTGGGCCCCCAGAGAAATGTTTCTTCTGTGAAAAAGGGACAAGAAAAACTCCAGTCCAGAGAAGGGGCAACAGAATGTGTTGTCTCCAAGTATCTGGGATTGAAGAAAGATTTCATAAAACATAGAGAAATTGAAACCCCACCTAACCTCATAAGTGTATGTTTGGAATGGGGTGGACTGGTATCTAAATTTCTAATACCAGCATGGGAGTAGAATTCTCAGTAAATATATTGTCCTCAAAACTGGTCCCAAATCAGCAACTCTGGGTCCCTGAAGCTGACGCCAACCCAAAGTTCTATAGGGATATTTCTACAGCCCAGATTACATGAGATGCCCATGTAACCAAGGACAAAGAATAAAAATATTAAAGATGAAATCAAAATTACAAAACACACAATGATAAAAGCCACTGTGAGCGAGCATCAGGGAACAAGAGAAACGACAGAATTCGCACCTCCAGGAATGCAAGATGATAGAAAAATCAGAGAAAAAATTTAAATATTTTAAAGAGAACAGAATAAGCTTCATAGAAATTCCAGAGTAAAAATTCATAAGAAAATTAGGAAAGAAGCAATGTTTAAACAGAATGTGATGAAAACGTCCATGAATTGAAGAAAGACATGACTTCCAAGTGGGAAGAATGAAAATAAACCCACTCCAGGGTGGCTTGTAATGAAACTGCAGAACCAAAGATGGAATCTTAAAACCACCAGAGAGGAGAGAGAGATTTGTACAGAATGACTATTGGACCGACAACAGACTTCTCATGAGCAGCTATGGGATTAAAACTTCAGAGAGCTGAGGAAAAATTATTGTCAACCTCCATTCTATACTCAATTAAATTATTTTACAAAAAAAGAGTGAAAGACATTTTCAAAGACACATTACAAAGACAAGAGAATTTACTATTCTCAGATTCTAACAAGCAGTATCTACCAAAGAAGAACTACCAAAGAAAGTCTTAGTAAGAAGAAAATTGAACACAGGAGGCGAGGGTATCATGTCAGAGGCAATAATAAGCAAAATAATTGCATGTGAGTAAATCTAAATAAGGTATTTAAAATAATAATTGCAGCAATAATGACTAAATTTGGGTGTTTTAAAACAAGATGAGAAAATAGATTTAAAACAGTTTAAGAATTTGTATTCTACTAGAGAATAATAAAGATGTTGATTAACTTTAGATTTTGATAAGTAAAGTATGTATCTTGCAAATTAAAGTGTAACCCTTAAAAGAATAGAAAACAGAATGTATAATTCCAAATAACAGCTGGTGAAGTATCAACCCAATAGAAGATAGGAAAGAAGGAAAATAATTTAAAAGAAGCAGAGTAAATATAAAACACAAAATAATATGATAACAATGAGTCAACATATTAATCTAATTATATGTAAATAGACTGAATCTGTTTGTTAAAGTAAAAACAGATTATCTGCTTAGAACTTAAAATCCAGCTACATAATTTTTACAAGATTCACACTCAAAATATAAAATCATTGTAAAAGGAATAGAAAAAGATACAGTAGACAAATCTTAACCCAAAGAAAGCTGCCATAGTAGTATTAATATCAGACAAGCTAGATCTTAGTGCAAAAAAAAGGCCATTATTAGGGATAAAGGGGGTGATCATTTAATGATAAAAGGAACAATTCAAAAGGATGGTGAACATATTGTGAACCTATATGTACCTGTAAAATAGTCTCAAAACATATAAAGCAATAATCAAAATAATTATAAATATATTGACAAATCTGCAACCAGAGAGGGAGATTTATTTATACTTCTCTCAGAAATAAAGATTTTTAAAAATGAGCAGAAATTAATGAAAAGGAAGACAAAAAAAATTGAGAGAATTGGGGCCAGCTCTGTGGCGTAGTAAAGTTCGACATGTTCTGCTTCAGTGGCCCAGGTTTGCAGGTTTGGATCCTGGGCGCAGACCTACACCACTTGTTAGCCATGCTGTGGCAGCGACCCACATATAAAGTAGAGGAGGACTGGCACAGATGTTAGCTCAGGGCTAATCTTCCTCAAGCAAAAAACGAGGAAGACTGGCAACAGATGTTAGCTCAGAGTTAATCTTCCTCAGCAAAAAAAAAGAGAAAAATTGAGAGAATCAATTAAACCAAAAGCTCATTCTTTGAAAATATTAAACAAAATATTAAGCAAAACACAAATCAAGAAGAAAGGAAGTATTCCCAAGTAAACAATATTAGGAATACAAAGAGGGTTGTAACTGTTGCTGCACAAAGATTTTTTAAATCACAAGAATGTTATGAACAATACTAACTATTTTCTTAAAATGTAAATTCCTAACACCAGTTCAAGGTGAAATCAAAAAATTTAAATATAACTATATAATGAAATTAAATCAATAGCAGTATTTTAAAAATCCATCCCCAAAAATAACATCAAACCTAAATTATTTTATCAGGTGAATTTTACAAAACCTATAAAGAAAAAATGGTTCCTGAGAATCAAAAAAAAAAAAAAATGTTTAAAGATAGGAGAGAGGAACTACCAAAATCAGAAAAAGAGCATCTACAAAATGAATATTATAGACTAGTTTGAATTATGAACATAGTTGCAAAAATCCTAAGTAAAATAGTTACAAATCATATCCAGCACATGTTTTAAAAAATACTTTATGACCAAATGGTACTCATCTGAGAATGCAAAGATAGTTCAACATTAGTATATCTAATAATATAATTCAATGTTTAATGTCTTCAGATGAAAAATATTATTAGAAATGATATTACTTCTTCAAGTATAATCTATATCATTTATTGTGTAGATTCTAAGAGCTCTTGTGGGTGGGGAATGTTTCTTTTGTCTCCTTCCTGCCCCCGAAGAGCCTCCCATAGCATCTTGCATACTCTCGATTTTCAGAAAATGATTCATTTAGCCATTGCAGCATCTTAGGTAATGCCGTACAGAATCCATTCATTTACTTATTCATTCACTCAGCAAACATTTATTAAGCACCTCTATGTGCAGGCAGTTAGGCTATGAATACAGGTTGACTAAAATATATTCCTTGGCATGTAAATTCTACTAGAGAGGCGGGGCACTTAAAAAACATAAAAATAATTATGTTTTAATATAATTGCTACAATACAAGGTATATACAAAGTACTGTTGGGACATTGTGGAGGCCGCAGTCAGTTTTAACTCATTAGAGGCCATTTCAATGAGGAAATGATATTTAATCTTGGTCTTTAAAAATGGGTGAAGAAGAGAACAGTTGGTATGAAACCCTTTGGTACTAAAGCGTTTTGGCTTTATCTTACCGAAAAATGGAAGCCACAGAGAGTTTTCCTGCAGGGGAATGGCATGTTCAGTTCTATGCTTTAGAAGGAGTCTCTGATGGCAGAATGGAAGACAGATTGGTAGGAAGACTGGTAGACAGAAGGCAAGAAGATTTGTTGGAGGCTTAGTGTCGTTGATGAAGGCTTTGCGTACAGAAGTAGACCTTGCAATGGATGGAGCTGGCCAAATGCAAGAGAACTTGAGGAGGCAGAAGAGACGGGATCTGGTGATAGTGGATCAGGAGCTGTCACCAGCAGTGCTCTCCCTTCTGGTTAGGCTGGCAGATGGGCATTTTGTTTTTCACTGGCACCATTAAGGAGCAGTCTTGGTTTTGGAAGACAGAGGGGACAATGAGTATAGGTTTGTCCCTATTAGTTTGTAGTGGAACAGCCAAGTAAAGGTGTTCATTAGGCATTGGATATATGACTCTGAGGTACAAGAGAAAGGCAGAGGCCAAAATGAAGATTTGAGGATCAACCTTAGATATAAGTCATAGTTGCTGCCATGACTTCACATTTTTTGTGTGTGTGTGAGGAAGATCAGCCCTGAGCTAACATCCATGCCAATCCTCCTCTTTTTGCTGAGGAAGCCCGGCCCTGAGCTAACATCTATTGCCAATCCTACTCCTTTTTTTCCCCTTTTTTCTCCCCAAAGCCCCAGTAGATAGTTGTATGTCATAGTTGCACATCCTTCTAGTTGCTGTATGTGGGATACCGCCTCAGCATGACTGAACAAGCAGTGCGTCGGTGCGCGCCCGGGATCCGAACCCCAGACCGCCAGTAGCGGAGTGTGCCCACTTAACTGCTAAGCCATGGGGCCGGCCCCATAACTTCACATTTGACTTTCTTTTTTTTTTCTTCTTTTCTCCTAAGATGATCTCATCTAAAATATGCTTTTAGAGTTAGCACTAAGGCTATCCTCACAGTGTAAACTGTTGTTCAAATAGAGATCCTGGAAATACTGTGACAACAGGCTTGAGTCCTCTGAATATCCGTTATATGGGATGGTGAATGGTACTTGCCTAGTACGGACATATCCAGAATATGTAAGATATGCTTCTAAAGTTATTTTAACAGATTCTTGTTCTCTGTGTCAATCTCCCTTACTAATTTTCCTTTTCCTAGGCATTTTTTGTCCTTTTTTCTCATTTGGGAAGAAAAATGCGATAAGAGAGAAGAAGAAACAGAGGACTAGATAAATGAGGGTCCAATAGCTGCCACATCTGTTTTGGACTAGGATTGCAAAGGCTGAAGGCTGTAACTCCAGGCATCTTAGAAAATAGCCTGGGTGGAGGGGCGCTGGAATGTTAATAGTAGTTGTCTCTGTGTGGTGGGAGACTCTGTATTTTTGTTTTCTATGATTGTTGTGTGTATGGGGGAGGGGGACTACGTTTTTTCTTTCTCCTCGTTTTTCCACAAGGTAACAGTATCGAAGGGCAAATGTCTGCTTTATCCCTCTGCTCATTCCTTCACTCCTCCCCATGCAAGTGTCTTTTCAGAGAGAGGAGGAGGGGAGGAGGCAGGCCCTGATAACCCCTAGTCCCTACTCATTGGGGAGGGGGTTGCTACTTGGGGAGGGGTGGAGCCCCTGCTAGTGAGACTGGCCTTGGTGTCTTCCCTCAGTCAACAGCGGGTGAGACTTGCCCACTCCTTCCATGGAGTATTCTAAGCAACAGTGTTCTGCAGCCCCAGCACCCCCAAGATGGGCCCCGAGGCTTGACTAGCAAGAACAGGACAGGGAAACGAGGGGAGATGAAGGTTGGAAATTGCAGGGCGCCTCACTTCTTCTCAGACCTAAGTTATATCCTCTAACAATATACCAGAAGCCCCATTTTTTGAAAGTGGTTAAGCTGATACTATGTTTTGATCTTCGTTGGTCTCTTTGAATCTATCTTCAGTGGGGGGGAGGCTAGGTTAATAGGTACCCCCAAACCTCTGGAAACAAGAAGCACATATTGCTTTGACAATTAGAAAAATCATGACTTTCCCTGTAATCCAGCCGCTACCTCCTCCCATTCCTTGAGTGCCATCCTGAGCTGTCAGCCACGTTACTGTAAAGATAAGGAGGGAATAGTCTTGTTCATTAAAGAAAACCCACAGCCCTAAACAGCTGGTCCTTCCAGCAGAAACCCCTTAAGGGGAGTCCGAGGCCTCGTATTGTCTTTCGTGGTGAGGAGACAGATGCAGCTTTTGGGGTTTTGTTTTTACTGAATCAGGCTGGAAAACAAAAAGAAATGTGCTGACTCATCTCATTATCCCCCAAAGTCAGCACACAATGAATTTTCCTAGACTTAAAATTATGTATAAAATAAGAACCACTTTTTGGCTATAGTGTCTTTTTTTTTTTTTAATTTAATCTCTCAACAATCAGTGTAAGCTGGTTGACAGAGTGGTGGCTGATTTTAATTTTGGAATTGATCGCTTGTCTTTAATCTATCTATTGTCCTGACAGGATGAAGTATTTGTGACTTGATCCTTTGCTGACCACATCTAAGGGAAAATTATGTTTTATATTGTCACTTTTAATAAGGCCTGTGGGAGACAACGCACGTGACATTTATGCTATTCACATCCCAGGAGACAGCCCTGAGGAAGGCCAGAGTCACCCTCCAGAAAGCCTCCTAAATGCTGTCAGTGCTTGGGTAGCAATGCATCCGTCTGCTGCACGCATGTGAGCTGAGCATCTCCACTGTGCCAGGCACTGAGGATTCAGAAGGGATTAAAAACAGTCAAGGGGCCAATGTGGGGCTGAAGGGAGGAGACTGACATTATTCCAGAAATCACAAACCTAGTTAAAATCTGTGCTAAGTGCACTGAAGAAAAAGCCAAGGGGCCTAATCTGGTCTAAGGGATCATGGAAGGCTTCAGGGAGGAAAAAAACCTGTGAACCAAAATCTGAAGGTTGAGGAGGCATGAACCAGGGGACAGGAAAGGGAAGGATGATGCTGAGTTTTACTTGGAGGTGGAGAAGTGTTTAAAAGTTGACAGAGGCTGGAGTGTGTAGGACTTGGAGGCCATGGTGATAAATTTGGTTGTCATGGAGGAACATTGGGAAGCCACTGAAAGGTCTCAACCAAGGGGGTGTCATGAACAGGCATGGGCTTTGAAAAGACCCCACTGGCAGCAGCATGAAGGGAATCAGCAGAACAAGAAATTCAGCAAGATCAGGCAGTCAGCTCTTGTGGAGAAGCCTAAAGCCCAGGGGAGAGGAGATGACTGCTGAGGCCAGGGGTGTGGAGATGGGGAGAAGGAAAAATGTCTGACCTTATCCATGTGAGCACTACTCAGAAAGGTTCCACTTGCTGTATGTGTTTCTCGTTGGAAAAATTTATGAAAACATTTGCTAGGACAGACGTTGAAAGGGAACCAATCAACGTTAACTGAGGCTGGACCATCAGATAGGTATGGAATCCAATATTTTGGTCAAAAGTATTGTTTGGGTGACATCCCATCCATTTCTGTGGCAAATGTTTCCTATCAAAAAGGAGCAGCATCTGGGGCCAGCCTGGTGGCGTAGTGGTTAAGTTTGCACACTCCACTGCAGCCATCCTGGGCACGCAGGTTCAGATCCCAGGCGTGGACCTACACATGACTCATCAAGCCAAGCTGTGGTGGCGTCCCACATACGAAAAATAGAGGAAGACTGGCACACATGTTAGCTCAGGGACAATCTTCCTCAAGCCAAAAGAGAATGATTGGCAACAGATGTTAGCTCAGGGCCAGTCTTCCTCACCAAAAAAAAAAAAAAAAAAGGAGTAGAATCTTCTACAATTGGCTTGGACTGAACGTATCAGGGCAAGTGGATATTAGGGAGTCAACATTCCATTGCACTTAGAGAGCATCTGAAAAGTATGAAAAGATGATTCTGGAGGTAGGAGGGAAGTCAGAGATCATTCATATCTCATAAGTGTACCAGCTATGAGCAAGGCCCACTATCATCTTCTTAAAAATGATTTAAAGTGGAGTTAATTTCCCTACCATGCTGTACTCTACACACATCTGATTATCAGCTCTTCTGGGCTTGCCTCTCTCTCACATGGCTGCTCTGTTCTCTCACTGATGGAGGCACCAGACTTTCCCCTGCTTCCCCTCAGGTCTTCACCATGACCCGTGTTGGTTTCCACCTCCACGGCAGTCTTACCCCCTCTCCTTATCCACTGTTGCTCCAGCTCAGGCCCTCACTGCTTCTCAGCTGCAAGATGTCGTAACCACCTGACGTTTTCTCCCCTCTTCCAACCTCACCTGGTATTAATCCAGTCCCCACTCCTGCCTGAATGATCCTTCTAGAACATCTTTCTGTTTATGCCATTCCCTGGTGCACTTCTAATTTGATCCTCCCAAATCATTAAGAGCTTCCCCAGTGCCCCCTCGATCAAGTCCAAACTTCTTAGACGGATACTCACATTCCGCAGTGGTGACCTGCCTTATCTTTGCATGCATGCGTCCGTTCCGTCATACCCTCACTCAACAACAAGTGTCTGTTGAGTGCCCAATATGACAGCTAACGTTAAGTAAGCATCAACAATATGCCAGGCTCTGTGCACAGCGCTTTTTTATATATTTCATACATTGTTTGGTCCTCATGGTAAATCAATTTTTTGCGATTTTTATACCCACTTGAGGAATCTGAGACATAGAGGGGTTGAGTAACCAGACGAAGCCCACAGCTAATAAGGATTTAATCCCACATAGTCTGACTCCAGAATCTGAGCTCCTAACCACTGAGATATACTGCCTCTGATTCACTTGAAACAAAACCCTATAAGTGTCTCTGTTATATGTTCCTGGCCATGGTGGTTGTTGCAGTAGAATTAGTCTATAAGACTGTAGCAAGGTGGGTTAGGAAATGGACTGGTGTTCATTTGCAAAAAGATACACCCAGCAAATGCTTCTGGGGAGAGCAGAGGATGTTCTGCTGAACTGCAGTCCTGGGATATGAGGAGAAGATAGGCCTGAACAGCCCTCTGGGAATATCACTAAGTGCATCGCTCCAAAGCCCAGCTGAACTGAGATCCGTAGAGGTCTGACGCTTTGTGGCAGTGCAGAAGGGAGGAGGACCCGGTCCCTGTCCTCAGGGACCGTACAGTCTGACTACAGATGACACAATGTGCCTGTGATGAGAATGCTTTAGGAGCCAAACAACGGAAGAGCCAAATCCAGGTGGAATCTGAAACAGGTTCCCAGAGGAACTCCAGGTTTGGGTGACTCTCCTTCTCTAAAGTTCTCAGGAAGCGGAAGGCTCTGGAGAGCCCTTCTGTCTGGAGGCAGTATCTGTAGAGGTTAGGATCACAAGCCAGGGAGGCAGGCTGCCCGGGTTTAAATCCCAGCTTGAGCACTTAGCCAGCCGTGAATGTGAACATGAACCAGATAGACACTGAACCTGGCGCATAGTCAGGCCTTTAGACAAGTGAGCCAGCTGTGGCCACTGCTCTGTCTTGATGATCAGTTCACAACAATTCTACCACCATGGACCATGTGTTCCTTCTGAAGTCCCTCAGATGTCGTGATAATAGAATGAGAAAGTGGACTGCGGCCAAGAAAGAGGTGGCTGAGCCGTGCTGAGAACTGAGCTTGTAAGGCGTGTGTGTCTCCGTGAAAGAGCAGCTGGCCCCTGAGCTCCTCTGACTCCAGCTCCTGCCAGGCCCCTCCTGTTCATGTTCAAGGGTCTACACAGAGTCCCCCACAGCATCCAAGAAGATCTGGAGCTGAGAGTTAGGGACTAGCAAGCGCGTATAAGAAAATCACACTGCCTTCTCTCTAGTGGGTCAGTTTCTCTCATGTTCCTTCATTCATTCTATAAAAATACACTGAGACTGGGTTCAGTGCAGAGGAAAACAGGCAGCTGGGAAATAGAGCTTACGGCATAATGGGTTTAAATACATACTTCCATATTCCAGATCTGTAACAATGCCTTACATGTCACAAATCGCTTCCTCATGGAATGTTTATCTGATCCCTAAAACCCTGGGCAGTACTTGTCAATCCCATTTTACAGATTAAAAACTGAGTCTCAAAGCCCAAGACTTCCAGCTCCAGAGGGATCTAGTGCTCCCGCTCTTGCAGACATGCTGTGTGCCAGCCCAGTCTGCAGGGAGGTCCGAGGACCATGAACATGATTTCTCAAGCATATGTTCTCTAAGAACCCAGCACAGCACAATAATGTGAATGGCCCCAGAAGTTGGTCCTTTATAGTCTTTTAAATGACCAGACATGGTTCTTGTTAGAGCTGGGAGCAGAGATAGCCCTGGGAGGATGGGTGTGGTGGCTTATTTCTCAATGACTCTGTCCTGCACACTCTCCTGTCTGAGCATAATGTACTCAGTCACAGAAACACTCAGGGCTGCAAAGTCACTGTTTCCTTTGCTTGAATGCACTGTCACCTTGTTTTAGTCTCAAGCACACATGTGCTATGTGGGGGCCTGATGTTCTGTACAAGGGAACAGAGGCTGGACCACAGTCGTGCTGAAATACACGTTAGCAGTTCGCACGTACGCACACATACACATGTGCACGCACACACACATGCATACACACACACACATGCTTACTCGCTCACCACCCCCACACCCCTCCTATGTGCAGATCTCTCTGAGTGTGGGAATGACTTCACTTCCCTAGGATTCCCTGAGTGACATTGTGAGGAGGCTCAGCTGTACTTGAGAAAGCATTCCGTTCAAGTTTGGATTTTAGGTAGTACCTTGTCTTTTCAAAAAGAGAGCCTCACAAGGGCACATGTTCATAGCAGCAAGATGTGGAGGGAAGCTGTTTGGGCTGCAGTAGGGAGGCCTAGACTTTAGTCCCCGCTCTCTCATTAACCATCTCCGTGATCCTAGACAGCTGCTTAACCAACCAGAGCCTCAGTTTCCACATCTGTTCGGGGAAGGGGCTGGCTGAAAGAGGAAGGTTGGCCTTAGATGGCCTGACGCTTCCTTCTAGCCAGAACACTGTGTGATTCAAATACTAAATCAAGACACTTTGGCACGTTGCATATGGTCGGGGGAGGCCCTATAAAGTTCCCAAGGAAAAAAGCGCTGAAAATAATTTTCGCTCAGCATCTTCTCTAACAGACTTTGTCTGCTCGCAGTCCTTTTTAATCACAAGGTCAGGCCATTTTTGTTAGCAATTTAGCATACAAAATTCCTTTCTTTCTAGTCCACTGAGAGTTGGGTAACGGAATTTTTATTTTACTTCCCATATGGCCTAAAGTTGAGGGCTGTTATTTTCAAGCTCAAGAGTTCTTATTCCATCGTCCTCTTACCCACCATTATGTTTGATTGATAGTATTAAACAGGAGGAAAATTTATTTTACTGGAGTGGGGAAATGCATCAGGTTAAGTAATAAGTATATGAAATACATGGTTCAAGGTTTTGTAAAGGAAAAGATATAATTTTGTGGTTATGCATATTTTCTATGTTATGTTTTGTTGGTACTATTTTCTATGTTATGTTTTGTTGGTAGAAATAGAATGTATTGGATCAGCAGAACTAGACAACGGCATCTGTGCTAATAGGACAATGGCTTGTTCAGCGACGTCTTTACAGACATGAGCGTGATAAAAAGAAAGAGACAGTACGGTTTGACACTCTTGAGGCAATCGAAAGGGATGCAATTTGGGAAAGTTTGCACGGGTAATGGTTGTGATCAATAGATCCAGTGCACCCTGGGGCACGAGACCTCCTTAGGCATGAGGGCTGCCTATCTCTTAGTATCAGTCCACGGGAGGCAACCTGGCCCTTGGATATGGGGACACACACTCACCTGGAGACTTTCCTGAGTGGGCACTGCTGGCCCCTGATGGTGATGCTGCCTGCACTGCTCCCCTGCCTCAGCCACTACCAAAGGGAGTCGTATCCCCCAGAGGGGTAGGAGGGTCCATTTCCTCCACTCCCCAGGATCAAAATCCGCCAGCAATTATGTGACACATGGTGTGACAAGTATGTCTTTCTGAGTTATGAATTCATCTATATGATGACTTACTACATTATAAAAATGAAATTGAATTTGCTTAAACATTTAGTGAATCATATTGACAAAAACAAAACTTTGTGAAATTCTAATTATCCTGGAGAATCTGGAATTTGGAGTTCTAGTAATTATGCTTAGTAATCTCAGAAGTTAATCACTTCGTAGATTATTCAGGGGCGAGCAACGGGCTTGTTAGTCAGCTGTATGAAGGTAAATCAAAAGTAGTTTTAGAGCTAAGAAATAAGTTGTTGACTCTGGTAAGGACGAAGAGAGTTGGATTATTTAAGGAGAGCTAAAACCTACCCCTTCCTCTTCTATAAGCAATACTTCAACCAAGTTGGTGAACTGGAAATTAATTTTATACTAATTTGTTCTCAGCTCATGCTTTAATGAGCTTATATTTCTGGGTATTTAATTTGAAAGTACATTTGATAAATAATGCATTAAAAAATAAATTGAGACTGAGAATAAATGAGTTTGAAATTTCAGAGGTCAGTAATTAAGATTATTGCCACCATTTGGTTTTTCATTTTTTAACCAATACTTAGCTGCCCTATATTTCACATCTCTCTAAAATGAGGCAAGTTCTGTAAAGTATGAGACCCCCAAAGATGTGCAACAGTCAAAAGCCAGTGATTCTGACTACCCAGGCAGCCTAAACTGTACTATCAGCTGCTATCCTTTCACTTTCTGCCTCGTCTCAGCTCTGACATGCCTGTGGGGTGCCCAGGACTGAAATCACCCCACCCTGTGCAGAGGGGACTGGGACCCCTCTAATGCCCTGGGGCATTACAATCCAGTTACATGATTCTCTCATGTTTGGAGAATTGTTATCACACCTCCCTTAAGTACCCAAGCTAGAGTTATCTCTAGAGAGGGGACTGTATAGAGCCTTTCAAAATTATTTCACATGGAAGCTAAAGAGGCAAGCTGGCAGCAAGGTCCCCATGGCCTGGGTGGATGCCTGATGTGGCTGGCTGGGCAGGTGTCCCCCAGCACTCTCCATCATGCACACTTTCCTAAGCCATGTGCTCATTGAGGAGGATAGCCTTGCCAGGGGGAGGAACAGGGCACTAGGAGTGTCATGCTCCTGCACCTGAATCTTCCCCCCAAGCAGAAGGAACCCAGGCCCTGAACTGCCACCCCTCCCCCACTGACCACTGTCTTTGCCTGTGCTCTCTCTCTGTGGGCAGTTCCCTCTCCTGCCTTTGTCCCTGGACACCTAGCAGGCCCACTCCTCAACGTTGTTTGGGGGAGAGGGGAGCGGAGGGGGTGTCAAAAAGGAGCTCACAAAACTTTCATTGTTTGTAGTTGATATAATCAACAACATAAAAAATCCAAGATATGCTACAGACTATTAAGCTGATAAGATAGTCCAGCAAGAGAGTCTGATACAAGATCAACTTAAAAAAAAAAAGCAAAACTTTTCCTTTACATTAAAAATAACCATGTATAAGATGTAATAGATAAAAGATCCTGTTCATGATATCAACAACCTGTATAATACCTAGGCACAAGCCTAATGGAGACTTTCCAATAGCCATATGAAAAGAAAAATCTGAAACTAAACTGAAGGACATAAAAATGCTCTTATTAAATGGAGAGACATACCACATATGTAAATAGGAAAACTTTTTATTGTAAAAATACAAATTCTTACTAAATTGACCTATGCATTCAATGTAGTCCAAGTAGAAATCTTGACGGATTATTACAGAGCTTAAAATTTGATTCTAAAATTATCTGCAACAGAAAACAGGCATTAATAGCCTAGAAACTTTTGAAAAAAGAACAGTATCAAAAGAAAACTTGCTCTTGACAAGATTGCCAAGACAAATTGGGGAAAGAATAGTCTTAACAAATGGTTCTGGGACAAGTGAATATCCATATGCAGAAGAATGAAATTGGAATCCGACTTCAAGCCATATACAAAAATTAATTCAGAACGCATCAAAAATCTAAAAGCTAAACCTGTAAAGCTCTTAAAATGTAGGTATAAATCTTCCTCACTTTAGGTTAGGTAATGATTTCTTAGATATGGCATCTAAAGCATAGGCAATCAGAGAAAAAAATAGTTGGCTTGAACTGCATCCAAATGATCAACTTTTGTGCTTCAAAAGATATGATCAAGAAAGTAAAAAGACAGCCCACAAAATGGGAGAAAATATTTGCAAATAATATATCTGCTAAGGGTCTAGTATCCAGAATATGTAAAGAATTCTTCCAACTCAACAATAAAAAGACAATAACCCAGTTAAAAGATAAGCAAAGGATTTGAATAGATATTTCTCCAAAGAAGATATACAAATGGCTAATAAGCCTGTGAAAAGATGCTCAACATCATTAGTCATAAGGAAAATGAAAATCAAAACCACGAGTTGTGGTTTTGATTCACATACACTAGGATGGGTGCAATCAAAAGGATAGACAAAAGGATGTGTTGGTGAGGATGTGGAGAAGTTGGCAGCCTCGTACATTCCTGCCATACGCTGGTTCAGCTGCTTGGGAAAACAGTTTGGCAGTACTTCAAAATATAAACAGAGTTACCATATGATCCGGCAATTTCCCTTGTGGGTATAACCATATACCTTCTTGTAGAGTATACCTAAGGTAACCAAAAACATATGGCCGTGCAAAAATTTGTACACAAATGTTCATGGCAGCATGATTCATAATAGCCAAAAAGTGGAAACAATTCAAATACCCGTCAACTGATGAATGGATAAACAAAATTTGGTCTATCCATATAGTATAACATTATTCAGCAATAAAAAGGAATGAAGTACTAATACCTACTACGACATGAATGAACCTTGAAAGCATTATGCTAAGTGAAAGAAGCCAGATACAGAAGGCCACATATTGTTTGATTCCACTTAGATGAAATGAAATGAATAGAATAAGCAAATCCATAACAACAGGAAGTAGATTAGTGGTTGCCAGAGGCTGGAGGAGCGGATAGTGGGAAGTGACTGCTAATGAATATGAGGTTTCCTTTTGGAGTGATGAAAATGTTTTGGAATTAGATTAGTGGTGATGGCTGCACAACACTGTGAATATACTAAAACCCACTAATTGTATGCTTTTAAAATGTGGATTTTATGGTATGTGAATTTAATCTTAATCAAAAAAGAGCACTTACTCTATCTGATATCAAAATGTACTATAGAACAATAGTAATTGAAACAGTGTGCTGTTGGCACAGAAATGGACAAATGGAGGTTCACCTCAGTGGAACAGCACAGAGGATATGAAAGTGGAGCCACACGCATATGTGGGTATTCAATGGATGGCTACGTAGCATCTCAAATCAGTAAGAAAATGGCGGTGGGGGCCGGCCCAGTGGTGCCAGCTGTTGAGTGCGCGAGCTCCGCGGCAGCGGCCCAGGGTTTGCCGGTTCGGATCCTGGGCGCACACAGACACACCGCTTGTTAAGCCATGCTGTGGCGGCGTCCCATGTAAAGTGGAGGAAGATGGGCATGGATGTTAGCCCAGGGCCAGTCTTCCTCAGCAAAAAAGAGGAAGATTGGCATCAGATGTTAGCTCAGGGCTGGTCTTCCTGACAAAAAAAAAAAAAGAAGAAGAAAATGGTGGTGAAGAGCTGGCTCTTAGTTTGTGGGGGGAGGTTAGATTGCAACCTCATAACTCCATAAAAATAAATTCCAGATAAAGAGCAAATTGTAAGACTATAGAAATAGAAGAAAACAAAGGAAGACATATGTATGACCTTGAAGAAAGCCACCGTAAGCAATACACAAAATGCACAAAGGGAAAGATGGATAAATTTGACTTTATAAGAACTGGAAACTCTGTGCAACAAAAGATATCATTTGTTAAAAAGCCATTTCTCACATAATAACAGGCAAAGTATTAATATCCTGAATATATAAGGAACTTCTAGAATCAATAAGAAAAAGTCAAAATAACAAATGTTCTGCAGCACTCCGATCTCCCTCCTGTAGTTGCCTTGCAGGTGGTCCTGGAATTTTCTCCTCTATTGAGTGACAAAGAAAATCTTGGCCCTTTCTCATGGTGTTATGGGATTGCCTCAGCCACTGAATTTCATCGGGTCCTCTCTCTCAGCAAAGTCGAGGTGGTCTTTGGAATTTTTTCTGTGTTGGGCAGAATAACTGGACACAAGCCCTGCCCTGGAAAAAGAGAATTACTGTTGTCATGAGTGAAGGAGGCTTGAGCTGAGGCGGGCACAGCGGGACGGGCTGGAACCCCAGCTCTCTTTCTCTTGCTCCTTAGAAGAGGCAGCCTTTTGCTGCTGAGCCCACACGCAGCGGGCACTCAGAGGACCTGAGTGAGGAGTGCTGAGCGTGCTTAGCATTTCTTGCCAGGCAGCCCCTTAATTGGGGATGTAACATAACCTTTGTTCAACAATAAAATGAACCTGGATGCCGACAGCTATCTGTCTCCACTCAGGAAGTGTCCGTGCCGTGGTTTCTTTTTGCAAGCAGTGATATCATTAAGGAAATGGAGTATTGCAAGCATGTCACACCGGATTTTTGTCTTAGAAGACCCTCCTATTTTTCTTTTCTGCTGAGAGACTTTTAGCCCTCAATTGGGCAGTGCAGTGAGGTCCCCTCTCTCTCTCCTTGCCCCTCTTCCTCTCATCTGCTTTTCTGTTTTCATAAGCCATAGATTTAGGCCTCATTTTATTACATTTCACAGTGTGCTTAAATACCCCATCCAGTTCCTCATCTCATTACAGAAGACAGTTTACCTGAGGGTGGAATGGCGATGGCAACGTGATTTGTTCTGCTGCTGGATTTTGTAAAACATCCTGCGTCAGGGCTTTCCTGACGGGTGTCGGAGACAAGAATGGAACCGGGGTGCATTTGAAAACTCTATTGATAATCTCTCAGTAAGTCAGATGTTCCTGCCACAGATCCTGGCCAGGTCACATTGGGCTTAGCATTAAATATTAACACTGCTGGTTCAATATCTTATGCAAAAGGGAATTCTATAGCTAAAAACAAGTGAAGCAATTGTAGGCAGTTGGTTTATTGTGAGTGGGCAAGAAGATATTATGACTGAACCGACTTTCTCCTTCTTTTAGGGTCACTGTTACTACCACGGACATGTGAAAGGATACTCTGGTTCGATGGTCAGTCTCAGCACTTGTTCTGGTCTCAGGTAAGTGACCATGACATTGATGGCTCTGATCTTAAGCACAGTCCCTGCAGACCACCTCTTTCTTCTCCTGTTCACTCTAAGGCACTGAGGGGAAATGCTGGGGCCTCACCTCCGCCTGGCGAGATGGCGAAGGCTCTCGCTTTAACTTGCAGAGCACAGCTCAACCAGGATCACAGTTGCTCTTTCGAGGCCATTCTCAGGCCTGGTAGGTTGAGAGTAATTGAACTGCTGAGTTTTAGCATCCAAAGATTTTGTGAG
This sequence comes from Diceros bicornis minor, assembly GCF_020826845.1. Classification (NCBI taxonomy): domain Eukaryota; kingdom Metazoa; phylum Chordata; class Mammalia; order Perissodactyla; family Rhinocerotidae; genus Diceros; species Diceros bicornis. The sequence goes on along the minus strand of NC_080745.1, from coordinate 88,706,982 downwards.
TGTCTTTATTAATGTGGCTCTGATGCTGAACAATTCCCAGTGTTAAAAGATAGTACATTAGGTATTCATTTAAGCTGCTTGCTTAATAAAAATAAAAAGCCCCTCTCTCATTAGGAGGCAAAGTAAAGGAACTAATTTAACACAGATCCCGGTGAGCTGAACACAGGCATGCATTGTAGGGTCTTTGGCTGCGAGGCTGCGGCAAAATGCAAGAAGCAATGACCTTCCGCCGCTGGACGAGCCAACCCTGGTCTCTCCTCACAGCCCCTCCTTCCAAATCGTAGTCATTAGCCATCAGTTGGCACCGATGTGCTCCCCAGGAAAACCAGTTTGTTTGACAAATTTCCAGCTGCCTCAGCCTTTTTACTGGTTTTATTTATGGAGTTTGTGAACTAACAGCTTGTATCCTTAAAGTCCTGCTTTGCTGTGGCCTGTGGCACCAGAGTCTGGTTCTGTGGAGGGAAGAGAGAGAAGGGCCTGGGAGAGCATGCCAGCTCGAGTGAAAAACAGGATGGCATCTGTGTGTCAGCAGTAACCGCCACGTTTCTGTGAGTTCTGTGTAGGATCATGGAGAATGAGCCTCCATACACACACACTACGCACACCACAACACATACCACACACACACAACATACCATATACACCACATCACATAGACACGCCACAGCACACACACATCATACCACATATGCCATATCACACACAGCATACCACACACACACCACAGCACATAGACACACCACAACACCACACACACAACACACCTTGCACAACTCACCACGCGCAACACACACACACACAGTCAAGCTCTGCAAAAGCGAGTGATGACTTCACCAGCCCTGGTCAGGGTTTTAACAGCTGCAGGTGAAGACAGAAGACGCGCTGCCAGTTAACAGGAAATGGGCACTGTTTTGGAAAGCTTCCCTTGCATTAATCCTGACACGTAGTAGGCATTTAACAAATATTCTTGAATTAATAAATAATTACCTTGGCCAGCTCCTTATTGACAGCACAGTTGTTTGTGACTAAAATTCTCTAGTAGAACATAGAACATCCGAGTCCAGCAGAAGTCCCCCCCGCCAGCTTTAATGTTCTCACTGGCAGGTGAGGAGTGAGCAGCTGAGAAGCTTGTCACTTGCGGGGACCAGGATCATTGCATGGGGCCAGGGTCAGTGCTGGCTCTTCCCCAGGCCAGTACCCCCGAGTGAGGGGCTCTCACGCTGAGCCAGCTAGGGTGTCAGGTGTGCAGGTGGAGCGATCCCTGCATCATGCCCTCCAGCGCCTAGCCCCTTTCCACTGCACCCTGTACCTCCCATCCTAATCCCATCCCCTGTGCCCCGGTGCCCCCTAGGAGCAACTGCCCATTCTCCATGACACAGGTCACCTGCACATTTACAAGTGTAAAGAGAGAGCATCCGCTGTCTCACTCTGCGAGTGGCTTTTGTACCCAGCGTTGTTCTGACATCCGTCCTCTGTGGCTGTGGGGGACCGGTTCCTCCCTTTAGCTGCCGCATAGCATTCCATTCTACAAGGGCACCACGTCTTATCTCTTCATTGCCTCCACGATGTGCATTTAGGTGGTTTCCAGTTTTTCTCAATTGCAAACAGCACTGCACCGCACGGCCCTAGGTGGTCTGTGTCTCTGTGCACAGGACTTGAGATGGGGGGCGCCAGGACGAGGAACGAGGTTCAGAGAGCATGAGCACTTCCGCTCGCACCAGCAAGAGCCCTGCCACTTAGCTCTCCAAGTGCCTACCCTAATTTCCACTCTCACCCTCAGAGTGTGAGTCCTATTTCCTCACATCTTCCCCAATCCTTGATACGTCTGATTTATTTTTAAGTATTTACCATTGGAATCTAACAAGATGTACAAAGAGCTGGTCTTCTGCCCCTTCACTGTACTCCAGTCCCACTCCAGTAAAACACGGCAGCACACGTGGGGGTGCCCCTCACGATGATCTCCCCACTCCTGTGCACGCAAACACACGGTCAGGGATTGGAGCGTGTGTGTCTAGGTTCATAAAAGCAGAGTCGCGTCATACACATCGCTCTACAGCTTGCTTTGTCCCCGACCCTGTCTCTCCATGTCAGGAGGTATAGACTTAAACCTCTTTTTGTCTCACTTCATCGAGTGTGTACACACACACACATTTCTGTGCACACATGTATTGCTTGTGGAAAGCATTTTTGATATCCCATTTATATGACACCTTTGGACTTGAACACGTCTGCTAATCTGATAAGAAGTGAACAGGGATATCTTGTTGCTTGGATCGCTGCTCTCCGGTTATTCACTCATTCAGTAAACGTCCCTTGTGCACTTCCTCGGTGCCAGTGCTGCAGGAGGCACAGGGCGAGCCGTGCAGACATCTGCAGGAAGCGCATTCCTGGCGGAGGGAAGCGCCTGTGCAAAGCCCCTGCGGCAGGAAAATGCCTGGGGTTTGCAGAGCAGCGAGGTGGCCAGGACGGCTGGAGTGGAGCGTGGAGGGGGCAGCAGTGGAAGATGAGGTCAGAGGGGAAGTGGGACGCCGAATCCTGAGGGGCCTTGGAGGTGATCAGATGGCCTTTGGCCTCTCCCCTCACTCTGACGGGAGCCTCGGGAGCTTTGAGCCGAGGTCTGACTTAACATTTCCACAAGTCTCTCGGGCTGCTGGGCTGAAAAGAGACTGTAGGGGATGCGAGCAGAAGCAGGAGCTCCGCTGGGCGCCTTCGCAGTAATCCCAATGAGAGATGGGGGCCTGGACAAAGGTGACGCCTGTGGACGTGCGAGAGTCTAGAAATGTTTTCGTGGGTGTTAGAGAGGCTGGCGACTCGAGCATTTGCATAAGCTTCTAAGCGTTGCCTTCTCCAGCGAAATGCTCTGTGTGTGAGGCTCGCTCCCCCGAGATAGCGTGGGGCACAAATAGAGGAAAGGACGAACTTCCTGCTACGGAATGAAGTAATCACTGAGGAAGCCGTGGGAAAGTCAGACACCAGGTAGGGTCTCCAGTACACGGCAGGCCCGGCGTGCATGGTGTGTGCTCAGGAGGAGGAAGAGAGGGACGCTGGGCGGGGGTGAGGGCGGCAAGGAAAACCAGTGAGATTTGCCAGAAAAAGGATGAGGGCCAGGGACTCTCAGAAACAAACAGGCCTCCTCCAGCAGCGGCTTCTGCACATTTATGAGGAAGTTTTAAATCACACAACTGAGAACAAGCATAAATGAAGGCGTCCGGATTGATATGCCTGATAATTTTCAGGTAACTTTCATGGATATCAAATTCTTGATGGGTAAAGAGAAAAAGGGGGTATCTCCAAAGTGTTCCCAATAGCTCCTTTTTACAATAAACAAAGCAATTTACAAACTAGTGACATTAATTAGTTTGAAAAAACGAAGATGGACGACTGGCTAGAGTATTCCCAGAGTAATCATCGAAGAGGACAAATCTGCCCCCTCTGCTTGGTTGTGCCCCTCAGTCACGACTCCCCATCCTTCTTCCCAGGGCTGCCCCCCAAAGATACAGGTGACTGGCGGGGTCCCCATTCCTCCCCCATGGAGGGGTCAGTTTCTCTGACCAGATTCTGCAGAGTGTCTGGGTCTCAGCGTCCACCTCTCGTCTCCAGCACCTGGAGAACGTTCTCTTCTGGTACCTGACACAGACCATAATTTGGCAAAGAAAAACACCGTGAAATACTTGTGGCTGGGATTTCAGGAAAAGTCAGAGGAGTAAGTGCTGCGTTGTCTGGTGTCGACCACCAAGATGGGGCAGGAACAGTAACGGGGAACACTGTGTGGGAATGGTGCTCCCGAGGATTTTCACTTCCCAGATCTCTGTGCTGTTGTTACAAAAGCAGCAGACCGTGCATCAACAGAGAAATTCCGGAGTTACATAGTCAACTTTATGATCTTGCAAGTAGAGAATCAGACTAGAGAGAAAGCTGTGTTCGATCAACTGCTCACTGGCAGAAGAATCGATTGAGGCTCGAAATAAAGGAAAAATGCAGCTAGAGTAGCACCAACCTGGTAGATTTGGGAAAGAAAACAGGATTAAAAGTATGTTAAATATGGTGTGACCCAAAAATACATTGAGACCTAGGAATAGGGAGGAAAGCTTGAGGGCCGTAGGGGACGCGTTAGTTAGAGCTCAGCAATTACAGTCTTGCAGAAAAGGAACGTCCTGCGTTACTTCAGAAAGGCTGATCAAAGATGGGCAGGCAAGGAAAAACTCTTCTGAAATAGAGAAGGGAGCAGGGAAGCAAACAAGTCATCCTTCTTCATTTGAAGCTTGAAGGGGAGAAGATAAGGGGAGAAAAAAAGCATGAAGATCCCAGTGGAAAGGGGGATTAAAGAGGAAACAGCTCTTTAATGGAGGGAATGAAGTGCAACGTGGAAAATAGGTCATAAAAATGAGTTCAACCATGAAGTTTATTCTTACTTTGAAAGGACTCCAAGTCAAATGTGAAGTCCAGGCCATAAGTTAATTCTGTGCCATATCATATGTCTCCCCAAGATGCTCAGGCCTCCTTAGTACGGTTTCAGTGCAGTGTTCATGATTCTCCTTTTACGTTCTGGTCTCTCATTTGCTTTCGCTGCTTCATGCCTCAGCTCCTTGCTAGTGAGTACCTAAGCCCATGGGCGTCCCTGTGAGCATCAGATACTCCTCGATACTGTAGCGCACAGATACCAAACTGTCACGTTGTTGGGGAGAGAGTTCTGCTCCCACCTGAACCTACTGTGTTTTGTCATTGGGACAGATGTCCAGCCCTGGCACACTCTGCTGGAGCATCAAAACAGTCATGTGCCTCTGTCCTGATTTTATTCATAGAGGCCGCATTCCCATCCCCTCCAGCTCTGCAGCTAGACGATGACCTCCTCCAGGGAAGAGACTGTCTCTCACTATTTCTTGTTCTCTTCCTCGACCCTCTCAGCTCCTACTCAGGTATCTGGCACCAGGAGTCTTGGGGGCTCACACTTTTGGAATAAGCCAAGAGTTTTCCCATCACCTGTGGGCATGGCGGCTAAAATTAGACTTAATTTCTTAGGGAACCACCTGTGCTTTAACAGACTTAAGCCAAGCATTCACTTAAAAGATGAGGAAACAGGTATCTAGAGTTGTAAACTAAGTATCAGTTGTAATAATTTCATTTTGAAATGGGGTTTAGGATACCTGAGCATAAGGTATGCATGCACTCACACACACTCACACATGTGTCACACGCACGCACAAGCTCCCTGGGGTGGGGATGACAGTCAGGATTTGTCGGCTTTAGTCTTCATCATCATCACGAGTTCTGCTTTCGTGAGGGCAACGGCAGGTGTCGTTGCCACCGTGTCATGGAGCAGCTAACTGAGGCTCAGTCATCGGGGGCCTCGTCCTCATGCCACAGCTCAGAGCTGCAGATCGTCCTGTCACATGACACCGTTACCCCCTTCCCAGTCACAGCTGCTGTCTCAGAGGGACGATCACCTGCGTTTACAGGGAGCTTTTGCCTGTTCTCGTGGGACGCTCTCTAAAGCCACGGCAGGTATTGCGCTCCTCGGATGAGGAGGTGAAGACTATAAAAGTGACTTCCGTGGTCCCTCAGCTACGATGGGCAAAACTCCGTCTTACACCTGAGCCTGGCTGACTCCTGCTTCTGTATTTGTTCCACTAAACCTTTTGCACCATTTGGATCCAACCTTCTTTTTCAGCCTCATCGTCCTCTACCCTGAGGAAGCCTCCCTATTCTAGCCACACTGTTTTCTAGGTGTTTCCAGAAAATCCCCCACACATATGTCTCACTGTCTTTGTCCCTGCTGTCCCCCTGCCTGGGACACACTTCTCTCCCCACCTCTCATTTGACTTTGGAAGGTCCTCTCTCTCACCAAGGCGCAAATCAAATGATGCCTGCTCCATGAAGCCCACCCTGGCCTCCTAAACACTCCTCGCCATGCAGCTCGACCCTCCCTCCCCTGTACTATCATGGAGAGCCCTTTGCTTAGAGAGTACAGTTCCTGTCGCATAGTAGCTGCTTCATAAACATTGGTTTACATCCCTGTGTTAAGACGCTGGCCCTTCCTTGCCCCATTTACCATTGGTTGCCATACCCTGCTCTACTTCTGTCTACCCTGTTGTAAGGACCTTCAAAATGGGGAACATTTCTGACACATTCCCTGTAGCCCCTGGAGCTCTTAGCCATGGCCTTAGACATGGGAGACAGCATAAAATGCTTTTAAAAATTCAATTAAATAAAAATATTCAGATGTGAGGCTATTTGGTACCTGAATAAGTACACACATTACTGTGTTCCTTTAAAATCTTGCATTGATTTTAATTGTGTAATGTAAAGTTTACTGCACCGAATTTTATATAGTGAAGACAAATATAACACAAAATGCAGGAATACTTCTTGCCCCATATTCTTGAAAAAGAGTCAATCCACTTATTTTTCAAAGGGTAGAATTGACAAGTGCTATAGCCGATGGAATCAAGAATAACCATTATAATGAAAGTAATTGTTTGCGATTTAGCAATCAGGGCAAACACAACCATTGTTAAAAAAAAAAAAAAAAAGTTCTGCGTCCATGCAGTGTTATTGTTTACAATGTAACAAACTAGTTGAATTGATCCAGTTGAAGAAATTGACCCGAAGTCTCAGCTGAGACAGTAAAAAGAGAAAATCTTCCGAGGAGAACAAGATGGAGGGAGGGAGGAGGGCTGGAAAGGGGCCGCAGGGCCGCCTGCATCCGAGGATGTGGTGCCCACCATCCTCCCTGGCACCTCGCAGCTCGTTTCCAGTGTTCGCTCACCTGGATGCATATGGTTTTTCCAGATCTCACAGCTCCACCTAACTGGCCCAGGGCAAAGTGGTCTACAGGACTTGAAAGTCAGGCGCGTGGAGATGACCTTGCCTTCACTTTCCTGTCTACTAGACTATGAGTTCCAGGAAGGCAGGGCCCTGGGCCCAACCCAGCACTGCCTAGAACCTGGCACGTTATCGGCACTCAAACACTGGTGGAATAAATGTGACCTCCCCAAGCCATCAGGTGGTCAATGAAACTTAATCCCGACCAGTCCAAATCTTTAAAAAATCTTTATAGAGTAGTAGATCATATTAGGGAAGAAATTAGCATAGAGTGGAGGTAAAACCAGTTTGACCTTGACCTCTGCACTGTGACCCTCTGCTCCCTCAGCCTCTGTCCGGCTTGCCTACACTGGCTCCCCTTCACCCCTCTGGCCACGCCATCTCGGGCTGGGGTTCTGCGCTGCTGTCCTCTCCCTTCCTCCCTCCCGTGGAGATGTTTATTCGGTCATCCTGTGTAAACATCGGCGGGAGCCACTGCTGGGTTCGCAGCCCATCTGCACCATCTCCAAGGCTGTCTGGTCTCCACTCTGAAGGACACTCAAGGTCAAGTCTCAGTTCTCCCCCAGCTCCCCTCACTCAAACCTTGAAATGTCCAGATCCAAACTCCTCTGGGTGGGTCCCCAGACTGGCTGCCCTCCTGATTCCTTTCCATTAAAGGTCCAGCCCCTCTCAGGCTCCTAAGCTTGGCCCCTGGGGGTCTTTGATAACCTCCCTCCTGCACCGAGCCCTGCACACTCCCCCTTAACAGCATCTCTTTCATCCATCTCTGCTTTCACATTTCCCCAACACCACCCTGGGTCAACCCTCACTCCAAGATTTCTAAATTGCCTCCCACCCATGCTTCCTGCCTCCACCCTTCCTTTCACAGCCATCTTGCACATTCCAGAAGGTAGTGTTTCAAAAATTCTGCTCGATCATAACATAAGTCCTGCTACCGCTCCGCACTCAAAATCACATGGCTCCTAATGGCCGACACGTCAAAGCCTCTCATTCACTCACACGATTGTTCAACAGTATTCCCACAGATGTGCATTGATCACCTACTCACATACTGATCATGCCAGTCTCAGTGCGGGGACCGGGAAGACAAAAATAAATAAGGAAAATACTCCCTGGTTGTGTAAAGCAGCTGGACATCGTTTTAAAATACAGTGTTGTAAGTGCTGTGAAGTAAGTGTACACAAAACCACACGAGAAACTCAGCAGAAGAGCCCTGAATGGTACAGAATCTTGAAGGAAGGGTTGGCTAACCAGGACCTCAAAGGTTACACATCAACCTAGAAGGTCGTTCCAACTGAGGGCTGCCGCAGGAGCAGTGAAAGGCCTTTAGGTGGGACACAGAGGAAGAGAACTCAGCCCTGGCCCTAGAGCAAGGGCCAGGGGGGTGGCCACCAACGGTTACAATACAGGGACCAGGTGGATTTGATAGAGGCCCGCTGGGGTGGAGGTAGGGATAGGCGGAGGAGAGAAGGAACAGCCAGAGCAAAGTCCTGGTAACTGGGAATGTGAAGTGTGTAAAAGGCAGTATGGGGGCCTGCCTGGTGGCATGGTGGTTAGGTTTGCGTGCTCTGCTTCGGTGGCTGGGGGTTCGCCAGTTGGGATCCTGGGCGCGGACCAGCGCACCACACATCAAGCCACGCTGAGGCGGCATCCCACATACAGCAACTAGAAGGATGTACAACTATGACATACAACTGTCTACTGGGGCTTTGGGGAGAAAAAAGGAAAAAAGGAAAAAAGGAGGAAGATTGGCAACAGATGTTAGCTCAGGTCCAATCTTCCTCAAAAAAACAGATTGTTTGAAAAAAGGCAGTATGTTGTTCTGTATGAAGAGTATGTAGATGAATGAGCAATGAGGCCACAAATGCAGCCCGAGGCCTAAAGCCAAGGTAAAAGATGGAGGCAGTGGACGGAGCCCTAGAGCCTCACCTGCCATTTCCTGCCCCCCAGTCCCATCCCCCTACCTTCTGCAGCTTCACTGTCCGTCTGCACGTGCCCTCACATGCCCATGGTGTTTCTGAGCACTCTCTGACCTTTCCTCGCCTGTACTCTTGTTCCTTTGAGGCTGCTCACCTGGCCCCCATGCTCCTCGTGTCTCCACGTCCTCCCCATCCTCCAAAACTCCCTTCAAGGTCCCCTGTTCCAGATGGGCCATTTATCAACTCTTCCTCTGTCCATGCTGGGCTGACCACCCATCCTGTGGGCAGTATTTTCCATTCGGAAGTCAGATGTTCCTTCCCTAGCGTGAGTCCTTGGTGACTGGGGAGAGGGGGCTGACCATCAGGTGTGGCCAAGGACAAAGGAAAAGGCCTGGGAGCCAGGTCCATCTGGGGAATCCTGGCTCTGCCGCTGACCAGCTGTGTGACTCTGTTAGTCTCCTAAGGCTGCCATAACGAGCAACCACACACTGAGTGGCTTAAAGCAACAGAAATTCATTCTCTCACAGTTCTGGACTCCAGAAGTCTGAAATCAAGGTGTCAGCAGGGTTGGTTCCTTCTGGAGGCTCTGAGTGAGGATCCTTTCCATGCCACTTTCCTGGTGGCTCCTGGCACTCCATGGCATTTCTTGGTTTGTAGATGCATCCCTCCAGTTTCTGCCTCGATCTTCACGTGGCCCCCTCCCTGTGTGTCTCTGCTTCTCCTTTTTCTGTCTCTTATAAGGACACATGTCATTGAATTTAGGGCCCACCCTAAATCCAGGGTAATCTTATCTTGAGATCCTTAACAAAATCACATCTGCAAAGACTCTCCAAGGGTCACATTCACAGGTATTGGGGGTTAGAACTTGGACATATCTTTTTGGGGACACTCTTCAAACCACTACAGTGACCTTGGGCTCTTATCATTGACTTCCTAATAGTAAAAGGGGCTCCTGATACCTGCTTTACAGAATTGCTGTAAATATTAGAGAAAATAGGGAATTCGAGAGCCTGGCTCGTGGGGACAGGGGAGGGTAAGGCGTGACTGCTCATGGGTACAGGGTTTGTTTTGAGAGTGATGAAAGTGTTCTGGAATTAGATAGTGGTGATGTTTGCACAACTCAGTGAAAATACTAAAAAACATTGAATTGCGTGCTTTAAAAGAGTGAACTTAATGGTATGTGAATCATTTCTCAAAAAAGCTGTTATTTTTAAAAGGAGCCTGGCTCAGAGTGGTCTCTTCATAAATCGTAGCTATTATTATTATCGATATGCCAGTAATAACTATTCTTAAAATCTTTTATAATAGTTTAATGTTTTGCCTCTTTTGTCATGCCTCCCAAACCTGGTTATGAATTACATTTGAAACAGGAACCATGTATGAGATGTCTCTGCGTGTTTTATGGGAGCTGGCCCAGTACTTTGCACATGGTAGGGGATAATGAATATTTGTTTTGATTATGCACGAGTAGTTCACGTGGCAATGACCCATTGAAAATAAATCCTGCAGTGCTTATGTGTTCACTAAGATTGCTGCCATCACTGGGTATCAAACATATATGAGGTGGGATATAACTTTTACCCATGAGCTCCTCCAAAAAAAACCTTGAAATTAAATTTCATGCCAACTGCATTTCTAACTTATGATTGGCAATATGATGTTGAAACCAAAAGCCTTTTCCCAAGAAAATTCAATTAGCAATTGAACACAGAACTAGCCGGGATAATTCATATATTCTAATCATTATCTTATTACAGGTAGTCAAAATCCATGTGCCACTATCCTGCTTGCCCAGGAGTAGTGAGAAAAATCATAATGGGAACAACATTAAGGTGCATTATTGCCTGACGCACCACTGCTTCAGAGATTAAAAACTGAATTTTAAGAAGGACAAAAACTTATCTTGAGGAAATATAGGTCTCTTGAGTTTTCACTTTGAAAGCTAACAAAATCAATTTAAAATTTTAATAGATTCCTCTTCATTTCCATTGAAGGAAAAACAACAAGATTTTAAAATTTAACTCAGGCTGCCTATTTTCAGAGCAGCAGCTCCATTTCTCTGGTCCCTTTCCTTTCAACTTCTGCCTCCATCACTCTCGTCTCTGTTCCAGGCCCCACATCGCTCTCAAAACAGCGGTGGAGGGAGGCAGGAGAGCGTGGGGGTGGAAAAGCCCACGGCTTAGACACGTGGTCCAGGTTGGATCCCAGCTCTGCCTCAAGCCACCTGCATGCCCTTGACAGTGGGGATAATGACCAGAGCTGCTGCTGTGTGGAGATCCGATGGGTGATAAATGTAACCGGCACAGCCCAGAGCCTGGGTCCCAGGCAGAGCGCCATAAAAGATGGTCCTCATCACCCCCAACCACCTGTCTCTCTTCTGCTCCCTCCATTGACCATGCCCAGCTCACTGCCCGAGAACTTGGCCTCACCCTCCCCATGATGGCCAATCCAGTATCCTCCCAATTCTCCTAATCTCCCCAGAGAGAAGATACCCACAGTCTTCATCTTTCCCAAACATTGGATACTGTCTTCTAACCTTTCTCCCCTACTCCACCAAGGGAAAAAGACTCTCACTTTCAAAGTCTGCTGGATTTAAATTCCATACTCTGAGATACTTCCAATTCCAAGTTTACAACTAAGTATCTATGACATTCAACTTAAATTACATTCACTTATCTAGCTCAGGGCCAGTAAGGGCTGTGAGAACATCGAAATTTTGTGTCTCAGAAACCCTGAATCCTTGAATTTTGTGTCTACTGTGGTTTCCAGCAATCTCTAGAGCTAAACGATTAATTATACCCAAGACAGTCCAAAGCAATTATTTAATTAAGCTGTATTATAGGCTGCCAGTTGTTTGGAGCAAAGGGAAAGCCTTCACCCCGGTTTCTCAACATCTGGCCTTTGGATGACTTAAAAGATAAAAGGAGATATGAGAACAATTTTATGACTGAGTAACAATTTTCCATTAACTAGAAAAACTTTTTCGGTAATTTGCTTCTCAGGATTAGAACTTGGTGACATGTTTACTGTAAGTATTCAACTTACTTAAATCCAACGCAAAATAGAAAATGTTGCAGTACAAAATGAAATGTTGGTGTCATTCTCTTTTTAGGGCAGGAAAGTCAGTTTTCTAGCAAACCTATATTTTCCCTTCAAGTGTGTTCATTTTCTACTTTCCTCCTTTTTTAAAAGTTCTCTTTCTTAATTTAGGCTTTTTCAAATCAACTTTAATAAACCAAAATTCCCTATTACACATCCTAAACTTGGAAATCTAAGTTTTATTTTATAAAGAACTTTTCAAGGAAGGAGAGACAAGCCACCTCACAGAGTTGATGACCGAAGTCATGTCTGTGTGATCTACCTGGAGACACACGGAGACACTAGTTGGGAGTGGTGGGGGGCAAGGAACATAAGAGAACAGCTATACATAATGATTTTTAATCTGTGTGATTTAAAAATAGCCAAAAATTCTTCAGTTACTCCAATCCTGTTGGCTCCCCCTGTTTCTGAACAGTTAAGTGTTATAAGTGTTGGTAACACACAGCTTAGCTCTCCAACAGTGTCAGATTGTCCCATGTGTCTCGGGTCTATTTTCTCGATTAGGATGCAGGCGCCCTGGGTGTGAGCTCTCTGTTTCTGCCACTGCCTATAACACTTCCTAAAGCAAGACTGGCCTAGTAAACCAGCTGAATAATAATGAATTTATTAGTGTGAATTTGCCCACCACTTGTGTTCAAAATAAATATTTGACTAATTCAGACCTCTTCCTTCCATACTATTTGAGTATTGAAATACTGTCATTCTTTTAAAATTTAAGAATGTCTAAGTAATCACCTATAAATGGGCCATCAATAAGCATAGGATGAGTGAATGACTGGACAAATAATGAGCAGTAATGAATAACATCAGAACACCTTATAGGGTCCCTCCTTTGGAAACAAGCTCATATTATCTGAAGGAAACTCACGTAGCACCCAACTTTTTCAGCTATTTCTTAAAGATTAAGGTATACTCAAATCCTTGGGTTGATGAAGTATAAATTGTGTGTTAGCACTAACGCCATAAATCTGGAGCCCATGGATTTCATCCATAGTCCTGAATCTCCTGAAATTATCTGCAAAATATTGCAGATATATGTATATGTGAATTATTCTGGGGAGAGTATAAGGAGGTTCATGTCTCAAAAAAGGTTAAGAGTCACTATGTTAGAAGTTTCTGGTTACAATCAGCTGAATTTTGCATGAAAATTTTATGCATTTCTATAGTGGTGAGCTTGTGGTCACTTTGCTAAATAATGGAAGTTGCTAGATGTGTGGGAAATCTTAGAGCTGCCAGTTTAATATTACCCAAATTGCCATTTCTCTAAAGAAAATCCTTCTTTCAACATCAGGAAGAGCCTTTTAAATTAAAGTACTTTATTGTCCTACATTGGAAAAGAAAGAAACGAAAACCATCCTGCAGGCTGATGTTCCCTGTCACTTGAAGGAAGCTGACATTGCTCATTTCCAGGAAGCGGAACAAAGCCTCAGCTCTGTCCTGCCCCAGAAGGTCAGACACGTGTTGTGGTCCATGGCCTAATGCCACCTTCCGTCTCTGCAAGTTAGAATGTTTAGCAAATGAGTCCATTTTTTAAAAGAATTTATACTTTTATTCCCAAAACTAAATGTTAGCACCAAAGGTTCTTGTTTAGTTATTGTCATTTCCAGAAGTATATTTATCTTGATGCTGTATTTCACGTCGGGGAGGACGAAGGGCCAGTGTATGTGCAGATGTGTTAGCAAAGCATAAAACTGTCCTGAAATTGTCAGTCTTTGGAATAACATGTTAACAGAAGCCTGATCCATGGATCTGCCCTGTCATTCACAAAGAGGGCCACTACCATTCAGGCACTGACTTGGGACCTCTGCTGGGCTAAAAGTATCAACTAGTTGACACAGCAGCCCTGAGAAGTGGATATTATCTCCTTGCCCAGGTGAAGAAACCAAGGCTCAAAGAGGTCGGGGTCACACAGCTAGTAAGTGGCAGAGCCAGAACTTAAACCAGATGGCCAGACTCCAAAGGCCATCTTCTCAGGCTTCTCTCAGTCGTGTTCTTCGCTCCCGTAAAGAGTGTCCACCTTTAGCCCAGATGGACCCCTGGCAGACCTCTGCCCTCAAGGAGCAGTTCTAATGCTCTGTGCACTTACATTGGTTCCTTTACTCACACATCTCCCACAAATTAAATAAGTAAAATACAAAAAAAAAAAAAAAAGCATGTAAGTTTATACTCAACCTTATATTGGAATGCTTTCAAATATTTAGGAAATATAGTTGATCAGAATGAATCATTCAGGTGTAAGAATTTTCCTTTAAAAAAGATTTCCCTTCTGAATCATGTCTGCTAATTCAGATATAGTTATTTTCTAAATAGATGAAACATCTTTTCTCTCAACTCTTCTTCCCAGCAATATATCTTTGAGAAGTTTAAAAAAATAAAGACTAAATGCAGTCTATTCTTTACCATAAAATATTTGAAACAAAAAATTTCTCAGACTTTTTAAAAGATCTGCAAAATGAATCAATGCAAACATATGACACAGAAATGTCCTTTCTAATTAAAACCTGAGAATATAAATAAAATGGTATTTCTCTCTTCATTCTCTGTCTCCTTAAGAGCTGGGTCTCAGCCATAAACAAGAAGCTACCCTTAAAAATTATATATTTTTTCTTATTTCTTTTTCAACAGGGGACTTATTACGTTTGAAAATAAAACCTACATCTTAGAACCAATGAAAAATGCAACCAATAGATACCAGCTCATCCCAGTGGAGACCCTGACGGGCGTCTGGGGATCATGTGGATCATCACACCACAACACGTCGGGCCCCGCTACAGATATCAGGCTCCCACCACCCTCCCAGAGGCAGACAAGAAGGGTAGGAGGGAAACCCAATGTTGTGGTTTTGGGGAGCTGGGGGCTCCAGCTAGGGACACCCAGTCCTAGGACATCTGGAGAAATTTTACCATCTGGATGTTGTGTCTCGGGGTGGAATCACCCAGTTGATCTGGAGGTGGTCAGTACCGTGTGGGCAGAGCGTAGTCCAGTATTGAAACTTCCATCATTGTATTGCAAGTGTTGGCCTCAGACTCATTAAACTGTGCTGGGTGAAGTTGGGCTCAGAGGTCGACAGACTCACCATTGATTATATCCTCAGTGAGAGCCTACTGTGGGCCTGGGCCCAGGGTGCGCCCCACCATGGTAAACAAGACGAGAATAGACCCTCACCCGCTCTCAGGCAGCTCTCCTTCTACGGGAGGAGAAAGGCAATAATGGAGGTTTCTTCATTCGCAGGTCTATTTTACAATTAGGGTCTTCATTATGATTTGCAGAATGTTCCCAGCCTTTGCCCACATGCCTGTGCAGAGGTGCATTGTGTGTGTCCACACAGTGTGTTTCTATGGGGTGTTGCTTCCCCAGTCCATGCTGCAGATGCCTGTCCTACTTACCTCCTGGGACTGTCCCATTGCTCTGTGTTCTGCTCGTCAAAGGTCTTCCCTTCTTCTCCAGAACTGGAAACAGTAGTTGCCTAATGGAGTCTGGGCTGCGCATCTCCCTCTCCGCCAAGTGGACAGAAACTCGGTGCCCCAGCACGGCATGGTACAACACCATGAAACCTCCCCCCAAATGGCTGCCTGACCCTTTCACATCCAGTATCATGTGGGCTCCATAGGCCACAGCAGAACCCTGCTAAAAAGGAGTAAGGGCAGCCATTCCCTACGTTTGGCTGGAGGCCCTGAATTTAAATACATACAACCAACAATTTCCTGATTCTTCATCTCTGGCTTTCCTGTTCCTCTGTTGACAAGGAATTAAGAATTCATAGATATGTCGCTTGTGCTTAGGGACATGATCAGGGTTCCACTTAACACGCGTTGTCTTTCCTGACTTTGAGTGTTACACTGCTTAACATTCCATTTCACAGATACAGTTCCTCTTTGTTCATTGCTAATCATTTTTCTAAATTCAGACAGTGAGCGTGATCCTAAACAATTTCTTCCCATCCTTAAAATTTCCCCCATACCTGTGGATAGTGTCTGGTCCCCTCACCTGCTCTTAACTGAACTGTTTCAGGACTCTTCATTTTAACTTTACGTTCATTCTTTCCCTCTTGGAGTTCTGCCTATATGACCTTAACTTCCTCCGTTAACATGCTCCCAAGATTTTCAATGGCAGGCGCTCAGAACCTCTTTATCCTTCCCCATCTTTTTTATTTCTTCCCCATCACACCGGAGGGGACAAACAGCCCATCAGAGACTGTGGCTCACCTTGACGTTGACACTCAGTAGAGGAGAGTGAATCTGAATCCCAGGGAGCAGCTTGAAGAGCCCCCCGCCACCACCAGCAGCTCAAGAGAGTTTTCATCGTGCCTTTGTCCCCCGCCCATCTCAGAGGGACAGATTTAAGAGCTGGAATCATCAAGACCAGCCTTTGTGGTCCCAGGGCGTGTTTATTTTACTCTTGAAACACTCTTCCTTTGACTCCAGACCTCGGATGAGACGGGTCGAGCTGTAGCCCTTCATCATAAACGAAGGGACATTTGCGTTTTGTTTTCGAGTTGCTTTGCTTTGAGTGCCTTGTTGAATACGTGTCCCTCACATTATGAGATTTATAACCTGACAGTTTAAATGATGCTCAAATACGTTTGCTATTTCATTTAGAAGTACAAGCCCGGTTTGTACTTCCCAGTCCTATTTTAATTCTTTAACTAGGCTTACAGCTCTCTAGCACCATGATTGGCACAGTAATTTCCAGTCATTTTGACTTGGAGAGAAACGGGGAAAACCTGAATAACAATGTTGTTTTGTTAATGAGACATATTGAAGGGTAAATGAACCTTTAAATTGAAAAGGGAAGGCATCCAACACAGTTCAACTCTGTTCTCAATATTTCTCTCTAGAAATAGTTGTGATTGTTTTTATGGAAGAGAAATGCCCTTGACTTAAAGGACATCTATATAGTGAAAACGATACAAAAAATTATTTGCAAATAAGTGGAAGACTTGGGAATTGGAATTATATACAAGCTGGTTTGGGGCAGCACCTATGTAGATATGAAAGGGACATATTCAAGTTATATGCCGCTTACCTGCCTTGCTTACTCTGCCTTTATTTTATACTCAAAAATCAATGTAACTGCAGCTAACTCATCTTGTTGATGCAGCACAGCAACTGGATTTGCTTTTTCCTAGCATTTTTCTGCCCCTACTAAATGTTAACTATTGCAAAGATTGGTTTGCAGGCCGAGATTTTTCTGCAGCTGTTTGCGCTTTTCTTCACAGAGCAGCAGCAATAAATCTGCACTCGAGGTATGCACTGGCTATAATATAAGCTTGAGCTATTGTTTGTCATTTTTACAAGGCTCTACATTAGATTTTAGTGAGAACCCCAGTTGCTTCTGGAAGGGAGCCCGCAGTCAGAGAGCTTCCTCGTCAGTTCTCTCCTCTGCAGGTTTGTAAGTCCAGCCTGAAGAGTCCTTGCCGCTCAGATCTCCTGCGACATGCTCCTTCCCTCTCCATCAGCTGTGCATTCAAGAACGCAAACTCATTTTAACATTGGCCTTGAGCAAGCTATAAGGAAGGCCAAGGCATGGTAAATCGACTACTGGGGAAAATCACATAATACATCCCAAAGGCAAATGTCAATTATATTTGAAGTATCCTCTCTTTGGGGATTATCTGTGCTCTTCTTGCCCTCCGTTAGTACGGATAATTATGAGGTAAATGTAGAAGTCAAGGCCTTCTCTAGAAAGCAATGTTTGCTTGTGCTACTGAGTACAAAGAAGACAGCCCATCAGGGAGGCACTGTTGTGTTTCCTCAAATGCAGCCGTTCTGAGCTGGACCCGTGCTATTGCTTTTGGGTTTCTAGACAGCGAGTCATATTGGTTTAATAGAAGCCACAGTAGTGGTGGTGGTGGTAGTAACGATAATATATATGTAGAGCCGAATGATAGTTCAATATCAGGAACTAGCCAGAACCATTTGAAAACTCATTAATTATAGCAGGCGTACTTAATTTCTCTCTAACATAACCATCCTCACTTGCATAGCTCCTCTAAGAGACCAACCAACTTCTTTTACTGCCTTGATCCTTCTTAAAGCTTGGTAGTGGATGACAGCCTGCACCACTCTGGCTTCCTTGGTCCTGGGCTCTCAGCATCTATCAGTGTGAGTAGGGCTCCCAAATCTACAGGTGTGGATTCCTCTTGAGTCTTGAATCGATTAAAACTCTGGATAAATAAATAACAGATCTCACCTGTGCCATGGGTGTTTTGGACTCAATTTCAGTACTTCACATTTGTTCCCATTAACATTTGGTTCATCAGATTCAGCCCATTCATCCAGCTTATTGTCTCTCTTGCTTGTTAGTTCTGCAGCCTGTATATCAGCCAGGCCCCATAAGCCGTATCCCACGCAGATACGATCAGGTGCTTTGTCCCCACACAAGTCATGGATAAGGATGGTGGAAACCAGGGCTCAGCTTGGAAATATTCATAAAGTGGCCTTAGAGTCAAGGCCTGGAGCCTCGGTTGAGCCGACAGAGACCTTTCCTTACTCAAAGGAAGATAACCAAACTTTTGACTCATTTGCTTTGCTGATCTTGCCACCTGTGGAAGCACTGGCCCTGGTTCCATGGTGGTGGTTCTTTTGTTGTTTGATTTATATCACAGCTGACTCGAATCTGTTTGCCCATCTCCACCCTTACTGCCCCAAACTGTCAAACAGCTCTCACCCGCACTCTGGGCTGCCTCTTTTGTCCCCTATAATGCGTTTTCCTCCCAGCAGCCAGAGGGATACTTGAAAACCTCACATTCAAGGGCTCCCCGTTGCTCTTAGATTATCAGATTGCCATTCAACTTCCTTGCCGTGGCCCTGCACCCTGCCCCCTGCCCACATCTTCAGCCTCATCTCATCCACACCCTTCCCTCACTCACTAGACTACAGCCATTCTGCCTGTTGCTATGACACTCCAAGTCCTCCCCAGACTCAGGACTTCTGCTGTGCTATTCCATCTACCTGAAACACTGTTCCCGCCACCCTGTCCACAGGTACCTGCTTCTCACCCTCAGGTCTCAGCTAACTTAGTCCCTCTCCCTCCTCTTTTCCTCATTGCAGAACCCTGTTTATTTCCTTTGTTGCACTTTTCACAGACTATGCTTTATTTTTGTTAATTCTTTACTGTCACCTCTTCGTCCAACCTCCTTCTAGAACATGAGCTTCATGAGGGCAGTACCTTGGGTTTCTTGTCCATCGCTGTATCCTCTGCACTCAACACAGTGCCTAGCGCATTGAGAGCTCCCAGTAGATATTTGTGGGATGAATGAACGATACGCATGTGAATGGCCCAGATGAAGAAAGAGTTCTAGTGAGGATTCATTGTAACCCTGATCTCAACTTGCTTTTCTAGCTTGAGTTGGGTTGAGTGTCCAGTACCAGAGTTCCAGTTGTAGCGTGTTTGAGGGATATTGGCTGGGAATATTCTCGGGGAACTTGGCTGTGATGACTTCAAGAGGCCCAGGAACTGGTTCCCTCTTGAGCAGGACTCCAAGAACGCCTTCGTCTCCACCTTGGAGCAGAGACTGTTGGGCCTTTCTCAGAGGCTTACGTTCCTATCCATTTGAGGAGGGGCTTTTATTTATAACTCAAAAAATGAAAATTCAATCAAGCAACCAGTTTCAACTGTTGCTCTGCATATCCAAAATTTTAAATGTGATTTTTTTTTTTTTAACTGGACAGCCAGATAGGTGGAAATCATGTGGAGGTAATTTAAGCCTCTCTAGATGTGCAGCGGATGGGAGTGTGCATCTTTGCAGCCATGAGCCGGCCACTCCCCTGTGGCTTTTTATTATGATGTGGTTAGGCTTCTCTCTGAGCTTGCAGCTCTCTGAATTCATGAGAAGATTTGGACTCTTCTGAAAACTGCAGAGACAGGCAAATTGCGATCATGTGTTTGTTTTCGTTATCTGAAATTGTGTATTTTCTAAATGATGAACCAAGGCGGCTTGGAAATATCCCCTGGTCGTTTATTTCACCCTTTCTCAGTCTGGAAGGTATAAACGTCTAAACAACCAGGGCCCCTTCTGAGTTTTTCAATGGGAGATTAATTTATTTTTTCATTTACAGAGCTATATTTTCTTCTGTTTGATTAGCTGGATCTGTTAATGGTTAATCGGAGTTGTGGGGGAAAAAGAGACTTCTGCTTCTTTCACACGTCAGTAAGGAAAAGAGGCAAGATCTTCACACTTCCAGAAGGTGTCTCATTTTGTGTATACCAGTGGGTACCACTGGGGCTAATCATTTTTTCCTTCATAAGGACGTATGTGTCACCATAAAGCATGCCTACAACATAGAGTTACAAAGCTGGATTTTTTTTCTTGTTGTAAAAGTATGAGAAATTATACCTTTCATGGTGCTTGGTTTTTCCTTCCTCCATAAGGTTTCCAGATTTCTTTAGGGATACCTAAATTCATGAATCAGCACAGCTGGGCGGCGGGGAGGAACACTGCTCTGATACAAACATTTTTCTTGTAAAAATCTGTTTGGAAGATCCCGGACTGATGGGGATTTGTTTTATAAAAGATGTTTCCCTGAGGATTATGTGACTGGAAAGCTGATTCAAAGCATGCCTTGGTCATTTTTGCTTTTGTCTGAAAGCGAGGTTCTTGCAGGCGAGGCTTCCGCGTTCAGCAGCGTGTGTAGCTACCTCATAAACCAGCAGCCCCGGTCAGAGGAGCAAGACCAGCTCACCCCGTTCCCTCCACTGGCGTTTGATTGCAGAAACAGAAGGCTTTGTTTTTGGTTTTTAATGTTTGCTTTTTGAGACCACCCTCTATGAATTGCTCTTTTTCTCCTAAAAATGCCTTTGGGATTCTCCCCGTAATTCACGGAAGAGTGCGACTGTTTTCTGAAACTTGATTAAAATGTAAGCCACTTCAGAGGCTGCCTTTATGTGAGAGGGAGTTCATGCTTCTGCTGCCTGAGCCTTCTCCGTGTCCCTCCTCCTTGATGTATCTTTTCCATATTCTTCTTAACTATTCCACTCTGACCAAATCTCTTTTTTCCTGGGGCATATTTCAGTCTTTTTTCTTTCTTGATGCTGTTTCTTTCCATTCTCTTTCTTTTGTTCCTTTCCGTGTTTCCTCCCAGTGCCTCCTTCTTGTCTGGCTCTGTTCCCTGTTAGATCAGCCTGGCTGTTCCCTGTTCTCCAGACCACCCGCCTTCCATTGCTTCTAACTAGGTTTTTAAATGATCAGCTGCAGGAAATAAGCTCCCTGGAATGGACTACTGAGCGTTTCCCCAGAAGGGGCATGCAGTTCCTGATCAAAATATATCCTCCATTTTCTCAAATCACAAAACTGGACATAAAGGTGAAGTGGACACCCATGAGACACTGAATTCTTTCATCTTCTCTAGTGACCTTCAAAAGTGCTACATATGGCCTGAAACTGCGAAACGAAGGGCCCGTTGACTGGCTCCTGTTCCAGAGATAGCTTTGCTTTTGCTTCTTGATGTGCGAGTTGTGTTTAATAATGGTCTTAACTTGTGCTGATCTTACAATCAGTGCTTCAGCAGAAAGGTTAGATTTCTTTTTGAGGATTTCCCAAACGGAAATGGAAACTGGTCACTCATGCTGAGAAGGCTTTACAGAGATTGTTGGGGTTGGAGGTAGACTTCTAGATGGAACGGAGGTGTGGGAAGTGGTGGTGATGGCAAGGATAGAGTCTCACCTTAGTTAAAACGCTTGGGTTGAGAGATGTTGACAGTGTTCTGGAAGCCCCAGAGCGGTATTAAAGGAAATTAAATCTGTGTTTACTTTTGGCAGCATAAAAGAGAGACCCTCAAGATGACCAAGTACGTAGAGCTGGTTATTGTTGCAGACAACCGAGAGGTAAGAACTTGTTGAAACTTTTCAATACCATTGGTTAAAAAAACAAAACAGGGGAAAAAAATGTTTAGCAAGTTTATACTTGCTTTAATTAACCTCATTTTCTGTGAGCCCTGAAAAGCATTGTAAACACCCCATTGAAAAAGTGGTTTTCTGATATTATAAAGTATGAATATTAAAAATGTGTCTGATATTACAAATTAATAGCAAGAGCTGCAGAAAAAACAGAGTTGCTCTGTACCTAAGCTTGCCAAGCGGGCAGAATTATTTGGGGGAAATGGTGGGTGGCTTTAGACTGTATTCTAAAACATTGCGGGAAAAATTTAGTTTAAAAAATGTCCAGGGCCGGCCCCGTGGCTTAGCGGTTAAGTGCGCGCGCTCCACTACTGGTGGCCGGGGTTGGGATCCCAGGCGCGCACCGACGCACCGCTTCTCCGGCCATGCTGAGGCCGCGTCCCACATACAGCAACTAGAAGGATGTGCAGCTATGACATACAAACTATCTACTGGGGCTTTGGGGGCAAAAAAAAAAAGGAGGAGGATTGGCAATAGATGTTAGCTCAGAGCCGGTCTTCCTCAGCAAAAAGAGGAGGATTAGCACGGATGTTAGCTCAGGGCTGATCTTCCTCACAAAAAAAAAAAAAAAAAAATGTCCAGTATGTCCTAAACCGAAATGAGTGAATGAATGAAGGCTATAGAGACGCAGCAGAAAAATCGTTCCTTCTGAAGTATGGTTTGATGCTGTGTTAGTTTTTTCTTTTAATTAATTTTTAATTAGCTTTTTTTAGATTATCTTCTCTGTGTTCATTTCTTGCCTCTACTACATATTATGAATTAGGTGACATTTTCTCATAGATTCACTCAACATATATGAATGAAACAGGCTTGACCATTTCTCAGAAAACTGTTCCCGTTCTGGAAGGTCAGATTAGAGGGGAGAAGGGGGAATTTATTAACTTTTTATCCATTCTCCTCTGTGTTGTTTGACTTGTTGCCATGAGCTTCTCTTACTATTTAATTTTTAAAAACAAATATAAAGGAAATTTCTGAGGAAGTTAAAATCTGGTTGATGATATGAAGAATGGCTTTGGACTGCCTTCTGGTTGTCTGTTTTCTCTTTGCCAAAACATGTCACTGCCTCCATCATTTATGAGGCTGGAAAACTCTCAGAAGTTACTGTCTTATGAGCACTTGGCTAGGGTGAATTTCAGGGAGTTTCAGGACGTCCCCAGACGGGGAAATGACTCGGCAGGATGGGAACTCATTTCACGTAAACCAGGGAAGGTCCCAAGTGGTTTGTAAAGCCCGAGACTTCACATTTCCAGGAGCTGGGAAGATGAGATTTGATTGATATTCTTGCTGTTATTAATGCTGACATTTAAAATTATCAAGTTTCAGAGGCAAGGAAAAGATCTGGAGAAAGTTAAGCAGCGATTAATAGAGATTGCTAATCACGTTGACAAGGTAAGTTCTTTTTCGGGTAATTAAATCACTCAAATTGTGTAAATGTTTGGAAACGAGGTGGAGGGAATGAAGCACACCTTGTCTGACGTAGCAGGCAGACCGGGTTCTGCCTCTGGTCCTGCCTCTGGCTGGAACGCAGACTTCCCCGTCCTCTGAGCATGGAATTCCTGGGGCCTGGAGCAGCCGCAGGAGATGCCACCCCACGCTGTGCGGACTGCGGTGGCCTTGGATACATCTGTCTCCAGGCTCTCTTCTGGCCAGGCAGAGGTCCAGGCTGAGGGGATCTTGGACTCCCCAGTTAGATCCAGAACCCCAGTAGGGTGCATCCGACCCTTTTGAGAACTCCCAAGAAGGCCTCTTCCCAGATGTCCCTGGGCAGATCCCACAGGCCCCCGGAGGGCAGGCTCTCATTTCTAAGGGACATATACAGGCTCCACAGTCCTGGGACACACAAATTGACTTTCAGCTCAATCAGCTATTGGAAAATCTCTCACTGAGAGCTAGGAGGTCGGGAGCTCACCCTTGGCAAAGGTAGTTTCAGAGCTGGAAGAGACCCTGAAAGTCTAACCCTGGGGGTGTTTGCTCACCAATGCTCCTTACACTACCTGTTCGCAAGGAGATGGTGAAACCGTCCACGCCACCTGCCCTCCAGCGACACACCCTGCAGGGGAGAGCATCGAGCTGTTTGGTGCTGATGGCTCTCACCCCAAAACAGAGCTTCTCACACTTGCCTGGCAGCTTTCAAAGGCATTGCTGCCTGGGTGTCTGGGTGGGGCCTGGACATGATTTTTGGATGCTAACCAGGTGGTTCTCATGTGCAACATGGCTGGCAACCACTGTTGTTACGCACCTGTAATTCTCAGCAATAGCCTGTCTCCCGCCTGTGAGGACAGGTGAGAGGGAAAAGTGATGTGGCCCATTGCTAGATCTTTCACAGCCAGGATCCTCTGAAATGGTCACATTTTACACACAGCAGTTTGAGGATGCCTCACGATAGCTGTGTTTTCTAACAACCCTATTATATTTGAATTGAGTTTTCAGAAAAATGAATGCAAGCCCTCCCAGAAATTCAGTTCTGTTCTACAAGGCCTTATGGCCAGTGCCAAGCACTGTGCATCAAGAATTCAGAGTGCATCAGACGTGGTCCCTCCACTCAAGGAAGTCACAGCTTCACACGGAAGCAGACTCACAAACCACTTAGCATGGTCCAACGTGATAGGAGCTGGGTTGATGCTGTCAGTAGAGTGCTATGGGGATGCAGAAGAGAATCTCGTACTTCTTCCTGGGGGGTCCCAGCGTCTCTGCAGGGAGGGGATCCTGAAAGGTGTGATTTCAGCGGGAGCACAGCAGGGGAGGCCCTGGCTTGCTCCTCGAGGGTCTGGACACAGCGAGTAACTCCATATAACTAAGGGGAGGTGTGTGTGCACATGTACCTACACGTATGTGCGTGCATACATGTGTGTGCACACGCACAGCTAGAGCAGGAGGAGATGAAGCTGCAGGCCCCTGAATGCCCTGCAAAGCCGTCTTGATTTTATTCTGTGTCAGTGGAGATCCGGTGAATGTTTTTAAGCCCGGGAGAGAGACACGGGATTATACAAAGCTATCCGTGCAGTTAGTGTGGAGGGTGGAGTCACCAAAGGCAAACAGGGCTGGTAGGAGTCTGTTGCAAAACAAATTGTGGAGACCTGACCCAGGGCCAGGGAAGTGAGGGTGTGAGAGGGACGAGGATTAGAAATGTTTGAAGGGACATGGTTACTGGTTTATTGAGTGGTTACTAGGCACCAGGCTGTGTGTGCTTTGCATACACTCCCAGATAGATACTATTACTCCCATTTTTGAAGCAGAGGAGGCTGAGGTTTGCAGAGGCTAGTTACATAATCTGCACGTGTTCAAGCAGCATTAAAAGGCAGGACCAGGAATGAGCCCTGGTCTCTGTGACCTCCCACAGGGGCTTTTGGCCTTGACTCTACCCCCACTTGCTGTGGGTCCCAGCCCTCCGTAACCAAGCGGAAGCAGAGGCTGAGAAGAGTGGGGGTCCAAGTGACCACAAGCTTCATTGTGGTGGAGTGGCAGGGAGACGAGGCTTCATACCCCACGGAAGCAGGGGCATGCCGAGTGGTCAGAGGTCTGGGCTTGGCACTCAGCGAGAGGCTGTGGCTGGATGGAAGTTTGTGAAAGCCAGAAAAACGCAGACGGCCGTCAGCATCCTGGGATGATACCATTCTCATCTGCCAGATCTTTGAGGCAGGTCAGACTCCCAGGCAGCCTGTGCTTGCTGATATATTTTAGTAGCTACTTTTTGAAAATTAAACTTTATGCCAAAGTCAAGTGGAGGCAGCAGGATTTTTGTAAACTGCGAGTCCTTCTGGCAGGGAGGGTGAAGGATGGAGCCCAGAGGTTCTGCCGGAAACCACTAGGGGTTACCTGGTTCTCAATCGGGGCAGTCCATTAGAATCCCTTGGTGAGGTTGGTTTGTTTGTCTATATGTTTACTTTTTAAAACACTGATTCCGAAGTCTCAGTCCAGGGACTCTGGTTTGATTGGCCTGGGTGGGGCCTTGGGCATGGATACCTTCCAGACTCCTCAGGTGATGCTAGCGTGAGGCGGACCAAGACCCACAGAGCGCGAGTTCTTCTCAGGCTTTGGAAGTAAAAGGAGACCATGAACGATATTAAACCCAGTCTGGTAATTGCAGAAATTTTTTTTTTCTTTGTGAGGAAGGTTAGCCTTGAACCAACATCTATTGCCAATCCTTCTCTTTTTTGCTGAGGAAAATTGGCCCTGAGCAAGTATCCGTGCCCATCTTCCTCTACTTTATGTGGGACGCCTGCCACAGCATGGCTTGATAAGCCATGCATAGGTCCATGCCCAGGATCCAAATCTGTGAACCCCAGGGCCACCGAAGCAGAGCATGCGAACTTAACCACTACACTACCGGGCCAGCCCCTGAAATCTCATTTTAAAGCGATGTGCTTGGTCCTCCATTTGTATTTGTTTACATTTTATTGTATATTAGATCTTGCTTCAGTTTCCAAAACCAAAAATGAGCAATGGGGGCTTTGTTAACAGCTTGCTCTGGAAAGTAAAGAACAGTACACCCCAGAGAAGTCCTAACAGACTGGATGGAGTTGGCCAGCCCAGCTGTTTTCTTGTTTCTGGCAGCGAGAGAGCTGAATTGCCGAGCACACATATGCATCCGCCCCCAGCAGACCCTGAAGACCCTGGTGGGGGTCCCCAGGCCCCTCCAGATGCTCTCTGCCCCCAAGTCTGCTAACTGATGAGCCCTGGCTCTGGCGAGCGTTCCAGAGTTCAATTTTGCAACTCTCTAAGTGGGAGTGTCTCGGTCCAAAAAACAGTGACTGGTCCGGGGGCGATTTCCTCATTGGCAGAAATCTTGGCTCTTCTTGGCCATTCTAAATAACTGCTTGGCTTGCTGCATTGGCCTGAAGGGAAGAGGGAGAAGGACATCTCACTGAAAGTCCGAGAAGTGATTTAGTGACAAGAGTGACATTCTGCGACGTTCAGGAAATTCCCCCTGTAAGTGAAACATAGCACGTCTGACACTCGTGCTTGTAGACAAACCCTTTGCATAGAAACTAAGAGACTCTTCCCCAGGCCCTGATTAAATGGCAAGGTGGGAGCAGCGGGCGTGTGCCTGCCCAGTGAAGTGATTGCTGAAGCTTCGCCTTTTTTACTTCACCTCCAATCTGTCCTTATTCATTAAGAAGTTAGCACCAGCTGCAAATTCTTTAAGGCTGACCCTCCGTGACCTACTTCTGAAAGGACTCATCTTCCACGCATTCATTGCCTCAGGTAATTTCCCTCTTGTGTGAGTTGTCTTCCCTCCTTTCCCCAGCCAGTTGCTGAAGGATGCAAGTTCCCATGTTGGACCCCAGGGGACTGCCCTTTAATTCTACCCATGTTTTTTCAGATCCACTTCTTCCAGAAAGCCTTTCTTGACCTCTCAGGCACAGCATCCTCTGAACTTCCTGTTTGCACCCTTTTCCTGGCAGTTCACTCTGTTGGAGTTAACTGTAATAATGGTTTAAGTGTCCCATGCCTTGAGCCTCCTGCTGACCTCTGAGCAATTGGGAGCCAGGGGCAAGAGCATTCTAATCCTTGTTCTTTATGCCAGTGCCAAGCCTAGCACACAGCAAGAGCCAAGCAAATATGTGTTGCTGCTATGTGAATGGGTGAGTTGATTCAGCTGGTCTCAGACTGTGTCCACATATATTCTGGGATTCATCAGCCAGGCAGGAAGCTGCCAAGCTCCAGCTGAGCTTCTCTCTGGGTCTGGGGTCACAGCGGGTCATCTTGGAAGGGTGTCTGAGCACTCACATAGGGTAGTTGTGTTACTTAGTGGTTTAAAACCTGGGCGCCAGGACCAGCCGGTCTGCATTCAAACTGCAGCCATGTCAGTCATGTCTTGAGTGGTTATCTGGTCCCTCCGTGTCTCAATGTCCTTGACTGTAGAGTGGGAATAATAATTCTTAGCTCATAGAGTTGTCGTGAGGACCAAGAGAACTACAGCATAAAAAGCACTTCACGCTGTGCCTAAGATGTAGTCGATGCTCATTACGTGTTAGCTATGGTTATTGTTATTAGGAAGAACCAAAAGGAAGCCACCGGCAGCCCTAGGAAGAACATTCAGAGCAGGCAGTAGAGGGATTGTGTGTGATGACTGTAAGTGAGTTTAGCATATATCACAGTTAATCAGTAGCACTGGTTTTGGAGAGGAAGGACCATATGTTATATACGTCTTCAAATGAAATTTGTTCCAAGGATGTGATTTGAGAGGGCTAATAGACGGAAAGTGCAACCCATCGTTATTGTTAAAAGCTCCTTGGTTAGTAAGCACTGAGATAGCTCTGAAAAATGATGACAGTTGGTTCTTTGCAGACCTTAGTTACTACTTCCATAAAGCCCTCGTCAGAGGCAAACATAATGTCCCCTTCATAGATGACAACCCTGAAGCCCACACAGGGCACCTGACCCTGAGGATGTCACTCAGCAAGCTGGTGTGGACATCAGCACTGGATCGCCTACATTTCTGCTTCTGGGCTCTGTTACCTTTGTGTATAATACGGCTGAAAGTGTAATCTCTCCGCCCAACGGCAGCAGCCAGGCATGTGCAGTCAGAGTTCCAGAGGAGTCCAGAACTCAATTTTGCCTGGGAAGCCTCAGCTGGGAGCTTGCAAGTGGATACCACAGGCCAAGCAATTCTTGATTAAAAACAAGCTGTTGGGCAGCATTTTGGTCGTATAATGGTCTCATTAACTTATTAATGTAATGCCCGTAATTGTTATCTACTTGAAACGAAGTTGGACTGCTGCATTCAGTTTATATTCTGTGATGTAGTTCGTGCTCCAGTGGTGTTCTTCTGCTAACCTAATGCTCACCAGATGCCTGTGGGGAGATCGGCAAGGGAAAAGATGAGCCTGCCTGGTGTGGGTCAGACCCCGGGGTCAGATGCTCAGCCTCGGGGAGTTTATTGCACTTGAGCTCACCACATTGGAATGGGGCTCGACGGTCAAATGCAGAGCTTCTGTGATTTTTGTTACTTATTGGTCCGGATGCTTCTAGCAACTAAGAATAGGATGTGCTCACATCTGGAGCTTGACTTTGGCTGCTATCACCAGCCACATCTTTCTCCGTGGCTACCTGGAGTATCAGAAGATGAGGACTTTCTCATTGTGTACTGCCTCACACATCACAGGCATTGAAAGGTTTTACAGCCAGACAGGTGATCCCATGTCCTCGCTCCTGGGCCCTGAGCACAGAGCCACCTCGCTGTCTATGTGATGCACATGGGGCAGCAAGGTAGTTGGGGGCAAAGGGTAGTTCTTATCTCTACGTTGACCAGTCATCCTGCCCCATCAGCTCGTCTGGGACAAAACTACCCCTTGCCATTAGAAGAGTTCCTCTTCCTGTCTGACCCAGGGCAACCTGCCTGTGGAGAAAGGGCTGTAGGCTGAAGTCAGGAATACGGAGAGATGGGGAACAGAAAGCCAATGAGAAGACTTGCTTTGAGTGGTGTACCCGAAACTTTACGTCACAAGCCTGTAAAAAAGGAACTTGTTTGACCGGGTCTTTCCCCTTGAATGGTCATTCAAGTTCCCGAAGAAGGGCTCTGTTTACGCCTTTATCATTCTCAAAGCTATTGATTTGTTCGTTTAATTAAAACCTCCCAGGTTGATTATAGGTGACAGAACATGATAGTGTCAGCCAAGTCTGAGTCTTTGCTGAAAAATTAATACAGATTCATTTTCAGTAACTCATAGAATATTTTGCTTAAAATGAACAAATTATTGTCCTTGGCAGAAAGTCTGCAAGATCCTAATTTACTCATTGTTTTTCTTGCAGTAGATATTAACTGGCAGTCCTTAGCTATAATGTAACTACTTTAGCTGTAATACACATCTATATGCACATTTTAAATCACCAATGAATCATTTGAAATGTGTGCTTCCGTGCAAATAAGAGCAGACATCAAAGGCTAATAACTTTATCTCATTGGTCAACAACATTTGAGAACCCAGCTAACACATGCCTTTGCATCAGACACTGCAAATATTTTTTAAATTCTAATGCCACAGTAACAAGAGACCACAGAGATATTTTTTCATATCATGTCAATAAAGTTCAAAACATGCAAATCTGTTCTACTCTGCATTTTAAGTTCTCTTTAATGTGATCCCCAAAGGATGCCTGTCTTCCTCAGTTTTACAGACCACTAAACATTCGCATAGTCTTGGTCGGCGTGGAGGTATGGAATGACATCGACAAATGCTCTATAAGTCAGGACCCATTCACAAGCCTCCATGAATTTCTGGACTGGAGAAAGATGAAGCTTCTACCTCGCAAATATCATGACAATGCACAGCTTATCAGGTAGGGCATCCACTGTCTCTAGTTTGCTGAAAGAGTGACCTCAGCATACCTGTTCTCCTGTTAGCTTCACCTGCACAGCCCCTTTTTTTGTGTGTGTGTGTGAGGAAGATTAGCCGTGAGCTAATATCGGTTGCCAATCCTCCTCTTTTTGCTGAGGAAGATTGGCCCTGGGCTAACATCCGTGCCCATCTTCCTCTACTTTATGTGGGATGCTGCCACAGCACGGATTGACAAGCGGTGCATCAGTCTGCGCCCGGGATCCGAACCTGCGAACCCTGGGCCGCCAAAGCAGAGCATGTGCACTTAACTGCTATGCCACCGAGCTGGCCCTTCTAGTCTTAGTCTTGATATAAAGTTGTCCTGAGTAGGCTATTTTTTTTAAAAGCTCATTTTCTTTCATTATTAGTGAAAAATGTTTATGCATGATCTGAAGACAGTACATTAGGGTGATTATTGCCAGCTGCCTGGAGAAAGATAATCCTCATTCCTCCTTCTGTTTTACTATTACTCTTTGGTTTTCTAGATCAGAGAATACCAGCAGTATAGCGTATTAACCTTCTGTTTGCCTTTCAATCAATGCATATTGGGCACCAATTAGGAACTAAACATGTTTTAGGGGCTTGAACGTGACTGTAACCAACACTGTAAACCTCCTTGCCCTTGGGAGTCTCCAGTCTATGGGAGAAGACAACAATAAACAAGGAAATTTCAGAGAGCAATAAGTGTCATAAAAATAATAAAATGAGGGAAAGCACAACTGTAATGTAATGTATTGATAAGATATTATAGAGCCAGCCCTGGTGGTCAAGTGCTTAAGATTCAGCACTCTCACCACCACAGCCCAGGTTCATTTCCGGATCAGGAAACCATACCACCCATGTGTCGGTTGTCATACTGTGGCAGCTGCATGTTGCCGTGATGCTGAAAGCTATGCCACCGGGATTTCAGATACCAGCAGGGTCCCCCATGGTGGACAGGTTTAAGTGGAGCTTCCAGACTAAGACAGACTAGGAAGAAGGACCTGGCCACCCATTTCTGAAAAAACTGGCCATGAACACCCTATGAATAATAGCAGAGTATAGTCTGATATAGCACTGGAAGGTGAGAGGATGGCACAAACAGAGGAGGCAGGGTTCCGCTCTGCTGTACACAGGGTCATTTGGAGTAGGAATCGATTCAATGGCACTAACAACAACAACAACAAAAGATATTACACATAACCTTTATATTTAAAAGAAAAAAACGTTCTTATCATAATCTAAGTTGATATGGAGTAGATTTTTCCTGAAGGATAAACTTTTTATTAAAGTCTTTAAGCAGTTTATGCCATTATTCTTTTGTTCTCTTGTAGCTCATATCACTGAATCCAAAGCTTCAGAGTCAGAGACACTTTGGCAAATTGAACATTTATGGAAGGTTAAAAACCAGTCCTACCCCATCCTCACTTTAGAAAATGCCTATGTCTGAACTGAGGCTGTTGGCCTTCTCTGATAATTTACTTTGGCCATTTTCACAGGGTTGTCTTTTTTCCCCCCCGCCTTGGATATTTGTGGTTGCCTCATATTTTATGCATTGATTAATCCTGAACTACAAAAAGTAGAGTTAGAGTGGTTTTTTTTTTGCTTTTCTCCCAAATGGATTCTGTCCAACTTGAACATCTGGAAATAAATTAGCCTCTTATATAACCTTATTATTTATAAGGTTGTATATATATATATATAATTGTATAATATATACAGTTGTATATATCTGTACCTGTTAAAATTATATAATTGTATCTGTTAAAATGGTCTATATAGATGCAAATATAAAAGCTGCAATCCCTACTACTGTACATATGAGTGTAATAGGATGAGTGGATGGATGGATGGACGGATAGACGGATGGATGGATGGATGGATACATAGATGCATACATACATAGATGACGTTTTATATATATTTACCCCCTTTTGTCCAATTGACCACTGCCAAAATATCTAACTTTTCAAATAATATGTGTAAAATCTATGTATGTACGTGGTCAAGGTAACATGGGAAGTCATTTGTTTCCCTTAAAGGAGATCAAACAAATACAAACAACATTTAATTTTTAATGCATGAGGTTGGAATTAACAGCGCTTGCATTAAACAGGGCTTGATGTCATTAGACTCACTGATCAAGATTCCATAAAAAGGGAAAGCCTGCAGCTGAGCCATGAGGTCCCCTTCCCAAAGCTTCCTCCCAGGGTGCCGAGGCTGTGTGGGGGCTTACCTTATTCTCCGCTGACTCTGGAGGAGCAATCATTTTTCTGCCAATTTCACTTTTGCAAGCTACCTTAGCAGGACATTTTGAAAGAGTTTGGGTTTCTGGCTTCCTTATAATGTTACACAGGAAAGCAAGATTCAGCTACAACAGAAAAGCTAGTAAACCATCTAATGCATTTCCCTGAGTTAACAGTGATTCTCTGCGACTCTTTTCAGCTCTTCCATCAGCAGACATGGTTTAAAAGGAGCGGCTTCCCGCAGTCCATTAGGAACTAGGCGGGATACAACTTATAAAAGTCATGACTGGTCTTGAAAGCAAAAATCTGAAAGGATTATGGGACCATGATGTAACTGGAAAATAAATTTTAAAGGAACTAATGATAAAAATCCCCTGTAAACGTACCCTCATGCTGCTATATTCGTTTTTGCACATGCTTTTGCGTTCCTGTCAGAATGCAGGAATGTCCAACAGAATTTCAAATATTAGAAAATGTCTTCATTCTCTATTAGTTTAAGAAAGTCTTTTCTTTTCTCTCCTAGTGGGGTTTATTTCCAAGGGACCACCATCGGCATGGCACCAATCATGAGCATGTGCACGGCGGAGCAGTCCGGAGGCATCGTCATGGTAAGCCCGGAGCACCAGGGAGCTGACCGTGGCGTCCAGGACCCATTTCCCGTGATGATCTCTCAGGAAATCACTACTTTTATCAGACTTGGTGAAATTAAGTCCTTTCCTTTACAGCTTTTTAAATTGAATTCTGCCCTTCTTCTAACTCTGTTTATGATCTTACATATCCCACAATATTTTAGGGACTGTTTATAAAATGCTTCAAGTTGCACACAGGAAAGGTGAGTGTGTAAAAATAGCTCAGTGGAGGCAAGCCTGCCCCTTTTATGGAGAAAAAGTTTCAACTGGGATTTTGGTCAAAGCATTCCAATCCAGGAATTCCTCCCCGCATTGGATGAGCCAGGGCACTGGGGTTGCCCTCGTCACTCCACTTGGGTGAGACTGTGGTCTCGCCAAACATTACTGTTAGAATGGTTTTTTGATGGTTCTGCCTCCAGGCCCAATAGCCAAAAGTCTGAGGTTTTTAACTATTTACCACTGCAAATGCTTTACGTACCTCCTAGCCAGTGTCCAATTTGTCTTTATAATAACCTTGTTTTTGGAAGGCAAAGACTTAGGTTTATTGTTTTACAGGGATAATTTTGTCATATATGGGCTGTATATGTTTGTAAAAGGAAGTAGAAATGGGAAAACTCTTTGGGACTTGTTTCTTATGAATCGAAGAGGGAGGTAGCTTGTTAGGCTGCCCAGCAGGGGACTCCCGCTCCACTCCATCAGATAATTAAAGGAAGGGTTTTAATTCTGGTCAGGACAGCTGGTGCTATCCCTGCTCTGAAAATGTAGTGTCCCCTTTGCACCAGCTCTCAGACAAGGAGTATCCTCAGAGATCATTCCACCATTTTCATTAAACAAACAGAACTTTACCCTTCCAAGAAACCGTGAATTCTTCCACATTTTTCAAACAGAACGTTTGTGAATATTCTGTTGTATTAAAGTGCGGAAGGAGTAATGTTCTGCTGACTATTATTTTCTCTCTCCACATACTGCCCAACCTAATCTTCTTAGTGAATATACACAATGAATATTTTCTTCTTCTCTGGGCAGTGTTGGTAATTCATGTAAACCTGTACTAATTTATAGGCTAGAGAGGCTGTTTGGGGGGATGGCACCCGCTCATTGGATTTCTGGCTTGAACAGGCTACCCTCTGGTTTTTTTGAACCTGGAAGCCGTGTATGTGATCTCCACCATGGAAATCATCGGAAAGTCTGGTTTTCATTGGTGCCAGGTTAATTTCAAGTCAGATCCCAACTGTATTCTTGCAGAGCAGCCTGTGACGTTTTAAGAGGGAATAATTTTCTGTTTCATGGTCAGTTGCTACTGACTTTGCCGCTTAAAATTGGCATGAATATTTTTTAGAGCTAAGACTGAATTCCTCATAAGCGTGGCGAGTTCTGCTGCTGCGGGGTGCTTAAGCCTTCTTATAACCAATCTGATGATATTAAGTGGCTTTCTTCAGTTCATATCCCTTATTCTGTTTCCATACAAGCATTTTATCAAGATTCTTTCCTTAAAAGCAATAGGGAAGCCTAATTTTTTTTGAATGGATTAAATGTGGCAAATATAAACAAATATGTGTACTGCAATAAGAATCGAGTCAAGGCCAAAGTTAATCAACAGGAAGTATGTTGGACCGACTTGGCCGTGGTTAGGATCATCCTTAGACCCATTCCCTGCTAACTCCACATGTAAGAGAAGCATCAAGCTGGGTGAAAAGGCCACAGCTCCTTTAATTTCTATAAAACTCATTAGATAAGCAAGATCAACATCTTGACCAGATCTAAAACTTCTAGACTAACTCTATCGTGTCTCTAAAGTTAAATTCATGGGTCTTACACGTGACCATGCCTCATTCAAGGACTCACAAATCTGAGAGGAAGGAAGTCATGTAGTAAGGAAGCAGAATTCCTAACCAGATTGAAAATGAGTTCTGGTACTGTTTCTCTATTTGTTCAAGATGGGGCAAATCATTAATTTTAGTAGCTTAAAGCCATGCCTTTGTATCTAACCGGACTAAAACAGTCTTGGTTTGGGGACAATGCCATGAATGAAGAGGTAGGGTTTTTTCTTATTACAAGTATAAACTGTTTATCAGGGTCTCTTATGAGACATTCAAGACATTCTGTTTATAATCATCTCTGCGTGAAAGAATGTAAAACAATGTGAGAATTAAAAGCAAAACCAAGATATTCAGTGATACAAAAGAATCAGATGTAGAGTAGTTTTTTAAGGGTGAATTCCTTGAATTTTGTGCCAAAGCACGCTAAATTCAGTCCTCCACATTCTTAGATTGACTACATTCTCTTCGCCAGCATGTGTTATTCTTGAGAATTGATTTCCTGAAACATTTGTGAAGCTTCCTACAAAAGGAAACTGTAAAATCTAAACAAAGTAATTTATTGGGAATTTCATCTATTCTAAGAATAACTTGGTTCCTTGAAGTGCCATTCTTTTCTTAGATTGAGGGCTAGCGAGAGAGGCAGCTGCAGCTGTAACCACCTACAAATCTATACAATCTGATATGGACACACCATTGTCAAGAGGCCCCACAAAGCTTACTTGTATCAGGAATAATGCTTTCTCTAAAACACAGTATCACTGTTTCCTGGAAGCCTTTTGGAAAACCTCTTATCTCTTTCCTGAGTAGCACAAAGCAGGATTCAGATAAGGTATGTTCATTACTCCGTGGTGTGGAGGTCTTTTCAGAAACACCATTCATGGGCATGATTTCTGCAAATCACATTCACTAATTAACTAACTAATTTTAGTTTGTTAAAGTTAAGTCACAGTATTTTTTTAGTTAATTTCTAATATCATTTAACCAAGCCATCCATGCGCTCTGCCAAGTAAGGGGGGGCCAAGCAGTGCTTGCTGAATGGATGAACCACTTTCCCAAACCAAGCAAAAGGTTGAGTGAACCCCCTGCAGCAAAAGTCAGAGAATCAGGGCACCTCCATCCATTTCCAAAATCTACCTGACAATACAAAGGGCCAGCCAAATGAGGCACAGCTGGATTACAGTCTTAGTTCAATGGGTCTTCAAACAGATTACTCAATGTGGTTAGCTTTTCTTGTGAATTATTATGAATTTTCCAACTATCCTTCTCTGCTAAGCAGACAGGAAGAGGCATGCTCAGTAACAATTGCTCAGGTCTTACTTAGAATGCCACGAAGTGTGCTTCCCCTTACCAACTTTGTATCAGCATCATCTAATCCAGGATAAAATGGGAATTTTATTACTCATGAAGGAATGAGATGGTTCTTCCTATGAGGTAGGACAACTTTTTGCTTCGTTCAATACAAAGGTGTTTTCCGAGAGATTGTAGGAAACAGGATGGAGATGATTGCCTTGATTATTTCATGTAAAGACACAGGAATCTTACACGTATGCATGAGGTTAAGTTTGAACTAAATAATGGGGCTCTATGTTGGTTCCTTATAGGGGAATGGATTCAGTCAAATGTTAATGAAAGGTAAATGTCTGGGAGAAGAGGGAACTGGGAAATAAGGCCAAGGAGATGTGAACTATACATGTATGCTCTTATGTTTTCTTTGAGGACCATTCAGACAGCCCCCTTGGTGCGGCTGTGACCCTGGCACATGAGCTGGGCCACAATTTCGGAATGAACCATGACACCCTGGAGAGAGGCTGTAGCTGCAAGATGGCTGCCGATAAAGGAGGCTGCATCATGAACCCTTCAACTGGGCAAGTACTGATGCTCCCAGCTGCTATTGAAGTCAGGCACAGCTTGACATGCATATTGGGAAACAGCTAGGCAAAAAGTTCCCTGGTTTTCTGGCCAGAGCACCCATGGAAGCTTCTGGAAATAAATTCCTTCCCAAGTAGCAAGAGTGAACTGTGCTACTCTGAGAGAGTCATAGGCCACCAGATTACAATGCCACATGGCATGAGGACTGACCTCTTCCCTAAGAAGTGGTAGGGATGGACGCTGTCCTTGTTTAGAAATTGTAAATTATCCTACAAGCCCAGCAGGTGTTTTTTGTTTGTTTATTTGTTTTTTGTTGATGTCATAATAGTGTATAACATTGTGAAATTTTAGTTGTACATTATTGTTTGTCAGTCACCGTATAAATGCATCCCTTCACCCCTTGTGCCCACCTCCCAACCCCCTTCTCCCTTGTAACCACCAAACTGTTCTCTCCATCCGTGTGTTAGTTAATCTTCCACATATGAGTGAAATCATGCACTGTTTGTCTTTCTCTCTCTGGCTTATTTCACTTAACATAATACACTCCAGGTCCATCTATGTTGTTGCAAATGGGATGATTTTGTCTTTTTTATGGCTGAGTAGTATTCCTTTGTATATATATACCACATCTTCTTTATCCAATCATCAGTCAAGGGACACTTGGGTTGCTTCCACTTCTTGGCTATAGTGAATAATGCTGCAGTGAACATAGGGGTGCATAAGCCTCTTTGGACTGTTGATTTCAGGTTCTTTGGATAAATACCCAGTAGTGAGATAGCTGGGTCATAAGGTATTTCTATTTTTAATTTTTTGAGGAATCTCCATACTGTTTTCCATAGAGACTGCA
Source organism: Diceros bicornis minor (assembly GCF_020826845.1). Taxonomy (NCBI): domain Eukaryota; kingdom Metazoa; phylum Chordata; class Mammalia; order Perissodactyla; family Rhinocerotidae; genus Diceros; species Diceros bicornis. The sequence goes on along the minus strand of NC_080745.1, from coordinate 88,669,534 downwards.
CCAGTTTGCATTCCCACCAGCAGTGAACAAGGGTTCCCTTTTCTCCACAACCTCTCCAACATTTGTTGTTTTTTTGTCTTGGTCATTATAGCCATTCTAATGGATGTACGGTGATATCTTAGTGGAGTTTTGATTTACGTTTCCCTGATGATTAGTGATGTTGAACATCTTTCCATGTGCCTATTGGCCATCTGTATATCTTTCTTGAAAAAAATGTCTGTTCATATCCTCTGCCCATTTTTTGATCAGGTTGTTTGTTTTTTTGTTGTTCAGTTGTGTGAGTTCTTTATATATTATGGAGATTAACCCCTTGTCAGATATATGATTATATATACTTTCTGCCAGTTGGGGGGTTGTCTTTTCATTTTGATCCCCAGCAGGTGTTTTTTATTTGAGCCTACCGCTCCAGCGCCCCAGCCATCTGAGGGCCTGGTAAACCCACTGGGCAAGGTGGGTCTCATGTCCTTCAGAGGGTGCTGGGTAGGAGGTGCTTCTTCCCCGGGCTTGGTCTAGGGCACATCTGAAGTGTGTTAGGACCTTGGGGATTCATGGTGTTCCCACCTCTGATACCGCATCACCTTATCAGGTCTGAGAGGCTTACATGAAGTGACTTTTCTGTTTCAGTAAATTGTGTTGTTCCTCCTTATTTAATGCCTTTCTGAAACTCAGGACTTGGTTCACCCGGAAAAAAAGGAAGACAGTTTCATTATTGGAGCATTCAAATGAGGTAAAAATAGATGTGATTTGGAGTGATTACAGATTCTGATGTGTTCTGATACCTTGAAGGGCCCATCCCAAACTAGACTGTGGTGCTAACATACGAGGATTTTCATTAGTAAAGGAAAACGCGCACTTGCTGCAATACCATAATCTTTTTTTGTACATTGAAGCCTTCCCAACACTTATCTTCATGGCACTTCCCAGGCTGAGCCTGCTCTCTGGGTTTCCTGAAAGGAAACAGTGGGAGCAAGAAGCAAGGCTGACCGGCAGCCCCAAGACAGGCCTTCATGAAGACCTGCTGGCCAAGGGGCAGTCACGGTGTGAGGGAGGACATCTGCCAAAGAGGGTTAAAAGTCCCGGAAGAGGGATGCATTGTTACAGAACGTGGTTATGCTTTTGCAAGCGATAGCCTTGTGGGCCTCCTGTCAAATGGCTTGTAGGGCATCACGTTGCCCCTAAAACAAGGACTGGCAGAACTGCACAGCTCACATCGTAGGCATGGTCCTTCGTGTGAGCTGTGGGTGAGGCATCTGATTACAGCAAGTGACTGCTTCTTCCACCCATCACCACCATCAGCCAAAGCCTTCAGGGGGCGTCTTTTTTGCTCTTGGTTCTGTCTTAAGCACAATTCATGGGAGTTAGTGAGACCTAGTAGAGGAACTTGCTCTCTGAGTCTGTGATGACAGAAGCTAAGGACCTGAGCCCGAAGTGAAAGTCTCTTAGGCCAACACCAACAGGAAATGAAATATTGCAAAACTCCAGATACTAACAAGTGGAGGTCCCCAAAGGGAAGCAGGTTACTCTGAGAAGTAGTGTGCTCCTTACCATTTAAAGTCTACAGGCAGAGGCAGAATAACTGGTGGTTGGGCATTTGGGGCAAAGAATTCCTTCTTAGGGTGTGACGTTGTCCAGTGGCTTATGAGCATCCTCTGTTTTCAGTATTCCACCAGCCCAGACAGAGCCCAGCATCACTGGCCAGGATGCTGTGTGAACCTCAGAGAATGAGGTTGGTAGAAAGTTGACGTGCAACTGAGTGATCTCCGTGCTTTCTTGTTCTTGATGAACTCAAAGTGGCCACAGGAAATTCATTCTGTGCTTAATTTCCCTGATTATCAAACAGATATAAACATATCAGCCTATATGCCTCCAGAAATGGTTCTCAGTCATGAAGAAGATTATATTGTTAATGGTTTTGAACTCTTGATAAAAAAGACCAATGAAAGAGAGGAAAATCTAGATTGGGAACATTAGACTGGGATTGAAGAGACCTGGAAACACCAGTCTGACACCAACTGTTTTTGGTAATACAGGCAACTTAGTAACCCCTCTGGCCTTTATGTTTCTCATTAGTAAAATGAGTGAGTCAACCTTTATCCTCCCTTCCTTCCTTCCTTCTGTGCATCCATCCATCCATCCATCCATCCATCCTTCCATCCATCCATCCTTCCGTTCACCCACCCATCCTTCCACTTATTTCTTCACATACTAAATAAATATTTTTGACCCCTGTGCTTATTGTTGTGAGGAATGCACAGATGAGGAAGACCCTATAGCTCTAAAAATTATGTGATTCTGGAGACACAATAGCAAGGCATACTTTCTCTTACTCTCTATAATTTTGTGTAAAGCTCTTCAAATTGGAAAGTCTTCATGACAGTGTTTAAGGATACAAGTCAAATTACCCTGGAGATGTTTAAAAATCATAGGTAGAAATGGTATTGTTAAGAGCTCAGCAAATCATTTAAAAGGCTTCTTTTTTTTCGTAACAGGAGTTTGCTCATAGCCTTCACTTGATTTATACCTTATTAGTGATTTCTAAGTTTTCTCTTTTGCTGAGCTTGTGCTTTTGTGTAAGTCTTTTCTATTTGGTTCTCATTTATGATCCCACATTCCTGTCCAGAGAGTAGTGTTTTTAATTTTCTCATATGGAAAGAAACTTCCTAAGCAAGTGGGTGAATTAATCACAAAAGCCCACAGCGAGGGGGAGGTCAAGCGGCCCACTCACCCCTCAGTCATCCATCACCCATTGTAGAATTTCCAGGCTGCTTTTAATCTCCACGATTATCTCAACATGGTCATTCTCTTACCTCATAGGGTCCCCATGAGGGTGGGAGAATGGATTAAATGAGATCATGTGTCTTTGTAAGTTGTAAATCACTCCACAAGTGTACAGTGGTATTATTATTATTTAGCTCCCAGGGACGTTGGAAATATTGAAAAGTTAAAGGCCTTTTTCAGAATTCCTGCTTATAGTTGCTGGAAAACACTTCCAGTGCGATGTAATGGTCACCCAGCAATGCACCCACAGTTTCTGTGTGAATGGCTCATTTTAAACTGGCCCATGTCCAAACACCAGCCCTCCTCCTGACTTCCCCCCACTGCTGATTTAGGCATGAGTGGCAAATGTTAAAACTGTTATTTAAGTCTTAGCCCCAAAGGGGACTCGCAAAGAGATGCATCAGTGACTGCTTTAATGATATTAAAATCTCCCAGAATCGGAAAGAACCAGGCGTTACAGATGGTTTAAAGGGGGAAAGTGTGTCCCTTAATATATATACCTTGTTTATTCTTTATCAAAACGTTCCAGAATCCTAACTCTGAAAACGTTCACCAAGTGCCATCATTGACAGTTGGACCCGAAGACCTGAAAATACTAGGAATGAGTGGAGTCCTTTTAAATACGGGCATTGTGATTTCAGTTGCCTGTTACAGGACTGGTCAGAGGCGATTTCCTTATGGCTTGTATCATCCGTTACCACGCGTCTTTGAGTGTGTATGAGAGTGTGTGTTTTATGTCTTCGGATGGTTAACATTAAGACCTGTCTTGGAAATTACTCTTTGGCAAAAGCAGTATCTGACGATTCGTGTGGGAGTTGCAGCTCAGTTGAGTCCATCCATTAATGAGCTTCTTGGAGCATTTGGTCTTAGGGGGTTGAGAACTAAGTATGCCACATTTATGGGAGTAAGAAAAATGTGAATAATTTGAACACTTTGGGAAAAGAATATTTAGCATAATAGTAAATGTCACTTCCTAGAGTGAGGGAAAAAAAGCAGTATTAACATTCAAAAATTACTCGCACAGCTTCCCTTATTTATTGCAGACAGTTTTCTGTTGAAGTGAGAGCTGGAGTCCTAGAGCCATCTCATGAGGGAGCTCAGCTCCTGCGTCTTGTCATGCACTGTGGTAGATGTTGGGGTTACGGCCGTGAACATGACACACTCGTTTCTTCCTTCACGGAACTTGCATTCTAGTGAGGAAGACAGAACTGAAAAGCAGTAAATAAAACAAGTGCAGATTTGAAGGAGTGCTGTGAAGGAAGCGAATGGAGAAGATGAAAGAGACACGTGGGCTGGGGGACCCAACTTTAATTGGGGGTGTGGGGAAGATCTCTGTGTGAAGGTGACATTTAAGTGAAGATCAGAAGGAAGAGAGGGATAGAGAGCCTGCAGAGATCCTGGAAGGACGTGACCTGGGGTGGAGGGGACACCGTGCACAAGGGCTCTGAAGGGGGCAGTGTTGCTGACGGGAGGTCAGTAGTTTGTCAGGCTGGGTCAGAATGGGGGTGATGGCCCGGAAAGGTGGCGCTGGTGCTGCTGGGGAGACAGGAGGACTCTGAGGAAGCGGAGCCCAGTCTGCTGCAGTGGGAGCACGGCTTCCTCTCCAGCGCAGTGAGAAGTCCCTGGAGGGTTTTAGGCAGGGCAGTAATATTATCCAATGTCTCTTTTAAAATTTCTTCATTTTTAAGATGATCACATAGCATCCGAGCTATTGTAGCTTGCCAAATTAAGGGGCTTACTCTCTGTAAAAAAAAAAAAAAGGCAATATATAAACTCTAGTTTTATTTTAGTGTGATTAACAGGCCTTAGGAATCCGTTAAGAAGGATCCTGCATTCGCATCCTAGGCAGTGTGTCACTCCACAGCCCCCCACAGTCCCCGCCCCTGTCTAGTGTATGGGACATAAACGGTGCTTTTCTGTTTAGGATTTCACTTTGCTTGTCCTACCATAAGCATCATCTAAGGACTCTACTTCAACGAGCCGCGGAAAAGCACTTTCCCTCTGTGTGTGTATCTGAAAGGAGTCACTGCCGTGGTTCTCATGCTGATGCTGAGATTAGGGGTTTGGGGCTGTTCTGGTTTTGTTTAGTCCAGACTGGTAAATGGCTCCTAAGCAAAGAATGTGCTCCCCGGTTGCCAACGGAGAATGGAGAACAGCATATTGAGCGCCCAGGATAATGCGGCTGAGAGAATAAGTGAATGAGGGTTACCCCTTGCTCTCCAGGGGTGTAAATAGTTTGCAGTAAGCTGAGGTTGGAGGTTCAGGAATAACATCTACAACTAGATCAAATAACCATATTTAAGGAGGAGGCATTGCCATTCTACTTACTCAGAAGTTGGTATAATTGGCTTATTCAATTCCATTTAATTCAACTCAGGAAACATTCATTGCATACCTACTTGCTACACAGCTGTCTGGATGTGGAACACATCTGGATGGCCTCCACCCAAGTTCAACCTTCTCTAATGAAAACTGAGAAGACATCTGCCCTGCCTCTGACTCAGGACAAGCCCGCTGCAGGAAATCAGGTTAGGCGACCAAGCATAGCAAAACCACTCATTTACTCAACCAATCTTTGCTGTGTACCTATGTGCCAGATCCCAAGGAGCAGGGCAGGAGCATAGACACAAAGGCAGGAACCTGGCCTTCTAGGAACTCATATTGTGGTGGAGGTGACAGGCAAGTGGTGATTACAGACTGGAAGCTCAGGGCTCTGATAGGGGACGTTTTTGGATGCCATGGGGCTCTCACAGGCACCTGTTTACACAATTTTTAAATGTAACCTAATACCATTTCATACCTTTTTAAAAATGACCAATAATTCATTGTGAAGAAGAAGCAAAAGTTGGAAGGGGTGGTGGGCAGGGAAGACGTTCTGGAATAAAGTCCAGTCTGAGCCAATCCCTGAAGAATTGAATGGGGTTAGGCAGACTCTCCTTGAGAATTCTTAGCTCATATTGTGGGAAAACTAGATTTCTTTTTTAGAAGGCCTCTATCTGAAAATGTGTTTCAAGAGCCTAAAATAAACTGTATCTTTCAGTGAAAAATTCCCCCAGAGTTTTGGATGTGGTAGGAATTGATAGAAATTCTATGTATCTGGAAAGTCTATACTCTTCGTAGAACTTGCTTTCTTGAAAATCAGTGCAGAATACATATAATTAAAACTTACCCCCTTTTGAACTCAGAGGAGCTATATGAGATCATGGAATACATTTATCATAAAGGGATTTTTCAAGAATGGGATCAGAGGAAATTATTTCCCCATATCAGCTCTTCATTTGAAGGTGATTTTTTTTTTTTTTGGTGAGAAAGATTGGCCCTGAGCTAACATCTGTTGCCAGTCTTCCTCTTTTTGCTTGAGGAAGATTGTCACTGAGCTAACATCTGAGCCAATCCTCCTCTGTTATGTATGTGTGATGCTGCCACAGCATGGCTTGATGGGCAGTGTGTAGGTCCACACCTGGGATCTGAACCTGTGAACCCCGGGCCACCAAAGCGGAGCGTGCAAACTTAACCACTACGCCACAGGGCCAGCCCCTGATTATTTTTTTCTTAATGAAAAGTTTAAGAAAGTCTTCACTTCCTTCTTCAAAGTGTAGGGGAAAAAGTGGAAATCTTGATCCAAGGAGAAAAATAAAGGAGGAGCAGCTACAAAATGAGGAACTCTAGTAACATTAAAACACTGTTGGTCAGAATCCATTTAATTATCCAGCCAGAGTAAATTGTTGGCTGCGTCCCGACATTATCATGAGGAGGAAATGAACTGGCAGGGGAGATTCTTGACAACAGTTCAAGAGGGCACATCAATAGAGAGCATGTTCTTGTTTCCTCTCCGTATAATTGGATAGTGCTCACTGGAAAATGAAGGAATTTGTCTACAATTAATGCAGAGTTGGAATACTAAAAGTCACTGCCCAAAGGCATGGTAGAATTGTCCTCCCCTCTTAAGCTGGACTCAAAACAGAGGTCAAGCTAGGGAAACGGGTCTGCCCAGCTACAGTTCCTTGAATATCCAGTTCGGGGGAGATGAATGTAGGCAAACTTGACTTTGACCCTAAAGGATTGCATTTGGGATGTCCTGTTTCATCCGTAAACTGTGTGAGGTGGGTATGATTATACCCATTATAAAGATAAGGGAGCGGGGCCAGCCCCATGGCTTAGCGGTTGAGTGCACGCACTCTGCTGCTGGCAGCCCGGGTCTGGATCCCGGGCGCGCACCGACGCACCGCTTCTCCGGCCATGCTGAGGCCGCGTCCCACATACAGCAACTAGAAGGATGTGCAACTGTGACATACAACTGTCTACTGGGGCTTTGGGGGGAAAAAAGGAGGAGGATTGGCAATAGATGTTAGCTCAGGGCCAGTCTTCCTCAGCAAAAAGAGGACGATTGGCATGGCTGTCAGCTCAGGGCTGATCTTCCTCACAAAAAAAAAAGGAAGCTGGAGCTCAGAAAAATTAAATGAATTGCCCAAGTATAGAAGCCACACGACGTAAGGCCAAGTCACTGGGAGCCACGCTCCTGCCTTTCCACCTTTGTGTTACTTATCTCAAAAATTTGCAGCAGCTATAAACCTCAGGAAGAGGAGAAAGGCATCGATCCTGGGGTCCTGGTCAAGGAAAACCATGCTCAGCTTCCAACTGCAGGCTTCCAGGGAGTTCCTTGCAGCAAGACTGGGAATGAGAAAGGCAGCCGTGCAGTCAGCCCCCCTGGTGTGATTGCCACGTGGGCGTGGCCACCAGTGTGTTTGCCATGTTGGGGCTTCTTGTGAGGACTGAAACCTTCTCAGTACGGACCAGCATCCCTGTGCAACTTCTGGGAAGCAGGAAGACTACCCCATTTTTAAGCCATTTAGTTCTTCAAACCTCCTTCAACTTATGTTACAACAGCAGAGAATTATTTCCTGTCATTGCCCATTAATCCAGCATTTTCCTTGTGGTAGAACATGTGTGAAAACATTACAGTTGAAATTCTGCCAATCCCTCCCCTCCCCCCATACACACACTCTTGGTGGCTTCCTCCTCTCTCCATGATATGTGGCACGGAGGCCGCAGTGTGAGGTCAAGGGTAAATTCTGGGCCTCTCTGCAACCAGCAATATCCGGAAGGATCCACTTTAAGCTCCACTGGGCCAGGAATTTTGTCTGTTTTGTTCATTGCTGAATCTCCAGCACCTAGAACAGTACCTAGCACATAGTAGAGTTCAATAAATTCTTCTTGACTGAAAGGATGGATGGATGGATGGATGGACGGATGAATGGGAAGATGATGGATGGGTGGATGATAGATGGGTGGATGGGTGGATGAGTGGGTTGATAGTGGATGTGTAGATGGTGGTGGGTGGGGGGATGGATGACTGATGGATGGTGATTACAGCACAATCAGATGTGTGCAGAGTGAGGCCATCTCTTCACCTTTTGTGTAATGGCAACACCTCTGGGGGGAAGATTCTGAGGTCGTCGCTTTTACACTATCTCTAGCATTTGCTGCAGCATTACCATTTTCGTTTATCGTTTATCTCGTCATTCCACAATGGATTTACAACAGCCTACAAGAATAGATCCAACACAATAAATGGAAAAACAAAAATAAAATAAAAAAGAATAAGGGCTGAGAAGCTCCAAGTAAATAGGTGGCCGAGTCCCTTGCTTTTTTTGTAATACTCCATGGCAGACAGGGTGACAGGAGCAATTTGCTTTCAAAAAAGCAGAGTGCTTCCAGAGTGGCTTCTCCTGAAAGCCTTTGCTTGATTTAGCTAAAGTAGAAGGAGAGGGGTCCAAAATATAAACACTGAAAGTAGTTGTAAGAATAAGACCCCTTAGACCTCATAGACCGCTCTCCGGTTTACAAAGAATGTTCACATCTCCTTTTTCATTTAATCATCACAGCCCTAAGAGGAGAGGACAGACACAATCACCTCCATTTTACAGATGAGAAAACTGAGGTTCAGGAAGGCCCCACAGTTGGTCAAGATCAGACTCAAGATGTCAGCCTACAGCTCCTGGCTCCTCGCCCCTGGCCCATTCCTTGGCCCCTCACCAGGTGTCTGTGAGCAGAGAAGCCTTTGGTTTCCCATCACTGACAGAAGCGAGGGGGGAGTTCTGGTTGCCTTGATTGCAACCTCAGCATCAGGAGCTCAGTGAGGCAAGAACAGGGCCTGTACGGACGTCAGCCCTCATTGTGGCTTGGAGGTATCTACCATGAGCACTTTTTCCATCACATTTGATTACAAGTGTCTTCCTTGCGGGGCTGGCCCCGTGGCTCAGCGGTTGAGCTCTCGCGCTCCCCTTCAGTGGCCCGGGGTTCGCAGGTTCGGATCCCAGGGGGCACACCGATGCACCGCTTGTCAAGCCATGCTGTGGCAGCATCCCGTATAAAGTAGAGGAAGATGGGCACGGATGTTAGCCCAGGGCCAGTCTTCCTCAGCAAAAAGAGGAGGATTGGCAACGGATGTTACCTCAGGGCTAATCTGCCTCACACACACAAAAACAAGTGTCTTGCTTGCTATAGAATTGCAAGGGGGCAGAAGCCACTGGCATGATCTCTGCAGGTCTGTCTACTCGGGTAGGAAGAAAGGGCGGAGTTATCTCAGAAGTGTCACCTGTCCCCTATTAACCTCTGGATCTGTTTATGTCTACCAGAGCCACATCCCCGACGAGCCCCATACAGAGACAGTGGCCTTTTCCTGTAATGAAGCTGAGAGCCTTGTCTAAGATGCTGCCTCTGATGGCTGGGGTCCCTTTAGTGTGGTGCTGGGTCTCCTGCCCTCGAGTGCCCTCTCAGTTCTGGGTTTAGAGGAAACAGCCATCAGAGCACAGAGGTGAGAGGTCACACTTCCTGTGACCTTTGTGTAGAGGCCTCCTGTGCACCTCAACTGACCAGAGCTCAGTTGGTATCTTTCTTTATTAAAAATTCTTGGAAATTACATTTGCACTTTAATTGGTTTCCAGAGAGGAGGAGCAGAGGTCAAAGTTCACATGTTAAAAACATGAATTGTGTGCCGCAGATGGCTACATTCTGGGCCCCAGGTGTTTGCTATTAACAATGGAAATGTCCTACTAAGGACATTTTTGATTATTCGCTTCTGGCCTGGTGGTTTCCATCACCGTCTGCGGCCCATCTGGTGGGCCCACTGGGTCAGCATTTGGTCCTAATGCAGATACGTTTTATTCCTGGAGTTGGCGCAAGGATGAATCCTTCCTGTAGGCTTGCCCTGGGTCCCGGTCTGTTGTGTGAACCAACATGCTCAGTGTCATGCCCATGCACCCCTGGCTGGGCAGAGTGTGGACTCAGGTCTGCTTCCATCACCCATCACGCCCCAGGCAAGTCGTCCGGTAGAGTCACGCTGCTTTCCAGGTGGAGACCGTTTCCTCTGCCCACAGCTTGTTAGGACCCAAACGGGCTCACAGCCTCGCTCAGAGGTGTACATTCTGGCCCGTGCTTGACCTCTGGTGTGCTGGATAAATCTCAACACCTGGCTTTGTTTTCCATCACACATAAGACATTCAGGGAGGTACTTGAAGATGAACTTGGAGAAACATGCAGGACCTTGGGGTTCGCTTTTCCCTGCACCTGACTCCAGGGAGCTCGAGGCACCTGGGCAGCTGCCCATCTCCTCCATTGATGCTAATGCTCCTGGCTCAACCGTTTGTGCCAGGTCATGCCTGGGGCTGCCCTGGGGCCCTTGCCCTGGGGGTAACACCTGGAAGCCGCTCCTGGAGGCCTCCTGAGTGCCTCCACAGAGGCAGTGTGGCAGTGGGAAGAACACTGGCCTTCAGGTCAGAGAGCTGTGTTTTATTCCTGACTCTGGACCCACATGACTGTGGCCTCAGTTTTCTCATCTGTAAAATAGGAATGATATAATCTGACTCACAGGGGTGACAATGAGTGAAAATGCCCACCAAGCTTCTGTCCATGTCAGGGGCTCCCTAAAGAATGGTAACTGCTCTTAATATTTACACTCATCCTCCCTGACATGCAAGGTGAGATGAAGTCAAAGGCCCCTGAAGTGAGCTGACCTCCCTGAGCTACACCTCCGTCCTGCCAGGCTGCTGAGGACAAGGTGAGTCACTGCTGGTGCAGACCCCACTGCCCGGCCCTGACAGGACATTCTTCTTGGTGGCACCTAAATTCTGTGCATGGTAATTGCAAGTTTTATTCCTGGGCATAATTCTGAAAACTTAAAAATTTTTCTGAAGATGGCCCTAGAATTTTTGAGTTGAAACTTGGCCACACCCAGTCCATCCCAACTGTGACCCCTTGCACCCTCTTGCTGTTAGTGGGCCTCATGCTATCCTAGGAAAAGAAGATGGTAATGATGTGGGGCTTGCACTCCTGGAGGGGCCAGGAGTATGTAGAACTGCCTCTGAACTGTGAATTATTGTTTGTCTTTGAAAAAGGTCTCCCAGCTAGTTGTGGAATTAGTGATGAACGAGAGTCATGAGATCGTGTTCCCAGAGAGTGGAGGCCAGGTCTGATCTATTGTGGCCATATTCCACTCTGAACTCGGTGCCTGGCCTTGGCTGTCAAGTAAGAGGATGGTCTACCTGGAGGGTGCTCACGTGTCACGAGCTTTGGGAAAGACATTTGGAAAAAGCTTCCAGGAACTGAAAGCAACCGTGGGTGCATGGCGGCTCACAGCCATCAAAACAGCGTTTCTGTTTGTTTTGGTTTTTTTGGTTGTTTATGCTCCTACGTCCGTGTTCTGGTTAAACTGGAGAAAACTCAGCCCTTCCAGAATGGAGCAGGGTCTTGTTGCTCCTTTAGCACCATATATGTATTAAATTGTGGGATCATATTTAACTGCCTGATCATTCCTCTGCCTCCTGAATCATTTTCCTCTCAAGTTTACTTGTACTTGTGGTTTTACAGTTTAAATATTGCTACATTTTGGCTACAGTTATAATAAATTCTGCACCTCATTGGAAATGTTTCTAAGCCCTAGAACGTACAAGGCACTGGCAGTCAGTAATTTGAAATAGCCAAAGTGGCACTCTAAACGAGAAAAAGAAATACACATCTTTTTCATATAAACACTGGTAACTAGCCTCTCACGGTGCTTTGAAGTTAACCGAAGACTTGCACATTTTTTGTTTGAAGCTCTTTGATCCTCATCCTCAGCGTGTGAGGGAGTTGTTGTTGTTCCCATTCTATAGATGTGAAAACTGAGGCTTAGGTCTAAAACTGAGCTTTAGTTTAAATAGATGGGGTGCTCAGACTCACTCTTCCAAGTTCAATTCTTCTCCGCCTCCTCCGTGCCACGTGCCCAGGTAGAGAAGAGCCCCCTGCTGAATCTGTCACTTCTGCTGTCAGGAGAAAATAAAACTCCATTCCAGTCTGCAAAGAGAAATCAGCGGGAAGCAGAGTGTCAGCAACATATTTTCTAAAACTGGTTATCCCTTCACTGTCTAATCATTTATCAGCGGGGGGAAGATGTGAGGTTTTCATTTTTTTCCCCAATCGATTTAAACAGAGAAATCTGGATGGCTTCCCGTCCATCGCCGGTTTCCTGCGACGTTGGCTTTTCCTGTCACACAGTTGTGTCAGCTCCAAGCTGTTTTCAGCAGCTGCCCGGGCTGCTTCATCCCTCTTCCTCCAGTCGCTTGCATTTCTTTCCCACAGTCAGCACCAGGACCGATGTCACCCCCAGACCTTGGAGCTGGGGACCCGGACTCTCTGGGACCCAGCACATGTTTATGAAGGAGGCAGCGGAGTCAAAGGAAACGTCGAGAACAGTGACCTGCGGTCCGGGCAATCAGCCTGATTACAGCTGCTTCCCCTGGCTGTCTAATTTCCAACAAGAAAAGCAGTTGTCTCCGAATCATTCCCAGAGAGCTTCTGCAAGGCAGATAACTCCCGACTTCTACTGTCAAGGTTGATAAATTGGCTTAGTATGATTCACCCCAAGAATATAGCAGTGAAACGCACAATAGGCTCCTGCAAGAAAGGAATTTTCTGACTGCAGATTTGTCAAAGTAAAAGTAACCCCTAATAATGTTTCACTTGGCAGCTTTGTGACGGCTAAAATGGTAAGCTGTGACTGCGTTTATGTTAGGAAGCCTTCAGTGGCATTCTTCCTTTTGAAAGTGGGTTTTGGGAAGGGGGTGGTTTCCAAAATCACCCAGCTGTCTGTTTCATCCACTTTTTATTTCTAACCTTGCATTCAATATGGTAAATTTGCCCCCGTGTCCTTGGTAGTTAAATATTAGAGAAAAAGGCAGATGTGTGTAACAGAAGAGGTCACATCTAGCAGGAGTTTGTCATCCTGGCGCGGTGTCTGAGAGAAATTCTCTGCCTGCCAGCTGAAAATAACCCTTTTTTCTGGGTCCGAAGTATAATCATTTTAAAGCGTCCTGGTGCCAAGGGAAAGTATCGTGCAAAAGAGCTTCTTTTCTGAATAACTCTCCAATTTTATTGCTTTGCACCAGTCTATCATTGCTATATGTCAATTCAATTAGCTGCTGTCCTGACACAGTTGGGATAATTTATGAGAAGTATTAAAAAGCACGTTGTGACGAGCTTGCTGAAAGCTATGGAAGAAACTGAGGGTTGTCTTTTTAAACTACTGGCCATGGCTACACAGGGTCTTTGATGTCATGAGCAACTAAATGGGCCAATTCACTGTTCTTTTCATCAGTACTCCAGGGAATAAAGCTATAAAATAAGCCACGAACAATGTAAGCCAAAGGAAGGCATAATTACCGTACACTAGAGTTTGAAGCAAGAGGGAGGAATGTGCTTCAGAACAGAAACATCACTCTTCACAATCAGAACCTTTCCTGGCACCTTAATTAGCATATAGTGTGATGACTAGTCAGTCAATCTGGTAAAATACTTAAAGATATTTGAAAATTCATTCAAGATTTGAATTTGGCTTTAAGAGAAAGATACTCATGGAATTTTTAGCGCATGTCTAAAATCACAAAGTTTTGTAACTGCTATACATTGGGCTTTTCTTAGGCAATGGAAGCACGGTATAAAACAGAACTGTTTCCAAGTTAAGTGCATGAAAGGTGACCTGTGATGAGCCTGTATTATATTTCTTATTTTTTTTGACACAAATAAGTGTGGATTTGTGCATGTATTATCTTTACAACGTTTGAATTTTAAATCTAGGCCAGTTGTTCCCAAACTTTAATTTTGATAAATCACCTGGAGCATCAGCTGATGAACAGATGAACGAACTGTGGGGTAGTCTTACTTACAGTGGAATATTATGCAGCCATAAAAAAGATGATGTACTAATAGTGCTACAGCACGAATGAACCTTGAAAGCATGATGTTGAGTAAAAGAAAGCAGACACAGGAGGTCACATGTTGTATGACTCCATTTATATGAAATATCCAGAACGGCAAATCCATAGAGACAAAAAGCAGATTAGTGGTTGACAAGGACTTGGGGGAGGGGAGAATGAGGAGTGACTGCTTAATAGGTCTAGGGTTTGTTTTGGGGATAGTGTTCTGGAATTAGATAGTGGTGATGGTTGCACAACATTGTGTGTTCTAAAAGCCACTGGATTTTATACTTTAAAATGGTGAATTTTATGTTATATGAATTTTACCTCAGTTTTTTAGAAAATCACCCAGAGAGCTTGTTAGAATACAGGTTGTTGGGCCCCACCCCTGAGTTTTTCTGATTCGGTAGGTGTGGGTGGGGCCTGAGCATTTGCATTTCTAGTAAGTTGCCAGGTGATGCTGATGCTGGGACCACACTTGGAGAACCTCTGGTCCAGTCGTATGTTGGGTCATGGACGGCTCATCCTTTGTATTTAAATCAGTACATCAAGGTTTATTGGTCACTGTCCACATTTCCAGAGTTTACTACAGGTAATCCAGCGCTGAACTGGAGTCAGTAATGAAACAAATGGGGTTTTTAAATAACTGAATTTGGAGTCAAATCTAGTCTCTGTAATTCTCTGTGAACTTTTAAACAAGTCCCTTCACCTCGTTTGCAAAATGGGAATAATAATAGGTCTTGCTGGATTGTTTTGAAAATTTAAATTTAAAAATAAGAAAGTATAAAAAAGGAAAAAATATTACCATGAGAAAGTGGCCCTCATATCAGCAGGCTCTCAACAAATAGTTATTCCAAAATTATATATAAGTATATAGCAATTAAATGTAATTATGTGCATTATAATTTTATATAATTTTTATATTATTTATAAGGATAAACATGCATGATATATTTATTTTATATATATGTAAATATATCTCTATATTTTATTTATATGGATGGGGAGGCAATGTGGGGAGTGGGTATGTCCACTAGTTGCCTTGGCAGAGGCCGAGCAAGGGGCCAGTGGGAAGGGCTCAGGCCATGTTTTAATTGTCTTGGGATCCTCCTCAGGCTTTGAATATAATAGGCATTTGAAGACTACTTCTCGAGGGAGTGGGTGGATGAAGGAGTAGCGAAAATACCATCCAGAGGTTCAATTCTGCTCTCATCAAAAGTTCAGGGGCAGAGTTGGCACCTGGGAAGCAGGATGACGAGCTTGCCTGTGCCAGGCATCTTCGTGGTGTTGTTATGTTACATGTGGCTGAGTTGGAGAAATGGCAATCTTAATCATCGTTTTGCAGACAGATCCTGTCCATGGATTCCTGACGCTGTGCTGAAGAGTGGGTTCCATGCCTTGCTCGTGGTCCGCTGGCACATTTTTCATGCAAACCAATGAACTGCTCTTTGACTCCTCAAGCCAGTAGTCAATGACACCTATTGTGCACTAGGCACTGTGCAACCAGTGGCTATTTGGGGTGTAGAAGATATCCAAATATGTGTAGATTATGATTCTATTATAATTAGAAGAATCTAATGTTTGGTACCATCAAATTCCCTTATCTCTTGAGATTTGAAGTTATTTTAGATCACTAAATTCTGTTTATTGGGGGAGGGCCATTGGGTTAGATACAATTTTTAGATATTCTCTTTTTGCTACACACCAATCAACTGAGAGGATCTCAGCAGAAGAAGGGAGATGATGAGCAGATCCCTGCTTGTCAATCAAAAATAGTTTGCTAAAAAAGGGGAAAATAAGAAGTGTTTGAAGTTCTTATGAAAAATACCTTCAGCCATGATCAGTGCCTGGTGCAGGCAGGGCAAACCCCCTCTGCCCTTTTAATGATACTCCATGGTGGTCTTCTTGCCATTGGTATGACCTTGAGTGGCTGAGGGGCTTCTCTGGAGAAGGGGTGGCTTCTCTGGGTATGTGTTATGGAAAGAAGAGCCTGCTTCTGTCCTGTTGAACAAATTCCTCTAGGCCAGTCACGCCTGTCCACGCACCCTTCCACCAGCTCATCCCTCTGCCTGGGATGTTCTTCCTCCAGATATGCCTACAGCTTGTTCCCTCACATCCTGGTGAGAGCCTCAAATGCCACCCCCCACAATGAGGTCTTCCCTGACCACAGTCCCTAAAAGTTCAGTCCCTCCCACATACATCCTCTCCCTCTTGCCTGTTTCATGTTTCTCCTTAACATTCATCCCTTTCTAACACGCTTAACTGACTCCCTCATCTTACGTATTATCTGTCTGCCCCTCTGGAACGCAAGCTCCCTGGCGGCTGGTTCTTTATACGCTTTGTCCATTCCAGTATCCCCAGAGCCTAGGAGAACGCCTGGCGTACAGTAGCTGTTGAATAAACACTCGCAGAATGATTGAACGATGAGTGACAGGTTGCTCTACTTTTCTTCCTCTAAAGCCTGACTTCCTCTAAATGCCCAAATAGGGTTCGGGAATACTCTGTCAGAGTGAAATAGTCACCTGTCCTCTCTGATGAGAAATCATGAAAGGATGGAATCAGCAAAGGTGCTCGACAGATACAAAACACTTGTTGGTCTCATCACTATTTGTCACCAAAGGAGAGTTCTTGGATGACGGCAGAGGTGTTTCTCTACCCTCACACAGAGATATGAATGTCGGCTGGCCCAGTCCATGGAGAAGGCAGGAATGTTTGGCAAAGGGTTGCTGGCTTCCCAAGGGGCCTCACTGAGCAAGTCAGAAAGAACCCAGATGGGAGAGAAGAAGACCCACTCACACGTGCTCGTGGCAGAAGCTGTGAGCCACGGCCAGCGTTGCTAGAGGTTTTTATTGTACTGACTTTGAAGGCAGGCAGCGCGCTGATGAACAGGCCATGTGGCCTGTGCTCCGTGATGTCTGTGAGCAACTCTGAGAAAGGACCGGTTTCTGTGTCAGCTTCATCAGTGCCGCATTTGGCTTCTGAGGAGAACACTGGGGCTTTGTTATTAACAGAGGCATCTCAAGGAATTAATGCCTGGACATAGTTCCTTGCAGCAAGGTTGAAACCCTGTGAATTAGACAGATATTATTTATCCATTAAATGAAAGCGAATTTTAAAAGCATTTGGGGTTTGTCCTTCAACAGAATAGGAAAGAGCTAAGAGAAATAGAAATTTATTGTTGCACAGATAACTACATTTCCATCTGACAACATCTTGCACAGACACACAG
This sequence comes from Diceros bicornis minor, assembly GCF_020826845.1. NCBI lineage: Eukaryota > Metazoa > Chordata > Mammalia > Perissodactyla > Rhinocerotidae > Diceros > Diceros bicornis. Next base: position 88,652,296 of record NC_080745.1, on the reverse strand, counting down.
ATGCAGTTTTGCCAGCAATGATCTGTTCCCCTCTCCCAAACATTCCCAAGTTTAAATCCTGGACTTAAACTGATCTCGTTCATCTTATTTCTATCCTCTTTAATGTCAACCCCCCCCCCAAAAGCCCAGAATGTATTTTGAAAGACAGTGAGCTGGAGGACCTGTCTGTGCTGTGACCTAGCCAGTCTCTGCCCTCTGGTCTTTGGATGCTGGTGGACATTCTCCGCTCACTTGTGAGGCCGGGTGATTCATACCACTCTTTCATCAGGTTTCTCTCAACTACTGTTGTTCCTGCTATAAACCCTTCATGAGGCTTACGATTTATCCTGGTGTCTTTCCCTAATTAACTGTTAACATATTCAGAAATTAGTTCCTTTCCAGAATGAACTGATAAGAGTTCGTCATAACACCGGTTGCGTATCATTGAATGAGAATGATGTTTAGTCTCCCGGATCAGGCCCTGAGACATGCGTGACTCCTGGGAGAACTCCCACACGTCAAAGAAAGTCTGATATATGCCTTGATGAAGCTTATTTCTTTGCGAAGAGAAGAACTGCTGTCAATTCCCTGTGTAATGTACCATTGTCTGTCCAACATGAAGCCCTTCTAAATTGATAAAATTACAGTTTTTCTTGTGGATCATCATTTGAAGCTATTCAGCATCATCTTCATACCAGGAATAATCAATCTGTCTGCCAAGGAAAGTTATAAAGATTTCAAAAGGAACTTTGTTACAGCACTACAGATAAGTCCTGGCTTATTGCCTTTGCATCCAAGAGCAGGACTTGCATTTATTAATTTGTTTGTAGATTAGAATTATACTTCAGAGTTAATAACCTGAGACTGATAGAAAACACTTGGGGAGGATAAGACAATGTTACCAGTTTGGCCATGGAAATCATCATGATCTCGAAATATTGCCAAACTTGATCATTGAATGGCGGCTAGTCTGCCGTCTTCAGGGAAACGTAGCAGCTTGCATTGGTTTGACCAGTTGATTAGGATCCAATTTTAATGTCATCCTGTAAATGCCTGTGTGAGGAGAGGGTGCTTGGGCTGGCTTCAGCATGTCCTGCTTCCTCAGTAAGTAATAAAACTTGCTGGGTTTCCAACATGCTTGTCCCTTTTAATCCTTGCTACCTCAAGACATGGGAAAATGCACGTGTAAGAGAGTGAGACACAGTATATATGTTGGGTAACATTAGCTGATGTAGGAAACAAACCCTCAGTTTTCCGGGGCTTACCTTAATAGAGGTGTGTTTCCTTTCCATACGACACCCTGGGGCTCCAAGCTGCAGGTGGCTCCCCTCCCTATGGTGAGTCATGAAGGGGTCTGGCCCCCCATCTCCTAGGACATCGGAATACCTGTTGGAGCTCAGCTGGCAGAAGGGGAAAGAAAGGACATAAAGAAGAATCACTTAACTTCCTTTGACCAGAAGTGACCCACATCATTTCACTTCTGCTCATGTTCCATTGCCAAGAGTTAGTCACACAGCCCACCCAGTGCAAGGGTGCCCCTTTAGACCATGGAAGGGGGAGCATGAACTTTGTGGGGAAGTTGGCCAACTCGGCCACATCCCTTTGTAGCCTTGGTATTTCGAGGCAAGAATAGGACCCGCATTTCTGGCCACCTGCGTTCTCTAATAGCTGTGCTTGGGGGAGACAGCGATTTGCCCTTTGCAGACCCGAGCGCCAGCATCGGCCAGCCCTGGCCTACACTGGGGGTTATGTCCAGGGAACCAGGGAATTGATAAGCACAGTCATTTGTCCTTTTTTCTTCTTTGCACTTTTTAGTAAGGACATCAGTATGTGTTCATATTACAAGCTACAGAGCCTAGGAACTCATTTCCATTGTATCATTTCACACAGAACTATTAATAATGTCTGTAATGAGACTCTGTCTAAACCTGCTGATTTGAAAACTGTCAAAAGATCATTTCTTTTTTGATAAAGCACTTCTCAGTGGTGGTGTTGGCACTGTACAGGGATGGGTTTCAGGATGTAGCTGGAAGTGCCTCATTCTCCACTGAGTGGTTAAGCCTTTGTTCACTGAGACTAACAGTGGACAGCTGGGCAGACGTCGGCAGTGGGGACGGTGAACAGCGGCACCATGGCGTGCCCTGACCGCTGACTGTTTGGGCTCTTCTCCGCAGGTACCCGTTCCCCATGGTGTTCAGCAGCTGCAGCAGGAAGGACCTGGAGGCCAGCCTGGAGAAAGGCATGGGGATGTGCCTCTTTAACTTGCCAGAAGTCAAGCAGTCCTTCGGGGGCCAAAAGTGTGGGAATGGATACGTTGAGGAAGCAGAGGAGTGTGACTGCGGGGAGCCGGAGGTAAGAGAGCCATGTCCAGAACCTGTGCCTCACGTTCACGGCTGGGCAAAGCAGCAAGAACTTGGAGGAGCTGTGCAGCAGAATGAAATTCAGGATGGGAAAGTCCTGCATGGCCGCCTTGAACAAGCCTCACAAGCCAGGGTGGCCTTCTTGAATTTTAACTATTGCACGGAATAAGTCATGTCACTAGTTTAAAAAGAGGAAGCATCTTCTCTATTGAAGGACGTGGTATTCTCGGCGAGATAAGGACAAAAGCAATGAAAAGGCATTGAGCTTTGAGTTTGGCAGAGAAGAAAGCCTTGGAGTGCTAGCTTCAAATGGCTAATAAGCACCATTTCTTTCTCTTTGTAAGGCATGCAACCAGAGGGGAATTTGAATAAGCAACATACATTTTTAAGCGAGAGCTTCCTCCCGAGTTGAAATTCTGCGCTTGCTGCTGCAGCCTCCTCTGTGTGCAGGATCAGAGGCTCCAGGCTTCTGCCTCTGCTTGTTAGCTTTCAGAAGCAATAAGTTAAAGCCAGGAACATTTTTATCCAGAAAAGGCTTATTTAACCCTATTTTCCAGCCAATGTCAGGAAACTTCCTCGTTTCTGTAGGGCCCAAGATATAGTTAATCAACATAAAAATTATGACAGCCACTTTTTAATCTCTGAATAATCTTGAGAAGGATAGAGAAAGACAGGACACAGGGAGACTTTCTGGTAAAACAAGTGCCCCCTTGAAGCTTGGAGGAGGTTGTGTTTAGAATAAATCAAAGCAAGTAGGTTGTATAGCAGGCAGTCTACGTGTGGGATTCTCTCCCCGAGAGCTTAGGCAAGCTGAAATGGTGGGCAAATTCAAGGTGGTCCTAGCTAAATTCGTACATGGGGTTGATGCAGGTTTAGGAAGAGCATGTCTTGGAGGGCTGCTCTGAAGGGGAATTCTGGGGTGGAAGGAAAATTGTGCTGAGACTCTGGGACATCCCTCAAACTCCTCTGTTCATCAAACAAACAACTGGTTGCAGCATCTTCATCATATCCCAATCTCCTAGTCTCTGCGGTTTCCCGTACCAGCAGGATTGATCTTGGTCTCGGTCTGACCATTTCTGCAAAAATGTTGGGCATGAATACGTACTGGGGATGGGAGTTACAGAGGTGGCTTTATCGAGTGTTTTTGTGCCCTTGCCAAACTCGGGATCCATCAGTGATAGCGGCGCTGTCCACAGCGGGGTTTAATTTTGCTCACAATGGGCGGAGTGGCTGCTGTGCAAGAGAAAGTCCTAATTATGACGTTACAGAAACTCTTTAAGATGAGTGGAGGAAAACTTGAAACCATCATGGGATGGGGTATGCAGAAGGGAAATTTCTTGGAGACTTGTTAATTACTTCAAGAAAAAAACAAAACTAGTTTAAATTACACATATTTCTCAGGAGATGCCATGTTGACTTAAAATGGTTTATCTTCTATTTGAACTCCTTGTAATTGTTTATTAATCTAAATAAATTTGACAGCTCTTCATGGAGCCATGAACTCCCAGGTTTGGAATGACTCTATTAGCAGTCATTTGTTTTATATACCAGCACCACCACCAGCTCACTGCCACCCCCGCTCTCACTGCTATTACCACTGTCACCATCTCCACCTCCATCACCATCACCGTCATCATTACTATTACCACCCCACCATTATCATCACTACCATCATCTGCACTGCTACCACCACCATCACCATCAGCACCACCACCACCATCATCATCATCACCATCACCATCATCACCACTACCGCACCTGCATCACCACCACCGTCCTCACCACCACCATCACCACCACATCCATCACTACCATCTGCATCATCTCCATCACCAGTATTACCACTGCCAGCATCATATCAGCAAACGCTTGAGTGCCTGAAATTTGCCAGCCACTGATGTTTGTGATTCTCTCTTTTATCTCCATCCCGGGGTTATTCAGGTTTGACAAGGTGCTTGCTGTCTCTCCAGCCAGCATGCTGCATTGCAGGGAAGCTTTGATTAAATCAAACTCATTCCTTATATAAAGCCAAATTCCACTTGCACGTAATTCCCAACTTTATCTTTCTTTGGTTAGGGTCCTTATTTCATAGGATAAGTTCTTGATACTTGAGGAGAACTCTCATTCTCCTCATGCAAAGTTCTTTCTTCCAAGAAATCTTTCGAAGTCGCAGGCAAGCCTTTTGCCTCACTTTTTTTTTTTTTTTAATCTTTTGCTTTTCAAGGTTGAAGCTGAAACCATGTCTAGCAGTGTGACAGCCCATTTCCAGGTTCTAAACTGCTTTGACCAAAATTTTTAGTCAGACCCGTCAACCTAGGCTCTTTTTCACCCTACCCAGTGCTCAGCCCTGGAAATGTGCATCACACCTTTGCTTCATATTGGCTCTCACATCCCCCGGCCCATACAGGGCCTCAGCGCGTCACTACATCAGTAAGTGAGTGAGGTCAGAACAACTTCCCCAGCTCACAACTGGAACCAGCTTCTGCTCCTTTGCTCCCAGAAATAATCCTCACTATTTTCAAGAAGATGCATTATAGTCTTATCCTAGTTCGTTGTGATTAAGAATCTATGTCTACAACCTAAAACATGAGAATGACAATTAGGGCACTTGCAGAGAATTCTCTAATGGCTTCATTAGTCTTTCTTCTTTGGAGACTTAGTATTCATTGGCTCTGTTGAACTTCTCTATTGACTACTAAAATAAATGTATCAACAGATGAAAAATTTGTGTCTTCTGATAAATACAGTGCTCCAGGAGAAATAGATTCTGGATAGTAAAAAGGCAAGTGACTGCTGATGGCTTCCCGTACAGAGCATTGGATTTACATCAACCATAAGGATATCCTGACAACTCACTCATTCTTCCAGCTAACAGGGTTGGGAAAGCAGCCTTATCTCCGTGTTTGAAGTCAATAAGATGCCAGTAGCTTGCAAATATCTTTTAAACTTAGTTATCTTTCTCACATTATCAATCCCCTTTGAAGTCAAAGCCATTCTACTTGGCTGCATTTCCATTTGAGCTGCTGCTTATATTATTTAGTGATTTGGTGGGGGTGGGGAGGTAGTTCTTAAGGGATCTTAGGACTCAGTTTTAGGATGGCTGATTTAACTTAGAAGTTCAAGGCAATCTGTAATTTGGTTAATATGTCATTAGTAGAGCCATTTAGACCATAATGGACAGGATGACATTGCTGTACCTTTGTTGACACTGAGCAGGAGTGCAATTGATGGACTACTTTTAAAAAAACAAAGCAAGTTCCTAAACTTTTTAGGATTGTAAGCCCACGAGTTAAAAACCCTTACTGTCATGAAAGTTACAGCTATGACTTCTGGTTGGCAGTTTTATCTTATTGTATATATTATATACTCCGGATGTTTATAAAGTCCTTGAACAAATTTAATAACTTTGCCTGTATGTATAATAGGAGAAAATGGTAAGCACCAAATGAGAGCACAATTCAGAGTTTTACACAAGATACAGCTCAGATATCTAGGTTAGCCATGAATCTTCTGGATTATTGACAAAATTTTATTAATTACATTTATGATACTAATGATAAATTCATTCACAAAAGATGGTTTTTCGGAGTAAATTATTATACAATTAAGCTAGTGCTTGATTGGCTTCTCTCTAGCCGATAGTGTATAAATTTCTCAGCACATGTGATATATTGAATAAAATAAAAAGACATTGATAAATTAATTAGTACTAAAGACTCTATGAACACTTCCTTATTCTGATGATTCAATTTATTTCAAAATGTGTAAGCTCCAAGTTACTGGAATGTTCTAAAGTACAAGGACTTCATAAATACACTAGATAAATGTGTATAGGCCTTTTGTTGAGAGCTAAGCAAAAAGTGTCAATCTCTTGTTTCTTTTTCTTAGAAAAAATTGAGTACTTGTAAGCACAGGATAATAAAGGAGTTAATTTCCTTTCTCATTTTTATTTCAGAGAGGACAGTACGTCTAATATTTGATCTATCTCTTTAAATCTCTTGCAAACCAATGGGCACAGCCCCCAGACTTCCTTCTGGCCTCTTAGTCATTCTAATGTGCATTGCTGATCTGAGGAGAGCCTTGCCAGGTCAGGCAGCCCACCTGTGCTGAGTAAGGGTCTCATCTACGGCATTTGGTTGAATTTCAGGGAAACGTGGTTCCAACACAATTGACTTGATTTCATTTCCTGCCAGTACACTCTAGATCAAAAGGACCAGTCTTTGAAGGGTCAAGTTAGTACGCAGCTATGTATATTTTTAAATAAGTAAGAAAAAGTACCCCAGTGATCCTGATCCAGTTCATTGCAGTAAGACTTGCAGTCATCAGAGACGCCCCTACAGAGCCCCAGCATCCTGCTGACTTGAATGAACATCCTCGCCAGCCTTCCTGGCCAAGTCCCTTACTCCTTCATGAAAGACGTCATGAAAGGCACTCGAGTGCTGCTGACTTTTCCCAGGGCCTCTCAGACTCAGTCAGTTCATAAACACTTAACCGAAGCTCTGCTTTCTTACAGATGAAGATAATCCTCGGTCAGGCTGGTTTTCAGCTCAAGAGCCAGGCCCTCTGGTTCTTTCTTCCCTTTCACAGTTACTTAAGGTGCGACGTTTGCATTCAGCAAGTAGTTGCTCCATATGACCCTGTCGAACAAATTCCCCTCTCCAGGAATGTACGAATCTCTGCTGCAATGCCACCACCTGTACCCTGAAGCCAGACGCTGTGTGCGCACACGGGCTGTGCTGTAAAGACTGCCAGGTGAGTCCACCTGGCCCCAAGGTCGCCCAGAGGCTCAGGTGGTTCAACGCCGACGCGGGCAAGCAATATGGCAGGCTGACTTCCCGATATTCGCTGCTGTGGAAACTGTAACTCCTTATCACAAACGCTGGTATTATCTACCTCCTGTTTTTATTATCTTCCAATCTTCATGTGAAATGCTCATTTTAATTGCTAAGTCATCTGTGATAATTTATTTATGGGCTGAAAAGTAATCAGACCAAAAAACTCAAGCTGGACATTAAATGTCCCAGTTGTGCTATTGGATGTGCAGTCCTGTCACCTACGGCTTTGAGAGCAAGTCTCCACTCCCCACTCAGCCTTACTCTGGGTCCCTCTGCTTGATCCTAAGACCATCTGCCGCGTGGGCTGAGAAGCCGTGCAGGTTGCTCCGGGGTTTGTGTAAACATCTTGATCTTATGTCCTCCTAACAGAAGGGGCCGGCCCAACCCAGCCCAGCCAAGAGTGGCAGTTTTATACTTGGGCCATTTCTGCTGCCATGACCGCATTTGTTTTGGCAATTCTGTTTGTCTCATTATTCAGAGCTGAGATCTCACAGAGTAGAAGCGTGACCTTTTGATTCCAATGTTGCAAGGGTAGAGTTTTATTTCTTTTTAATTAAGCGATTGATCTTGGCATTCTGCTTGCAGGAACTCCCTCTTAGCTGGCCCACTAGAGCACGGTGATTCAGAGGCGCATTACATGTTACGTTCAGCTTCAAAATAGTCTTCATCCCCTTCCTACCCGTGATTAATTTTGGTGGAAAGTTAAAAGAAGCCAACCCCCAGCACCCAGCAGTTGGTGGTGGAAGGTGCCTGGAGGTGGGCTGGGGGCAGGTCGCTGGCTACGTAGCCTCAGACAAGCCACTCTGAGCCTTAAACATCCTCACCCACAAAAAGATGAGGTGTTGGTCGGATGGTTCCTAACATCGCTTACTGCTCCCTTGCTTTACTTCTACTCTGTCTCTCCTTATAAAGTCCTACAGAGAGGTTTCCAGCTCTATATTTTGATGACAAAGTAAAATAGCTATTGTGATTGTGGACTTGGACTTATTTTTATCAACTTGCCCACAAATGCTAACACTGTAAGTGCACACATCATCTCAGAACACGTGATGGTGTTGGTGACCAGAGCTCTTCTTAGGAATCAATGAGCCCAGCAGCAACACGCCATCCTCCTCCTCTGAGGTGACAGGTGCCAGCGACCAGCTTGTCTGCTCATCAGAAAACCCTAATGTTGCATGAAATTAAAAAGAGGCTGCTCTTGGTTGCCCCCACATACTGGAAGGGGGAACCCCAAGCAAGACTGTTTATTTAATGAGCTCTCTCTGCTGTAAGGGGGCTTCCTTTGAAATCCTCACCCCTGTATCTGAGGCTCTGTGAGGATGGCCTTGCTCCGCTCCACCCCAGGAGTACTGCTGGGAACGTGCTTCCCCCTTCCCTGCAGCGCATGTGCTATAAACAGCCCTCTCCTTTCAGCTGAAGCCTGCAGGAACAGCGTGCAGGGACTCCAGCAACTCCTGCGACCTCCCGGAGTTCTGCACGGGGGCCAGCCCCCACTGCCCGGCCAACGTGTACCTGCATGACGGGCACCCGTGTCAGGGGGTGGACGGCTACTGCTACAACGGCATCTGTCAGACCCACGAGCAGCAGTGCGTCACGCTCTGGGGACCAGGTACGTGGCCGCCACCAGCTAGGTACAGAGCAGTGGGGCTGGGGAGCTCACTCTCCATAAGTGTCACCCTGGGGTGTGCTCTCTCCAAAGCTACCTTCCGTTCAGCTGGAGTGACTGGCTCCCTGGTAGGGCTGGGGCCGTGCACACCCAGCTTGCCAGAATGGCCGCTGCCCAGAGCCCACCCTGAGGAGCTCAGTGTGGTCCAACGAGAGATGTGTGAGCACCAACTGTGTGCCCTGTGGTGTGACAGGGACAAATCAGCCATGCCGCCTGCCCTCAGTTTAACAGGCAATTGGACAGACAGATGGACAGAACTCCCCGCTGCCACTCTGACAGTGTCAGTGCTGCTTAGTGTCAAACGAGGACCCCCAGCAGGAGCTGAGGCTGCCGGAGAGGAGGTCACTGCGTGTGGCGGGGCTGGCGGCCGCGTCATGATGTGATGGGTGCGTCCTCTTTACCAGGAAGGACAGGGAGAGGTCACTCCTGATGCAGGGAGTGGCGCGCCAGCGTTCAGACAGGAGGACACAGGGAAGGGACAGCTGGGGTGAGGGGCCTGGTCACCGGAGCTCGGAGGAAGAACATGGAGACAGGTGTTTGAGGGCCTTGACTGCCGTTTTGGTTGTGAAGGCGGAGTGATGGACTCGTGTGTTCCAGAGAAAGCACCCAGGTGGGACGGTGGCCAGGAAGCCGCTGCTGCGCTGGTGGGTCAGTTGCAAGCTGTCCATTCCCCACTTCCTGTGTGGGATGGTAGGCTGGGTGCTGGGTGTGATTTTGTCCCTTCTAACCCTCTAACAACCCTTGAGGTAGAGACAATGACTATGGTTTTACAGAAGGCGCAGCTCAAATTCAGAGGCCAGAGGTCAGTTTCCTGAGGTTGTAAGGCTGGGATTTGACCCCAGGCCACTGTGCCCCAAAGCCCATGTGTGACTTCCACGCTGCGCAGTCACCCCAGAGAGCCAGGTCTTGAACTAAAGTTCCACGGAAGCTCTAAAATTAAACAGACGCTCGGACGCCAAAGGGGGAAGAACCGGTCCCCTGTGTGTCTCTCCTCTGTTGCCCCGTCTTCTTGGGCCAGAGGTCCAGGGCCCCGTGGGGTCCTCACCCCAGGATGTGCCGTCTGTCTCCAGCTCCCAGGATTCCCACAGTGAATCCACGGAGAGTGTTTTCCAAGAGCACAGCCCCAGCCTGTCTTGGCATTCTTCTTCCTTCTCCCGCTGGCTGCAGGGGTGACCTCAGTTCTGGCCAGGGACCCCAGCTGTGGTAAGGCCACTGTGGTCAGCCAGGCAGAGAGCCAGGCAAGCTCAGGCATGCGTCTAGGGGGGGAGAAATTCGATACGGACCTTTGTCAGACTTTGGTGGTGAGGTTTTGGTTTTAGGAGTGATGAGGGAAGTAAACTAAAGCAAAAAATGATGACTAAACTTCAAAGCTTGGGTTTTAAATGTGATGTGAAAGCAGTGACCTAAGTATGGAAAACAAGGACAGATGTTTCCAGGGCCTGGGTCCTGTCACAGAGCCCACTACCCCCGCCAGCCAAAGATGCCCCTCTGCACAGGGAACTTTCTGAGGGAGAGGAAAGAGCAGCCTGGATGCAGCAGCAAGGGGCTAATGCAGCCTCCGTTTATCTCCCCTTCTGAGGAGTTCTGCCAGTGCTCCTCAGCCTTTGTTGATGCACCTGGGCAGGTGGAAAGAGGAGGCCTGTGGTGCCTAGGGCCTTAGTGCTTCATCTGAGGAGCCCTGAGCGCTAGCCTCCTCGCCTGCTGGGCTGGGGTAGGGTCTCGTGGTCTAAAGGTGAAGGCCTTGCAGTGGCAAGCACAAAGTGGGCGCTCGCTGTGCATGTGTGAAATGGTTGGATGGGCTCTGAATGTGTAGTGACCTCAGACGCCTTGTAGCCAAGTGAGGTCACTTTGGGACAGGGGCTACTGCTGCAGACCCAATCTTCATGGCCTAAAGCATCCCTAGTGGCCATCCCTTCCCAGCCTTTCTCTCGGCTCTATAATCTCCCCATCTTGAGTTACAAGAGACGTTATAATGCTCCCTTCCAAGGAGCGTTCCGTGGCCAGAGCACACATAGCACTTGGAGATTTTGGAGTGAAATGTGCTCTTCGGTGCCCTGCTGCGTTATAACATCTGGCCCCATTTCCAAAGTGAGGTCAGATGGAGCTCCACGGCTGTCTCTGAGCCACCGCCACTGTGTGACTCAGCTGGCTGCATGCCTTTGATTCATGGTGACCAAGGCTGGTATTTATTATCTCATCGGGTTAGTCCTTCTCAAGCTGCCTGACCAGAGAGAGAGAGCCAGACAGGCAGACAAACTGACGACCTGACTCATGGACTGAGCTTTCAAAAGCAAGAGCAGTAGGATGTTACCTGCTTTGAACTCTCGACATCCTTGTGACCGAGGGTGGGGACCGAGGCCTGACTGCCAGGAACCTACGCCATCTCCCGAGGAGGGACTGCTGCCCAGGAGCTCCCGGCTTGCCTCGCCTCTCCCCTCCCTACCCTCACTCTGGTGACTGAGGAGGCCTTTGCCCGGGCAGTGGTGGGTTTGCCTCGAGGGGGTGATTGCACATATACTATACATCCCTGGCATCAGGGATGCTCAGAGTTCCTGGAAACAACAAACATGGGGACTGGAGGGGAGGCATCACGGGCTGGTGACTTCCTGGGGTTTAGTCTGCCTCAGCCAAGCCCTTCTTAGTAGTTCAAATCACCACACAAACTTCCTCAGGAAAGCAGAGACCATGTATGCCAGAACCAGCTGTGGCCCTCCGTGCCAGGGGGCTTCTTAGCAGTGCCTTGAGCCACTCCCTTTGCAAATACAGTGTGTTCCTTTTCTTCTGTATCGGTGTGGCTGCCTCATTGTCTAGTTCAAGGGCGCTTGTATGAGTTTTGTGTGGCTGCTGTAACCAGTTACCACACACTTAGTGGCTTAGGACAACACAAATTTATCATCTTATAGTTCTGGGGTCACAAGTCCTAAAATCAAGATGTGGGCAAGACAGCCTTCCTTCTAGAGGCTCTAGGGGAGAATCCGTTTCCTTGCCTTTTCTAGTTTTCAGGGTCTGCCTACATTTCTTGGCTCATGGCCCCTTCCTCTGTCTTCAAGGCCAGTAGCATACCATCTTCAAATCTTTGTCTCTTTCTGACTTCTGCTTCTGTCGTCATATTTCCTTCTCTGACTCTGAACCTCCCGCCTCCTTCTTATAAGGAGCTTTGTGATTATATTGGACCAGATCATCCAGGATAATCTCCCCATCTCAAAATCTTTAACTTCATCACATCTTCAAAGTCCCTTTTTGCCATGTATGGTAACATATTCACAGGTTCCAAGGATTAGAACGTGGACCTCTTTGGGGGCCATTTTTCTGCCTGCCACAGGCATTGAACAGACCCCTTACTAGCAGGGTGACCTTCAGCAGGTTATCCAACCATGTTGAACCTTATCTGTAAAAAGGGGATAGGACTGTGCCTACCCCATGGATATATTGTCCTCTAACATGGCCTGTTGTCTATTTTATGTGACACATCACATGCAGTAGCGTGCTAGATGCTCAGTTCCTAGGAAATTGAAACTATGTAAATAAGATGTGACTGAGCTCGCAGGAAGCTCACAGACTAGTGAGCAAGACACTTAAGTCCTGGGGCTGTAGTAAGGGCTGTGATATGGTGGGGCATGGAAGAGAGAGGGGGCTCAGCCTGGGGGGTGGAGCCAGCCAGGAAGGCATCATAGATGAGGTTGCCCTGGAGTAGTCATTTGCCAGGGGTGGGAGAGGAAGGGTATTTCCGGCATAGGGAAGAGGTAAAGGCGCACAGGAACAGTGGGGCCATTCCAGGGAACTCCAGGCAGTTCTGCCTGTCTAGAGCTCGGGCTGTGACTTGGAGAGCAGAAATCCTCATCTGTCACTCCATTCTCTCATTTATTAAATATTCATCGCTGTCCGGCTATTGTAAGATGCTGACTCAAGAGCACAGGTTCTGCCAAAGTGACATACTTCCCACAGTCCTGTGCGCTCTTGCCGGACCTGGAGTGGAGTCAGGATGTGACCGTCACAATCCTGGGGGAGGAGGTAACTTCCTCAGCCAGGCCCCTGGCCAGCTAGATGCACTGGGCTAGAGTATTTTAATGCTGTGTTACGGCGGTTGGCTTGAATAGCTTTTCATGATGCAGAAAAGGAAAACTTACTGTCAAGGACGCATATGCAATATTTCACTTCCCCATCCATTAGCAGATGCTCTGGGATCTGGACCACGTTTGCTTTGGGGTCACTTTAGGCCCCCTACGAAGGACTTAACTCAGAACTCTAGGAGTCATGAGTTCTTGCTCTGCTGGCCTGTGCCATCTGCACCCTGGTGACCTGGCCGAGTGGTTGAGTCATCCAGAATTCTCCAGTTACAGTCAGGAAGTCAGTCACTCACTCTCCAGATCTGGCTACCCCAACGCTGACCGGATGAAGCCCTTCCTTCCAGCTAACTACTCCCTTTTGAAATGGACTTTTCTCAATCCAGCATTATATTTCAATAAAATAGTTCTGCTTCCAAATCTTTCTACAAGTAAAATGATGGAAAATTCAAAACATATGCCTTCAACTCCTAACTGGCAAAGTAATACACTTTGAGAATACCTTTTGGGGTTTTGTTCATTTGTTTCCTAATTATTATTGTTGATGAGGTTCTTTGTTGGCTAGGAGTTTAAATTTTTTTCTCACTGATTTTTCTCGCACAAATCTTCTATCTGAAGACTTTATATGTTGATGTCAAGCACATAAACGTTATCTGCAGTTCAAACTGTAACCTGTATTTGGCTCTCTTTCTCCAGTGTAGTCTGAAGAGTCACAAAGATTTTCTGTCAATGCGACATGACCTTTATTCCTCCTGAAATGCAGCTGAATATTTTTCTTCAGGCAGAAAATTTACTTTTGCCAATGTTGTTTATCCAAACCGCTAGCATGGTTCCTGAAAGCTTTACTTGGAAATTAATCTTACAGATAACTCCATGTCTAGAGCCACAAACAATTTGCATCAGGAAAGTCCTGAAATATGTTAGTTTTATCTCTTGTATCACTCACCAGAAAATAGTGTCACTTGATTTATGCAGTGTGAGCTGGCCAGACAATTTTTATGGGCTGGTAAATATTCAGTGTTTATCTTCAAGGCTGGGTTAAATGGGTTTGCTTTATTATGGCACACCTGGGGCAGTGCATTTACTAATCATCTACGACTCTGGTGGCTACAGATGGGAAGAAAAGATATTTTTGCCAGGAGTCATGTTGTTTAGGAATCGGGAAAGTCTCCCTTTTGTCTCATTGTGTGAGAAGGAAATGATAGCATTTTTTCATTTGGGCTTTATTTTCCGGTGAATGCAAAGGTCAGTTTGGAGAAGAGGGACAGAAAGAGAAATACAGGGAGAACAAGACAGCCTTCAGTTGTTTATACAAATGCCTTTGTCTGTGGACATTAGTGACAGGGGTTAGGGAGATTAGTGACAAGGAGGGAGGAGCTGATTTCACGGAATTGGAGAAGTACCTTTGCATACTGGAGTCATTTTAAGGAAAAGATTAGATCAAGTAAATCGTGGGCTTAACTCGAGATGTCATCATTCTCTCTTTCAAAAGACTTAATGACATTGGGAACTTCCAAACTACAATTACGAATATAAGTTATATCACTCTGAAGACAGAGCTGGTAATTAAAATCCATCACTCCTGTATAATTATAAACACAGTATGATGTTCCCTCCGAAAGGCTAAATTTTATCTTTTGATAATGGCAAAACATCTAAGTCTTCCATTATTAAGAATTCAAAGACTGTAACTAGATATAATATTGTAGCAATAAGAAAACTGTTGTCATTTTTTTCAAGAGACAGACATGAAGTCTCCTGTCTTCATGAAAACATGAAGACAGACATTTTTAAGTGCAGCAACTTTGAACCCAAATCTGTGCCTTTATAACATCTTACAAGTGGACAGAAGTCATTTACCCTTTTTAAATTGTTGGCCATTTTATCTCAAAAGCCACATGGGCACTTTGCTGGACCCTCCTCCCCTATCCTAACTGGCATCAGCAGGTTCTGGACAGCCAAGGCCTTCAGGAAATTGTCTCTGGTGTTTGTGTCTCCTAGTCCATTTCCTTTAATAATGTTTTATTTTAATGCAAGCGCTGTATCTGCTTCGAGGTCAGCAGTGAGCCCCCTTTCCGGTTGCTCTACTTACGAGGTTTTTTTATTTTGCCTCAACTTTGAGGGAATGACACTTTCTCTTTCCAGGAAGTATAATGTCTTTTCATGACCTTGTATCTTCTTCCCTCATAAGACAGCCTGGCAATACTTCATTTGATGTAAATGAATAAGTGAAAATCCAGAGTCGCAGAGACGATGAACCAGGAGATGAACCGTTCATTTACCCGAGATGCTTTGCTCTGCAGAAATCACAGTTGACTTCCTCTGGGGAGGGCAGTTGAGACGAGATGTACTTTCCCCAACTGCTTTCCCTGTGGCTTGTCATTCATTCCTTCTTGGAACACACCTGCTCTGTGCAGGCCTGAGGCACCATCCCTGTCCACAGGGGTTTTTACAGTGAGGCAGGAGCCTTGGAACATCACAAGAGGCAAGAACAAGTGTGGTAAATACAAGGAGGGGACAGCCCTACAGGACGAATGAGAGAAGGGGGTCGACCCCCGCCTCAGGGGCAGGGGGTGATGGAGGAGGCCGTGAGGGACACAGGCAGCAAGGTCGAGCAACGCTGCAGCCCAGGACCCTCGTCCACCGGCTCCAGCAGTCAGGTTCCAAGGAAGAGGCTGATTGACCTGACTTTGGCCATGTGCCAGCCTTGACCCACTCTTAGGCATGGAGCACTCTGATAGGCCAGACTTGAATCTCATGCTTGTCCCTTTGGCATTGGGGGGGGAGGAAGTTAGCCCCCCTGAATCATATAAAATGGATTTCCCATAAGAAAAGAGTCTTATTCCTAGACAAAGGGATATGGGAAAAGTGTTACACAAAACAAACAATTGAACAACCCCATGCCTCCTACCCTACAATTCGTTTTCACAAACCCCTAATTAGTTGCTCCAAACCACCTGAGGAAAGCCCTCCCACGGCACAGATTCTCCTAGAAAGAGAGATTACCCCCTAGGAGGGGCGTGGCCAGCATGCAACTGGTAGTACCAGGAGGGGTGGTGCTGAGCAGTGCCCCGCATCTAGCTGGGAGCTTGCTCGCCCCAAAAGGTGGCCCAGAGCCCTGCGTGGCACGGCATCATCCTACAGCCTGAAATTGGAGGTGGGGCAGCAGCAGGGCATGTTGTGATCTGGATCAAGTCTCAGCTCCTTATGTACTTGATGAGTTTCACTCATTTCAAACCCCTGGGCCCTTAAACATCCATGTTTATAATGCAAGATTTCTCATCCCAACGTGGAGACTCCAGAGTAGGAAACTCTAGCCAATTGGGTGAGAACAGGCATTGTGAGCAGAGTTCTGCCCCATCCTCCTACCACCTTCTGCCAAATGAAAACAGCAGCAGTTTCAAAGCGTTGATGAAAGTTGATCAAAGTTGATGAAAGTTGTCAGTCCCTAAGTGCTTGCGGATGGAGAATGCAAAAGATCTTATCTGTCAACATTGACCATGAGTTACTTACTAGAGTGTACTTTACCTTAATTCTCCCAATCAAAGAATGAAGAAAGTATGTGACAAGGGATTGGGTAGGCATTCTGGTCTTTGATTTCACAGAGAGACATCTATCTATCCTACCCCGAAGTTTATGTAGCTGATGAAATTATGATCTATTTTTCTTCCAAACATGAGTTTTCTTTGCCACGTTGTAGCGAGCCATGTCATTGCTCTGCCATTGATGACGACATGTCCTGCCGATACATCAGTGGTAAAGTGTGACATGGCATCTCCTGCTCCCTCTAGTTTGGGGTGAGAGCTGAAATGGATAAAACGCTTGGAAATAGTTGTTGGTTTCCTGGGAGAGACAGAAAGTTAACCTTTAGAACTCTGCATTGTTCAAGCCACTGAGCAAGTGAATACCAGAGTGGAGTAAATTTTCCTTGTCAAACCCCACCCAGCTTTGTTTCTTATGGACTGACTTCTCCCCCCAGAAGTTTCTAAGTTATTATATTCAGAACTTTTCCTTTCTTTTCTTGAATCAGTAGAGATTCAACAGAAAGGCGTAAAAACGTTTACTGTCTCTCTCTATCACCGCCTCTTGGGAAGAGACCCCATAGGGTGTGCACAGACTCAAGGACATGTCACTCAATTTGGTTCACACCTGAGAAATAAGCATAGGGTGGCTGGTGTCACAGCCTGTCCAGTTATTCTCTGGAAAAGGATTTGGTGGAGATGGAGCCAAGCCTGAGAACAGGTGGATTATAGGAATCTATTGCTGGTTCTGGAGAGAAAGGAACGGCAGAGACAGAAGTCTGTTGCCAATTAGGTTTTTTCTAAGAGGGTGGCAGCACAGGTTGGTAAGGTCATGGACTTTGGCTTTAAATCCATGAGTCAGGCCCGACTTTAACACTTAGTCACATTGTGATCAGCAAGTTGCTAAAACGCTGAGCCTTAGTGTTTAAATCTGAGAAATGGGATATGAAGACCCTACAGGGTGGTTAGAAGGATTTACAGATACTGCATGCTCTGCTCAGCACAATCCCTAAGAGTGGGGTGCCCAACAAGTGGCATGCCGGTGACCTCACACGTGCTGGGTCATTGCAAGTGTGTGTTGCTTTGTTTAAGGGCAAGGAATTACGGGAAAGATGATCTTTGTTCCCAGGGTTCAATGGAATAAAGAGAAATCAAACCCCAGTGTCTTTACTCAAGGTCTCCTGCTGCCTCTTTCAAAATGGCGCTCAGCACCTCTGCCGTGAGATGAGGTTCTGGAGGCCTGGCCTGAGCAGGCTGGGAGGGTGCCCAGAGTAAGCACAGGGCTTGGAGCAGCAGGGAGCCTCACTCATCGAAACGAGTGAGGAGAAGCAGGGTGCGGGGTAGTTGAAATCCTTGAGCTATGACTATAGTTTTTATTTAATATGCAAAGTACATATAAAACCTCCCAGAGTTTCTGATAAGGAGAATGTCTTTCTTCTTCCTCATTTCCCAAGGTGGGTCCAGGAATGACTTATGCAGTCATACAACAATCTTCATGGTTTCCTATGATGTGCTAAGCACTGAGGACAATCATCTGTGAAGGAGACAGGTGTAAAGTCCCTATTGACACAATCATGAGCTATTACAGATATGGTAAGTGTTGTGAACAAGGTCAGATAACAAGGACTGTCTTCTCCCCGACGCATCCTCCTATCCTTAATATCCAGGAGCCAAGCCATCCCCTTCCCCACGATCAGTGGCAGTGCTCATTATAATTCAGGTTTACCGAGAGCCTGCCATGTGTCGGGGACTCACTGAGCATCACAGCACCTTTGAGTCAGGTGATATCCTTGTCCCCATTTTACAGATGAGGGAACAGAGTCTCAAGATCTTACATAACTTGACCAGGGTCTCGTGGTATGTAGGGTTGACACCAGATCAGCCCACATTGTTCCGAGTCCCAGGTCCTTGTTCTTCCAACACAACCACCAATTATAGAGATCAGATGGGGGGAAGCCTTCCCAAAGGAATTGAGACTTGGTAAACATTGTTTATTGTTTTTCTTAGATCCCATACATGCCCAGATATAAAACACGGTGTCCCCAAAAAATTATCCATCACAACGAATGGTTTACTACTGACCTCTTAATCTCTCACTTGCATCTTTTGAACATCACAGTCCCGTTGGGAAGGCACATTGGACCTTGTGAACCTGTATCATGCTGGTTTAGGAGGCTAATTGAGGTCGACTGATAAAATTGGGTTAAAAAAAAGACAAGCTATGTGTATCATATGTTTAATTATTCATGCCTGCACTTGACTTCGTGACTTGACACCTGACTTCATGCCTGCCGTTTTTTTATTCTGATAAAAGAGCTTTTAAAAGACCATTTTGACAAGTACCAGGATGGTTGGTTTGGTTGTGGAGATCATGAATATACACCCACTGAGCAAATAGGAAAAGTAAAATCAGAAGACTCACTGTTAGGTAGTGCGTCCTTGTGCCTAAAAATATGATTTCCAGTGACAGCATCCCAACAGAATAAAAAGGTCAGCATCAGAAAAGCTAGAAATGCAGGGAATGTGCTGTGGAAAACGGGCTTCTTTTTAACCACTTTGAGGTATGATTGACATATAAAAAGCTGTACTTATTTAATGTGTACAACTTGATGAATTTGGAGGTAAATATACACCTATGACATGATCACCACGTCTATGCCATAAACATATCCATCACCTCCAAAAGATTCCTCCTTCCCTCTTTATTTATTATTATTTGTGTGGGTGTGTGATAGGAATACTTAACACAAGACCTACCCTCTCAGCAAAATTTTAAGTATACAATATAGTATTATAAACTATAAGCTCTATACTGTACAGTAGATCCCTAGGACTTATTCATCTCAAGTAACTGAACTTTGTACCCTTTGACCATCACCTCCCCACTTCCCCCATTCCCCAGCCCCTGGCAACTACCATTCTACTCTCTGCTTCTATAAGTTCGATTTTTTTAGATACCACATAAAGTGAGATCATTGCAGTATTTTTCTTTCTGTCTGACTTATTTCACTCAGCATAACATCCTCCAGGTTCATCCATGTCGTTGCACATGGCAGGACATCCTTCTTTTTTAAGGCGGTCTAATGTTGAATTACATGTATCTACTCCATCTTCTTTATCCATCCATCCATCAATGGACACTTAGGTTGCTTCCACGTCTTGTCTATTGTGAATGAAGCTACAATGAACATGGGAATACAGATATTTCTTCAAGATCCTGATTCCAATTCCTCGGGATATATATCCAGAAGTGGGACTGCTGATCATATAGTAGTTCTATTTTTAATTTTGGGGGGAACTTCTATACTGTTTTCTGCAGCGACTGTATTGGTTTACATCGCCACCAACAGTATACAGCTGTTCCCTTTTCTCCATATCCTTGCCAACACTTGTTATCTTTTGTTTTTCTGATAATAGCCATCCTGACAGGTGTGAGGTGATATCAAATTGTGGTTTTGATTTGCATTTCTCTGATGATTAGTGATGTTGAGCACCTTTTCATGTACCCGTTGGCTATTTGTATGTCTTCTTTGGAGAAATGTCTATTGAGTTCCTTTGCCCATTTTTTAATCTGGTTATTTGGGTTTATTTGGTATTGAGTTGTAGGAATTCCCTATATATTTTGGATATTAACCCTTTGTCAGATATATCATTTGCAAATATGTTCTCCCATTCTGTAGATTGCCTTTCGTTTTGATGATTTTGTTCCCTTTGCTCTGCAGAAGCTTATTAGTTTGATGTCATCCCACTTGTATATTTTTGCTTTTATTGCCTGTGCTTTTGGTGTCATGACCAAGAAATCATTGCCAAGACCAATGTCAAGGAGGTTTTTCCCTGTTTTCTTCCAGGAGTTTTACAGTTTCAGTCTTACATTTAAGTGATTATTCCATTTTGAGTTAATTTTTGTGTATGGTGTAAGATAGGGGTCCAGTTCATTCTTCTGCATGTAGATACCCAGTTTCCCCAGCACCATTTATTGAAGTGACTATCCTTTTCCCATTGTGTATTCTTGGCACTGTTGTTGAAGATCAGTTGACCAGAGACTTTGAGACCGAAGAGAAATGTAAAGAATCTGAGTAATGTTGTTTTTAAGATATAGGAGAGTTAAAAAGAAAAGCAATATTTCTTAACTAAAATGTGACTTTTCAATATTTCTCATCAAGTTAATTGACAACATATTATAAGACACTGGACTATGTCATCCATGTTGCTAAAAGTTCACGTATTGAAATTGGCCATCAATCTTTCTGTGGGATTTTCTCTTTAGGAAAATAGCAGCTCTCCTTAAATGCAGGGTGGCCCTCTACTTGGGTGTGCACAGTACTTCGGAGTTATCAGGAAACACTAGTACTATTTTATAACCTCTAGAGATTTTACACGTCATTGCATTGTAGATACACCTAGTTTTCTAAGCCAAGCTGTCCTGTTGGCATTTGGGGCATTAAAATCCCAAACACACCCTGACCCAGAAGGTCTGTATGTTCCAGGTTTGGATTCTCAAGCAGTGATCCAGCATTTTTTTTTCTCTTCCAAGATGCTTTCATACTTGTTTAAATACTGTTCATGTTCCCTTACTTGATTTCTTGTCGTAATTTTAGCCCCTTTATTTGATATTCATATATCAGGCTTCCCTTTGCTTTACCATTACATCCTCAGTGTTTTAGATCCCTGTGGTAGCCAGACTATTTCTCTGCTTTCCTTTCTCTCTCTTCCTCCCTTCTGCGTGCCCCAGGCCAACCCTCATCCAGTACTGCCCCTGAGCTGTTTGTGAGCTCGCGTGTCTAAAACTGCTCAGAAATGTCTCTTGATAGCTCCCTATAAGGAAAACAAATTTATCAATTAACACATTTGAACTGCAGCACGATATATGTATTTTTTAAGTGGCCACATTTCCCAGGAGAGAAGTTTCTTGATAATAGTAAGAGTGACAGAATCTATGTAGCATCAAATCACATCACGGTCAATGGCAGGGTGGTATCAACCCTGCGTGCCCAGTTGGGAGAGGTTAGCATCCACTAGAAACCGCTGGTATTCCCTTTTCCTGGTCTTCTGAGGGGGGAAAGAGGGAAGAAGGGCGCATTTTGTCAGCCCTTCAGTGGGCAACAGCAGCACTGTGCCCGTATCCACCTGAATCTGAGATCCTTTGGGGTGTGCTGGCAAATGTCGTGGCTCTTGCCCTGTTCCCCATGGTGCACCCCAGGGTGCAGTGAGGGCTCACTCACCTGCCTGTCTCCCCACTCAGCAGGGGGGGACCAGCACAGACCAGGCCTTGTTCTGCTCTCTGTCCACAAGGCCCATGCAGGCCCAGCTGATATGCAGCCTTGATGAACATCGGAGCACTGGAGGGAACAGGCGGGACTTCACCCTCCGGTGGCCCTGCCCTTGATAGCTCTGTGACACCAAGCAACATATTTCACCTTTTAAGTCCTAGTTTTCTTGTCAATAAAATGGGATAATGAGACCTCCCTCGAAGGATTCATTATCCTACATTAAAGACCGTTTGTATTCCTTTGCTTTATTTCTTGTCATAATTTTAGTCCTTTATTTGATACTCATGTATCAGGTGTTCTCTTTGCTTTGCCATTCCAGTTGCAGAGGTGAATGTAGGATTACCACATTACCTGGTAAGATTCAGCTTGTGGCCCCCCCTCTAAGAGGTTTCCCTGACCAGCCTGCCTAAAACATCAGCCCCTGGACCGCCTTACTCTGCAGATCCTTCGTAGCGCTCCCCACTTCTGGGCTTGAGAGGAACATTTTCTGTTTCTCCTTGCAATTTTCAGGCAAGCAAGAGTTTTGTCCCTATTGGTCACCACTGTATTCCCAGAGCCTGGCAGATAGTAAGTCCTGGATAGATGTGTATGTGTGATTGAAGTCTGCAACACAATTCAAGGACGGAAGGATGCATGGATGGATGCATGGATGGGTCGATGGAGGGAGGGAGGGAGGGAGGGAAGGAAGAAGAGATGGAGAAACAAAGACAGGCAACCAGTAAGTACAGGGCCTGTGCAAATACACAACCATTGAGTTGTTGGTATGCTAGACGCCAGTTTTTCCAAACCACTTTGATCAATTGAATCCAAGTACTTTGAGCAAAGTACCATCAAACAGGATTAATTTAAGTACAAAGTGCAGGCTCAATCCAAGACTCACCCTCCCCATGCCTCCCCCCTCCAGTTGGTAGATGAAAAAGAATAAGAGGGCAGAATGTGGAAGAAATGGGTCTATAACAGGCAGAAGCTGAGTTTGTCAGTGATGTAATTCGCACTGTGAGCAAGGATGTGAATCTGGGGTGCAATAAAGGAATGTGATGCTAAACAGCCAGAGACCTCATCTCGCTGGAGGATTGTGTCCAGTTTGGGGTAATATCCTTAAAAAGGAGTTTGGGAGACCTCTCTTAAATGGTTTAAAAAAAACAGAGAATGGGAAAACGAGAGGTCCAAGACTAGGGTTGCTTAGCGCAAAGGCCAATGGCTGAACCCATTACTGATCTCAACTGTTGCAAGGGTTTTGTGTGGTTCGATTTGTCTGGTTTTGTTATTTTTTTGTTTTTTTTTTTTTTAATGAGATGCTGATCATGTCTGCTCATAGCTGATGAAGAGGAATCAGGTACAGGTTGAAGAAAGATGGACATTTTTAGTAATAAAAACATCTTTTGTTCCCTGGGCGGAGGGGAGCCTTGCCATCATTGGATTGGTGTCTTAAATAAGTCAACAGTCACTTGGAAGGCAAATGGAGCCTCCCCAGAGTTGGAAGCAGAGAAGGGCAGGGGCAGAGCTGGGTTCTGGGAAGCTGGCATCCTAGTGGTTGGAAGGCATCTGAGAGGAAGCACCCAGCCAGGCCCCCAGTGTGGGAGAGAAGGCAGGCCAAGATCACACCACAGGCATAGTTTATTCTAAAGGATGTGGAACACTTTCTTGAATTTCTCCTAATCTTCAACAGATATCACTATGCATAGGATTTGAGAGCCCTCCAAAGCTTTGGCAACACAAACCCCAATTATATGTTCTCTCTTCCCCTGGCCGGAAGGTGTGCTAAAAATGTCCATTTCCTGAGCTCTCTGGCTCCCACATCCCTCTCTACCAGGCTCTGTCGTGCTGTACAAAATGACGATCATGTTTTATGCCTCTGTGGCCTCTGAGAGTCATCTCTGCCTTGCAAACATAGGTGTTAATTGAAGCCAGTGCTTGCTCTTATAGGGAGCTTTATGGGACTCAAAATGTTGTATAAGATCCCGGCGTTGCTCGTTTGTTCCCTCTCTCTCTCTCATTGCTTCCCCGAATTAGTCATCATTACTCTTCGGAGCCTGCTTTAGCTTGCATTTCTCACCGGAATTGTGTGGGATGTTGTTAGAGAGAGCAAGCTTCCCCCTTTCTCTGCAGCCAGCCAGCCACCTCCTCTCTGTGCTGGATCAGGTCTGGCCCCACAGCCAGGCCTCATCTCCTGAGAGGCTGCACATGCCACGGGCCTGGACAGCAGCCCTGAAGAAGAGTGAGCTATGAAATGCGTGCTTTGCCGCCCGTGAGCTGAGCCGAGAGAGGATGCTAGCTGTTGACACTCTGAGCTTCCGCTGGCCAGCTCCTCTCATGAGTCAGCCGAGATTTCTCTGGACGCAGAACACATTTCCCCTTAACCTGAAAGCCCAGTACTGTTCAAAGAAAAATATTAAAAACACTCACAGGAGGTGACAGTGCTGCTCTGCTTCTGTTTCAGGTGCTAAACCTGCCCCTGGGATCTGCTTTGAGAGAGTCAACTCTGCAGGTGACCCTTATGGCAACTGTGGCAAAGACTCCAAGAGTTCCTTTGCCAAATGCGAGATGAGGTATGGAATCTGCATCCTGACCACACCATGGCTTTG
This sequence comes from Diceros bicornis minor, assembly GCF_020826845.1. Lineage (NCBI taxonomy): Eukaryota > Metazoa > Chordata > Mammalia > Perissodactyla > Rhinocerotidae > Diceros > Diceros bicornis. Next base: position 88,628,016 of record NC_080745.1, on the reverse strand, counting down.
AACTTCCCACATTGCTTAGGGCTGGTTCCAAACTTCCCCTCTTTGGGGACTGTTTGTTCTTGCTCTTCCAGAGATGCCAAATGTGGAAAAATCCAGTGTCAAGGAGGTGCCAGCCGGCCAGTCATCGGTACCAATGCAGTTTCCATAGAAACAAATATCCCACTGCAGGAAGGAGGCCGGATTCTGTGCCGTGGGACCCACGTGTACTTGGGCGATGACATGCCGGACCCAGGGCTTGTGCTTGCTGGCACAAAATGTGCAGATGGAAAAGTAAGACCCAAATGCTCACTTGCATCATTAATGTAAGTCTGGAAGGGGGCCCATTGAGAGACGTCCTGTCCAAGAACTGAGTTACAAGGTTTGTTTGTTTTCCTAAATCCACGCCCCAGAACTCTGTCTCTGGAATCCAATTCTTTGCACCTAGAAGAAAAAGTCAATAAATCCTAAGTCCTGGTCTGACCATTGAGATGCAGATTTGGGAAAATCAAGCTTGTTTTTTCGGCCCTTTAGTGTTAATAAGTCATTTCTACACTCTGGGTGTCATGAGGGTTTCCAGCCAGGAAATTACTTTGGAAAGAAACGCAGTAGCGTATGATATTGTTTTTGGAAATGTGGCCTTGGTTTCTGGCACAGCGGGGGCTTGTTCCCACCTGGACAGAATGGGAAGTCAGATGTATTTTCAGAGATCCCCATAGAGAGAATAGGAGGGGGGAAGAGAGAGGGTAAGCTTAAAGCCAGAAGGGAGTTCTTTTGGACACCAGAGGGAAAGGTAGACTGAGATGTTTTGGGTTTAGAAACAAAGTCAAATATGAAAAAAAAAAAAAAAAGAAATTAAGATTTTTACATTCTGCCACATTGATTTTTCTCACCAAACTTTCTCATCAGACTAAATGATTGCAAGTTAATAAAATGTTTTAGGAAAAAAGGTGAATCAACTCCCACATGCTTTTTGTAGGACCCCATTTTCAAAATGATTACGAAATCACTCACTAACACGGAGGTCAGAGAGCGGAAAAGAAAGAGACAGCCTCAGCTCCTTTAGCAGAGTCCCAGGCAGGAATTCCTTCCACTCAGCCCCTCCCCTCCACACACCCTGAGCCACAAATGCTTTATCCTTCAGGAGGTAGGATGATCCGTGAAACGTGTTATACATTCTGAGCGTCTCCTTAGCCACACACATTAGCTTATATTCAGGCCTTGACATTAGAATGACACCCATTTTCTAAACTGTAGTCTGAACAGCCAGAGCCAGGTGCATCTGAACACTGAGATTCCAAGGACTAAATTTATCAATGAGTTTTTCCTCCATGTGCAAGATTAAATGTGCCTTGATCTCCATTTCTGCACGACACTAGCTCTTTGAAAGCCGTCTTGAGCCTTGCCCATGGATTGGGGGGAGGTGCAGCACCTACACACTGATTCTGACCAGGGTCCTGCTGTGTTAATTGCAATCCCAGACAATTTCTTTTATCAGCTGGAATGGGACAGTCCCCTTGGCCAAGATTCCCACCGGCCCTCAGAGCTGCTTGGGCAGCACTTTTGTCAAAGGGCATTCGTCTTGCCTTACACAAGCTGTGGGGGTCGGATGGTGAACTTCCCACAGGATGGTTCTACTTGATTAAAAATGCTTCTGCAGTCTAAAAATTAGACTTTTCTTCCTTTGACTCCACTAATTTGTAATATCTTATGGGAGATAAAGGGCCTGATCCCTTGGGTCTGGAGTATGTTATGCACCTTTGAAATGAGATGACCCTCTTTCAACCAGCCCAGTATCATTTAGCAAATTATGGCCCCTGCAAAGGATTGATAAATACAAGGGAACCATCGTTTTCCTCTGCTGAGCATTTCTGTTGATGCTTTATGTCATCGATGATAGTACTTGTCAGTCAGTATTTTGGAAAATTTCCCCTATATCCATAGCTCCCTTAAAAGATTCTTGGACCCTGGATTCTTGGAGTCTCTGAGTCTGTACAGGCCCCAGGTTAAGGACTAGTCCGTTTCACTCTCTCTTGTATCTTTTAATGGAGGGGAAATATGCTGCCATACGTAGAGTTCATTGCAAGCTCTAAACAAAAATCACGAGAAAATCCGTTAATATCATTTCAGGATCGACTGAAACTATGTAAAATGCCATAAAGGATAATAGAATTCAGTAGTGTTCACATTGTTGTGAGTCTTGAAATGTGCTGAGTTTGGAGTCAGGCATCGGGATCCATGTCTGAGTCAAATGAAAAATACATCATTCTGCTGCATCCATGTTTACCTAAAGAAGATAGTCTTCCTCAAGCTTTCCTTTGTTTCTCTTTTTAAATATGCAGATATATGCATGTGTATCTGGTTATAGAAGTCCTGAGATATTTGCTGTGTTTTCCTCCTACAGATCTGCCTCAATCGTCGATGTCAGAACGTCAGCATCTTCGGAGTTCATGAGTGTGCACTGCAGTGCCACAGCAGAGGGGTGAGCAGACGGAACCGCCTTTTCATAGCCAGTCCATAACAAGATAAGCACTCACTCATTCATTTGTAAAGGATTTTACAATCTATAACTTTTAAAACATATAGCAGTCAGTGTCTCCTCAATATTTTCTTCTAAAGACATTAATTTTCTTTGACCTTTACATAGCATAAGAAATTTGATTTTTATTTAAGAAAATCAGATTGAGCAGTAATTATCTTTTAAATTAACATTCTGTGATTTTGAAAAAAGGACTTTGTCATCTTCAAAGTAATTTTAAAACTAACCTTCCTTCATGAAGAGTTTTGCATTAACATTTCAAACAGAGCTGTCCCTCCTACAACCAAGATTCAAAATATGTGACTGAACTGAAATACTTCCAAGAGGAATTAAAACAGAGAAGACAGGACATACTGACCACATGTTCTTGAAATCACATACAATGGATTTCGACTGAAGAAGGCTGTTATTTTAGTTCAGAGAATTTTTAGGGCAGAAGAGGACTCGAATTGTTTAAAACATAATTTATTTTTCCTGATGGGCTTAATTATTTTCAGTGGAATCATATTAATCTTGATTAGCCATGCCAGTGGTCCGTTTGTTTTTCTGAAAACTTTTCTACAGAAATCATGCTCCAAATTCTATTGTTAAAACTTGCAGACACTCACCAATGATTCTAACATAGAATTGTGGGAGTTTTCGTAAAAATCTATCATGCTGTAATCATAAAGGACTGCGGTGCCACCTCAGAGGGTTTGTTGACTGGGAATGTAGCTGACTGTCAACATAAAAAGGAATCTTTTTATGTCTTCATTGGATCATAGAGTTCTTTCTAATGACTGTGAGAGATGATCCAGTGCAGCCTTATTATTTTACCAACGCAGAAGCCCAGGCCGAAGAGGGGGAGTGCCGTGTCCAAGGTCACATGACCAATTGGTAGCAATGCTGGGTCGGGACCCTGGACTCCTCACTTTCCAACGTCCCCGGGCTCCCATCCACACGTTGGAGAGGAAAGGCCCACATTTTCTGGGTGGGCAGAGCAGCTGCCGTGACACGGTGACCAGTAGATTCACCACAGTCCTTCCGAGTGAGGTGTCAGGGCACAGTCCCTGCTGCAGGCTGCAGTGAAGGCACATGCCTGTGAGTTGCAGTGGAGACCACATGAAACTGTGTGGGCAGGACGGCGCCTGATCCCAGCAGGTGGCCCATCAGCAACAGCATCTTTGAGGAAACAGGCAAGACACCCAGATTCAGCATAGGCGACGCCACACGGGAATTAATTCTACTTCGTTTTAGCCTCGTGGAAGTATGCTTTCCACCTTATCACAGGCAGTCTTGACTGTTGGCCTTCTTATCTGAAGCAATCGTGCAGGCGGTTGATTCATCAAAATAAAAGCCAGTGAAAGCCGGGAAACATCGCAAATAAGACATATATTCGAAACATTTTATTTTGCCTTAAAATGTAAAAATGTGTATTTGGCAGCACTATTTTGATGGGGGATGTCTTTGGGATGAGCTTACTGACTGTAGCTCTGCGTTGATGTCCTTATAGAAACCCCCCAACGTGCATCTGCCACAGTGCACAGCTTGTTTCTTTAAGTGGAAGGGAAACGTAGCCGCCCAGAAGCGATCTGAGGACAAAATTGTCTCGGGCAGCTTTTCCCAGTCATTTTGCAGTTGTCTTGCCCATTCCACATTTGTCAGAAATTCTTTTTAGTGACTTGCCTTTATTTAGTGCTCCCAAAGCAGTCAACCTAATTTTCACGGAAACAATGCCCTCTTGTTTTCATGCTCATATTCCATTGGTTCATGTTGTAGTTCAGTAAATTACACACGTAATAATAACAGGTATCACCGGCCAACACGGGTGGGGGACAGCCACCGTGGTCCCCCTGGGTAACCAGGTGACGCGCAGCTCTGTGCTCTGGCCTCCGAGTCAGGCTCTTTGTTCATGGCCCCCCTCCTGCTTTCTCGAGCACCTCTTTCCTGTCGCACCAGAGCCATCCTCTTATTTCATTGTTGGCAGTGCCCACCGTGCAGGACTGGGAGCCGGGGAACGGCCACAGGGAGACTCTGCAAGATGGAGGTCGGCATTTCAGGCACAAGATATCAGAGCGGGTTTAGAGAAGCGTCAGCGGACATCCGTGTATCTTTGTGGGCATCAGGAAACAGGCGGCCCACTGTAGGCCTGCTGTGGGACCCCAGGTCACCCGGCCTCTCCCAGCCTCCTGTCTGAAGGAGGCGGGGGTGTCCCAGCGGTGGTCAGGCCCGAGATGCCCAAAGGCTTGATTCCACATCCCTGAAGCAGCGTGCCCCCTCACTGCTGAGAGGGTTTCAAACGTGGTCAGACAGGGAGGGTTTCTGGATTTAAGAGGGCGCGGAGACTGACTGAGATGAGACAGAGATGGAAGTGGGTGGAGACACCCTAACAATCTCCATCATTCTCTTAGCAGCCGCTAACACACATCAGCTCACGTGCAGCCTCGGGCTCTGGTCTCACTTGTATGCCATTTGCGGCTTGCTCTCACTGTGACATTTCTGAGTCTGGCTGTATCAGTGTTGGTGGGGGGCTCTGACCGCAGGGCCTTTGCTTTGCTATGGTGCCCAGTCAAAGACTTACTGTGGAGGCTGTGCCCTAATGCTGCTTCCCTCTCGTGTCCTTCCCTCCTGCTGCCCTGAAAGGTGTGTAACAACAGGAAGAACTGCCACTGCGAGGCCCACTGGGCGCCCCCGTTCTGTGACAAGTTTGGCTTTGGAGGAAGCACAGACAGCGGCCCCATCCGGCAAGCAGGTTAGTGGGGACCACGCATCCCGGGGAGGGGGCACGGAGCTGCTGGGGAGAGTGGGAAGCCAGGTGAGGGGCCTTCCAAACAAGACAGAGGCTTCTCCAGCTGTCAGTGTGGGTGCGGGTGCAGCCCCACAAGCAGGAAGCCCAGTGGGACCCCCATGGGGACCTGACACAGCCTGAGGCCCCTCAGTTTCCGACGACCCCTCGTCCTCACCTGATCTCTGAGGAGGCTTCTCGCTCTGCTTAGACTGAGAGGCTGGGGTGGCCAGTGTTTAGCCTGTGACACTGGTCTTAGCGAAGTCATCTCTACAGCGGACTGCCATAGGGGTATGAGCTTCACGTCTGTTCCGAGGACTCTCTAAAAGCCAGCCTCTGTGCACCAGCCAAGAGGTGTGAAGTGTAATGCCTTTTAAAACTCTTTCTAGAGGGGCCGGCCCGGTGGTGTAGTGGTTAAGTGCACGCGCTCCGCTGCGGTGGCCCGGGGTCGGGTTGGGATCCCGGGCGCGCACCGACGCACCGCTTGTCAAGCCATGCTGTGGCAGCGTCCCATATAAAGTGGAGGAAGATGGGCACGGATGTTAGCCCAGGGCCAGTCTTCCTCAGCACAAAAAGAGGAGGATTGGCAGATGTTAGCTCAGGGCTGATCTTCCTCACCAAAAAAAAAACGCAAAACTCTTCCTGGACAGACACCCTCCTCCTAATAAAAGTAACGATCTCTGCAGCAGCAGGGTGAGCAGTTGTCACGTGCAGGCACCATGACAGGCATTTTTATGCAGTATCTCATCTTATCCTTACACAACTCTGAAGGAGGGGTTATTATTCTTTCTTTGCATAGAAAATGACCTGAGGCTCAGGGATGTTAAGTAACTTGCCCCAAGTCACACAGCTAAGATTGAGACGCAAGTCTGTCTGTTCCCAAAGAAGCTCCTAACAGCCGCTGTGCTTGAACCCTCAGTTCTTTTCTCCTCGGGCAACCTGTAGCAGTGGTCTCCTAGAGCAGTGCTGTGTGCCCTGAGCTCTTGACAGGCAGGTGAGGGGTAAGTCTGAATGATGTCCCTTTTAAAGTGCGAGAGGCAAGACAGAAAGGTGCAGAGAGCCAACACTGAGCACAGCTGGGAGGCCGGGAGCAGACGAGAATTCACCAAGCCCACTTGCATTGACACTTCGGTGCTCACCTGTGCCCCCGTGGCACTCAGACGTGGCCAATGCTGCTGCAGAGGACACCACGCGTCCCCAAGTCCTGCTGTGACTGGCAGTGTTGAATCTGTGGCTTTGCCATTGTTACCATGACAGCAGACACAACACTGCTCTGCAGGGCCAGGCGGTGAGCAGCACTGGGGAGGGAAGGACCCGCCCAGCAGGCCGATCTGTAGAAACAGTGTGGTGAGGAAGGGCAGTGAGCCCCTGGTCATCCTTCTGCTCGATTATGGGCGTGTTTCAACATTGCTCCCCAGAGAACTCTGGCTTACCAATTTCTGGGGTTACCCAGGCCCTGCAGCAAGTAGAGAAATGGCCAGAACGTGTTGCCGTTAGTGAGCATCCATTCCAGGGAAGGAAACAGGGCTTGGCCCAGCATCCCCTTTCCTCACCGATATCTCAGGCTTGACGACTGGTCTCTTGCTGCAACTTAGTTAATTTTTAATGTGGCTTTAAGTATTTGTTTTACAAAAATAGCAAGAGTTTTAGTTTTTAATCCGCAGGGACCCCACCACCCATTCCATTTGCATTCCAGTAAGCTAGATGGTGTTGGAAGGAATTGGGGAACATGGCAGGAGAGGGGCAGCCACTCTGGATCTCTCTTTGGTGTGGACACGGATGACCGGTGGCACTCAGGTTTTGGGGTTTCAAAAAAGTTGGGAAATCCACAGTCCCCAACTTTTCACTATAGCAAGTAAGAGTATTTTAAAAAATGGAAACACCTGAAGAGCCTAACTCCATCCACCACTGCCATCATTTCATAAAAGAAAGTATGTTTAAAACACCTCGCCTGGGGCCGGCCCCGTGGCTTAGCCGTTAAGTGTGTGCTCTCCACTACTGGCAGCCCGGGTTCGGACCCCAGGCGCGCACCGACGCACCGCTTCTCCGGCCATGCTGAGGCCGCGTCCCACATACAGCAACTAGAAGGATGTGTAACTATGACATACAACTATCTACTGGGGCTTTGGGGAAAAAAATAAATAAATAAATAAAAATTAAAAAAAACACATACAAAAAGGCAGCTGTGAGCAGCCGGCCGACAGCGCGCCGGGCAGAGCCGTGCCCCGGGCTGCACTGCACCCACGGCCCACTGCTCGCCGGCCTGACCGTGGCTCGGTTGCTCATGAAGCAAGTACTTCTCAAGCATCCGCCACGCGCCGGCCGCTCTTCCGGGTCCCGGGGAGACAGTAAGCAAGCACGGCGGGGCATGACGAGCACTATGAGAGGAAAGGTGACAGTGGGACTCAGCGCGGGGGGCTGACGGGAGGGGAGGTGGGGGGCAGGCGCCACAGGACACAGTGCTTACACTGGACCTGGGGACGAGGGGGTGCAGTCACAACACTGCCCAGGTTTCTGGCTTGAGCAGCTCGATGGATGTCACGGCTATTGATGGAGACAGATGGCCTGGGGTGCAAGAAGTCCAGTTTGGGGGCCCAGTAAATATTTGATTGGATAAATTGATCAGTTTAAGACTTAGGGATTAATTTTAAGGAACTAGAAATTATGGGCTCAGGACTTGTGCTGCTCACTTTTTAATTAGCTGTGTTAAGAGACAACAGAACGCCAGCCAGAGCCCCCCCGGGATGGCCGGCTCACAGCCTGAAAGAACGACGTTTTGGCCAGGAAACCAGAAGCAGTGCTTCTCCAGTAACACTAACAAGTGAATCAACACTGTCATATGTTGATTGTCTTACTTAAGCTAAGACACGTCCCTGATAGGGCTTGTCAGCTGGGGACGAAGTCCAGAAACGAGCGCGTGTGAAGGCATTCTTCCCAGAGTGGAGTCGCTGCCGCTCTGGTGCATGGCCAGCGGCACTGCCGGGTCGGAGGCGGGGCTGGGGAGCCTGGGGAATGGAAGCTACCGCCACGGCCATCACCAGCGGCCTGAGAGGACCGCTGTGCACCTACTGGGTGAGGTGCACCTACTGGGTGAGGTGCACCCTGGTCGTTCCTAGCGGGGAAAACAGACACACGAATGGAGGTCCGTGCTCTCAGGAGCTCATAGTCCAGTTGAAATGGCAAAGAAAGCCCTCTGCATCCTGGCATTTAGAGTCCTCCCAGACAGCCTTGACCACGGCTGCAGCAGAAGCCACCCTGACGGTTTGAGCTTCCTTTCCTTCCACACCCTTGAGGAGTCTCAGTGTCTTTGTACTAAACAAAATGGGATCAAATCACAGACAAGGGGATGTTTCCTTAGAGAACATACACAGCATCCTCCCAGAGAAAGAGGTTTGCCCCCCATGGCTGTATTTTAAGTCCCTAACATAAGAAAACAAAACCCATGGGCATTTCATTTATGAGTTTTCTTTTTCTTTTTTCCACCTTCTAATGTGGCAGTGTCCAGAAATGAAGTCTCTGTCTAAAAAAATAAAAATAAAACAGACTCCACACAAAGAGTGAGAGAAGGAAGGAGCCTGGAGTAAAATATTTGTGACGAGGGCTGGAACGATTTTCACTTGGGGACCACCTTCAGTCTGACAGGGTTTTAATGGTGGCTCCCTATTATTTTCTGTGGCCACATTCCCCTGCTGTTGTCACACCCGGGGTGGAGGGGAGGAGCGGGGGCTGTGTGGCCAGGGCCGTGGTCCCACCTCCCAGACTCTATCCTGTTCAGCAAGTTCCAGAGTTGTCAGAAAGAATGATGGCCACATATATTGAACCTCAGACACGACATTTGACACGAGGCTCATTGGTCAGTACATCATTCAGGGATTTACCCACTTCATTTCTGTTCCTTCCTTCAAAGCTCGCTTTGCCGTAAATGTCACAATTTGATACTTCCCGTATGTCATTGTAACTGCCTTCCTCCCTGAGTCCAGTGCATTTTGTTTCAGATAACCAAGGTTTAACTATAGGAATTCTGGTGACCATCCTGTGCCTTCTTGCTGCTGGATTTGTGGTTTATCTCAAAAGGAAGACATTGATCCGACTGCTGTTTACAGATAAAAAAACCACCATTGAAAAGCTGAGGTACCCTGGGTTTGGGTCATTTTTTCAAGAAATGGTGGTTGAAAGAATGTACAATCAACCGCTTCTCACTTCATTTTCCTTAGCAGAGAGTAGGTCAGATTTTCTGGATAGTAACACTGGTTTTTTGGGTTTTTAAGATTTCTGCCAGACCAGCTGCCTCCTTTACTTTCCCTTCAACTATTTACTGCTTGTTACCTAAATAAGCAGGGTGTTGATGAATCCCGCAGATGTAATTTTTCCCCTCCTTACTTTAGTGATTTTTGCAATACATGGAACGTTAAAATATTTTCATCAGATGGGGTAGCTTTTGATTCAAATGTATCCAAAGACATTATTGCTGAATTGCCAGCTTTATACAAAAACATGTCACAAAGCTGCATTTCTATGGATTGCAAGAGCTGATTTAACAGAATAGTGGCTTTGGGGGGAAAAAAATCAACATTTATTTTTTAATCTTGTAAGAGTCTGAGATGGTTTTTCCTTTGCGTGCTTACCACACTGAGTTAAAATAAGTAAATTATTTTTTTGGGTGTCATTGTGAACAAAATAGAAACAGTTAAGTCAACCAGAGGGGACGATGCCCTTGGATCTCACGTGTGGAATTGCATTGCAGATGTGTGCGCCCTTCGCGGCCACCCAGTGGCTCCCAGCCTGGTCAGGCTCACCTCACCCACCTCAGCAAAGGCCCGATAAGGAAGCCGCCACATTCCAACACCCTTAAGGTACGTTTTAAACATAAGTGGTTAGCGTGCGCATGAAGACACGGGTTTTTCAATACGAGCTTGAATAAGAATAGATCCTGGACGCTGAGTTAACACACTCAGTTCAACGAAGGCTTACTGAGAAGATGGTCAGGGGCTGGAAGGAGGCTCTCGGTGCCCCATGGAAGCTCTGCTAGATTCTCTTAGGAGAGTCTCTGTGTGACGTGGTGTGTCGTACGTCGTGAATCACGATCTCTCCAGTCACTAGACTTGCCAAATTCCCAAGAGGCCCACTGGGTCTGCCACTCAAGCAGGTTCCTGACCCTGGGTCCCTCCTGTGGTTTAAGAATGCCACCAACTGGGTTTGGGCAAGCTTCTTTGGCCCACTGTTACTTCCAGGGTCATTCTAAGAGTTACACTGAGCCCTTGGGCCCACTTTTGCTCCACCCCTGGGGTGTAGAAGCTCTGTCCATCCTGTGGTTTCAAAGAGCTGGATCCTTAACCCAAACAACCTCCTGGCTGCCTACTGTCTCTTAACTTTCCTGCTACGTTGGTGGCTTATTACTAGAGTTCACTCTAATACTTAGTTTTTCCACCAAGCGTTTCTGATGTATCCACAAGAATTCTTGAATATTGAACTCATTCAACAGGAATCCAAATTATGGCAGTGAAAAGTGTTGGTGTCTAGAAATGACCAATGATTTTTAAAATCATTATCACTATTCAGTAGGCAACGAACTATTTTATCTCCCTTGATCTAAAAAGTATAGAGGGTTGGGTTCCAAAGAAGAGGCTGCCATTCCTGAAAATTTCACTACCTTTCATCCCCAAACATGGGACTATAGCAAGAACAGCTTCATTTGTGAAAATAAAAACGCAGCTGTATCTTGAAGAATCAAAAATGGGAAATGACCCAAATATCCATCAACAGGTAAAAGGATAAACAAACTTTGTTATATTTACACATGAATGCTACTCAGCAATAAGATGGAATGAACTATTGATATACACAACATCATGGATGAATCTCAAAATAATTATGGCGAGTAAAAGAAGCCAGACAAAAGAGTACATACTCCATGATTCATTTGTATAAAATTCTAGAAAATGCAAACTAATTTATAGTGACAGCAGATCAGAAGTTGCAGCAAAAGGGAGAGGGGGAAGGGCCAGGGGGAACGCTGACAAGGAATCTCTTGGGGGTGACGGATGTGTTCATTATCTTATTGTGATGGTTTCGTGGGTTTGGACATACATCAAATTTTCCCAAATTGTATGCTAAATATGTGCAATTAATTGTATGTCAATTATACCTCAATAAAGCTGTTTTTAGAAAGAGAGAAAGGAAGAAAGGAAGAAGGGGCAGGAGAGTGAGGCACAAGGCCCACGCTACATGTGTTCTAATCTGTCACTAAAAACAAGGGCACCACACAGGAGAAGATCCTCCAGATGCAGGCCCCTAACCTCAGCCCTGGCTTCCAGAAGCTTCGACTCTCCTTCCCTAGAAGTTTTTCTTGGTTCTCATGGAGCCTCGTGTGCATTAAGCGATGTCTCGTTTTCACAACTCCTTCCTAATTTCGTTAAGATATGGTCTGTGTCTTCATACTTGTTGCCACTTCCTCAAGTGCCTTGAATCTATTTGTTAATGAATTAAGCCACTTTTTTAAAAATTCAAATAGAAATCAATCCGCCTATTCCAGATTGAGAGGGAGGGGTGCTTCTGTTAAATTTTGCAGTTTAAATAAATAATAATAGATTCCCTCTCATGTAACTCCTTGATTTCTTTCCCTGACTCCACCCCACTTCCCCCTTCAGTTATAGCAGACTACTTAGCACTGCTTTTTCCTTAAGGAATTACAGATAATTTTGAGACCTATCATATCATGGCTTTTTGCTTTGAAACCCTGCAGGACAATCCCAGGAGATTGCTGCAGTGTCAGAACGTTGACATCAGCAGACCCCTCAAAGCCCTGGACGTCCCTCAGCCCAATTCGCCTCATCGAGTGCTCCCAGCTCTCCACCAGGCTCCTCCTCGTGTGCCCACCGTCCCCGCCAGACCCCTGCCGGCCAACCCTGCACTCAGGCAGGCCCAGGTAGGCCTCAGCTGCTGATTGGGTGGATGTGGTTCCAGTATAGACTCTGCTACTTGCTAATGTCTGAACTTGGACAAGTTGCTTAACTTCTCGTTGCTTCTATAAAATGGAGATAATTCAGCTCCTCGGATGGTTAAATGAGATAATCCATGTGAAGCATTTAGTACAGCGCTTGGTGTATAGTAAGGGTGCAGTGCATTTTACATGCTATAAATAACATTTTTATATTCAGAATAGTGAAGGCGGCTATGCAACCTATCATCTAAACCAGGACACTTTTGAGAATGGCAGGAACACTATTAATCAGTAGGCCTGGACAATAAAACAGAGACGGTCACTTTAGGAATAATAATGGGCATTCTTTCTTACCATTTTTCATTTTCTAAATTATTTACAAAAATTTTACCACCCATTGAGTTTCTCCACACCAGACCCGGCACTGTATCCCACACTTTGTGTCTATCATCTCATTTTTATGCTGTTTTTGGAGGTAACAGTTTCTGTTGGTTATGACCAAGAATGTGACATCATTTCACGATAGGAAACTTATGGGGTTTGGGGGATAAAAATAATCAAATGAAAAGCACAGAGACAATCACTGGTAATTTTTTCACTGCTATCATTGTTATTTTTTCTCCTAGTAATTTTTATATATTTATATTATTTTGAATATAATTATTCTCTATGTACATTGCTTTATATACTGTTTTTTGCCTTAAAGTCATTCCCATTTACTGTGGCGTTAGAAATCTTAAAAATATTATTTTAACAGTAGCACTATATGTGAATATAAAATAATTTTTTAAGTACTTGCCAATTAGTGGTCATGTTTGTATGTCTCTAATTTTTGCTATTATGAATAGCTCTGTTATGAAGGCCTAGACTGATAAATTTTGGACCACTTTAATTATTCCCTTAGGAGAGATTCCTAAAAGTTAAAATATTGGGTTGAAAAATGGTATAACCATTTTAGGCCTCCTAATATATAAATTAAAAATTTTTTCAGAACTGTTATATACATTTATGTTCTCACATTATTATAAAGCATCTGTCTCACCATGACTTTGTTAGTACTAAGTTATCCAGCCCCAAACGTCAATGATTAACATTTCAAAGCTTTGCCAATTTGATACATGAAACAAAATAGCTCATATATTTTTCCATCTAATGGTTCTACCAATTACTGAAAGGGGATGTTGAAGTTTCCAACTATAAGTGTGTCTCCTTTTAGTCCATCAGTTTTTGCTTCATGTATTTTGAAGCTCTATTGTTTGTGATACACACAATTAGGATTACTGTGTCTTCTTGGTGAATTGACCTTTTTATCGTTATGTAATGTCCATCTTTAGCTCTGGTAATTATTTTTGTTCTAAAATCTACTGTGTCTCGTATTAATACATCTACTTCAGTTTTCTTTTAATTAGTGTTTGAAAGGTTTGGCTTTTTCCTTCTTTTTTACTTTTAACCTATCTATGTCATTTTATTTGAAATGCGTTTCTCAGAGATAGCATATAGTTGGGCTGTATATTTTTTTCATCCATTCTGTCAGTCACTGTCTTTTAATAGATTTGTTTGGACCACTTACATTTAATGCGATTATTGATATGTTAGAATTTAAGTCTGCCATTTTAATACTGTGTTTGTTCCCTCTGACTTTTGTTATATCTTGCTTCTCTTTCCTGAATTCCTATGGGTTTTGTTTGTTAGTGCCGTTGAGTCAATTTCATCAATTTTTCGCGCCATCCTCTCACCTTCCAGCACTATATCAGACAATGCTCCACTCTATTCATAGAGTTTTCCTGGCCAGTTTTTTCAGAAGTGGGTAGCCAGGCCCTTCTTCCTAGTCTGTCTTAGTCTGGAACCTGTCCACATGGGTGACCCTGCTGGTGTTTGAAATACCAGTGGCATAGCTTTCAGCATCACAGCAACACGCTGCCACCATAGTATGACAACTGACAGATGGGTGGTGTGGTTCCCTGAATGGGAAACAAACCTAGGCCACAGCAGTGACAGTGCTGAATCTTAACCACTAGACCACCAGGGCTGGCTTTTCTATGGGTTGTTGAACATTCTCTAGTATTCCTTGTTGATTTATCTGTCATGTTTTTGAGTGTATGACTCTGTTTAGTTTTTTATTTGGTTGCTCTGGGACAAGGTTTCTCAATCTCGGCGTTATTGACATTGGGGCTGGATAACTCTTTCTTGTTTGAGACTGTCCTGTGTATCGTAAGACGTTTAGCAGCGTCTTTATTTCTACCAACTAGATGGCGGTAGCATGTGTAATCGTGTCCCCAAAGATTGCCAGATGTCCCTGGAGGACAAAAGTCCCCTGATTGAAAACTGCTGCTCTAAAGATTACAATATATGTACATAATTTATCACAGTCCACTAGTATCAATATTGTATCACTTCAAGTGAAATATGAAAATTTTACCAGCTTTTAGTTCCCTTTATCCCTCTCCTTTTATGATATAGATGTCTTAAATGTTACCTTGATGTACATTGAGAACCACTTCAGATGTTGTAATTTTTGCTTTCAACCATCAAGCATGATTTTTAAAACTTAGGAAGAATAGTCTACTCCATCCACTCATATATTCACCCTTTCCATTATTTCTTTTCTGTCCAAAAAACTTCTTTTAGCTATTCTATTAAAGCAGGTCTGCTGGTGACAAGTTCTCTTAGCTTTCCTTCATCTGAAAATGTCTATTTTACCTTTATTCCTGAAGGATATTTTCACTGGATATAGAATTCTGGCTTGACTGTTTTCTTCTTTCAACCTCTGAAAAATGTTCCACTTCCTCCTGGCCTCCATAGTGATAAGAAATCCACTGGAAGTCCTGCCCACAGCCTGTTCCAGGGAAGAGATGTGGCCTGTTATTGCAAGGAAGGATGGAAAGCAGGGCTCTGCCACCTCCAGGCAGTGGTGCCCAGTGAGCAGGGCCGGGGGCTTGGCTTTTTTCTGATGTCACCTGAGCTGGAGTAAGGTCAGGTAGGGTCAAATGTTTCTCTCTGACTGGTTACCGTTGTCCCTGTCTTTTGGCTAGAGTTAGCAGGTCATTTTGGGGCCTTTTTTTGTCTGGTGCCATTGGCATTTCCAGATTGGGGGCCTCTCCAGAGGCCAGACCAAGATATAGAAAAGGCAAAAACAAAAACCAAGAACTACTGGGTAATTCCTTGAGTTCTGAGGTCCCTAGCCAGTCTACTTACGTTTTCTTCAACTTTCAGAGGCTCTTGTCAGTTGCTTTATAAATTTTCTCCAGACGTTTTTATTGTAATTTGCAGGAGGAATATGGTGAAATATGCTTATTCCATCTTGTCCAGACCTCATTTCTTTTTGTGTTTCTTTGATTACTGGTACGCTTGAACTGCTTTTTGTATATCTATTAACTAATGGTGTGCTGGTAAATTGGCTGTCAAAAAAAAGCCTTGATTTGTAGATGATTTCTCTGCTGTAAAATCTCCCACCATGGCCAATGGCAAGCTGTTAACGTGATGTCACTGAACGAGGAGCAGAGAATTGGTGAGGTGAGCCAGTACCAGCCAGCTCCAGCCTACAGCTGCGGTGAACTGTATCTGTTCTGTGAATTGTCTGTTCCTATTTGCCTACTTTTCTCTATTTGAGAGATGGAGTTTTTCTTCCTGGTTTGTAAGAGTTTATTTTAATAGATTAAGAATATTTACCCTTTGCTAGTAATGTAAACATTTTCCCTAATTGGTCTTTTAATTTTATTTATGATATTTTTTGGTATAAAAGGAATTCCAGTTTTGAATATTAAATTTATTTATCTTTTCTTTTGTGAATTCTCCCATTCCTTTTGTGCTTACTGAGTCCTCTCCCATTTCAGTATCAGTTAAGATCCACCTATAATTCCTTCTGTTTATTTGGTTGGCTGTTGACAGGTCCATCTTTTACATATGTTTTCTAACCTGTCTTGGATTTACGTTGGTGGAAAGTGGTGGGCACGTCCTCAGCTTTTCTTGGCTATGAACTTATTTGAGAATCTGATGAAAGCTATGAACAATGCACCAATACTCAATATTTTGCCTGCAAATTTCAGACATCCACAAATCCTATAAGCCCCTTCCCCATGGATTCCCTTGCACTGAGGCTTTTTATGTCTCCCTCTAAGCCACTCGCCTGTGCACCCTGTCAAACTGGATGGTCTCTGACAGACCATGTGATGTGAGGAAAGCGATTTCTACTTGCTGGTGTCTTTTTTCCTACCAGCAGTGAATGCCTACAGAAGTGACTCCTTCAAGATTTCCTTTAAAGCAGGCCCCAAAAAGGCCTTCATTCTGTTTTATGAAACTAAGGAAATGTTACCCTTTAAACATTAGTAACTGAAAAATCCCCATTTCTCATTCCAGGCTGGTGTCTGTCTGGAGCTTTTCCGAGACATATGATATGGATTAAGCTCACGCGCTCTCCTATCACACATAGGGAACTGGAATTAATTCCATGCAGGTGTAGTGAATGTGGGGCGGTGGCTCTTGTTTGGCAGCACAGATTGAATCCACTGACATTTTGTACTTGAGAGCTCCCCTGCCCTGCCCCACACAACGTGACAAACACACAATCTTACCATCTCAACATCCCAGAAGGAAAATGCTATCATAAACACTACGGTATTGATCAACCTCACATCCAAAAGCTAAGTTAGTGCTTTACAGAAAACATTGGATCTTTCCGTGAAACTGTTTGATTTTTAAAAATCTAGGACCATTGAATCAACTCCTTCTCTTGTCCACAGTGTACTTTCCAGTGTACCATTTCCTTCACGGCAAAATCACCCTCGGAATTCAAGCTTCTCAGCCTAACCCCTCAGCCTTGATCAAGGAAACAAACTTTAATTCCTTTTCATCCCGTCAACTATTTTAGAGGAAAATAATTCAGTGTATTCATCTAGCTGTTAGCTGACTGCTGCCAAGCTCTCCTGAACAACAACCTGAGCATGAAAGGCAAAGCGTGGGCTGGAGAAAAGGATGGTAAAATGATGAAAAAAAATAAGAGGTCACAGGCGTGTGTGATCACCTACGATTGCGCACGTAGGCAGGGAACATCGTAGAAGCCTTTTGCTGTGCTTGGCATTGAATCTGCCCTGATTTGTGTATTAGGTTAACAATCCACTGGGAGCATGCACTTAAACGGGAGGTCAGATAGATCAGCACACGTCTGCGTATTACAAGCCACTTCAGAAGCACCAGGGGAGTTTTTCTGCACCTACTACTGCTGAGTAGAGAGTTCATCTCAGACTTTGGAAGGGAAAGAGAAACAGGGGAAGGTATAGGAGTGGCTACACATGAATCCCGGAAGGCTTTGAGAGACTGGTGATGGTCAATCTTGAGATATTTTATGTTGTTTTTTCTCTGATTAGAAAAGTCTTAAAAATCATCCAACTCTGTACCCCAAAAAAGTCAATTTTACTATATGCTAATTTTTTTTAAAAAAGTAATATGTATTAAAGGGAGAAAACACAAGTGCATACCAAGCATATGTCTTGAGCAGAATTCTGAAAGAGCGTTCCTGGGAAGAAGCAACTTCAGGCAGCAGGGTTGAGCTCTGACACCAAGGCATGGGGACGGGGAGAGATCAGATGGGCATTCAAAAGCTGTGCATAATAGAGTGAAGGGATCACTTTCCTTGACTTCAGATGAACTGACTTGACTTTCAGGAGGGAAGGGGACCCCAAAAACACCAGGCGAGCTAGGGACTCTAGGAGGAGTAACATCTGACACCGAGTTTTACATTTTCCTTTTCTGATGCTGGTTCACTTACGACATCCTCAAACCTTCAGGGAAGTGTGCTAACCACCACAGCGTAGTGTCGATCTCAAGTTGGTTGGAGAATGAAGGAGAAGCTGCCATCACACGGGGGGCAAATGTCTAGGGAGAGGACAGCATCCTGCAGAGTCGGGCCTGAGATGCTAAGAAAAGACCAGACAGCAGCCTCGAGAAGGAGTCCAGAGAGGGAGGGGCAGCCCGAACACAGATACCACCCAGGGATCCTGAGAAAATTTTGGGTACAGATGGACTATCCTACCGTCACACAAGAGAGGGTCTCAAGTTACTAAATTTGAATTTAAAAATAAGTGTGACTCAAAGACTAGAAAAATATGAGGACACTCAGGTGATATTCTTAACTGGCAAACATCAGTGTGCGTAACTTTATTCCTGGATGAGAAAAACGAAGGAACAGAGACAAGCTCTTCAGGGAGTTTCATTAGATTTCTAGGACATATCCAACTGAAATCACCAATTTTGATTAATTGGCTTAATTAATTTAAAGTTTAAATTAAAACATAATGTCGCATTTAAGAAATAGGTTTCTCTGCTCACAGAAAATTATGTCTAGAGAAGACTGTGCTAAGAAGTAGCAAATCAAAACACAATTTTCTGCTGTGAGACTAAAATGTGCCATGATTCTAAAGGGAGTCTAAGTGGCACCTTCAATTCATAGAGGGGCTATTCTTCTAGAAAGTAAAAACCTCGTGAAAGTGTCACTCAGTTAGCATTCACCTGTATATTTTTTTAAGGTTTGCCCCATAAAATGGCGTTTGAACTATACATGCTGATCTCTGGTCGTATTTGGTTTGGGGTTGTTTGTATTTTTCTAAGCCCTTGGTTTCCTGGAAAATGTTAGGAAGTGGGTTTCCTCCTTGCAATCTTATCAGTGCGTTATAATACTGAAGTAACTGGCTAAGATTGTTTTTCCAGTCAGATTAGCTTTCTTGGTAGAATAATAGGAAGCAACAAAGGACAACTGATCCGTCCCTTAGATTGGTTTTTGCTGAATCCAAGTCCTTTCCTGACACAGCTGATAGGCCTGTGAGAATATTTGCCAACGGTGTTTGTGGCACTACTTGTCTGCACTGTGCAAATTCCAGCAAAAAAGCCGTGTCAGGATTAATTTCTATTTTTATTCTTATAACCAAATAGTATATAAATGTATATGTGTTTGAGTGTGTTACTAATTTTTTTGGTATAAGGAGCTCCTAGTTGTGTTTTGAACTTTTATAAAATAGCAAACATTTATTGCACACCAATTATGTGGCTGGTACTACTGAGTTAAGCACTGTACCGACATTTCTAACCCTCTCAAGGAGACTAGGAGGCACATACTGCCATTAGCCCCATTTTACAGAGGGGGAAACAAGATAGATACAGTGAGGCCAAATAGCTTATCTAGTAAGGCCCGCAGAGGTAGAGAGCCAGGGCTCAAGCCCCCATTCTCTACCTGCAGTCTTAAAATGGATGCACATACAGATGGATGGATGGATGGATGGGTGGGGGGATGGATGGATGTGTGGATGGATGGATGGATGGGAGAAAGAAACTGCAGTGAAGGTGGGTATGGTTAGCATATTTTAGACCACTGACTGCCTCAGCAATCTTTAATTCATTTTCCCTGCCTTTGCCACAGAGATACAAGGTAACGAGGGGGAGGAGAGGGAACCTTCTGGCCTTGTGCAGAGCCTCAGTCTGTAACAAGAGAGTCTTGCATTTCTCTTTTCTTTTACTTGTAACACTATCATGCTCCAGTCACTCTTGTCTTAATTGGTCTTTCTTGGAACCAGCCCTCGCTCAGAACCATAGCAATAGTTGAGTTGCGTTTCAAATATCTGTAGCATCTTAAACGTAGAAGGCTCTATGCATTTTCTGAAGAGGTGGAGATTCAGTTCCACGTGTCTGACAGACAGGACATTTCTCCTAATCAACACCTTATCTGTGTCTGTAGAAGATACAACATACCATATTTTGTAAAACAAGACTGGCCAACCTTGTACAGTCTCTTCTGACTGAGAAAAGACAGCGGAGAAATCAGATTTGCTAAGGTAGCCTTGGAGGGAGAGGGGGTCTATTTCAAGGAGGTCCAAATCCCTCCCCCTCAGACCCCCATAAAGAGCGATAAACAATTAACACGGGCTGTTATTGGTAAGCAGCAGCTATTCATTCATAAACCCCTTGTCAGGATATAAATGTGAACAAAACGAATTAATTTAGACCATGATTTCAGAACGATCAGATGATGGCCAGTTCATTCTGAGGTTAAGCCTGAACTTTCAAAGTTGTCTTCAACAGAAAGAATCCGGCGTTTGAACGAATGAGGACTGTACCCTTTTGACCTATGTGGGTGTGTAATATTTAAACCGGCACTCACAGAGTCTGGAAATCTGATGATTTAGGTCCCTGTTCATCAGAAATGCCAGTATGTAATGAGAAAAGGAAATCCATTTGTCAAGATGTTCTCCCAAGGAAGTGAGATGAAATACGAGAAAACTGATCTTTATAAAAGCCTTCATTACTGTGGGCAAACGGAAAGCTAAGAACTGAGGAAAAGTGCTGGAAAGTATCCTTCCATGCCTGCTCTCTGCTTTCCAGATCTCACCCTTTCGCCCAGATGTTCTCTGGGAGCGCTCCTCCCACGAGTCTCCTCGGTCACCTCCTGCCTTGGCCTGGAGTTCCCTGGATCCCTGTTCTGCCCCGTTTCAGAAGGCACAGACTGGGTTATTCATCTCCAGGCACACCTAAGTCCATCCCTGGAACACAGTAGACATGTAGGAAATATGCTGGATGGATGTGAATTTTGAATAGTAAAAAATAAGCCTTGTCACAGTATCAGTTATTCCCTATGGGGCCATCACACTCAATGAGTCATGGGTTAATAAAAATTTGAGATACTTCCTCCTGTAAATCTAAAATGTAGCTACCAAGGTGTTGGACTCCCACTAACCTCTCCCTGCCACCTGCCCAGTACTTTCAGAAACTTTAACTGAAATTTCTTTGGTTTCATATCATACACTAGTTATTCACGTGACAAATCCATGTGATGGCTTTAAAAGTATCTGTTACATGCGGAAGCTCCGTGGAGAGAGAGAACTTCAGAGGGAAGTCATTCAAAGGGGTGTTTATTTTGCACTCATTTCTGTTACTATAAACACACAAATTGTTCGTGAAAAAACGGATGCCTGGGGCGGGCCCAGCAGCATAATGGTTAAGTTCACACACTCCGCTTCAGTGGCCCAGGGTTTGCAGGTTTGGATCCCGGGCACGGACCTACGCACCACTTATCAAGCCATGCTGTGGCAGGCATCCCACATAAAAAGTAGAGAAAAATGGGCACAAATGTTAGCCCAGGGCCAATCTTCCTCACCAAAAAAAAACCCCAGATGCCTGATATTTTCCCTTTATATCTAGTAATAGGTAACATATGCCTATAATTAGAAATTCCAGCAGTATAAAGAGTTATTCAGAAAACAATTAATCTCCCTCCCACCTCTGTGACCAGGCTCCTTTCCGAGAAGCAATCGTTATTATTAGGCTTTTTTTGTAAAATACGATTTGGAATATAGTGAAAAGTCTCATTTCTGTCTCTTTTTGCAGAGTAAAAGATTATGGAAAGTTTGGAAATTTCCAAACGCTCCGAATTGGAGAGAAAAATAGAATGAAACCTTGTCTTCCCATCACCCGTCTGCAGCAACCATCAGCTTGCTGTCACTCTTGTTTCATCTTAGATCCTTATTTTGAATTCAGATGGCAGCACACTGTGTCCTTTTTTCCACTTTGACTGTTCCATGTCAGTTATATGCAGATCCACCTCATTCTTTTCACTGGCTGCAGTCTTTCATTGTAGAGCCATACCCTGATTATTTAACCTGTGCCTTACTGATGGCCATAGGGGTTATTTCCAATCATTTGCTCCATCAAACAGGCATATTCTTGCCCAGCTCCCTTGGGCACACGCGTGAGGGTTGTCTGTAAGGTAAGTTCCTGGGAGCACAATTGCTGTTCAAAGGCCATATATATTTAGAAATTTGATAGATTAAGCAGAACTGCCTGTAAAAGAGGTATCCCAATTTCCGTTCCCCACGTCTTCACCCACACAATGTGTTCAGAAATTTTCTTCTTTTTGCCAATATGATAGGTAAAAAAAAAAAAAAAAGAAATGGTGTCTACATTTTTCTTGCTGTAAATAAATGAGGTGGAGCATCTTTTCACAGATTTAAGATCCGTTTGTTTTTTCCTTTTTCATGAACTGTCTTTTCGTCTCCTTTGCCATTTTTTATTGTCATGTTTAGAAAGGCTTGCCTACCCAAAGATTACAGACATATTTTTCCATTTTGTATACCTTCCTGATCTTTTTTCATATTTAAATATTGGATCCACCTGCTGTTTGTTTTAGTGTATAAAATGAAATAGGAATCCAACTTTACTTTTCTAGGTGAGCACTTAGGTAATCCTCAGCACCATTTGTTGTATTTGTGTCCTAATTTGCCCTTGACTAGCCTGTGTCTTCTTTATCAGATTTATCTGGTTTCTTCTCAACTCCATCTCACCCCCAAAGAACCAGCTCGAGGTTTTATGTGACTGTCTTTTTTCTACCGTTTGATTGTGGAAGAGTTACTTTAATTGCCTCTCCATGAATGTGAGACGGTACCTCCCTCACTGGACTTGGTGACAGTTAAATGAAAATATCTGACCTTATTAGAATGTCTGTGTGTAATAAGTCTTTGCTAAATGAGTTCTTAATTTTTCTGTTTTTCTAACTTATTATTTTGTGCTATTATCTTACTATTTCCCTTTTTCTTTTTAAGTTTATTTTGTTTTTCTAACTTCTTAGATCCTTATTTCATTTTTATTCATACTTATTTTATTCATACTATATTAATATAAGCATATGAGTCTAGGAATTTCCCTCTAAACACTGCGTTACTTGTGCTCATTGGCTCTAATCTGTAGTGTTTATAGTATTTATATTTTAAAAATAGTTTGTGTTTTCTCTTTTGCTTTCCTCTTTGGCCCAAAGATTGAAACTCTTTCTTCTTTTTTTTGTTGTTCATTTTTAAAATACTTAAAATATAGAAAAGTAAAAATAATCTAAAATTCACCCACATTTATACTACCATTGTTATCTCTGTTTTTCTATGTATATGCCTATTTAGATTTCAGATATATAATATGCATACATTCTCCTTTTTAAAAAAAAAAAGGAAAATCGAAACAGTACAGATAGTCACTATGACTATGTCAGCCCCCCTCCAGATGTAATCACTGTCATAAATTTGGTGTTTATTTTTTATAGAACCTTTCAAATATTTTTACATAAATATGTATCCATGAATAATATATAGTATTTTGTGTTGTTCAATTTACATAAATGGTATCAAACTATACTTAGAGTCACACAATTTGTACTTATACTCAACTATATTTTACTTTTATTTTTTGTCTCTATAAGTTCTCTTTGGCTGCTATTCAAATATGCTAGCTTGTCTTTTATTTCTTTCCACATGGTGAGAAAATTTGTTCTGATAATCCAAAGTCTAGTCTTTGGGTATGTTACTGCTGACGTTTCTATTGCTTTTCACTCACAATTCCTTACTTCTTTGTGTGCTTGGGTATTTTTCACTGTGAGCTGCTCATTTTCCTGGAAAACTATCTGGGAGCTCTTTGAAGTCTAGGATGAAGGTGTGGCCCTCCAGAGAGGATGCATTTTGCCTCCACCAGGTGCCCGGGGACAGGACCAGTTTTAGGCCCCTGAAATGGCTTGGGGCTGATTGAGCCACCCAGGTGATGTGATTTCAGTTTCAGCTCCTCAAGGGCAATTTGTGGTTAGAGGTTTATTTTCCTACCTTGGTCTGCCCAGCACCCACGGGACTCTCCTTACAGTCTCTTAGAGATAGGCAGCAGCATGGATTTACTTCTAGAACATTCTTACCTGAGGTATCGTCCTTTGCAGAGCCCAGCTTTATTGGGGAGAGGTCAGGAAAAGAATGGTCTCCTGTTAAACTTGGGCTGGTGTTGACCTTTGACTCCTGTATCCCTTGCGGTGAAAGGGTATCAAAACCAAAACCCAGGTTTCCCTAATTTGGCAATTGCCTGCAGCTTCAGTCTACTACTTACCTCTCTGGGCTTCCTCCTGCACTTAAATGTTGGCCAGATAACATCTCACTATCTTGTAGCTCATTGATGCTTTTAAGAAAAAAAATTAAATATATTTTATCCAACAGTTTTAGTGGTTTTACAGAGAGGGTAGGTCAAAATGACGCAGCATGCCATATTACTGGAAATGGAAGACCCACCTCCCGACTTCGGTTAGTTCTATAGTGTCTACATTATTACGGCTTGTAACGTTTACATTCTGTTCTATAGCCATAATTCCCACAATTTTGTTAGCCTTAGGTCTACATTGAAAGGATTCAGTGCTCATTGACAGTCTTTTTGCCACCGTTCCATTCCTTTTCTGGCTGACTGAAGTCCATTCCGTTGTAATTTCTTCCAGAAGAGCTCTTGAAAAGTATATTCCCTGAATGTTTGCATGTTCAAAGACATTTGGCTGTTGCTTCAATTTTTCAGTGACAGTTTGGGTATAAAATTGATGGATCACACTTTCTTTCCCCGAAACTCTTGTGCACGTGCTTCCTCTCTCTGATCTGGAGAAATCAGAAGCCGGCTTCTTTCTTTTTTCCTTGTAAGTGACATGATTCCATATCCTTGAAGTCCAGTGGCTTTCATAGGTTGTTCCTTCCTTAACACTGATGAGGAGATGTTTGCCATCTCCCCCAGGCAAACAGTGTGCCCTTTCTATCCATAGATTTGACTCTATTTCAGAAAAGTTGTTACAATGTAAATCTCGGTATCTTTTCTGTCTTTACTGTTTGCTCAGTGACACCATTTATGGATGTGTTGTATCATTTTTGTCTGTGGTCGTTTCTGTCTGTGGTCTGTTCTCTCATTTACTGTCTAACCCCCTTGAGCTATTGCTCATTTCTGTCAAGTAGGAACCCCACAGCCCTGTGTTCAGTACTGTCTTGGTCCTTGGTTTTCATCATTCTTTTATTTTTTTCTTCCCCTTTTCTCTTGAGTTTTGCCAGCTCCCTTTTCATTTCCTTATGTATACATTTTGCAGGGTAGGTTCTTAGTTTGCCTTTTGTTTATCAGGGTCCCTTCCTTCCTCTTTCTTTTAATTTTGTTTAGTGTGTCTAACTCCTCTTTAAAGAGGGAGGAGTTCTTCCTGGAAAACCAGTAGCAGGACAATCGGGGGAAAGGCCAGGCCAGTGCTCAGAGCCAGCTCCACGCAGTCCACTCGCCTCTCGGGGGACCCTGGGACGGAGGGCTCTGAGGAATGTCGGTGGATTGGCCTTCCCTGCTTTCAGCACAGACCCTGCTCCAGGCTTGCACAGAGGGCTGGGCCCATCTGCACTGCTGCTCATTCAGCCTGACACACCATGGTATCTGCTCATTCCTTGCTCCCGTCCCAAGCAGGGGTGGCTGGTTTTCCCCTCTGTCCTCCGCCACGTTGGCCACGGCTGGCGTCCTTTCTCATGGTCTTTCCTCACCCTAGCCTGAGGGACACTTTGCATCCGTTTGCATATATTCCTTTGGGAATAAGGTTTCCTCAAAGATGGAGTTTTGCTCATTTTTGTATATTTTCTTTACTGTTTTCGGGTAGTTTCAGAAAGAAGGGGCCAGGGTCATCTTACAGATAGGTAAAAGAGTGTCCTTTTTTTTTTTTTTTTTTTTTTTTTTTTTTTTTTTTAAATTTTTTATTTATTTATTTTTTCCCCCAAAGCCCCAGTAGATAGTTGTATGCCATAGTTGCACATCCTTCCAGTCGCTGCATGTGGGACGCGGCCCCAGCATGGCCGGAGAAGCGGTGCATCGGTGCATGCCCGGGATCCGAACCCAGGCCGCCAGCAGGGGAGCGCGCGCACTTAACCGCTAAGCCACAGGGCCGGCCCCAAGAGTGTCCTTTTAAGAGAGCAGATTTGTTAAGACTCCTGCTTTTGCTGAATAAAGAATAAAAAGGAATTGAGGCCTTTCCCTGAGAACCAGTTGTCCTTGGTGTTATCTCTCAGTGTGTATTCCTCACGGCCCGAGACAGGCTGAGGATGGATAGTGGTGGTGTTTGTGCTGCCCTGGCCCTGTGGGAGCCTGTCGGGGATCTCTGTGGCATCTCTGGCATTTTCCTGCGATAACATCCGGTCTTCCTGCAGAGATCTCTCCAGATAAGCAGGATGCATTTACTCTGGCTTATCATTGCAGAAGGAGATAACAGTTGAGAATTCTTTGTGATGATGGTCAAGGCAAAAAGCTATATTTGGATTGAAAACTTTGTTCCCAACCCTCTAAAAAATTTGAAATATGTGGTTATGGCTAGAACCTGAGCAGAAAATGGGGAAATGGGACAACGCTATTTAATAGCATATCTCAGTTTTTCTCCAGTATCTAAAAGGGAGAAACACGGGGGTCTGAATTCCTCATTTCCTTGTTTAAAATGAAAATAGGTCTAAGGGAATATTTATTGAGTGTGAACATCCTGACCTACAGTCATTGCTTGGCTCCCTTCGAGTGACTCTTTGTGGCCAGGCTGGACTGGCCTTCTCTGGGCAAGCCCTGCTTCAGGTTTTGCAAAGGCAGCATGAGAAGCAGTGCCTAAAAGGGAGTGTGGAAATTCCACCCCTTCCTCCAAGGTCGAAGCAGGTGCAGCTAGTGCTTCTTCCCAAATGTTTCATGGGTTCCACATCTCCATCTGCCTGATATCTGAGACGTGAGGATGCGTCGGCTTGCACGAACTCCACTGTGCTATTTTGTCCCAGTTATAGGCCTGGTGGGAAGCTGGCATCTCACCTAGGCGGCATCTGTGCGTGTGACCTGTTTCATGTTTCCATCAAAAGCATGTCCTGGGCATGGCAGGAGGAAGCAGAATGGCACCTTGGCTGATCCCTGGGTTTGAAGTCAGAACTTTCAATCGACATCTCAACTGTTTGGGCTTTTATCACTATGGTGACCATATAATTTATCCTCTAAACCAAGACACATCTAAGAGAGTGTCATTAATAATTAAACAGGGCCATAAACATAAATTGGGAATGTCCCAGGCAAACCAGAATGAATGGCCAACCTAATTATCTCCTAAATTTCCGTGATAAATTCAAATGTATTGAGATACATTGTAACATATATCTCACTTTTTCTCCAGCAGTGCAATAAAAACCTGACATTATCTTTATTGTCAAGACTAGATACTTATTCATACTTAGCAGCAAAAATGCTATCATTTAGTGATGAATTATTTAATCCTCAAAGCCTTTCAATTTTATGGGTCCATGCATTCATTTTTACATTACACACTCATATCTTGCTCATAGTCTTCTGCCACCTTATAGGACACGCAGTTTGATTTATTGCCATAGTTTATTACCCAGAATTTGTTGGTAGGGTTACGGTGCTTTTAGCTGGTAATTTCACTCCATCAATAAGAGCTGTAGTAGAGCAGCTAACACTCAGTGGACACTGTGCCAGGCTCTGTGCTAACAGCTTTACTCAGGTAAAGAGATTTACAGGTAATAGCTCACTTAATCCTCACATCAACCCCATGAAGAAGGCTCTATTATCATCTCCTCTCTACAACACAAAGAAGTTAAATAACTAACGTTTATTGACTCACAGAGCTAGTAAGTGCAGAGCCTGGTTGAATATGCAAACAGGCTGACTTTAGGACTCACGCTCTTAGGCACATTCTATAGCCGTTATTCCTAGTTAAGGAATTTGCTCTATTCTATATTCTACAGCCGGTTAATGTTTCCTTAAATGAGAACTGATGCAGAAATGTCACTTTTAAGCCCGTCCCTCTTCAGTGGCTCTTTCTTATTCCAATTTGCCCATTGTTCCAACTTGGCATATTTTCCATACAGCTCTGGTTTACAAACTTCTGTGGTAGCTTCCTTTGCTTTACAAAGATATGTTAAATGGTGATAATGTTGTTGTACTCTTTCAACTGAGCTCCGATTGCTGAGGAAATGTAATTTTAGTGGGATAAGTACTGTGAGAAATTCAACTCAAGTGTTTTAAAATCATCCCGTGTGTTCCTGGATGTATGGAATACTGAGTCCTGTGACAATGAATTAGATCATTTGCTTATTAGGATGTCCTGTCTCCCTTGAGGTTCTAGCAACATTTCCTGCAGACTTTCCGTGCATTCGTGAGTGCTTCTCGGTTCCAAGGACCAGAGTAGGAGGTGTCTTGGCACCCGTATTCACCCTGGGCCCAAGAGGAGAGGGCTGTCAACACTTACTTCCCATCCCAGCTCCAGTGAACCCATGGACCCACCCCACCCCCATCTCATGAGTAGCCAAGGGAGGGGTCCCATGAAAACAACTGACTTGTGGTTTTGCTGTTATACTGTTTCTGTTGTTTTTCTCGTATTTCCATTAAGCATTTTAAAATTTGTGGCATGAGGGAATGCTGATATTTTTAATAATTATCTATATTCTGGGATCTTCCTATGCATTATTTTATTTAGTTCCCATAACAAGCTATGAGATAAGTCCTGTTTTCTCCCATTTTACAGGAGAAATTGAGGTTCAGAGAGGTCAAGTGACTTGCACAAGTCCCAAAGTGTTGGTCTTTGGATAAAACCCAGAGAGTTGGTCTTGGGAGTTATTTTCTTGGTTTCATCTGAAGTTCATGCTCTGCCCTTCATGCTCTTCTATTACTGACTCCCTGGCTGGTCTCTGGTCAACACAGCACCTCCTCCATTAGCTCCTTGCAGAGCTATACCTGTCTCTCAACCACTGTGTCTTGGGTTTTCCTTCTGGGCATCATTTCCCAGGTGAGTTTGTGATTCTTCGACCTAATTATTAGAAAGTATTTTGGTAGAAGAACTTTAGTGCATTTCATTGAGCAATCTGGATCGACATTTGGTATACTGACCCTACCCTGATGAAGGATGATCATCCTCATTAGCTAGGTCCTCCACAGTTGAATGAGTTCTGTTATATGATTCTGGAAAATATGAAGAAATGAATGTGATGTTTGAAAAGATTTTCACCAGCTTCTCATTTTAGGCCTTTACAAATTGAAGAGAAGCCTAAAGACACAGGATAGTGTACATCCGCTGGGTAGCATTGGCCCAGAAACACCAGCATCAACTGTACTCCCAAGGCCTGTGAACAGCATGGCATCTGAAGGCCCTCATTTGAGTGTTTGTAACTATACGAGGCTGTGGATAAATCTCTTAAAAGTTAGAGAAAATTTTGTTAAGAAGATTAACAAAGGTCAACCCCTCACCATCACCGCCACTTGTATGGGGAGAGGATGGTATCCAGAAAGTTTATTCAGGAAATGAAACCTGTGCCACACAGCAACTGACTGGGTTCTCCACATCCCGCTTTTCAGGGGACTCTGACGGCTCCTGAGGTCAGTGTCTTGTCACAGTTCACAGAGAGGGTGATCATACATGATCTTGTGGTTTATTGCAGGGAACTCGTAAGCCAAACCCTCCTCAGAAGCCTCTGCCTGCAGATCCTTTGAGCAAGATGGCCCGGCTCACCAATGCTGCCACCAGGACCCTGGGACAGCAGGAGTCCGGGCTCCACCTGGCGCCCATCAGGTTGGTGTGACGCAGCTATGCCCATCTCTTTCTCCCCTGACCTGTGTGGGGCAGCTGCACTAAGCCATGCTCTTCAAGCCATGTTAGGACAGGCAGGGGGTGGTCTAGGCCATGGTTCCTGCGCTCCCCACCCCTGGGAACAATATAAAATGGATGCAAGGGCAGATGTAACAATAACCAGGAGGCCGTTGTGAGCTTATAATCACAAGTATCACCGCGTGCCTCTTAGCAATGGCCCCAGTGTACCCAAGAGATCAAATCAAGTGGAACTAGACCGTGTGCCTCAGAAAGCTGTGGCTGTTGATACGGGCCAGGCCGTGTCCTCCAAAGAGACAAAGAAGAAAAGATACCAAGTGGTGTGATTTTATGAAGGCCAGACACATACCTCGAAAAAATCTCACTTAGCGCTTGATAGGCTCTGCCCAGTCCCTGGGGTCCTGAGAATTGAGGTGGGGTTGGAGGATCACAGATGAAACAAGGGCAACGTAAGGAGCTAGGCTAAAGAAGGTGCTAGGTGGTAGGAGACCTGTGTAGCTGGGAGCGTCTCTATCCTGCTAACAAGAGGAATTGCCTCTAAAGACGTTTCTCCAGCTGTGGTCATTCTTACACTGTCCCGCAGAGGAGGAGGAAGGCAGAGTCCTGAATCTGAACTGATGCAGGGAGGTTGACCCGGTGGTGTGCTGGAGCCAGCCCACACTGGTTTTCAAGAGCTATTAAATTTCCAGGAATTTTTGCAAGCTTGGTGTTAAACCTAGCCACTATTAAAAATTAAATTATATAAACTTACAGTGATATAAATTATATTAAAAACAAACGTAATAAATGCTCAAAACTCCTCACTTCTCTTTTTTGTTAACTACGTTTTACTGTTATCTACACTTTTGAGATTACACCTATTATTTCTGTATGGTGGAAATACCATCTGCTTGTGGCTCCTGCGCCTCTCTTCCGTGCTCAACCACATCATGTTGGTAGCCTGAGTATTTACACCATGGAATAAGCATATGCTACGAATCAGGCCCTCTTCCTTCCCCGCCGTGGGTAAACATTTACCAGCACACAGATGGGTTAAGCCCTCAGCCAAAACACCCCTCTGACACGCATACCCCCTTGGCAGGAATCTTGTTTTATGTGCTCGAAAGAACCAAAGGTAGTGTGTTGGCCAGGCTCTGGGTTCAGTAATTCAGCCTCTCTGAACGGGAAGGCACACATTAGTGATTTCGTTACAGCTTTTGGGAAAAATGTTTGGCCTGTGAAAGAGATAGCTGCCTAATAAATCTCAGAGATAACGCCAGTCAAAAGGTCAGGATAGTGGTTTAATTCCTGACTGCATAGATGCAGAAAAATTGCAGAGCATTCTAATTATTTCATTGTGGTTTGTATCCTGATCTTGAAGTTACTTTTCTTGTTCAAAAGAAAAAGCACCATTTCACATGGCCATGAGGAAGAGAAGGCCCTCTTTGTGAATGCCCTCGAGCAGTGGGCTCACCTCTGCCAGGGGCTGACACCAGCACAAGCCGGTTTTGGTCTTGTCCTGGAAGGAGAAGGATGCCCCACACCTTCACTTCTGAGGGCTCCCACATGCCCAGCTTTGCTCCCCGGAACTGTGCTAATACAGTAGCCACAGCACAAGGTGGCCGCTAAAAAGTGAGATATGCTGTAAGCGCAAATATACTGTGGATTTTGAAGACTTAGTACGCCCAAAATGTCAACTATCTCATTAATAATTTTTATGTTGATTATATATAGAAATACTAGTACTCTGGATGTACTGGGTTAAATGAAATTTATTACTAAAATTAATTTCATCTGTTTTTTACTTTTTTCATGTGGCTACTAGAAAATACAAAGTTAGGTATGTGGCTCACATCCTTCTATGGAATGGCGCTGTTCTAGAGTCAACCTGTGGATGGGAGGTGCAGCTTTGGAAAGGGCTCCTCTAGTGGTCGTCTGTCGAACTGCTGGAAATCCTGTAGCCCTGAGCCAGTTCCCCTTTGTGATCTCCAGCCCCCAGCATGGGGCGGAGGGGAAGGTGGGATCTGAGTCTGGAAGCGCATCAGAGTGCAGGAAAAGACATCTCCAACCCAGACGTCCGTATCTGTATCTGCAGAAATCGCTTTCAGGGCCTCTAACTACAATTTTCTTTTCTCCTCTCTCAATTGCTCTTGATGCAGACCCGCTCCTAAACATCCACACCAGGTGCCCAGACCCGCCCACACCACCTATATTAAGTGAGAAGCAAGCCGACACCTTTTTTCAACAGTGAAGACAGAAGTTTGCACTATCTTGCAACTCCAGTTGGAGTTATTTTTTGTACCAACTTTTAGAATTTTTTTTTTTAATGTTTCAAACACCATTATTTTAAGAACTTTGAGCTACTGCCATCGGTGCTGTGCTGTGCTATGGTGCTCTGTATACTTGCTCAGGTACTTGTAAATTATTAATTTATGCCAAATGCTCATTACCGTGCAGTGCACTGTAGTAGGCATTTTTACCATCACTGAGTTTTCCACGGAAGGAAGGCTTCTTGTGCTTTTAATAGTTGTGAACTTGAAATACCGTGCTTTATGGGATTCTGGACAGGTTGTTTACTTTTGGATGGAGGCTTTATTGGAGAGCAGTTCCCCAGCTACCCAAGGCTGTGGTTATGGTACCAAACACAGCTCAGCAGACCCCAGGTAGAACCTCGAGTGATTTTCTGGAACCCCAGAGCCAGAGGCTTCAGGCCCAGGCTGTGCTTGGCTTTCCGAGAGACCCTGGCCCCTGTCACAGCTGACAGGCTGGCCCACCAGAGGCTACACCTTGAAGCTCCGGGATAGCAGGGAAGGATCTGGCTCCTGGCCAGGCTCAAAAAAAACAAACCTGGGGTTGCAGAAAGGAATTTTAAGGTGTGACCACACCAGGATAGAGGCTGGAAGACAAGGCCAGGCAGAAACTTGACCTTGAGGCTCACAGGCCACGGGCAGATTTGGCCAGCAGGCAAAGAAGTCTGCTTTATAGAAACACCAAGAACTTCTTTTCCTGGCTGCCCTTTAGATAGTGCTGGCATTAGCACTTTATTTGGGTTGGGAAAGGTGGTGTTTCTGTAAGAAAGCCACTGCCCGGGGACTGCAACCCTCCACCTCCCCGTACTGTTTGGAGCTCAGCAAATTACCACCTTGTCTTCTCTGCTGTAATACAATGATTCTGTGTTCAGACAGATAGATGAGGCTTTCCATGGGACCATAACTATTTTCAGATGTGAACCAGTAACCAGATCTAGTGAATCAATGCTGTAGATAAAAATCTCCTTTTATTGCAAGGTTCAACTTATTAAAAATTAGGCAGAAGCCCTATGCTTGCAAAAACTACAACCAAATGGAATGCTGTGTTCGTTGGTATAGGCTATGTCTGCTATCCTTATTGGTAGATACTGGACAAAGACCCTTGAGTTACTAGTAAGTTCTCTTTGGGGCATCCTATTTTCCCAGCTTGGCTGCAGGAACCTTTAAAAGATGTTTTTAGCATAAAGTGAATCTATTTCTTAAACACTTGCAACCTACCTGTTGAGCATCACAGAATGTGATGAGGAAATCAATTTCCTGATCCTAAATATTCATGAAATGCAGTCTTGGGCAGCAGCCCTTTCAACCTTTTACTCTTCAAATGTCTGTCTGGGAAGCCATTTTCATGAGATCTTGAAGACGCCTTTATCTAATGTCATGAAAATTACAAAAATACTCAGACAAGGTAAAATGCCATTATGCCTCTGTCTTCTAGTGGGGTCGTATGTGACTAGTTTTCACATTAGAAGGCAATTGACAAGAGTTCCATAATTCACTCTGAGTGTTTTATGATAAAGACTTCATCTGGGGTCATTTCAATGGTTTTTCTATGCCTTGAAGCAGAAAGACAAAATGTACCAAGAATCTTGGTTTGCCTTCCAGAAAACAAGACTGCATTTAACCCTCCCTGTGTTCCCCACGGTGTCTAGGCAACATAGTATTCATGATTGTGGATAAACTAAATAAAACCACATCATAACACACACACACACAAAAGGGAACCCAGCTCTAATACATTCCAACTCTTATAGCATGCATCTGTTTATTAGACAATTATTAATGTCTTAAAAATGTAAAGCCATGGTAGAAAATATTACTGCTGATGAGTACATACAGAATTACCGTAATCGATATTATATAATTGTATTAAGGCCAAAACATATACTATTGAAAAGTTTACAGAATTTTTATGGTGCATTATGTGGGTATTGTCCTTATAGATGCCCAAATCCTTAGACCTGGCATTTTCGCCCCTCGTCCGATTGTGGGGAGAGGATGTGAACTGACTGTGTGTGTCTGTCCTTAGTTATAATTCCTGTGCTTCTGTTTCAGAGAACCAGGGATAGTTTGATAGTAAAGGAGGTTAACGCTGTGATCTTATACCACGTCATCAATGGCCACTTAGGGGCTGTGGCTGATGACACATTCTTATCTCTACAGTACTAACTGCTTTTATAGAGCCATGCCATTTATTTCTGGATAAGAACGTATTTAAACCTACTATCCCCTTACAATACACAGATAACATTATTAAAGGAACAATACTTCCAAGGTGCAGTATTTATCAGATGAAGCATACTTAGCAATAACTTCCATTTTAATATAACTTAGGAAAGGAACCAATAGCCAGGTTTTTTCAGGGAGAGAGGTATTCCTCCCCCTTTTTATATCCTCATAGATGGGAACAAAAATCAATACTTATATTTCAATGGCAGTCTATTTTTAATATGTTTTTAAATTCTATAGGCATGAATAATAGAGTTGATTTGAGTTTATAAGGCCATCACTGAGCAAGTCAAGGTGTCTAGACACAAAGTAGGCCCTGAGGGTGGGCACTTTTCTTCCTTCATCCTCTTAGCATTGTAGGTTATATGACCCCACTTTACCGGGAAGTATATGGCTAATCTTCCAGGCATTCTATTTAAAAGTCTATCTCCTGAAATTTTTTGTAAGAGTTTGTTTTCCTGACACATGGAATCAGATGTGTAGCAACCAAAAGAAACAATGCATAACATTTTCCATTGTCAAAATATGCATAGAGGTTACACTTCCAGCTTACACATGTGGGATGACATCACAGAAACCACAAAAGCAACAAATTAAACTACATGAGAATAAATACTCCTGACTAGTCTCAGAGGGGACATTTTTATGCCGTTTTAACTTTATTAGGAATTCTCAGGCTGAAACCACAGGCCATTGTTCTCTGGAAAATCAATACAACACATCAATGTATCCCCTAAAAGAAAAACAGCTAAAACTCTGATCTGTGTCAGACTGTTCTTTAGGAGCCTGTGATCTCCCATGGTGCTAAAAAGAGCCTGGTGCTGGGCCAGCTAGAATGCCCGAGCGTCTTCCTGCCATTTCTCAACTGATGTTTACTAAGCACTCTGAGCCAACGAGACTCTGACAAGTGAAAGGGCGCGATGCCTGGGCAGCTCGGCCAGATCTTTCTCCTGCAACCTGACCCTTCTATGGTCTTTCCTCATGAGGCTTATTTCATTTAAAACTTCTGCTATGGAGGGCTCCCCTAGGTGTTCCGGGAGCAGGAAGCCTAGGGCAGACTTGGTCTGGAGATCTTTCCTCACTGCTATCAAAACAATCCCAGCCAAACACAAGTGACCCAGATGAATGTTACACCAACCCTCCCAGAAGTCTCCCAGTGCCAGTGCTGACCCCCGGATTGACTCTCAGACTGTGGATTTCACACACTATGGCTGGCTGGTGGAGAAGGTTGTAGCTACCATCTCTTCTCCTTCCCACCACGACAGAGGCCAGTCCTAGGCTGCCACAGTTAACTCCCTGCGACGCATGAGCAGGCCCATAAACATCTGGATGCAGCCAGCCAAGGCTAATACATCTATTTGCCTCTCCTTATCACCCAGACACAGATCCCTTTCCCAAGCCAAACTCAGGGCTGATGCCTCTCCAATCTCTGCCAAATCTCTACATTTGTAGCTACTTCAGGTCAGCCAAAGTGGTGATTGCTGCAGCGTGTGGCTGCCCCCACAAGTCCACCCTTTGGACACCCAAAGCCCAACCTTCTCCAGGGCTGCAGCACGGAGCAACCCCACCATCTACCCCACCAGCCTTGAATCCAGCAGATCCCTCCCACAGACACATCACCCCACAGCGACCCCCTCCCCCACCTAAAGACTTATTCTAATTGGAAGAAGGAGTTGGCCACAGAAAATCAGTTTATCTATGATCACAAAATTCTCGACTCACCCTACAGTTCCTATTGACATCTATTTCTTTTAAACCTATTTGAAAACTCTGATAGTGATACAAGTAACAGGCTAAGAAAGGTTCGTGAGCCCCAGGCTGAGAACCATTTCTGTGCAGTGAGGGTGCTTCCAGGGCCATTTACGTACACATGCATGAACTATTTCCATGCTTTTCATAAAAAAAAAAAAAATCCCCTCTTCACTTTTGAGACAGCAATGGCAGTTTATAATCCAGCCATTAAGAGCCTGTTTCATGAGAAAAAACTAGAAGAAGAAAACTGCATATAAAATTATAATATTCAATAATGGATAGTGATAGCCAGAAGCTTTAACACAATGAAAGGAATTCTCAATGTCATTCCACTCTTCCAGGTTGACTGCTCTGTAACCCACTTGGATTTTCCGCATCATCTTCAAAAAACATGTCCTATGTTCTCCCTGTGATTCTCCTTCCATAAAATAATTCTTTAGTCCTCAATTTAGCATGTTTTAAAGCCAGACAAAAGAATAAATATCGTGTAATCATTTTAGTTTTACAAAGAAGTCGAATGATGTCTATGTTCATGGCCTATAAGCAGGTACTTAAGTAGGGCGGTAATAGAAAAAAATATCAAATTGGAAAGACAAAAAATCCTCTAAGAGTCCAAGGCAGGACAAGTAGTGGCAGAGCTAATTGTTCTCTCGTGCCTTCTATCAGGTCAAATTGGGAGGTTGTAGGGAAGGTCCATTGTTTGAATGTGTGCGGCAACTGTTAAGTATAACTCTGTAAAACTTGGCTACAGGCTATTCAGCACAGTACAAAGTTACAGCTCCTCAACCAGTACATTAATTTTTTAGTGCTTCATCCATTTATAATGCTTTGGTTTGCTAATTTTTTTCACATACCTTTTTATGTTACAGTCGGTTACATTTGTACACATTTCTCATATTGGGGTTCTACAGGTAACACAACCTGCTATTTCCATAGAAAAAGCCATTGTTAAGAATATTATATCCAATAAATGGTATACAGATAAATATAAAAACGTGTCTCATTCATTACTGAGAATGTTACATTTTTCTACAGGAGGATCCCCGCCCCCCATTTTTGTATCTATATTCTCATTCACTTACAGATGCATGAGGACGTTTTGGAACAGTACATAAGAAACTAAGAAGATTGGTGAGCTGGGAGATCAGGGGATGCATGCAGCAATCCACATGAACCAGTCAGATGATGGGGCCAGAGAGATGAAGACACCTTTTCATGTACACACTTTGGGGGGAGAGACTTGATACTTTTTTTGAACAACGTGAATACATAACCTATCAAAATAATTTTTTTTAAATTCACCTCATTTACAGAGGAGACAAATTCAAAAAGCAAGCAGGCAGGCAGGTGTAGAAACATCCACATCAGACTCATCCAGGAGGAAAATCTGAGCATAATGGAAATCTATTTACAAATTTTTTTAAAATTGCATCCAACTTCATAAAGAACTGCAGAAAATACAAAGAAAAATAGATATACAAAATAGTAACAAAGGGTCTTTATTCTTACCACCCTCCACCCATGACAAAGCAAGTAGGCAAAAAATAAGTACAGAAGTACAGAAAAGACTTCAAACATAGTTAATAATGTAGATCAAATTGATATATCAGATGAGATACTTCAAACATAATATACCTCCTTTCAAAGTGTCTCTGGAAAAAAAAAATTATATACCTATAATTTTGTATATTAAGCCACAAAGTAAAACAAATTCCAAATGTTACAAGTTCTCAAGATTATAATGTATGAAGAGTAGAAAGACAATTCCATGCCCTAGAAATGTAGCGATCCTTGAGTCAAAGATGAATTGCAGATTATCTAGCAAATAGCAAATGAAACCATTTGTAACAGCACACTCTGGCTTTGGTTCTCAGTCTCCTTGAATTGTAAGCACTCACCTGGGATGCTTCTTAAACTCCACTGCTCATGTCCTACCCTGACTATTCCAATTCAGAGGGTCTGAGATGGGGCCTAGAACTTTGCATTTAAAAAGTACCCCCAATTAAATCTTTATCAGGAAAGTTTAGAAAACTTTCTAGAGGAATACAACTAACAAACACAGTACTGAGGGGACGATTCATAGCCCTAAATCCACATATTAATACACACACACACAAAAATGAATTTAATATCCAACATAAAAAATTACAAAAACAAAAAAATAAACCTAGGGAAAAACAGAAGGAATGAATTTGTAGAAATAAAAAAGTACAAATTAATTGGAAAAACTAAAACTAATAAAACGCTGGGTTGCTTCTTTGGGAAAATTAAAACACAAGATAAACCACCATCTAATCTCATTAAGGAAAAAAGAAGATAAAAGGCAAATACACATAGCACATGAGTATATAGACTCCAGCAGTCCACTGTAACCCAATGAGATTATTTTAGGAATATAAGGATGATGCAATATTTAAAAATCTAATAATCCACGTCACCAAATTGATAGACTGTAGGGAAATATGCCATATTATGATTACCAGAGATGCTAAAAAGACGTTTGATAATATTCAATATCCGTTCCTGAGTTTTTAAAAATCTGAATAAAGTAAGACTGGAAACCATAGGATTTGAGGGATGCTAGTGTCATTTGTAGAAAATTAAATTCACAAATATATATTAGGCCCTGATAAGCAGTCGTTTTTGGCTAAGTTATACTGCAGTAACAAACCACTCAAATTTCAGTAACTTACAACCTGAAAGGTTTATCTCTTACACATCATATCCATTCTGGGTGAGCTTTGGCTCCTCTCGGGGCCCTGGGCTGATGGAGCAGCCTCCGTCTGAATCACGGCTGGTCTTGAGGCAGAGGAAAGAGAGACAGAGATTCTTAAAATTTCTGCTCAGAGAGGAGAAGCTATTTCCACTCACATTTCATTGACCAAAGTCAGCCCCATCATATGGCCAAGCCTGATGTCCACAAGAAGGGAAGTACCCTCCTCCCACAGAGGGGCTGGTGAATATGAGAGAGACAACAGACCAAGAAGTGAAATTAAGGGGAATGTCGACATTGATCATGGGGGAAGAAAGGGCTTTGGAAAGTTGTGACTATGCTCTGATTTTTAGAGCGATTAAAAAAATTAATCTAGCAAATGTAAAGGACTATGCATTTGTACAAAAGGTAAAACACTAATGAAATATCTAAGGAGAGGACTATCTATGACCCACAAATCCAGTTCCTAAAGTGGATGTTCTATAAACTGGATGGAAAAAAAGCTGAGAATTGTCAACATCAATAAAATTGATTGTGTGCTTTTTCTCTTTGCCCTTCCCCCAAAGCTCTGGTGCTTTAATTACCTTTTAATCGGTCTTTGCTTACAGAGAAAATTCCACTCCTGTGCAGACCTCTGTAGCTGGTCTTCTCATGGGGCCGAGTTAACCAGCTTGTCTCCTGAGACATAAAATGCATGTGGTCTGCTCGCTCACTTTGCGGACTTGTAAGCGTGTCTGCGAGTTAAAGCTCCCCCACGTCTGTCTAAGCTCCCAACCGGCAGACTAGCTGCGGTTAATTCCTACTTGTCTCCGAACTGCGTGATCAGCATCAAAAACCTTTCTGGTCTGAAGGCTAAATTTAATATACTATTCGTTGGCAAAGCCGTCAACATGCCAGCAGGCCGGGTCTTGCATTGTCAGGGCATAAGTACATGCAAACACATTCTCAGACAGGTCTGTTCTGAAAAGACTGACCCTCCACCAGACACCTCTAATAGAGCAGAATCGGAGTCTTGAAATATGTGTCTTGTGCTTTGATGTGAGGCCAACAGCTGAGGAGAAAACTTTTCACGTGGCCCCCTGGGCTTTCAGGAGGAGCGTCACACCAGCCTGACAACACAGCCTGGAAGGCCTTAAGTCGGGAGGGAGGACATAATTGGAAACACATGAGGGAAAGAATTTCCACAAGGGCCTGGAGTGGCTCAGAGGACAGCTCGGGGGGGCAGGAGCGGGAAGTGGGAGACCCATGTATGTTTGTGCAGCTCCAGAACATAAATATTTTGTTTCATGTCTAACTCCAAAAGGCACAAGTGCAAGAAAACATCCCCGTTCTGCAGACGCCCAACGATGACACCGCAGTCGACGTGCTTAGGTAAAAAGATGTATTTCCAAGTGGGAAGAGTTGTGTGTTACAAAAGTCACTGTGAATCTTCAACTACATAAATAATCAAATATATAGCCCTCAAAGAGGCAGAATTTCCTCTCTCTAGTTCAACAGTCACGTTTTGCTTTGTTTCACTTGGCTCTGGGAGGTCAGCGGTGCCTTGTCAGCGGATAGACGACTTCTTCGGCATTTGCTTTTTTTCCCTTTCTTCTAATAAGGAGACTACATGCTAGATAAACAAAAACAGGTGAATGTAATCCAAGGTTTGGGTTGAATTTTTTTTTAAAGGACTACAAAATTAGCCTTGAAAGGTAGAAAGAACATCCCAACCTGTCTGTCAAAAACTCTGGCCATTTCTAGGACGCCTTTGCCAAACTAAAAGAGAAAACAGCAAAAATTATATCATACATATGTTCTTTCTGTTCCTCCAGGGCAGAATTTTAGGTAAAGATGGAGTTGTTTACCTCATTTTTTACACTTGCATCTGCCCCTTTGTCAAGAAGTAACTGGACTAACTCTTCATGATTATTTAACACGGCCACCTGAAAAACAGAAATCAGTGGGGGTGTGAGTGAGCTCTCCCCTCCCCGCAGCGGGCACAGGCAGCAGCGGGGTGGGCCTGGTGTGGCAGGTCCACCCAGCCCTCCAGCAGCACCGCCACGCAGTCAGAGCTGGCCAGCCACGAGGGCTTTGCGGGACAGGCCTGTGTCCTCTCGCTCTACAGCGATGACAACTGCGAGGAGAAGGGAAATGGAGTCTGCCTTTCTCCCCATTAAAATGACATGAGAAATCCTGGGCCAGCCCAGGACAGAAAGCAGCACGTTCTTTGTTTTCACAGATCTGTTTTGATCCTACAATGGCCCTGGGGACTGGGGTTGGTAATCCTTAAAGGAATAGTTGTAAAAAGACAACAAAAACATCACAGTGACATTGTCATCCCTTTATTAACAGGCCAATAGGGAATATATAAGGCAAGTGAAACCCAGGGCTCATACACAGCTCAATGCACAAGAATTGCGTAATCATAGAAGCAGCTCTGACCTTAATTCCACACACAAAGCCAGGCTGTTTTCTGAGGAACAGCATACCATTAGAGGAGTCTTTCCGTCTTTATCTTTCACGTTCACGTCTGCTCCTGCGTCAATCAGCAGAGAGGCTACCCCCTGGTTTCCTGAGACCGCGGAGACTCGCATGAGTGGGGTCCACCCTGAGCCAGCGTCCACGGCATCCACCTGTTATGTCAGGAAGAGCGTCTCTTAGTCCAGTTTCTTTTCCTTGAAAACATTCATCAGAAACTTATAGAGGAATGTTTACTGGCCCAAATCCCCCCAGTTTAGATAGCAGTCTTTCTAGACTTGGTAAGAGTTGGCTGGACTGTGCTAATTTAATTCACATTTATAAGCAGTGAGAAGCTAGGATCACCTTGCAGGGTGCTGAGAGGCCCCAGGACTCCCCACTGGCATCTTTGTCTACATTTTGTTCAAATGGAAAAAAGACGGGCTAGATAAATGAATTAAACATAATCTCCTTACTCTTGCCCCATGTGAGCTCCTTACCTTATTTTCTCTTCACCAACCTTCCTCACCTGTTTTTTTAACAAAGTTTATTTTGCTTACTTTTAAGTATCTTTGTAAGCAGCTTCAAATCATTTCTAGAACACGACAATAATATTACAAGTACCCTTTACTTATCAATATGTATTAATTTTAAGCAGGAGACATACAGGTAGAGTAAATACAAAGCAACCAGATCTATTACACCAATTCCAATCTGAAAGTTAGCCAAGTTAATGCCTTCCCCAAAACATAGTCTGCCTGGTAATAAGATGGCCATTTCCCAATAATCCAATAATTGAGATCTCTCAACTTCATGTTTTAAAAGACATATTTTAGAATAAGAAAATGTAAATGTTGCCACCTCCAATTCCAATGAAGACCTCATCAATCCATGAAGAGTGGTACTAAAGTAAATATATATACATGTGCACAGACGGTCATGCACACACACACAAATCTAATTCTGTTGCAGAAATTACTCAAAGATGTCTGTAGCTTTAGTAAAACATCAGAATGGAATAATAAACAAGAAACTGCCAGTAGGTCCTTGGGATATTTCAGGTTATTTGTATGTATGAGATTATCCACTGCAGCATCGTTAGGATTTGCAGTTCTTCCTCATGCATATAACAAATAACTTTTGGGCAACAAGCCTCATTATATTCAAATAATAATAACATAATTGCCTCGTATTACATGGTGCTTTATACAATTTCAAAGCGCTTTCACACACATTTTCTGTTTTGGTCCTGAGGGTTAAGCAAGGCTAGGTATTTTTATTCTTGGTTTACAAGTGATTAAACCAAATCTCAGAGAAGTCAAATGCCTTTCCTGAGGTCACGTGGCTCATTAAATGTAGAAATGGTTCCCCATGCAAGTCAGTCTGTCACTTGCAGTATAAAATTACATTCAAGAAGAGGGTGGCCGCAATGCCCTGCTTGGCTCCCAGATCCCTCCTACAGTCTTCCAAAGCGTCGGGTGAACCGTCTGCCAAGAATATGGAGGGACCGGTGTTGACATCATCTATCCGCCACCAGCCAGCCACACAGAAATCTTTAGTGGACACGTCCATGTAGCTTCAGTGCTACAGAAAAGATGGAATTTACCCTCAAATAAGTGTGGTCATATCTGAAACCTAGAGAACCTAAGTTTTCCAAAATTATAGTATTTAATTGATCATGGCCGAGACCTGCCCTTCTTTCAGCAAATGTCAACCTTCATTTTCAACTACAGACTTTTACTGCGTCCCAGGCATGAGCAGAGTTCATCATAAACCAAACAAGGGGAATGTGGCTTTCACTGCCATACACAGCAGGTGTGTGTCAGCCCTACACCAGGCCCACACGCTAATCCTTATGACCTCTTGTGCATGTTTCTAAAACAAAGAAAACGAGAAATGTAATAAAAAAGGATTATCTTAATGACTGCGGTTTTTCCTTCCAGGGGCCCTTTTCTCAGCCCTCTGAAAGCAGCAGCAGGAACCAGTGAGATCCCACAACTTAAGCCTTGCTTTCCCTCAGTCTCACCTCAGAGACAAACTAGAACAAATCTACTAACATGATTTTTCTCAATTTGAGTTTATTTTCTAGGTAGGTCATCAATTTAATTTCTCAATACTCTACACCATCTGACAATCACAATTAGGACAGCACTTTGATCATCATTCTTTATTTCCATGCCTTGAAATTTTTATTTAACTTTTACAAGTCTTGAACTAAAGTTTTCAAAGTTATCAGCAGTTACCATAATTGAGCTAATTCTATTTACCTATTTTCAAATATCTATAGAAGTCCAAACAACTCCAATTCTATTTGCTAAATTAAATTTGGACTTTCTGATAACATGAAACCAAAAGCACAGCAACATGCCTGCTTCAAGGTAAGACACTAAGAGCTGAAATGCTCTATTTGTGATATAGTCAGTTTGCTCTTTGGAAATTTTTGTAACCAAGAATAAAAATAATCTAATTCTAAAAGCAACAAGAAGCACTATAAGAGTTCTTAACATCTTAGTGTCTCCAGCACCTAAGACAATATCTGGTACATGGTAGGTGCTCAATAGCGCTTTGTTGACAGACTGAATGAAGAGACAAATAAGTGAATGAACAAAGGAATAAACAAAGTAGAAGAAGCATCAGGTCTGGCTCTGAGTTCAGCACAGTTTCTTTCTTCCTACATAAGATGAACCTCCATGACAATCTGAAGCCTCACTATCATACCAATACTATAATGATCTTTTTTTCCAAGCTTCAGGAAGCTTCTTGCTGATAAATCAGAGAACTTTCTCCAGTATTTTTAAGTTCAGCTAATCAAAGGCATTCACATAAGGCTCTGCTTCTCCTAAACCTTGTGGAACAGCATTTCAGGTTCTTAACAACACGTGTGTAGTTAATAAAATCCCGTACCTCACAGCCATCCTTTATCATCCACTTAATCACATTGCAGTGGCCTCCATCTGCAGCCCAGTGCAGAGCCGTACAGCCTCCTAGGTCTCTAGTCTCCCAAGAAGCTCCATGTCTTCGGAGATATTTCACAACATCTAGGTGTCCCGCATAGCACGCAAGCATTAGACTGCAACATATGGAAGAAGCATTGGCTGTGAGTGCAGTCACCAAACTCAGGTCCACGTTCTGCCCTACCTGGCTCAAACCAAGAAACACTAATTTAAGCAGAAAAGCCATGAAAATTATTCACATGAAATGTTACGTATCCATCAAGTGA
Source organism: Diceros bicornis minor (assembly GCF_020826845.1). NCBI lineage: Eukaryota > Metazoa > Chordata > Mammalia > Perissodactyla > Rhinocerotidae > Diceros > Diceros bicornis. The sequence continues at coordinate 88,583,743 of NC_080745.1, read as the reverse complement.
TGAATGGATAGACAAACTGTGGCCTATCCATACAATGGAATATTATTTGACCATAAAATGGAATGAAGTATGGACATACACTACAACGTGGATGAACCTTCAAACATTACACTAAATAAAAGAAGCCAGACACAAAAGGCTATATATTGTATGGTTCCGTTTATATGAAATATCCAGAATAGGCAAATCCGTGGAGACAGAAAGTAGATTAGTGGTTGCCAGGGGCTGGGGGAGGGGAAATAAGGAGTGACTGCTGCTAATGAGTACAGAGCTTCTTTCTGGGCTAATAAAAATATTCTGGAATTAGACAGTAGTGGAAGTTGCACAACTTTGTTACTGAATTAAAAAATGCTGAATTGTACATTTTGAAAGAATGAATTTTATGGTAAATTATACCTCAATAAAAAAATGAAGAATCACTGTAATTAATTAAAATATTGGATTTAAAAAACAGCCATGAGTCCATAATGATACTCAAAAAAAGAGAGGGAAAAATACCCATTTGACACTATTAGAGGTAAATAATAAGCCAATTCCTTACTCTAAATACTGGTATTTAAAGAAAATAATAAAACATTTACTGTGCCTTTATAGGATGAAAGGTAGTCCAGTTGATAAAGGAAAGCTCTTTTTTTACAGAAGCCTGCCAGCTAATAAATATAGAAAGAATCATGTAATTAGAAAATCACTTTTTTGCAACTCCCAATTAAATAACTGATTCAAGCAAGGATCATCAGTGGATGCTAAAATTATTGGATAAAAGGTTAATGGAGAACAGGACATTCACACCGTGCTGAATTTATTACCCCATAGATTATTTCCTAATTGCAATGGGAAACTCTGTCTTTACAAAGGAGAGATGCAGTGGTCCTACCCTAACCACATGATCAAACCTAGAATCCCCAATTGGGGGGTGGCCTGCATCACCAGCCTCCTGATGGATGCAACCTCGTCACAACACCAGCTCTGAAGTGCCCTTGTTAAAAATGTTAATCTGAATCTAATCAAGCCTTTAAACCCTATTTTAACTTTACTGGAAATAAAATGATGAATGAAGAAGTTAAATGCCTCCTTCACAACTAGGAGACAATTAGGCAAATCAAGAACATAGAGCATTCTATACAATAATTGGTCTAGTTGCCTCAGAAAGTCATTGTAGGAGAAAAAATTTTTTTAAAAAAAAGGATAGAAGCCCGGTCTAGAATAAAGAAACCAAAGAGAGTGAACAACCAGATGCAACGTGTGAGCCTTGTGTGGATCATGGTCTCACCCCATACCACCTAATGAGGCTATGGAAGACCTTCTGGGGGACTAGTGGGGAGACTTGTGTGGGTGGTTGGAGCATCGATGACATTAGGGAGCTAGTGTGAAGGGTCTTAGCGTGACGATGCCATGTGGTTATGCAGGTTGATGTCCTTGTTTGTAGGAGAAACTGAAATATTGCAGGGGTAGAGGGTTACGGTGCCTACTACTTACTTTGAAATAGTTAAGCCAAAAAAAAAAGCTAATAAAAATGTAGACAGAGAAGCAAATGTTGCAAATGTCAAAACTGCCACCCCTAGGTGTGAGTATATAGACATTTATTGTACTGTTCTTTCCACTTTTCTAAATGTTTGAAATCTTCAAAATAAAGAGCGGGGGTGGGGAGGAGGAGGGTCTTCCCAATAGGGAAATTCTACCGAGTCTCAGCGTGACAGATAGAACGTCCAGCATGGAGGCCCAAGCCCGGGCTGGGCTGCAGTGGGACCTGCTGTCCACATTCCTGCATCCTTACACAGGCCTTCATTTCTCGGAGACTCCCAGAAGAGAGCGAGCGTGTCCCTTCACCCGCCCAGGGTTTAGGGGGTTCATACCCCTTCCCAAACACTCTAGGTCTTTAGACTGACCTTTGCTAAAAGAAGAAATTTCATTTTTAATATCATATTCAAACAGAACTCTAGCTATCTGGATGATGTTTTTAAATAATGCTTGTTTTCTGATTATAAAGGAATGCATGCAACCTAGGGGAAAAAACCCACATCAGAGTCCCCATAACCTCACCTCTGAGAGAACTACTCCTAAGGTTCTGTTGAATTTGCTTCTGGGAGATAAGGAGGATTGCCTAGTAACCAACCCTGGGAGCTCTGGATTGCCCAGCAAGCTAATTGGGACCAGGGGCTTCTCCTCCCCATGGGTAGGGGCACCCTTGAACTTAACTTCCCACCAGCAGAAAGCCACCAAGGTCCTCCAGGTGCTGAGCGACTGGAATCTGCCACGACCCTCTAAACAACTGGCACCTGAGCTCAGACTGCCTAGCACCCATGCCCTGCTTTTCAAGGCCACCCTCACATACATCCACCCTGCAGGAAGGGAGAGCACAGGGGCACAGCATGGCCTTGCAGAGCATTCAGCTGTGCCCTGGGGCAGGCCCACCTGGAATGAAAGAACTGCCCACCTGCTCAGGGTCTGCTCCTGAACGCTTTGCACAAAATCCTCAGTCCCTTCTCTCTCTCCTTGTCAGTCTGTATGGTTCTCTTCCCTCTCCCTTTTTAGACATACTTTCATTTTCTTAATATTATTTCATATACATCTCTATTTACTTACTCTGACAACAATATTCCTATAACTAAATATTCCACCATATACATATATCATAATTTGAATCATTCCACTATTGTTGGACATTTAAGTTGTTTAAAATTTTCACAATTTTAAATGAGTCTACAGCAAACATCCTTACTACGTAAAGTCTTATTGGCATTTCTGATTCTTTCCTGAGGGTTCAGTTCCTAAAAATGGAATCACTGTGTCAATAGATAGGGATATTCAAGGCCTGCTTTTGATGTATACTGCCACATTGCTTTCCAGAAAGGTTACATCCATGTGCAGTTCTATCAACTGCATCTGAAAGTGTCCATTTTACTGCACCTGTCACGCCTGTTCACTCTTCTACCTGAGTGCCCAGCACAGAGTCTGGCATGTGGCAGTCATTCGATAAATACTGCTTGATTTAATTAATTAAACCTAGCTACTAGATAAGTGATCATTTTCAAGTCTTTCTAAAACACTCTTTCATCTCTGTAAATATAGGTTTTTAAGTGTCAGGCTCTTTTCATAAATGACCCAGCCTTTCCACCTCGGGGAAGTTCTTGGGTTGTATCTTTGATTGTGATTGCTGTCTGCTTCTTTGCAAACACCTAAGATTCTTGGTTAACAGGGTAAGGCAAGATGCAGTGAGAGCCCTGAGGGAGGTACCAATGCCACAGGCACTTACAGCAAAATGCCCAGCACAGGCTGGTGACAACTGTTTGACTAACCACCATTCACTGAACACTCAGTGTGTGCTGGCACGAGCTAGGGAAAGTGTATGCATTATGATGAAATACCCGGTGGACTGAAAGAATAAGTGAACCAATGAGTGAGCCAGCTTTTGTCGTCGCCATCTCTCCTTTGGGATACGGTACTTCACCTCTCAGTACTGTCAAAATAAACTGGATCAAATACTTGGGTTCAATCAAAAGCTCTCTGGGGGGCTGGCCCAGTGGTGTAGTGGTTAAGTTCACACACTCCGCTTCGGAAGCCTGGGGTTCCCAGGTTCGGATCCCAGGCACAGACTGACGCACCGCTTGTCAAGCCATGCCGCGGCAGGCGTCCCACATAAAGTAGAGGAAGATGGGCACAGATGTTAGCCCAGGGCTAATCTTCCTCAGCAAAAAGAGGATCGGCAACAGATATTAGCTCAGGGACAGTCTTCCTCAAAAAAAAAAAAAAGAAAAGAAACTCTCTGGGCACAAGCCTAGTAACACAAGCATTGGAACATTTTAGGGCATATTCCACACCCTACCTGTCCTTGCCACTTCCATTCTTCAGATTCACATCTGTGCCATTAGAAACGAGGATTTTCACAAGCCTAAAGGAAATAAATTTAAATAAGTGGAATAAATAGCTTTGAGTAGAAACCCATGATAATCTAGCAAAAATGAACAACACTACATCTAAGACACATCTTCACAATACCTTCTCATCCATGTTCAGAGGCCTGCTGGCTTTAAAGACAGGGCATTATAAAACCAGAAAACTACTTCTCCAACACCAAAAAAAAAAAAAGAGTTTTTACCCTTTACATGAACTATTCATTGGAAACAACTATACCAAATGAAACAAATTGAACTATCAAACTAATTCACTGTCACTTTAATGATGATTTTAAACATATTTTCAGAATAGCAGCAGTTAATGAAAATACATTTCTATTTTTTTCAAAATGGCACTTTAGTCGTGAAATATAAATATGATTTAAAAAGAAGCTATTAGTATTTATGCTTATCTTTGTGTAGAATAGAGATAATGGAGTATATCAGTGAAAATTATCTTAGCAACCTATCAGGGAAGTTTGCTTCCCAGAATTAATACCCCTCCCTTTTCTTTTTTTAAAGAAATTCAAATTCCAATAACCAGTTTTCCCAGGGCATATACAATATATTGCAAAATATAATTAAATGGCTACCTCTCCTCTTCACCATATGATTATAAATTTTTACATTCTCTCCTGCATGGTGTATAACTTTACGATAAAAACAGCCGAGTTTTTGTTCAGCCCTTGCATGGCACGGTTTTGGAAAGAGAAAAGACATGGGATTCCCCATGGCCCATTTCCCTCCCACCCCCACCCTGACTGGAGCCTTTGAGAGGAGCGAAGCTTCAACCACTTGCTTGGAGAGACAAGAAAGGAGGAGCCCCACCTGGTGTATCCTCTCTGGGCAGCAACCATCAGAGCCGTGAAGCCAAACTTATTGGGAACATCAACCTTAACATTTCTTGGGAAAAACACAGAGAAAAAGAGATTAACATGCTTGGCATAGCTCCCTGTCGATTCACAGCTGACGTCTCTTGCAGGGCACAGGTGGCTAAAATGGTTCATTTTCCCAAAAATTCCAATTTCTTCTGGGCCATTAACTTTTTGTTGTCTTAGACTGCCCTGCCTAATATTTTAAAGGATTCAAATTCGCAAGAAAAGAAGAGAAAATTTCTGTAATTTCACTTAAAATAGGCACCCCTTTCAACTCGAAACTATTACGCAATCTACTAAACCCCTCTATGAAGAGCACAGCCCCCTTAAATGCGCAGAGGACACAGTGCCTTCGCTGCAGACTGTCAGCTCCACTGAACACAAGTCTAGCTTGGTGGAGCCCCACATTTTCCCTTGATTCTCATCTCACATCCTGGGCAGAAAATGCTGCTGCTGAAGGAAGAAAGCAGAGCTCTTAAGTATCAGCTTAGAAGCTTTGGCTTTTCGTGGGAAGCTTCTCTTCTCCAACTTACAGAGCCCCAATTCACAAATGACTTGTCCTCGAAGGCACTCAAAACTATTGATTCAGAAAGAATCGAGATAACGCTGTCCATATTTCATTGAGGAGGCAGCTTCAAATACCACATCTGCAGCAACTGGATTCACTATCCTCTATTGTTTTATCAACCTTTTGAATTAGAAAGAGTTGGTTTAGTGATTGCTTAATTTCATTAGGAATTAGATGTGGGCATTTGGGGGTGAAATTTGCCTAACTGCTATGGCATATAAGCAGGAGTCAGAAATTATTTTCTGGGAAGAAAATATGACAACCAGACTTGTAATTTCCATTTTCAATTTTCATTAAATAATTACATAATATAACATTTACATGAGGCTTACGGTCATCTTTATTAACTGCTGAACTCACACTAGTCACCTGAGATCAATTTTGGAGCCAGTTTCAAAGACATGGAAAGTTTTAAGAAAATAAAATAAAGCTGCATCATGCATTTCTACGCACTTTTGGGCATGAAAAATTAAAAAAAAAAATTTTAATGGCAGAGTTCTCTCACCCTCCTTGAAGTATTCGAACCAGCAAATCTTCATCGTTCACGTTGACAGCTCTATGAAAGTGCTCGCTACTCATGGGCTCTCCTGAAGAAATTAGACAGAAAGCAGTCACCCCAAATATGACGAAAGAAGATTCACCCCAGCTCTATTCCTCCTGTGGCCTTGAGTGGATGTTCATGTTCACCTCCAGGAAGGCCCCGGGCTATTCCGATAACTATATCTTACATTTCCTAGTCAACTCCCTTTACTGAAAAAGACCTTGTTTTCACATATGAAGGGAAGAACATTTAGATTGTCCTAAAGGCTTGGGACATTTTCAAGTTATAAAAGTATTACTACATGAATGTTATTTTGATATTTGAAAATAATCCTTTCAGATTTCATAAGACTTAATATAATGTCTCCTACAAGCAAGGAAAAATTCCCCAATTGTCACAGCATGATGCTTTTGTTTGCCAAAGAGTCACTAAACTACTTGAATGGCAAACAAAAAAAGACAGCTCGCTTTAACATTTGAAATCCAAAATTTCAGTTCTTCCCAGGAACATAACATTCATATTGGCCTCGTATCCTCTGAGCTCGTGGGGACAGAAGGGGCTCATACCCAGAGAGACAGAACATCGTGAGAAAGCCCGATTATGGGAGAGAACTGCCAAGACGAGAAGTGCAAGGAAGAGTGTGAGAAATACTGAAAGAACAATGGGAGGTGGGGCAGAAAGGAGGGTGTCCCTGTGTAGAGGGGAACATTAACTCCTCGAGGAAGGGAACAGGGTAGAAGTTCAAAATGGAGCAGGGTGTGAGCATAGAGGGCCAAGTGAGAGAAGCCCATTTTTCAAGGCATTTATTCCATGGCTTCTCTTGCTTCACATTCCATGACTTTCTAATTGTTTAAACAATTATGATTAAGCTTAAATGAAATAATACAAGGGGAGCACCTGGAATAGCACCTAGCACGTCCTAAGTATCCAATGTGTGTCTGTTGTTGAGGTGACAGTAATGGTAGTGGCTGCTACCCTTGCTCAACACAGCCCCACCATTCTCTTCTGCATTATGCCCAGCCCCTCCCTCACTTAGCATACCTACCTGACCCCAATAGGCATTGCGTTTATAATCCCTGGTTTAGTCATCTCAAAGGTCCCATGCATTCATTTCAACAAGTGTTTATAACTTGCACGCCAAATCTAGTGCTAGGCACTGGGGGTCCCAGGGAGAATGAGCCAAATATGTTCCTCTCCCTTGCCCTTTACACTGTTGTGCCCACTTACAGCCTGTTATTATTCTAAACCCTAAAAGAAAACATTTACCCCTACCCTGTCTTCCCACACTGCACCCCAGACTGCCTCCCAAGGCTCACCCCCCTGCCCTCCCACTAAATCTCCTTCTTACAGTCTGGCCTGCAGAGGTCCCCTGGCCATCTCTGCTAGATGGGAAGTAAATCTCTATTCCTGCTCCTGTGGTGGAAAAACTCTCTGGATGTCAGTTCCCAGCACAGGAGCCACTTTTCTCCTGGTTTCCTTGGAGGATTTTAGCTGGGCCAAGTACCAACTGGGAAGAGAGTAGGGCAGAAGAATGGAGGGATCACTATCAGAGTGACCTTCAGCTGATACCCTTCCTTCTCTTCTGGTAAAAATAAATTTAAGCCAAGTCAAAATTGTTTTGAAATCACAATTTTATCTGCTAGAGCTTGCCAATCTCCTAAAGATTTTTTTAACCACATTATACTTCCTTTTCATCATTCCACACATATTTTTAGACCAAAAACTTCAAATGAAAGTATCATGATAAACCATCACAGGGAAAGGACCATGCTGTTCCTGGCTTCCACTAGGGGCTACAGAAGGCGGCAAGGTTTTGCACGCCAGAGGACATTTGGTAACGTCTGGCAAGATTTTTGGTTGTCACGACTTAAAGGTTGATGCTATTGGCATCTAGCAGGTAGAGGCCAGGGATGTTGATCAACACCCTACAGAGCACATGACGGCCCCCACAATCAAGAGTTATCCAGCCCCAAATGTCAATAGCACCAAGGTTGACAAACCCTGGGCTAGAGTAATATGGACTTAATATGATCTATTATCATCTATTAAAGTGATCTGTTATGACCCATCCATACCTTAGTGGACAAACTAAACTCATGAAAAGTTTCCCTTCCTTCACACTTCCCAGAAAGGAGAGGAACAGCAGTGTGGTGACAAATCTCTTATCCCACCAAATGCCCCCACTTCTGTGACTCTCAAACTTCAACTGCCACTAAAAATACAAAAACAAGGGGCTGGCCTTGTGGCCTAGTGGTTAAGTTTGGTGTTCTCTGCTCCAGTGGCCTGGGTTCAGTTCCCAGGCGAGGAACTATGCCACTCGTCGGTGGCCATGCTATGGCAGCGACCCACATATGAAATAGAGGAAGATTGGCACAGATGTTAGCTTAGGGCGAATCTTCTCCAGCAAAAAAAAATACAAAAACAAGTAATTTGCATAAAATCATCCAGAAGAACATAGGAAGCTCATCCAAATTATACTAAATTTTAAAATACGATATCCTAACTCAAATCCCATTAAGTAAGCTGTATCTAGGACTTTACACAATGCTTTTTAGATTCTTCCTCAGACCACAAAACTGAGAGCCAGAAAGGCTGAATGAGTGAGTTGTCCAAGGTCATCCAGGCAGGAGTGGGCAACATCAGAGCTCAAAGGGAGGTCTCTTGTGAGGCCGCACTCCTTCCTTCGGTGTTGTAACACGTGTTGAGGTAGCTGACCAATTCATTATATGCCTCCATTCTTATTAAATTTTGAATACAAGCAGACATCTTAAATAAACACAATCCCCTGCAAAGTGTTAAATAAAAGGGGATGCCTCAAGCCTAAAAAGCTTCAGATAAGTGCTAACTTCTTGAGATTTTAACGACAGTTCTAAAAGCACACGCAGCATCGCAGCACATTTAAGCCCTGACCACCTCCAACCCACATCATCCATCTTACCTGACCAGTCTAGCTCTCCCAGCAGGGGGGCACTTCCAAGTGCATCCCACCCAGAAAGCTCTGCAGCGTGCAAATACTGGAAAATGAAATAAGTTCATTTCATGCTTAGAAGCTTGAGGACTGTGCATAGCAAAGCCCAGCGTATTTTGATATTAGGATATAATCTAAATAAATGTATTGCCTATTCCAGCTTCTGCAAGAGGTAATCAGTGCTCTCACAGCTTATTCTGAGAACAAAGGGATGTCTCACGGAAGAGAGGGAAAACAACATAATTGTTCATCATTCCTTGCTTGCTGAGTTTCAGCAAAAGGAAGCAATAACTATTATCTGGAGCATGAAAGCTCCTTCTCAGCATTAACTCCTTAACCCCTCTCAGACCACTGCCAGGGAGGCAGAGAGGTTCTGAGGATTACCACCATGCCAGGCACGGATCCACCGAGGCACAGAAAACTCTCACAGTTTACATGAATTGGACAGAGAAACAGAAAAGAAATGAAAAGCCTCTTGTTTGCAGGCAGAGCAGTTCTTTCTACTCCCACTATAGGCAGGAGTCATGAAGAACAGAGAGGAAATTCCAGGGTGAGCCAAATGTTCCACTCCTCCCACCCCTGAATCCTTCAAGACATTGTGGGCTTGGCCCAAGGGATTGCCATCGATCAGTGCAATTCAACATAAAGAAGGCAGGCTTTGCCTCTGCGGGTGTGTTTTTCCAAGGTTTACCCCGTGTGCTGCAATTGCAAATATTGAACTGATCTTGCCCGTGGTGAGGATGTCCCTGAGTGCTGCTTCTGTGCTGGCTGGAACTCATCAGCCAGGACCACAGGAGCAGGGACACCCAGGAGGAGGAGAGGGCACAGTCGTCTTTGGGAAGCCCTCGCTCACATTCTGTAAGAGGGTCATTTAGCTGCAGAAGTGCTGGCAGATATTATAATGTGGTGATAACACCTTCCTTGGTGGAATTTAAGTCTCTATTAAAAGCCGTGAATACACGATGAGCTCATTGGAGAAGATATTTGCCAATTAACGAGCAGCAGCTGTTGTTCTTTCTTTTTAAGGGCCCAACTGATTAAAATTGCATGCCTCATTTAAGCAAGAGTCTTGTGTACTTTACCTGGGAAAAAAAGGCTGAGCATCCTGTATTCAAACAAAGTACATGCTTTTGTGATTCATTAAAACACTTTCAAACTGAATGTAAATTATCAGCCCACAGAAGCATTGTCATTTGTTTTGTATAATGTGCATATTTTTAATTCTTCGTTTAGCATGATCTGCCTCCTTAAGAGAGTCTGCTTTGGATATTATAAATACAACAACAGCATAAGGGAGCAGCAGCCAGCCAGAAGGAAGAGTGTACTTGATCCTTGCCACCCAGGAGAGCCCCCTGAGGCTGAGAGCGCGTCCTGGCTGCAGCACTTCTGCTGTGACTTGACAGGGAAACGCTCAGGAAGCCCCAACACACCAGCTCATCACCAGGAGCCGCGTCTCCATCACGCCCTCCTCCCTACAGGAAGTCTTGTCTAATGACCTATGGAAGCCAAGGGCTGCAGTGACAAATGCCCTGGGCCACTGGACCAGTTATCCATGGCTGCTTCTCGGAAGCCAGCTTGGCAAGGAGAAGGCACACCTGTCCACAGGCACAACCCTTGTCAGCGGAGAGACAGAGAGCTACGATGGCTTCTGCCTTCCTAAAGAGCTCCAAATGGCACAGTGACACCATGTCAGCTCCGGCCAGAAGGTCCAGAAGACCCCGCCTTGGCTTTGATGTGGTATTAAGAAGGACACCCGTGGCCACCTGAGGCTCACTGTGGTTGGTTCTGCATCCAGTTCACCCTTACCTTGCAGGTTCAGGTGGACTCTCCCCAGCCAGTGGGAAACAGATCCATCTCCCAACAGACATGCAAGTGAGCTGAGAAAATCAGTGTTTCTCCTCATCCCCTTCATTCTGCCTCTGGGCCTTTTCATTCACCATGGATGGATTCGTTAATCCATTTGTTAAGGATCTTCTACATGCTAGACATGAGTGACCCATCACACCCTCCCTGCAGGAGCATACAATGTGAGTGGGAGGCAAAGAAGATAAACAAATACATAAACTAAGATTCAAGAAGTGTTATCAGAGCGGTGAGACACTGCTCTGTACCAGGGGGAGGAGCTAAAGTGCACGGAAGAGAAGTGGGGAAGCCACCTCAGGACTCACCCCTGAGCAGAGCTCTGCCCGCGGAGTAGGCCCAGCAGGCAGAGGAGTGGGAGGGTGGGGGGGTGCCCCAGAGGGAGCTGCTCCAGAGGGGAGCACCCCAGAGGGAAGAGGCAGCGGCAGAGGAGTGTAGGAGTGGCCTGCGGGTGGCTGGGGATGGCAGGAGGATAGGAGGGAGCTGAAAGGCGGCATGGGAGAGCATCCTGGCCCCGTGTTCCCTTAGAGAGTCTCTTTTCAAGTGACAGGCCCCCTTTGCCAACTTTTTCTCCTCCCCTCTCCTCCTCCATTCTCTATGCTTTCCCTCAACATGCACAGAACTCACTCACTTTCTGCTGGTCTGCCTTCTTTTCTTTCCCCTAAAAAGCGCAGGAGCTCAATATCTTCTATATAAAAGCAAATGCTTTCAAAGTCTCCAGATGAAAGCACAAGCCCTCTTTCCTGACCTGCATCTCCATAATTGACCATTGCACTTCAAAGTCTCCTCTGAAATTATATTTTTTCACGGCTAGCTGAGCACCATTTGGGAATGTATACAGCATCACCACTCTCAGCTTTAACTAAATTCTTGTTTGCTAAACTAAGATCCAATCCCCTAATGCCTTGTTTGCAACTGAAAATATTATAGGCTAACTCAGAATCTAAATTATCTTTAATCCACACAAAAATTTCCATGATTAAGTGCCTAAAAGACACAATTGAAAGCCACAGAAAAAATATGTATGTACACACAAGCCAAATGCTACATTGAGTAAAACTTTAAAATAACTTTTCACTCATAAGAGGAAGATTTCCTTCATGCAACTGAAAGAAGGTTTGTCTGTGTTTTCAGTGGGTGCCAAGAAGGACATTTCTGGCCATTTTCATCTTAACAACATTCTGGTTCAAAGATGGCACTGAATACACACACATCTTTATTTTTTTTATTTTTATTTATTTATTTATTTTTGCGAGGAAGATCAGCCCTGTGCTAACATCTGCCAATCCTCCTCTTTTTGCTGAGGAAGACTGGCCCTGGACTAAGATCCGTGCCCATCTTCCTCCACTTTATATGGGACGCCGCCACAGCATGGCCTGACAAGCGCTATGTCAGTGCGCACCCAGGATCCAAACCGGCGAACCCCCGGCAGCTGCAGCGGAGCGCGCGCACTTAACTGCTTGCCCCACCGGACCGGCCCCCACACACATCTTTAAAACGTTTCAAGATACCGATCACAGAAAATATTTGCACCCTTCAATCTGACCCGGGAAAAGAACGCACTGGTCAGAGGCGCCATGGCCAGCCTCTCGCCCCCACGTCTGTGTGGGGCTGTCCCTCCCCTCGTCTGTGAATGGAAGTGGCACCGTTCATTCTTCCTCACTCGCAGCACCCCCAGGAATCAGATTTACGGGTGAAGACGCCTAAGCTGAAGCTGTCCAACAGGGACAAAATGCTGAGTAAACCTCATCACCTGAGGACCCACAACAGGCAGCGGTTTCTCCGCGTGGGAACGCTGGCTCAGCCCGCACCCCTCTGGGCCACTTCCTAAGAAAGGTGACTCCACCCTTTTGTTCCAAATGCACACTCCCAGGGCAGTGCTGGCACAGAAACTGCTCTCTCCATTTATTGAAGCACAATTAGACTTCCCTTATGCTATGGCCAGGCCCAGCCAGTAAATAATATTATCACAGTGTTTAAAAATGGGATACTAATTTCTGCTTCCAGTCAGGCCGAGCAAAAGGCAGAATATTTTTACCTCTACATTGCTTGTCGTCTTCGTTTATCTTTAGATAAGTGAGTTTAGAGTGTGTGTGTACTCACTGGTCGTAGATACGGAGACCACTGGGCTGTACTCATAATCTCCAGTGGGGCTGGTGACCTTCAGCCGAAATCTATACAGTGTCCGTGGTTCCAGACCTTCCACAACATGCTTGGTTGCATATCCCCTGGAGAGGAGGAGACACACACGGTGACGACACCAGGTAATCTAATCAGCATTCTCTGATAGTTATTAGAAGAGCAGGTGGAAGTGAATTTTGAATGGTGTCTATTTCCAGTACAGATATGATGCCAGCTGTTGTTAGTCTCCCACACTAGACTGTGAAAAATCACACGTGGCACCTCCATCCCACCCAGCACATGGCCGCTCTATTCCGCAGTGCCTAGTCTAGTGCTGACACGTAGCTGGTGCGCAATTTCCTTCTTTGGAAAAATAATCTCCTTAACCCATGATATTTGTCCTCAAATGACAAAGTTTCACATTTGAAAAATGAGATAGGCAGTCAGATAGTATATATGTGATTTCTGAGCCAGGTCTTTAAGAGCATAGGTGAGGCTGTCTAATTGATGGCCGCATACCTATGTCAGGCAAAATAATACTGCAGGGAAAGGACCAGAAGAAGTAAAATACATGATTGTTGCAGGCGACGAGCAACTTAGAGTGAGCTGGGGAGTCAGGCAGCTCACAAGAACAACTCCAAAACCTTGTGACACTGTTAACGTTCATCTAGGAAAATATCTGTGGGAAATAGCCACTGAACACTTGTGGAATAGAAAACTGATCAGAGGCTAGTGATGGAAATCTGCACGCCTCCAGAAGGAAGGAGGACTGAGTGTAACCAATTGGAGGCTGTAAAATGAGCACCAGGAAATGCAGTTAGGCAGTCTGTCTGCCTGCTCAGAAGACGCTAGGATCCAGTGAAGGTGCCGAGACCCTGTCCCTCTGCTTGTGGGGCTGCTGTCAGGGGCCTGGCTTTGACTTGGCATACTTTCTAAGATACCAGGTCTCCCGAAGTCAACAGAGTTGTATATATTTGTCAATATTGCCTAAAACATAGTTTCCCTTTGCTGCCAAAACTCTTTATTGGCATCTAACTAAATTCCATGACCTCTTTTCAAATCCTATATCCAATTTTTTCTTTCCTTATACCTCAAAGCCTTGATTTTTGAGTGCTTGTGTGTGTGTCCCAGCTCTTTCTTCTTTCCTGCCTTGTTCCAACCCAGCCTTGTTCTCCTCCCTTCAGAACACTCTCCACAGCTCCTTGGACTCCAAGTGTACCATTGTTTTCTCCATCTTCTGTCTCTAATTTTTCTTTCATTCTCAGCAGACCTCTACAGAGGCCAGAATCATACTTTGGGATTTGCAACTAACTTTTCAAAGATGTTTGTGTGTAACCTAAACATTTATACATCAATTCCATTCCACAGACCTCAACACAAATATCTAGTTCCCATTACTTCTAAGGTGCTGGGCCGGGCTAGGGATGCAGCCCAGGACCAGCTCAGAGCTGAGATGAATCTGTCAGCAACGAGTTGACCCCATCTCCTGCTGATGGGTAGCAAGAAGAGGGAATCAAGGACGGTGAGGAATGACAGCTGAGTCAGACTGATATGACAGTGCTGGAGTTATCTTCAGTGCTGACAAAAGCTCCCTTGAAAATGTGGCTTTAGATCTGGGCCAGGTGGATGTGCTAACACCTCACCTGTCAATTAAACAGCCTCACCCACTCACTCCCAGACCCCATTGGAAAAGCAGTTTTCCCCCCGAAGAAGCAAGTACATGGCCAAGTGCGTGGCTAGCAAGCTAACCCAACACTTGCTCCAGAGGGAGGAGAATCCTTTGGGATAGTTGGAGAGAACCTGGAAGGTCTTCTAAGTTCCACTCCCAAACTCACTCATCAGACAAGTAATTCCTCCACCGTGAGGAGTGAGGGAGGGGCAGAGAGGGCGCAGTAGAGTGTCCTCAGTGGAGGGCTCTCTGATGTAAAGCGAGAAGTGGGCGAGCGACTTCCATAAAGACTTGGCCTAGGCAGAAAAGGCAAGGGAAAGAAGGACCCAGGCAGTCTGAGAAGCAGCATCAGAGTGGAACGACATGAAATACCCAGGGAATGGCTGGTCTAGGCTGTGAGCAGAGGGTGACAAAAGAGTCTGGTGATAGGGAGATCAGTGTTGGAGGAGCTCATCAAGAGGACATGACCGCCAATTGACCCTCCAGCTGGACCCTGGGCAATCGGAGGCTCCTCACCCCCTCCCCTGTCCTTGGAATGTACGCACCGCCTGCTATTCTCATGCTAGCAGCTGTTTCAAGGACGCAGCCTTGAGAGCATAAGGTGGCGTTGAGACTATCTGGACGGTGTACGTGACTGAACCCCGTTAAGGCCTCCATATAAACTTATAAGATTCTGGCAGTGGGTGCAGAGATCTACTCATCTACACAAGACAAGCCTTGTAAGTTCCCTTGCTTATTAAACCTGCCACCTACCAACCTGGAGTGGCTGCCTCTTTCTTTAGTCTCTCCTTATCCTCCACTTATGGGGGCCAGTCTGCAAACCAACAACCGAACTGGACAAGTCTGGATGTGTGCTCCTGAGAGAGGGGTCTCAGATGAAACTGAGACCTAGAGAACCATATTTGAAAACTGGAAGAGATTTACAAAGACCCTTTTCCCTTTGTGTTTCCCTCCCTTTGTTGTTTATCCAAAATGTAAAATTTTAAGCTGAAATAAAGTCCTGAACACTCAGTGATCCCTTTTTTGCATCACAAGTTATTTTAGGCACCAAAATCTAAATGACTTCTCAGGTGTGGCTCTAACAGAGCCATGAAAAAGATAGGAAGCTAAGGCACTTCTGACCACTTGTCTGTGCTCTCCTGTTCTTAGCCGGTGGGTGGATTCAGCCTCCTGACTGATATCATCTTTACTTGAAGCACATGTCTCTTCACCTACAGAAGTCAAGTGTGGTACAGTATCAGTCAAGGTGGCCTCCAACAATCCCTCCCATCCTGCAGGTAGTCGTCAGTCTTCCAAGGAATTAGAGCCAAGTTCCTTTCCCCTCAAATAGGATGGGATGTGAAGTGATACTGTGCAGTTCTGGGCCTGGGCCTGGGCCTTAAGATGCCTGGAAGCTTCTGCTTTCACTCCCTTGGAAGCTAGCCACCATGTAAAGATGTTCAACTTCCCTGCTGGAGGGAGGACCCACCGGGTGAGAGAGAGTCACTGGAAGATGCCAGACGATGAAGGGAGATAAAGAAGTCCAGTCAGCCGCCAGCTGTCCCAGCCGCCCCAGCAGAGGCACTAGACATATGAGGGACACCACTGGGATCCTCTAGCCCCAGCTGCACGAGCCAAGACCATGTGGAGCAGAGACACACCATCCCCACCCTGCCCAAACTGTAGCAAACACATGATTGTTTTTTGCTTTACGTCATCAAATTTAGGGGTAGTTTGTTATGCAGTTATAGATAACCGATACATCCTGTATCAACAAAGAAGAAACTATAAGAAAGGCAATTAAGAAATGATATCAACAGCATTAAGAAAAATATTTGAATCAAGAAACCAAGGAAACAGAGAAGTGTTAAGAATAGATATAAGTGCATTTACCATAAAAGTAAAAGGTCTAAAACCAAGATAAATACTCAGAAAAACTGTATGGGCTAAAAAAATAATAATAACTTTAAAAACTAAAATATATCAGCTTGGCACAAGTAGTCTTATAAGTGGGTGGATTTCACTGTTATGTGAGCATAGGTCCATATCTATGAATTCTTGAATCATAAAAACTTAACTCTCAGCAATTTGTGGCATCTGAGAAGATCTTTAGGAGCTCAACGAGAATATAATATCCAAGCATCAGTGGAATTCAATGCCAGGTGTCGAAGACTTAACATAGTTTTAGACCAAAATAAAACCAAAAGTGCCCCCAATAAAATCCAGTATTGCTAAATATCATAAGGTCACCCTGAAGCAAACAGTACCTTCATAACCCCTGGAAAGAAAAATTACAGAACTGTTCTAGGAAACAGATGTTACTGAGCACATTTACGGGAGGATGGAGGCTCTCACATGTCAATGGAGATGGCCTCAAGCAGAGAGCAAAAGACATAGCAGGGGCCCCGGGACACAAAGCCCATTGGGGTACTCCACGGTGATTACAGCACAGACCCAGGGATGACACGATGACTGCAGCACAGACACGGGACGACTAACAGACGCAGTTCATCAAACCTGTGCAGAAGCACTTCACACGGCCCAGGCACAGTAGCTTAAAGAATGAAACCATCTTAGAACGATTTCCATAGCAGAGGAAAATAAACAAAAGTATAAAGCATATCTTTACTTTTGTTATCAGTCAACAAGCAAATATTTGATGCAAGTGCTGAGCAAACATGAAACAAACTAAAGATTAGAATGCCCAAGGACTCAATTACCAGACTTCCATTTTCTCTCTCCGCTCCCACCCTCAGCATTCCAATCTAGTCTCACGCTGATGACTCTGAAGTTCCTTCCTCCAGCCCAGATCTCTCCCCTGGCCTGGTCTTCCCCAACTGCCTCCTTGATGGATCTTCTTGGATGTCTGAGAGTCCCAAACCGAGCTTCTGCTCCACCTGCAGTCTTCCTCATCTCTTTATTCAAGTTACTGAGGCCAAAAACCCTGGTGCCAGCTGTGGAAGACTGGATTATTGTTCTCAAATATTTAGTGCCCTCCCAAAGATTCTACATCCTGACTGAACTCAGACATGGCCCTATGACTTTTTTTGAGCAATGAAGCATAAGCAGAGGTGAAGTGTGTCATTCTGAGTCAAAGCTGCAAGAAACAGTGTGCCATGCTCTCTCCCTGTGCTGCCACAATGACTGACAATGTTCAGACAGAGGCTGCCCTATCAGCCTGGGCCATGGAGGGAAGACAAGGTGGGATGGAGCTGTGGCCGACACACAATGGGTACTTTGGGAAATGAACTCCTGCTGTCGTAAGCCACTGAGATGCTGAAGTTGATGCTTAATGCAGCATAATCTGACCTCTCCTAGAGGTAGATATACAAATATAGATAGACAGATCGATGGATGGATGGATGGATGGATGCATCAAACCATCCATCCATCCATCCATCCATCCATCCATCCATCTATGGGAGATAATCGATCTCCCTTGACTTTCCTCTTTCTCTCACATCCCATATCTGGTCCACTAGCAAATTTTTCAAATTTTTCTTTAAAACATATCCTGAATTCAACCACTGCTCACACTGTTCTGTTATCTCCCACCTAAATTATTGCAAAAGCTTCCTAATTAGTCCTCCCTGCTGCCTGCTGCCTTGCCTTCCCATGGCCTGTTCTCAACTCAGCAGCCAGAGTGATACTCCTAAAGCATAAGCCAAATCAAGCCACCCTTCAGCTCAACAGTCTCCAATGGCTTTCCCACCTCTCTTGGAGTAAAAGCCAAAGTCCTCTCGCTAGCCCACAAGACCCTAGAGGTTACCTCCCATTGCCCCACTGACCTCATCCCCTACTACTCTCCCCATGCACTCCACTCCTCAATGTGCCTGGTACGCTCCAGGCTCTTTCCCACCTCAAGGCTCTTTCACTTGCTATTTCTTCTGCCTAGAATGTTCTTCCAGATACTCACAAGGCTCCAGACATCCCTCACTTGCTTCTTTACTCAAACGTTACCTCCTCAGTGAAGCCCTCCTCACTTCCACCCCAGGCCCTGACTTTTCCTGGGCTTTTTCTCCTTGGAATTTATCACCATCTGACACACTCTGTGTTTTTACTTACGTATCTTATTGATTGTTTGTCTTCCTCAACATGAGAGAGGAGTTTTAGTCTGTCTGTCCAGGGTCATATCCCCAGCATACAGAACAATGTCTGGCACATGGCAGGCACCCATTAACACATGATGACTGAATAAATGAAATGCATGATATGGGCACCAATCATCACAGGAATTTAGAGGGGGTAGACAAAAGGATGGTAAAGGGAGCTTCTCAGTCGAGGCAGAATCTGACTGGGGTGGAAGAAAGGATGAGGGTAGAGGGAAATTTGTCTTCACAGGGAAGACAGCTACACACACATGCAGGAAAAGTCAGGGCGTATTCAAAGGACAGGAAGTAGATCTCACTGGAGGCTTCATGCTCAGAAATCAGAGGCAGCAGGAAAGGCAGGCTGTGGGCAAACTGTGAAGGGCATCAAATGTCAGCCTAAGGAATCGGACCTTCATCCTTCAAGCAATGGAGACCCACTGATGACAATTTGACAAAAGGAA
Organism: Diceros bicornis minor; assembly: GCF_020826845.1. Classification (NCBI taxonomy): domain Eukaryota; kingdom Metazoa; phylum Chordata; class Mammalia; order Perissodactyla; family Rhinocerotidae; genus Diceros; species Diceros bicornis. Next base: position 88,564,717 of record NC_080745.1, on the reverse strand, counting down.
GACTAAAAAGAAAATTAACCCAGCAATGTAGAATGAGGGATAGAGGGCAAGAAAAGAGGGATAAGGCCAATTCATTCAATCAGCAAATACGCTGGACAGCTGTAGGACCTGGGGCTACAGCAACGAACTAGTCAGAAAACGGAGCGTGCGTCCCAGTAGGGGAAATGCCACAGGCTAAAGAAGAAAAGCCTAGAAGGGATCTGCAGAGGGAGAACACACAAAACTAGGTAACCGGCCATGAGAAGGAGAGCCCAAGTCTCAGATGACACCACTGACTGGCTACTGGCTGACACGCACAGAAACTGACAAGTCAGGAAGAAGTCCTTAAATCCACAATCCCAAGGTCAGATATTCCAGATAATCGCTTTTTTAGAGAAAACCATTTGCTAGTTTTAAGGATACCTAGAGAAGGTGATACAACGGAGCAAATGAGGTCAAGACTAATACAGTCTAATTCTGCCACCTAGTGTCATGATTTGTGCTAACTCTCCGAGGGAACACAAGCATTTCGCAGCTGCACTTAGAGCTGGGGGTGTGAAGGCCTCACTGCAGCTCCACCAGCCCCGGTAGGCATCCAAGTGCATTCCCCCTCCCCACAGCACTCAGAGCTCAGGGGAAATGCAAACTACACACACAGATGTGTCGGGCTGGAGGCCACTGCACAGGGCTGCAGTCTCTCTAGGTTAGGCTGTCTACCTGGCCATCCAGCAAAGGAGAAAAGCAAAGAGGAAGGAAAGGAGCATCCAGGACAGCCCCAGCTAACGTGCAGCTTGTGGTACAAGGGAAATGGGGGGGAAGAAATGATGTCTTTTTCCTTTTACATAGAAATATTTATAATATCGTAATTCATGCTTTTAGACGGGAACTACCCAACAGAGACTACCACACACGACATGATGAAAATGACATTTGTGAGTAGTCAGGCCAGGAATTATTCTCATGTGCTTACTACATTTCAGATAAATGCATATATTTTTTTAGGTACAGAGAATTGTTCCTTGACTCAGGGACAGCATCATTCAGGTGACAGCTGAAGCCTTCATATACACCCCCACATCAGCACACTTATCACAATGCCACCTCAAGAAACACCCAGGAAAGTGCTGGAACTCTTCTGTATCTTGACTACATCAATGCCAATACCCTGGCTGTAACACTGCACTACAGTTTTCCATGTTCCCAGTGGGGAAAATGAGTGAAAGGTACGTGGGATCTCTCTGTATTACTTCTTACAACTAGATATGAATCTATAACTATCTCAAAATTTAAAGTTTAGTTAAAAGCCATATTTGTATCTCATTTTTGGTATTCCTGAAACATAGAAATAGAGTCATTTTGCAAGTGGTAAAGCTGTCAAAGGGAAGAAACAAGTCAGAGTTGAAATGAAGACAGAAAAAATGCCTCTTGATTACTCCTGTTGCATTCATTTTTTATTCATTCGACAAATATCCTGAGGGCCTGCTATACGCCAACAGTGTCTAGGAGCTGGGCATAGTGTTCAGCAAGCAGGAATCTTATCTGCCTCTCAATGAGTTTACATACCAGGGGGGAGACAGAAAAGGAACAAGTAAACAGGTAAAATAACTCCAGCAGAGCTAAATGTTAGGAGGCACATGAAGCAAGGTCATGACAGAAAGGATGGCTGGGAGGAAGGAGGCTACTCAGATGGCCTTTTGAGGAGGAGATATTTGGTCTGACGTTTGCATGGTGTGAAGGAACCAGCCATATAAAAACAGAAGGAAACGCATTCAAGGGAAAGGCAACAAGAAAGCCCTGCCGTGGGAACCAGCGTGGCCTGGTGGAGGCTGAGAGAGACGCAGGGCAGTTGGACAGAGAGTTAACAAGGGAACGGTGGTGTGGCATGAGGTCGATCAGTTGTCCAGGCTAGACATGCGGGGCCCAGCCCACATCTGTGAACAGAACAGCCCAAAGAGACTCTCACCTAATTTCATCAAACTCTCTTTTGATTCTGTCTCTACACTTTGGATTTTAAAAATATACCATTAGACTATTTCAGAAGTCTAAGATGCTCTCAAAGCTATGGGAGGTTTAATTTCAAAGTTACTGCTAATGCTTATTTTCAAAAATTATAATTCATAAAGAGCATGAATGCAAAGGATGCTGACTCATTCTTTTCTTTAACTTCAAAACCAGTCTTATTAGAGACAATAGAAACCATTCTAGCTAAAGGAAATCAATTCAAAATGTTAAGGAATTCAACATTGCACCTACGTATAAATGATACCATAAGTGTGCATTTTGGGGTCTTCCTCTTCAACTGAGAACCTGAACCACTGCTCCTGAGGGCCCTGCCGTTTCGCTTGCTTCTCCAGGTCCCAGTACAATTCAATGCTGTGATGAGTCACTTTGCCCACAACAGGTGGGTGAGGCTTTGAGGATGGTGTGGTTTCTGAAAAAGAATGACACAGGATTTCAGGACTCCATTTCCACAAGGAGGAGAGATCAGCTGAATGCATTATAGCTGCTCGGGTATCAAATCTGTCCTCCTACACATCAGGCATGTGTGTAAGTATACCCCCCCGCCCCCCCCCCCACCCCCCCCCACCCCTGTCACTTGAAGAACATCTGAAAAACTGAAGTGACAGAAAATTCAGCTGATGTAGTGAGCTGCCACATTCAACAAGCAGATTGTACTGGACCCATCAATATCACACTTCACTCACGGACCTTTCCAAGACGTTGGTTAACATATCAAACTAATTAGGTTGTTCTTTGAGTTGATGAAACTCGGTTTGCTGCTATAATCCTTCAGTGAACCAGCTCGTAAATAAAGCCAATAGACAAATGATGTAGCTGGTCCAAATATTTGTAACACAGATGACAAAGGTTGATATCTATTCTATATAAATAGCTTTTACAAACTAACCAAGGGAAAAACCCAAAGGCTAATAACAAACCAGGCAAAAGATGAGGAGTGCACAAAACAGCAAAAAAAAATGGCCAACATAATGCCCAAAAAGATGTTCATATTCCCTCGTGGCCACAGAAATTGGTAACGATAGGGTATAACTTTATACCCAGTCAGACACTTGAAAGAGACATCGTAACTGTTAGAAGGGACCATGTAGAGAGAGGCCGCTCTCATTGGTGGCGGGAAATATGAATTACAGCCTTTTTAGAAAGCGATATGGCAGCATCTAGTAAAATTAAAAATACATATATCCTTCTATCCAGCCATCCCACTCCTGGCAATCTCTCTTGCGGAAATCAGAGCACCCACACACAAGGACACATGTACAAGCACATTAACTGCTACAGTTTTTAGCAGTTTATAGCAAAGAAAGAAAAGATGACCCCTTAATTAGGGAGTGGTCAAATAAACGATGCTACGGCCACAGCATGGACTATTACACAGCCTTTAAAAATGAATTAGTTCTCTACTAGATGCCTTGAAAGGATTTCCAGAAGGTATTGTTGAATGAGAAATCAAGATGCAGAGAAAACTACAGAATATTCTATTTCTGTAAAAGATGACGAGGGGCACAGCACAGTAGACACCAAGTTGTTCGGCAAGGAATTGTTCTGTCTCATGTTAGTTTCCTCTCCCCTGCTAGATTTTTAGGTTTCTTGAGGGCTGGGTCCATGTCTAATACTTCTTTTAAAACCCCTCCCTGTCTCCCAGGGCCTTTCAGGCCTCACATATATCATTGATTTACCACACTGATTATTCAGAAAGAAAGGATCTTGTGCTTCCCATGAGCCAATGTCTCAAGTAGCTGACCCACTGCTCCCTGCAGACCCCGGGGCTTCCTGCAGTGTAGCCCCCTGAGGAAGAGGGGCTGCCCTGGTCTTGCCTGCCTCAGGCCCCAAGGACAGACAACCACCAGTTTCCTTGACATTCAGATCCCAGAGATGCACTAGGGGGCTGCCTGCAAGCTCATTTTTCCCAACATTATTTTCCTAATACTTATCAAAAGCATGGCATGATGGATTCAGATGAACCTGGGTTTAAATACATGCTCTGAAACTGAATCAAAAATACTTACCTGGAAGTGTTTTGTATTAAATAATTAAATTACATATATATAGTATCTAAATAAATTATGGTATATTTCATACAATGAAATCCTACACAGCAGCTAAAAGGAACTAGTTCTACATGCAACATAGGTAAATCTCAAAATGAGTGAGTGAGAAACACAGCTGCAAAGGCTACATTATTATACTGCTTATGTAAATATTTTGAACACACAACACAACACTATACATTATTTATGGATACACAGATATGTAGCAAAAGTTAAAAACACTGATGAGAAGAATGCATAGCGCCGGGGTAGAGTTATCTCAAAGAAGTCAGGGAAGGAACTGAGATGTGAGGGTGGGCAAGGAGAGTGACTTACCAATATATTTGTAAGGTTTCATTTCTTTAAGAAAAGGAAAGAATTTCAGACATACATATAAAATGTTAACATTTTAAACCTATATGGTACATTGGGGTGTATTATGATTTTCAATAATTTTGGTATTTTTAAAATAGTTTTTTTAAGTAACTATAAAAATAAATGATATACATTACTTTTATGGAGCTATTGGTTTTCTTAGAGAAACCTATTTTGGTGTTCTAAATACTAATTAGTAGATATAGAGAAAGGAACCAATAAGCACCTAGTATGTGCCAGACACAGGCCTTTCAACATGAGTCATCTCATTTAATCCCAGCAACTCAGGCTGGTGAAGATAATGATAACACATCCTTACACTATAACACCATTGTTGAGCAACTCATTTCTTCAGAGCCCTCTAAAACCATTCAAAGACCAGGGTTGTCTTCAATAGAAGCAGAAGTCAAGTATTATTTTTATTCCGAAGATTGTTTTCAGTATAAGTAGAAGTCAAGTATTATTTTTATTCCAAACATATCTGGCCTAGAATCCCACTAGAAATCAAGATAGGCAAGAAATTCTAAATTAATGCCAAATTTCAAAAGGGACAAACCAAATGGTTCACCATGAATTTATGAGGAGAAAAAGATAATACTCCTAGAGATGCAAGAGTTTCTCATGCCTTGTTCTTTACTAATCATTGATACAGACAAATAATAAGAGGGATTTCCATCCATGAACCTGACACGGGCCACAGATTGTTCACTGCCACCAGACCTGGCAACGTGCCCACTTTCCGCTGCAGGCTCAGGACAGAGTCAGAACTCTCCCTCCGTTCATCAGCCCTCCAGACCAGGTACGCTGGACAAGGTGTGTGTTTGGAAAGTTGACTTACTGTTTCTCACTCTTTTTTTCGGGGTGATCCAAATGTCACCGCCCCATGGCCTCTCTGAGGTCCAGCACTGAGTGTGAGAGAAGCCTTGGGAACACGTGACCGTGGCAGCAGCAGACTGGCTGTTACTGAGACACCACCTGGCTTACCCAGGACACTGAAGATTGGTGCACTGACCAGCGGTGACATCCTACATGTCTTTACTTGGAAACAAAACTTATCAAGATGCAAATCTCCATTTAGGTAGGAGCGGCTTTTGGCAGAAAGCTGTTAACGCCAGACAGGACCCAGATGGCCAGGACGTAAATGAATGTCCTCATCAGGTAAGGGCTGGTGATTTTTTAGGTGGCCAAAAAATAAATAGCGGATGAGACCAAATTTTGTTTTGGTTTTTGGCCAACCGAAAGTCATTAGACAGGTGTGGTTTTTTGTGGAAGATTGGCCCTGAGCTAAGATCTGTTGCCAATCTTCCTCCTTTTTTCTTGCCAAAGCCCCAGTAGATAGTTGTATGTCATAGTTGTGGATCCTTCTAGTTGCTCTGTATGGGACGCCACCTCGGCATGACTTGATGAGCGGTGAGTAGGTCCACGCCCAGGATCCGAACCGGCAAACCCCGGGCCGCCAAAGCAGAGCATGTGAACCCAACCACTACACCACCGGGCCGGCCCCTTGACAAGTGTGTTTTAATCCTTGCAACATTGTACCCATATAGTTTGTGTTTTCTCTTTGATAAGAATTCTAGTATTTTTGTCATGACCTGCTACTATACATATTTTAGGATGTTGGTTTTAGGATCCTAAAATACGTATCTGAACAGGTCACGAGGCAAAGTGCAAACATCAGTACGTCAAGGGAGCAGAGGCACAGTCAGCACTGAGGCTCGGTGAGAGCCGACAGAAACGGCAAGTCACAGGCCCAGCTGCTGGGAGGACAGCAACAGCAGAGGCAAAACTTGTACAGCACTTACTCTGCGCCAGGCACTGCTGTCGACACCGTACGTGTATTTACTCATTTAACCTTCACCGCAACTCTATATGCTATAAGGATTTTTATTATCTCCACTATAAAAACATCTGAGACACAGAGAGGTTAAGTACCCTGCCCACGGTCACACAGCAGTAACTGGCAAAACCAGGATTAACACACAGGCAGTTTGGCTAAGGAGTCCCTGCTTTTAACCTTGTACCATACTGCCTCTTAGGAGTAGAGACATAAGATGTAAACCTGGGGCGAAAAATCTATTTATTAGATTTCCTCAAAGCATTCATTTTAAGTTTAACCTGTGAACCAGCTTGAATCTCAAGGAAATTTAAAAATGAGCAAGAAAAAACCTGACCCGAAAAAGTGAGACAATGAAAGCCAGGTAACTATTTTAATGAAGTGCAGGGATGTTGTAAGCAGGAGGAAGAAGTGAGCACAACTCCCTCACAGCCAGGGAGGCTGCTAGTCTTCCGGAACGCAGCCCATGAGAAGGAAGATGATCTAAGAAGACCGCAGCAACTGTAAGTGAAGGCCCAGGAGGTAGAGAGGTTTGGCTGATGGTCCCTCTGACACTGAGTGTGGGTAGGAAGCCATTCAGGTGCCTCTCCACGGTTCAGCAGGGGATGTGGGGGAGGTGGGGGTGGGGGGCGGACAGTAACAGGTGAGGGAGAGGTTACAGAATGTGGGCAAAACAATTAGTGAGGTGACTCACAGGAAAATCCCAGGGCAGGGGACATACATCATGTTGGGAAAGTACGCTAAATTGAGCTTACTACCAAGACGTGAACAAGTTCCTCTATTTTTTAGTTTTATCATACAAGTTTTACAGTAAAGCTAGAATTGCAGAGGTGGGTGGTCGGGGAGTGTATCTAGGACACAGCTCTGACTCACTCCGCCCCCGGATTAACCTCCTGGCTGCATGACAAGTAATACATCTTTCCTAAGGCGACCAAAATCAGTATTTTGAAAAACTCAAAAGCTCACCTTTTTGCTATTTATTTATTTATTTAACCAAGATGTTTATATCCACACTTGTACTTATATCAGTAGAAACACTATTTGGGGAATTGTTTTCATAAGTTTTATACAAGTTTTATAAGAATGTATACAACCCACCCACAAACACACATTCATAGACACAGTTTAGATGCTACTTTTTATACAAAAGTTGGAGAACTCTCTATTTTCCTGATTTATAAGTATCAGATCTTTTAAAAGCATGCTTTTGCATGTTTAAGTCTGATAAGCAGTGTCAAAATTTAGCCAACCATATAATCTCACGTCGCAAACGCAGGTTTAAATTTTTAACTCTTCTAAAGATTACTAACGAAAAGAAGAAAAAAAAAACTCCTCAGTTTCAATTTTGCGTGGTTCCTTTAAACAACTGGTTGGCTCTTTCCATCACAGCAAATTTTTCTTATCTTAAAAGTTTTCCAAAAAGTGAAAAGGAGAAAACAATAACAAAACTACAAGGCGTGCCTCAAAAGGACAATTATACAAGAATTTATGTATGTGTTGTGTACCATAAAAGCTTCTTTTTGTGAGGAAGTTCTTATGCAAATCTGACAAATAAAACAATTTTATGCCCCTGTTGCCATTTGTCAAGTAATAAATAACATGAACATGAAATATAGAGGGCTTCATTCACTGCCACCATTCAGTCCCTATGGTTACGAAGACGGCTTAAAATATGGCTCTCAAGTACACCAGAAATCCATTTTATCTTTATAAATTATAGGTTTAAATGCAAAATACTATTTTTTTTTGTAATTTTATATATTTATTTATTTTTCCCCAAAGCCCCAGTAGATTGTTGTATGTCACAGCTGCACATCCTTCTAGTTGCTGTATGTGGGATGCGGCCTCAGCATGGCCAGAGAAGTGGTGCGTTGGTGCGTGCCCGGGACCCGAATCCGGGCCGCCAGCAGCGGAGCGCGTGCATTTAACCACTAAGCCACGGGGCTGGCCCTACAAAATACTAAGTTTAAGTAAAAAATAAAGATTGTAATAACGTAATACAACAGAAATGTGCCAGCCCCATAAGAGGAGACTCAAAAGATTTGTTAATAAAAACATCAGATTACTCAGTATCCCAATGATCGCAGTTGACCATATTTCAAAAGCTACAGAGAGAACTTGTGATCATGGTCTGTATTGGATTAGCGATTGTGATTAGTATCATAAAATGCAGGAAATGATGAAGAAACAAGCAAATATGAGTGTATTCACTATAAATATAGAATGCCATAAAGCAGAATTGCCGTTTCCCTGTCCATCCAAAAACACCTGCAAATTTACTGAGGTCAAATTTCATTGACAAGGGACATCTGCAGCCTGGCCTCTAGTGGCAGATGGTCCATAATGAAGATGACAGCATACTGAGGGAATGCTATATAAAGAACAGTGGTGGCCGTCACCTCGGAGCAATTCCTCATGGCTTGACCATATATTTATAGCAACCATAAATCAAAAATCATATTCCACATCAACGTGACATGGAAATCATAATCATTCCTACATCTTATATTTTTAAAGTAACAAAAAATATGTTTGCCATGAATACATATTGAAGAAGAAATTTTTCAATCAAATATCACAAAAGCCACATAGTGATAACAGTTTCTCCTTTCACTTAAAAATGAAATAAGACAGCTAAAATGAGTTTAACTCCATCAAACTATTATATTGCTCTCATAAAATGGAATCCTATAAAACCCTAATAGATGAAAGGACCAAGGACAGAAGCAGACAATTTAAAATTTTTTAAATGATAACCACCAGTAAACACAAGAAAATGTTCCAAGTTTCTACTAATGAAAAAAGAGGAAATTAAAATAACTGTGAGGTAACCCTTTGTTGACAAATTTGGATGACAAACATGCACTGGTAATGCCTGTGCTGTTCAAGACCGTGATAACTGGTTGACTCATGGGTCGTGGACAGCGCTGTGCATTAAACGATCCTGTACTAAAGCAATTTTGCCATATTCGACAATGATTATAAAATATCCCACCTGGTGACCCCACTCCTAGAAACATGTCCAAAGAAAATAATTCAAAACCAAAAAATAAAGCTAAAATGTTTTTGTATTGTGTGTGCTTTTACTTCTCATTATAAAAAAAAATTTCATATAAAAAAGTAGAAAGAATAGTATAGTGAGTCCAAATCCTTTCGGAACTGGAACCAATTATCAGTTAGCAGCATGATCATGGCCAATCTCTTCTCATCTATGCTTCCACCCACCTCCATCCCTCCTCCAAGCCTAGATTATTTAATAGCTAAATTTTAATGAGCCTTCACTTTATATCAGACTGTGTTCTAAGCTCTTTACATATATTATAAAATCTTCATATAATCTTATGAAGTACTAGAATTTCCCCATTCTATAAGAGCAACTGTAGACACACAGAGGTCCCGTAACTTGCGAGGGAGGGCATCTGATAAACAAGGATGCAGAGCAAAGTTTCGAACCCAGGCAACATGACTCCAGAGCCATGCCTTACTCTCTCCATATGCTATCTACTACCTCCCTATGTTTACATACATACATACATACACACATGATAACACAAAAACCCAGAGAATCACGTTAGCATCATCGACAGCAACAAAAACTGCAAATCAATCTAAATGTCCAAGAATATGGGGTGTTATATACCCCATAGTACATCATTTAAATGCAAGAATATTTAGCCCTAGAAGTCATATGGAAGAATATTTAAGTGTATTTGATATGCTAAGGGAAGAATACAAATTTGCATAGACATTGTGATTACAATGATATAAAATATACAGATGCATATAGACAGAAGAACTGAAAAAGAATTTAGAAAAATGAAAGACAATTAGAGTAGCAGAATTATGGCTGATTTTTTGGTAAATTTTGTTGTTGCTATAGCATCGAACAAGAAAAAAAAAACAAAATGTAATTGCGCATTTTCACTTATTCTTAATAAAAACAAAATTCAGCTAAGATAAACTCCCAGCCTGGATTCCTCCTCCCTGAGCTTACACGTGTATGACAGAAACAAACCTGAAAACTAGTCCAAGAACAAGTCAAAGTGGATGTTTCACAGCACGAGGCGTTTCAGTTATACTCTGGCTCAATGTATTGACCCTTCTGGTGTCGAGTAGATATTCTGCATCACATTTATTTCCGAGGACTAAGTTTACTTTATCCATTCAGCACATTTGTGAGACACCTGCTATGTGTTCCCAGGGCTCAAGCATAACCAAGACAGAGGAGGGCGGGCGCTAAGAGACCCGCAGGGAGCCCTGACACCAAACGCATCCAACGAGAGGCATGCCACTGGGAAAGAGCAGGAGGCAGCGCAGACGGAGCCCCAGGGAGGCCTCATCTAATCTTGGGGTGGGGCGCAAGTAAGTGAGGTTTGAAGGATCAGAGGCACGAGTCTAGCAGAGCCCATGGGCAGAGAGTACACCATTTACTGAAAACAATTTAATTTAATTAGAAAATTCTCTTATGTTTTTATTCCCAAGCATCCAAAAATAATACAGACTGCAAACTGCTCACAGCTGCTTTTCTCTACTTTGCTAGTAAGTTCTTCAGGGGCAAAAATCAGTTCAGACGTTAAAAACCAAACGAAAAACTAAACTAACAAACAAAAGACAAAACCTCCTAGAGTAAGAAGTTGGAACCATTGCTTCTTGTCCTGGCTCCACCACAGATTATCCTCATCAGGAACAGGGGGATAAATAAGGATACCTGCCCTGCCTCCCTCCCCGATTTACTGCAAGAAAAAATAACGTGATAAAATATTGAACAGCGATTTGAAATGTATAAGGGGCTTCACAAACATAAGGTAGTGACAATGCTTTTGAAAATGTTCACCTATTCTGTACTTTTTGCTATGTGGAAACCCTGCTTGGAATTCGATTCAGGTAATAGGTAGAGGCAAAGAAAGAAGTGTTTTTCCAAGCTATTTCTTTTGCCTAATTATGATAATTACAATTTACCGTGGGCTTGCTCTGAGCAGGACACCGTACTGGACACTCAATCTACGGTGTGTCTAAACCAGACAATGACCCGATATTCTCAATTTGCAGATGAGGAATGGACAGGAGGAGCCCGAGGCTCAAAGAGGTAGAGCAGCTTGTTCAAGGCTACAGAGCTGGTAAGGGCGGGGCTGGGGTTTCAGCCCAGGTCTCTAACTCCAGAGCCTGTGCTCTCCCCCACATACTGCACAGTACAGAGCTTCAGAACTTTTCAATGCAAACAAACATTGAATCCCTGTAAAATGATAAAGTTTTTCACAATCAGATATGAAAAGTCAAATTGCAATTTATATTGTTTTGACACAGAGCATGTCACTGAAGTTTAAAATATACTATGGTGAAAAATGTAGGATATTTTAACAGTAGCAATAGGGAAATGTTCAAAATGCATCTGATTAGTTTACATGCACTCTTAAGAAAACTGCGCTACTAAAGGATATGACCAAGCAATTCTGTAGACACAGAACGCCAGTGACGTACACTCAGCCTCACTGATAATCAGAACTATGTGATTAAAATGAGATGTCACAATTATCAAGTTTATGAAAATTGAAATCTGCCAATGGCAGAGAAAAGAAACACTGGGAATATTCCCAAACTGGCAATGAAAGTACAAATTCGGAAATCTCTTTGGAGAGCAACTTGGCAAGGTTAAGTAAAGTTTAGGAAGTGCTATCTCGATCATTCAGCAATTCCCCTCCTAGCTACAGTCCCCGACATGGCAGGAATGTTCACAGCAACTTGGCATTTGGGAATAATTGAAACAACCTAAACGGCCACCATGAGAACACTGGATGGATTAGAAATAATCATACATGGGAATATTATATAGCAGTTAAGATTAAAGTTACAATTAATTGGGTTTAAATATATCTACATGATTAAATTTGGGAGGGGGAGTTGAATCACAAAAGCAGGTTGTAAAATAATACGTACAGAATGATACAATTTATGTAAAGTTTAAGAAACCAAAACTATATAAAGAGGAGGAGGGAAAGAAGAACGGAATGGCAGATTGGCAACATTATGTTTCTTAAGCTGGGGAGCAGCACATGAATATTTATTACATTATTTCATATATTTTATACCTGAACTATTTAATAAAAGAACAGAACAAACTACTACATGCATGGATGTATTTCTATCCTTATTCTTGTCTTATTCATCTCCCAAGTAAATGGGCGTCCAGGTAACCTGTACTTCAAAATTACCTTAAAATGCTATGTAAAGGTGGTTCCATTTCAAATCCAGAAATCCATGGGAGTTAACGTGTCTTTAATATTTTCTACATTCCAATGACATGTTCAATCCAACCAGAGACCAAGCACTTTGAGGAGAGTGACCTGAGGTTCACTGTTCACCCCCAACGCCCCTCAATAAATGATTTGAGCTGATCTGATGTTATTCAAATATTCAGGAGAGTCTGTTTTATAACTCCTTAAAATATATTGCAGTTAATGTATCTATGAAAGATAAGTAGTGTCTTAACACAATGTATAACTTACTATATTTTATTCTACAGCTGTCAATGCTTATCAATACTTAGACTGCATATTATTCACCAGGAGGTGTTAAAAATAGATAGAACTTCAAATAAGCAAAGGGAGGTCTCCAGCGCTTCTGTTGCATGAGCTCAAATCATTACGTTGCCCGTCTTCTAGTTCATCATCCCATAGGATGTGATGTTTCTTGACTCAGGTTTGTCAGCTGCCTTCCATGGAGCCCTATAAAAACCAACTCAATCCAGCTCGTAACATAAATCAACTACATTGTTATGAACCTCTCTTATGCACACAAATATAATGGAATGATACATACTGACACAGAAATCTTTGAAATCTTACAGTTTTGCGCGGTACAAAGAGGGATTACATCAGGTATCATCATCTTCAACTTCTCCCAACTGTTCTCTTCCTTCTCTGTTCCCCATCCTGCCAATATCTCTTTTTCAAACCATTCTCTGTTCTTTGGTTCTCAATATATATATTTTTAATATTACTATGTGGCAGGCACCCTGAGAGTAGGGTAGGACAAGACAAATGGTTCTGGCTCTCATTGAGTCTACAGTCTTGCAGCAGATACAATCATTAAACGAAGAGACCAAAAAAATAAAATTATCACAGTTGTGATCATTGCTCTAAAGGAAAACAACCAAGGTGCTGACATTTGAGCTCATCCCTCAAGGATGCAGCCCAGAAAGGACAATGAAAAACGTCAGAGCAATAAAAAGGACTCATTGTTGCACTTAAGTTACCAGTAACGTGTGGTACAAACTTGCCCAGGGCAAATGAAAACCGAAAAATGAATCATATCATTTTAACAGCGATAGAGTAGCCCAACTAATGTTAAGATCTCTAGAGAAAAACTCAACCCTCATCATTCACATACTTGATAAATAGGAATCTTTAAGAGTTGTAATTTATTAATAAGAATAGTGTAATTTTCTGTTATATATCAGTACATAACAATTGCCACATACTGTGGCTCTTTCAAATGGGGTTCTTTTATAACTTATAACCATGTCCCTGCTTCTCCAACAGCTTTCTGCAATGGTTTTCAAAAAAAGAATAAACAGAAGGGTTGGATGAACTTACAACATAAAAGCATTTTTTTTTTTTTACCATAAATCTCTCCAAACTCATTCATTCTAAATAAGTTACCTAGGTATACTCAGAAAAATAAATTGTACTTTTGCAGTCAGTATGGAAAGAACGAGGATCATAAATTGGGTATTAATTATAAATAATGGTCATTGTTCTTTGCATTTATCAGAATAATGTCCTGAATAAGAAATCCCTTGCTTCTACTGTGGGATTGTATTCATATTCATCTGTTTCTTGGCTCCAAGCATGTCTTAACCGCCAAGATTCATTGTCAGACCCTTCATTGTAAAGAGTAACTGAACCTGTTCAGCGAACAAAATTCAAAGGCAGCTACTATGTCATAGCTGTCCTTCCAAAAAGTCTCTCCTCCAATGTATAAGAGGCAGTTTGAAGATAGGTTTACTTCCCCTCTCTGCACTAGTCACAAATGTACAGCTTGGATCTCAGCTTGAACACAGATAAACCTGTTTAATCTTCCATCCGGTATTGCTTCCCTCTACAACCCTCTCCAAGTTCCTTCCTCAACCCCTTCCCACTCTTCCCACACACCCACTTCAACGCTTTTGTTAAATTTCCTAAAAACGTTTAGGAGATTTCTACTTGAAATTATCTTTAAACCACAAGCTTTTGCTTTCATTCACACTATCTTACTACAGCATGTGAAGGTATATCCCTTTCAAAACTGAAATTACAAAATAATCCTACAAATGAAAACTGGCACATGTAAAGCATTCAAGCATAACCTCAGTTCAGAAGGAAGTAATAAATACCAACCAGTCGGATGAGTTCTAAAAAGCATGCTGTGCTGTCTCAAAAAAGAAACAAAGATAGTTATGCAGATATTGTAAACAAAAATAATCCTCTTGATTAAGCACATTTTTTCCTAAGATGGTCATAGCACTGTTTTTTTTTTTCTGATATAAAAGCAATACCTATTCATTGTTTAAAAAAAAAAAACAGAAATATTAAAACAGGAAATAAAAGTTCTCTCATAACCTCCCCAGAGATGACCACGAGCAAAATCCTAATGAAAATTCAAAGACTTCTTTAGCATGGATATGTAAAATTTAACAAAAATGCCATCATATTCAAGGTACTGTTTTGTAGCTTGCCTTTTTAAATTAACATGCTACTGTAGATATTCTTGCATGTTAATACATGTGACTTTAACTCAGTTTTTAAAAACAAACTACTCTCTGTATACAATAATTTATTATAGACAAAACTTCAATAAAAATTATTGTGCATTTAACTTTACATAGTGATGCAAATATTTTTACAAGACAAATTCCTAGAATCTTTGGCTGTGTCTATGTTTAATTTTGGTACATATTATCAAATTGCCCTTTAAAAGGAGCATATATCAATGTACCAACTGCATGCAAGAGATTGGTGTTCTCATATCCAGGCAAACAAGAATATTATTGACCCCCCCCAAACCAGGTATAAAGTCTAGAGACACATTCACACATGTGTGCAAGAAGACTTGGTAAGAATGATCATTGTTGCACTATTAATAATGTAGTAATGAAAAATTTGAAATATTCTCTACAGAAGGATGGATAAATAAATTGAGACATTTGTATCACAGAATACTATACACATTTTTGTCACTCTTAGAAAAGTAACGGTATCTGGTATTTAGAGGCCAGCTGGAACCACTGTGCTTCCTACTTCGGCTCATATTGAATACATCACCTTATAAAACATGCAAAACAATCTAATGTATTGTTTATAGATATATACATGTGTAGGAAAATTATAAAAACATACATTTACTCATTTGGCAAATATTTGCTGAGAGCCTACTATGAACTATGCATGATCCAATACTGGGGACTCAGCAATAAACGAGTCAACAAAAACCTCTACCTCAAGGAGTTTATGTTTTAATGGGTGGGAGAAAAGACACTAAACAAAATGAATTAGCAAAATATATTGAATGTTAGGAGAAAATCTTTACAACCATAGATTATGCAAGGATTTCTTATACAGGACTTGAAAAGCATTAACAGTAAAAGGAAAAAATTTGATAAACTGAGTTTCAATAAAATTAAAAGCTTCTGCTCCTTGAAAATCACCATTAAGAAGATAAAAAGGTAATACATAGAGTGGGAGAAAATATCAATGATACATATATCTAACAAAAGACTTGTGTCCAGAATATATTAAAAAACACTTAGAACTCAATAATAGGAAGACAGACAACCCAATTTAAAAACGGGTAGAAAATTTGAAATATTTCACAAAAGAAGATTTACAAATGGCTGACAAAGACATGAAAAGATATCCCTTATTACTAGTCATCATGGAAATGCAAATTAAAATGACAATGAGATGCCTAGAATCCCTAAAATACAAAAAGACTGAGGATACCAAATGTTGGGGAGGATGCAGAACAACCAGAACTCTCACACACTGTTGGTGGAAATCTAAAATGTACGATCACTTTGGATAACTGTTTGGCAGTTTCTAATAAAGTTAAAGACGGACCTACACAATGAACCAGCAATTCCACTTCTGGGTATTTACCTAAAATGAATGAAACATATGTCCACACAAAGACTTGTACACGAATGTTCAGAGTAGCTTTATTCATAATCCCCAAAATCTGAAACATACCAATGTCAACCAGCAGGTAAATGGATATAAATTGTGGTATATCCATACAATGAAATATTACTCAGCAATAAAAAGGAATGAACTGTTGATACATGTAATAACACAGATGAAGCTCAAAACCATTATGCTGAGTAAAAGAAGCTAGACAGAAGAGCTCATACTGAACGACTCCATTTATATGAAGTTCTAGAAAAGGCAAACATCTATAGTGACAGTAATCAGATCAGTGGCTGCCTAGAGCTGTGACTGCAAGGTAGTGCCAGGACCTAAAGGGATTTTTTGGTGATAGAAATGCTCTTTTAGACTCGGGTGGCAAGAGGAAGGCTCCACTGAGGATGTGACTCTTGAGTAAACAGCTGATAGAGCTGAGAGCACAGTCATGCAGATACATGGAGAGGGCACTCCATGCAGCAGGCAAAGCTGATGCAAAAGCTGTGAGACAGGAACGAGCCCAGCACGTTCCCTGAACCCAAGGAGGCCAGCATATATAGGACCATGAGCAAGAATAACAGAAGATAAGGGAGAGAAGAGTGGCGGGAAGAGGGATGGGGGACAATATTAGCTAGGGCCTTTTGGTCACTGTAAAATCTTTGACTTTTGTTCTGCATGAGATGAAAAGCAACTGGAGGGTTCTGAGTAGTAGAGTGACACGATCTGATTTTGTTTTAACAGGATCCCTCTGGCTACCATATTGAAAACAGACCAAAATGGGGTAAGGGCAGGAGCAGGGAGACCAGTCAGGAGGCAAGTGCAGTAACCAGTTGGAAATATGATGGTGGTTACAGCAGGGCGAGTGGCAGGACAGCTCATGAAAAGTGATCAGATTCAGGCATCAGAAACTATCAGACTCTCTGAAGGACCCTCCACTCCATGACAATTAGACCTGGGATGGGACCTACCCTGTGAAGTATTGCTGGTCTCACAAAAGGTAGAAGAATTATCCAGAGACAGCCCACCTCTTCACCCTGCCCCCCTGCAATATAAAAATATCATCAGGGTTCAGATCAATCAGGAACCAGAAGGAACAGAAACCTGGGCCTCAATGTCCCAAAGCCAATAAAGGAACACCCAGAAAACAAGGATAAAGGAATCTACAGAGGCAGAGAACCAGGGCCAAAGAAGCAGAGAGCCAGAGCCGTGGAGAACCAGAGCTGGCCTGATCTGCAGGCAGCAGCCACGTCAAGTTACCACGAGGCCACATTAACACAGCAACCGTGTTGTGGGGATATCGTACCTGGAGAGCAGCAAGCAGCAGCTGGACCACAGACTCCTGCTCTGAGCAAGTTTCCAGAGAATTCCACGGTTCCTATAAGCCTCTCGACTACCTCCAGGGCAGAAGCAAATGCTCTCTGAAGGAAAGATCCCCCACACAGCTTAAGATCAAACAAAGATCACCAAACACAAAGGAAGGCAAGCAACCATGCAGAGTCAGAGACGGAGACCCTTATGTTAAGCATGTCTTTTTATTTGGATTTTTTGACATCTGGGGCCTCACTGACCACGGGGAGACTGCCCCTCCCAGGGCAAACCAATCCCTAGAGACAGTTAACTTGCCTTCCAGTGCACCTTTCATATGAAAACTAACCAAGCAGAGCCCACATCCTCTATCTGGCTCTTACACTCCAGGCAATACCCCCTGCCCTAATCACCTCAGGGCCAGGTACCATAAAACAGCCCCTATGGCCCAGAGCCCACCGAAATTATTCAAACTAGCCAATCCTAAACCTGCTTACCCTGCCTTGTCTTGCCTTTCTCACAGAAACCACAAGAAAGGCCCTTGCCCAGAGTTCCCCTCACTCCTGACTGCCCCTGGCGCTCCCCTGTGCGGCTCCCCTGTGGTGAGGCGTGCCCCCTCTTCTTGAGAACTGTGAGTAACAGACTGTCTTTTCAATGGCAGTCATCTCCTGCTCTGTTGGCCTCACCATGCGTGAATAATAAAATCTACATTTTAGAACACCTTCCAAGAACTGAAGAGGTTGGAATTGTCAGATTAAGAATATCCAAGAGCTATGTAAAAAAGTTTTAAAGAAATATAAGATTCATCTACAAAGTTGAACACACAACAAAAAACTATTAGGAATAACCAGAAATGTCTGAGGAAAAAAGCAAATGGAAATTCTAGAAATGAAAATATAGTTGTTAAAATGAAAAACTAAGAGGGTGAATTAAATGGCAAATTAAGCAGAGACGAAAAGATAATTATATATATCTGAAGAATTTACCCAATTGACTCAGTATAAAGCAAAGATTGCATATATATAAAATAGAAGTCAAGAAAATAGAATGAGAAGATCTAACATATTTAATCAGAGTTCCAGAAAGAAAGAATAAAGAGAACGGAGGAGAGGCAACATTTAAAGAATAATCACGGAAAATGTGCTATAACTAATTAAAACTATAAATTCACAACTTCAGGAAGCAAAATATCCCAAACAGGAACAATAAAAAGAAAAACATTCATAGACACAAAAATGAAAGAGCAGAACATCAAAGGCAATGATGAGATCCCAAAAGCAACTAGAGAGAAGACACACATCCCCTTACAAAGGAATGTCAGGAGGACAGCAGAATTCTCCATGACAACAGTGGAAGCCAGAAAACCATACACTAATGTCTTCAGAGAGAAGAGAAAAAGTAGATGTTAGCCTAGAACTGTATACGGAGTAAAAATTACCTTCTGGAACAAGAATGAAATAAACACATTTACCAATAAAAAATCAAGGCATTTTGCAAATATTTGCAAAACATATACTGGATAAAGGGCTTGTATCCAAAAATATAAAAAGAATTCTTCTTTTTTTCTTTTTAATTTTTATTTTATTTTATTTGTGAGGAAGATCAGCCCTGTGCTAACATCTGCCAATCCTCCTCTTTTTTTTTTTTTTTTTTTTTTGCTGAGGAAGACTGGCCCTGGGCTAACATCCATGCCCATCTTCCTCCACTTTAAATGGGACGCCGCCACAGCATGGCTTGCCAAGCAGTGTGTTGGTGTACGCCCAGGATCCAAACCGGTGAACCCCAGGCCACCGCAGTGGAGCATGTGCACTTAACCACTTGCGCCACCAGGCCAGCCCCTAAAAAGAATTCTTAAAACAATGATAAGAAAACAAGAAATTGGCAGAAGATCTGAATAGATACCTCACTAAAGAAGATATACAGATGGCAAAAAAGCATATAAAAATGCTCAATATCATACGTCAATAGGGAATTGCAAATTAAAACAACGTGATACCACTACACACATATTAGAATGGCTGAAATCCAAAAACCTGACAATACCAAATGCTAGCAAAGATGCAGAATAATAGGAACTCTCACTCCATTGCTGGTGGAAATGCAAAATGGTACAGCCACTTTGGAAGACAGTTTGGCAGGTTTTTCACAAAGTTAATCATAGTCTTATCATATGATCCAGCAATCATGTGCCTAGGTAATTACCCAGTTCATTTAAAGTATTATGTCCACACAAAAACTTGCATGAGAATGCTTACAACAGCTTTATTCATAACTGCCAAAAACTGAAAGTAATAGATCCTTCAGTGGGTGAACAGATAAAGATGTGGTACATCCCCACAATGGAATGGTATTTGGCAATGAAAAGAAATGAACTGTCAAGCCATGAAAAGACATGGAAGAATCTTAAATGCATAATGCTAAATGCAAGAAGCCAGTCCAAAAGAATACATCTGTTATGATTCCAATTCTATGACATTCTAGAAAAGGCAAAACTATGGAGGGAATGAAAAGATCAGTAGTTGCAAGGGGCTGCAAGGAAGGGAAGGAGGGATGAATAGGTAAAACAGAGGATTTTTTAGGGCAGTAAACTATTCTTTATGATATTGTAGAGGTGGATACATGATACCATGCATTTGTCAAAAAACTATACAACTTGACAGCACAAAGAGTGAAGCTTAATGTATGCAAATTTTTAAAAATCATTTAGGTGGTTGCAGAATCCCAAGATGGAATACAGAATGTGACAAAACAATCTAACTCTGTTGCAGATATATGAAACCACCTCACTGAGGGGTGGGGAAAAGGTTTCTGCCTAAGTAACTTTGGAAACGAGTGAAGACTCTAAAACTTAAGGCAAAAGAAACCGCACACAAGCACTATACTCAAGTAGACAACATTATTTCCCACAGGGGTACAGGTTAACAATTCTGATATTGCTGTGCACGTATACTGGAACTGAACAGTTAAGTAAATGGACGGCAGATGATGAGAGCCAGATTTCTCACTGCTGGAGTGGGAGTTTACAGATAAGCAAGGAGAGGAAGCTAGAATGATCCACATTAACAAATTATAGTTGGACACATCAGTATGATCTCATGCTTGGCTTAACTTAGGTATACACATATTCATAAGTATAGGTGTATACACTCAGATCTCCTTGCTCTGTCAGTTGAGAGAGCCTAAAAGCAATGACACGTCAATATCAACAAACATATCTAGCACCCAGATCTTCGTTCTTATACCATTCTTCAATTAAAGAAACCAGGACTCCTTGGAGAAAGGGCTGATTCTAGAAGTGGATTAGGAAACATACAAGATGAGTCTGGAGTATCTTATAGTGTCACAAAGTATATGCTCAGGAAAAAAAAAAAGCCAACTGTGGTGAGGGTATGCCAAAGGGACACAGGAGGCAACTGATAAAAACTCCCAATGGCTAAAGGTGGAACATTTGAGCAACAAAATTGATTTAGTACTGGACTAAAACCCAAAGTATAAAATATATATCCATGAGTCCATACTGATATAAATGAGTGAATAAGTAAACAAATGTGAGAGAAGAGACAAATCTCCTTTGCAGAAGAACTCCAAATAATTTATGTAGATAATCTTCCCTCAAGGAGGTAGAACATAACTCCTTACTCCTTCAGTGTGGGCTGCACACAGAGTCCAGTAGGGAAAGGAGGGAAAAGTGACTTTACAATGGAGAAACCTGACAAACACTACCTCACCCAGGTGACTAAAAGTACCATCAATAGCACTAAGTCATATTGATAATACACATCCTTAATTCAGTGTGATGAGAATGGCACTTTTACCTCTGTGGTCTTCTGCCCCAAAACCCATAAACTCAACCTAATCACTAAAAAAACAATCAGATAAATCCCACTTGAGAGACATTCTATAAAATACCTAACCAGCACTCCTCAAAATTGCCAAGGTCATCAAAAACAGGAAACGTCTGAAAAACTACCATAGTCAAAAGAAACTTGAGGAGACATGACAACTAAATATAATGGGATATTCTGGATGGGATCATGGAACAAAAAAAAGGGCATTAGGTAAAAACTAAGGAAATATGAATAAAGTGTCAACTTTAGTTAATAATAGTATATCAGTATTGGTTTATTATTTGTAACAAATGTACAATTATTCATGTAAAATATTAACAGTCATGTCATTTAACAACAGGGGTATGTTCTGAGAAATGCATTGTTAGGCAATTTTATTGTTGTGTGAGCATCAGAGTGTACTTATGCAAAAGTAGATAGTATAGCCTACTGCACACCTAGGCCATATGGTACTAATCTTATGGGACCACCATCATACATGCGGTCCATCACTGACCGAAACGTCATTATGTGGTACACGACTGTAATGGCGGAAACTGGGTGTGGATTATGGAACTCTGAACTATCTTTGTAATTTTTTTGTAAATCTAAAACTTTTATAAAAATAAACTGTATTTTATAAGAAACATCACCAATACGAAAAGCAGAAAATATGACCAATAATGAGAAAAAGAATCAATCAATAGGAATTAACCCAGAAATGATATAGATGACAAAATTCACAAACAAGTACATTTATCTATTTCATATATGCTTTATGTGTTGAAGAAGATAAAGAAAAACATGAGCATGAGGAGGAAAGAATAGAAAACATAAAAATACCTAATTGGAACTGTTTGAAATGAAATACACAATATGAAATGAAAAAAAACTAATAAAATTAACAGCAGATTATACATGGCAGAAAAATATATCAATAAACTAAAATAAATAGCAACTAAAAAATTGATAAAATGAAGCATAGAGAGAAAAAAAAATTGAGAATTCACAGAGCATCAGTAACCTGAAGGAGAACGTCAAGCAGTCTGACTTACATGTAACTGCAGTGCGATAAGGAGAAGAGGAAAAGGGGACAAAAAATTATTTGAAAAAATAGCCAAAAATTTCCCATATTTGATGAAAAGTATAAACCCACAGATCCAGAACTTCAAGAATCCCAAGCAGAATAAACTTAAGAAAACCATGGCAAATACCATTTTAATCTAATCGTTGAAATTCAGTGAAAAATATTAAAAGCAGCCATAGGTCAAAAAAAAGAAAGTACAGAGGAAAAGTAAGAATGACAGCAGACTCCTCCTCAGAAACATGTAAGCCGAGCACAGTATAGAGACGTCTTTAAAGTACTCGAGGAGAAGTGTGTCTACCTAGGATTCTTTACCCAGGGACAATCTCTTTAAAAAATAATAGCAAAATAAAGGCTTTTTTCAATAAACAAAAGCTGAGAGAATTCATCACTAGCAAACCTGAACAGTAAAAAATGTTAAAAGAAGTTTCTTAGGCAGAAGAGAAATCATACAAGATGAAAATCTGGATCTATGTAAAAGAATAAAAAGCACTAAAAATGGCAAAAATGAGCGTAAATATAAAATATATCATCTGCCTAAAGTAAAAAATCATAACATTATTGTGAGGTTAATAGGATATATATAGAAAAATATATGACAACAAGAGCACAAAGGATGGAGGGATGGAAGTATACACTGTTGTTTAAGGTTCTTACACATAATGTAAAGTGGTTTGATATACTTAAAGAAAGACTGTGATGAGTTTTTTACTCCCAGGACCCACCCTTATACAAGTTTTCACATTTCTCCTTCTTAATTATGTATTAAAACTATCTTCCCTCTAGTTTGTCAGACATTTTCATAAGGAGCCTGAATGAGTCCCTTCTGGGTCACTAAAATTGCTAAATGAATGCACTCACAGATTAATAATTGACTTAGGAGTTAAATAATTGTGTGATAAACCCTAACTTTAGGGGCCGCCCGGTGGCGCAAGCGGTTAAGTGCACGCGCTCCGCTGCGGCGGCCCAGGGTTCGCTGGTTCGGATCCCGGGCGCGCACCGATGCACTGCTTGGTAAGCCATGCTGTGGCGGCGTCCCATATAAAGTGGAGGAAGATGGGCACGGATGTTAGCCCAGGGCCGTCTTCCTCAGCAAAAAAAAAGAGGAGGATTGGCGGATGTTAGCTCAGGGCTGATCTCCTCACAAAAAAAAAAAAAACCCTAACTTTAAATTTATTTAAAACGTCCTAAATATAACTTTTAAATTATTTTAATTACTTTATACTATTACAAACATATACAATAAATATATTACATTTCATGTACCTGTGTTTTATATTTTCTGCAAACTCAACAAGAGCCTTTGGTCAAAAGTAAAAAATTCCAACTTGATATGAAGTGGGAAAACAATAAAAATAAAAATTATTCATGCTCACATATAACAATAAATCTGACTGCTCCTTTCCATTTTCTATCTTAGGATAACTTGCATTCTATTTGGAGGCTTAATATTAAAGCATGCAGGCAAAGGATCTCTCGAATAAATCATATTTTCTGTACAACCTTTAAGAAAGCCTTTGCTTTTTTTGCTTTCCTAAAGTGAAGTACTCAAATATCACTTTGAATCCCCTTTCAAATATATTCAATCCTCATCTTGGCTGTGGCCCCCTCCACCCAAAAAAATACTATAGAAGTACTGGTGTAAGCTTCAAGAGCTAATATTATGTATTCTGTGCGAAATGTTTGCATTCTTGATAGGTAGAACAAATACCTTCCAGCCAAACTGTTATACAGCAATCTCCATTTCCTCCTGATTCTAACTTTAAAATGTGAATAAATGAGAATGTGGCCTTCCATGGCATTCTGCCATATCCAGGATAATTGACTGCAGTTCATTTGAAAAGAAAACTTTCAAAACCTTAAACTCTTTGAATTTTCCTTGAGTATGATATATTCCTTCACCCCACACCTACCTCTTCTGCATTCTATTGCTGTAGAATGTATATTCTTTCTTACTTGGAAGGAACTTGATTTTGTTTGGGAGCTAAATCATCACTTGAGATGAAGCCTATAACTGCGTTTTTAGTAAAATGCCATTAAAAAAATAAGACACTTGGGGGCCGGCCCAGTGGCGTAGCTGTTAAGTTCTCGTGCCGCTTCCGGCGGCCCAGGGTTCACAGGTTCGGATCCTGGGAGCATACCTATTGCACTACTCATCAAGCCATGCTGTGGCAGGCATCCCACATAAAGCAGAGGAAGATGGGCACGGATGTTAGCCCAGAGCCAATCTTCCTCAGCAAAAAGCGGAGGATTGGCAACAGGTGTTAGCTCAGGGCTCATCTTCCTCAAAAAAAAAAAAAAATAATAAGATACTTGCATCATATATGAGTATTACAAGTGTTTCACAGAAATTCTTTGTCAAGCAAAGCAACTGACAGAAAAATACCAGAGTGATTTCCACTAATGTCATCATTTTAGGCAACTGTTCTTTTCAAACTATCTTTTAGTTAAATAAATGCTCTAATAATTAGTTTTCCTTTCCCTATTTTTTTAAACTAAAAATCCATTTTGCCCAGTACAGGAAAAAAAAAAAAATCCATTAACTTGGAAATTCTTCTGGGCTATCAAATTTATATGGATTTTATTTTAAAACTCTTGATTCTATAAGAGTAATTTTATGCTTTTCACCACAATAACAAAATCATCATGACAATACTAATATTTTGTGAGCATTTACGTTGGGCCAGATACTGTGTAAGTGCTTTAGAGCCAGTGTCTCATCTCAGGCTCACAGACACCCGAGGAGGGAGGTGGAATCCTTACCCACATTACAGACTCGGACACAGAGGCCTCCCAGAGGTGGGAGGCCGCCCAGCCAGGCGTGGCTGAACCCAAGTCTGTCTGACCCCAGAGTTCCTAACCACAAAGCTATGCTGGATCTGGAGGTGTGGCTCCCCAGAAAACAGAAAAATACAAATTAGCAACCAAGAGGCATTCTGGCCCTGCTGGATCCCTGGGACCTGGATCTCGGAGGAAACTTCAGAACTTTCACAAGCTCTCATCTTCCAAGGCCCAGAATCCAGGCTGTTACCACAATTCTTTTTCCCTGCAGTGGAACTCATTCTTCAAACAAATTCACTTATAAGATTCCAGTACACGAGACATAAAAACAGAGCTGATCTGGTGAAAAAGCAGGCAGTGAGGGGTCTAAAGACCACCCACACAACCTCCCAGACCCCCAGAGGTCACCCTGAGGCAGCTCCTTTCTACTTAAGAAGTGTGGAGAGCAAAGTTTGAAAATCACTAGATCGCCCTCAGGCCAGGCCAGTGTCCTGGGTCTGGGGACCTCTCGGAGATTCCACTTCAGCCAAAGAGCATGATGGAAACCACAAGAGGCTTCCCAGAACAGTGAGCCCTGGCAGCCATAGGCCAAGTGGTTCTAAAGTGTGGTTCCTGGCTCAACACCAGGAACTTGTTAGAAATACAGATTTTCAGGGCTGACCCCAGACCTACTGAATCAGAAACTCTGAGGCTGGGGCCAAGCATTCAGTGTTTAACAGACTTTGAAGTGACTCCGATGCACGCTCAATCTGAGAACTACCCTAGAGATAGAAGGTAAACTGAGCCCTGAAGTCAGCAGCTGAGAGGAAGAGAACCCAGCATTTTCTTTTTTTTAATGTTTTTTTGTAAGTGTGTGTGAGGAAGATCAGCCCTGAGCTAACATCCATGCTAATCCTCCTCTTTTTGCTGAGGAAGACCGGCTCTGAGCTAACATCTATTGCCAATTCTCCTCCTTTTTTTTCTCCCCAAAGCCCCAGTAGACAGTTGTATGTCATAGCTGCACATCCTTCTAGCTGCTGTATGTGGGACGCGGCCTCAGCATGGCTGGAGAAGCGGTGCGTCCGTGCGTGCCCGGGATCCAAACCCGGGCCGCCATTAGCAGAGCGCGTGCACTTAACCGCTAAGCCACAGAGCCGGCATTGTCTACAACATCTCTGTGGAGATGAAGCTGCCCGTTATCCCACAGGACCATCAGCTGAAGATTTAATGGGTCCTCCACATCAGACACTTACTCAGGAAACATGTGTGAGCGTCTACCCTACTCTGCTGGCACCACAGCAGCACTCAGCAGCAGGATTGAATAAGAAGCAGGCCCAGGTCTCAGCGGGGCTAGAGGAAGCCACACAGCAAAGACACAGACAGCAAAGTGCCAATCAGCAAGAGAGAAGCCAGCAGAGACATAAAAACAAGAAGGGTGGTCCACTCAGTCTCAGATGTTGGGGGACATTTTCACCAAGATGAGACCTGAGCTGCTGGAAAGGGTGAGTAGGAACTTTCCAGGGACAAATGAAATGTTGGTGACCAAACTTCCCTCCAGCCCCTGTAAATGCACAAATCATCAGCTACATTTTGGACCCAAAGAGAAAAAGGACAGAAGAACGTCTGCTCTAAAAGTCTGATACTCTTGATGTGGACCTTCGCCCTATTTAGGTGATAGGCTTCCACTGAGGTGGGGTCAGGACAGGGAGGTACAGGTATACCTGGTACAGTCCCTGCACTCGGGAATCTGGTCATCAAGGGGGCTTCTCCTGTTACAGAAAATGGTTCCAATTTGCCCCTGGCCCCCAAGGCTGGGCAAGGCAGCTTGCCTACGCGAACATTTGGGAGACTGGGGAAAGTCCTACAGCAGGCAGAGAGGCAGTTCCTTGGCAGAGAGGTGGAGCACACAAAATGTTCACACCAGGGATCTAGGCCATGGTGCAGGCCCAACAGACAAATATTGTCCAACTGAACCCATATTTACTAAATACTTTGGTAGGGGGGCCCCTAAGCCATGAAATAATTAGACCCAGAGAGAGATTTACTATAAAGCTAATGAAGCCTAAATCTTTGGGGTCTCTCACTTGCATGGGCCTCTTCCAAGGCTCTACAAGGGGTCCTATCAATGTGTTCACATGGTAAAACATTTTCTTATAAAATCTGCAAACAGTGAACTCTAGGTCATTAGGAGAGTGCTCTCTTCCCATTCTGACTTCCCCTCTGTCCACCTCCCCCATGTCTGGTGGTATTCCTGGGGTCAGACTAAAGGGACATTGGGTTGGAGATACATTTGATTGGGTTTGACAGGGTTTATTGATGCAGTTGGCAGTCACTCCTGTGGATAATTGAGCTACTACTAGCCCTCCTCTGTAGCAGTCACTTCTAGGGACCCTGTCACCTACCAGGCTCACTGCCCATCACACAGGTTCATCACACGGCTTTATGACCGTGCCCTTCAGTGGACGGGACTGAAGTGTATAGAGCCAGAAGCTAGGCTGTGGAAAATTCTTTCAAATGTCAAAAATTTTAAGTTTTAAGTAGAGGATTTGGATCTCGTTGATATCTAATTAAAACAGAAGTTTTCACCTGTCAGAAATATACTCAATAAGCAGTGTATACAATTATAAACACACCATACATTTTTTCCTTTTTCTACAGCAAATCACATAAAATAAAATTTATCAAAATTCTTGGTTCGTCAGACACAAAGTATTACTACAAATAGCAAGTATAAATGAAGACAAGGCTGTGTGATGTATGCACTCCTTATGCACACCTTAACTTATGTGATACATCTCATCCTAAGTCTGACCGTTCTAGATAAAACAGCATGCAAAATCGCCACCAACAGAGCAAAGTAGCCTGAAGAAACAAACGTTCCAGTGAAAAACTCCTACACATATCACATCAATAATTCAAGATTTGTAGTATAAGAGTCATTTGATTATACAATTATGGGGCTTGATTGAACACAGTGGCAATTTTTAGTGCATTTGACTAGCTCTTGTATTTGCCTTAATTTCAGATAAATTTTCCAATTTTCTACAATTATCGATCATTCCAAAATCCAAGTACAATGGAAAGTAAGGATCCTAGTGGAAGCTAAAGAAGAAAATTGAAAGAATGAAGATTGGCAGGAGCTTCAACATATTAAAAACTCTCCTATGTAACAATGAAATTAAAGTGGTTGAAATGGTATGCAGAACTATTTCAAAAAGAATTATGGTAGCCAAGAAAATATTAATAAAACTGGCAACAAAAGTAATAAATAAGACTATGACCATCAGAGTACTCCCAAAACAACAGAATTTCCAAACAGAGAACAGTTTCTACTGTCAGCAGAGCCTCATTTTAATGACTGTGTTGACTTCCATAAGAACTGTGAACTTTCATCCTGGTCTGTCACACACTGTGAGTGCAAGCTTTTCTCCTCCAAAATCATGATCCCAATTCAAAGAGAATCACACAGAACGTATAATTTGTTAAAATGCTTCCCAGTTATTATAAACAAATTTAAATACGAACAATTTGTTATAAGATCTTGGCTAGACTATTCTATAACTGATGAATATATATATTGATTTTTTTGTTGATATTATTATTTTTAACAAAACACACATTACTTATACCAGATAAGTTTTCAGACTGAATTAAATGTATTGACAACTCTCAAAAATCAGATGTCACAGAACACAAGGAGGCTATGTTTATTTGGATTGCATGTAAATTGAATCAAAATGTACTTTACCATTGTGTTGAAGAACAGACAAGAAGGAAAAGTTTTACTCTGAAGTACTAAAAAGAGTAGTTGAGGGTATTGTTGAGTGAAAAAGGTTTACCCATCAGTGATCACAATGAAAAGTGATGCTCTTCAAATAACAGAAATTTCAGGGAGTCATCAGACTAACTGCTAGATTTGATCCATTTTTACATGAGTGCTTGAAAAACTATCAGAATGAAAGGACAAACATCACTTATTAATCCAAAACAGCTTGTGAAGACTTAATCAAAATAAGTGAAAACCTGTACAAAATGAAGTGAGAAATCAAACAAACCAGACATCAATTAACACTCTATTGCTTCAGATTCTACAATAGTGGATTGCTTTGTGTATGCCATCATATGTGCTACTCTAAGATAGAAAACCAACTTGCTATGCAGAAAACCAATTTTTAAATTTTTTGCCAAAATTCATCTGAAATTAAGGCATACATGAGAGTAATTCAAATACAGTTCTGGCTTTCCAGCAGGGTGATGAAGCTCTGGATAACTGTAACCTGCGTGGCTCATTTGCAATCCACCAATGACAACATGACTGTTAGGAGAGGTGACAAAGCTTCAAGCACTCTTTAAAAACATTAGTAAGTAAAACATTCTGGACGCAGCTCATCGCTAAATCACATCAGGAAAAGCTGCCTCCCAGTCCCTGAAGTTGTTGACTACTGCAGGATTTTGCAATAGCTATGCTTTCTTCTTGGGCTTCTCTCTTATACTAGATGTAGTATTTTAAACACCCATGCCAAATTGAATTTTTCTTTTTAAGCGTCTAAGGATAGTGAGATGGTTTGCCCACTAAAAAGCAGTGAGATCTTGTAGCACAACATTTTAATGACTCTGAAATATATTTTCTGTGAGAAGGAAAACTTGAACACAAACAAGACAGAAAGTTTATTCAAAAAGTTAATAAAGGCTGCACAAAAGGCCACATGTTGTGTAATTCTATTTATATGAAATGTCCAGAATAGGCAAACCCACAGAGACAGAGAGTAGATTAGTGGTTGCAAGGGGCTAGGAGGAGAGGGGAATGGGGAGTGACTGTTAAGGAGTATGGGATTTCTTTTGGGAGGTGATGAAATGAAATCAGATAGTGGCGATCGTTACTCGACTTTGTGACTATACTACAAAACCATTGGATTGTACACTTTTTAAACAGGTATATTTTATGATATGTGAATCATTTAAAAATAACATTTAAAAAATTAACAAAGGTTGACTATGCCATTTTAACTACAATTTGGAAAAATGATTTTAGACTAGTTCAGTAAAAAAAAGTTAAATTTCAGATTTGGACATATATGGAGGGTTTCAGTTTTTTATTAAATACAAAAGAAAATGCATAAAACTATTGGAATATGGGGCAAGTGATTAAAAATGAGCAAATAGAAATTATTCTGACATCAGGAAGCAAATTCTAAGAGAGAATTTTTCAGATCTCAATAAAAGCAGTAATTAAAGTGTAGGGATAAATTTCAAATAGATCGAATAGGCTCTTGGAGTTTTTGCCAATGCAATTAATGAAGAGAAGGGAAAATACTGAATTTTTTGCTGAATTTTTCATAAAAAAGCAATTTAAAGGTAAAATGAAACTCATAATTGCCACTGTTATGAAGACATCGACGACAAACTGTTTAATAACAAGTCTCCTAGATTTAATGAATATTCATGATTACCCTGGCCCAAGAAAACATGAAATGATCCTACAGGAAGGAAACCTGAGGGAAGTTTCAGCAAATTTAACATAAAAATCTTAAAAATGTACATGGTATTACCAATAATGAATTGCAAAGCTCAAACTCTTCTAAACCATTAAAAAATGCAATCGATCAAAGACTGAATTATCCTTCCACTTTTTCTTTTGATACCTACAGAGTATGCCATTATATGAATGCCCTATATTTAACCTATTCCCTTTTGTATGGCATTTAGAATGTTTCCAATCTTTTTTTATTATAAACAATGATGCAACGTATTTTCTGACATATACCTTTTCCTTCAGGTAGATACATTCCTAGAAGTACAACTGCTAAATCAGAGAATATACATGTTTAAATTGGATTAATATGATGCCCCCTCCGTGCCCCAGCAAAAATCATGCTTACTTCCCTACCCTCAGGAATACAGCGTGTTGTCAAATATTTAGATCATTTTAAAATGGTAACTCCTTGTCATTTTTTTAATATATTTTCTTAGAGCAGTTTTAGCTTCACAGCAAAACTGAGCAGAAAGTACAGAGTTCCCACATACCCCCTTACCTCACATATGCACAGCACCGCGCCCCCATCAACATCTTGCACCAGAATAGTACATTTGTC
This sequence comes from Diceros bicornis minor, assembly GCF_020826845.1. Lineage (NCBI taxonomy): Eukaryota > Metazoa > Chordata > Mammalia > Perissodactyla > Rhinocerotidae > Diceros > Diceros bicornis. Next base: position 88,533,258 of record NC_080745.1, on the reverse strand, counting down.
ACAATTCATGACGCTACATTAACACATCATTATCACCCAGAGGCCCTAGTTTACATTAGGGTTCACTCTCAGTGTTGTGCATTCTATCGGTTTGGACAAACGTAAAATGACATGTATCCACCATTACGGTATCACACAGAATAGTTTTACTGCTCTAAACATCCTCTATGCTCTGCCTATTCATCCCTCTCTCCTCCCAATCCCTGGCAACCACTTATCCTTTTACTGTCTCCATAGTTTTGCCTTTTCAGATTGGCTTCTTTCACTTAGTAACTTGTATTTAAGTTTCCTCCATGTCTTTCAATGGCTCGCTGGCTTATTTCTTTTTAGCACTAAATAATATTCCACTGTTCAGAGGTACCATAGCTTATTTATCAGTTCACCTACTGAGGGACATCTTGGTTGCTTCCAAGGTAGCTAATTATGAATAAAGCTGCCATAAACATCCGTGTGCAGGTTTTTGTGTGGACATAAGTTTTCAGTTCCTTTGGATAAACACCAAGGAGCATGATTACTGGACCATATGGTCAGAGTATGTTTAGTTTTATAAGAAACTGCCAAACTGTCTTCCATAGTGGCTGTACCATTTTGCATTCCTACCTACTGCTCCACATCCTTGCCAGCATTTAGTACTGTCAGCATTTTGGATTTTCACCCTTCTAATAGGTATGTAGTGGTATACAGTGGTATATCTTATCATTGCTTTAATTTGCAATTCCCTAATGGCCTATGATGTGGAGCATCTTTTCATATGCTTATTTGCAATCTGTATATCTTCTTTGGCAAGGTGTCTGTTCAGATCTTTTGCCCGTTTTTTAATTGAGCTGTTCATTTTCTTATTTTTTGAGTTCTTGTCATTTTAATTTTCATTTCTCTTACTAAGATTGAACAATTTTTTGATGCTTAAAAGCCATTCGCATTTCCTTTTAGAAAATGTATTAAATGTTTGTTTGAAACTTCTGCCTGTTTTCCTATTGTATAGTTGGTTTCTTAATTGTAAAAATTCTTTACATATTAAGGAAATTAGTTCTTTATGAAATAAACATTTTCCCACTTTGTCACATTTTTACTCTATTTCATTTTTTCCTCCTTATACAGTCAAATTAATCAATCTTCTATGGCTCTCATAGTTTTGTCATGCTTAGAAAGATCATCCCCACTCCAAGATTGTTCTTAAATTTCATATTTTCTTCTTTTTTCTAGAATTATTTACTTTCTTTTTCAACATTTAAATCTTTGATCCTTTTGAAATTGTTTTTTAAGTATGGCTATCTGGTTCCCCCAACATCATGTATTGAACAATCCCAAATTTACCCCTGACTTGAAATGTTATCTTTATCATATACTAATTGTCTCTATGATAAGGGGTCTATTTTTGTTTCATTGACCTTTATGTCCATTCCTATACCTCTACCAGACAGGTTCACTAAAGCTTTATATTCGGTTCTATCTAGTCTCTCTGGGTCATAATTTCCTTGCATGTTCCAGAATACACTTATTTTCCATATAATGGGAGATTATATGGAAAATTCAAGAAGTAGCTTGTATAGGCCAAAAAAAATCTTTAGAATTTTTACAAAATGTTAAATAGATTCAGGGAGAATTGATTCTTTATGAAATAAAATTTTTCTAAGAACAAATTACTAGGGCTTTCCTTATCAAGTCTCCTTTTATGGCTCTTAGTAGCCTTTCAAAATTGTCTTCACATGGATCTTGCATATTTCCTGTGATATTTATTCCTAGCATCTCAGGTAGGAAGTTCCCTTCCTATATTATATCTTCTAATTGGTTATTGTTTGTATATATATTAAGGCTAATTATTTCTTACTAGTAATTTTATTTTTTTAACATTATCATTACTACATTTGCTGTCACAAGAGTATGTGGAATATATACACAATTAAACACAATAATCAGACACTGTAAAGCAACCACCAGCTGAAGACCTAGAATAGTACTAATGTACCAGTGGCTCTACTTGTGTGCTGGCCCCATCCTATTCCCTTAATCCTCCAGAGACACCACTACCAATTTATGTTTATTATTCCTATGATTTGTAAAAGAGGTTTAACACTGGGGGCCGGCCTGGCGGCATAGTGGTTAAGTTAGCATGCCCTGCTTCAGCAGCCCAGTGTTTGCAGGCTCGGATCCCCGGTGTGGACCGACGCATCGCTTGTCAAGCCATGCTGTGGCGGTGTCCCATATAAAGTAGCGGAAGATGGACACGGATGTTAGCCCAGGGCCAATCTTCCTCAGCAAAAAGAGGAGGATTGGCAACGGATGTTAGCTCAGGGCTGATCTTCCTCACACCACAAAAAAAAGAGGTTTAACATTGTATTATGAATCCCTACTTATTGCTTAGTTTTGCTGGAATATTAACTTTGTGTGTGTTATCTTCTGAGACTTATTTCATTAAATGCTATGTTACTAAGATTTATCAAGTTGTGAGTAGCTGTGGTTCACACTTTTTCATTGCTATATTATATTCTGTTATGTGAATATACCATAATTTATTCAGCCATTCTCCTGACAATGGACATGTGGTTGTTTCCAGATTTTTGTTACTGCAGGAAGTCCAGCTATGAACATTCTTGGTCTCCTGGTATCCACACACAAGGGTTTCTCCAGAGTCTAGACCTAGGAGTGAAGTCTGCTTGTCTGTAGGTATACGAGTATTCTACCTTATATGATAATGCCAAGTTGTTTCTCAAAGTGATTATACCAACTTATACTCTCACCAGAAGTATAAGAATTATTGACTCATAATCTATCCAATACACCATAATCAGATTTCTTAATTATTGCCAATCCTGTAGATGCAAAATGGTATCTCATCATGGTCTTAATTGTGTGTGTGTGTGTGTGAGAGGAAGATTAGCCCTGAGCTAACATCTGTTGCCAATCCTCCTCTTTTTTTGCTGAGGAAGATTGGCCCTGGGCTAACATCCGTGCCCATCTTTCTCTACTTTATATGGGAGGCCGCCACAGCATGGCTTGAGAAACGGTGCATCGGTGCGCGCCTGGGATCCGAACCTGCGAACCCAGGGCCGCCAAAGCAGACTTAACCGCTGCGCCACCAGGCCGGCCCCCTTCCCCTAACCTTTTATTTCAGAGAATTTCAAACCTACAAAAAGATAAAAGAACAATTATAATTCAATGAATTGTTAAAGTATTCCCATATTTGCTTTATTTCTCTCAATATAAATATATATGTGTATACTCTTTTGTTTGTTTTTTTGTTGAACCATTTAAAAGTTAGATACAGAAATTCTAACACTTCTCTAAATACTTTAGCACCTATATCCTAGAAGAGGGACATTTTCCTACATAACATAATACATGATCACACCCAAAAAGTTTAACTTTGATTTGATGTTATCTAATATATAGTCCATATTAAAATTTCCCTCATTGTCCCGTTGATGTCCTTTTCAGCTAGGTTTTTTTCCCCTTAATCCATTGAGGATTTAATGAATAATCATGAATTGTATTTAGCTGTTACGTCTCTTTTAGTCCCCTTTATTCTGGAACAGATTTCCTTTTTTTTTTTTTTTATTTTATTTTGTCTTTCATTACATTCACATTTTTTAAGAGTCCAGGTCAGTTGTTTTGGAAAATGTGCCACAATTTGAATTTGTCTGATTATGTATTCAATGTATTCAGATTGAACATTTTTAGCAAAAACAATAATAGGTGATGCTGCATGCTTCCCACTGCATCACATCAGGTGGCACACGATGTTGGGGTGTCTCATTGTTAGGGATGTTAAGTCTGACCATTTGGTTACAGTGGTGTTTCCAGATATCTCCACTGGAAAAGTATTACTATTATCCTTTTTGATGTTCAAATTGTCCCAAATTTGGCTGAGAGAACAAGCTGGTTCTTGTATCATTTTAGCCTGTCCCTATAGATTTTCAGGCATCTCCTTGCTTTTCTCATACATCTGGATGTTCTAGGCTCACCTTGTACTTTTCATGCTCCAATACTGGTATCATTCAGTTTGATAAGCCATTTCTCCTACTTCCTTTTAGCGGGAAACATATTTAGAAAACCAAGATCTTACACTAGGTGGGCTCATTCCTACTGGGGAGTCACTGTTTCTAGGACCTTTCAGTGGACAGTCAAGAGGTGTTTTTTAAATCATGAGTTCATACTGATAACTTGAATTCAAATCCAACATGACAATATTATTTTTTTCCTTCCACCTTTATATATCCCTTCTTCCACAGTGAGAACTCCAACAGGAAACAGATTTTCTCAATTGCTCAGTCTCAGAATCTATGCAAAATAGTATCAAAATCAATCACAACAAACTCACTAAGTAATGTTCAATATTCCTTTAGACTTTCTGTCTTTAGAATATATACCACTAAAGTTATAGACTCTGAAAAATGTGTTCAAAGGTTAAATGAATTCTTTTTCTGTGTGGTTTGTTAATAGTTTGATAAACAGTTAGATCCACTTGTTTCTGTTTGTATTAAATTTTAGTTTTTCCCATCCTTGTAAATTTATTTTTAATATGTAAAACATTAACAATTAACACAGTTAAACTACTAACTGTTAAAGTACACCTTTATAGGTAGTTTTAAGTCTTACTCATTCACCTATCCCATCTCCCTATTCCCACTCACCTCCTGTTGTCAGTGTTTGATTTTGTTAGTGTTTGATTTATTCTTTTACCTAATGTTTGCAAAAATATACATACATATACACAAAAGGTAGCATACTATTTATACTCTTGCAGCTTGCTTTTTTTCACCTAATATATTAGAGAAATCACTCCATATCAGTTCACGGAAATGGTTCTTTTTTTTTTTTTTTTTAGTAGTTGCATGGTATTCCGTTGTGTGAATGTATCATAGATTATTCATCAAGACATCTACATATGGGAAATACCCTGAACTATTAAAGCTTATACATGAAATAAAATGGATAGAGGTCTTCCCAAATCTGACAACAATTCTGAAAATCTACACAATATCAAAAACAAGTTGTGAAGCAGAATCTTTTCTAAACTGTCAGTAGTTTTTTAAAATTGCAATGCAAATTAAAACCATAATGAGGTACTACACAGGTACCAGAAGGTCTAAAATCAAAAGGATAGAAAACATCAAGTGAAGTGAAGAGGCGGACCAATCAGAATTCTCACACATTGTTGGTGAGAGTGTAAACTGCAACTTTGAACAACTATTTGGCAATATCTAATCAAAGCTGGTCATATGCATACCCTATGATCCACCAATTCCACTCTTAGTTTTATACTCAATAGAAAAGCACACATATGTTCACCAAAAGAAATGTACTGTAATGTTCATAGCAGTACTATCCATAATAGCCAAAATCTAGAAATACCCAAATGTCCATCAACAGTAGAATAGATACATAATTTGTGGTATATTCACACAAGGAAATAGCAATGAGAATGAAGGATCTGCAACTATGCACAACAATATAAATGAATCTTACAAACATAACGTTGGGGAAAACAAGCCAGATCCAAACAAGTAAAAACTTAATAGTTCCATTTACATGAAGTTCAAAATCAGGCAAAGCTAACCTTATAGAAGTCAGGGCAGTGGTCACCATGCCAGGGGTAAAGGAAGTACGTGGAAGGAAAGATGAACAGGTCCTTCTGGGTTCTTGACCTGGGTTGTGGATGTAGAGGTATGTTTACTTCATGAAGATTCCGCAAGCCATATGCTGATGATATGTGCACTTTTCTGTGCATACAGTGTATTTCAATAAAAAGTAGGTTTTAAATTTCACTTAAGTAATAAAGTAAAAGAAGAGAGTTACTAAATTCAATTAAACATCTAAAAAAAATAGAAGCAGTATAACAGAAAGCAGGATGACTATCTTAGATTCAAAAGTGTTAAGATATTAGCTCAAAATTACAGCCTTAAGAAGTTTAGTGTTTGAGCTTTACAATTAATATATTTTTCATTCAACTCTATGATATTTCTATTTTTATTTTAATATAAAAATGTTTCAGTGTATTTACCAACAAATAAAACTGATGCTCCAGGAAGAGGTACCACGCTTTTCCTGAAGTTTGAAAACCTACCATGAGTTGTGCTAACTACCACCTGCATACAGAATGATGCCTTCAGAGAAGGTAAAGGAAGTATGCAAACCTCTCTCCTGCTGGTGGCCCTCCGCAGCTTTAAAAAATTGCAGTTTTTATATAATACAGCAAGAACATTATCCAAGAAGTCTAATAATTTTAGGCTAAAAAGTTTAGTAACTATATTAATGTAAAGACTAAATTATCTTTTTATTCTAGCCATGAAATTATAAAAATCATTGTTATAGAAAAGGTGATACAATAACATGCAGCCAAAATATGTAGGAAAAAATATAATACAAATATATTCGGCAATTAGTTAACAAAATATTTTTCTGGATTTTTACAACATTTGTGATATCTGCCAGCTGTTTATATTTTTAATTAGTTGGGCTTTTTGTCATTCTAAATAAACATATACCTTCATAACCAATTTTGTGTTCATAGTTTACATTCTTTTTCTTATGGAAGGCTCCTCAAATGGCTTTAGAACCCACAAAATCTTCATCTACCCCTGAATGGGATTTAAGTTACCAGCAAGCCTTCAGTTTCTTACCATGTTGAATATAGTTTGGGAGACAGGGCTATGATCTAATATAGTACCTGGCAACTAAGAGACAATTAAAATTAATTTAAGGCAGTCATTCATGTATTCATTCATCAAACAATATTAAAGGCCTTCTGGGTGTTGGACACTGTGCTTAGCTACAAGGATGCAACGGTGAGCAAAAAACCACGGTCTCTGCCTTCATGAAGCTTACAGTTCCATGAGGCAGAGAGAGAAGAATCGGATAATCCCCCAGTTACTAACTAAGATCAGTGCAGTGAAGGAAGGTTACACAGAAGATTATCACAGAGTAAAATTGGATAACTTTCAGCAAAGGAATGAATCCTATGGGGAAAAAATGCCCCATGGCACGGTATCTCTTTCAGAACAGAAGGAGGTCTTTGGTAAAGCAAGCAGAGGGTAAAGAGAGAAGTTCTGCCCACATCACCAGGCAGAGGAGATGGGGGATGCCGGGAGCGTGATCTCAGTCCAGCTGGACTCCAGCACTGAGCAGACCTGGAGGGGGAAAGAGCATCGTGCTGGGATCCACAGCTCAGCAAAGTCCACGGCAACATGCATGCAGGGCCAGTACCAACTGTACTCAAGCTGCAACAAGGGACAATTCCAGCAAGAGACGGTTGTCGCCTGGCAACTAAGAGCATGAGTTGTGAAGACAGACTGGGATGGAATCCTGGTTCTGCCACATTCCAGCTACCTTTGAAATTTCTCTTCCTCTTTTAGAAAAAAAACAGGGGAGGAGAGCTGAAGTACTGCGTGATAAGCCGTGAGGTGCTCTGCACAGAGCTTAGTACACAGTGCTAAGTAAACAGTAGCTGCTCTCATTGTGGCCCCTCCCACTCCCCTCCTCCCATCTGTTTTTTTCCTTCCACTGAGTTCTGGGATCAGCCTTAATTCATCGAGGACTAGAATTCTGCCTACAACGCAATCCCTATGAACAGCCAGACACCCCTGGGGCCTTCATCCGCCTGCCCAACATTATTACCTACTGCCTGGGCTAGATTCCCCGGGAGCCAGGTCCATCTGGCCCCTACCCAGCACTGTCAGACAGATGCTGCTGCCCAGCCTGGCTGGGTTACCTGGGCGACTTGTGTGCATGACGTGCCCCACTGTTCATCCTGTGTCACTGAGTCTGTTTGTTCATCACACAACCTGTTCCACCACTGAAAGAGCCCACTTTCTTTAGTAATATATGGTAATCAAGCACAATTTGATTTTATTTCCTGTCTCCTCCCTCCAAGCCAGGTTGCCAGCTGTCACCTCTCATTACTCTGAGAAGCCTTTAAACAGCTATTGCTGACTTCTAATTTAATGTGGAAAGGGGAACGAGTCATGCTTATTAAAAATTATGCATTAAATAAAAGCCATACAAAGTTCTGAGTGGGAGCCTGAGAAGTAAAGCTTTGGGCTCTATTTCAAGTAAACTCACTATTACAAGAACTTGAAGGTCTTTTTCTTTTACCTCCCTGTATAAGATCACATTCCAAGCTGGCCACAAGCTCCACCTCCAAAAGTTGAAATCTCACTACATCTCTTCAACTTCTGACATCCAATGTCTACACAGGTTTTTCACAAATATTTCAACAAATATTTATGAAATGCTACTTACAAGAAGACATTGTGCTAGACAACTCTCCTGGCTGTGGCCTTTGCTTTTCTCCTTGGCTATGTGCAGAGTCAGCCAGTCTGTCTGTCTGTCTGTCTCTCTCCTACATTGTCCCAATAGCTCTGGGTTATTGTCTCCAGCCTGTTAAGACCCCACCCCTGGCACCTTTGCTTAGCTTTTTGTTGTTGATCACCTCAGCCTCATGCACTGGCCCAGCAACCTCAAACTTAACATGTTAAAAATTGAACTTATCTTTCCCTCCAAATCAACTCTCCTCCAGACTAGTTCTTTGCTTTCGGGATAGATCATCATTCTTCCACCCTCCCACACTTGAACTCGTATTATATCTCTCCTAAACTATTTGTACTTCCTCCTCTCCCACATCCATGGTCACAGATCTTGTTGATTCTTGCTTCTTTCCCATAGACAGGTGACCATGCGTCTTGAGCACCAAATTATAAAATCTGCCCCATTTACCACCATAAAATGCACGGCAGCCTGACACTTTCACTTTGGATGCGGAATGCTCCCCCAGCTCGCTCTCCTCCACCCTCCATTCTCTGGATCGGAGCCTTGCCTTTTGTTTCTGTCCTGTCCCTTGAAGCCCACCCTTGAGTGTTACATTCTTTCTGGAACTGAGGCTGTCCTCAGCATAGAGCTCATACTATGTGCTCATGTGCTCCTTAATTCAAAACCCTAACAAGAGCCTCTGATACCACACTTTACTTCCTCATCTGTCATTGAAAAAGACACAGGTGGTATTTAATCCTATAACCAAAGAAATTATAAATTTGTTGGCATTCAATTATGTGCCTCCCTACATTATGCTGAGTTGTAAGTAGGCATTCACAGCAGAGGAAGAATGGCAAACCTAAGATAGATTTTACCTTTTTCATAATATTGCCCAGCACACTGCTGCTATCTTAGCCAATGGTAACTTTCTAAGGAGCAACTTTGCCTTGGCCAGAGAGTGGCCCTGGCCAAAAGGAGGCAATGATAATCCTCCTCGTCCATTCCCTGGGCCAGAAGAAAGCACTCTATGAGGCAGAGTTATCCAAGTATGGCATTCTCATTCCACCTCAAATTTCCGCCATGCTATATAGAAGCACAAAGTGTCTATCACCTTTAAAATTATGGACTTAATTGTTCTTAAATTGACTTGAAATTTTATGCCATAAGCAAATGGAAAAACCAGTTTCTTTTTTTAATCAATAGAAAGTAACTATAAAAATAAACATAAAATATCAATGCTTTAAAATGTTTGTCCAAATACCACCTAAAGTCATGTTGTATACCATATCTTAGGAACTACTGATTTGCCGGAAGCACCTGGCACAAAATTCTTCCCACTGCCTGAAATTCCATCACTAAAATGTAATTGGTCTTAAAAGCTTAAACTGAACCATAACAAAAACAGTAAGAATACATGTGGTGTGATGACATTTTATACTGAGGCCAAATATGCAAAACTAAACAATGTACGTCTAAGGATATACTTGTGTATTGTAAACTATAAAGGAAATCCAACGAATGAAATGCAAAATATCATTCAGTTATGAGAACAGTTCTACTACTGCATTATAATTTCTTTACTAAAGTGAATCTTAACAGTTTAATTCTAAAAACTTAAAACATGAGCACAATTTTAACATTATTTTCTTCCACACCACATTATATTGAAATTAGCTGTTTATTTAACTCATTCCTACATTAGATTGTAAGCACTTTAAGAGCAGGGACTATATTTTATGCTTCTTGATCCCAGAACCAAACAAAATATAGACAAATCAACCAATGGAAGAGCTTAGAGACCAGAAAAGTGGCTATATGTATCTCTCTATCTATCTGTGGTGCCTAATTTATAATAAAGGTGATGAAGAATAGTGAAGAAAAGATGGTCATTTTAATAAATGGTGCTAAGTCAACTGGATAGCCATATGAAAAAAAATCTACACCATATATAAAAATCAATTCTAGATAGATTATAGATATAAACGTGAAAAGGCTTCTAAAAGATGACACAGAATATCTTCAGGACATTTGATTAAGCAAAAAAATTATAAAGAACACCAAAAACATTATTCATAAAGGAAAAGATTGATAAATTAGACTATATTAAAATTAACTGTTTCTATTCATCAGAAGAAACCATTAAGAGAATGAAAAAGCAAGCCACCAAGTAGGGAGAAAAGATAACCAAAGGACTTTGATCTAGAATATATTTAAGAATTCCTACAAATCAGTAATAAAAACAGGCAACTCAACAGAAAGTTAGGAAAGAGACTTGAAGTAGGCTCTTCCCCAAAGGGAATACCCAAGTGGCCAATACTAAAACATGAAAAGATGCTCGACCTATTTCGCGTCAAGGAAATTCAAATTATAAACACAATGAGATACTAATACACACCCACCATAATGACTAAATTGATATCAAAAATTTTAAAAAGCTGACACAATAGTAAGTATTGGGAAGGATGGGAAACAACATAGGTAGTGGGAGCATAAATTGACATAACCAGTGTGCAATATCTCCTAAAGCTGAATATACACATACCCTATAAAACACAATCCACTCCCGAGTACATATCCAATAAAATTATACACATGTGCACCAAAGGATATGTACGAGAAAATTCACAGCAGCATTACTTATAATAGACCCAAACTGGAAACAACTCAAATGTCTACCACCCGCAGAACATATAAATACATTGTGGAATATTAGTAAAATGGAATGTACACAACAATGAATACGAACTAACTACTGCCGTGAGCAACACTATGGATGTATCTCACAAGGCCAAGGTTGAGGAAATGAAGCCAGACACAAAAAAGTAAGATTCCATGGATCAAGTACAAAAATGGGCAAAACTAATCTATAGTATAAAAAGTCAGGATGGGAAATCTCTTGGCAGAGGAGGTGAGAGTAACAGCTGGAAGGGAATATAAGAGAGCCTTCTGGGGATGCTGGTCATGTTCCACGTCTTGTGTGTTAACTACGTAAAAATTCACTGAGCTGTACATTTATAATCTTACCTGTACGTTTCTCATATCTGTATGTACTTACCTATATGTATGTTACACCTCAATAAAAAAGTTTATTCAAAAAAAAGTATGAGAATGAAATCAAGAAAAGTTTACAATACACAAAAATTTAGGGAGCTTGCCTCAGGAGACCATTACTGAGCAAAATACTGACAGGCGTATTTCAGCTAGGAAGAAAGTGACCCCAAGTGGAAGGTCTGAGATACAAGAAGGAATGAAGAACAGAAAACAAATGGTGAATTTGTGGTTAAAACTAAACACATATTAAATGTATAAAACAACAGAAGTAACTTCTCATGAAATATAAAGAAAAATGGTAAAATTAAAATATATCTAAACAACTTGAATGAATCTCAAGAGAATTAGGCTGAATAAAAAAAGTCAATCTCAAAAGATTAGATGCTATATATAATGTTCTTAAAATGACAAAATTATGGAGATGAAGAACAGATTAGTGGTTGCCAGGGGTTAGAAAGAGAGGGAAGTGTCTGTGGCTGTAAAAGGGCAGCACAAGGGATCCTTCTGATAAAACTGGTCTGTATCTGGACAACGGTAGTGGTCATATATGCGATAAAAGCGCATAGGACTCAATACACACAAACCAGAGCATGTAAAACTGGTAAAATCTGAATAAGATCAGTGGATTGCATTAATGTCAATTTCCTGGTTGTGATATTGTATTATAGTCTTGAAAGATGTTACCATTGGGAGGAACTGAGTGAAGGATATATGGGATCTCTTTCTATTATTTCTTACAACTGCCTGTGAATCTACAATTATCTCAAAATACAAAGCTGAAAATAAATAAATTTAAATATATTGTAATAGCATAACTCAAGAGAAAACAAAAAAAAAAAAAAGAAGAGTTAAAGCAATTAAAGTATTCTAAGGTTCTTGTATTACCCAGGAGGAAGATAAACCAACTTTAGATGCTTATAACTTAAATATATATGTTTAGATGAGTATGATACCCACTGAAAGAATATAAACAAAGACTTTAACTCCCAGATGACTAAAGAAGACAAAATATCCCACCAATCCAAAAGAAGGCAAGAAAAAGAAGGAGGGGCCGGCCTGGTGGCTTGGCGGTTGGGTGCATGTGCTCCGCTGCTGGCGGCCCAGGTTCAGATCCCGGGCGTGCACCGACGCACCACTTGTCTGGCCATGCTGAGGCCACGTCCCACATACAGCAACTAGAAGGATGTGCAGCTATGACATACAACTATCTACTGGGGCTTTGGGGGAAAAAATAAATAAATAGAATTATTAAAAAAAAAAAAAGAAAAAGGAAAAAATAAAAGTAGGACAAATAGAAAATAGAGAATAAGATGATACAATCACATACATACACACACATATTCATACACATCAGACCCACAACCATATATATAGAATCTAAATATATCAGGATACATAATATATGCAAATTGACTAAATAATTCAGTTAAAAATGGTTAAACTGTTAAATCTAATTCCATGCTGTTTACAAGAGGCATATCTAAAATATAAAGATATAGAATGGTTGAAAGTAAAAAGTAATATGCATGTAATACACACACACACACACACACACACATACACAGAGCACGTCTAACCAAAGTTACTGTAGCTATATTAATCATACATAAAGTTGAGAGCATACATAAATGAAGGGAAACATTTTGATGAATGTTCAAATTACCAAGAAAATATATATATTTTTGAAATCAAATGCACCCAAATATGGCCTCAAAAAATAGAAAGCAAAAGTTGACAGAATATAATGAGATAGACAAATCCACAATCATAGTGGGATATTAACATATATCTCTCAGTAAATAGAAAAAGTATAAAAATTACGATGAAGATTAACAAAATTATGAAAAAATAGGCTCAATGGACACACACAGAACATAAGATCTAACAACTGCAGAAATATACGTCCTTTCAAGTAAATGTGAAACGATTTCAAAAAATTAACCATATACTTGAGTGTTAAAGCAAGTAACAAATTTCAAAGAAGTGGAATAATATGGATCACAATCTCCAACAATAACATAATTAAGCTAACAGTGGAAAACAAAAATCAACATTTTAGAAATTGAGACATAACTTCTAAATAACCCATAGATCAAAGATAAAATTGTAAGGAAAATTCATTATCATCAGTTCTACATGTCAAAAACTGTGGGATGAAGCTGAATCCATTCTTAAAGGGAAATTTATAGTCTTAAATGTGTACATTAGAAAAGGAACATTGAAAAATTGATAAACTACACATCAGTCAATAAATTAGAAAAAGAACAACAAGATAAACTCAAAGAAAGAAACAGGAAAGACATTATAGAAATGAATGAAATATAAAAGAAAACACAGAATCAATCAAGCTATAACTTGGTTCTTTAAAAAGCATAATAAAATTCACAAATCTTTAGCAAGAGTGATCAAGAAAAAGAGCAGTAGAAAAATAAGCGATACATAGCATAAACAAAGGATTGCACTATAGATCTGAAGACTTTGAAAAGATAAGTTGCAATTATGAATAACTTTATGCCAATAGACCTTAAAGTATGGAATAAAAAGATATTTCCAGAAAAAATAAACATCAAAACTGACTCAAAAAGGACAAAAACTGAAAAGTCTTATACATATAAAATATGATTAATCAGTAGTCAAAAAATTTTCCCTTAAAAGAAATTTCCAGGCCCAGGTAGCTTCACCAAAAAGGTCCATGAAACATACAAGTAAGAAAAAAAATCTAATGCAAACTCTTTCAGAGACTAGAAAAAAGATGAAACACTACCCAAATTCATTTTATGAGGTTAAAATAACCTTGATACCAAAACCCAACAAGGCAAGTGCAAGAAAAGATATTTACAGGCTAATATTATTCAGTGTGGATGAAAAATTATTTTAAAAACGTATTGACAATTTGCAGTACTGGCCAAGATTCAGTATGTGTGCTATAACCTGTCATTCTAACTGATTAAAATGAAAAACTCTAACAGCAATGGCCTGAGGACTCTGAAAAGTAAATAGCAGGCACCTTGGGTAAAGAAGTAAAAACTTGAAGAATGATCAACATGGCAGGATGCAATAAAACACATTCTAGGTCATAAAACAAACCGTAACAAAGGTAAAGAATTAAAATCAAATAAAGTATGTTCTCTGAAAGCAGAATTAAACTAGAAATCAATAGAAACATTTCTGGAATATGGCCAAATATGTGAAAATTAAACAATATACTTCTAAATGATCCATGGGTCACAGAGAAGGTCTCAAGGAAAACTAGAAAATACTTTTAACTGAATGAACATAATATCAACTTATCAAAATTTGAGCTTAGAGGGAAATATATAGCACTAAATCATTACATCAGAAAAGAAGAAAAGTATCGAGTCAATCATCTAAGCCTCTACTTTAAGAAAGTAGAAAAAGAAGTGCAGAAGAAACCCAAATCAAGCAGAAGGAAGACTAAATATAAGAGATGAAATCAATAAAATTTAAAACAGAAAAACAATAGAGAAAAAAAATCAGTGAAACCAAAAGCTGTTTCTTTGGGGGAAAAAATCAAAATTGGTAAACCTCTAGTCAGACTGACCAAGAAAAAAGGGAGAAACACAGATTACCAATACCAGGAATGAAAGAGGGAGCAGCATTACAGACCCTACAGACATTAGAAGGCTAATCAGGGATCCTATAAAAAAACCTTTATGCTTATATAATTTTATTTATTTATTTATTTTTCCCCCAAAGCCCCAGTAGATAGTTGTATGTCATAGCTGCACATCCTTCTCGTTGCTGTATGTGGGACGCGGCCTCAGCATGGCCGGAAAAGCGGTGCATCGGTGCGCGCCCGGGATCCGAACCCGGGCCGCCAGCAGTGGAGCGCGCGCACTTAACCTCTAAGCCACGGGGCCGGCCCCCTTCATGCTTATAAATTCTACAAATTAAATAGATTAACTCCTTGAAAGACAAATTACTAAAGGAAACCAGAATATGTCACCCCAAAATATGCCTCTTTGGCATAAAAATTATTTTGAGCTGAAGGCAATTAAGCAGCAGCAAACACAGAAAAAGGTCTCTCTACCCTCCCCCTTTTCTGCCTAAAGGCAGGATACAAATTCTTCTTTTACTGGAAACAGACTTTCATCAGCCCAGGGTCAGAACCAGTGGAATCTGCAGACAAACATTACTCCATTCGTTTCCTCCCATATATTTACCTTCCTACAGTTTGCTGCCCTTAGCAGCCTAAAACTGCTTTCCTTTCTCCTGTCATTTCTCTACCAACATATTGCCTTTTGCTGAAGAAGCTACATAAGCAGGCTATTCTAAGCCACCACTTTGAGTTACTTTTCATTAAGGTTTCTCCTGCGTGATGTACACTGCACAGGTTAATAGTCTGTTTTTCTGTTAATCTGACATTTTGTTAAAAAGCTCCAGCTGAAAACCTAAGACGGGTCAGGTCAAGTTTTGGCTCCCCTACACTACCAAACTCAAGAAGAAATAGAGAGCTTGAATACTCTTGTATCATTAAAGAAACTGAAATGGTATAGGCACTTTGGAAAACAATTTGGCAATTTCTTATAAAGTCAAATATTTACTAACAACATGATCCAGCAATCCTACTCCTCAGTATTTACCCAAGTGAAATGAAAGCCTATGCTCAAAAACCAGTTAAGGAATGTATATAGCAAATTCATTCATAATGCATCAAAAAGTGAAAATATTCCATCTTCCCCCAGGTGGTGAACAGATAAACCATGCCATATCCATACAATGAAATACTACTTGGCAATAAAAAGGAATGAATGTTTAATACACAACAACAATATGGATAATCTCAAACACATCATGCTAAGGAAAGTAGCGTTCAAAAGGCTATATATTGCACAATTCCATTTATATGACATTCTGAAAAAGACAACACAAGAGGGACACAGATGAGTGGTTGCCAAGAGTTAAAGGTGGAGGGTTTTACTACAGTAGCACAAAGCAATTTTTGGAGTGATGGAACTGTTCCGTTTCTTCATTGTGGTAGTGGCTACCTGACTCTGCATTTGTCAACATCATAGAGCTGTACACTAAAAGAGTAAAGTGTACTGTATGTAAATTTAAAAACAAAGGTTAAGTATCTGCAAACTAAAGCCAGCAATATATAAAAAGGATAATGTAAGTTTGTTTATTCCAGGAATGTTTAATTTTAACATGAAAAAACAATTAAGATAAGCAGATTAAAGGAGAAAAAAACAAATGATCATCTCAGATGCATAAAAAGTATTTGATAAAATTCAAAACCCATTCCATGATTTAAAAAAAAAACTAAACAAATTAGGACTAGAAGGGAACTTCCTTATTCTGATAAAGGAAATCTATCACAAATAAAATATATCATTATCAATATGAAATACTGAAAATATCCTCTGAAACTGGAAAGAAGACAAAGATGACCACTGTCAGCACTTCTGGTCAACATTTTACTATAGGTCCTAGTCAGTGCAATAAGGAAAATAAATGAAAAGCAAAAGAATTGGCAATGAAGAAAAAAATCCTATTTACAGATGATAATGTACACTAAGAATCCAAAAAAAGAATCCTTGGATAAATACAGCAAGTTAGCTAGTCATACACACAATTCAAAATTAAATCTTAACACATTATATAATCTGTAATAGTACTGAAACTGCAATGAACCTAGTAATAAGTCTACAAAATGTGTAAAACCTCGTAGAGAAAAATCATATAATTTTAGAATGCACCAAAGACATAATAAATGTGGAGATAAGTGAGGTTCATGGATTGGAAGATTCGATACTGTCAAGTTCTCCCCAGAATGACCTATCGATTTAATTCCAGTGGAAATCCCAACAAGTTTTGTGAAAGCTGATAAGTCAATTCTAAAATTTGCATATAAGTGCAAGAGGCGAAGATTAAGGGAGAGGATGCAGAAAGGCTGACACAAATGTTTTCTGATTAATGGATGAAATAATTACATGGCCGACAAAAATAGTACATAGCACTACAAAAGAACAATAGAAGGTATATATAAGTATTCCCCAAATTTGTTTAAAAATAAACACAAGCTTTTTTTTTAATACATTGGAAACTGATTTTTAAATGGATATAAACTCATATTAAGCCTCTTTTTAAAAAAAGAAACCCTAAGCAAAAGCCTCACCTAATTTCATAAAGCATTGGTCTACTGATAGATTTGAGTTCTGGCAAGCAATTTGCAAAACCATTGCAGTCAATTTTGTGCCACGGTGGCATATCCGTTTCCCAGTGCTTGCTCTAGGTCAACAGCAACCACAGTGGCTGAGCCCAAACTCGGACACATTCTCTATTGATGATCATTGTTTTAACAACGTTTCTCAACCCTACTCACAAATCACATAGAGAAACAGAAATGTTTATGTGGCCTTTTGCCAAAACAATCATTCCAGAGCGTTGTTTGCACTATACTAGGACTACTCCAGGAGACAGAAAAATTTTTTATTAGAAAAAGTTTACCAAGAAAAACATTTTCAGCAATAAAGAAAAAAACTTTCCTAAATGTCCTATTTCATAAACCCAGTGAATTGTGATGAGCAGTATAAATTCATTTGGACACCTTATGAAAACGGCTGTAAGCGTACATTTGGTCCAAAGTCACATCCAACTTCTAAAACTGAGCTAATGCACCATCACTGTCCTGAGAGACTCAAAGGCCAGAAATTTCAAGTTTGGTCTATATCTTAAATCCAGAAAAATAAAAAGCAAAATGTACAAGCCAAATAATTGTTGATTTCTTCTTCTGCATTCTATATCATGTTTCCTTACTATAGTCTGAAGTTACATTTTATCTTTGACAATGCCCCTCAGCAAGGGGACAAAACAAACATAGTGAGTTAAAAACAACAACATTTTTTGAAAGCACAGTCACAGAGAGTGCAAGAGGCAGTAGTTGTCTCCTAGGTCTTCATTATTCCCCTGTATTATTAGACATGGTCTCAGTGTCATTTGAACTGAAAGGAACTACTATTGATTGTAGCATTAGTGAAATCTATACTCTACTCATTGTGAAAAGTCACAGTAATTAAAAAAAAAAGACTCCAGTAGCAACATAGGCAGAAACAAATAAAAAGGTCATACACTTACTGTGTAGTGAAGCAAGGAATCAGGAATGAGCACCCCCAAGGGAATTCACACAATTACAAAAGTAAAATCAACTAGCTTTTGGGTTGGTTCAGAAGTCAGGTCAGAAAGAAGAAACCAGAAGATAATCAAATTCGATGGGTTTATGGCCCATCTCAGAGCACTTTCATCACACACACAGGGTAAGGATTCTACAGCGACTGTGGGCAGGTGTACCCAGGGTCACAAAAGAAGGAGGGAAATGCACTTAAAGGGCCCTAGCAGAATCTCAGCCAGAAAAATGCAACCTCCACCAGCTAAGGTCAGCTAAGGTCAGCTGGGTTTACACAACTTTGACCCACTTCAAATCCTTTGCATCCCACAAAGAATTGCTCCTTTCTAAATGTTCTGGTGCCGACCCAATAATGGAACAGCTGCAACCACCATCAGCTTGAGGGGCTGACTAGTCTTGAATGTTCCGTGTGACTAAAAAAATAAGAGATGACTCCTTCCCTCATTCCTGAAGGTCTCCCATGTCCGTCACAAGAGATTCAAAGGAGCACTCTTACCTCCAGTGTCTTCTAGTGTTTGTTAATATTTGACTTTAAACAACTCCCTAGGCTAATAACATGAGAAGTTAGCTCCTCACTGAATATTCTCTATAGCAAAGAGTAGCTGACTCCTAGTTCTCGTCAATGAACTAGGATTTAAATCTATGTAATTCTTGTGACTTCTATTTCACCTTGAAACCTAGAAAGTCCTTCTCTTTTCACTTATATGTAAACTTCACCAGTCTCAGCCATCTTTAGCTGGTCTCTACTCAACGAGCCCTGGTGGTCTAGTGGTTAAGATCAGGAGCTCTCACCACAGCAGCCCGAGGGTTTCCTTTCCTGGTCAGGGAACCACACTCCCCATCTGTTGGTTGTCATACTGTGGTGGCTGCATGTTGGCCAAGAAAACCCTATGGGTAGCAAGGGAGAATTGTCCGATACAGCGTCGGAAGGTGAGACGATGGTGCAAAAAGACCGGGCAGGGTTCCACTCTGCCGTACACAGGGTTGCTAGGTCGAGGGCGCTGACAACAAAGTCACACTTACCAGCTGTAAGACCCAACTGTGAGACCTTGGATGTATAACTAGCCTCTCTGAGGCTCAGTTTCTTCATCTGGGATAATGTTTACTGGGCAAGGTCGTTTCAAGGATTAGTAGAAATGTACATAAAGCACTTCGTATTTAGTAGGTGCTCAAATGGCAGGTGTTTGAGAAAGTAAAATATATAACATAAAATTTACCATTTTAACCATCTTTACGTGTACAATTTAATTGCACTAAGGACATTCACGTTGTTGTACAACCATCAGCACTGTCCATCTCCAGAACATTTTTTTATCATCTTAAACTAAAACCCTGTACCCATTCATTAAACAACTCCCCATTTCCCCCTGCCCTTAGCTGCTGGCAATCACTATTCTACTTTCCGTCTCTATGAATTTGACTACTCTAGGTAAGTGACATTGAAATACATTTCTAGGCCCAAGATGGAGTCGCTCCTGCCCGGGGTGCCATGTCAGCAAACTGAAATTTCACGTTCCTGTAAATGCTCCACCTGACCAGAAGTGTAGTATATCCAGTCAGCTAATCCCCAGACGCCAAGCCAACTCTGGGCTCTTTACTTAATTCCTTGTTCCTTGATCTTTCTGAATAAGGGGAGCTATGCACCCCCAGCCAGTCACACCCTCTCTCCGCACTGCTGCTTCTAATGCTCCATAAAACTCGCTCCTGCCCAAAATCCCTCAGGAAGAGGGCTCCACTGCTTGTTAGGCACTGTACTTTGCCAGGCATGGATTGTTTTCTCTTGAATAAAGGATGAAATTGTTACTAAATTGTTTTATTTTTGTCATTTGACAGTGGGGTCACACAGTTTTGTCCTTTTGGGTCTGGCTTATTTCACTTGGCATAAAGTCTTCAAGTTTCATCCATGTTGTAGCCTGTGTCAGAATTCCTTGCCTTTTTAAGGCTGAATAGTATTCCATTGTTTTTGTTTTATCTGTGTTTTGAAACACATTTTGTTCTATCTGTTCATCTGTTGATGGACACCTGGGTTGCTTCCATCTTTTGGCTATTGTGATTAATGCACATGACAGATGTTTTAACTACAGATTTTTTATACCAAATATACACATTAAGCAATCAAAATAGTTTGTCCCAGGCCCACAGCAAAGGGTCCCTTCTTGGAACATCTTCATCAACCTATGTGAGGTGAATACTGATAGCTCCTACTTTCTATTGATGGAAATCCTATTTAAGAGCTCTCATTACTTTTTCATACCCAGAAAAGCAAAATAATTCAATTAAACTATAAGGAAAGAAACAAACTGCTAATCACAAGCAGTTATTACAAACTGTGAAGTTAATACACAGAGTGATCTAAAATTTGAAAATGCCAATCAATTACAACTTATAGGGGGAAATCTGTGCTTCAGTGGGAAAACTGCATCGTTCACATCACACCCATGCCCTGTCAGGTCTTCATGTCTAGGCTGCATTGCCTTTCACCTATTTTACAGCATGTTAAGTTGAAAAGAACTGATGGCAGTGCAAATGATTCTGGTCTATGGATATGCTAACAGATCTGTCCCATGGAGGGGCAATTCTGCCGCTACGTGGCACAGCACTTTTACATCCTTTTCAAGTTTAGCATTCCTGGATCTATTCCCGGTAGAACTGGATCTACCAGCCTCTCCCAACCTTTCCCAGGGTTTTGCCAACTGCTTCCTGCCTTCCTGGCTCCCTCTCACAGCTTAGATCAGAGTTCATCGCCAGAAGTTCTATCTCATTTCACCTCCACGCCTAACCCCACCCAGGAGCTCACAGATCACACTTCTGATCACCACCACCCATCTCCCACCCCCTTCTACAGTAAATCAAACCTTCAGGAAGTGAAAGTAAGCCCACAAAGAAACAGGAGACCCAGGCCTCATATCACGTACTTTCCACTGGGGCAATATCCTCCCAAATTAGTTCTTAGAAGTAGAAGAAGAAAGGATTTTAGATATTACAATGGCCCTTTGTGGTCTTTCAAAGCTCCAGCCATACCTGAGCACTGAATTTTTCTTCTTAGTATTTAATTTCTCTTGTTAGGGAGAATTTTTCTCCTTGGGGGAAAATAATGAAAATGTGGTTAAGAAACACTGCCTTGAATCAACCTTTTATCTGTATCACTATAGGGTTCCTCTATCTTCAAGTTTTCAATCCTGCCTACACATTCAGGTCCTCCATTTACTTATTTAACCAATACTTGAGTGCCTACTAGGTGTCTGCACTGCAAAAATGCTGGTAACACAATGTGAATAGGCAGCTCAGGTTCCTGTCCTCATGGGGCTTACAGTCTAGCTGAGGTGGAGGTGGGATATGGAAACTGTCAAATCAAAAGAGATTACTGAGATTAAAAAAAAAAAACATAAAAGGAGATGCACAATGGAGCTTTGGAAAATGAAGAAAAAGTAATACAAATTTGGAATGTGACATCTCAAAGAATGGAGACTGTTACATAGTCTATGGTGGGAAAAAACACTACTGTCCATAGGAAGTTGTTTTCTTGAGGGAAAAAGAGCAGTGTCTCATACTGTAATAGGTATTTAGGGAGTTTAGACATAATAGTTCTAATGGTAATTTAAGCGTGCTGTTGGCATTATCACAACTTTGTAGAGAATTTGTTTTTATTTAAAATTAACTCAAAGGAAACAGATGCCATTTGGAAGTAGTGGTGGCAATGACTATTATCAGAGGAGAAAGCTTTAGTAGAAACAGCTGTGGCAAACCAGCCTGACTCATGCTAAGTTATCTGTAATCAAGTTACCATCTGACAACTGATTAGTAAACGAAGCGCATGGAGTGCCAGGCGTTAGGACTGTGTCTGTTTCACAAATATGCCCTCCTTTTGGCAGACAACTAAAGGACTCAAGAATGAGCAACAATCAAAATGTGGATACATGATCAGAAAAGGATGGAAAAAATCACTGGTCAGGAAACGAAGAATTTTGATAATTAGGCTCATTGTCAGTAGATTTTGTTTTCTATTTCCATTATTTATTACACTTAATTCATTAAATTTTGTGGTTTCTTGCAAGTTTTGAAAATTCTGAACATGTACTCTAACACTATATATTAAATAGATAAAAAAATTTTAGCTAGCAGCTCAAGTGATTAACCAGGATATTTCTCAGATCAGAACTTCTACCATAACAATTTTTTATTAAATTTCAAACCAACCAGGCTACGTTATGAACAAAAGCAATTAACTAAAGTCTCCAATGTTTTTAAAAGGGTGGTAGCTTTTTCTTTCCCTGAAGTTTAAGATCTCAGAAAAGTAAATAAAGACATTGGCAGTGCAAATAAATAGAGGAAAACATAACGAATGGAATATAACCATCCCCAAGCTAAGGGAAGAGGAGGAAGGTGGAAGAAGTTTACGTTTCATTCTTCATTGGAAAAGCACTTGAGTTACAGTTTGTGGTGCAGCTGTTAGTCCTTAAATAGGGTACAACAAACAGGTTTATCTCATGTGCAAATAATCAATAAAGATTGGCTACCTCAAGGAGCCTGGATTATGTTGACCTTAGTGGGAAAGGACTGCAGTAGCTGCCAGGTGCACAGAGGCAGGGCGTGGCCACACACATGCCCTGTGTTTGTTGATCCCATCTTATATCCATCAGTAAAACAACAAAAATGATCAGGGCCTTGCCAGGCAACCATTCATTAACTCTTCACTCATCAATGATTGCAATTAGCATGTTTTCTTCCTAAACAAAGGAAACATTTTGTTTTCATAAATGGAACTTGATGGATCTACAGATGGATAAAACGGATTTTCCATCACATTTCTTATCCACTAACTATTGTAGAATAGATGCCTTTGGATACATTATTTCCTTTTACCATTCTACGGTGAGAACCTACTCTATGTAAGGTATTAGAAGGGACACAGGCAAACAACATAGAATAAAGTAGAAATAAGGACCTAGTCCTAGCTCTGAAGGAGATTCTAAACATGTTGTGCAGATAAGGAATATTTAATAATAACTAGATTGTTCAAAGATATTAGGATTTTTCACTAGCAGAATAGTAAAAATCCAAAAGTTTGATTACACACATGTTGGGGAGGTTGTGGAAAAAGAGGTACTCACGTATATTGCTTTTGGAAGTGGAAATTAGTGTAAGCCCTATAGACGGTGATTTAACAATTATCAAAACTAACACTGCCTTTGGGCAATTCCACATCTAGACATTTATTCTGCAAATACAAACGTCAGATACACAAGATTATTAATGCAACTTTGTAATTGTAATAATAGCTGTACTAGTTTCCTATGGCTGCTGTAAGCAATTCCCACAAACACAGAGGCTTAAAACAACACAAATTTATTATCTTATAGTTCTGGTCAGAAGTCCGAAATGGGTCCTGCCCAGCTAAAATCAAAGGCTGTTCTTTCTGGAGGCTCTAGCAGAGTCCATTTCCAAGCCTTCTCCAGCTTCTAGAGGCTTCCTACATTCCTTGGTTCCTGACTTTGTCCTGCTCTAACCTCTACTTCCATCCTCACATTCTCCCTGACTCTGACTCTCCTGCCTCCCTCTTATGACTGTGGTGATTGATTACATCAGGCCCACCTGGATAACACAGGCTAATCTCCCCATTTCACAACCCTTAATCACATTTGCAAAGTCCCTTTGCAACTGGCAAACAGTTAGCCGTTGATGATTAAGCAGCTAGTAACTACGGGGGATCGGAATTGGCCACCTCAAAATATGTCTCTGCCTGAATGACACTTTGGCTCCCATCCCCATTAACTGACCAAAGGAGTTTGTGGTGGGAGGCCTGCCCTCAGAACCCGCCATTACCATAGACATCTCTGGGTATCTGGATGGGTCCGTGCTAATCCCATTCTTAGTTCTAGTTGCTCTTTATAAGAGATATTTACATTTGTAAAGAAAATCTCCATTTGTAAAGATATTTTCTTCCCTGTACAAGGAAGAAGGGGAGGATGGCCTTACCTAGAAACTTATCAGAACAGAAGGTGAGGACTTAAATCTGCATGATAAACTTACCCATTGTTAACTGTGCTGTTGAGGCAATATGCTATCTGACTGCCACTAGGTTCCTATAGGTCACATCTCCCTGGAGACGGGGTGACCAGGGTAATGGATTTTTGAGCTATTTTTTTCAGGAACTGAATCCCTTGTCCCCTTCAGGCTGGATTGAGACCACCAACCCATCAACTGGGCCCACGCAGACATGCGTCTGATAAACGACCTTTTGATGGAAAGAGGTTGGAACTCCACCCTCAGGGCATGCTAAGGCTGCCATTCTGTGGACATGCCTCCTACGAAGAGGCATGAAGCCTGACTCCGCTTGCCCAGATCATCAATTACCTCATCTCTCCTCACCTCCAATCATTTCAGACCACCTTGCCCCTACCCCATAAATATCCCTGAGTCCCTATTTTCAGGGAAGCGGATTTGAGATTCATTCTCCCGTTTCCACTCTTGGCTGCCTTGTGATTAATAAACCCTCTCTCTCTGAAACCTCGTGTCTCCGTGATTGGCCTTCTGGGCAGCTGGCAAAAACAGACCTGGTGTGGTAACAGCTTTTGCCATGGAAGGTAGCATATTCACAGGGTCAGAGGACTAGGATGTGGACGTCTTTTATTCAGCCTATCACAACAGCAAAAGCCTGGAAACAAACTGAATGCCTATCAGTAGTGGACTGCTTAAATAAATTATGATAAATTCATACCACAGAAAACTATACAGTTGTTTAAAAATTGAGAAAACTCATTATGTACTAAACAGAAAGCTCTCCAAAATATAATGTTAGGTGAAAAAAGCAAAGTACAGAACAGAGAAGGGAATGTAGTATATACAATTTGCATGTATATTTAATGTTTAAACTATCCCTGGAATGATATATCAGAAACGAATAATGGTGGCTGCCTGCACCCAGGAACTGGATGGCGGTGTTACAAGAATGAGGAGACTTTTCATTGTACATACTCTTTTATAATTTTTATTTATGAATCTTGTTACTATGTTACTTATCCAAAAAGTAAAATAATAAAGTCTAGAAAGAGAAAAAAGAAAACAAAGTGCAAAAGGAGCTATAGATGGGAGAGATCAGTGCAGACTGGAGTCAGAAGGGCAGGCTTCACAGTAACAGATACAAGATGGTGTCTGATTCCAAGGCTGCATAACAAATTACCCCAAAACTTAGTGCCTTAAAACAACAAATACCTATTATCTCAGTTTTTTTTTTTTTTAAATATCACCTCTTCTTTGTATCACCTATTTTTTATTTGGCAGAGAAGGATTTGCCCTGAGCTAACATCTGTTGCCAATCTTCTCCCCCCTTTTTTTCCTCCCTAAAGCCCCAGTGCATGGTTGTATATCCCAGTTGTAAGTCCTGCTAGTTCTTCTATGTGAGCCACTGCCACAGCATGGCTACTGACAGGTGGGTGGTGTGGTTCCGCACCCGGGAAGTGAACCTGGGCCACTGAAGCAGAGAGCACAGAACTTTAACCACTAGGCCACCAGGGCTGGCTCTATCTCACAGTTTTTGAGGGTCAGGAATCTGGGAATGGCTTAGCTGGGTAGATCTGGATCAGAGTCTCTTAAGAGGTTGCAGGCAAGTTGTCAGCCATGGCTGCTGTCATCTCAAGGCTTGGCTGGGGCTGGAGAATCTGCCTGCAAGCTCACTCACTGAGTTGTTGCCAGGAGTCACTCCTCACTGGTTCTTGGCCTCTGTTCCTCATCATGTAGGCCATTCCATAGGATGCTTGAGCGTATTCATGACATGGCAATTGGTAGGCAATCCAAAAAAGAGAGAGTAAGAAAGAGAGAGGGAGAGAGATTGAAGACCAGCCCAAAGCAGAAGCCCTAGGCTTTTATAACACAATCTTGGAAGTGACATATCATCACTTCTGCCATATGCTATTGGTCACACAGACCAACCTTGACACAATGAGGCAGGGTACAAGGATGAGAACACCAGGAGGGATCATAGGGGGCCATCTTGGAGGCTGGCTACCATAGATAGTAGACATCAGTGGAGGGCAGGGCATTGGTGAATAAATATGAGTAAAGGGATGAAAACATGAATAACTATAGTGAGTGTGGAAGGCAGGAAGGAGACAAGCCTAATTAGAATCGTAAGTGTATACTGGGAAACGGTGAAAATAAAAATATAGAGAGTGAGGTTTGGCCCAATTACCAAGCCACTGATTCACTATTCTTGTCATGCTCAAATCTGTGCCCTAGCCCTAAACTGAAAAATATTCTGTCTCATCCCACTGGAAAATTCTTTCACATATGTTAGGTTCTCTCCTCTGCTAGGAGGATATTTCTTAGAGAAGAAGGGCGTGTGTTTCATTTCCATACTACCTGCCACTCTTGACACCCCATACCTACAATGGTATGAAGCACCGAGTTGTGGCTTAAGCAATATGAATTGACCGACTCCTGTAGCACCAGTCCTGACAGCCTTGAGAAACCAGTATTTTTCTTTTGAACAGAGATTCCCCAACTCTTAATTTCATTTCATTCCAGAAAATCAGTCTCTTTTTCAGTGGCAGCAATGACACTGTATCAAAATATGATACAGAACTGACATGGTGCGCCTGCTGGTAAGATGTAATCAGGAAGGGACACGACATCATCTGCGTACAAGTACACTCCTCGTAAACATATTTGACTTAAAATGTTAGGAGGCAACAATCAGACAAATCCAGCATGGAACATTTTATAAGATAATTGGCCTGACCACTTCAAAAACGTCAGTGTCAGAAAGAAAAAAAATAACACAGGAGACTGTTCTAGATTAAAGGAGACTAAAGAAATACGAAAATTAAATGCCTTGTGTAATCTTGGACCGGGTCCTGATCATTTAAAGAAAAAAAACAGCCATAAAGGACATTATTAAGACACTTGGGAAAATATGAATAGGGACTACCTATTAGATAATATTACTATAGCAATGTTAAATTTGGGGTGTATTAACGGTATTGTGGTTACATGGGAAAATGTCCCAGTTCTTAGAACAAACATGCTGAAGTATTTAGGACTGAAGTGTCATGATGTATGCAACTACTGTCAAACGGTTCAGCAAAAAAGTGTGTGTGTGTGTGTGCGCGTGTGTGTATGTGTGTGTGAGAGAGAGAAAGGAAGAGAGAGAGAATGAGAGTAAGAGAGTGAATTAATGAGAGAGAGAAATCAACTGTGGCAAATTGTAAACAATGAAATCTACGTGAAGGGTACATAGGTGTTCACTGCACAACTTTGAACTATTCAACAGCACTGAAAATTTTGAAAATAAAAAGTATATATATAAGTATCTATGTGTATGTATATATTATATTTGTAATAACAGAAAGCATAAGTTAAGACAGGCTGCATATTCATGTAGATACAGTGCCCAAATGGGCTACCGCCAGTCTTGAATAGGAATTGTTGTTGCTTTAAAGGTCTGAAAAGCCCACTTCACAATTCACAGTGGGGATCACCACTAACCCTAAAACATACTGTCATTACAAGTACCTGAGCCACAGAAAGCAGGAATGTAGACCTTTTCATTTCTTATCCCATTAGGACAGGCGACGCAGAACCTTCTGTGAGGCAGAAGCGTGCCAAATGTTCAAAGTCCAAAGTTGATTCGGGTCATGCAGTTACTGAACTAAGCCATTCTCAACTTCCTTCCTGAAATAAACTAGGAAGTTTTGTCCTGAACTTTGTCATATTTGGTTTTTAATGGTGAAAGACATAGGGGCGGCTTTTAGCACATTGTATCCAGAGGGCTGCTCAAGAACACTGTAGTGGAAAGAACATTTCCCATGCTGTAGGCTGTGATGGGTGCAATTATGATTTCTATATCAGCCTCATTCTTAGAATCCTATACTAAGTTGAACTACAAGTTATTTTCCCCTTGTAGACCATAAAGTGACAATTCTGTGGCTACTTCATGTCTCTTAGATTTCATTGTGCCAGGCTAAATTCTTCATATTAATCTGTGTAAAAGATTTCTTAAAGTTCGGTGTGTGACCATCTCACCTTGGAGGACAAGAAAGCAGGTACAGGTACATGGATTTCCCTAAAGAACACTGTCATCATAATTCTACTCTGAGAAATGGGAAGCAAGAAGCCTAACTAATAAATTCAGGTTTAGATATTGAGTGCCTTTAGGTTTGGAGTGCTCTGAATAAAAGAATAAGAGGTAACTTTATACTAGTCAGCAAGACCTGGCTGCAATAATGCTTTGATTTTTAGCAGTACACATCTTTGTCACCTTAAGCAAGATAAAACAGTTGAGTCATAAAAAGTAGGTCCCTGCTTCTCTGAAGGGATCTTAGAATTAACTCAATGAAAAGTCAGTCCCTGCTTCTGTTGTGACAATTTTGGAGGAGACAGATCAGGGAGGAATAGGCCTCCCTCTAACGGACCACAGCAACAAGCAGAAGAACCAGTGGACACAATATGGAACCACTGGACACAATATGGGACCACTGGGCACAATATGGGACGACTGAACACAATTTGGGACCACCTGGGCACAATATGGGACCACTGGACACAATATGGGACCACTGGACACAATATGGGACCACTGAACACAATTTGGGACCACCTGGGCACAATATGGGACCACTGGACACAATACGGGACCACCGGACACAATACAGAATCACTGGACACAATATGGGACCACTGGGCACAATATGGAGCCACTGGACACAATATAGAACCACTGGACACAATTTGGAACCACCAGGCACAATACGGGACCACTGGACACAATATAAAACTGCTGTGGTTTTGTACAACCACCTGTTTGACAATGCCCTGACTCTCACCCAGATCCTTTCAGCTTTCTCTGCACACAAGTTGTTGTGGACATGCCCTCCCCCGCTCCTTCCACCATGGGGTAGGCACTGGACACAGCTGTTTTAATAAGAATCCTTCCCTTGGACTTTAGAATTAGAATTAAGAAAGAAAATTCAGTCTCTCCTTGGGTGTTGAAACTGATTACATATAGTTGAGAGGTAGTGGTGTCCTTATCCCAAAATGTGGACAAAATCGGAAAGCAGTCAACAGAGAGAGGAAGTACAGTCAACAGAGAGAAAAGAACAATGCCATCCAAGTAGTACATCTGAGTAGATTCAAGAAGGCTGAAGTAACACCTTTGGGAAACTCAGAGATTATCCTAAACACATTCTAAAGCAAATTAACAAAATATTAAAAGATAGACTATTTTCACCTGGAGAAACTATTTCATTAATTATCTTTGGCTTTGTTTTATTTCTGATACATATAATTATTTTTAACCATCAAAAGTGCTCTCTATGCAATGTACATAAAATAGTTACAGAAGTTTCTTTTCTTCTCAAGGAATTAGTACAAAAATATCATCTACTTAAGTTTCAAATTATTTTTATTAACTAGGGTTTATGTAATTTGTTCACAAACTGGAACACATGGATATCACGTATAAAATTTATTCACTTTTTCACTTACTAACTACATATTGAATGGTTAAAAGATAGGCAAATGCTATTGGATTAATAAATTTTTACACATATTTTCAGACATTAAAAAAACAAAACAGAATGCTAAGAAAAGATTATTGAAAGCCCTGGTTAATTCTTATGAATTAAATGTCTTCAAGGGTCTTCAGTTAAAATGTTAATTACCAATTTCTGCTTCCAGCAGGTATCACACTAACACACAAAGAACAAAAAGGAAAACTGGATATAACATACAAAAAAAAAAAAAAAACACTCCAGTTGTTTGAAGGCACTAGAGTACAACAAATGTAGACAAGACTTGAGGGGCCAAGGTCTCAGAGAGAAGAAAAGAGCACTAAAGTTGGCCCTACATTCTCCCTCGGGGCGTTTGCTGATTCACAGCTAGGGCATGCAAACTGAAAGCAGCATCATAGAGACTGCAACAATCACACTGAGCTGGGCAAACAAAACACTGGAGTTGAAGACTGCCAAACCAACCAAGGCTTAAGGGGCCAAGATCCTAGAGAAAAGGGAAGACAGAGAAGTGAGCCCAACAATTCCTCCTTGAGGAATTTGCTGATCACAGATAAGCAAGATATTGGCAGTATCATGATGCTGAGGATCAAAAAATGAAGTATAAGGCCTGCTGAAAAGCAGGGGCACTAGTAAAGACCCCAGGTTTTCAGCTAAGATCCCTGAATTGGCTACATCCTAGAAATAACAGCAAACTGAAAAGAGACCACCCTCAACTAAATTAAGGAGATTTGTTTGTACCCTAAATGCCAACCAAAAGTAAATAAAATTCTCTATGGATAATATCTACCATAATTTCTATGATTTTTCACAAAGAATGTCAAGCAAGCATTCAATCAAAAATTACCATGATACATGACCAAATGACTGAAAACTAAGAGCGAAAACAGAAAAGAGAAACAAACCTACAAGTGATTCAAGTGTTGGAATTATCAGACATGAACTTTAAATAACTGACAGTATTATGAGACTCAGGCTTTAAAATAGCTAGTAGTAGTCCGTTTCTTGATCTGGGTGCTAGTTATGGAGTGTGTTTACTTTGTGATAATCCATCAAACTTTACATTTAATGGTGTGTACTTTCTTGTGTGTATGTCACACTTCAATACAACTTTACAAAAAAAAAAAAAAACTTGTGGAATACAGCTAAATCTGGGCTTAGAGGGAAATTCATAGTCTTCAATGCATGCAGTTGAAAAAGAAGGCTGAAAAACAATGATGTAAGCATCTATCTCAAAAAACTTTAAAACAAGAACAGCAAAGGGGCTGGCCGGGAGGCGTGGTGGTTGGGTTCGCACACTCTGCTTCGGCAGGCCAGGGTTCGCAGGCTCAGATCCTAGGCGCCGACCTACACACTGCTTGTCAAGCCATGCTGTGGTGGCGTCCCATATAAAGTAGAGGAAGATGGGCATGGATGTTAGTCCAGGGCCAATCTTCCTTATAAAAAAAAAAAAAAGAGCTCAAAAAGATAATACCATTTACAATTGCATCAAAAAGAATAAAATACCTAAGAATAAGTCTTACCAAGGAGGTGAAGGACCTATACAATGAGAACTACAAGACATTATTGAGGGAAATCCATGATGACATAAAGAAATGGAAAGATATCCCATGCATGTGGATTGGAAGAATAAACATAGTTAAAATGTCTATATTACCTAAAGCAATCTACAGATTCAATGCAATCCCAATCAGAATCCCAATGACATTCTTCACAGAAATAGAAAAAAGAATACTAAAATTTATATGGGGCAACAAAAGACCCCGAATAGCTAAAGAAATCCTAAAGAAAAAGAACAAAGCAGGAGGCATCACAATTCCTGACTTCAAAACATACTACAAAGCAATAGTAATCAAAACAGCATGGTACTGGTACAAAAACAGACACACAGATCAATGGAACAGAATTGAAAGCCCAGAAATAAAACCACACATATACGGACAGCTAATTTTCGACAAAGGTGCTAAGAACATGCAATGGAGAAAGGAAAGTCTCTTCAATAAATGGTGTTGGGAAAACTGGACAGCCACATGCAAAAGAATGAAAGTGGACAATGTGCTATCGCCATTCACAAAAATTAACTCAAAATGGATCAAAGACCTGAAGGTGAGACCTGAAACTATAAAACTCATAGAAGAAAATATAGGCAACACACTATTTGACATTGGTTTTAAAGGAATCTTTTCGGATGACATGCCTACCCAGACTAGGGAAACTAAAGAAAAAATAAACAAGTGGGACTTTATCAGATTAAAGAGCTTTTATAAGACAAATGAAACCAGAATCAAGATGAACAAACAACCAACCAGCTGGGAGAGAATATTTGCAAAACATACATCTGACAAGGGGTTGATCTCCATAATATATAAAGAACTCACACAATTGAACAACAAAAAAACAAACAACCCGATCAAAAAATGGGCAGAGGAAATGAACAGACACTTCTCCAAGGAAGATATACAGATGGCCAATAGGCACATGAAAAGATGCTCAACATCACTAATCATCAGGGAAATGCAAATCAAAACAACACTAAGATACCACCTCACGCCTGTTAGAATGGCTATAATCACCAAGACAAAAAACAACAAATGTTGGAGAGGATGTGGAGAAACAGGAACCCTCATACACAGCTGGTGGGAATGCAAACTGGTGCAGCCTCTATGGAAAATGGTATGGAGATTCCTCAAAGAATTAAAAATAGAGATGCCCTATGATCCAGCCATCCCACTACTGGGAATCTATCCAACGCACCTGAAATCAACAATCCAAAGAGGCTTATGCACCCCTATGTTCATTGCAGCATTATTCACCATAGCCAAGAAGTGGAAGCAACCTAAGTGTCCCTCGACTGACGACTGGATTAAGAAAATGTGGTATATATATACAATCGAATACTACTCAGCCATAAAAAAAGACAAAATCATCCCATTTGCAACAACATGGATGGGCCTGGAGCGTATTATGTTAAGTGAAATAAGCCAGAAAGAGAAAGACAAACACTGTATGATCTCACTCATATGTGGAATATAAACCAACACATGGACAGAGAAAACTGGACTGTGGTTACCAGGGCAGTGGGGGTGGGGGGTGGGAAGAAGGGGTGAAGGGAGTCATATATGTGGTGATGGACAAACAAAAATGTACAACCCAAAATTTCACAATGTTAGAAACCATTAAAACATCAATAAAAAAAAAAAAAAAAGAACAGCAAATTTAAATGATAGAAATAAGGATAAAAGCAGAAATCAATGAAACAGAAAACAAATGCATAATGGAGAAAACATAAAACATCAAAAACCAGTTCTTTGAAAAGTATAACACAATTGATCATTTCTGTGGTATCCAGCCTCCAAGATGGCCTCCAATGATTCTCCCTCCTGCTACTCATGCCTTACTCTCTCATACTGAATAGGGCTGACCTGTGTCAAGACAATAATGCAAATGACAGATACCCAAGGCTAGATTATAAAAGACACTGCAGCTTCCACCTTCCTCTTAGATCATTCACTCTGTGGGAAACTAACTACCACGTAGGAAGGACACCCAAGCAACCCTATAGAGAACTTAATGTGCTTAAGTAATTTACATTACTGAGGTCTCCTACTAATAGCCAGCGCCAACTTGCCAACCATGTTGAGTGAACCATCTTGAAATCGGATTCTCCAGCCTCAGTCAAGCCTTCAGATGACTGCAGCCCTGGCTAGTATACGGACTACAACCCAAGACAGAACCACCTAGCTAAGGTATTCCTGAAAGCCTGACCCAGAGAAGCTGTATGAGGTAATATATTAGTTTTCTATTGCTGCAAAGAGGACAAATTACCACAAATGAACATTTTAAGAAAACATGTTTATTACCTCACGTTGTTTGGGGTCAGGAATTCGAGCACAGCTCAAGTGGGTTCTCTGCTCAGGGTGTCATATGGCTGCAGTCAGGTGTCAGCTGGGCTAAGTTCTCATCTGGAGCCATGACTGGAAAAGAATCCACTTTCAAGCTCATTCAGGCTGTTGACAGAATTCATTTCCTTGTGTTTGCACGATTGAGCGCCCAGGTTTTTTACTGGCTGTGGGCTGGGTGCCAACCTCAGGTCCTAGAGGCTGCATGCAGTTGGGCTTCCTCAACATGGGTGCTCACTTAATCGAGCTAGCAAGGAGAATCTCTCTAGTGCATGCTAGCAAGTCCAAGTCTAATTTATACCTGTCACACTCAGAGCGGAGATTATACAGGCCATAACACGAGGACACACAGACTCTGGGGGCCATCTCAGAAGTCTGCCTACCAGATAATACATGTTTGTTGTCTGAAGACATTAAGTTTTAGGAAATTTGTTATGCAGTAATAGATAACTAATACAAATCTATAGCAAGAATGATCAAGAAAGAGAGATAAAGTACAAATTAGAACATAAGGAATAAACAAGGTTATCACTACAGATCCTATAGACACTACAAAGATAAGAGTTTATTATATTATAAGCAAACTTATGACAATACATTAGATAATTCAGATAAAAAGGAATAAGTCATTGAAAGACACAACTTAGCCAAACTAAACAGAAATAAAAGTATATATACTCCTATATCTATTAAGTAAATTAAATCCATAATTTAAAACTTTCCCACAACAAAAACTCCAGTTCCAGATGACTTCAGTGGTGTATTCTTCAATTTAAGGGAGAAGTAACACCAACATTACAAAAACTTTTAAGAAAACAAAAATAAGGGGAAACTCAGCCAAGCTCATTTTTTGAGATTAAAATATACCTGATACTGAAACTAGACTAAGAAATTACAAAATGTAAAGTTACAGGCCAATCACTCACATGAACACAAATTCAAAAATCCTTTTAAAAACCAGCACATTAAATTCAGCAATCTATAAGAAAAATAACACACTATGACCATGTGGGGTTTATTGCTTTAATGCGAGGTTAGTTTGATACTTGAAAATCAATGTAAATCACATTAATCGGGGGAAAAAAGATGATCATCTCAAAAGATGCAGAAAAAGTATTTGATGAAATTCAATGCTCCTTTATGATTAAAAAAAAAATACCTTAGCAAATCAGGAATAGAAGGGAGCTTCCTTAATCTAATAAATGTGATAAAGGGTTTGGTGATTTTGTATTGTGCCAATTTAGCTACACTGAGGAATTCCCTCAGGATTCCCTTCACTGTTCTGAATTAGCGTTTGCCCCACGAGAATGTGTGAGAGCTTTAGCGGGGAAATGAAGCAGCTTCTCTCATTTTGCTTTTTGCTCTCTCAAGGATGATACACAGCACCAGGCACTGTGGCAGTCTGTACAATGGTTGTTCAGCTGCTGCTCACCTTGTTGATGTGGGGCAGCAGCCGAAATTTCTCCAGATCTCCTGCTTCAGTTTCTCAAAGTGCAGTGCCAGGCATGTGGACAGCTCCATGGCGAAGGTCACCAGTTTCTCTTGCAGATCATACATGTTACTGATGTTGAAGGTGATGAGAGACAGACACGAGCTCCAGTTTATCCTTGCGGGTTCCAGTTTTTCTTTGCTGGCCTCAATTTGCCCTCGCTCTCCCCAACTGCCTATCCAGCTTTCCTTCCCAACTGCTGGTCCAGCTGACTCAGAGCAACATCAGGCCCAACAAGAGTTGTAAAGACAACAGTTTTGCAGTGATTTCTCCACCTGCTCCCACACTTATATAAAGTCTAATCCCTATAATAAATCCCTTATTCTATGTCACTCACAGTGGTTCTGCTTTTCTGATTAAACTCTAATTGATACAAACATTAATACAGAAGTGGGATCCAGAGAACAGAACTTTTAGGATGAGTTTTCTGAATTGGTACTGGGTTATCTGGAATTGTTTCTCTAATCTGATTAGATTTAAAGACTTTAATGATTCAAAGTGGTAAAGGGACACTAGTAGTCCCTTGCTTACAGTGGCAAAAACTTACTTAAAATATAAACTAGACACCTATAATCAAATCTTGTACAAGGCCCAGGATAACCAAGCAGTTGCTGTCTTAGAACTCTTGAGTAAGAGCAATTAGTATACTAGGGTTAGTTGGTTTCTTCCAAGTGCTCTAGAGAGCTTCAAGCAAGAAAATAATGAGAGCTCATGGCTTTTTTCCCCCAGCTTTATTGATATAATTGACACACATTGTGTAAGCTTAGGGTGTACAACCTGCTGATACACATATATTGTGAAATGATTACCACAATAGGTTAGCTAACGCCTCCATCACCTCACAAAATTACCTTTTTTGTGTGTGTGGTGAGAACATTTAAGATCTATTCTCTCAGCAACTTTCAAACATACAATATAGCATTGTTAACTATAGTCATCATGTACATTAGACACCCAGAACTTATTCATCTTCTAACTCGAAGTTTGTACTCTTTGACTGACATCTCCCCATTTCCCCCATCCCCAGCCCCTGGCAACCACAATTCTACTCTGTTTCTATGAGTTTAGCTTGTTTAGATTTCACATATAAGTGAGATCATACAGTATTTGTTTTTTCTTTAACTTATTTTACTTAGCATAATGCCCTCAAGGTCCATCACTGATGTAACAAATAGCAGGATTTCCTTCTTTCTCATGGCTGAATAATATTTCACTGTGTATATATGTCACATCTTCTTTATCCATTCATCCACAGATAGACACTTAGGTTGCTTCCATATCTTGGCTATCATGAATAACACTGCAATGAACATCGGAGTGCAGTTATCTCTTCAAGATCCTGATTTCATTTCCTTTAGATATGTACCCAGAAGTGAGATTGACAGATCATATGTCAATGTCATTTTAATTTTTGAGAAACCTCTGTACTACTTTCTACAGTGGCTGTACTAATTTACATTCCCACTAACAGTGCACCAGGGTTCCCTTTTTTCTACATTCTTGCCAACACTTATGTCTTGTCTTTTTGTTAATAGCCATTCTAACAGGTCTGAGGTGTTATCTCATCGTGGTTTTGATTTGCATTTCCCTGATGATTAGTGATGTTGAGCACTTTCTCACGTACCTGTTGGCCATTTGTATATCTTCTTTAGAAAAACGTCTACTCAGGTCCTCTGCCCATTTTTCAATTGGATTATTTGTTTCTTGCCATTGAGTTATATGAGTTCTCTACACATTTTGGATATTAACCTCTTATCAGATAGATGGTTTGCAAATATTTTCTCCCATTCTGTGGGTTGTCTTTTCATTTTGTTGATTGTTTCTTTTGCTGTACAGAAGCTTTTTAGTTTGATGTAGTCCCACTTGTTGATTTTTCCTTTTGTTTCTTGTGCTTTTAGTGTCATATCCAAGAAATCATTGCCAAGACCAATGTCAAGGAGATTTTTTTCCTGTTTTCTTCTAGGAGTTTTACAGTTTCAGGTCTTATGGTTAAGCCCTTAATCCATTTCAAGCTAACTTCTAATAGGAGAGTTGAACATAAAAATATATACCAATTACAACATGTCAGAATAATAAAATGCAGATACAGTACCTCGGAGGAAGAAATTAACTCTGATTTGAGTCGGGGGAGGGTAAACAGGCAAAGTTTCTAAGAGATGGAGGTGTCCAAGAGACGTTTTAAAGTACAGATAGGTGAATGGGCAATGAGTGCATTCCAGACAGAGGCAAGGAGGCAGGAGGGTGTGAGAATGAGAGGACCCTCCCAAGAAGACGAGGCCAAGGCAGGGTCCCTGACAACCGGGAAGGGGGCAGGGCACAACTCAAGAAACTGGCACCTGGGGTCTAAGAGAAAGGAATGCCTCCTCCCTTCTTTCTGCCTCTTAGGAGAGAAACGCCCCCAGAATGCAGGCAGGAGGGTCCCAATGATAAGTAGCTTCAGTTTTGCCCCTGGCATGCCACCCAGCCCTATGAGCATGGAAATGCACAGAACATTGGTGTGAGTTGTTTACTCGTTAATGAGTTTGCACCACCTTCTGTACTTAATGAGTCATTCAGGCCATTCAGGGATGATGCTGATATGCACAAACCCCTCCTCTAATCTGGTTGGCTAGTTCAGTTCCTGGGTGTGAGTGGGCAGGCCCTCCACAGTAGGCCTGTCCTAACAGTGCTTCCTTGTCCTGTCAAGAGGAGCTAAAATCCAAGGTATCAGGAATAGACTTGGTCTGGGAACAATGCTGGGGTGAACCCAAGCTTCTGCTGAGACACAGCTGCAACTATCAAGTCATTTTGCCCCTTCCTGTGGCTGGCTGAGCATCCAGAGTTCAGGATTGCAATGAATTTTAGTATATTGACGGGGATTTTAAACTACAGCTATTTTAAAGGTGTTGCTTTGAAATTGTTTTTAAACAAGTTTTAAACTTGATTTATATAAGCATTTACTTCTTAATGATAATACCTGAATTACAACCTAATTGATAGAGTTAATATTCTTTAGAGGCTAAGACTACTTGACAAAAAATTGTTACACAGACTTTTAAAAACAGTCCTGGGCTTAAGTAATTTATTATTCTTAAAGTCTTACCAGTCTCTCAGATAATTAACGTGCAAGTACCCCACGACAGAGCAAAAATTTTGCTGGGTTTATGATCTGGTGGTCCTTTGATCCCCAAAATAAGATTACTTGCCTATTTCCTTAATTTTACTGGATAAAATGAGATTGTTAAAACATCTCATTTAGGCTAGTAAAGAAAAAAAAAAGGCCATATTTGTAATGGACCTAACATTTATAAACACCTAATTTAAGTGAACTCTACCTGAAGCATACTCCACAAGAGGCGCTTCAAATTTCACTGGTGCACAGCCACTTCTGCTGTTGAGTAAAATTGCTTTCTTTTTTTAAGCAAACAACACTCTTAAGGAAATAAAATTAGATAAGGCATCCAGCTGTTAACAGCAGTGCCATCCATTCAATGAATGCTTGCTCAGGGCTCACTCCATGTCAGGCACAGAGACAGAATGGCAGGCAGGGCAGACAGGGCCCTCTTCAACCACCCTACAAGTCAGTGGAGGAAACCAATTTTTAAAATTAGCAAAATAATTACAAATCGTGATCACTGCTAGGAAGAGAAAAGCGCAGAGATAGGAATAACATCAGGGAGGGGGGCACTGCCTACTTTAGGAGGTCAGGGAAGGACTCAATGAGGAGGTAACATTTGAGCCAAGACCAGAGGACACTGTGAGACCTGCCAGAGCAGGAGGGAAGGTATCCCTGGCAGAGGGAAAAGCTTGTGCAAAGCCTCACCGTCCTGAAAGGAGCTTGATAGGTTTAAGGGACTAAAAGACCAATATGTCTGAGGCATAACGTACCCAAGGTCGTATATGCGACGAGTTTGAGGAGGCAGCTAGGTCATAAGAACTTCTAAGTGCTTTTGGCAGGGGAGTGACACGATCTGATGTGTATTTTGAAAAGGTCACTGTGGCTTCCAGGTGGAGCACAGATGAGGGTGGGGGAGAGGAAATGTAGAAATCAGTAGAGCCTCCAATCATGGTTGAAGCAGGATGGTGGCTTGGAACACCAGTGATTACAGTAGGGAGGGACAAAAAGGTGCACATTCAGGGTGTATTTTGAAGGTGGAATAAACAGTCATG
Source organism: Diceros bicornis minor (assembly GCF_020826845.1). NCBI lineage: Eukaryota > Metazoa > Chordata > Mammalia > Perissodactyla > Rhinocerotidae > Diceros > Diceros bicornis. The sequence continues at coordinate 88,493,772 of NC_080745.1, read as the reverse complement.
CTGGTGGGTGGGATGGATGGGAGGGGTGGTGAGCAAAAGAGGAGTTAAGGATTACTCTCAGATTTCCAGCTGGAGCAACTGGGAAGGTGGTGAAATCCTATCCAAAGATGGGGAAGACCAATGGAAAAACAGGTTTGGAGAAAGACATCTTCACTCCTTAGGTGTACGCCTCAGTCTCTCAGTCATTCGAATAACTTAGATCTCCATTTAGGATTTCTTTTAAAAGGCAGGTATGTAGCAGGAAACTGCTGCCTGGCCTACGGTGGGCCCAGACTTTTTATATAGGAGAGTTCAGGGGACAGGCAGCAACATGGTTGCGAGTGGGAGCTGGGGGCTTATCCTGACCCTGCATTTGATAAATACACAGTTTTTATTGATTGTGTGTTTGCTTAGGGTGATTTGGTGGGCTAGAGAAGATCATGAGAGGGAGGGCTAAAGACTCCAAAGCTACTCCTTGGTATTGTCACTCACTAAAAAATTAGGGGAGAGATAGTACTGCGGAACTTAAATATTTTCTAAAAACAACAACAAAAAGGAATTTGGTGTGCATTTTCCGTGTTATTTCACACATGGGTTATTGTTCCAACAGTGTGGTTAGTCTAGGAAGAAAATAATTAAAGATGTAAATGTGTAAGCCAACAGTCAAAACCACTCTGAACAGCCCAGGGTTGTGAACTTATTTAATTTGCCCTTTCCCTGAGGAGTCATTTCTTGGATCATTGACTTATTATTATTCTGTAAAACAGTGGTAGCCCCTATCATCCTCTGCCTATTGCCGGAGTATGATCCAGCTATGGGGTTTGAAGAGTTTACGTTTATTGGATTTTAATGACTCAGTTAATAAAGGTCATTCCTAAAAGTAATAGAAACCCAAGTGTGTGGAAACAGAATGGATAAGACAGACTCGGGGGACATTTCTAGTAGTTCCTTGGTGTTGTCCTTAGATATATGTTTAATTCTTAAAAGCAATTAAGGATTTTTCCTTTTAATCAATTTACTGATGTGATATTCAACTACACTTGTAAAATGTTATTTGAAACTCCTCAATAATAAAAGGTACCATGTAAACATCAGGCTTAAAATATGTTAGATAATATTGGCATAACAATATGATATATTGTTAATATAATATTGATAACAGTATAACTGTAATTTTATATAACTGTAATATTTGTTAGTATCATATCCAGTGTTCTCCAATTTTTTTGAGAGAATGAAGCAACTTTACGTCTCAGGTGAAATCTGGTTGGATATGAATCTTGAAGTTAAAAGGGACCTTAAAGATCATTTAATCTTGTCCTTTTAAATATTTACTAACAATGAATGATTTAATAAATATTTACCCAAAATAGTGTTTATTAGACTGCGAAAAAATTCCCTACAGTAAATGGTGATTGCTTGAATTATCTAAAATTAAATCGATAACAGCATTTAAGAATATGTCAAAAGGAATAAATTTATAGTCATTCCCCAGATATAGATTTCTTAACAAATATTTTCCACCCTAAAATCCAATGAGATGAGATATAAATGTATAATTCATACATGTAATAAATTTCTTACATAGTTTTACAAAGCCTTCATGATCTGCTTCCTGTTGACTTGTCCATCCTTGTCTCTTTTTTTTCTACCCTCCTCCACCCCTCAGTCTTAGCTACAGCTTTACTAATCTTCCTACTCTGAGCCTCAAAACCACACTGCTCTCTCAGGTCTCAAGGCCTACGTACAGGGGTTTCCCTCTGCCTGGAATCCCTTTCCCTCATTCTTTACTGGGTCATTCTGCAGGCCTAGTATTACTTCCTGCCAGAAGCCTTCTGTCCATCTCCTTTACCCTAATCTCAGACCCCAGAGAGGCGTCAGATGTTCTTGGGCAAGTCTCTGCTCAGTTTTTCTGGGAGAACAAAACTAACACTGTCCTATCCATTGGTCAATCCTCAACCCCTAGAACAGTGTCTGAAACATAACAGATACTATGAATAAGTGAGTGGATAAAGACAGTGAGCAGCGAAGAACTTGATATTTATAGTATACACTTTTAAACAATAACAAATCTGAAGAAATAAAGTTGCTGTCTTTAAAAAAATATATTTCACTTCAATTCATTTCTTCTCTAAAAAGAGAAGATACATAGCCTGGCATCAGTTTGACATGAGACAAAAATTTTAGTATTAAAAAAAAAATTTTACTATTGTTATATGTTATATTTCTTTCAACAGGTTAGATAAAATGTAGAATCCAGAGGGTTAAAAATGCAAATGGCAGGATACTGTATAAAATCAATTCAAGCACTATAACTCTCAACAGTTCAAAGAAAGGAAAAAGTCTTTAAAACCTTCTTCTCGGAAACTAACCACCTTTAAAAATGCCAGCATTTCCCCCAGAGAATGGATATGGTCTGAGTACTTCCACCTCTGAAATTGTGCAAGAAAAAACGACTTGGCTTCGAGAGCCAAACTGCATCCTTCTATACAGGTTTAAGGTCATTCAAGTTTCTATTGAAAACATTATTCTTATTTTAAGAACAAAGGGAGCAATAAAACATTAGCTTGGGCAAGAAGGACCAAGCACTATGTCCCTAGAGAGATTTGGGGGGGGGGGGAGTTAAAGCTTGTATTAGACCTGATAACTCTAGACTGCACACGTTTTGCCAAATAATGTGGGAAACAGAAAAAGAAATTCAAAAAAACTTTTGCGTGTCCTACCTCGTAGAACCTCTAGCAATGAACCAAATACTCTTGAACAAAGCTCAATTTTTTTTTTTCTGATTCAAATCTCAGACTATTGAGAGAGGACCAGGTCTCCAATAAATATAAGACCCAGCCTCGTTGCACGTTTAATGGCTGACATTTTAAAAGCAGGATTGCCATTTACAATTAATGAATCAAACTACCAAACTAAAATAATGACAATAATAGTAACAAGAAATGTGACAGTAATAGTAACAATAAATGAATTTGCTAGGGGGTAATTTCAGGAAGGAACGCTGGGGGCGCTGCTTCCTCCCGTCCACACCACCGAGCTCTCCTTTGGCTTCCAGCGGACACCCTCGGGGCTCGTGACCCAACTGGACACCCTCGGCAGGATTCAGCCCCCTTCTCTTGTCTCCACGAGAGAAAACGCGTGGGGAAGACCCGTATTTCCACGTCAAAGACCTTAAAAGCCCGCAGAGCCGTTCCCGGGGAGCCCCGGCCCGCCCACGCCCCCTTACTCTGGGGCTCCATGGTCAGCTGCTCCCGGGCCCCTACGGGCCGAGCCCCGCCGCCGCCGCCGCCGCCGCCGCCGCCGCCGCCGCCGCCGCCGCCCCTCCTAACGCCTCTCCTCGGGGCAGGCGTCGCTCGGGTTGCCCTGACAACCCGGAGGGCGGGGGAGGAGGGGCAAGAAGGACGGCGGGAGGGAGGGACCAAAAGCCGCGAGGAAACGCGGGCGAGCACGAGGCCCGCGCGTCGCCGCCGGGACCCAGCGAGAGGGGCGGCCCCGTCGCCAGCTCTAGACTTTGCCCTTGCGGCCTGGTGGGGCGGTCGCGGCCTCCCTGGCGGCCCTTGCGCCCCCGCCGCGGCCTCTGCCTGCGCCTTTAGGGCGGGGCCTGCGGGCCCGCCGTCGCCGTCGCCAGGCGTCCGTCGGTCCTTCGGTCCGTGCGTCCGGCGAGCTCGGCCTGCCCGGTGGGGAAGGGCGGCCGGGCCTGGGCCTCCCTCCCGGGACTCGGGAGCCGCCGCTGCAGGTAAAGGCCGGCCCGGCGGCGGGAGGGGCGGTGGGCGGCCCGGGCGCACCTGTTGCGGCCGCGGGGCTCCGCGCGCCCCCGCCGCCTGGGGGCCCCTGCCGCCGTTGGCTCCGGACGAGCCCGCCCCGACGCCCGAGCCGCCGCCGGGGAAGGCGGCCTCCCCGCCACCGCCGCCCGGAGCCCGCGTCTCGGCGGGAGGAGCCGACCTTTGCACACCCCCGTCCCGCCGGGGGTCCCGCGGCGGCGGGAGGGGCTCAGCCGTGCCACACTTGCGGGAAGCAGTGGTCAGCCCGGGGCCAAGGGTGCTCTTGAGTCCTGAAGCCCCGGAGAACTCCTTTTCCCTGCAGTGCTCTGTCGTCCCAAGTATCACTTTTCAGGCCGCGGGCCCGGGTCGGATCTTGCCGGTTGGGTTAGTTTTTTTTGTCTGTTTCGTTTGTTTCAATCCTCCCGGTTTTCGGTTAAGTTATGGAATCAGCCCGCAGGTTTTTTACCAAAACTTTGTAGTGCTGTTACACAAATGTAGCGTTATCCCACACCATAGTCTTTCATAATACTGGTTTTTAAAACACTGATGCAGATTGTGCTTTAAGGAAGCTTTGAGGATCACAAGGGATTTTATCTGGTAGGTTGTAAAAATTCAAACAGCCAGGAGAGTGTCATAGGTTAAGAAAAACGAGCTGTAAGGAGAGTAAAATGGAGAAGGAAAGAGAAGAAAAAGGAGCATGAACGCGCAGGTGGGAGGAAAACTGTATGCTTGATTTCTGTCCTGACGTCTGGAGATTATGGCCCCCTCCATCAGTTCCTCTCGCTGCTCTCGACAGTACTTGAGGGAGATGAAAAGGAGCCCTTTTTGGGTCATGTAAGTGATTACTCATTCTTTTGCCACTAGAGAGATTTCCACTGCGTAGATGACAAGGACACCAAGGAGAATTACTTTCCTCTTAGAGAATCATTCAGAGGTTAATTGAACCTGAGAAGCATATATTCTGTGATGGAAACGGACATTTATTATATTCCACCAAATTAAGCTTTCCTCTCTCAGACTGTAGGGAAACTTTTCCAGATTAATTGCCCAAGCAAGAAGGTTTGTGTGTGTATATTGACAAGCAGTGTGATATATACAGAACCCGTAAATTCATAAGCTAAAATATTAAAGTAATAAATTCAGGTCGGAAGGTAAACACTTCATGGTACCTTAACTGTCTGTTTCTGAAACATGCATTTTTAGACAGAAAGTATCTAAGAGCAACACTACTTCTGTACAACATTTTTAGATTCTAGTTTTCATATTATTAGCAAAATCATGAATTGGTCTTTTCATCCAAGGAACAAACATAGTGATGCTCATTAGTAATATCATAATCAAAAGTGACAAGATAGTGATAAAAACCTAGCATTTATTAACACAAAAAAGAGATGGGTTAAATTTTCCCAAACAGGGCCGGCCCCGTGGCTTAGCGGTTAAATGTGAGTGCTCCGCTATTGGCGGCCTGGGTTCGGATCCCCGGCGCGCACTGGCACCAATGCACTGCTTCTCTGGACGTGCCGAGGCCACGTCCCACATACAGCAACTAGAAGGATGTGCAACTATGACGTGCAGCTGTCTACTGGGGCTTTGGGGAAAATAAAAGGAGGAGGATTGGCAATAGATGTTAGCTCAGGGCCAGTCTTCCTCAACAAAAAGAGGAGGATTGGCATGGATGTTAGCTCAGGGCTGATCTTCCTCACACACACACAAAAAAATTTCCCAAACAGTAAAGGATTAGGCATTTGTATTTAAAAAGAACAGAAAAAAGAAACCACGTTGCAGATCTCCATGCTAAAGTAATAAAGATCTCCCTGCTAAAGTAATAAGGACTCAAGAATTTGGTAGCTGCACACAGTTTAAGGTTGAAAAAAATAGAGCTATGTATTTGTGAAATACTTTATAGTAGTATAGAAGAATGATTTTATCCGTAGCTGTGAAGTTGACATTGAGGAAGTCTTGCATTGACATATTTCGGGTAATAGGTGACTTTGGCAACTGTGAAAAGCAACATTTGATTTTAGGGGATAGTGTACTTATGGAAGAAATGACTGGTTGTGGGATGGAAGCAGTGGGAGGGAAAAGCACTAAAATGTCTAAGGCAGGGACAATACTCAGTTTCTCTTTCTCCCTGCAGGCACCCAGTATAATGAACTTGTTAAATGTCTATTGAATGAATGGGAAGAGCTTTAGAAAAATTACTTTGGATAAAGGGATATGCTTTATTATTGGAGGAAATATCCTGAGGTCAGAAAGTTGCTAATGGGATAGAGGTTGAGATGGATGGTAAAGGTGCTGGTTGTCTCTTTTTGGGGTTTTCTACCACTATATTTTCTATTTCTTTTCACTGGCACGTTCAGGATGTTTTTGGTGGTCAAGTGAAAAACAAAGTCCTGATTTAAAAAAAAAAAATTTCCAAGCTCATCACTGGTTAGAATAGTTACATTATTGTTTACTTTGCTGATGCTTACCTAAATGTAGCAAACTAAAGCACTATCACCAGAGAAGAACAAGGTAGCAATGAAAAGACAGCTGTAGCCTTTCTTTTTCTTTTTTAAATCTTTTGGCCATATCAGAATTCAAAGTAAAAATAACTAGTAGGACATTAACATTATTTAATGCAAGTAGGATGATTAAAAAAAAAAGCCAATGAATGTGTTATTTCTGTTTCCAGCCTTACTGTCATAAGCTGGAAGAAGTTTTCTTTTTGTTTTTGGATTTTTGTTTGTTTTTTATTTTACCAGAATGAAGGTACTTTTTCCTCTCTCTGTTACTTTCTACAACTCTTAAGTTCAGTCGAAGGTAGAAAACAATTAAATTTCCATTTTTGCTGTTTCCTCTTTGTCGTCCAGATCTGGCATGGTCTACATTCAAATTGTTGGACTCAAGGAATGCCCACCTCTCAACCCTTTTACTCATTCATTGTATAATCAGGCTGCAGGACCATGGTGCCCTCTCCCACCTTTCTGGAAAGTTTTCCAGGATTAGGCTAATGCCCACTAAATGCACTTCTCTCTCCTTCTGGGGGCACTGCACAGTTTGGCACCTTGCCCTATACTATACTTTCTTCTAGAGTTTTCTCTCATCTTATGCATATGCATCTTGTGCCTCTGATTGGATTAAACATTTTAGGAGCTGAGTCCTTGACTTAGGCTTCTCTATTCCTTTTAGCTCATAGTGGGTTTTCAGAGTATACCTGATAATCTAAGTAGGATCATAATAGAAAGAGGACAAGCCTTTAGGGATGATTGCATTAATTTCTAGCTATGCCACCTTGGAAAGTCATGAGCTACTATTTCCTCATTGATAACTGGGGTTAATAAAACTTGCAGTGGTTGTCTAATAGTCGAGTTATGAGAATCAAAATAAATGTGTTTATAGATAGGAATGAAAATATCTTGTGTATTGTAAGGAATTTCTTACTGTAAAGGGTTATTGATTCAGGCATACAGCAGACATTTATTGAGCATCCCGAGTGTGTTAGGTACTTCCTGGGTGTTGGAGTTGCTATTTGGTTCGTAAGGGAATAGGAAATGACTGGACGGATTGTGTGTGAGGGCAGGAGGGCTTCCTAGGCAGAGGAACAGCTTCAGCAAAGACACAGAAGCAAGAAGGGACAGCTCTTAGTAGTAGTTCATTGTGGCCAGAGCAGAGAAAACTTAGAAGAGAGTGGAAGGAAGTGAGGCTGGAGAGACAAATAGAGGCTAAATCAGAAAGAACCTAAGGAGTGAGGTTTTTATGCTGGAGGTAGTGAGAAGGATTGGGCTCACAATCACTTTTGCATTTGAAAGGGATCACTGGCAGCATGTGAAAGACGGATGGATGGAAAGCCAACCTTAGAGGCAGAAAAAACAAAATTGGAGATTTTGCAGTAATTCCATGGTGAAATGATGAGATAACTAAGGCAGTGGTGGTGGGAATGGGGGGAGGGGGCCGCTGAGAGGTAGTATTGACGGGTCTCGGTGTTGTAGCAGGTAAAGAAGAGGGAGAAGCCAGGGATGACTCCCAGCTGATAGAGGGGATTGTTCTGCTGGTTGTTGAAATCTAGAACACAAAAGAAGGAAAGAGGTCTTTTTCTTTTTCATTTTGAGGAGTGTAGGAGATGGGCTAGATGATGGGTTCAGTTTTGAACATTAATGCTTGAAACGCCTGTCATCTAAGTTGGGATGTCCTGTAAGGAGTAGTGGACATGTAGGTCTGGAACTAAAGAAAGAAGTCTGAGCTGAAGATAGACATTTGGGTCAAGCATTCAGCAACTAAAGTTAAAATGTGAATGATTTTCTCCAGGGAGATTATGTGGAGTGAGAAGAGGGTTAAGGATGGAACCCTGGGGTACATAGATATCTTATATTAGAAAGAGGGTGTGGTGGAAGAACCCAAGGAGACTAAAGGGGAGTGGCCAGAAAGGTAAGGTGAAGATCTGGAAAGACTCATGTAACAGAGTCCCTACTCTTGAGGGGCTCATGTATTGTCATTCCCTGAAATAGTTACATTTTCCTCCACCTGCCATAGAACCCACAACATAGTTTTTGAATCTATTATTGTTTTATTAAAGTTAATGCAAAATGACTACCTATTACTTTGTTACCAAAAAGGAAAATTTCCTGATATTTGTGGTTTCTCACAATCTCTATTTGGAACAATAATTCAAGTAAAATGTAACTGCAGGAGTTATGATGATGCAAATACTGTCTTTAAAAAAAAAGATGGGTAAAAAGTTCATTTTGTATATGTGAAAGGTAAAATAAATATGTTAACTTCCTTAGGGAGACTGGCAATAACCTATTTAGATTTCAGCTTTTAGTGAATCTCATCCATTTGCTCAGGTATCTAACTAGATTGCCTAAGTAAGCCAAATTAATGTTTTAGCACCTTGATTAATTCTGCTTTTACTCAGTGTAAGTTTTTAGAATACTATGCAGTAAAAAAAAATCATCAATATTGAAAAGCACTGAGTGGCACAGTCGTTTGAAATTCCAACAAAATTTACAAAATTTCCCTTGATTTACAAACTTATATGTGGGGCTTGATATGTTATTATAATACATAGGCATTGATTGAGCTTGGGAAGTCTTCCTGTATATGTCTAAAAAGTTTTAAATTACCAGTAGAATGTAGGATTCTTAAAAAGAATTAATTGTGCAGGATTGGTTATTGAAGCTAATATTTGAGTTAAAAGTGAATCATTTGGTATGAACTAATATTGAGTTAAAAGTGAATCACTTTTTTTTGAGTGCTTTTTAAAAGCCAATTAATTCGATTTGCTACTTAAGATCAAAATAAAGTCAACTTGTTAGAAGTCTAGAAATAAGGTTATTAAAATAAATTCTGAATTTTTACCTTATCTTGTTCAAGAAAAGTTTTAAGTAGATACTGGAAACCAAATAGGATATACTTTTGGGAGCTCTGAGCCAGTTAAAACCAAGGCAGACAAAGGGGTAACCTTCTAAAGTCCCAGGACTGATAGGTCTTTTGTTACAATTAAAGTGTAACATGCCTGGGAGATAAAATTTATGTACTAAATATTTGACTGTAACTCCATGTGGGTGATTAGAACCATGTTTTTCAAAATTTTTCAGTGTTTTTCTTTCCATAAAAGAACTATACATTTTCTGGTTCATGTGTTTCCTCCAGACCACCCTGCCTGACATCTCTCATAGTGTCAAGTATTTCTTCACCCCAGTGTTGCAGCCTGAGCTCACGTTCCTAATGCGGTCAGGAGGCAGCATGGTTACACCTACACTGTACACTTGACTGGGGTGAAGCTGAGAGCACACTGCCTGGCTTCAGGCACCTGTTCTACCACAGACGAGCTGCTAGAAGCTAGATAAATTAACTAAACCCCGAAGGCTTAATTTCCTCATTTGAAAAATGGAAATAGTAAAGTAAACCCTCAGGAGGTTCTTAGAGTTTAAATGAAATAATCTGTATAAAGTTTTAAGTGGCTATAGCACCTGGCACCCAGTAAGCACTATAAAAACTAATTGGTAGAATTATGATCATTTTCGTTATTGTTATCATTATTATCAGTCCAACTTTATTGGTAGTATAGAATCATGCTTCTCAAAGTGTGGTCTGCAGGCCAGTGCCAGTCCACAGATTATTACTGGCTTGCAGTGAGATGAGGAGCTTGTGCCAGATTGTACATAGACTATGGCACTGATTGTACTGTTTAGGTCAGTAACTTTTTTAATAGCAAGACTTCCTCATGAAGGAAATGATGAGTTGATTTACATTCTATTGCAAGCTCCTTATCTTGCCATGAACAAGCACTCTGAATAGAATTGGCATGGAATATTGGACCAACGATCCCGTTCTTCAAAAAATAATAGCCCTCTATCCTGAAGACTGTTGTTATTCGCTCCTAATGCCTCATTAACCTTCCCTCTTCTAAACAATCATGGGTTATAAGTATATGGTTTATTAGTTCGGCAGATATTTATTGATCACATAGTCTGTGCAAAGCCCTTTATCTTATTTTGTAGGAGTTGCAAAGATGGCTCAGAAATGGATCTTGACTTTAGGAAATCTACTGTAAACCTAGAGCGAGAGACAAAAAGTGCAAGTCTGAATAAGTGTGTTGTACGTGCAGCGAGTGTTTGCGGAAGTATTGCAGCTTGGTTCCAAAGGTTCCACGTAGACAGATGTTTCCTTTTACTAAGCTGTGCTCATACAAGGATAGACTTAGTACCTTTTATTTTTTCAGCGTTTATACTATCATGATAGAGGTCAGAGCTCAATTTATCAAGGTGGTATTTCTTCCAGGAGATTCAGAAATCTGCAAAACTAGGGCATATCTGAGTTTTTAATATAAACGACAAAAGCACAACTTTTTAAGATTAGTGGTATAGATGATTCATCCTTAGGTTTTATTTTTTTAATCACTGATTCTCTATTTGATCCTGTATGCAAACATGTGAATAATAAATGGTTTTCTGCTCTACAGTATATAAAGAGACATTAAATAGATATTAAAATATTTCTAAAGCTTTGATAGAGAATAGCACCAATTCTTCAAGAATAGTGCATTGGTCAGATAGTGTCAAAACAAATTTCAGAGTCATAAAAAAGAATAATTTTTTTAAAAGCAAGACGTGTTTATGTATATGTGTGTGTGTGTGTGTACTTTTTCCACCTAAAGAGCTTTTTCTAAACAATAGAGATGGAAAGGCATTGGCTGTGAATTAGATCATAGAACAGACCTATTTTTATAGACCTATGGGAAAGTAGTGTAAAATGCTCAAGTCAAGAAATGTTATTTAGTTTTTAATATTTCTTATAATTTTCTCACATGAAAGTGATTTATTGGTTTCTGTTACTGCTCTACTTGGTAAGCCTGCTCCATCACCCCACTGTTTATTCCATTCTGCCATTTGCGTTAAACTGTCACCAGCTCTTCTAGAACTTAATCTCACAAATGACTTTAAGAAAGCTGAAGGTGGGTGTTGGAAAGATTATAGATAATGTTAAGAAAATAGAGTAACCTATCAGATTTAAGAGAAGAATTGTAAAGAAAAGCATGAAGAGACTAAAAAAAATTCTGATCAAGAAATGACTGGGTGAGTTAGACCCATGGCACTTAAAATAAAACACAGTCTCTTTACCATCACATATCAATTCTTTTGTTATCTGGCCACTGTCTCATCTATGAACTTGTCTGTACCAGAGACTGTTTCTCTCTCCTATTATGTACCAGCCACATTTTCCTTCTTGTAGCTACTTGACTACAAGACTAAGGGTCTTTGTTTCTCACCCCACCCTCAGCCTCAGCTAGACTGTAAGCCCCATGAGGACAAAAACCAGAGCTGCCTGTTCACACTGTGTCATCGGTATGTTCACCGTGCAGACACTTAGTAGGCACTCAAGTACTGGTTGAATAAGAAAATGGAAGACGTGAATGTGTAGGCATTGAGATTGAGAAAACTTGAGGATAGAGAAAACCTGTTAGAGGAGGAATAACACTTATGAAAAGACACAATCAGATGTTAGTCTTAAAAGCATAAAATCCCTAAAGAACAGAAAATGATTCATTTATTATCTACTCAGCCTCCAATTGCTAGTTGAGTACCCACTATATTTGGGTTCAGACTGAGGAAATTACCAAAGAGGATATATCTCCAATAACACAGTCTAAGTAGAGAGACTAAAAATGTAGGGAAAAGATAGTAAGTAGTACAGATAGTTGAGTAGTTCCCTAATATTTAAGGATGTTGCATCCTCAATGTTGGTTATGTACAAGCAGCCCCAGAGGTCAGTGGTCTGGAATAAGCACGACGCATGCCGTTGTCTGAATCTCTGTGCAGACCTGTTATTTTCTACACAATAACTCTTCTGAAGGGAGCAAGAGAAAAACAACTTTACTAAATGTTGAAAAAGGAGTTAATTTGTCGTTTGGGTGTGTGATTCAAGGGAAAATCAAGAGCCTGTACAAATATTTCAGTTTGTGAATGTGGGGTTTCAGCAATTGTCAGGTCTGTCCTTTAATAATAGCAGAGTCTGTCAAATATCATTCATGAAAAGGGACAGAAAAGCCACAGAAATCCAGAAACAGTGAATTCCTGAGTGTTTAAACTTTATTCAGTCAGCAGTAGCGAGCTACCTTGGACTTTGAGAAGAGTAAAATAATGAAAGTGCAAATATATGTGAGATGGGTTGCCGTGGAGAGACTAAGGAGGACAAGTAGGTTGTCACGGCATCTTGGCATGAAGGACTAGGGAAGTGGAAGAAGCAGAGTCCCGAGGAGTTTTAAAGGACCTGGTCACTGACTTAATATAGGGCAACTGGGAAAGCTGAACAAAAATATCTCTGATGTGTTAACATCATTCATTCATTCAAGAAATATTTATTGAATGCTTACTATGTGTCAGGCTCTGTTGTAGCTACAGTGAGCAAAACAGACAAATCCCTGCTGAGGGTGCCTGCGTTCTGGGGGAGGCCACCAACCATGAACAAAATAAAGGGGTAAAAGATATGTTAGATTGTGGTGAGTGTTAAGGAGAAAAAACAAAGCAGAAAAAGAGGCTAGAAAGTGGTTTTGGGGCGTGGGGCTGTGGGTAAAAGTTTAGACAGGGTGGCCAGGTGGCAGAGAAGTCCTCACTGAGTTGACATTTGATAGAGACCCTTAATGAAGTAAGGGAGCTAGCTGTTTGGATATCTCAAGAAAGGACACTTCAGACCGCGAAGAGCAAGCACAAAGTCACTGAGACAGGCGCGTGCCGTGGTGTTTGAGTGTGGCTAGAGAAGAGGGAGCGAGGGAAGGAGCTGTTGGAAGAGAGGGCAGAGAAGGGGTGGGTCCAGATCCCACAGGGCTTGTGGATGCTGTGAAGGATTTTGGTTTTTCCTCGGAGGGGGATGAGAAGGGGAGGCATTAGAGATTTTTGAGCAGAGGACACATGAGCTGACTTTAAGAGGAGCGCTCTGACTGCTGGATTGAGAATTGACTCAAAGGGGCTCAGAGTGGAAACAAGAAGACCAGTCAGGAGGCTATTACAGTAATTCGGGTGAGAGAGGATGATGGGTCAGACCGAGTGTTCACAGTGGAGGTTGTGACGTTCTTGATATATTGCTAAGGTAGAACTGACATGATCAGATGTACTGGCTTTCTATTGTTCCTGTAACAGATTACCACAACTGTAGTGGTAATTTATTATCTTACGGTTCTGTAGGTTAGAAGTCTGTCATGGGTCTCGGTGGGCTAAAATCAAGGTGCTGGCAGGGCTGTTTTCCTTTCTGGAGACTCTAGGAGAGAATCCGTTTCCTTGTCTTTTCCAGCTGCTAGAGGTCACCCACATCATTCTTTGGTTTATGGCCCCCTCCCTCCATTTTCAGAGCCAACAATGTTAACATTTCTCTGACCATTCCTTCATAATCATATCTCCCTTTGACTCTAACTGGGAAAGGTTCTCTGATTTTAAGACTCTTCTGATTAGATTGGGTCACCAGGATAATCTCTGTATCTCAAGGTCCTTAATTTAGTCACATCTGCAATCCCTTTTGCCATGCAAAGTACATACTTACAGATCCCAGGGATTAGCATATGCACATCTTTGCAGGGCGTTTATTCTGCCTAGCACATCTGTTGGATCAGATGTGGGATTTGAAATAAAGAAAAATCAAAGATAGGGCCAGCCCAGTGACATATTGGTTAAGTTTGGGATGCTCTGCTTCGGTGGCCCAGGGTTTGTGTGTTCGGATCCCGGGCACAGACCTAACCACTTATCAACCATGCTGTGGCAGCGACCCACATACAAAATAGAGGAATAGTGGCCACAGATGTTAGCTCAAGGTGAATCTTCCTCAGCAAAAAAAAAAAAAAAAAAAAAGGATCACCTCAAATTTTTTGGTTTGAGCAATTGAAAAGAAGGAATTAACTGAGATGGGAGGACCAGGTTTGAGGCTTTGGGGTGGATATTGGGAGCTCAGTTTTGGACATGTAAAGTTTGAAATACCTATTAAATATCCAAGTGGGAGATGATGAGTAGGTGGTTGAATGCGTGAGACTGAAGTGTAGAAGAGAGGGTTGGCAGGGCGTGTACCTGGGACTCCTCCTCGTGTGGATGGCATGAAAGCCGTGAGACTGGATGAGATCACGCAGACCTGTTAGGGAGAAGGGAAGAGGTCCAGAGACTGTGTTGGGAAATCTCCAGGTCTCTACGAAGTGCTACAATTGTACATTTGAGAATTTGCCAGGTGTGAAGAATGCATTTATGTTAAATTGAACACACACACACAGGAAAATGCAGAAGAGGATCATCAAACAGTGAAACCTAAAAGTTATTCAGGACAAATTTCACAGTCTTGTTTCACTTGATCCCTTGCAGACTTTATCCTTCCTTTATTATGGACTATTTTTTTCGCATTACTGGACCAGAGCCAAGCACGTATGACTCAGACACAGCTCATCTTACAGCAACTTCTGATTCTGTCTTGTTGAGGTTGTATCATGTTATATTAGAGATGTTTTATTTTCATAAATGCTCATTTAAGAGTTGTAATAGATTCACTGTGAAGGGCAGTTGTTGGTAAGTTATGCAATCTATGGTATACACGTAGGATAGCTTTGAAAAGGAGTAAATGCCCATCTTTCAGACTTAAAATTCTTGTAGTAGAATATAATTTATACTGATAACAGGACAATTTTCATTAAATGTTATTTTGAATGACATGTAACCTACCATATTATTTGTTTTCCCTTATTTATGTAAATAGTGTTTATACTATTAAATTTGCCAAAGGCCAAAACATGGATCTCTTGTGTATATTTAATTGCCTCTGGGAGAAAACATTGACATGGCTCATGCCAGTTGCAGGATAAATGAGCAGAGCTGTGTGTATATCATGGGGGTCGGTAGGCTCAAAGCTCAGCCTCTAGTGGGGTCTCAGCCACTCCCCCCTCCAAATCTGGAGCTCAAACTATATAGCAGCAAAAAGTCCCTCTGAGTAGTCAAAACAGATGTCACAAACTTCATAGCTTTATCCCTCAGACTCATTGGATTCAATATAGAGCCCTTTGTGGATTCAACCTTTACAGGTATTTCTGTCAAACAAGCCTAACTGGTTTCTAATGCGCCAGGTAGCAGAGCAGGTTAGAACAGCAGAGAAGGGCCTCGCTGGGTAAGGATGCAGACTGCAGTGTGATGTGGGTACTGAATCCCTGGAGAAAAGCAGGGTTCTGGGACTGCAGTCTGGCCTTTGGCCCCTGGACACTTGAGGGAAATCTGAGGACATCATTCTGTTATAGGTACTGATGTAATGGTGACCCTGAGGCATGAAGAAAAAGTTAAATTGTGAGTATACTCTCTTTTATTAGGCAATTGTTTGGTTGTCTGTTGCTGCAAGACAAACCACCCTGGAACTTAGAAGCTTACAACAACGGTGACCTTGTATTCCCTCTCTCGATTCTTCCGGTGACTGGACTCCCATAGGTGCTGCTTCTGCTGGGTGTCGTGTTGGCTGGGCCTGTGGTCGTCTGGGGGCTCGACTAGGCTGGAGCATCTTCCATGGCTCACCCACATGGTTGGTGGTCTGTGCTTTCTGTCGATGGAAGCTCAGCTTTGGTCTCTTTCCAGTGGCCTCTTTATGTGGCTTGGGTGTCTCTCAGAAGGACAGCTAACCAGTTCCAAGAGGGAGTGTTTCAAGCATGTGAATGCCGTGACAGGGTTCAGCATCTCTTCACTGCGTGCTTCTGGTCATAGTGAGTCACAGGGCCAGCTCAGACTCAAAGGGAGAGGAAATAGACTGCCTCTCCATGGGAGTGGTGGCAAGGATCTGTGGCCATTTTTGGTCTGCCATAACAGAGAAGTCGGTGATGTATCTGTATGTGGGTGAAGAAGCAGCCAGGTGAGCCTTAGATCTCTAGAAAGATGGCTATTCAGAAAACCTGACTGTTTCCCGAGGGTTCAAAGTGGTCAATACTTAAGATTTTACTTTAATAATAAGATTATTACACTTTTAGGGAGTGTTATAAAATTAAGAGAAATATCTCAAGGGCATATATTTGGTAAAAATAATAGCTGTGCTTTTTTTTTAAGGTAAAACAGTTCGGAAATAGTACCTAAGGCAATTGTTGGTCGTAATAACAGCAACTTAATTTACATGTAGGCTGAGAACTCTTGGAAGGCATTCTCATCAAAACAAAAGAAAAATTGAATATAAAATAAATGTTAACTTCTCTCTTAAGCAGTAGAATTTTCTGATTCTTGGATCCTTCTTAAAGTTAGCTTGTCCTGTGATCTCAAGCTCTTGTGTTTCTTGGAGCTGTTCTGTGGATCTAGTCTCACTAGTGGGGCAGTGAAGAGTTGTGAAGTTAAAGAATGTTATGTTTGTGTTATCATGCTGTTATAATTCCATTTTAATTTTGAAACAGTGGCTTTCAGAATGAATTTTGAAGAGCTCTACCTGCATAGAGCTAAAAAGTCCTTTCCCCACTCTGGTTATTAGTTTCTCCCTCTTTCAGCCACTTGTGTGTGAGTTTTTAAAAGTTCCATCCTGCCCTTGACCCTGCCCTCAAAAGATCCTAGGTGTATGTGTAGTGCCTCGTTTATTAATTTAAGCCCTGAGAAGACACTCAACAAATGTTTCTCGAGTGCGTGACTGTTTCCTGGAGCCTGGCTTGACCAATGGAGAAGATTTTTTATTACTTATGGTTAGCAGCTCTCCCTTGAGCCCACTAACTCTAAAGCAAGAGTTAATGATAAATGGGGTGTTGTAAAAAGAATAATTTGAGACAGAATATCATGAACTGTATTTCATGATTTGTTCTTTTTTATTTGTTTCTCTGTCTTTTTACTTTCTACCTGGCTAATGAGAACACGGGCTTATTTCCAGCAATACTGATTGGATTTTTTAAAAATCACTGTTGATTGGAAGAGGAAGAACTCCTTACCTGACACACAGAGAATAAGATACTGGTGTAAAGTTTGCTCTTTCATGTCTCTTCTTTGTTTAAATTCAGTGCTGTCTTTTATTGCCTCTTGAATCTGACATGTTAGGCTCAGGACCCAGGAATCTCAAGAAATATGCTTGAGATTTCTGGTTTAATTAAACAAACAAAAGACCTTATTAATAAAAGCTAGCCATAGCCTCAGATGGAAAAAATAATAAATTCACTTCCCTCATTTGACTTTGTAAACTGGCATAAGCAACTGTAAAATGAAAAGTTTTATAAAAATTCTTCTTCTTTAAAAAACTAGAGGATTTCTTAATTTAAAAAATGGACTTTTTGTAGCCAGTGTTAGGGGAACACTCACCAGACCCTCACAATTTTCCTTTTTATAGGGCCCAGCATCTCTTTTGTAATGGGATTAGTGACCACATGATTGAGCCTCACAATCACAATGTCCCCCTGTTGCTTTCTATTCGCTGTCAGTCAAGATGCAGGGGCCTGTGATAGAGGTCAGGCAGAGAGCACCAGGTCCAGGGTGCAATCGTTTTCCAAACCAGCCAGGAAAAAATTGCAGCCGACCAAACTTTAAGAGCTAGCCTAAATTATTCCCAGTCTTTTAAACAGGCAGTAGAAATGACAGTCAGTAACCAGTTAGAAAAAATAATGCTTTTGTTTTGAATGCATATGCTTTTTCTTTCAAATGTCTTCTTGTATGTGTACCTGATTTTTGTTCTTTTTTGTTTGTTTGTTTTTTAGCATGGTTTTATTGACAATCACTTAATGTGCTAAGGGTTATTGACAATCACTTAATGTGCTAAGGGTGCCGAGGTGAGCCAGCACAGTAGGTAACGCAGCAAAGAAGAGCAGAGGGAGATTTGAGGAATTCAACTTGCTCAAACCTTGGACTGAAGTCTTAGAGATCGGGACATCTGAGCTTGTGTAGGTGGACTTTTCAGCCCTGTCCACAGTGGGTTATTGACAGGAGGAGCTTGATTGTAGAATGTCGGCTGCTTAAGCTCACTGCTGGGCAAGATGGAAGAAGAAGAACTGCAGTGTCCAAACTCTTCCTCTGAAAAGCGCTATTTTCCTGAATCCCTCGATTCCAGTGATGGGGATGAGGAGGGGATTTTGGCCTGTGAGGATTTGGAACTAAACCCTTTTGATGGATTGCCGTATTCATCACGTTATTATAAACTTCTGAAAGAAAGAGAAGATCTTCCAATATGGAAAGAAAAATACGCCTTTATGGAGAATCTGCTTCAAAATCAAATTGTGATCATTTCAGGAGAAGCTAAATGTGGCAAGAGCTCTCAGGTGAGTAGCTGCTACAAAAAACCATTTGCTTTATATGTTGTACTTTTTTATTACTTAAATAATTACAGCCCAGTGTTCTGTTTAATGGTGATATTATTTAAACCAAAAAAACAAAACAAAGCAAAAAAGAGCATTAGCAATTCAGGCATGACAATTAAGTTACCTAATTTTATTTATTAAAGCTGGCTGAATAACAGTTAATACTTATGTGGTTATTAATTGTGTTTAGTGTACCACTGAATTTTCTCTAGAAAAGTAGAAAAAAATCCATTCAGATTATCTCATTGTGCATATTTTAAAAGATGTGATAGATGTTATTTACCTGCCATAGATCTGAGGATTAACTTCCCTATTTACGTGCTCGACAGTCTGATCATCAAGATGTGTGGATGTGCTTGTTGGTGAAGCGGTTAAGCTACAGAAATTAAAAAGCACAAGGAAATTCTTATCTTCCTGACTATAAGAAATAACTGAGGGCCCAGATATGATCCAGGCCCTGGGTCACACACTTTGGGATCTAATGTGGAGGAAAGAATTAGGGTAGATAGTTAATGAATACTTATTGTCTAGTTTGTTGTTGTTATGTTTGGACTTCAGGTTTTGATTTTAGTGACATCTGTATTTTACTGTTAAATTGTAAAGCAAGCAATAAGCATTTTTATTTTGGAATTCACTTATAGATTCTTATAAGAATTAGAATGGACCACAAAGATGAGCTGATAGAACCCCTTCATTTTTCAGATAACGAAACTGTGGCCCAGAGGGATTTGATAATTTGTGTAATTAATATCGTGTAACTTTCTGAGTTGGAATTGTAAGAACACTTTCCACTATACATTGCTGCTTCCAAGTTGTTTATTACCTCTGGGGCTTATTTGTTCTAACCATGACTTGAAGAGAGGAGGGATGTACAATAGGTGGCTTTTTTTCTTTAATTTATAGCTGCCAATATCAAGAGTTGATTATGATTTGTTATTTGTTGTGATGAGTTATCGTTACAATGAATGATTTCAGTTTGTCACAAGAAGCTAATGATGAAAACTGCATGAATGTTATTTTTCTGGTTTCTGTGGACAAATGGCAAGTTAAATTATTTAAAGTTTTTATTTTGCAATAATTTCAGACTTAGAAACAAGTTGCAAAAATAGTACAAACATTTTCCATATATTGTTCACCCAGATTTCCTTGGTTAAAAAGGTTAACATTTTACCACATTTATTTTGTTATTCTCTCTCTTTCTCTCCATACACACACACACACATGCACACACTCATTTTTATTCTGAACCTTTTAAGAGTACGTTGATGATGTGATGCCCTTTGCCTCTAAATACTTCAATGAGTGTTTACTAAAAACAGGGCATAGCCACAATATAATTATCAAAATCAGGAAAGTAATATTGACATCTCAGTATTATTTAATTTGTAAACATTCAGATTTCATCAGTTTTCCCACTAATGGCCTTTATAATAAAAGAAATATTTTTAGTCCAGAATCCAATCCAAAATTACACTGTATCTAATCATCATTTCTCTTTAATCACTTCTAATCTGAAACACCTCCTCACTCTTTCCTTATCCTTAATGACCTTGACATTTTTGAAGAGTACAAATTAGGTATTTTGTACAGTATCCCTCAGTGTGAGTCTGTCTGATGTTTTCTGAGGATTAGAGTCCAGTTATGCATTTGCAGCAGGAAGACCATAGAAACTGTGGTGTGGTCCTTAGTGCATCATATCAGGAGGCACAAGATTTTTTCCCGTGACTGGCGATGTTAAGTTTGATAACTTGGTAAGGTGGTGACTTTCTTGTTCTTATTGTAAAATTACTATTTTCCCCCTGTCATTTAATAGATATGGGGAGATACTTTGAGACTATGTAAAGTACACTTCTCATCATGCATTCACCTGCTAGGTTTAACATCCTTTGGTGATTCTTACCTTTGACATTATTACACTGGTGGTAACCAAATGGTGATTTTTCTAATTCTGACATTCCTTCTACATTTAATATTTGGAATTCTTCTGTAAAGTTGAGCTTTCTCTTCTTCATTATTTATTCATTTATTTGTGTCAATGTGGACTCATAAATTCTTATTTTATTCCATGGGTTATAATTTATTACTAAGCCCATTTATTTTATTTCTCAAATTGTCCCTGATAGGGCCAGTGGGAACTCCTTCAAGATGACTTCTGTGTCCTTCGACATGTCCTCATCGTTCTTTGAGCAATTCTTTGCTTTCTGGCCCAGTAAAATGTTACAGGCTCATCTAGTATGTTCCTTGTTCTGGTCTTAGAAACAGCCATTTTTCTCAAGGAGCCCTGATTCATTTTAGTGGAGAATTATATTTAGAAACCAAGATCTGGGAACTAAGTGCCCATTGCCATTGGCTTATCATTGCTTGTAGACCCTCTCCGTGGACAGAGCAAGGAAACAAATGTGTGTGGGTGTGTAAACACACATCTGTCTATCTGTCTGTCTGTCTGTCCATCCATCGATCCATCCGTCCATCCATCCCTGTAACTCTCTATTTCTCTTTATGTCTCTAGCTCTATTTCTCTATTTCTCTGTTTCTTTCTATTTCTCTGTGCGTATTTCTTTCTCTATATATATTTCTGTTTTATCTCTATTTCTGACTATCCCTCTTATGTCTTAAAAACCATGAGTTCATACTGATGCCTCTGATTCCAGTTCAGCACTGCAGGGTTCATTCTAGCCTTCTCCGTTTCCTCGTTTGTAACTCCCTTCTCTAACTATGAGAAACCTAGCTCTCATTACTCACAGTATCTTTACTTGTTCAGTTTTAGAATACTCCTAATGTAGTTTCAGAATTGCTAATCCACACTATTGTAAACAAAAAACAAAAAATTTTTAAATATCTACTCCTTGAGTTTTTTTTTAGAATTTGTGATCTTTAAGAGCAAGAATTATTATCATATATTATGTAACATGTTATGTTAATACCTAGCAGTGCTTTCTCTTGTCATCTTTAATTTCTCAATCATTTTAATAAATCATGCTTGTTTTCTGTTAAGTAGAAGGCAGTGTGTATCTTCAGGGTGGGGAAAATCAAAATATTCCTCAAATGATGAGAAAAAGAGCCTATTCTAAACTAATTTAAATAGCGGGAGCATTGATTGTTTTCTTAATTCTGGAAACAACTTGGTTATTTTTTAAAGAGCTTCCAAGACCGTTTTCTTGTTCCTCAGAGTTTTAAACCTTTCAAAGAAAAGCCTGTCTTTAGACCCAAGCCTTCCAAAGAGGACAACAGGTATTTTGCTGGATCCTAAAAATGTCATCTTTCTTTGGTGCAGATGGGGTGAAGGCTGTTTTGTGACTGTCCTAGCGGAAAGAGGGCAACTCTTCATATGTTTATAGAGCCTTTGCCTATTACCTTTTTGGGGGCAGGTTTATGAAAAAGCCTAAAAGAGAGTGAAATGTTTTTAGAACTATTTTACTTGCTTCTCCTTCTCTAGCTTTTGTCCCGAAATTTTCCATGAAATGGATGGGTTAGTGAGGTAAAGAAGCATGGTGTAACTGAGACGTAACCTAAATGAAGAAGCTGTATGGTAAAGAACATCTCCACCTTATTAACTGAGTAAACTCGTCCACCATTTTCTGCTGGTAGATTCTACCTGTAATTCACTCAATGCCAAGATATGTATGAATTGTGATATCCAGAGATGTGTGACATTTAATTCAAGAGGGGACCCACTGCTCTGTAATGTATTCTGACATATTGGTTCACATTGAGTAGCCTTAGGAGCATGCTCAGGCATAGGTACTTTGCAGGAATGTTGTTGTAGGGATTCATGCATTTGAGTGAGTTGGTGGTCCTGAAGGTTCCCTCCAACTTTTGGATTCCATGATTCTGGTACTGAAATGAAAGTGAGTGGTTGGGACCTTGGCACTAGCTGCAGCCTCAGTGGTCCAGAAGAGGAATCAGGCGTCGTGGGCAGACTAGTGATATAATAAGGGCTTGGGGGCCTTTGGGACTAGGATGTGTTTAGTAGTAGCTTTGTGTCTCACAGACAACTTTTTGTCTCGCTTCATTTGTTCATATATCCATCACTAGCAGTGGATGAAAGGGCAGGAAGTTCTACACTAGTGTGTCTCACGTGGATGTCCTCTAGCCACAGTGGCAGTGATGAGACTGTATGCAGATGCTTGATGCTGCTGCTGCTCTCTTGGTCTGATCTGGATTGGGTCCACCCTGAGGACCCTGGGCCCCAGCTCTCCCAGAATCCAGCAGCCCACCCTCCATGCCTGTTGCCTGGAGTCAGGAATGGAGCATCTTTGCTTTGCTTTCTCAATTTGTACAACTTGTAGAACTCCAGTTACTACCTCTAGTTGATAAAGCCTTGATGTAGATTAGATTTGTGTTACTCAGCGGACTCCTCTTACCCCTTCTCATAGCAGCAGGTTGGCCAGAGTCCTGGTGGTTTCCTTTCAGGGAGGAGATAAGAGCCGAGGGCACACATTCTCACTGTCCACTCGATACTGCTTGCCTAACTTGCCTGCCTTGAGGCAGGTCGAGGCGGGCTTTGGAGCAGAGCGTTAAGGCATGCTTCACTGTCAGGCTTGAACACATTTGGCACATCGTACAGTCCAGAAAACGGCATTTTACAGACGGATTGAGAGAATGTGAAAAAATTGTTAGATAAGTCCAGAATGAAAATAGTTAAAGTCATGATTTCTAGTAGGGAGAGTTTCTAGACCAAATATGTAAACTTGGGTGTTGTCTATTGCCAAAACTCTCAGATAAATTTGTAAATACGTTTATTTTTTTCATGTGTTAAAAAATAGTTTCCTATTTTGTTCCCCAAATTGCACGACTTTTGCTAAGTACTAAAGTGCCATTTAAGGCACAGCCAAAGTGGCCTAGAATTCAGTGTTTCTCTCTGAAAAAAAAGGTAAGGCCAAATGACTCATAGAAACATGCAGGGATTTAAGCTTTCCTAGTTCCCATAGTGCCAATTTATAATGTTTTTAAGTTCTAGGGGAGAGGGGACGAATGTCTTCCAAAGAGAAATTTTAGAAAGAGAGACGAAATCTCTAACAGGCACATAATTCTTTGGTGAAAAGGGTAAGGTACTACTGGGACAAAAAGAAAGCCACTCCTAAAAGAGAATCAGGGCACAGAACGGTACAGTATTTATTCTAAGTGCAGAGAATACAGGAATTCCCTGTGAAGCTGTCATCCTAGTGTCCCTAGAAATTATGAAATGTTCACATTTCCAGCCATTGCTGAATCATAATGTTTGTCAGCTAATACTTTGAGTTTGCTAAGGCATCAAACTTCACAGTGTGCCTTAGCTTGCTTAGAGAGATTCAGAAGGTGTGCAAAAGCAAGGAAATTGTAATAAATAAGACAAATGATTTCATGTTTCTCTTTCTGTTCAGAGACAACCCTTTCGGTTTGTATTTGCATCACTTACTTGCTGTTATTATCCATGTGTAACTATTGCTGAAAGGGGCGATACTTCATAGTCAGAGCCACACTTGAGTGGGCTCTCTGCAATTAGTTGTGACTTGTGCTCAACTCTTAACTTGGCAGTGTCAGCAAACATCCCTACATTAAGCATAATAGCATCTGTTCAGTCTTTCACTGGTTGTTTTAACTGATATTTAGAAGGGCTGTTCCCATTTCTGAATTAATTTTTTTGCCTCGTAGTAGGTGAAATAATTTGCTCTGTTGTGGAGGAGGGCAAAAAAGGAAAATGAAGACTGTTGGATTAGTATATTTATTGTACTGCCAGGCCTATATGATGTTCATACCATTATAAACATACTGTAATAATCTAATCCTTCAGAATTTATTTATGTGAGTAGATAGAAATAAGTAAAGTCCAAAAACAAAATGAGAAGCTTGGGAACATGGCCCATAATCATTGGAATATGTAGAATTCCAAAGTTTGAAAGCAGCTATCCTGGATCTTAAAACAATAACCAGACTAAGCATATTTAAGTATTTTAATAAAACTGGATGGTGTAATTTCAGCAACACTTCTAGCTATGTAAAACAGGGAGCGTTGTCATCATAGTACTGTCCCCTGACACTGCCATTAGGCTAGAAAGAGTCATTTAAAATGTTAACTGCTGAGAATCTTGTGGCTTCAGTTACCAGCTTTGTATAATGATGCTTGGAGGCAAGTGTGGCATGGTGGGAATTACACTAGGCGAGAAATTGGAAGATTTGGGTCAGTCCTGGCTGTGCTGTTTACTGGGAGCATGACTTCTAAGCCTGCTCCTTCTTTGTAAAGTGAAGGTGTGGCCTACAGGCCTTCCAGAGATTCCTTTCAGCTCTGAAATTCTGTGACTTCTATGCCTACCTCTAGCTCTGGCCCCTCCCTTAGGCTCCTGGCCTGCTTTTCAGTTGATCTCAGGATAGCTACACCTGGATGTCCCCCCATCAAGATGAGCTTAATAACACTGACCACCTTTCTAACCCCCCCAAAGGTTATTTACCTCCCCTCCCAACTCCTCACTCCCCCCAAAAGAACTTTATGCTACTGTTTAGCTTCATTCATTCATTCATTTCAATTTATTTTATTTTCCAATTTCCTGTTGTTGCTAATGATACCATTATTCTATTCTAATAATGATACCATTATTACTTAGGAAAACTTCTAATTTTTAAGTTAGAAATCTTTTAGAGTATTTGTTTTCTTCTTATGCATAATTAGTCTGCTAGTGAATACTGCTCATTCTTCCTTTGCAAGTCCCTTGGTTTCATTACTTCTCTCCCATGCTAAGTACTGAGTCCCCACCTTTCTCTCCCTTCTTTTCAATTATTATGATGTCCTTATCCATCCATCCATCCATCCATCCATCCATCCATCCATCCAGATATTTATTAGCCCTTCTATGTGTCAGATCCTCTGTTAAGTACTGGGGACAACTATGAACTACACATGTGCAGCTTAAGGATCTGTTCCAGTCTAGTGGGGAGACAAACATTCAAACAAGCAGTCTTAATACAGTTTTTCGCATGAATGATGTTTGGGGTCTTGGCTAGGCAGGGTCCCTTGATAGTGGACCCTGACATGAAGGGAATCAGTTTAAAAAGTAAGGATTTGGCAAGAATAAAATATTACTCGCTAGGGATTGAGGAAGATGGAAAATTCCGTATGAATTCCCAATTAGGTGATCTAGTGATTGTGAAGCAATTCAAGGTAGAGTATGTAGAATCATAGAATTTAAAAATATTTCTGGAAAGTATCAGAAATTAAGTTGTTCATTCAACAAATATTTATTGAGTGCTGGGATTACTTGGTGCCCAGGACAGAGCTCATACTCCAGCGGAGTGAACGCTGGAAACAGACCAGCAACCACAGGAAGTGTGATCCGCGCCTGCTCGTCAGGAGGTACACTGGGGGGTCCCCTGCCGAGGGGCTCACAGCAAGCCTTGTGGAGAACATGAACCCGAGCTCAGACTTACAAATAACAAACTGGTGGCAAGCCAGGCCGACTGTGGGCTCCTGACTTTGGTTCGTGGGTGCCCTGCTCTTTCCTGTGTCATGCCTCCATTTTAGGTTTCCTGAGCACACTATCTTAAACATTCATCTTTCGTAGAATGAAGTGGGTATTGAGTAAATAGTTACTGATTAGTTTTCAACCTGTTGACAAGGCTGACACCTATCTTAAAGTGGAGGAAGTACATTTGCACTTTTAATCAATGGGAATTTGCAATCTATGGCAGTTGTTCATTTTGCAGTTACTTATGATTTCTAGTAAGTTATATTTATTTTTCAAAATATGAGGATTAAAATCTAAGAATTCCATAATGGGTCTAGTAAATAGCAAATCTCAAGAGAATTAAAAATGTTAAAACTTTTAAATACCTTAGATCTATTAAAAAACACTCTTAGAATGATTTATTTTAAAAATACATGTAATAAAGCATAATTTATTGACAGTGCCTTAAGATTGAGGCATACAAATGAATTCAGTACTTTCCACTATAATAATTCTTGCACAAGTGACTTTGATAAAATCAATTAATCCATAATACATTTTCAATAAAAGGATTTTAAAAATAAATGCCTTAAGAGCAGCCTTGGAATTCTCTTTCCAAATCTGGATGGATTGGTTGATTATCTCACTGGGCTTATTTTTCATTGTATTTAGATAATAAATGCCAGTGTATTTTAGCTTTTATTACCAAGGAAATGTTAAGTAGGCTTATCTGGTTATTTTGTTAAGATCATTTAGTTTAAATGTAAATGCTTTAATTTTGAGTCACTACTTTTCATCTAAATGCTATTTAATATTTACATGGCTGTACACACAATAGTTTATACCTGAAGCCATATTTTTTATGGAGCTTTCTTGTGACTGGAAAGAAAATTATAATCTGTAAATATGTTAGTCTTTTTAGAAACACAGCTGAGGTTAAAAATATTTTTAGGACCCAGCCCAGTGGCGTAGTGGTTTAGTTCTTGCTCTCCACTTCGGCAGCCCAGGGTTCAGATCCCTGGGTGCAGACCTACACACTGCTCTTCAAGCCATGCTGTGGCGGCATCCCACATACAAAGTAGAGGAAGATTGGCACAGCGACTGTCTTCCTCAGCAAAAAGAGGCAGATTGGCGACAGATGTTAGCTCATGGCCAATCTTCCTCACTAAAAATATATATATTTTTAAATTTTTGCCTTTTATTTTTATCTGCCTTGTATTCATCTAGGAGTCAAACTTTCACAGTCCGTGCTAATTCCTGTTTATTCTTAATTTTATTTACTAGTAATAACTCTATGCATAAACACAGATTGTTCAGAGTTTCACTAAGATGTAGTGCAGCCCACTGGTGAAAGAAAAAATCATTTATAAGATGAACCCTTGATTTTTTGTTTCATAGCAGCAGCTGATGCTGTCTTATTTTCACCTGTTAAAGGTTCCTCAGTGGTGTGCTGAATATTGCCTTTCCATCCACTACCAGCACGGGGGTGTGGTGTGCACACAGGTCCACAAGCAGACTGCAGTTCAGCTCGCCCTCCGAGTAGCAGACGAAATGGATGTTAACATTGGTCATGAAGTTGGCTATGTGATCCCTTTCGAGAACTGCTGTTCCAGTGAAACGATCCTGAGGTGGGTTTTGGGGGATTTCATGTGCTTTCTCTGGTGACTCTTGGCTTGTGTGCTACCATCCTCAGAGAGCATATTCTTGCGTTCTATGTTGTAGGCATCTATATGTGTAATCATAATGTCTCTCTCACCAGCCTGACGTGCACCTTCCGCTTCTCCACACTGGCGCCATCGGGGACTCCTTGTCTCGACTTCTTCTGTGACTCCCCATAATCCTCAGGAAAAAGTCATGACTTGTTGGGTTGCTGCAAAGACCTTCACGCTTGTGCTTCCCGAGCCCCACCTCACGAGGGGTCCATATGAGTTGTCTGTGTGCCAGCCAAGTTGACACCTGTGGTTCTCTGTGTGCCTTTGTGCCTTTATGCATGCCATTCCCTCTGCTCGGAAGGCCCGTGCCTCTCCTGGGCTGGGCTAATTCCCCCTAGTCATGTAAGACTCCATGTAAGGGTCACCTACTCAAGGAAGGCTTCCCTGACCCTCCTGTAGTGTAAATTAGAAAATGCTCTGCTGGGCTTCTATAAAACTCGGTATCAGTCTTCATGGTGGCAGTTTAGACCGGTGTTTTCAAACTGTACTTTTCAGAGTCTTATGGGTTCCAAGGAGCCTTCTCAGTAGCTACCACAAGTTGTGGGAAAGAGACATCCTTCTTTTATCTCTTTTTTGTTTTAGCTTCATTGTGAGATTTCCTTTGCATAAAGGATCCCAAGAGCTTAACACACAGAAGAAGAGAGAAAAGAAAAAGAAAGAAGGAATGTTGGAAAAAATCACTGCTCTGGGCCAGTGCCTCTCAAACAGTTTAATATCATAGCCCACATAGAAAGGGGGAGCATCTGTACAGCACCTCAAGGAAATGCAGAAAGCTGCCTGCAGCCAAAGATGACCATCCCAAGGGCTTCAGCTGCCCCAGGCACTGCCTGACTGCTCCAAGGGCTGAGGAGACACGTGTCTTGGCAGCAGCGTATCTGCGCATCTGTAACCCGTTTGTGTGGTACCCCAGCATGCCATGGCACACCACTGGGGAAGCTCGGCTCTGGTGTGACAGGGATGGGATGGTGCGGTGTGGTATAGTACGGTCTAATACAGTACAGTGTAACAGGGATGCTCGCATCCTGTGTCTGACATGCTTGTCCCATGGAGGATACTCAACAAATTTGATAATGGAAGGAAGCACTGTTGCCCCCGCCCAGCTGGCTGCTACAGACTCTAGTGCAGTTCTTTTTCGCATTTAGAAAGCCCATGTAACTCATTTGGTTTATACTAAGCTGCTTTCGCTCAAATGTTTATCTTCAAAAATAGAAGACGTTGGTCTTCAGGCTAGTATCAAACCATAGGGAATCATTTGACCAACACCACTACGACTTGAACTTCTTAAAGATATGTTACCTTCTACTACTATAACCATGATGTCCCCGAGTCATCACATTGGTATATATTTATAAATTATTTATTATGCAAATCGTCCATGAGTGAATGAAATGAAATGTAAAAACCTCCCTGCTTCTTAGGAACTCACAAACTAGTTGAAGAATTGGAAGGACAAAACGATCCCTAAGCTTGGCAGATTCATTCTTTCTCCTTCACATTTTGAAGTGGCCTCTCAAATGGTCATGGCTTTAATTAAAGGACGGCTCTGACTAGGTTCTAAAGTTATTTTATGTATTTTTGTATCTTTAATGCCATCTAGATTTTGGAAACCTTTTGGAAATGACTCTTGGATGTAGTCGCTTTTAAAGTGAAATATTACCATGTTTTTATCTTAATTAATATGGATCAAGCGTATATACATATGTAGTTGTTTTTTGAGAAAGCCACAGAGATAAATAACTGGAGAAATCAAATACTGTTGTCAGAGTAGGTCGAAGACACATCTCACCTTTTAAACATCTATGATGTTTTGGGACTTGGCTTTCAGGTGATTGCTTTATGGTGAAAAATCCCACAAGCATCTAATCCTGACAGTCAAAGAAAGGACTACAATTGATGTTGAAATTTTTGTAGTTCTCATCTGCATGTGGCATTCCTTTCTCAGTATAGAAGACGGCTTTCAGATGTGGTGGGGCTGAACGCAGGTGCACCTTTGAGGTGGGGGGCGGTGGCAGCCTGCTTTGGCCAGTGCAGGTTCTGTCTCCTTCTGCCTTTGCTGGGCTGCCTGGGCCTCTCCTGTCTTTTTCCTTCCCTTTACAGTTCCTCTTGTTACTGGGACACTGTGCTTTCCTTTCCACCCTGACGTCCCCCAACCAGTGCAGAGTCAGCAGATACTCTGATTTGTCGCTAACAGGGTTTGAGTCACAGCAAAGAGGCCAAAACTACTGAAAAGCACCCTATGATAAAGAAAATAATTCCTGATTTTCCTCCTGCTATTGTGTCCTCTGCAGAGAAGGCGACGTGGCTGTGAAATGAGTGTCTCTGCCACTTACTCACTTGTAGCCTTGCGCAAGGCACCTAACCTCTCTGTGCTTACGCTTCCTCGTCCGTAAAATGGGTGATTGATATTCCTGCTCATAGGGTTGTGAGGCCTCACTGGGCTCATGTGTGTGACTGACGTGTGTAAGCACTAGGTACACGTTAGCCATTATCATTGTAAAGGTAAATCAGAACCAGATTTGTCTTCCTGGAGATGGACGCTGGCCATAATATTTAATAAGCCCAGACTGAATAGCTGCTTAAATGAGAGGATTTAAGGTTGACTACTAATTATGGGAGGGAATGTTCTGTATCTGATACTTTTTTCATTTTCTGTGTAACCCCTTTGTGTCTAATCCTTTAGGCACATGATGAGCACTTAGTAAATGTAATCTTTAAGCCTACTACCATTTTTTGAGGTGCTACATATAACAACTTAGTTCTTTAAACTTTTTTCTGGCCTTTTTTAAAACAGTGGATATCTGAATATTATGTAACTAAAATAGTCTTCCTGAACTAGCTATCAAGATATCTTGTAGAAGTGACACATAGATTTCAAATACTGACCCTCTAGAACACAGATTTTAAAAGATTTACTCAGATTCAATATATATAATTTTAAGTTCAAATTCAATATATTTTATTTTAGAAAATATTAATAAAACTTTTCTATATTTTATTATATTCTTAGCTTTCAGAAATTTAGTCTTAGGAATTTAAAATATAAATTGCATTTCCTGAAACCTTGGCAATATATCTATTTTTTTTACGTAGTTATCAGTAACAGCACTTTTTTAAAGCACTGTGTACACAATCTTATTAACATAAAGGTAAGAAATAAATTTCTGTGTTGTGTAAAAAATTGAAGGTTTGTATAGTAAATTTTAGGGTTAAACTTTACTATTCCTTTAGTATTATATAATCTAGAAGGCCAGGCCTTCTTGTGGAGTCGAGTATTTTTAAATACGTCGTCGTCGTCTCCCTTTTTAACTAAGCCTGGATATATTTACATGGCACGCATACCTCCTCCACCTTGCGGGGAGCATTTCGTCCTATAAGACCAGTGCGTAGATGAGTTCTGTGGAGAAGGGAACAGAGATTTAATTTCTAACATTAAGAATAACATCTAGCATAGATTAACTTGTTTTTAGACAAGAGGCAGTAGTAACTTGTATCACCATATCATACTCATTAACCTTAGCAAAATATGTCCTGAACGCTAGATTTCAGATGCGTCTCTGTTTGTATCTTGCACAAAATGTAATACTGTAGTATTCAATACATTTTCTCTTTTAAGTTTGAGAAAAGGAATAATCAGCAATTCATCATTGTTTGTTTGGTAAGACAGAGAGTGAGAATGAGTATGACAAGAAAGGCAGAGAGCAAACGTTTTGAGCTCATGAAGGTGCAAAGGGGAGAATGTGGACTTTATTACCAAAACCATGGAGGCCAAGGAAGCAATCTTTGTAATTTGACAGGAGATGTAATAGATATTCAGGTGTAAATCTTGACTCTCCTCCTGGCTTTATGACCTTTCTGAGCCTCAGTTTTCTCATTTATAAATACGGGATAGTAATGTCTGCCTTGAAGACTTATTCTGAAATGAGAAATGTATGCACCAACACAATGCCTGGCACACACTAGGAGCTTAATAAATGTTTGGTCGTTTTTTTTCTTTCTTGAAAGAGGTTGAGGACTGTATCAGGGTCCCCAAGACCACCCCCAGGTTGGATGATTTGCTAGGAGAACTCGTAGGATTCAGCATATAGTTGACTCACAGCTCAGATTGACTGCTGTGAAAGGAGACGAAACAAAATGAGCAGAGGGAAAGGTGCGTGGGGTGAAGTCAAGAGGAGACCAGGCACAAGCTCCCAGTGCGTGTTATACATAGCATCCAGCAGCCTCTCCCAGTGGAGTCACACAGGACACGCTTAGTTCCCCCAGCAATGAGTTGTGACAGCCCACATGAAATGTTGTCCCCCTGGGAAACTCATTGGAGACTCTGTGCCCGGGGTATTTATTGGGGGCTGGTCATGTAGGCAGCCTCTGCCTACTGTGTTCCAAAATTCCAGACCCCAGAAGGAAAGCAGGTTAGACCATGTTGTTGGTACAGACGGTCAACACCAGGAGCTACTCTTTATCAGTTCTGGGGATGGTAAGAACCCTCCCAAATCTTGTAAGTTCCCAAATGCCAGCCAGGGGCCAATCTTGCCGCAGGCCTGTCTTAAGAATAGCAGTTTCAGACCTGCCATGCACAAGGACAAATAAACACCTTAAATGGATAGAAAACTTATAGGATTGGTTTCCTCAAGGAATAGTATAGGTAAATATGAAAATAGTGTCAGAAAGAAGATGTTTACATGTGTGCTGGATGACTAATAGGTATATATCTTTATTCTTTTTAAAAATAAAATCCCAAGAACTACTGGAAAATTCCATTAAAATCACTAGTGACCCCTTCCTTCTCCAGAAATGCTGGCCAGTTTGCATTCTGCCCTCAAATAGGTGGTTACTTTCTAGATGCTTTTATTTGGTTATTGTTTGGGCAGCATCTCAAACTTGTTGACACTGACATCTTGGTGATACTGTGTCCACAATGTGCCACCAACAGCGAGCTAGTAGTGGACTGACTAGCTGGGCCGTGAGCCTGAGCCAGGGTAGTTCTTCTAGTATCCTTTTTTTTTTTTTTTTTTGTGAGGAGATCAGCCCTGAGCTAACATCCGCCAATCCTCCTCCTTTTTTGCTGAGGAAGACGGCCCTGGGCTAACATCGGTGCCCATCTCCCTCCACTCTACATGGGACGCCGCCACAGCATGGCTTACCAAGCAGTGCGTCGGTGCGCGCCCGGGATCCGAACCAGCGAACCCCGGGCCGCCGCAGCGGAGCGCGCACACCTAACCGCTTGCACCACCGGGCCGGCCCCTAGTATCCTTTTTTTGAAAAGTGTGTGCTCTGACTCAAAATTCTTCCATTGATGAAAGAGAAGTTTTCCCTGACAAGGGTATTTTGCCATATTACTTTTTTGTTTAAAAAGCGCAGAGCGGGGCTGGCCCGATGGCGTAGCGGTTAAGTGCACGCGCTCCGCTGTGGAGGAAGATGGGCACGGATGTTGGCCCAGGACCAGGCTTCCTCGGGAAAAAGAGGAGGATTGGCAGATGTTAGCTCAGGGCCGATCTTCCTCACAAAAAAAAGAAAGCTCAGAGCAAATATTAAATGTAGCTCTTGTTAATATCTGTAATAACATTTAGGGCAGACGTCTGTAACCTCAGGTCAGCAGTGGTCTTTAGGGGGTCTGTGAACGTACACAAACTGTGTTTAAAATTTATGTGCATTTTTCTGTTTTGAAGGTCTCTAGATTTTATCAACTTAAAGGAATCCTGGCCCGGATAAAGATTTAGAACTCCTGATTTAGAGAAAAGGATATAGGAAAGGCATTTTTGTTGTTGTTAGGATGTTTTTTTGTATGATTTTTCATAAGAATATTCTAACTTTAATGTTTTTTCTTTGTAGGTATTGTACTGATGATATGTTGCAGAGAGAAATGATGTCCAATCCTTTTTTGGGTAGTTATGGGGTCATCATCTTAGATGATATACATGAAAGAAGCATTGCAACTGATGTGTTACTTGGACTTCTAAAAGATGTTTTACTAGCAAGACCAGAACTGAAGCTCATAATTAACTCCTCACCTCACCTGATCAGCAAACTCAGTTCTTATTATGGAAACGTGCCTCTCATAGAAGTGAAAAATAAACACCCTGTGGACGTTGTGTACCTTAGTGGGGCTCAGAAGGAGTCTTTTGAGTCTATTTTACGCCTTATCTTTGAAATTCACCACTCTGCTGAGAAGGGTGACATTGTAGTCTTTCTGGCCTGTGAACAAGTAAGTAAGTAATATTCTAACCTAACAGAGTAATAAGGTTACTTATTGGGAACCTGTCAGCGTTGTTGGGAAGCTTTTAATAACTAACATACAGGTTTCAGTTTGCTAATTAACTGTTTAAATATTTAGTTCCAACATACCTGATTTTTTTATACTTTAGAAGAAAGGTAGAGAGGGTAAATAAAACCTGTGCTGAAAGGAGAACAAGAAGTGTTTCTAAATCACATGCTGTTCTGAAAACAAAGAAGTGGGGTGCGGCATTTCGAGGGGATACAGAAATGATCTCCAGAGCTAACTTCCTTCCACCAGACTCGGGCTGGATCTTGAGCCACCCCAACTGCAGAGTGGAGCTGCTCGTGCTTGCTGTGGGTTGTCTCAGTGGAGAAGATACACACTGACTTGTATCACACTCGCTGCCTCCTTATGACCAGAGCATTTGCTGGAGACGAGGAATATAACCTAAGTACTTGGCACAGAGTTAAGACACAAAATGTTCCCACAGGTGTTCCTACAGGAGTCATTGGAGTATTATGCAGAAAAATATGATTTATAGCACACCCAGAGGGCTGTCTCCCTGCACTGAGGCTCCTGCGATTGGAAATGTACCACTGAGTGTCTGTTACTGCTTTTTTCCAGTTGCGGTGCCATTTGGGGTTGCTTTTTCTTTTTTTTTTTTTGAGGAAGATTCACCCTGAGCTAACATCCGCTGCCAGTCTTCCTCTGTTTTGTATATGAGCTGCCACCACAACATGGCCACTGATAGGCAAGTGGTGTAGGTCCGCACCCAGGAATGGAACCCAGGCCACCAAACTTAACCACTAGGCCACTGGGGCTAGCCCAGGGTTGCATTGTTTTTTTGTGTGTGTGAGGAAGACCAGCCCTGAGCTAACATCCGATGCCAATCCTCCTCTTTTTGCTGAGGAAGAATGGCCCTGGGCTAACATCCATGCCCATCTTCCTCTACTTTATGTGGGACGCTGCCACAGCATGGCTTGACAAGCGGTGTGTCGGTGCACGCCTGGGATCCGAACCTGCAAACCCCGGGCCGCCGCAGCGGAGCACGCGCACTTAACCGCTGGCACCACTGGGCCGGCCCCCAGGGTTGCATTTTTTTATTGCAGCTGTGCTGGCCCTACTTCTCTCTCCACTACTCTGTTGGCTGAATCTAAAAGCCTCCAGAATCACAAGAATTAGACCTTTCTTCTTGGAGACTAATTTCCTGCCCTTTTTTTCCTACCATCATCTCACTCAGACAGTAAAAACACTCTTTTTTAGACCGTGACCCAAATATGTGGTGATTCCAGTGATTAAACAGAAACCAGAAGAAAATTGTTTGGTGTTGGCTGAGCCGCCAGGTAAACAAAGACGAGCATCTCAGCTCTGCCAGCGCCTTCTCCTGAGTCTTCGTGTGCTCTCATAAGTACTGTCAGAAGCATTCTGCTTGGAGCCGGCCCTGTGGCGTAGCGGTTAAGTGTGCACACTCCGCTGCTGGAGGCCCGGGTTTGGATCCTGGGCGCGCACCGATGCACTGCCTGTCAGGCCACGCTGTGGCGGCATCCCATATAAAGTGGAGGAAGGTGGGCACAGATGTTAGCCCAGGGCTGGTCTTCCTCACAAAAAAAAAAAAGCAGCAGCATTCTGCTTCATACTCAAGGCATCAAGGATGACTGATCCTTAGCTTTGGGAACTTAAGAGAATTGTTTCACAACTTGGATTTTATCTGTTTCTGTAAAAAAAGTAATTTGGATTCTCATCCATGATAACTACAGCATATTAACTCTTCGTGTATAGATTATACAGTTTCTTGAATAGTAAATCTACCTGTTACAGTGATTTATTCTATTACTGTTCTTTAATCCTGCATGATTCAAGATCTTCAAGAAAGTCCTGAGGAAAGTAATAAAACGATTAAGAAGACAGGAGAAGGATTTATGAAAACAGTCAGAGGTTCTCAGTGATACTTAGCGAAGCCTTAGGAAGGAAAGGATAGCAAAATTAGAAGTTAAACATTTGAAAGTTAGAATGGCCAGATGAAAAAGAAGACATACATTTCTGGGGAAAAAAGTATATAAGTAAGACTCATAGGAAGAATCATCTTTCAAGTCAGAGTAAGGAAAAATTCCAAAATGGATTTTTGAAAAATAAAGCTCACAACAGAATTGGAGTAGAGGGTGGTCTTGGAGTATTTGATTCTTATAGGTTTAATGTAAGCTATAATTAATGGCATAGTGACTTTTGAATTGTCAGACTTTAGAGGATGCATTTTTATCTAGGCTGGTAGTAGAAACTGTAAAAGTCCCCAGGGCTTAGAAAGGTATATAATCTTCCTCAGAGTCGGACAGAAAGACATTTTCTATTAAGAAACCATCAGTCTTGCAGAGTCTTAAAATCTAAGAATGAGGATGCACCGTTTCTACAGGTGCTGCTGCTATGACCCAGGCCAGCCCTGGAGTCTCTGAACGATGAGGCTCATCGTTCAGAGGCTCACAGCTCACTGCCAGGTGGCTTGGCAGCACTTCTGCTGGCTTCAGGGTACCTTCTCTGGGAACCGGTTTTTATTGCCTCACAATTCAGCCCCAGTTTCCACAGGTGTTCATTTCCCCATCTACCACCTAACACGCTGAAAACAGTTCAGTATCCTGATAGACATTTCTCTTTTCTTTTTTACTGTGTATGTCAGGATTACCATTAAAATATTCCTCTCCTCTGGTCTTGGAATTTGTCTTTTGGAGAAATTTGTCTTGCTCTGAAATCCATGTTAATAGCCGTTGATCATTTTTTCCCCCATGTTTTTGAAGCTTTCTGGATTTCTATATAAAACTTTAAAATCTGCCATAGCAATTAAATATCATATAGAAACAGACCCAAGCAAACAAAAGTGTACTAATTGTCATTTTTTATTTTAAGAAATATATTTTAAATTGCAGAAATATTCTCAAGTATTTTGGTTTATTGAGCATTAGAAGCCTCATGTTTTCTCTAACCACTGGTTTAGCACCTCAGCTGCTGTGAATTAACCCCCATAGGTCATGTGCTGCCTTGTGTCCTGGTACTTAATTGAGACTTAGAGACTTGGATGTTTACAAGGTGTTGTTCCTTATCACTTAACTGTTTTTTAACCTGAAAAAAAAAAAAAGTGAAATAAATTAAATAGAAAATGTAAGTTAAGATTTATGGTAATATCTAGCCATATTATCGTGCAACTTGAAGCTGTCACAAAGAAGCTGTCGTTAAGTTGAAAGTTTTTCTGGGAAATGTTCTTTCTAGTTGTGAGCCTTTCATTCTGAGGGACTAGATCTGTTCCTTCAGTCCGTGTTGCTGTGTTTTCCATAGCTTCGCAGACAATTATAGGAAAGTCCCACATATGTCAATGCACTGTACATTGAATAAGAAGGAAATGAAAACAAAGGGTTTGAAGCACCAGAGGCATATTTTAAGCATTTTTTCTCCAAATTCTGAAGATTATGGCCCCAAAGCCCTATATCCGCTGGGCTCAAGGAGTCTAAACTAGATACAATATCTGTTTCTATTTTGCTCTGCTTTTCTGCTTTTTTCCTTCTGAAGATTTCTTTTATTCTTTTTATTTCCCATTTGGAACAAAATTCAGCATTAGAACCCACCTACAACTAAAAAGTTTTAGCAATTAAAAGCAAAAAAATGTGTGGCCCAAATTACTTTTAAAACAGTATTCTAAGAGAATAAGAATAACTGCTTCAGTGCAATTTAAAGGTTTATGTTGATTGGAAATTGCTCATGACTGGGCTACTGGAATCGCGTGTCCTTTCCCAGCTCCAGGTTCCCTCTGAGGTGCAGGAGCAGCGTGGAAGCTTGCTCGCGGTAGCCGTCCGGGAGCCGTGGGCGTGTGTCCTCGGGAGGCTGGGCGGCAGCCAGGTGCAGGGAAACACAGCTTAAGTACTCCTCTTCCTTGAATTTTCTAAGCTATCTTCACGTAAAATGATGAAGTGATCAGAATATAAAAACAGAGAAATAGTTTTGTTCTGGTTATTCCAATTGGCACGTTTTTGTTATTTATGATCAAAAGTCATGCTCTTTGCTTGGTAAAAAAAATCTGCCCCAAGTAAACCAACTGTGTGCAAAAAAGGAAAGTATGAGCTGCTCTTCTCAAAAAAGAGAAGGTACCAGGTAACTGCCTGTGTGGACCCCACGGGGCGGCCTCTACCCTGCTCCGTGGGGCTTCCTAGCAGCTCAGGGATGCTTTCAGACAGCTCACCCCAGGTCTACAGACCTGTGTGCCTTGCCATTTTTCTAGGTAGATCTGTCCTCTTGCAAAACCCTTGAGTTAGTTCAGTGCCATTCCACAAATGGTGTGGAAAAGAAGGAGAAGTGAGCTGCAGCAATGGGAAAGGGAGTCAGTCTTAAAACCATAACAGTCATGGGAAGTCATCTTTTTTTTTTTTTTATGTGAGGAAGATCAGCCCTGAGCTAACATCGATGCTAATCCTCCTCTTTTTGCTGAGGAAGACAGGCTCTGAGCCAACATCTATTGCCAATTCTCCTCCTTTTTTTTCCCCCCCACAAAGCCCCAGTAGATAGTTGTATGTCATGGTTGCACATCCTTCCAGTTGCTGTATGTGGGACGCGGCCTCAGCATGGCCGGAGAAGCGGTGCATCGGTGTGCGCCCGGGATCCGAACCCGGGCCGCCAGTAGCGGAGCACGCGCACTTAACCTAAGCCACGGGGCCAGCCCTAAAGTCATCTTTTTTACTCAGATTTTTAGTGAAATCTAGTGTATCTAATGAAATGGGGCTTCTTCCATTTGGTAGTTTTTCAGTTGGGCCCTTAAGAAGGCAGAAATTTTGGAAACAAAAAGGTGTAAGAATTACAGTAAGTGACATCTTTTTTATATGAGGTCCTAAAAAACTAGTTGTGATTTGAGAAATAACAAAATACTATCTAAAACGCCTTGGCTTTTGTGCATTTTATACCAGTATACTTACTTTTGTGTAGTTCTAGGGCAAATAATTTACTTTTTTTCCAATATATTTGACAGTGAAACATTTTTAAAGGTTATTTCTAAATGCCTGAATCATGCAAAGATGTAAATAGCAGTGAATATTTCCTGCCTACTTCATTGCATTTCTGCTATTTTAAAGTGCTAATGGGTCAAGATAATTTTCAGAATGGCCCGGTTAGAGACCCTGATTGTGGAATGTATTTGTATGCAGTCGTGCGCCACATAACGACATTTCGGTCGTATATGATGGTGGTCCCATAAGATTAGTACCATATAGCCTAGGTGTGTACTAGGCTATAACATCTAGGTTTGTGTGAGTACACTTCATGATGTTTGCACACCAACGAAATCACCTGAGGACGCATTTCTCAGAATGTATCTGTCAAGTGACGCATGACTGTAAATTATTAACTTCCCCAAAGAAATCTCATCCCGTTATATCTTCTTTTTGTATTTAATGACACACACAGACAACAACACAGGTGTTTGTTTCCCTGCATACATTTTGCAGCTTTTGCCTATAGTTTTATTTAATTCAGACTTCTT
The DNA here is from genome assembly GCF_020826845.1 of Diceros bicornis minor. Classification (NCBI taxonomy): domain Eukaryota; kingdom Metazoa; phylum Chordata; class Mammalia; order Perissodactyla; family Rhinocerotidae; genus Diceros; species Diceros bicornis. The sequence continues at coordinate 88,454,442 of NC_080745.1, read as the reverse complement.
TTTTAAAGTAGTGTAGTTGTTTGTAATGCACTTTATTCTCATGAATGATGTTATTTTTTTACTTTAGGATATTGAAAAAGCCTATGAAATCGTCTGTCAAGAAGGATCTAACTTAAACCCAGATCTTGGAGAGCTGGTGGTTGTTCCTTTGTATCCAAAAGAGAAATGTGCATTGTTCAAACCACCTGAGGAAATGGAAAAAAGATGCCAAGTTTATCAAAGAAGAGTGGTGTTAACTGCCAGCTCTGGAGAATCTTTGATCTGGAGCAACACAGTCAAATTTGTTATTGATGTAGGTGTGGAAAGAAGAAAGGTAATTATTATCAAGTGGATTCAATAGACTGATGATAATTGTTGAGAATCAGTTTCTTGGGTTCCTACTACTTTATTGACCAGAAAGTGAGGATGAGCTCTCTGATCTGGGGTTCTCCATGTTTGGTCATGTGTGCAAAGAAGAACTCTTGCAGCCAGTAGCATGTTGGTGGTCTAGAAACAAATTAAACTGATTGAGGTAAATTGAGAGGAAAAAGTTTTGAGGACAGACACAACTGCAAAAGCATAAAGGTGGGTGGTTTTCCTTGTCAGTGTTTTCCTTTAGCTAAGGTACTAGCAAAATAAATTAGTTGACTCCTAAACTAATCTTTTCTTCTGAAGGTCTCTTGGGTATTTTTGGTGGCCCCTTTATCAAAGTAATTAGCATCTTCCCCCAGATAGTTTACTAGAAATTAGTTTCAAGTACACTGACTTTAATTTTAGCAAATGTTGGCTTTATGGTTGACATAAAATTCCATCTTAAATTTTAAAAAATGTGTTATTTTTTATCACTATCTTTAAATTAAAAATTAGGAAAAATGGAAATAGAATATTTCAAACTCTCAAAGACACTGGGACTTCGGAAATCATAGCATTTAAACTGAAAAGAACCTACCCCAGTATTGTTCCATTTACCATTATTAGATGTTGTGTAGCTCTTATCCCTCCAGGAAACCATGGGTCTCCTAAGTAGGTATCCTTGTCTTACTGTGACAGAGCAATTCCAACCATTGTGAAGGTTCCCTTGGAACCAGTTTGGGTTGGTCTTAGTGAATTAGTCCACCATTCAGAGAACCCAGGGCTTTTACTTACTCCCTTAAACTACCTGTAAGAAAAATCACTGTCAGTTCCATATGCAGTTTTTGTGTTAGCTGATATGGCTGGAAAGGCTCAGTATGTCGTAAAGGTGAGACCACTGAGATCACAGTCAATTTGAACAGAACCTTGAAGCAACAGCCCTGTCAGATGATAATCCTTTCTCCATGTGGCATCTGAGAATCTGTCATTCTTCACCAGTTTAGTGCTTTGAGAAGTGACGGCACTAGTATTTCAGCAGATGAGACAGAGGCCCTGTATTTATTGAAGCTACAGTGAAAGCAGACAACTTTTGAATCCATTTATCAAAGCACTTGCAGTTTCCCTCTCAAGGCAAGTGAAACAGGAATAAACATTGTACAAAGGAAATGAGTCTGAGGTAAAGCATTTCGTGAAGTAAAGTGCTGCAAACAGCACCGTCACTTCAGGTCCAGCGAGCCTGCTAAATCTTGAGTGATCTGATGCTGAAGATGCTGTCTTTCCGTTTAAAGGTGTACAACCCTAGAATCAGAGCCAACTCACTTGTCACGCAGCCCATCAGCCAGAGCCAAGCAGAGACACGCAAGCAGATTCTCGCTTCATCTTCTTCAGGTAGCACTACGGACACAGTAACAAACTGGTGTCAATTCCTGTGTGAAGGCAACACAGAGATATTAAAGCCATTTTCTTTGGTTTCTTCTAGGAAAACTTTTCTGTCTGTACTCTGAAGAATTTGCCTCCAAAGACATGCGGCCATTTAAGCCAGCAGAAATGCAGGAAGCCAACCTAACCAGCATGGTGCTTTTTATGAAGAGAATAGACATCGCGGGTTTGGGCCACTGTGACTTCATGAATAGACCAGGTAGCTTTGTGCTCGCGTGTCAGCAGGGTGTGGGGGCTGAGACTTAGCTTCTTCCCTCTCGCCCATCCTCAGTCCAAAGAGCAATTGGCACTTGGCAGTGCAGGCGAGCGTGGGGATTTGGTTTGCACCGAAGCATTTTCCCCATTAGAGGTAAACATTCTCTAAAGTAATTGAAAAAAGCAACAACCTCTAAGAAAATATCTGTTCTGACACTGGGAAATTGGCTGCCATTGGACACTGGAGCACAGGAAGCCTGGGCCTCGGAAATCAGGAGGGATGGTGGAATATGGAAGCATAAGGCTGAGGGCAGTGGAGGGCAAGGGCGGAATTCTGGCAGCATTGAGTTTCTTGGTGGGGACCTTTGTAAGCAAAGGGTCCTTCCTCAGAAATGCTACTGCCACCGGGGAAAATCCATTAGGAGTTCATTCCTTTGTAATTTAGGTCAAACTTTTATGTGAAAGGGTAAAGGTTTTAAGCTTAGGCATGAGCTGTTACAATTACAGTCTGAACATCTTTCCCTAGGGGAGTAGCTCCTCTAATGAGTACACCGAGAAAAGCCCTCTATCATATAGGAGGTGCTGGCTTTCTCCCCTCGAGAATCATAACTCGTTGGGACCTTTGCTTCTCCAGCAACCAGCTGCTCAATTGAATACCACCAGAAGGCTGAATAAAAGGCTAAGGAAATGCAAGGGCAGCGGCTTCTCCCTGTGTGACAGGGCTGCCAGAGCCGCAGGGCAAAGGGATGCCACCTGCTCGGGAAAGGAGCCAAAACTTGTTCTTCCCAGCCCCCTGGTTTCTTCAGCTCTGGCTCTGGCATCAGGGAGGTGCTATTGGCTGTTTAGTGTACAATGTCGACAACCAGCTGGTGAGGAAAGGTTGAAAGCAGCAAATGCTCTTCCTACTCCTGTCCATTTAAATACCTGCCTGTCCTCTCCAGAATAACAAGAACAATAACATTTATATGGTCTTTACTGACGTAGTAAGTCATTTAATACTGCAGCAACCCTCTGAGGTCAATGCTATGATTTTCTCCAATTTACAGATGAGGAAACTGAGTGAGAGAAAAATTAGGTAACATACACAAACAGAGAAGGTGAACAGTGTGCTTGCAGAGTCATATTAACCACTCTGCTGTCGTGTCTCCTTAAAACAGACCGAGCCCCATTGGCTTAAACATCTTTCCTAGTGGTCAGTGCCCTCTTTTCCTTAGAAAAGTCCTTTGGTGGTTCTCACTCCCCCCACAGACACCCTGTCCCCCCAGAGCCAGCACAGAGGGAGTCAGATGCTCCTTGCTGAGTGCAGTCTCCAGGGGTCTAGGAGCACATGTCTGCACAGGGAGGAATGCAGCTCACTGGATTCTACCCATCGGCCCACTGCTGCTCAAGGACCTAAGCCCAGTCACCGCTCTCAGCAGCAGTGCCCTTCACACTGCCCGAATCTGGGCCCTGTCTACCTGTGAACTGCTGCCGTGTGCTCAGACCTGCAGCTCGCCTTCAGGGAAACTACGTGGGTCTTCAAGGCCTCATATGAAGGTTCCTGATTTAAAGGGCAAGTTCTGATTGCCCTTCAGTTGATATTTTAGTTTTTACTTGTATTTTAATAAGAAGAACTTCCTTAACTTATTCCACACTTCAGGCCAGCGGTTGAAATTTTCAGTATGTTTATCAAAGAGGGTGAATGACCGTCTATCGATCTGGGTGTTACGTATCAAATGTGCACGAGAGAGCACGGTCAGCCAAAAGACCTTGTAAGCAGAGAGTATACTTAAATGGAAACTGTATAATTTCTACTTTTTTGCATTGCTTTTTCTCAGCTCCTGTATCTTTCAGTCATTTTGCGCAATGGTGGTGCCAATAGAATTTACAAACACTTGAGAAATATAGGTTATTTTAGAATTACTCTTTCTTAAATATTTCTTTAAACGACCAGTAGAATCTGGAGTAAGTTAAGTAAGAGGAGGGTCTCCTAAGATGCTAACCTTTGAAATAAAAAGGTGGAAAGGAAAATAGACTGGAGACAGTCCAAGAATTCCACTGTGGAAGGTCCTAAGGAACAGCGTTGCCTGCCGCTCTGGGATGCCACAGGAGCATCGCTTGCAGTGTCCTCATCTGGAGGTCACATCCGCCGCTTGCAGGTGGATGGTGCTCTTCCCCAGTGCTGGGCCCTTCCCGGAACCTCCTGGCAGTCATACATTGAAACTCTCCCAGTAAACACTTTGAAAAATCAGTTGCTTTCAGGAACTCTTTGGAATCTTAAATTTTCAACAAAGACTTTACCTAAAGGAGCAGTGGAATCTCTAAGAGGGAAAAGGGACCAGATGAGCTCCTTATCTCTTCTAAAACAGGTCATCTCCTTCCTCTGTAGCCATCTCCTCCAATTGGAGCTATCTGTTCCTGCACGAAAAGGGTTGCAGTCTACTCTTCTGCAAAAATGTACAGTGCCCCACCCCATTTGCTGCCTACAGTGCTAAATCTTCATGAAAATATATGATGCCCCTGGAAGCCACAGTAAACTAGAAGGGGGGTTTGGAGTCCTGGGGGAGGCTGTTCTTGGGCAGGAGACTCTGGCTTCCCCGAGGGCTTAGGGTGTCAAGATCTCAGAGCACAGTGTGAATTGGGAAGTTCTTCTCCAGAATAAGAGGAGGAGGCAGGGGAAGCATGGAGGCAGAGCTCAGAGGCACGCAGGAATGAGAAGCCTAAACAGAATGTAAGGAAAGAAGACCTTGGCATTTAGGTTCCCGGAAAAATTAGCACATCACCTGGATACCAGCCGAGCAGTCCACTCCTAATGCCTGACTCTGAGGGTGTGAGCCAGCTTTGCTTGGCTCATAGTTTCGCCACCCAAGAAAAGGCTCATTAGGCCTGGCCCCTTCCTGACTAGCTTAACTAGTGAATGTATTTGTGATAAATATAGCTTCTAAAAAGGAGTTGCTCTGAGGAAAGAGTCACAGAGTGTGATGTAAAGTTGTAAAATGTATGTGGCAAGCTTAGATTGAATGCATTTTTCTTAGACTTTGTCTACAAGACAAGACTTCAGAAATTGTGGGAGTGATAAGTGTGGTAAGTTAGAAAGGGACAGGATGGGGACATGGGGGAGTGGGTCATATGGTCCAAACTGGCTAGGAGATCCTGGAGGCAGTGTTCCTTTAGCCATGATCCCTTAACTTTTGAATCAAACCGACCCTTCTCTTGGCTTTTTCTTCTGGTCCTCAAAGAAGAAGGAATCTGGAAGGTGAGAAGAAGGAATCTTGCATCTGTTTCTCCCCGGTGAGCTTGAGCTTTAGATGGCTTGGCTTTTGTTATAGGCTGGTCAGCCAGGTGAATTGCTCCAGAGACCTCTCAGAGACCATCCTCTGAAGAAACATGCTTCATTTTTGAAAATTGTTCTTCCAGTCCCACTGCTCATCTCCTAAGCCTAAGAATCACTGTGGATTCCCTCGGTATTTGCAGGATGGTAGATGATTGGTGGACTAGCCATGAAGGGAGAAGAAAAGCAGGCTTGGTAATGTCAAAGATTTTATAAAGCAAACAGCAAACCATAGCAGCGCAAGAGAACTCCTGTGCTCTCTGAGTGGTCACCCTCTCTGCTGCTTACTGCATGAGGCTTAGAGCTGATAACTAACTGGGAGACAAAAGGGTTAGTTAGGGCAACGATTCAGTTTTGTCTCTTGACAATACACACAAAACTATTTTCTGCTGTGCTTGGGGAAAATATAACTGTGGGTTAACTCTGACTCATCATTTTGGGAGCAAAAAAAAGGACGATGCTTGCAGCTGCTGCATTTAATTCAACTTATAATTGAAATACGCAAATGCAGCAAACCTGTTACCCTTTTCAGGCTTCATGAACCATGTGAAAATGAATTTGGCATAACTAGGCTACAGGCTATTAATTGAATTCCCTTGGTATAGATCTCTTTAAAGCAAAATCAGTTTTTCCTTCCCTGGTGCTAAGGGTTGACTTCCATCGTGGGAAGCTCAGGACCAGCTGACCACTTCATGAAGGCAGGTGGTCTTAGGTGTCTTTTCCCTGGATAGGCAGCAGAACCTAGGCAGAATTTTGGAGACAAACTAGCCAAAACATACAAGACCACACCAGATGTCATCTTTGTATTTGGACTCAGGACTCATTTTGGTGGTGGCCAGATGACTGGCTTTGGTATCATCTATGAAAAATGAACTCAAACACAGACTTGCCAGACATGGCATGCAGGACGAGACAAAGATCTCAAGAAGAAGAAGGAATGCAGGGACAGAATAAAGCAGGGGGCTGCAGAGGCCAGTGTTGGTGCTGGCAAAGAGAGGGATTCAAGATTCCTCGTGGCTTGATCTGTAGTGATGGTGCACATATTTCAATGCATCAGGATCTTCTGGAATTCTACTTGCCGCACTAAAAGCCTGGTTTGTAAGTATACTAGGGAGGTGCATGTGCTTGTTTATAAATCACTGGGAACTTGGGATTTTGCTTTGGAGTTTACAGAAGGGTCTTAAAATGTTACAGTCTGTACTAAGAGGAGAATGGGGGGCGGGCTGCGGACTTTGCATTCACATTGTGGCCCTCACAAATAGCTGCAGATCCTTCCATCTGCGGCAGGGTTTATGCTGCCGGTCGCCCCCCAGGCAGCCCCAAGAGATTAGCAAATAGTCTACCACCACCCTGGCAGGAGGCCCCAGTCTAGGTTTTTAAATTAATAAGGGTTACACGATTGTCTAAAGGCCACACAAAGTCTATTGCTATATTCAGATGGTGGGGGTAGGATGTGAAAAAGAGGCACAGATATGCTAAAGCAATTCATAAACCAGTTTGGGAGGATCTGAGAGGATCTTGGAAGTAACAAAGTAATTTTACAGAAAGTGAAAATGAAATCTGGGAGAGATTTTAAAAGGCACAGGATGGAAGCACTTTCAGCTGTTGATACCTATTAGGCTCTTCGTGGGTCCAGTGTCCGTGTGACTTACTATTCAGGCCAGGGTGTTTGAGAGGGAAGAGGATGCTGTTCATAATTAAGTTGGGGTGAGAGATGGAAACGGCCACCCCTGCCAAACCAGGGCAGAGGGTCACCCATACTTAGGGAACTGCAGCAGACAGCTCAGGCTCCTGAGCAGGCTGCCGGGGCTCCAGTCCCAGCCCCCTTGTTCACAACTGTGCCATCGTCAGCACTTATGTCGCCCTCCAGTGCCTGTTTCTTTCTCTGAATGTGAGTATAATCAAAGTAATTGGTTCACAGAGTTGTTGGGATAAATTAGTTAATATTTGTAGGCCCTTAGGAAAGTGACTGGCGCATGGTAAATACTGTAGCGTCGTCATCTGTGTAGCTCCCCCGAGCTCTGAGACAGAAGGCTCGTAGGCCCTGAGCTGCAGAAGATCCTACAAAGGGCTGTTTCAGTGGGGTGAGAAACAGTTACTGATCCACAGGCGTTGGGAGGCAGCACCAGATGACCTCTGAGAAGCCATGGTCGATCCCAGCAGAGCACTGGACTTGGAGCCGGAGGACACGAGTCCAGCAGCAGCTGTGCTCACAGCACGCTGGTTAGAACAGACGCTACAGGCGAAAAGGCCTGCATTCAAATCCTCGTTTTACAGCCGAGGAAACGGGCTGGTTAGCCCTGTGGCTTTGGCAAGTCACTTACCATTTTCTCATCTGTAACATGAGGATCGAGTGTTTGCCCTCCTGTATCATGGAGGTTGTTAAGAGGTTCAGTGAGATTATTTATGCAGAAGTGCTGTGTACACTGTAAAGGGGTAGGAGTTAGGCAAATGCCACGTTTTATGAGCATGTGTTCATGAAATTAAGTGAAACAGAGGCCTTTCCTTCCTATCTTCTTCAGAATTAAACTCGTAATCCTATTCCCTAAAAGTCTCAAGACTTTTCAGAGTCTGCGCCATCAAACCAGAACCATCTCTTGATTCTTCAGTTTCTCTCCCTCTGTGGACTCTTTACTTCGATGTACACAACGCCGGAGTCCCAATCCTAAAGCCAGTCGGGCCTAGAAGCTTCATTTTCTCCTTTAGTCCTCTCAAGCTGTTACTGTTTGTCTGCATAGGTAAAGATGTATAGAATTAATGTGTGAACCTGGCACACAGTAAGCACTGTGTGAGTGTAGCTATTCTTGTTCTTTCCTAGGCTGGCTCTGTCCTTTTCTAAGTTCCGCTGGCACTTTGGATACACTTTTTCTTTGTTACAGAATTTATGATGTATATGTATTAGAATTCTTCTGGATGCAAGTGCCAGTAATGCAACTCAAACCAGCATAAGCAAAAGTGAATTACAATAGGGAAATCGGGGGGGGCTCCGATGAAGTCCAAGAGGAGCATGTGGTTGTGCCTCAGGAACACCTGAAAATAGAGGCTTGAACAGCATTGGCACTCCGTTTCTGGTTTCTTGGTCTTCTCTCTCTCCTGCTGAGCGCCTGAGTAGGTGTCCCCATAAAGGGGAGGGGAGCCACCTATGATTCCTACTATTTGATGTCTTAGATTTTGGCATACCTTTCAATACCATAGGCAACATGCCATGTGAGGCAGTTGGTTCTGGAAATGGCACAGCAGAGCCTTGGACTCCTCCCCTGACCTGTGCTCCTGCTCAGAATCAGCACTGGGTCAGCCCCTTGCTTTGGCTAGTGGACTTGAACCCCTGTTACAGATTAATGACCTCTTTGTGACCAGCCTTTCTGCTGATGCTGTGGAAGGAAAACACAGATACAATACTGAAGCCTGGCATTTGGGGTTCCATGGAACAGTAAAGAAATACTGTGATAATAGCCCTTCAGGTTACTTTGAATGATAGCAGTGGGGAAGGAGTGTGACCTTGCAGTGAGCTATTCTGCAGGGAGTGCGGCTGCTGTTGCCAATACTCCTTGATAAAAATGATGTTTTGTTCATATTGAAATTGCCCTCAGAATAAAGCAGTCTGATTCTGCACTGCTGTAAAGAAGATCCTCGCACTAAAACGTTTATGTTCCATTTGTTAGCATTATTTACCATGTTACACTTAAACAGCACTGCCATAAAGAACCCTCATCTAAACCCTTCTGCTTTTTAGCTAAGACAATTTTATGGGCCACGTTGGGGAGATGTTTTAAGATGTAGAATGTAGTATTAGCGAATCCCAGTCAGTGATTTGTTATTGTTCCTGCACCTGTGTAATCCGCATTCATTAACTTGTTCTTTCTAATATGATAAAACCCCAAGAACATCCTCTTTTTTGGTGTTAGGACTGGGAGCAGAATCATGAAGTTATTTCTGTTAGTAATCCTGTGTGCAGCCAGCTCAACTCCAGGGCATAAAAATGAGAAGGGATAGGTGACCTTTGGGGACAGAGGCTGGCTGTCAAGCCAGGTGCTTATAGGGACACTTGCCAAAGATCCTGTAACTTATAATGCAGTGGCTTTGCTGATTTATAGAAATTGGTTTCTAAATGGCTTTTAGTAATTAAGTCTGTGCTCCCAACCCCCTCCTGCTCTGTTTAATCTGAGAGGCTTGTTTCTGTTGCTGCGTCCTGCACCTTCTCCAGCGGCTCAGCTGCTACTCCTCATTTCATGGATCACTGATGGAACTCGCAGGCTATTTTTTCTAAACAGCCTATCTGTTTCCTTCTGGGAACTGTGGCTTTTCAAGGTCTCATCTTTGCCTCAGGGTCTCCAAGCATGAACCAGGAGTCCACCGGTGCTCCGTGCCAGCACCCAGGTGGGACTGTGGGGTCAGAACCCAGGGACAGGGATCTCCTGGGGGGTCCTGCTCTTCTCAGTTTTAAATCTTGATGAGAGAAGTCAAAAACAATAGGGAAGTTAAACTTCTCTTCTCCCAGGTGGGGATTAAAGCTGTGCCTCGGTCTTCCAGCAGCATCTGGGTTCTCTGCAGGGTTGCTCTGGGCTGCTTTGTACAGCCCCTCTGCCCTGACGCTTGCTTTTCCCAGAAACACATCGTTTGCTTGCAACTCACGTGTCCAAGGTTGAGACCATGCCTGGTGCTTGCTCTGCTCTTCTCAGGGAGCGCGAGATACCGTGAACTGCACCGCAGCGCCAGGGAGTTATTTCTCAACCCACAGTCGTGGTTTCTCCCCATGTTTTCATTGGGTCTTGATAGGAATGGGGGCATTTTATCAAATCTGAGTTTGTGACTGGCTTTTGAGTTACACAGTTTGCCTGAAATTTTGACAAATAGCTTAGTTGTCAAAGTTTGGACAGCAAATAAGTAAATTTTTACTGTTTGTTACTTTGAACTCCCAGATGCAAATAGGGTAAATTGCTTCTTAGGTCCCCATAGTCTTCATCTTCCACCCACCACACACATGTTGGAATTGAGACAAATGAAACCAATTCAGTAGCTCTCGTAGATCCTTCCGTTTCTTCTGTAGAATAATACAGCAGCTTTGTACTAGATGATTTACTTCTTTGTGTGGCCTTCATTGCTATACCATGTAGCAGACGGGGGAAAAACACATTTATTTTAATATAACCTTCTGCTTGGGCAAGGAGAATACTTTGCTTTGAATAAATGGATTATCTTTTTTGGTGGACGTTAAGCATATATAATAAACACCACACCATTATTGATGTTATATAAACTTAAAAGAGAAGTAAAGGGATGGAGAAAATCAGCCTTCTATCCTTATTTGCCCTGGCAAATAGCTCTTTTAACATCCTTGTCAGCTGTTTCTGTCATCTGAGGTATGGGTCAGTTTCGATAGGTTAATTTTTCTCTTTGTTATGGGATTGTATTTTCCTGCCTCATAATTTTTTAGTGAATGCTAAACACTGTACGTTTTACTGTGTTGGATATTGGGTTTTGTATTCCTATAAATATTCTTGAGCTTTGTCCTGAGATGCAGTGTGATCCTTTCAGGTCTTGTTTTAGGATTGGTTAGATGGCACTGGAGCAGTGTGCATCTGGGGCTTAGGCCCTGTGTTTCCTACCCAGAGAGCCATGAATCATGGGGTTTTCCAGTCTGGCTGGTGGAAACAGGCAGAATCCTAGATCCCATGTGAACACCAGGCTCTGTTCTTTCTCATCCTTTGAATGGTTCTTTCTCTGGCCTGGCGTAGTTTCTTACATGTGCTCTGCTGACTGGCGAGGAGGACTTTGGTAGATGTCCCAAGTCTTCTCTCTGTCCAGCTCTCTCCTCTCAGGTACTCCGACCTGCAAGCTCTGGCCACCTTAGTCTCCCTGGACCCTCAGCACCATCTTCATAACTCAGGGAGTCTGGCAGCCTTCACCTGGGTTCCCTGCCCTGCACCACATCCTGGAAGCTTTCAGGGCAGTAAGCTGGGCAATCCTAGGGCTCGCCTCATTAGTGTCCAGCTCTCAGGAATCACGGTCCTTCACTGCCTGATGCTCGTTGTCTTGCCAACTGTTCTTTCACATATTTTGTTCATTGTTTGGTTGTTTCATGTGGGAGGGAAATTCTAGTACCTGTTACTCCATCTTGGTTGTATGAGACTTTCTGATTATTAATTTCTTCTTTCCTAGCACCGGAAAGTTTGATGCAGGCTTTGGAAGACTTAGATTATCTGGCAGCCCTGGACAATGATGGAAATCTGTCTGAATTTGGAATCATCATGTCTGAGTTCCCTCTTGATCCACAGCTCTCCAAGTCTATCTTAGCATCCTGTGAATTTGACTGTGTAGATGAAATGCTGACAGTCGCCGCCATGGTAACAGGTATTCCTTAAGGAATTTGAATTGTGTTTGTATTTGTGTTGTGAATCTGTGCCAGGTGTAGATTTAAATGAGAGCTGTTTGAAATGATAATGAAATGTTTTAATAATTAAAAAGGTAGAAAATTATAAGAATTATCTTAATATGAAAATATCAAAATCAAAAGCCAGTGAATTTCTTAATCAGACATGTGAAAGCATATCAAGTTTGCTTTTGCTAAAGTAATCAGTGCAGATCAAGAAAAATATGTCCCTAGAAGTGTCCTTTCCCAAATGATTATGCGTGAGTGGTTTTTATTTCCTACTACCTTCATTCCTCTTGGTTTATATGTTTTAACTCATTCTTTTCCTGGCGTAACAGACCACAGACCAAAGGCCATGCTGTGTTAGGACTTAAGTTCTAATCCTGTCCCTGCGTCTGGGCCTCTGAGCATCTCAAGTTCCTGGCTCCCATTGTAATATAGGCAGGGTATTAACCACACTAAGCAGACCTGAGAAAAGCAAACAAACAAAATCAAGGAGACATACATTTTGACAACTCACCGGAAATTTCTTTGCTGTCTGAGTAAACAAGAATGAGATTTATTCACGGAATAAGGCAGGAGCAGTTCCACAAGCAGTAGCGAGCCCCTCCCTCTGCATGTTGTGCCAAGATGAAATGTCTCCATTATTGCTGACCTTGTGACCTCTTGCATCTTAAAGCTCCCAGCTGCTTTTCGCATCTGCCACATGGAGCTGAGGAGGCTGCCTTGACTTGCTGGAAGACATTTTTACATCCTGAAGGAGATCACTTTACCCTCATCAACATTTACAAGGCCTACCAAGATGCGACTCTGAATTCCACCAGTGAGCGTAAGTGAATGCTTGTGATTCTTGGAAATGACCTAATTCCACCTTTTCTTCCCCAAATAAAGCTGAGCTGTTATTCATTAGACACATTTCTTCTCTCGCCCCATTGGTCACTTGAGTGGAATGGCACTTGAGGCCCTAAATGCACCCGGACGTTTCTGCTGAGCAGTGGAACGCACCCCTCCTGCTTCCACAGGGCTCTGACACACCGCAGGGGGAGCCTGTATTTACACAACTGCAGCCTTCAGCCAGCCAGCCTTTGAGTGAGCTTGCCTAGGGCATGATGGTACGGGGTGCAGGGGATACATTTCCATCACATGGCATATTCCCACTAGATGGAGAAAGAATATAGAGCATTCAGAACAAAACAAACCCCACCTCCAGATAATAGTAGAGAAGAGGTGGGCGTGCTGGGGGAGGGTGGAGAGAATTTGACTGCAGCTTGGCAGGGCCGTGAGGGGGCGTCCAGACTGTAGAATGGCATGTGTGAAAGCTGATGCAGAAGTCCTGGGTGTGTCTGAACGACAGTGGGTATATTAATTTTCACGAGAGGATACCCAGTGATAAGGGAACTGGAAACTCCTCTATGTGAAACTCCTATTTGTTGTTAGTGAGTCAAGTGGATTCTGACTCCTAGTGACCCTGTGGACAGCAGAGTGGAACCCTGCCCAGTCTTTTGCATCATGCTCTCACCTTCTGGCACTATCTCAGACAATGCTCCACTACTATTCATAGGGGATATTTTTTGCTTTTGGGGGGTTTTTTTTTTGGTGAGGAAGATTGGCCCTGAGCTAACATCTATGCCAGTCTTCCTCCATTTTGTATGTAGGTCGCTGCCACAGCATAGCTTGATGAGTGGTGTAGGTCCATGCCCAGAATCCAAACCCACGAACCCCAGGCTGCCGAGGTGGGGCGTGCCAAACTTAACCACTCCGCCACGAGGCTGGCCCCTTCATAGGGTTTTAGTGGCCAACTTTTTCGGAAGTAGGTGGCCAGGTCCTTCCTAGTCTGTCTTAATCTGGAAGCTCCGCTGAAACCTGTCCACCATGGGTGACCCTGCTGGTATTTGAAATACTGGTGGCATAGCTTTCAGCATTCACAGTAATACACAGCCGCCACAGTGTGACAACTGACCGACGGGTGGTGTGGTTCCCTGACCAGGAAAAGATCCCTGGCTGTGATGGTGAGGGCGCTGAATCTTAACCCCTAGACCACTAGGGCTGGCCGAAACTCCTATGTGAGGAGTTAAAGACAGGAAGAGGATCTTGAGGGGCAGAGAAGGCAGAGCAGTGTGGCGGAGGCGGGGTCCTCCAAAGGGCAGCCAGTGAGGAGTACCCTTCCTGCAAGGAGGGTTATTCTCACCTCTGTTTCCCGTGAAGCATCTTTTGCTTCCTTTCCTCCAATAGATGGTATGAAAAATATTTGAAATGAAGTGAGAAAATATAACAGCAGTTTGAATGGCAGTAGAATTGTATACAGCAGGGAGTTAGTTTTTCAAAGCTGAGAAGAAAAAGTTGTCAGTGGAGCCAGAAAGTACATGGGGAATTTGGTGGCATCTTTGGAGAGCAAGTGGGATGAGGGCCACTGTTGGATCCAGTAGATGCTCCTGTTGCTCCGAATAGGCCTGACTGGACAGGACAGGGTCAACAGGGCCCTTCTGCCCACTGTGCCAAGGCCACGTGCATTCCCAGGTCAGGCAAAACTCCGGGTCCATCTAAGTCATTATAGGTGGCAAGAAAGAATACCTGCAAACTGAACCAGGTGACTGAATTTTAATATAAAATTTGAGCTAGCTTAGGTAGTAGATGAGCTTAACGATAACGGAATTAATTCCCAAATCAGCCTAGTAGTAATCCTTTTCTTATAATTAAGTATGTGAGATATGTTCATGGATCAGAGGAATTTATACTGTAAGCTTTTTCCTTCCTTGTTTGATTAAATGTCGTGGACTTGTACATCCTTGCTGAATACACACAAGACAAAATGTTGATCTTAAGACAGTCTCCTCTGCCGCTTACGAGCCACAGATTAAGGGTGATAACTTTTGGTCAACGCTAGGAACGTGCTATTTCCGTAATTCTGTGGGATCGTGAAAGCCCTGTAGCCAGTGTAGGTTGTTGCAGCCGACGTGTCTCCCTCCCTGGCAGTGCTCAGACAGCCAGTGTCACAGCCACTGCCACTCTCCTTGTCCTTGCTGCCTCTCTACCACTCTTCTGTGACCTCCTCTTCAGGAGAGGAGAAGACAGAGGACGTAGAAAGCGCCTTCCTGGCTGGGCTGTTTCAGCTTTGACAAATCATTTCGTTTGTTGTTCTCTCTCCCAGACTGTGTCGAGAAGTGGTGTCATGATTACTTCCTCAACTGTCCTGCACTCAGGATGGCAGACGTTATCCGAGCTGAACTCTTAGAAATTATCAGGCGCATCGAGCTTCCCTACGCGGAACCTGCTTTTGGCTCAAAGGAAAACACTGTGAACATAAAGAAAGCACTTCTGTCTGGCTACTTCATGCAGGTGAGGAGGGATAAGACCACCTCGAGTGTGTTCTTTACAAAATCACACATGTTCAGGACTTTCTGTCAGAATCTCTCACTTAGGATGATTCTTTTATTGATGTTAACTTTAAAATAAAACTAAAAACTCTTATATGTTATTCAAGATTTACTATTTAGATATACTTGCCCTCAAGGGAATGAAGGGCTAAGCCAGAATGTTAACTTTGTCCAAAAGGACAAAAGATCTTTTTTCATTACAGAGGAAAAGTTATTAAAATACTCTTTTTGGCTAATCAGATGTAGTCTCTCATCTCACCTGTTTGTGAATCAGCTCACATTTAATCAGTGATATAATGCCCAAGAAACAAATAAAAGTAATCTCTCATTTGTTTCTTCCCAGAGTGAAGGCTGCCTCTGA
The DNA here is from genome assembly GCF_020826845.1 of Diceros bicornis minor. NCBI lineage: Eukaryota > Metazoa > Chordata > Mammalia > Perissodactyla > Rhinocerotidae > Diceros > Diceros bicornis. Next base: position 88,439,062 of record NC_080745.1, on the reverse strand, counting down.
ATTAAAGCACATTACAGAAGTAGGCATGCTCTTCACATCACAGTAACAGAAACATTGTGGTATTTCCACATAAACTCTAAAGCAGTCTTAATGGAGAAAAATGACATTTTAGCTCATCTGTACGGAAAAAATAAGGTACCTGTATCACAGGGTATTGTGAGGATTAGAGCTGAGACAGCAAGTGTAAAGCATGTGACATTTAAGTGCATAGTCCTTCATGTGGCAGGTAACAGGCCAGCATCATGTCATGCCCACAACACGCACCTTTGTAGCTGTGCTCTTCTAGCATGCTGCGCTGACATTGCTGGTTAGTTAACATCATCATCACCATCTCAAAGTTTTGGGCAAAATATGTTTACGGCTTATTTTCTGTATCTGAAAATAGGAAACATTGGTGGCAGATTTCTAGTTTTAGCTATTCTGTATGAAATACTTTGGAATTTTTAAAGCATTTTTATATACAGAGTCTCCAACTTAGGATTGTTCCACTTAAAGATTTTTTGACTTGATGATGGTGCTAAAGCAAGCATTCAGTAGAAACCACGTTTCGAGTTCTGAATTTTGCTCTTTTCCTGGGCTAGTCATATGCGTCTTGTGATGCTGGGTAGCGGCAGCGAGCACAGCTCCCAGTCGGCCATGCAATCACAAGGGTGAACAACCGATATCCTTACGACCGTTCTGTACCCACACAGCTATTCTGTTTCTCACTTTCAGTACAGTATTCAATAAGTTACATGAGATATCCAACACTTTATTATAAAATATGCTTTATGTTAGATGATTTTGCCCAACTGTAGGCTAATGTAAGTGTTCTAAGCATGTTTAAGGGAGGCGAGGCTAAGCTGTGATGTTCGGTAGGTAAGGTGTATTAAATGCATTTTCAACTTATGATGGGTTTATCGGGGCGTAACCCCATCATAAGTTGAGGAAGATCTGTACTGATCTCCATATTAATGCAGAATCTCTTTTCTTGAAAACTCATCCTTTCAGATTGCTCGGGATGTTGATGGATCAGGGAACTATTTGATGCTCACACACAAACAAGTTGCTCAGCTGCATCCCCTCTCTACTTACTCTATCGCCAAGAAGATGCCAGAGTGGGTTCTCTTCCATAAATTCAGCATCTCTGAGAACAACTACATCAGGATTACCTCAGAAATATCTCCTGAACTGTAAGTTTAATGGATAAAAAAGGGTTTCTTTTGAATTCATACTGAAGTGAATGACAAATTTGGTTTTTATTACATTTTCAGTTATAAGATGTTTATACTGGTTACCAATCTAAATTTATGTAAATTTATGTTGAGAATACCTACTAAAGGCAGGTCTCTATGGATGATTATCTAAGAAATGTTCCTGCCTTTGAGATGACAGCATAAAGAGAGAATACAGTATAGAAATATAAAACAAAGCATGATACATCTTAAGAGAAACAAAATGCTACAGAGAAACAGCAGGTACAGACCTTGAGGAATGGGCTTAGCCATCTCTCAGAACAGACAAATCACTGAGAATGGAGCTAGGGGTGCAGGTGAGGTTGGCGACAGGCAGGTACCAGAGGTGTAGGGCTTGCGGGCCACATAGAGTTTGAAGTTTATCCTAAGTGCAGTGCAAAGCAGTTGGAGGGTTTTAAGCAAGAGTAACGTCTTCTCCATATAAGATCACTCTGGCTGCTAAGTGAATGGATTGTAGGGGCAGTAGTGAATGGAGACTAGTCTCTCAGAGGCTAGTGCAGATGCTGGGTCCATTTGAAGGTACCACTACTTGGGCAGAGTGATGTTCTGAGCAGGAACCAAGAGTAACTAATAGGTATCCAGCCTCAGCAGCTGGATTTGGAGTGGTATCAGTTAGAGAAAGAGGCAAAGATAGTCTCGCTCGCACCCACCCAAAGTTCTCCCAAGCATCTATCTGATCTCATCCTTCACATATTGTGGTGGGCCTAAGGGAAAGTACCAGTTTCCCCCAGTGGTCAGAGTGGTGGGCATCACTTCCGCTCTGTGGCATAACACTAGAAAAGCCTACTGATCTAGAAACGCAATTGGATTGGTTCCATGAAAACCACAGAAAGTATTTATTCTACAAAGGCAGACGAAGACACTGAGGAGTTCAAACTAAATACCAGTTCTACAGGTAGATTCTCCAGGGCTGGGAAGTACCCAGACAAAATATTTGATACCTCTCACCAACAAAATCTAATTTTTTTTGTTTTAAACAGGTTTATCCAACTAGTACCACAATACTATTTCAGTAATCTGCCTCCTAGTGAAAATAAGGATATTCTACAGCAAATAATGGATCACCTGTCAACTATTTCAACCATGAAAAAGGAACAGAAAATGTGTGAGAAGTGCCCTGAAACTACTGAACAAAGATGCACTATACAGTGACTCTTCAGAATCTTCTACACGGAACACGCTGTGCAATAAACATCCTAAAGTTAGCCTAACAACTGGGCCGCTGGAGCCATGTGCAGATATTCGACGTGAAGAAGGATATCATACCCCACACAGAATAGTCTTGAAAAAAATAACACTGTATATTATTTAAAAATAAAAAATACAAGTTTTTATTGAATTCTTTAAATTACTACTCCATGATTTCTTCTTATTGGAAAAATTTTTAATCAACCATTCATAATTTGACTAAAATTAAAAGATATTTTGTAAATGTGTCACAGACACAGGCAACAGAACCCTACTTTTTGTAGAGGACCTTAATCTGAATAAAGTCATAAGTTTTTCAATAAATCTCCACTGAATTTTCTGGTCATTTTACAAAAACAAGCACACCACTGTCCATGGGAAATGGGTTAGACAGATAGATGTTCTTTCAGTTTATCCATGATTTCATTCATTTTGTCGCCTGGAATTAACATCACAGTTCGCAAGGGCTTCATTGGTACATCATCAAAGGACCATCTGCCTCCCAGACACGTGTCACTCTCCTCCTGCACCGAGTAGCTGAACTTCAGGATTGCCTTCTAAACCACATAAATAACCATAAATTAAAAATTCAGACAGCCTAAAAACAAGACTCATTTAATCGACAACAAAGAATACTCTGGCATATGTTTAAATGAGAACAGCTACAGAAGCACAACGCTGAATAAAATGAGCTCAGATGGGACATTCAGGCAGAAGTTATAAAATGCTCACCAAATAGATTTTTAAAACCTATATGAGAAGTATGGATAGAAGTGTCCCATTTCTAAGAGGTGAACAAGTAACTAAGTGATAGTAATACTACTATTTGTACAGTCATGCACCACATGGGGACATTTCGGTCAATGACGGACCACAAAAATGACGGTGGTCCCGTAAGATTAGTACCATAGAGCCTAGGTGTGTGGTAGGCTCTACCATCTAGGTTTGTGTAAGTCCGCTCTCTGGTTTTCTCACAACAATGAAATCACTTAACAACAAATTTCTCAGATTCAGAATGTATCCATATCATTAAGCAATGCATGACTGTATGCTGATCACTCATATTCATGATCTCACTTGTTTCTCAATCTTGTGACAGACAAGTGAAATTAAGACTCATCATGTGACAATTACGGAGAATAACTGTCTTCAAATGCTGGTCTTTCCCCACTGTCCCAGCTGCTTCCTTGGCATAAAGCTGTTGTGTGTGAAAACCCCGTCTGCACAACCAGGCCATCTTAAAACACCCATACATACTTCCCTGAAATGGTCTGTCTGAGGTGCTGAAGCATAAATTTTAAAAAATTTAATTTTCACTATTTACTTCATGAAAAACAAGGGCAGAGCTGAATCTGCCCTTTAGTGCAGTGCTTTAGTCTTTAATGGAAGCCTCCAGGAAGATATGTTGCCCCTCAGAGATTTATTTAACATGTTTGAGAGGAGGGCAACGTGAGGAAGAACAGTCTCTGGTGTTTGGCTGTCCATCATGGCACAAGTTCTCTTTATAGGAGGAAAGTGCTGGAGATTCCGCCAGTGGGATGACATCCAGGACTGAGGGCAGGTGAGCCAGCATGGGAGAGCGAGGGTCCACTCCAGCTTCCACACTGACTGGCTGCGTGATCTCAGATAACAGCTCTGAGCTCCCTCACACTCAATGTCCCCATCTGCACACCCGGGGTAATGTCTACCTCACGGAGTGGTTTGAGAATTAAAGATCTTACAGTGAGCATATTATAAATGCCTGGTCACTATTAGCACGTTCACTGCTTTTCTCCTCCCCACGCTTGTCACCAATAGCAGGGCTGGGGAGCCAGTGACTAACCTGTTGATAACCTACTAAGTGCCAGGCATTGTGTTAGCTGCTAACTGCTGGGGATATGGAGAAAACAGAGTGGCCACACTCGAAAGACTCTTGACATAAAATGGGAGAGCAATAAATCCTGATTATTGTCAAGAAAATCCTTATTTGCGTCTAAACAAATAGATAAAACAGGACAATCTTACCTCATAGAAAAATTCTTCCTCTGCATTTGCAAACATTAACTCAACTTTCTCTTCATTGCTCCATTTCTTTCTGGAATTTTTCCCTGCTTCCATGAATGTCTTGCTAATCAGAAGGTAGAAGCAGCACTTCCCACATGGCTTGTTAGTTTTGTGTGCCTCTGCTAGTTCTTTCCTACAGGGCACACACACACAAGGTTTACCTGATGCATCAGGTGAAATCCATCAACAAACCAGAGCAACAGAAAAACAAGGAGACCTCTTCAGTGGGTTCTGTTGTGACACAGGCTTAATGAACACACCTTAGATCTAGACTCTTCTAAAGTCATGATTTTATTTATGTAGTCAGTTGCATTTTCGATTGATTATGGCAGTGCTTTTAATATCGTATGATTAATCTCTCAGATTACAGATACTAACAGATGAGTCTCAAATTCACTCAACATCACTGCTCTGTGCAGAAGTTAAAAATACATAAGAACGTAGATTTTTTAAAACGACAAACATTTAACTGAAACACACAAAGGCACATAGCCATAATCAATGCCATTAGAGCATGTGACTACTACAGTCTCCAATCACTAGAGTCCAGGACTAGTTCCTAACATACTACAGAAATGGCACAGCAAGACGCAGATACCCTAAATTCTAGAACAGGCAATGGGACGGCATGAAGCCTTAATTTTCTTCCTTCTGAAAATTGTCTATGACCCTGTGCATATGGCTAAACAATATGTAAAGGAACTCAACAGCGCACTAGGGCTTTCTTTAATAGAGGATCAGGAGAAAGCCGATCACCCTCCTGTGAAACCAAATAAACATGAGATCCAGCTGATCAGAAAAAAGACAAAGTGAAACAAAAAACACTTATGGCACCAGAAGTACAACAGGAGTGCAGCTGAGGGTGGGGTGAGAGGGAGAATGAGAGTAAAACTAAAAAGCAGTGATCTATAAAGGAAAAGTGGGAAACCTAAAGGTTTCCAGACTAGTTACATTCCCACAAACTATTAAAGGGAACCACAGTACAAGTGTATGGCCTCTGAAAAATGCTAGTCTATAAAGCCTGGGGCCTGTCTGTATTTTTGTCCTCCTCTACTTCAAGGCACAGGTAACACCAATTCTTAGCTCTTCTTACATTTACAATATTTTTGTAAACCTAAACTCTTGCATTAAGAAATAAAACAACAACAAACTCTGAGAAGCCAGAGACACAGTATCAGGACTATGGTTTCATTAGTCATAAAACATCCCAATGGGAGTTAGGAATTTTACTCAGTTTTTGATATTGTTGTAATTGTTCAGCATTTTATTTGTGTTACAAAAATCCATCTGTGAAGAGGGTGAAAAACTTTAGTCAAACGGGGTAAAAAGTCTATTTTTATACCACTAAATCCTTAAGATTATTAAGATTGTTGTCAAAAATAATTAAAACCCTTTAAAAAGCCAATTAATAATGTATGCATCTCATAGGACGTTTCTTCCCCTCTCATCACACTACACTGTTGCTTAAACCAAGGGTAGAACTCTTTCTATACCAATATATTCCATTTAAATCACACTTCTGAGTCCACCTGGAAAAAAACTACTGTTCAAAGGCATTTTCCGAAGTCTCTTACTGAAGCTGCTGGTGCATGGGCAGAGCAATCTGTGGAGGAACGTTGATGAATCTTTCACTTAGTAGAAAGCCCACAGGCTTGGTGGTGTCATTTAAATGCTTGTCCAGCTGTTCAACCATGCTCTTTTCACAGTTCTTCTCACAGAAGCTTAGAATCAACTCTTTAATTTGTTCAGCACACTGCGTCCCCTAGAAAGCAAAGAGAAGGCTTGCTTTTTATTACAGCCCATCACTTACAGGAGAAAACCTGCAAGTGAGAGCTATCACTTTTTATCTTACAGCTAAGGGCAGCAGTTTCCTGTCATAACCTTTAGTGTTGATTGCTTAAGTATTTCTCAAAAGTAACTACATCTGATTATTTACCATCCCATGATCAATAGTAAGAGAGGGTTACAACGAACACTAAGACACATTGGAATAGCAATTCTAGTCTGTCTCACAAAGACAGATGGAAGTAACCGGAAAGTTCATTTAAAAATTAAAGATAAAGTATAGCCTGCATCTTATTCTGAGAAGGGTAAGCAGCTGGTTTTTACTTTTTATTAGAACTCATCAGTGAGTCAATAAAAAGATGAATAATTATTCCAAACAAAACAAAACAAAAACACTGTCGTATTGAAAAAAAGATTGTAATAAGATTTCACAAGAGCACATATCCTTATAGTTAATATTGTTGTCTGATGTAAAAGGCATGTTCATCATGCATCAAATAAAAGTGGTTTTGGCCTTCGGAATAACCATTGAGATGCCACCCAGTGAAACCAACCTTTCTTTCAGTTAAATTTAAAAGACTTATAAAACCAAAAATCTCATCTTCATCCACATCGTCATCGCTGTCTTCCGAAACATCCGTTTGCTATTTAAAAAAAAAAAAAAAAAATTGTATATTTAGTTGGGAAGAAGTATGATACCAAGTCCTGGAATCTAGGCTTCATTTGTCTTTTCACTTTTCAGTGCTAACTTTGTTTTACTCTTGTCACCTCAGGATGCATCATACGCTAAATGCTGCGTGGCCTTGTTCATATCACTTCACCTCCCTGGAATCTGTTCCTCTTTTTAATATTTTGGATCTCTTCCTGTGCGAAATTTCTTTATACTAGATTCTTAAGACATTTTCTTAAGTGGATTCTCAATATATTATAAATGCAGAACAGATAAAAACTCAGGAAATAATCATTTTAGTCAGTTTTCTAAATAATGTGGCTGGAGCCAGCCCTTGCGTGTTTCTCTGCAGGTCCACAACACTGTCTCACCTAAAATTCATATGCTTCCAGAGCACTAGCCAGTCCTGCCCATTGGTGGAGGTGAACAATGTCTGAGTGTCATTTATTCCTACCACTTGGGCAGAGAGAAGAAAAAAAGAGGGCAAGAAAGGAAATGATGAATTAAGAAAACAGAGAACTAAGGTGAAATGGTTGACTCCAACTTGAACTTCCTGGCTCTACTTTGACAGCCTATCCCCTGGGAGGCCTCAATGCAACGTCCACATTTCTTCCACATGCTTGTCTAGGTTGTAAAGTCCTCTCACTGCATCCCCAGCACCTAGCATGGTTCAGTGAGGTACAGTGAACAGCACCAAGATGCCCCCAGTGGCTGGGTACCTCAGGGCAGAGAGCAGAGAGCAGAGTAGAAGCTGCCTCTGCAGGGGCAGGAAGTCAACCCAGACCAGAGATGCAGGAGGCGCCTGGGCACACTGAGGAGGGCTGGGGTAGGAAGTGGCTCCTGGTCTAAGCTGACACGACTATTGAGGGGACCTCGGGCAAAGGGGCTACCAGGCTTTAAAACAAAACATTTCCGCTGAATCTGGGTGTAAAAGACTACCCGTTTCTTCCTGTGCGAACAAGGAAGGTGGGTGGCTCAGGTAAGGCCTCAAAGACCTAGTAATTAAAACTATGTGCCAAGATGAGAGAAGTCTCAAATTCAACAAAAGCAAGAGGATATAAAAGTAGAGAATGAGAAGGTAACTCAAGAGGACACTAACAGTTCAGTGAGAGGATCAAGGGCATGTCTGTTCATGAAGGAGAGGGGAAAGAAGTACAGAAAGAAGTATAGTAGTCCCCCTCATCCGTGGTTTCACTTTCCACAGTTTCAGTTACCCACAGTCAACCACAGTCTGAAAATATTAAATGGAAAATTCAAGAAATAAGCAATTCATGTTTTTTTTTTTAATTTTATTTATTTTTTCCCCTAAAGCCCCAGTAGATAGTTGTATGTCATAGTTGCACATCCTTCTAGTTGCTGTATGTGGGACGCAGCCTCAGCATGGCCAGAGAAGCGGTGCGTCGGTGCGCGCCCGGGATCTGAACCCGGGCCGCCAGCAGCGGAGCGCGCGCACTTAACCGCTAAGCCACAGGGCCGGCCCAGCAATTCATGTTTTAAACTGGGCACCGTTCTGAATAACATGATGAAATCTTTTGCCCAGCTCCGACCTGCCCAGGACGTGAATCATCCCTTTGTCCAGCATATCCACGCTGTATATGCCATCTGTCCATTAGTCACTTAGTAGCCATATCAGTTATCAGATCAACTTGGTGCAGTATCGTAGTGCTTGTGTGCAAGTAACCCTTATTTTACTTAATAATGGCCCCAAAGTACAAGCGTAGTGATGCTGGCTATTTGGATATGCCAAAGAGAAGCTGTAAAGTGCTTTGTCAGGTCAGACCTTCGTCAGAAGGTCAATCATGTGGGCATCATATCATTTCACATCATCACAAGAAACGTAAGTGCAGTATAAGATTTTGAGAGAGACCACATTCACATAACTTTTATTACATATATTGTTATAACTGTTCTATTTTATTAGTTATTGTTGTTAATCTCTTACTGTGCCTAATTTATAAATTAAACTTTATCATAGGTATGTATGTATAAGAAAAAACAGTGTATATGAGGTTCAGCCCTATCCGTGGTTTCACGCCTCCACTGGGGATCTTGGAACATACCCCTACGGATAAGGAGGGAACACTGTAATATGTAAACCAGTCTGGGTCCTCCAAGATCAACAACAGACAGTTTCTCTGTACCTCAGAGGACGCCCAGCTACTGTGGCAAAACCTGTGCAGTACCAACAGACTTTAAAAAGGCCAGGGGAAGAAAAAGGAACTCTCAGTGTCAAGCCCTAAGAAATCCCCAAACTGGGCACTTGGCTCACAAGCAATTAGCATCCCCTGGAACACACTCAACATTCCCCTCCTTGCCAGGCCTGTCAACTCTCAAGGAAGCACCACACGGCATCTGCCTCTGTGGGGCTGGGGTCACAAGCACATAGTCTCATCCGCAAGCACCTGCCTCCCCAGCAAGAGCCCCTCCTGCTGGACTCGACTCCTGCCCCGACTTATGCCACCCCTTACCTGTCCTGAGCCTCTGCGTTCAACACAATTCTTCTTAGTACCTAAGTACAGAGCAACTCCTTACATAACACCTCACCCTGAATGGCTAGGCTCTTGACCCAACCACGCACATGCAGTCTGCAGCTCTCCCCGCCCTTTTCCCTCCATAGCCCTAGGGACTTCCTTCTCTAGAAGAGTCCAAATCCGCCCAGTCCCAAAGGCTCTAGCGAGAGCTCTGGGCAGTCCCTCTCCTAAGGACAAGAAGTCTCTGTCCTTGGGACACCTCTAGTGTCTCTGTGGAAGCCAAGGAAGCAATAATTGTAATTGTGGAGTTATTTGTGTAATTACCCAATTAAAGGTTGAATCCCCCCATTAGAGAATAAGGATTTCAAGGATAAAAATGACTGCTTCTCGTCAGTATCCATCAGGTCTCAGGACACTAATCAGTTAGAGATCACATCTGTTTGATGAAAGAGCAGGTGGCCTGCTTTTCCCCATTGCTCTAATAAAAGGAAGCTACCAGAGGTGTGATTCTTCTCATTTTCTTTATATTTAGTGCCACAAGGTTACTAATATTGTCAGAAGGTCTGAAAAGTGTCCTCTGTATTCAGTAACAAAGATGTTGGTGACCCTATCAGACAGTTTCAGAACTTCAGTAGAGTACTGGGGGTAAAAGCCAGATCAGGGTGTTTAGGAGGAGAAGAGGTGAAGACTATGAATATAAACTATTTTCTAAGAATTTTGGCTTTGAAAACAAAGTGAGATGGCTGAAGGTGAGGTAGTTGAAACATGAGACCGAAGTGGAGTTATTTGTTTTGTTTTTATGCTAAGCTAGATGGTAAGCGGTGGCAATAGGAAAAAGACCTCGAGTGACATTACACATACACAGCACTTTGCCATGTGCCAGACACTGTTGTAACCACTTTACTCTCAGCAACTCATTTCACTGACCTACCACCCTAGAAAACCGGTACCAGTATCATTCTCGTTTTCAGAGATGGAAATAGAGGGCCAGCCCCGTGGCTTGGCGGTTGAGTGCGCGCGCTCTGCTGCTGGCGGCCCGGGTTCAGATCCCGGGCGCGCGTCGACGCGCCGCTTCTCCGGCCATGCTGAGGCCGCGTCCCACATGCAGCGGCTGGAAGGCTGTGCAACTGTGACATACAGCTATCTGCTGGGGCTGGGGCTGGGGCGGGGGGGGAGGATTGGCAATAGATGTTAGCGCAGAGCCAGTCTTCCTCAGCAAAAAAATAGAGGAGGATTAGCATGGGTGTTAGCTCAGGGCTGATCTTCCTCACAAAAAAAAAAAAAGAGAGATGGAAATAAACTAAGGTCACTGTGGCAGACTGTATTTTCCATAAATGGCTGCAGCGATATCTCCTATACCACAATCTCTGACAAAGTGACCTAGACACTCCACCTGTTGAGAGGTGGGGTCTATGCGCCCTCCCCTTGAACCTGCATAGACCTTTGTGCCTGCTGATCAAGCAAATGATGGAAATGACCCTGTATCATAAAATGCTCTGCACTTCCCCCTAGTTCTTTCCAGCTGCTTGCTCCTGGAACCCAACCAGTGTGTAGAGAGGCCCACACTGGAGAGGAACTGAGGCCCCTGGCCCACAGTCCCAGCTGGGCTCCCAATGAAGAGCCTGCACTAACTTGCTAGTAATGTGAGTGAGCCATCTTGAAAGCAAATCCTCCAGCCCCCCGTTGACCCTCCCCGGCTAATGTGACACAGAGAAAATACAAGTTGTCCTCACCGAGCTCTGTCCAAACTGCAGAGCCAAACAGATGATTGCTGCTATTGTAAGACACTAAGCTGTGGGGCGGTTTGTTGGGCAGCAACAAATAACTGAAAGAGCCACCGGATGATAAGCGGCAGAGGCAGGATTCACCCCAGTGCTGCTCCCCCCTCCTCCAAATGCTCCCTTCTCCTGCCTTCCATGATACCACTCTACTGCTTTTCCGTCTTGCTCTCCTGTGAGTCTCCTTTGCAGGCTCTGCCACTTACCTTCCTCACCCAGGTAACACTGGTATTACCAGAGTGTCTGTCCCTGCCCTCCCTGGGCAATCTCAACTACTTCTATGACTTTAATTACCATTCATCTGCTGAAAACGCCCAAGTCTCCAGCTGCTGCTCAATATCTCACTAGCACGTCTAAGAGGCAAATCAAACTCAAATTGCACAAATTCAAACTCATAACCTGCTCCTAACCTGCTCTTCCTCCATGTTTGCTTTCTTGATTGCTCCAGCCAGATACTTGGGAGTCATCTCTGACTCCTTTTTTCCCTCACTCTCAGACCCAATCACATCACATTTCATCTCCCAAATATCTTCTGAATCAGCCCACTTCTCTCCCTATCCACTGCCACTATCTGGATTACGGCATTTAATAACCCTCCATTACTGCAATGGCCGTCTAACCGGTCTCCCTTCTTCCAGGGATACTTCTTTCCAACTTGAGCTCTGGCCTGCTTGCTATAAATCAGGAGAAACTTAACAGGATAAAGAAATGATTTAATCAGAATAAACACAACTGTCCTGCTTACCTTAATCACACTTCCGATATGGTTCTGTTGAATTAAGAGATCTGTTAGTTCTGCAGTGTTCACAGGAGCCTTTAGGAAAAGCTAAGAGGAGAAAAAAAAAATTATTTTAAATTAAAATCAAAGCATGATTTCCAATAAAACTTGTAATTTCCATATTCAAATAAAAATAATGAGATTTCAATGATCTGATCAGGAAGATGACCCAGAAAAGCAATCCCAAGAGGAAAGAAAAAGCCCAGGAGGATCAAAGCAGCTAAAGGCACTGAAATTTGAGAAAAGGCAGTCAGTGGTAATATCTGAGGTGTGGGGGAGGAGAAGAGGAAAGGGGGGGAGAAGAGAGAGGAGGAGGAGGGGAAGGACATAAGGCCATAGAATTTGGTGACCAGGACACTGGAGGCTATAAAGGGTAGAGAACCACAGCCATCTTATATGGGGTAAAGGAATAAGGAGAAGCAGCAAACATGGGTTTTGTAGCACCAGATGGTACAGTCAGTGATATGGCTATCACGTAAGAATTCCTCTACCCCACAAAGTTTGCATGTGAATTAGAGAAAAATAGAATAGAAGCTTAAGTAATTAGCAGATGAAAGGGAGGGTAATTTAGGACACAGAATGTTAATCAGAGGAAGGGGTCTGGGAGCCGAGGCACAAAAAGGGGAGTTAGCTCTGGAACAGAAGAGAAATAATTCTTTCCCTGCAAGGTGGAGAGGAGAGGAATGGGGATTCTAAAACAGAAAGGATGAAATTTGACAGAATCTGTGTTGAATGGCCTGGATTCTCTTCGAAGAGCAAATTTATGTGTACAGAGTAAAAGACAATACCTGCTGCAGTAATTTCTTAATTCCGTCATAATCCTTATCTGAGATAGAGTAAGCTTCAAATTCAATATTCACTTCCTGTAAATAACACACAAAACAGGTCATCATACACAACTTTCTAAGATAATTCAGGCATTATTTTCCACTTTACAAATTTTTCTTTTTCCTCTACCTCTATTTTTTTTGGCTCTTTCTCTATTAGTTCATCTATAGAACATGCCAGAAAAAGGACAAGAAGAAAATGTTACGTGAAGAATTATAACTGCCTATGCTTCAAAATAGGCAAACATTGCCAAGATTACTATCTGCACTATCTGACAAAACACCTTCCTACCATCTCCTCATTTGACACAACAGCCTGAGAAAAACAAAACACTCAGAGCGACCTAGTTTTAAGGTTGAGCAAGTCTGCCCTGGATAAAATGATCATAGCAGCCACAAAGGAGAAATTATTATTGGCCTGACTGCAGTAAGGGTGAGCAAAGAACAAAATCACTTCCGAAGTCCCTGGCAGTACCTAGAGCTTGATTCAGCCCATGGATCCGAGGCCACACTGCATTCCCTCGGCAAACACTTACTGAGCACCACCAGGTACCAAGCACTATGCTGGGCCCTTGAGATAAAAAGAGGAGTAAAGCAGACGTGAATGATCCTGCCCCTCACCGAGCTTATGGTTTAGGGGGGAATTAGACATTAAGGAAATATTCATGAAAATAAAAGTAAAGTTGCAACTATACATGCTATAAAAGATTGGTGTATGGTGCTATAACATGAAAAATAGGACGTCAGAAAGTCAGGAAAGGCTTCCCTTAGAAAGTGACACCTGAGCTGGGAAGTGAGGACAAGCTAAGAGAATTCCTGGCACAGGGAAGGGCACATACAGAGGCCCTGAGGCAGAAGGAAATACGGTGAGTACATGGGACTAAAAGAAGGTGTGCAGCTGGGCTCCCTGATCTGTCTCTGCAAAACAATAAGAGACCTAAGAGGTGAAGCCACTGAAATATCCCACAAATAAATGAAAGTATTACTTCACACTAAAAACAAAACCTTAGATGCTTTCAAATGCTACACAAGATAAGTCCTTGAAGATCCTAAATCATACCTTGGTAAGTGATACACTGAACTTGGGGCTCTGATGAAATAGTGTATTTACACACACTTCAAGTTTTGCAGGTTTCTGCAATTTGGGGTCTTGGCTGAAAGAGGCCACAGAGGAAAACCAGACCTACTTTTGCCTTGCCATCCGGTCTGTGCCTGTATTTAAGCACTCCCTTGGCTGTTAAACTTGCCAGGGCCTAGATAACAAGGCCAGCTTACAGACTTCAAGTCCTGACTCTCTGAAGTAGGCTCAGCCAGATCATGGGAGCAGAAAATCTGTTGGTGGCTGGGACCGGGGGTGGGGAGGGCGGCGCGGTATTCCAAACAGGATCAAACTAAACCAAATAACAAACTGTCATTATTCAGGTCTTGAAAGTATTCCTTAAAAATAAATAAATTCTTAGAATAATGCTCTTCTAGTGTTTTTTCCTCATCTAGATAGAAGCCTCAGACCTCTGTCCCAGGCTATTGGGCACTGCCATTGCAATAGATACCAAATGGATTATCTGCCCAGACCCCTTTCCCTTCGTATGGGCTCCCCACTCGTAGGGTTTCAGGGGGAAAGCCATCTTTGTAAAACAGAGCCCTGCCACTCACCCCCCAGGTGACAGAATTTAGAATTAAGACTAAACGTGACATCTAGCCTGCTTGCTCTTTTGAGTGAAAAACCTCAGAAGCTACTGGCATTTTCTATTTTCTGCTATACGGAGAGAAACAGAAAGAAAACCAAATATTTTGAATGTATCAGAGAAGAGCAAAGCAGAGATGAAAAATGTGATGGACTTCTCAGGTTGTCCATAGCATTCCAGGCTCAGGGACCCATTCCACTCCTGAGGCCCAGCTGCATTCCTGCCCTTGGAGGTCTTAAGCTACCCTTGAATCCTTACCACAAATTCCCCTTTCTACTGAAGCTACCCTCCAAGGGTTTCTATTAAGCACAAACAAGTGTCCTAACCACATGACCACATGTGGTTAACTAAACATGCCTAGATCTTTTCTTCTCATCTTCCACTATTCCCATCTGTTTCTTGAAGTTCTCATAACCACTTTCTATTGCTGCTGAGTCAGCTGCCTCAAAGCCAGTCACCCTGTCCTTTAAACAGGGCTCTTTAGGGCTTTAAATAACCATGCACATTTCCTTCCTTCCTTATACATCATCTTGTTTCAAAAAAGATCTGAAGCAGATTTTGAATTTCCAAAATAATTCTCATGGATTTCCACATCAGGGAAATAAGCTGTGGATGAGTGAACATCTCAGAGAATGAAAGCTTCCTTCAAATAAAGAAAGAAATCAATAACCTTTTTCAGTATATTTTCAACATCCTATGTTTTAGTACAGGGTCTGCCCTAAAAGCGTTAACAATTTCTTCAGTCAAAATAGGAATACATGCCAGTGGTAAACAATACAGAGTGCAGAAGTTAGAGAGGTAACACTTACTGCCCGCCCCCCTCCTCCCACTCTCCAAAGGTTACTGTCAATAGTAAACTATTCTTTCAAGAAATTTTCAACACATACATAATCAAATATATTTTCTGTTTCTTCTTTCCCCCACAAAGACTGCACTACATGTGCTGTCTTCACTTAATTTGCTGTGTGTCCTTGGTTGTAAAATGGTGATAATTCCTAACTTCATAGAGTTGACACCAGCATTAGAGTTAATGTAAAGTGCCTGGAGCCTGGAACAGCACATATTATTACTACTGGAGAGTAAATTCTTACAGGTAGAATTACTGATCAGGGGATGTACACATTTTAAATTTTGATAGATATTGTCAAATTGCCCTCCAAAGAGACTGTACCAATTTATACTCCCACCAACAGTATATGTAAGAGCCTTATTTTCCTACACTATCATCAATGATGGTTAATTTTTATCCATGGCAGTCTGACAGATCATCCATGTTAACGCAAGAAGCATTGATTTCTATAACCCAGATAGCAAAATAGCCAGTAAAGTTGTACAAAGTGAAAAGTGGTGACACTGCATTCAAGGCAAGGGGCCAAAGTTAAGAGCTGATTTGTAAGGGAAAGTTCTGTTCACTAGAAGATGTATCATATACCCCTGCCACAGTCTCAGCCCTAATCCTGCATCCACCTTCTCTGTATCCCCCTCAACACACACACTCATTCTGACTCATGTTTTATCTCTGACTTTATTTCTCATCACTCTCTCGCTTACTCTGATCCAGCCATATGGGCTGCCTTTCTGTCCTCAATCATGAGGACTTTGGATTTTCTTATAAATGAAATGGGAAGGTTCTGAACAGGAAAGTGAGAATAGACCTACATTTTACAAAGGTCTCTCTGGCTGTGGATGAAATATAAATTTTAGGAGAATAAGAATGGAAAAAGGCATGCCAGTAAAAGGTTACTACTTGTATTCCAGGCAAGAGATGATGGAGATGAGGACTATGACGGTTGCAGAATCAATGAGAAGTGTCTGGATACTAAAGGTAAAGCTAACAGGAAGAACTGGATGTGGGTTGAGGAAAAGGGAGGAATTAAAGTTAACTTCCAGATTTTGGGTTTGAACAACTGGTAAATTTGGGGACCATTTACAGAAATGGCAAAGATTAGGAGCAGAGGCATGAATGACAAATTCTGCTTGGGAGGTGTTAAGTTTGAGGTACCTATCAGCCATTCAGTGGTCTTAAGGCTCCTTCAGTCCTAATTATTCATTCAACAACTATTAAGTACCTAAAATCCCAGGCACCACGGCAGGAGCTATTCTGAAGAAACGGAATCCAGTTCTCTAAGAACGTATCACCACGGACTCTGACCAGGACGTGGTGAGCGGGGCAGGGTCAGCTGTCCCGGGGAGGCAGAAAATACAGTTTAGCCGAGATCTGAACAAGAAAGGGAAACCCTGCAGGATAAAGCAGCGCGTGTGAAAAGGCTCTTGGCAGAACGGACCAGGCGGCCTTCGGGAAACCGGGAGAGGGCCGCTGGGAGCGGGCAGCGCCGCGAACCAGGCGGAGGGCTGCAGGGGTGGGCAGAGGATGGACTCCATAGGCCCTCGCTGGCTACTATGGATTTAGGGCTTCAGCCCGAGAACTAAAGAAAGCCACTGAAAACAGTGTCGTGGCGGCTTTCTTTGGGGGCGGGAGGTGGCCGACCTGGCCGCGGCAAGACTTTTGAAAATAACTTCTGTGGCTGCAGCGTGAAAAAGACCGAAGTGGCACCTGAGTAGGAGCCTTTTATCACCTCCAATTTCTGCTGACAGACCCTCAGGTGCAGGGAAGTCGCCACTCCAAGCAGCTCACACATTCACGGGGTATAAACCAAACTGGGGTCGCGTGTGCTTCTCACCTCGTCGACGATCTCGTCGTCTTCATCCTCTTCTTCCTCACTGTCTTCATCGTCTTCGTCCTCATCCTCGACTTCATCTTCCTCTTCTACCTGCTCGCGTGGGACCGACACCCCACTGCCCACTGCACGCCGCTTGGGCCTGGACGCCATGTTGCCGCCCTCACTGCGCCTGCGCAACTTCCACTCGCCTGCCTTTCCGGGCCCACCCACACAAGCCGAGGGGGTGAGAGACCACAAAGAAACTCGGCGCTGAGTCGGCGTCAACCCCAGTACCCCTGCTGGATTCCAAGGCCGTGACCCCTCAGAGTCAGGTCCAGTTTGGGATCCTATCTTGGCCTTTCCTTCCTCCTTCCATCCTCCCTCACTCCTTCCAAGGCTCCCCCACCCCTTCGCGCAATGGTTCAACCCATCTGGGCTCGGTCTCACCGGGCCTGGATGCCTGTGCGCATGCGCGAGCTCCCCTTGAGAGTGGCGCGGGCTCCGAGACCCCGGAGTGGGGTGCTGGTTCCCAGGGCCCCACGCTGGCCGTCACCATGGCAGCTCAGGCCACGTGGTGAGGGGACCGCCCACCCGGCTCGTTCAACGCACCGGCGGCCTCGCAGCCTCCGCCTTGGGACCGCGAGATAACGCCCCCTGGGCGCCCGCCGAGCGCCGGGCGCAGTGCCAGGCAGGGCCCAGCTCCCAGCGCCTTCGGGCGAGGTAGGTGTCGCCGGCCACGGTACCGACGAAAACTCGGAGACCCGCGGACGCGCAGGGGCCCGCCGGCGGCACTGGCGAGTGTGTGACGAGTGGGGAGCGGAACCCCGAGGCCGCTGCTGGCCTGGGTGCGGCCCGTGGCCCGGGCTGTGGTCAGCCCCGAAGGGAAGGCCGCCAGAGCCGTGCAGATGCCCGCACGCCAGGCTCTGGCCCGACCTGGAGGGCGTCCCCCCTGTGCTGTTGGTCGCACCACCTTGTCGGTGATAGAATGAATCCAGTCCGAATCCTTGCTCCTAGCCGACCCTCTTTAAGTGCAGTTCTTGACCTGAAAATTTCTTTAAAATCAGGGATCAGCCTTAAATGCGTCAGGGCCGGTGGGGAAATGTGAATTACAGACCAGGGCCTGTTTTGAGAGAATAGAATGGAAGGGTCTATGGCAAGCTGGAGGGTGTAACCAGGCCGCTGCAGCCAGTTGTGACCAAGTGGAAATGCCAGCCCAGGGTTGTCAGTTCTTACATTTCAAGAGAACCTGGAGTTTTACAAGAAATATCTTGATTTTAAAACCTGTGCCAAATAAAATTCAACTACCCGTCAGGTTTATCCCACAGGCTACCAGTTTGCAGCCCACTGTAAAGACTGTTATTTGGAAGGAAGGTCGTTAATTAGAGCAGACACCTTTCTGAGAACAAGATCTATGGTTTTCTATTTTTTTCTCTGTAAAGTGAGGAAAGTGGGTTGGATAGTGTGATTCTAAAAATGGAATGAGCTGCCCCTCGTAGTGAGGTTTAAGCAGAAGTGATAACCTCTTCTCAGTGATCCTTCAGCAGCGGGAAATGGAGTCAGGATAACTTAAGAGTCCCCAGAGTCCCCATGATCGTGCTCTGTGAGTTCAGACTTCCCTGAGAGTCTCTCTACTAGGCTGCAACATGGATATTAATATACTTACCCATCAGGGCTCTGCATCTGATGGGCGAGCTTAAAATGGCCCCTTTGGGTCCCACTCCAGTCATTACAAGAGGGGAAGCTGTAAAAAAGTCATATGGAAAGGCTAAGATTAGAAAAAAGACTTAGAAGGCACCGTACCAACATATAAATAGGGTTGCACTGAGACATCATGGGTAATTGTTTCCCTGTTTCTTTATACTTTTTTTGTGGTAAAATGTACATAACATAAAATTTACCATTTTAATCGTTTTTAAATGTGCAGTTTAGTGGCATCAAGTACATCCACATTGTTGTGCAGCCGTACCACCATCCATCTCCAAACTTTTTCTTCTTGCAAAACTGAAACTCTGGGGCCAGCCACGTGGCTTAACAGTTAAGTGCGCATGCTCCGCTGCTGGCGGCCTGGGTTCGGATCCTGGGCGCGCACCGGCGCACCGCTTGTCTGGCCATGCTGAGGCTGCGTCCCACATACAGCAACTAGAAGGATGTGCAGCTATGACATACAACTATCTACTGGGGTTTTGGGGGAAAAATAAATAAATAAAATTATTAAAAAAAAACAAAAAAACTGAAACTCTGTATCCATTAAACAGTAACTCCCTGTTCCCCACTCTCCCAGCTCCTGGTGACCAGCATTCTACTTTCTGTATGAATTTGCCTATCCTAGGTATGTCATATAAATGGAATCATAGAGTATTTGTCCTTTTGTGACTGGCTTCTTTCACTTAGCATAAAGTCTTCAAGGTTCATCCATGTTGTAGCCTGTGTCAGAATTTCCTTTTTAAGGCTGAATAATATTCCAGTGTGTGTATATACACATTTTGTTGATCCGTTTTTCCATTGATAGACACTTGAGTTGCTTCCACCTTTTGGCTGTTGTGAATAATGCTGCTATGAACGTGGGTGTACAAATATCTGTTCAAGTCCTTGCTTTTCATTCTTTTGGGTACACACCCAGAAGTACAATCGTTGGATCATATGGTAATTCTATTTTGATTTCTTGAGGAACTATACTATTTTGTAGTTTTCAAATTTTCCATTTCTTTAATGATAATAAATAAGCTTTGATAAGAGAAGGTGGTGGGAACCTTTGTGCCCTCAGATTAGTTCCCAATGTGGAGCTCATGGTCAGAGTGTGAATTAGAGTAGCAAATGTGAATAAATGGACTGCCTGTGGTTTTATCACTCAAGAAAATACAGGACTGACCCCAGGGTGCTGAACTCAGTCAGGGCCTAAATTGCTCAATCTTCACCTTTAGCTCAGAATTTATCCTAAAGGAGCAGAGAGGGGGTAGCAAGTGCTGAGGACACTGGGCATGGGCCTCAGACCTGGATTAAATTCCACCTCTGCCACTTACTGTGCTGTGTGACCTTGGGCAAGTTACTCAGACCTCTTAGAGCTTTGGTCTCCTCTTCTGTAAAAGAAGGACAATACCTTCGTTGTATGTTTAAGTAAGGATTGAGATCTTGCATGTAAAAATACTTAGCCCGGTAAGTGACACAGAGTAAGTGCTCAATGAAAGAGTAGCTGTTGTTATGGCCGATACTCAGAGCATCAGGACACACAAAGTGTGGGTTTGAGACATGGCTCCTTCTTACCGGCAGAGTGGCCTTAATCAAGTCAGTTCCCTGTTTCTTTGAGGAAAAAGTGATCATTTCCCCTGTTCCAAAGCTGCCGGGTAAATCTACAGTGTTGTTTTCCCACAGTGAGCAAGTACTTACTGAGCATCTACTATGGGGAAGAAAGTGCCAGAAAAGCCCAGGTGGTTCTCAGGACCCAGCCCATTTCACAGGTGCAGGAATTGAGACCAAGAGAAGAGCAGGCTAGACAAGAAGCCAGGCCTTGGCCCTCTAGTGCAAGCACCTTCCACTCCACCACACCTTTTCTCGAAATCCAAAGTGGGTCACGTACAATCCTCCTTGCCTAAAAGCCTGAGAATACCCCTGGCTGTCTCCTTCTGTTCCTGGCTTCATCCTGTTCTCGCCGCAGTGCAGGTAACAGGAGTTTCTTAGAGCAGAGAGCTTTCAGCTTGGTCACAGAAGTGCAGGGAGAAAAGAGTTCCTCTGTGGGCACGATCTGTTTCCACCACATTTGCAACTTCAACTGGAATGAGGTTGTATTAGTGTCCCAGGGCTGCCGTAACAAAGTACCACAGACTGGGTGGTATACGGCAGAAATTGATTGTCTCACAGTTCTGGAGGCTAGAATTCTAAGATCAAGGTGTCGGCAGGGTTGGTTCCTTCTGAGGGCTGTGAGCGAGAATCTGTTCCACGCCTCTCCCCTGGTGGTTTGCTGACAATCTTTGGCGTTACTTCGCTTGTAGATGCATCACCCCGATCTCTGCCTTTGTCTTCACATAGTGTTTTCCCTGAGTGTGTCTGTGTCTAAATTACCCTTTTTATAAGGACACCAGTCATATTGGAGTAGGGCCCACCCTAATGACCTCATTTTAACTTGACTACATCTGCAAAAACCCTATTTCCAAAGAAAGTCACATTCTGAGGTACTGGGGGTTAAGACTTCAACATATGAATTTTGGACTCAATCTGTGACAGAGGCCAAGTGCAGGGACTTGTCACTTCACTGCCTGTTCTTCATAGCAAGTGATGGGATGATTGGTATTTGAACTTCTTGATGGGAGCAACTAAAGGAGTTCTGTGTGGAGATGGGCACTGGATGGAGCCAGATATTGCTGAGAAGGGGTTTGTTCACTTTTTGTGAACCCCTCGCCTGCCCTAATCCCTAGAACACTCTGGGCTGTAGTCAATGAAAGCATCTCAGCTGGCTTTACCCATCTTCAACCTATTCAGCATGAATCTGATGCTGAACTCATTTATTAGTTAATCCCACAAAACCTTCTATACAAAATAGCTAGAATATGCATACTTCACCCTAAATCGTCTTCTACCCCAGCAGAATTAAGAGCCCCAGACCCAGAGGCAAACTTTTTAAGCCTTCCTTCTGAATCCTGGTGGGTTGTGGTAGGAAATGCTTTGTTTCTCTCTCAACACTTAGCGCACAGTTCTGTGGTTGTCAGTCTCTTCCCCCGTCAGCCTTGGAGCTCCTTGAGGGTGGGTACTTTGTCTGTCTCTCAACACTTAGCTCACAGGTCTGTGGTTGTCAGTCTCTTCTCCCGTCAGCCTTGGAGCTCCTTGAGGTTGGGCACTAAGTCTTACTTGTCCCTTGCCCAGTGTCCAACACCCAGCATCGGACAGAAGGCTCAGTGCTTCTTGGGTAAGGACAGCAGTATGGCAGAGCCCCTTACCTGCATAATTGAGAGTGAACTTTCTGGCCTGGAAGGCCAGCTTGTCCTTTCTTAGTTCTCCTTGTTGCTAAAATTTGGGAGCTTCTGCAAGGTGGGCAAGGCGAACAAGGTACACTAGGAACTCCAAGGAGTAAGTTGCTTCGAAGGGCTGTGCTTAGTTGCTCGCCGAGTGCACTGCATGGCATTCTTCTCTGACTTGCTAATAATCCAGAACTCTCCTCTCAGTGCCTACCCTGGCTCTGGTATCTCCTCTATGTGTGTGTAGGGTGGGAGGGCGGGACACATACCTCTAGAACCTCTCTTGACCCCACTGCCTCCCTTGCCAGTTATGGCCTTATTTCTCTATTCCTCTTCATAGCAAAACTGAGTTATCTACGCTTACTGTCCCTAGATCTTTACATCCAATTTGTTCTGTAACTCGCTGTGTTATGAATGGAATTGTGTCCCCCAAAATTCATATGTTGGAGCCCTAACTGCCAGTGTGACTTTAAAGAGGTGATTAAAGTTAAATGAGGTCATAAGGTGAGGCCCTAATCTAATAGGACTGATGTCCTTATAAGAGAAGGAAGAGACGCCAGGGGTCTCTCTCTGCGTGAACACGGGAAAGGCCACGTGAGCACACAGCAAGAAGGTGGCCATCTATAAGCCAGGATGAGGGGCCTCACCAGGCTCCAACCCTGACAGCATCTTAATCTTGGACTTCTAGCCTCCAAAACTGTGAGAAAAGAAATGTTGTTTAAGCCCCTTGGTCTGTAGTATTCTGTTGTGGCAGCCCAAGCGGACTAAGACTCACTCCAATCTGTCTTCCTTCTCCTTTACTAGGGTCTCCTCTGCCCCCTGACTTGATCTGACATGGTGTGAGTGCTTTAGCGCTCTGTCCTGGGCCCTCTTTTCTCTCCACAATCCCACCTGATCCTAGGACTTTAAATACCATCTGTACATTGACAACTCCCAAATCTTCATCCTTTGACCTGACTCCTCCCTGAGGCCAAATTGCCTTGATATGGAATGATTTTTCCATTTGGACATCTAATACCAGTACTCTCCAACTTTTTTAACATATGGCACACCTAGCAAATGATAATATTCATACAGCCCATTGCGGCAAATAGCTGAGGATTTACAGTTTACACCTAAAGGCAGCCAGCCGTCGCTGGGGTGGGTGGGAGGGAATGGGAATGTGGTTCTGGCTGCCCCAGGCCCTACCCCGCTGCCCCAAGGGCTGAGCGGCTCAAGACTTCAGGCACACCTGTAAACCTGTTCATGGTACACAGATGGTCTGGGGCACGTTGTTGGAGAATAGGCATTCTCAAATATAGTATGTCCAAAAGGAACCCTTTGTCCCCACCCCCATTCTCCCTTTCGTGACAGCTCCCATTCTTCCGGTTGTTCAGATTATAAACCTTGAGGGCATCCTTGACTCCTGTTTCTCTCTACCCTGCGTCCAGTCCAGGGTATGAATGCTATTGGCTCCATCTTCGTAATAGATCCAAGTGCAATCACTTCTCCCCACTTCAACCACCAGTCTAGTCCAAGCCCGTATCATCTCTTACCCAAACTGTTCTAATCACCTCCCTGTCTTTACTCCTTCCTACCCATAGCCTTTTCTCCACACAGCTACAAGTGGTCCTACTAAAATATAAGTCAGAGCACATCAGTCTGTGTGCACAGTCCTCCAGTGGTATCACATTCATTCAGATAAATGGCCCTGCATGGTCTGGTGCCCAGTTCTGAGCCTGTCTCCTACTCCCTGAGCCCCTGCACCACAGCCCCCTGCTGGCCCCCACACTCTTTCTCAGACTTGCTGCCCTATCTTGGTGCATGTGTGCTCAGTTACTACCTGCCCCTAAAATTTCTTTGACGGGAGTAAGAGTCTCCTCACCTCTAGTCCTGTGTTTTTTCCATTCCATCAAGCTGTGTAAAACATTTGTGAGCATCCATAACCATTATAAGGAAATGACTCCATAATTTATTGTCCAAATGGGAGACTTTTGAGAGTACAATTGAGTGCTGTCAATAATTACACCAGAACAATAGATATAAATTGGGACTGTCCCAGGCAAACTGGGTTATGTGCTAACCCTAACTATAAGAATAAAACGTCTAGGGACTGGCCCCATGGCCTAGTGGTTAAATTCGGTGCACTCCACATTGGCAGCCCAGGTTCGGTTCCCAGGCATGGACCTACAGCACTCACCAGCAGCCATGCTATGGTGGTGACCCACATATAAAATAGAGGAAGATTGGCACAGATGTTAGCTACCTACAGCACTCAGCGGCAGCCATGCTATGGTGGTGACCCACATATAAGATAGAGGAAGATTGGCACAGATGTTAGCTACCTACAGCACTCAGCGGCAGCCATGCTATGGTGGTGACCCACATATAAGATAGAGGAAGATTGGCACAGATGTTAGCTCAGGCCAAATGTTCCTCATAAAAAAAAAAAGTTTGATGTCTCCCCCATCCTTACCCTTCGCCAGGATAGAAGATGGCTGCAGTAAGATCCCTTCTAATGTTAAGTTGCAGGGACCCAGGATGGAGGGAAATAAATAAGAAAAAGTAATTAAGATTAAACCCCAAATGAAAAGCTTCAGAATTGGATGAAAATGTCATGTCTGAGTACTAATTCACATGAAGGTTTGTAAACTGCCAGGAAAGGCTGTGTTGCTTCTTCCGGTTTTGGATGGAGTAAGAGGCATGAGCTGGTGGGAGAGAGCTGAAGTGAGACCCCCGAAAGACCTGGGCTCAGTGCTAGCTCTGCCTGGGCCTCCTGTGTGAGCTTTGGCAGGTCCGCCCATCCACTCACACAAGCTTGATCTTCTCAACTGAAAAAGAAGGACTGGCTGTGCTGGGAGCACACATGGAAGGGGTTTTTCTTAGGAGACATTGAGCCTATGGACAGCTCAAAAATCAGTTCACCTTCTGTATTAGTTTCCTAGGGCTGCTAGGAAAGCTACATGGCTTAAAACAAAAGAAATTTATTCTCTCACAGTTCTGGAGGCCAGAAATGCGAAATCAAGGTGTTGGCAGGGATGCCTCCTCGGAAGCTTCTAGGGAAGGATCCTTCCTGCCTCTCCAGCTTCTGGTGGTCCCAGGTGTTTCTTGGCTTGTGGCAGCATCACTCCAATCTCTGCCTCTGTCTTCACATGGTCTTCTTCCCTCTGTCTCTTTCTATATCCAAATTTTGTTTAAGGATACCAGTCCTATTAGAGCATTCATAATTATATAGGACACTCTAATCCACTGTGGCCTCATCTTAAGCTAACTACATCTGCAAAGACCCTTTTTCCTAGTAAAGTCACTTTCACTGGTTAGGGGTTAGGACTTATTTGGGGGGAAGGGGGGAACACAGTTCAATGCATTGTATCTGCCTTGAGAGTTAGGGCAGGAACGTGGTGGTATCTACACCTTTTGGGCTGGCTGTTTTTCCTCTGGTCCTAGGGATCGGAGACTGTGTGGGTGAGAAGTAGCAATGAGGAGGCTCTGTGTTTTCTTTCTCACTGTTGCCTGGCACATTTTGGAGATGATAGGAATGTGGGTTTCTTGAGCTGGGAAGGACTTAATCTGCACTGAGTTCTAGAAACATTCTGGTCCTTCCCTTGGCCTGTGAGGAGTTGCAATAATGCCACCATCTAAGCCCGCATGACCACAGAAAGAAAGCCATTTGGACAGAAGTCAGGGATTCCAGAGAGGGAAGTCATTCCGCATTCACAGAGCAGCTGGCCGATGCTGTCCACATGCGAGCCTTTAGAGCCACGTGTGCCTTGTCTGCCCCATGAGCCAGTCCTCCCCCTGGTGAGTATTTCCTTTGCTAGGGGCAGTTTCTGTCACCTAATCCCTGGGCCTTTGCCGCAGACCCTTTGGCTCTGCGACCTTTTGGGACTCTCCCCCCACCCTCCCCTTTGAGGAGGTGTCTAGACCTTTCTCTAAGCCTTTGAATTCTGCCCTGGGGTGAATGTGCCCAGTAGTTCAGTGAATGGTACCCATCAATTGTGGGGGCAAAATCAATACTCAAAACATTTTCAACTTTAAATTTTAAATTACTAAGAAAAGTAGTAATGTGTTAGCGTGACTATCTGTGTGCACTTACCACTTAATTTCTTTCTCAGTGAACTTGATAATATGGGACTGTAGCATGGAAAAGAACCGTCGGCAATGGTTCATCTTAATTTTATGTTAGAGATGCTTTGAGCAATGGCAGAAAAGGAGTAGGTAGTCATTTGATTTTTATTTGTCAAGTCCCACAGCACATCTCATGGAATCTCTTAACAGTTATTGTCCAGAAGACATCAGTTTTATCACCTAAGAGAACCACAGAGTAGAACCCAGAAGAAATATATTCTGTTTGCAGTGGGTAGATTGGTTTTGCTTTGACATGTTTGCATTATTAAACTAAGCACTTTTTACTAGAGTGATACTTTATATGTCTTAGTACCTCTCTGTTTTCCCAAGCACTTTGGTATGCAAAGTGTAGAGAGGCAGCATAGTGTAGGGGTTAAGAGCAGAGACTTCAGAGCCCGACTGCCTGAGTGTGAATCCCAGCTCTGCCACTTATCAGTTCTGGGACTCTGGGTGAATTTTGTATGCCATATGCCTCAGTTTCCTCATCCGTGAAATGGGATAACCTCGTAGATTTAATGCATGTAAAGGTTTTAGAGCAGTCTCTGGCATGTTGTAAGTGCTCAGTAACTATGTTAGCTGTCATTGTCATCTCCTGTGAGTCCCTCAGCAGCCCTGTGGCTTGGTAGAGCAGCAGTCATTCTCATTTAACGCGGGAGAGAACAAGATCACATCATGGGCAGTAAAGCTGGGACCAGGACCCACAACCCTTGGCCCTTAGTCCTGTGCTTGTTCTGTGATGCCACACTTGCCCCCTTACATTACCCCCGAAGAGAGAAGGGATGTCACCTTAAATAAAGAGGTAAACTGAAGCAAGCTCAAATGACTAGAAATTGAGTTTATTTGGGAATAGCAGAGGAATTGCAGTTCGGGAAATGCATGCTGTAGCAAGCTATAGGTGAGTCCGTTGAGGGTGTGGGGCTGGCTGTATTTATGGGCAAAGAATGCAAAGAGGGGAAAATCCAGCCAGAGTCCAAGCGGTAAGTTCATTGGCTTGAGAATGGCGAGAGATTCTTGGTGGATGTTCATTGGTCAAGAGATACGTCTCAGTCTTCTGTAAATCAGGCATTTATGGGAAATCAGTCTCTTGGTTCTTAAGTTCCATTCTGAGGGTGCGTGTGTGAGATTCTCCATTTCCAGTTCCATTTTAGATTGAAATCCTATGACAAGGAGGAGAAAAGGGCAAGCAGAGATGAGAAAAGGAGAGGAGAAATAAATCCATCAACAGGAAGCTTCCTATTGCTATTAAAATAAGATCCCTGAGGGGCTGGCCCAGTGCCATAGTTAAGTTCGTGTGCTCCGCTTCGGCGGCCTGGGGTTCGTGGGTTCGGATCCTGGGCGCGGACCTGCACGTCGCTCATCAAGCCATGCTGGAGGTGTCCCACAGACAAATTAGAGAAAGATTGGCACCAATGTTAGCTTGGGGACCATCTTCCTCAAGCAAAAAAAAAAAGGAGAGGATTGGCAGCAGATGTGAGCTCAGGGTCAATCTTCCTCACCCCCCCAAAAAAAAAAAGATCCCTGATATGACCTACAAGGCCCAGCTTGTTCTGGCCCCATCTCCCCATCTCCCCTCCTCCTCCAGCCACCCCAGACTTCTCTCTGTCCCTCACGCATGCCTCCTACTCAGGCCCCAGGTCTTTGTCTAAACATCACTTCCTCGAGGACAGCTGTTCTGACCTTTGTGTTAGTTCGGATATAGATTCAGCTGTTCCGACAGATCCAAATGAACAATGGCTGAAACAGGATAGAACTTTTCTTTTCTTTGATGTAAAAGCCCTGGCTGATTGGTGGCTCTTCAGGGGTCCTGCTCCTTCTATCTTGTTCTTCTGTCACCCTCGGGGTGTCACCCTCCCCTGCAGTATAAAGGGGCAGGCCCCCCCATCCACATTCCAGCCAGCAGGGAGGGCAGAAAGGGGAAGGGGAGGGGCACTTCCTTCTAAGGACAGGCTCCAGAAAGTGTGCACATCACTTCGACTTCTATCCTGTGGGCCAGAACCTAGTCACCTGGCCACATCTAGCTACACGTTTTTATTTTGGGCAACCGTGTGCCCAGTTAATAATGAGGGGTTCCGTTTGTATGAGGGAGAAGGAAGGGTGGATATTCGGGGATAACGGGCAATCTCTGCCACACGTCCTGGTCAAATAAGACTTGCCAGTTATGTTTCCACAGCATCTTGAATTTTCTTTCATAATGCCCATTACACTATGACTTATTTCTACTTATTTGTAAAATATCTATTTTACCCTCCCATGAATATGAGGGCATGAATCATATTGTATACCCAGTGCCTAGTACACAGTAACTGTCTATAAATATTTGTTAACTTACCGATAGGATTACACTGAATCAACCTAAAGTTTAGGTGGGATTCAAAGAAGAAAGACACTTATTTTCATCCTGGTCCCAACCATTTCAAACCAGACTGTGGACAGATGTTTTCACCCAGAGTTATATCAGTACGTCCTGTTGACTCTGTCTGCAGTATGAATCCCTGATCCAGCCACTTCTTAACCTCCTCTGCTCCAGCCACCACCACTGCCTAATCTCCTCTGGTGGCCATCCTTCCCACGGAAGCTGGAGCTCTTTCTAAAGTGTAAAGCCCATCGTGTCTCTTCCGGCTTAACCTTTCGGTGGATTCCCATTTCTCATGAAATCCAAAGTCCTACTTGTCCTTTCCACTTGAGCCACGCCTACCTTCTCTCCTGGGGACACGCTGGACCCCTTTCTGACACTTGAACATTTCTCCTTATGGCTCTTGTCACTCAGATCTCAACTCAGATGTCACCTCCTTCATTTCTCCTTACAGCTGTTGTCACAGATTTCAACTCAGATGTCATCTTCTCAGAGAGGCCCCCCTGGAGAGGTAACTGGCTCTCAGCACCCAGTCACCTCTGTCACATCACCTCATGGCACTTAGTAGTGCTTGAACTTGTGCGCCTCCCCCCCAATAAATAATGCAGACCTAATCTCCCTGAGGGAGATTCCAGGCTCACTGCCTGAGAACTATATCGAAACATCTTGTGAGAGATTGGCCCCTGGTATTTGATGGCAGTACTTACATATCCTATGAAAACGTGGGTATCTGTATTCCAGAGCCTAGAACCATGGTGGGGACATGGTAGGGCTGAAGAGAGATCTGTGGCCACAGGACTGCCTGCTTCCAACAGCAATAAGCTTCCACCTTTTAATGCCCGCAAGAGTTTGCTTGCTTTGTATGTCCTATAAAGTTTTATGCTTTAACAGAAAATGCCAAGTTTTACCTGCCATTCAGTGACATGCCAGATTCCTAGAGCCCCCAGATTGGAAGGTGTATCAGTCAGAGTTCAAGTAGAGAAACAGAACCAGTAGGGGATATGTGTTAGGAGACTTACTGCAAGGAATTGACTTGTGCAACGGTGGGTGTGGCTGGTGAGGCAAGTCTGAAATCCACAGTGCAGGCCAGCAGGAAGGGCAGGTGGGACTCGGCCACAAGCCGAAGCTGTGTCCACAGGCGGAATTTCTTCTTCCTCAGGGAAGCCTCAGTTCTGCTCCTAAGGCCTTCCCACTGACCAAATCAGGCCCACCCAGATTATCTAGGGCAGTCTCTCTTACTGAAAGCCAACTGATGATGGACTTTATCGTATCTCCAAATACCTTCACAGCAACACCTAGATTAGCATTTGTGAATAACTGGGGACTATATAGCCTAGCCAGGCTGACACACAGAGTGACCACTGCAGAAAGATAGATTCCTAATTTCTGTGTGAAACATTCTGAATAACTTCAGGAAATGATAGAAATGATATTGCCCATTTCCCCAAATCCCCAATCTCTGTAGCTAACAGCTCGACAGTAGCAATAACTAGAATTTGATTTCACAATTATTATTTGTCACTCAGGTTTGGTTGCTTAGATACAAAGCAATTCATTTTGAGCCAGATTTTCCTAAGAAGAACCATATATATTATAATGTTCCAGAAATATAATCAGTAGTAACTTGTAAGTAATGGCTCCCAGAGTTAACACGTTTCTGCTCCAAACAGGATACTCTGTTTGACTGTTATCAACCACTGTATAATATTTATTAAGTAACTAACTGGTAGGTTTAATGATACTTATGGGATGATAATGTGCATTTCAAGCAGAGTTTATTCTGCAGTTCTTCAGCAGCATTTATTTTGAGGCCTTTGGGATGGTTATGATGTGCTTTTCCACCCTTGATACAAAAGGAATTTAATGTTTATTGTAAAAAATTTTGGATAATACAGAAAGACATAAAGAAGAAAATAGTCACCCTAACCTACCACCCAGAAATAATTATTATTAGTATTTTGGTGCATATTCTTTCATATATATGCATATGTAAAATCTATAAAATCATACTATTTATGCAATTCTGATTCCTGCCTTTAACTTAACATTATTTTGTGATTAAATCGATGTAATTAAGTTATTTATGAGTATTTTAATAATTTCATATAACTATACCATGATTTATTTAATCATTTTCTTGTTGTTGGACATTCACATTGTTTCCAAGTATTTACAATTATAAAAAATACCAGAATACAAACTTGCAGCTAGTAGGTGAATAAGTTCTGGAGTGACTATGTTGTGATTATAGTCAACGATACTGTATTATAAACTTTAAAGTTGCCAAGAGACTAGATGTTAATTGTTCTCACCATAAAAAAGAAGTGATAATTATGTGACGTGACAGAGGTGTTATCTGACACTACGGTGGTAATCATACTGCAATGTATAAATGTATCAAATTGACATGGTATACACCTTAAAGTCACACAATGTTGTTTGTCAGTTATAGCTCAATAATAAAAAAAAAACGAATACCAGGATGAATATCTTCATGTTAATCTTTGCACACATTTATGAGTATTGCCTTAGTATTTATTCTCAGACGTGAAATTATAGGAAGAAAGGGTATGAAGTATATAAGACTTCTGATACATATCAACAAATTGTTTTCCAGGTTGTTAGAAAATTTTTGAAAGATTATCTCATGATACTTGACAACATTTATAAAACATCATTTGAGAAGCAGAAGAGTCAATATAATTATTTCCTAAAGAGCTTATCAGCAACTTGGTGTATTAATCTTGAAATGGAAGTTATTATTTTTTTATTTCCTTAAAAGATAAGATACCCATTTCTCTATTTGTTATTGATACAACCCAGAATTTGCACCGTGTCTCTTCTACAAGGCTTAAACGTTTGGCTAGGACACTGGCTTTCCCTGATGGCTTTCATCTGCCTTTCCAAGTGATATCAAGTGCCAGCATGCTGTCCCTTGGCCTTATCGGTGACAGGTTCTTCAGAAGGAACAAGCCCATTAACGTTAAGTCATTGTGTGCAAGGGATAGGCCACATCAGCCAGCAGTTGATTACCTTTTCCCTGCTCCTCTCGTCCCATCCTACATTGCTGAGGAGGAGTCTTTGAGACCTAATTAAGATCTGTTTCCCTGCTCTGTCACAGTGCCCTTAAGGACTGCCAGGCAATAATGAAGGTTCTTTTACTGAAAGACCCTAAGGAGGACGACTGTGGCCAGGATCCGTACATCAGGGTAAGTACCTGAGGCTCCTGCACTGTACAGCATAGGGCTGCCCTACTAATGAAGTCGAGGGGAAGGGGATCTGCTGAAACTGTGGAATTGCGCAGAATAAGTTGTGAATGTGACCCCACCTTTATTTTCCAGACAACCCTGGCCAATCCAGAACTATATTCTTTTATTTGCAGGAATTAGGATTATATGGATTTGAAGCCACTTTGATCCCTGTTTTATCATTTGAGTTTTTGTCTCTTCCCAGTTTCTCAGAGAAGGTAAGGTCTGTCAATGTCTGAGCACCATAACTTCTGAGAGAGACACATTTGGTTTCTGTAGAATTCTTGCCCACTCAAGCTGGAAGGACTTTTTTTTACTACCCCTCATTTTACTACCAAACAATCAAGGGTAGCACAGCCTCCCTGGCTCCAGGAGACGGTTGCTGTTGGACTCTGCCTCAGCCTCTACCAGCTCCTCCAGAGCGCCACCCCGACGTGGAGGTGGAGTCTGTGATGAGACCCAGGAGAGCAGGGCGGGGTGAGGGCACCAAACCTGCACTGCTCTCAGCAGCTCAGACCCTCGCACGGTCATCCTCTCATGGTCATCCTCGCATTTAATCCACTCCCTGCCCTAACTGCTGCAGAATGGCTGCACAGGTGTTATTTTTTCCCTTTGAGCAATTGAGGCCTCAGGCTGGGCTACTCGGCTGAGTCCTCCAGCAAATAAGAGGCAGTACTGGGACTCAAGACCAGGACTTCTGACAGCTTCAGTTCTGCTGCCATGTGTAGGAATGATAGATGTTGCTGGAGACAATCCCAATAAAGCCTTCCAAATGTTGCAGATTAAAGATTTCAGAGCCCAGGCCACCCCTGTCGGTGTGCACTCAGTCACTGGAGCAGAGCTGCCTTCGCGGCATCTCCTTGGAGTCCCCTCTGGACACATGGGCCAAGAGCCAGGGTGGTTTCATGGGTCTGGGTGCCCAGCCCTGCTCACCGGGCTCCATGGCCTCTGTGAGCACCAGGTTCACCCCTCGTGCTCTGCACATCAGAACCCTGCCCGTCACTCTTCATGGAAGGCCTTTCCGTTTTCTCCTTTCGGTCTGAGCTGAATATGTGATCATTCATTCAATAATTTACTTGACAAATATTGATTTGGCATCTATTGTGTTCCCATGCACGGGGTTTGCGTGCTGAGGGAACTGTGTAAGAGGGGCCCAAATTGGCATGCTCTTCCATAGGCAGCTTTAAAAGGGAACCAAAGAGCTCATCACTGAGATCATTTCTGGACCTCATGGTGAGAACTGAACTCTCTGTAAAGCCGGGTGACGCAGTGAGTCAGAGCTGGGGCTTGGGAGTTGTAGAGGCCCCTGCGTGAGTCCTGGCTCTGCCACTCACCTTGGGCGAGTTCCTCAGCCTCTCCAAGCCTCTGTCTTAATCTGTGAGATGAGAACAGTTCCACCCATCTCACAGGGGACTTTTGCAGGTTCAGTGAAGGAACATGTATAAAACAGCCGAGTGCCTGGTTCAGAATAAATGTTCAGTAGTTTTTATCACCATCTTTGTCTTTGAAAATCAGGGGTGCAGCATGGATATCGCCCCTTGAATATTCCAGTTTTATTCCAGATGTGGGTCAAGTCTGCCCTCCTGCCTGCACCCCACCAAGCCCAGGCTGAGTCACATCGCCCCTCTCTGCTCTAGTTACACCCACCACCCTACACTGCACTTGCCTGTCTCTCCCCTGTCTACTGTAATGCTATGAATAATGAATTCACCTGTGCATCCTCAAAGGCCTAGAATAGTTCCAGGCACATGGTAAGCTCTCAGTAAGTGTCAAGTGGATGGATGGATGGACAGATGGATGGATGTGGGGAAGGAATTAGTTTACCTACTACTCTTGTGAAGCATTTGGGATTCTGGGAAATGTTGAACTTAACTGTCATATAAAATGCCTTTGTCGTTGTTTGGTGTATAGCTGTCTCATCCTGAAAGTTATGGGGGACTCATTTTTACCAGCCCCAGAGCAGTGGAAGCAGTGCAGCTGTGTTTGGAGAAAGACAATAAAACTGAAGGTGAGGGTGGGTCTGCTGTGAATTCCACTGGGCTTTTCTTTACCCTGATTTCTCCCATTGGTGATATTAGATTTCAGAAATAGCTGCACTTCAAGTTTGAAAACTGCAATGACTTTTAGCTCAAAAAGTATTTAGGTACCAAACTACTTCACGTTTGTGTATCCTTTAGAGGGAGCAGACAATGACCTTTCTTCTTATAAGCTGTTTCATTACGACCCACACAGAATGAGGTGTTAACCTGTTAGCCTTCTGACGGAGCGAGCGCTTAGTGGTGCCGTGTCACAGATACCACCTTGGGAAACAGGAGCTAGTGCTGCCTCCTAAACTCCCAGATGGATGTCACTGGGGGGGCGTCTACATGTTCTCCTGCCAGGTGGTCATATCTCCCCTCTGAGTAGATCAACGCCAGTCTCTTTCCTCAAAGGGATGATGAGAAGATCCAACAATAGATGAGAAAACAGTCCCTGCCCGGCACTTAATGATATGACCATCTCTTAGACCCTTCCTCCTACCTCCTTCCCTCTCCATCAAAACAGATGAACAAAGCCCAGGCTTCAGGCTGAACAACCACCTTAGTCTGCTCGGTGGAACAGCCTTGTAGCTAACGTTTATGGAGTGCCTACTGTATACCAGGATCTATGTTAACTTTACATTCCTTATCTCGTTTAATCCTAGACAACCAGCCACACGTACTGTGATCTTCATTTTACAGGCTTGGGAAGAGTAAGCACTTGTCCAAGGCCATGGAACAAGTCAGTCAGGCCTGACCAGCTCTGGTTATACTAACGAGTGGAGGCAGCAGTGTAGGTGGTTACCAGAAGGGCCTTGCAGCCAGTTAGGCCTGCATTCAGGTGGCCATTCTGACCTTTGCAAGTTCCTTGACCTTGCTGAGCCTCAATTCCTCGTTTGTAGAGTGGGCACAATGATACCTGCCTCATGGGATCATTACTTCTACTACTAGCCAGAAGTTACTGAGGGCCTGCTCTGTGCCAGACATGGTCCTCAGTGCTTCACCCCTGAGGTTGTACAATTAGTATTTCCACTTGACAAATCAGGATCCTGAAGAGCAGAGGGTATGAAACTCTCCAGACCACGTAGTCTGTAAGTCGCAGATTTATGATACCAGCTAGAGTCTAGGTCCCGAAGAGAAGCACTCAGGACATTGTCTGGTGCATGGTGGGCACTGAATAGTGACAGTGGTGAGTGGTTATTATTCTCTCTTTACGATTAATTAGGCTTTCATTAGAGCCAAAAAAATCTCGACTACTTCATATACACATTTACCTCCTGTTGAAGAGAAGGTCTAATGCTTTTCTTAGGGAGGAGGACTCATGCTGTCCAGTCAGCGTGGCAGCTCAGAACCGGAAGTCCTGTTATTTCCAAAATGGAGAGAGAAAACTCGAGACGGAGAAGCATATGTATTCTCTCCCAGTGGTGCTTCAGGAGTTTTTGTTTGACAATTGTATTTTTCCTTTTGTATGTGTTTTGAGAGTGAAGATCATGAAAAAGAAGAAAACTCCAGAATGGACCCCATAACTTTTTATAGCATTTTACAGCTTAAAAAGCATTTTCCCATATATTTTCTTATTTTGATTCTCAACAACTCTATGATATAGGCAGACGAGGTGTAGTTAGTCCCAGTTATCTTGATAGAGAAACAGACAAGGTGGGTTAGCTGACTTGCCCAGGAACATACATAACTTAAGGGGCAGAGCTGGCTCTGAAGCCCGGCTTTCTGATTTCGTCCAGGGCTTGTTCAAGCCGTTCTCTGCTGTGAGGCTTGGCGAGTGGTTTGTTCACATGATACAGATAATTTTTAAATAAATTTTATTTACATTTGTGGCGTAGGAAAGAAGGTGAAGCTTAATCTTTGATTACTGTTTAAAAGGGTATTTCCCATAGGAGTGTAAAGTGTGGATTAACACTATTGAATTTAAGGGAAAGTTATGCTCATAATCGGATTTTAAGAAGGAAGAACTAGTGTTTCCTTCTAAAATGGTATTGAACACCCAGTGGCCTTATGATATATTTATACATTCCATTTTCTCTTTGTATTTCTTTAATCTGTATTTGAAGATGTTTACTTTTTATCATAATATGGTAGTGTTCTCTATTAAATTGTGTTTTTTATGAACCTGAAATTTATTATCTCTGCTTTGACCCAATGGATAAATGAGCCCTCTTATCTGATATTACAGTTTCTTAACTGCTTTCAGATTTATGTTTCAAATGAAACCAATTGTATTTCTTTATTAGGCATTTAAGTTGCCTCTTTTTAATGACCAGTGACTTTTTCTTTAAAAGTCTAGATTTTTTATTTTACTATCACCATGCAAATTCTTCGACTTATGTTTGTTTCCTAGTATGCATTAAAAATGCTTCTAGTACCAACTGTGGAAATGACTTAATATTTTAAGCAAGGCATACTGAAACATTTACCAAAGTGATTTTTTAAAATTTGCCTGCAGAATACAAGCAGTATAAAAATGGAATTTTAGTTTGAGATACTGTTCTTTATATTTGATTACGAATAGTTTGCCTTGCTCACAAGTTTCTTAGGATGAACAAGCAGCCTTGGGCAGCAGTTCAAATGGCCACTTTGGTATTTTCAACTCACATATAATTTCATGTATTACAGTCTGGAAAAAGTCTCTGAAAGAACAATGGAATGCTAAGTCGGTGTATGTGGTTGGAAATGCTACTGCTTCTATAGGTAAGCAATCAAGGTAAAAATAAAACACCAAAAAATGACTGCGATATTGTGATTTATAATCGGAAATATGTATTTGGTCTTTGTCCCTGTGCCTGGCACAGAGCTCCTGGAACCCTTGGAATTTCCTAAGTGATAAGAAAGATAAAGATGTCTTTTGTTATTCATAACAAACCTCTTTCAACTCCTCCTTTGTGTATATTAGTGAAGTGACTTTGGGAAAGCCCCTAATGTTGAGCGCTGGTTGCCAGGGGAGCCAGTCATGTAATTAGAGTAGGGACTTTCAGCCTCCTGTGCCCCCTGCTCACCTCCAGGGAGAAGAGGGAGGCTGGAACTGAATCAGTCACCACCCACCAACGATTTAATCAGTCATGCCTGTGTAACGAAGCCTCCATAAAAATCCAAACAGACAGTAACGCGGAGAGGTGCTGGGAAGGTGGCGCGCCTGGAGAGGGCGCACCTGGAGAGGGCATGGAAGCTCCACGTCCCTCCCATTCTGTACCTTGCCCTATGCATCTCTTCCATCTGGCTATTCATTTATGTCCTTTGAAATATCCTTTATAATAAATTGGCAATAATTAGTAAACCGTTTTCCTTGAGTCCTGTGAGCAGTTCTAGCAAATGATCTAACCCGAGGAGGGGGTTCTGAAAACCTCTGATTTATGGTTGGTTGGTCAGAAATACAGGTGACAACCTGGACTTTCTATCTTCAGGTGGATAGTGTCAGAATTGAGTTAAATTGTAGGATGCCCAGCTGAGAATTGGAGAATTGCTTGGTGTGGAAAACCCACACATTTGGTGACCAGAGTACAGCAGTGTGAGTGTGGTGGTAGTAGAGAGTACAGGACAGAAGAAAAATAGGACCTTTTCATGCCGCAGTGACTTAGCCTTGTTCATTGTTTTTTAAAACACTTCAGTTCATTTTAAAATATGACTTTTTGCTTATTAAATTTACAAAAGTAATTAGTTAAATATATAATGCTGCTGATAAGGGTGCAGTGAAACAAATATATTCAAATATTGCTAAATGGCATTAAAAATTGATTCACGTCTTTTGAGAAATACTTAGTGATATGTATTCAAATGCTCTATTAAAATGTTTGTGCCCTTTGGCCCACTAATCCCTTTTCTGATAATCTATCCAAAGTTAATAATGCAAAATAGGAGAAATGAAGTGGTTTTTATGTGATAATGTATATCATAACATTATTTATAATCATGAAAAAATGAAAGCCCCCAAATATCCAGTGTTGACACAAGTAACCAGGAATCAGGGGCCGGCCCCATGGCGTAGCGGTTACGTGTGCGCGCTCCGCTACTGGTGGCCCAGGTTGGGATCTGGGGCACGCACCGACCCACCGCTTGTCTGGCCATGTTGAGGCGGCGTCCCACATACAGCAACTACAAGGATGTGCAACTATGACATACAACTATCTACTAGGGCTTTGGGGAGAAAAAGGGAAAAAAAGGAGGAGGATTCGCAATAGATGTTAGCTCAGGGCTGATCTTCCTCACACACACACAAAAAATAATAATCAATCTATAGATTAAAATTGGGATGAGTTTCTTATGTGAGCCGGTCTGAGGACTATGGCCTGGGAGCGCCACCTCCACCAGGGGAGAAAGCACATGGAGAAAGGAGGGGTACGGCGTGGTTATACACCACTTTGGAACATACATCAAACATGGCAGGAATACTTCTTTTTCTCTTTTACTACAGTCACATGATGTTTTGCTGCATACACAGCAGGTCAATCTGACCCTGGTTTCTGGGAAGGAATGCTTATCTTCAAAGAAATGCTGATATGGGAGGGAGGCATTCATCCCTATCTTCAAAGCCAGCACTCTTTGCTTTGGGATACTGTAAATGTTTAAAGCAGATGTACAGTGCAGGCTTGACAGGCCATGTCAGGCCATTCGGGAAAAACAGAGTCAGTTTTAAACCAAAATGGCTTCCTCATATACCTCAATATATTAACTTTCCTTATTGCTTTTCATTTATTCTATCACCAGTAATAGGGGAAGAGTAAAATAAGTCACGATACATTTATATGATGATTATATATTTTCTTTTATATATATATTTTTTATTTTGAAGGAAACTTACAGAAAAGTTACAAGTTCATTATAAGGAACTTAATTTTTCCTGAACCACTTGAGAGTAAGTTACCAACGTGATGCCGCATCACCTCCAAATAGTTGGGTGTATATTCCTCACAAACAAGGACATTTTTCTATGTACCACAACTATCAAAATCAGGAAATTAACATGCATATATTACTACCTCTTAATTCTTAGGCCCCATTCAAATTTCACCAGTTGTTCTAGTAACATCTATTATAGCAAAACGATCAAGTTCAGAATCACGCCTAGCATCTAGTTGTTGTGTCGAGTTAGTTTCCTGCAGGTTGAAACAGTGCCTCAGTCTGTCTTTGGCTTTCGTGATCTTGATACTTTTGAAGAGTACAGGCCAGTTATTTGTAGAAGGTCCTCCAGTTTGGGTTTGTTTGATTTTTCCTCGTGATTAGATTCATTCAGGTTATACATCCCTGGCAGGACTATCACAAAAGCGATGCTGTTTTTCTCATTGCCCCTTATCTAGTAGTGCCTCATTTTGATTTGCCCTATCACTGGTGGTTCTCCCTGTGGTCCCTTGATGTAGGTGGTGGTATCAGGCTTGTCCACAGTGCAGTTACGGTTTTTCTCTTCAAAATTAATAAGTATTTTGTGGGGAGGTACTTTGAGACTATATAATAACCTATTCTTCATCACACCTTCAATTTATTCAGTTATTTATTTATATCAGTATACATTCCTGGTTTCCTGTGTCATTTAATAGGGTATAATCCATTACTAAGTCTATGTATTTTGTTGTTCAAATTGTCCCCATTGTGGCCAGTGGCAACCCCTTCAAAGTGACTTCTGTGTCCCTTTGACATGTCCCCATCATTCTTTCAGCACTTCCTTCTTTTCTGGCACAAAAAGATGTTCCAGGATTGTTTTATACTTTCCCTGTCCCATCCCTGACATCAGCCATTTTCTCAGAAGCCCTGGTTCCTTTCAGTGGAGAGTGGTATTTAGAAGCCACGATGTGGGTGTTCAGTGTATTCATTGCCCGTGGGCTTCACTGCTCCCAGGCCTTTTCAATAGACCGAGATAGGGAATACCTAATGTTACACACACACACATCTATGTTTATATATGTCTGTTTATATTAAAAACCATGAGTTCACTCCACCACTTCCAATTCCAGTGCAACACCACAGGGTTTGTTCTAGGTCTTTCGTTTCTTTTTTTCATTTAATTAATTTTTTCTTGAGGTGACATTGGGTCTTTCATTTCTATATTTGTAACTCCCTTCTCTGGCAGTGAGAAACCTGGCTCCCAGGTGATACGTTTACCTATTTGATCCATGCCCCTGTATGGAACCAGTCTCCCCGGGCTTTGCTCCTGCATGGATGCCCTCCTCGCCCTATGTGGTCTCTGACACCCAACGCTCATTTTATTCTGCACCACCTAATGGCCTTAGGACTGAATTGTTCAAAAAGAGAAGGGGAAGGGGAGAGGCTATGTGGTCTTTAAAAATGATTTTGAAGAATATTTAGGGCATAAGAAAATACAGTGTAACTAAGTAAAAAGCAGGATACAATGCAGATATGATACAATTTCAGTTTAATTGAAAAGTATAGGTATTGAAATAGAGAGCCCTCCTTCCTCCTCCTCCCTAAAAAAGCCTAAAAGGAGCAGGGACTCAAACAGATAAGTATTTGAGTAGGTAGTGTTCACAGCAGCATCAGTCACAACAGGCAAGAGGTGGAAACAACCAAATGTCCATCAAGAGATGAAAGGATAAACAAGATGTGGTCTATCCATACAATGGAATATTATTCAGACATAAAAGGAAGGAAATTCTGACACATGCTGCAACATGGATGAACCTTGAAGACGTTATGCTAAGCGAAATGAGCCAGACAGAAAATGACAAATACTGTATAACATTCCATTTATATGAGGCACTTGGAGTAATCAAATTCAGAGACAGAAGGTACAATAGAAGTTTCCAGGGGCTGGTGGAGGGGGAAAGGGGAAGTTAATGTTTAATTGGGTATAGAGTTTCTGTTTGGGATGATGAAAAAGTTCTGGAAATGGATAGTGGTGATGGTTGTATATCACTGATTGTACTTAATGCCACTGAATTATATACTTAAAAAATAGTTAAAATGGTAAATGTTATGGTGTATATTTTACTGCAATAAAAAAAACCTAAAAGGAAAATCACTAAATATTAAAGATAGTTATCTCCAGGTGGTGGTATTATAGTTGGTTTTTATAATTTTATTAATATTTTCCACATAGTCGTGAATTTATACATTTTTTAAAGCACAAAATATAAAGAGTGAATCATTAAAAATATTAAATACTTAATGCTTAGCAATTGTAAGAACCTATAACTTTGTTTCCAAATAGTTCAGTTTGTCCAAATGAATTTTAAAATGTTGGAGGAAGGTACAGTGTGAGCAAAAACAGTTTAAGAATTAAAAGCACATTTTCCAGACAAAAAATGAAGTTGGGGAGAGACCAAATGGGAGTTGCTAGGCTAATGAAGAGCTGCTGGTAGCTCTTCCGTGCAGCGTGACTTTTAC
Source organism: Diceros bicornis minor (assembly GCF_020826845.1). Taxonomy (NCBI): domain Eukaryota; kingdom Metazoa; phylum Chordata; class Mammalia; order Perissodactyla; family Rhinocerotidae; genus Diceros; species Diceros bicornis. The sequence continues at coordinate 88,397,926 of NC_080745.1, read as the reverse complement.
CACCAGGCGCAGCAGATGAGCTGGGAAGAGGGAGTCAGCTTTGGTTGCCAAGGGAACCACCTCTACTCTCTCGTACATCTCCCCAAAAAATAAGTTAAGAATTTTCTTGTACTTTCTTTTACTATTTTCTTCCTGAGTTAGAAGAGGAAAGAAAATAATATAGGCAATTTCTGACATATACCAAATATTCAGCTATCAAATATAATGTATTTGTAAATTTTCCTATTTTGATTTTGTACTCCAGATTCACAGTTCCACACGCGTAGCTGATAAACATTTTGAGCTTTCACGTGATCTTCAATTTGATCTCACTAGCATCACTATGCATTTTACTCTCACTGTTCTGTCAAGAAGGAAATTAGAGAAAAGAAAATGGGGATACAGTGATGAGAAATCTGAAACAGAGCAGCTGAGAGCGGGCCATCATCAAGTGTGGCACAGACGGCAAAGCTTTGGTCTCGATTGTGCTCATTGGCCTCAAGCTGCTCCCTGTTTATTCAGTTGTTAAGGGAAAGGACGTGTTCTAAATGCTGGAGACACGTTATCAAAGGAGAGATGAAACTAGGGATTTTGCAGTTTTAAAAAAATCTCTTTGGGAGAAACCACATCCTATCTTAACATGAAAGTCAGTCACCCAACTTTTGGACATTCTATTTTAGTTCGCCTTTCCAGACATGACATACAAAAGGAGCTCTCCGTAGCGGGTACAGGGAAGAGGCATTGCTTGAACTCCCCAAGATTTCTGTTCATCCTAAGTCTCAGCAAGAGCCTGGGAAGTTAGAGGAAGTTGCACACTGACAGCTAGAGGAGACCATGCCTGGTGTATTAGTCACCTTTTGCCACGTAACAAATTACTCCAAAACTTAAAAGCTAGAAACAACAAGCATTTAATATCTCACAGTTTCTTTGGGTCGGAAATCTGGGAATGGCCTAGTTGGATCCTTCTGGCTCAGGGTCTTTCACCAAGCTGCAATCAAGCTGTTGGCCAGGGCTGCAGATATCTCAAGGCTTGACTAGGGGAGGGTGTGCTTCCAAGATCACACACGTGGGCCTCTCTAAAAGGCTACCTCATGACATGGCAGCTGGCTTCCCCTATTGTGAGACAATCTGAGAGAGAGCACCCAAGACAGAAGCCACAGTCTTTTTATGATCTAATCTTGGAAGTGACATCCCATCTTTTTGTTTGAATTGAGTCAGTAAGTCCAACCCACACTCAAGGGGAGGGGATGATGCAGGGGTGTGAGTACCAGGGATCCCTGGGGGCGATTTTATAGCTCCCAGGAGCCCTCTGGTCAAATTGAGCAGGAGAGCCTCCCCGGCTCCCCAGAGACTATGGACCAGGTCAGGAGAGTTGAACACTTTCAACAAGGAGAAGAAAAGGTAGAAATGTTTCTCAAAGTAGAAGTAAAAACAGGGTCCAGTGGACAGCAAGTGGTCTTGATGTGGAAGTCCAGTGAGAAAAGATGTTTGTGCTTCTTCATCAATGTGACTTGACTTATAATTTTGTAAATATTATTGATTACTAATAGATGGAGAAAAGTACACGTTTGTGTAACTTTGTTCTTGGTCTGCATAAACTCTCCTGAGAGCATTACTCTGGTTGGATAATCTGTGCTTATTTACATGAGATCTCCGTTTGCACTGAAGAAGTAGAGCTGGTTGCTGTGGTCTGGTCTCCTGCAGCCCAGCCACCCACCCTGGGGGAAAGCCTCCTCTCTGGCTGCCCAAATGTGGAGAGCCCTACCGCCCCCATCTGATCGCAGGGCTGGTCCTGGGAGCTGTTAAGTGGCCCCTGTTGCTTGGCGTTGTAAACCCAGACCAGTTGCTCCATGGGAATAGCTTAGTGGTTAACAACTCAGAATTCAGGAAGACCCTTTATAGGATAACTTCATTATGTGGTATGTATTTGTACTGTTGGAACAGATGACCATCTACAACTATTAGTATGACTCAGTACGGCTACTATTTTTGAGTCCCTGTTATATACCAGGCACTGTGCTATGCACTTTATGTATGATTTCTCATTTTCATAAGGAAGGTTTTAGTAAGCCTATTTTCCTGATTTAAAAAACAGAGTCTAAGAGAGAGGATGTGATTCGCCAGGATCGCACACTTAGGAAGTGGTACAGCCATTGTTTACATCCATGACTGTCTTTTTCCAAAGCCACCATGCCCCACTGATATAAGCCTGCAGGTGTTTTACCGCTTTTAAACTATATCGATTTTTTTTTAATGTTTTTCATTGCCTTGTTTTCACATTAACTCTGGGAAAATACAGAGATCATCTTATCCATAACCTTGTTAATTAATGTCTTCAAATCCCGTCTCTTGATTCTCACTGATATGTTTTTGCACTAAGGATTTTATTTTACCTTCAGATTACCAAATGCTACCTTTTCAGCATAGGCTTCTGCCAGCAGAGGATTTCACCCCACAGGTTTACACAAGCCCAGAAAATTGGATCCGTTGTGGCAGTCTTTGTCTTAACCTTTCAAACATAAAGAATACTCTATGGCAGTTTGTCTGTGAGTAGCTTGATTTATTTCACATGGTTATGAATAATCTGAAGTTGCATTGTTGGCCCTCCCATGGAGGAGGCCCTTGCCCTGAAGATGGGCCTGCCTGGGCCTGAGTGTTGGTTGAAATGCTTGTACCAACTTAGAGCAAAGCCATCCTTGCCGCCCACAGAGGCTGAGACCTTACTGCAAACGTTCATTCCCCAAACCTTTGCTGAGAGCCTTCTGTGAGCTGCACGGTGGACCAGGCAGCACTGCCCTTGCAGACAGAGCTGGCAGGCACTCGACAGCCCAGAGCCGCGGCTTCCCCCGCTCCGAAGCACACTTGCAGTCCCCACATTGTCTAGCTCACAGGGTTGGTTAAGGATCGAATGAGCAAGTGGTCCCTTTCCAACAGCAAAGCCATGTGTGAGAGTCAGTGTTCTAGGCATGGTTCCTGCTGTCCAGTTACTTAGGAAAAATGGGTATAAATGTCGATATTAAGTACCAGCATCACTGCAAGTACTTATGTCGCAGTTCAGTTCCTGGGAAGGTTTCAGGGTTCTTTGGTGCAGTGAGACCTTCCTCATTTAGTCAGAGGAGGGGCGGCTCTGCCTGGTTTGGCAATGTGGCATAAGCAAGGGCTTTGTTCCTGAACACAGTTTACAGCTGCATGTGACTTTTTTCTCTTGGACTCAGCACGTTCGTAATGAGCTGTAAATTAAAAGCTGATGTTGTTTACGTTAAAGCTGCAGTTGGTTATTAGGCAGTCTCATGTGAATCGGAAGTAGAATGCCCACAGCACCTTGCTTCTCAGAGAAGTTCCACATTCCTGTGAACAGGTAGTGAGTGTGACTGGGCCGGCCCCTGGGGCCTTCCTGCATCAGCGTCCTCTGCAGAGTGACCCGTGTTCCCCATCCGGAAAAGTGCAGGGGAACCTGGGTGTCTGCTTCTTGCTTAGTTCTTGAATAGGAGTCTCTCAAAAGCAGCTAGTCAGCCCCTCACCCTAAATGACCTGCATCTGGGGTGCTGTTGGGTCCCTGTTGACAGATTATTATGAAACCTCTCCTCCCCTCCCTTCCATTTCAGTCTGCCATGTCAACCCAAGACACCTCTCTAGAGGGGGGCCGGCCTCACCTCCCTGACAAAATGACGGCTCTCTAATGCCCTGTGATGGTGTGCAGTGCTCACTGTCTCCTGACTGGCTGATAAGAAAGCCACCTTTGTTCTTTTTTTTTTTTACTGATTGTCAGGTTTTTTTGTTTTTTGGTGAGGAAGATCGGCTCTGAGCTAATACCTGTCACTAATCCTCCTCTTTTTTTGCTGAGGAAGATTGGCCCTGGGCAAACATCCATGCCCATCTTCACCTACTTTATATGGGACGCCGCCACAGCATGGCTTGACAAGCAGTGCGTTGGTGCATGCCCGGGATCCGAACCCCGAGCTGCTGCAGCAGAGCACACGCACTTAACTGCTACGCCACCGGGCCAGCCCGAAAGCCACCTTTTTTGAGCTCCTCTTAGATGGCCAACAGTTTTCTCATCATCTCATATAATCATTAAAACAGTCCCCTATGGTTGGAGTCTTCCCCTCTTGTAGATGAGCTCAGTGGGGCTCAGAGAAATGGGCGCATTACCAAAGCCATGATGCCTGTGGCCCTCCTACCCCGGCCTTCAAGGGGAGGCTTTCTCTGTGTGATTTGTAAAGCACGTGCCTTTGTATTTGCACATTAAAAAGCAACACAAAAACAGAAGGACTTTAATAACCATCTAAAGAAATATATTTCTTTGTTGTTTTCCAGTGAATAAAATTGGCCTGGATACAGAAGGAGAAAACTGTGGAAATGCAGAAAAGCTTGCAGAATATATTTGTTCCAGTAAGTTGGTCACCCCAAATTTACTTTTTGCTTTTTGGTCTCAGAACCACTACTTAGATAAGGGAATATTTCCGGGGTGCATTGTCCATGATGACACTGGTTGATGTGCAGTGTGTGAGCCACTCCTGGGACCACAGGCTACTTGCATTTGTGTATGTCTGTGCTTGTTTGAGATTCAGCCCTCCTCCCTCCACCCCTACACCAAAGGACTTGACACAGCTCAAACATACCATAAAATAAAACATTTGGAGATAAACCCAGAAGCGAGACCATGTACAGTGATTCTAAAGGGAGTGGAGGCAGTGGGAGCTGCTGGGCACCTTCCCTTCTGTCTCCTTCTGTCCTCTTTGGAGCTGCTTCCGTTTCTGAATTCCCTCCCCCAAAACTTGCTCCCAGGTAAGGACCTGACTCACCCCCTTATATGCTCATCATTGGGCAGCATATGGACTGGGACTTAAAATGGCACTGATTCTGGGGATGTTGGCATTTAAGTGGGGATTAAGCCTTAACCTAATTTTGGCATTGTAGTCTTTAGACAAACACATGAGCAAAGATTTGGGAGCAGAGCTCTTGGAGACAAGAGGGATGGGAAGGCTAAATGTGTACATGTGGGGCAGTCCCCAAAATACACTGGGGCTGTATTTCCCATCCTTTCTCTGTCCCACACGTCTAATCCAACTGCATACACATGCTCTCATGCCCTTGTCATTTTGACCCCTCCCTGATAGAGGTGTGACATACACCCACGTGAAAGATGAAGTAGCATCATCTTGCCTTATATTACTGGAGAAGAAATCAGGGCTTTGCTCCTCAAGATTAGGGGCTGACAAACGTTGTCTGTTAAGGACCAGATATGTAGGCTCTGCGGGCCATATGGTCTCTGTCAGAATGACTAACTTCTGCCTGTCGCAGCCTGAGAGCAGCCATAGACCATACGTGACACGGGCTGGGCTCTGACCCGGGGCTGTGGTTTGCTGACCCTGTCTGGAATGGCTGGGCTGTCTGTGGAGCTTGGAGGTAGGGCCAGGGGCACTGCTGATGCTTGAGCTTTTCCTCTGAGGTTGTCCCTGAAGAGGTGTGTCTTCCCTGCCCCTTAGGTAGTGGTGTCAGGTCTGCACTCAAGGAGGCAAGGAGAAAACACCTTAAATAGGTCTTTTTATGGCTTCTGGGACAGTGGTGGATGGTTTTGTTTTAGGCACGATGTTTTAAAAAACCATTCCTTCTCAAGTTGGTGTTGGCCTTTCTCAGTCTGCACATTTGCACACTAAAGTCTTAGGAAGTCTTCCTGTCATGAGCAAATACCATTGCCTGAATGTTCTCCAGCTCGTATGTTTCTGTTGACCGCGGGGAGCCGGTCCTGGAAAAACTCCCATGCCTTTCACTGCACTGTGGACTAGGGCCCTGGAGCTCAGTTAGGCCCTGGGTGGAGTGGTCTGCCGCGGAGGGGCGGCCTGCAGTCGAGACAGCAGAAGCACTGCTGGGTCTCAGCAGACCCTTGCCAAGCTCCCAATTGCTTTTTTTCTCAATTTTCTTTAAAAAAATATTTCATTTTATCTTTTCTGAGTCACTTTATGCTCTGTGTTAATATTGAAAACTAGCATTTATTGAGTGCTCAGTGTGTCCCATGGCACTCTGCCTGCATCATTTTATCTTCACCACCATCCCATGGAGGCAGAATCACCTCCACTGTAAGCTGTGTGTCCAGTATGGTAGCCACTAGCCACATATATGGCTGCTTAAATTAAATTAATCAAAATGAAATACAATGAAAACTTCAGTTCCCCAGTCACTGGGCACAGGCCACAGCTCAGTCGTCACTGGTGGCTCATGGCACCACAGGGACAGCCCAGGACATTCCCATCATCGCCCAGAGTTCTTTTCCACACTGCTGTTATGGAGGCTCTGGGGACCAGGTGACTGTCCCTGGTCACAGAGCTATGAGGGGCAGGGTTGGAGTGCGGACTTGGCACTACATGGCCAGCACTCTCCCCGGGCCCGGCACACTCAGCAGATCCAACCCAGCACTTGCTGGCACCCTGCTCCCGTCGTCCTGCTCTGCATTGAGCTCTGCTCTCTCCCTCAAGATGCTGCCGGCCGCACACCTCCATCCACTGCGACTTAGAGTGACAGGATGAGAGGTCAGGGCACAGTTCAGGGCAGATGGGGTAAATGTGCCTGGCTCTGGTGCAAGCAGAGCCTCGGGGGCCCTCCAGGGGTTCCCTGGGGAGCTGGGGGCCTTTTCTGATCACTCCTCCCAAGGATAAGCTCCAGCCACAGAGTGGTTTGGCCATTTGGAAGTCCCGAGTCTGCGCTCTCCGGAGCTCAGCAGATGCCCCTTCATCAGCTGGGACAGGCCTGTGGGCACTGATTGATGCCTCTCCTGCCCCACCCCCACACTCCCTCCCACGTCACACTGGGACGGTTCAACAGGGTGCAGCAAACATTTGCCTAGGAACACCTGTGCGCCAGGCCCTTTGCAGGGGTGGGGGAGGGGGGAGCAGGGGCTGACGAGAGGGGGCAACATAGATATCAGTGACCCTCACAAGGCAGAGTGGATTAAGCGACAAGAAGAGGTATAAACAGCATGTGTCTGGAGGGGTGTCCAAAAGAAGGCCCAGGTCTTCAGGAAAGTGTATGTAAAGAGGACACAGCCCACAGCATCCCCGTCAGAGAGGGGCTGTATATAAGGGGAGCCTACAGGAAGGCCAAGACCTCCACCTACTGATGGCCAAGCCATCCCAGTCCGGGAGCCTCAGAGCAGAGACAGTGCAAGGAGAGGGTCGTCCGGGAGGCTGGAAGATGGGGAGCTTGGTGGGAACAGTAGGTGACCAGCTGGAGAGCCATGGAAGTGGCCACTAGAGTTGTGGGCCTGCCGACAACTGTCACGTCTAAGAGCCCCCAAAACACTGCAGCTCAGGAGGGAGTGGTTGCTTCCAGACCTGAGGCAGGAAGCCCCCAGGGGCCTCCCCTGGGACAGCAGCACAGCGCTGTGTGCGCTGTGTGCTCCCTGTCCTTCGCTCCAGCTGCCACCAGGGTTGGGCCCAAGGGGAGTCACTGGGTGAGGGCTCACTTCCATTGTCCTTGCGACTTTGTGGGAGTGTCTCAGAAACACATCCCTTAAGTGTCTTAAGTGAGAGGGTCTCAGAAATCCCTTAAGAAGAGCGTTTTTTAAAACTTAAAGAGCCATCACCAGACTGAGTAAAGGGAAGAGCAGGGCTGGGTGCTGTGGTGGATCTGATCAGAGGGGAAGGGGAGCCGCCTTCCCCACAGCTGCCCTGCTCCACAGCTCTCCGGCCTGGCAGCCTCCACACTGGTCCTGGGGGCTCTGCCAGGACAGCAGAAAGAGCAGTGGGAACTACGTCTGTTGAGTGTTGTGAGGAGGTGGAGGGCCCGGCATACACTGGAGTTCTGTGTGTGTTGTCTCGGATTGTCTGATACATGGCTGTGCTGAGCCCACGACAGGGGTGATTATTAGACTCACTTTTACTGATGGAAAGGGAGTGACTTGTCCAAAGTAACTGAGCTAATCGGTGCCGGGCTGGGTCTCCATTCCAGGACTGGCGGGCTCCCAAGCTCGTCCCGTGTCCCTTTTCTGTGTGCTTCTAGTCCAAAATATGCTCAGTTGTTTTCCATCAGGTGAAAAAGTCACGGGAACCTTTTGAAGTGAAGAAAGCGGGTTCTAAGATCTCATCCCACTCGTTTGTGGTTTGGACGTGCGCTTGGTGCTGGTGAATCACCATGGCCGAGTTGGGGTTTGGCTGCGTTCTTGGTGACACACAGGGCTGTGGGGAAGGCCCATTAGGACAGCTGCTGCCAGCCCCTGCCCACGCCCTGCTGACCTTGGAGCTCATCTCAGGTGCACACCGGGCTTCAGACAGATCTAGCCCACACTGTCGGGAGGCTGAACAGTCTCCACCCCATCTCTGTAACTGGGCCGAGCTTAGGGAAAGGTCACCACTGCTGGAAGTTTTATAAGCCAGAACTGTTGGAGCTTTTCAAGTTAAAAACACATGGTTCAAGAGACTGTAATTTGGGGTAAAAAATGTTCGCCATGTGGATAATTTCCTGCTAATGAAGACTGTTGGCCCCCTTTCTTCTGTGGCCACCTGTGCTGTATGAGGAGTGGATTTACCTGGCACCCTGGGCGAGTTTTCTGGATTCCAAGAAGGGCTCTTGGAGGCAGACTAAAAGAGTATTTGAGGCTGAACAGCTGTGTAGCTTCTTAAGCAGAGGGCCCCCAATGGCTGCATTGTGCTTCCTGTGGAATAATCCAGACTGTGGGTGGCTGAGGAGCCATTTTCTTTAACGTCAGCACAGACATGCCAGTTGCTCACTATTGTGCAGCCAGGTGTTGAAACACAGCTGCTGAGAAGCCAAGGGCAGTTGTGCTGGCTGTCCAGTGGTGAGCACTGTCCTAGGCTCCTCATCATGTGGCTCCAGCCCCAGGGGATTGTTTCTTGCGTCATGGAGCCTCACCTCTCCTGGGGGAGAGGAGCATCAGTATGATTGGGCCCCTCCTCCAGCTGTTCACTGTATGGGATGCAGATGCTGAGAATGTTCCAGAATGACCTGACTCCAGGCTCTTTGTTTCTAATGTCATTTCAGGGGATAATGGTCACCATTAAATGGTATCAAAGCCCTTCTTTTTTTTTTTTTTTTTTTTTGTGAGGAGATCAGCCCTGAGCTAACATCCGCCAATCCTCCTCTCTTTTTTTTTTTTTTTTTTTTTTTTTTCGCTGAGGAAGACGGCCCTGGGCTAACGTCGGTGCCTATCTTCCTCCACTTTATATGGGACGCCGCCACAGCATGGCTTACCAAGCAGTGCGTCGGTGCGCGCCCGGGATCCGAACCAGCGAACCCCGGGCCGCCGCAGCGGAGCGCGCGCACTTAACCGCTTGCGCCACCGGGCCGGCCCCCAAAGCCCTTCTTTTTTAATGTAGAAATCAATGTAAATTGTAAATCTTAGCATTTCTTGTGGGATTAAGTGCCAGGGTTTATAAGGAATGATTATTGGTTCTGTGGGTGGGACAATTAGCTCCTTAACGGAAGAGGTGGCTCCAGCCTGTTTCCACAGCAGATGTGTTGGCTGTACTCACAGTTGATGCATTAGTTCTGGAAGGAGATGGAAGGGAACTGAGTCATTCCTTATTCTAAGGTCCAGAGCCATCAAGCTGGTCTTCCTCACTTTGCAGACACAAGGCAGGAAGGATCTGTGTCGCTTCTGAGATATCACACTGAGATACCACAGTTAACTGACTCAGGGCTTGGAGGGTGGATATGAACATATTCTGCCCTTATCTTGGACGGAGGATACTGTTCTGCGTTCTTTGCAAAGCCTTTATTACTTCCTCTAATTTATTCGCCATGTCTGTGGGTCCTAATAAATCTTCAGTTCTCAATTAGAATATCCAAATAAGAATCCATCTTGACTGCTAATAAGGACTTTCACCTTGGTTTTACCAAGGCATTAATGATTTTCTCCCCCAGTAAACTCTGAAGCTTGATTTTAAAAGCTAAGAATCTACTCCCAGTGCTTGGAGTAAACAGACCGAGTCACAGTTATTGCTTATTTTACTTACGCACTTACTTTGTGATAGGCACTATTGTAAATGCTTAACGCTATTAACTCATTTAATCTGATACACTTCATTTTGACAGACAATTCTCCTTCCTCCCAGGATATCCCCTCTAATGGAGGAGAAAATACAAGTTAAATGGTAAAAGGTAGAAGACAATTATAACATTTAGAAAGAGAGAGGGAGTCAAAGGCAGACAGACGGTGCTGCAGTTTATTTGAAATGTCCTCCTGGACTTGGAGCTGAGAAAAGAAAAGTTCCTGCAGCCTTGAAGACTTGCTCAGCTCTTCTTCCCTCCCTCCCAATCAGCCTCTTATCCTAATTATCCACAGTTAAGTGCCCACTGCCTGCCCAGCCTGGACTCGCACAGCAGCACCTGCGAGGGTGAAATCATTACAGACCTGGAAGTTGCTGGAGTTTTACAGACACACACATGTCCGCCAATGAAGTGACATTTACGAAATCAGTCTCGTTATCTTAGTTACCTACAGTGACTACTTACGGAGCCCCCACCCCAGCTGCATGACACTCTCCTAGGGTTTTCAAGACCGTTGCTGCCTTCAGCCCCGACAGCCCAGCAGACTAGGCCTCCTTCCTGCTAAAGGACTGGAGAGTGGAGCCTCTGAGCCCCATGGTTCACCATGTTTGTGTCGGGTTAGATTCCTGCCAGGCTCGTTGTTCTCCCTCTTGTCCCGGAGAGACCTTGTCTCTCACCTCTGCAGAATCACCCAGCTTTAACATTGACCTATTTAGCATTGGCCTATTTGGGTTAAAAATCTGTGGGCAGTAAGCTTATCCCAAAAAGAATGGATTACTTGCCCTTGACTTCTTACAGGGGGTTAGCCCCCAGGAAATGCAGTTGAGGTTGATCTCCCCTTGGCAGTGAAAGAGGATTCAACCAGAATGTTGTCAGGTTTTCTCCCCTTGTGCTGACGGGCAGCACTTTTCCACAAAGGCAGCTGAGCTGGTTGCGCCTGGGTGGCCAGGCTCTCTGATGGGCACTGGTGGTGCAGTGAGAAAGAGACAAGTGCCTGTGCTGTGCCAGGATGCAGATGCTAAGCTCCCTATCTCCGGAGTAGTGGTCAGCAATGAGAGAATAAGAATGAGCAGCTCAATACTCTGCTGGACCTGCAGAAGAGATGCTTTGATGGGCAGATTCTGGAATCTTCCGAAGGCCTTTTGCACACCTCTGGGGTTGGGCTTGCTGGAAAGATAGGCCCTTGGTTTTCCTGCTGGATTCCCACAGCTGCCCCAGAGCAGGGGGCTGAGAAGGGTCTGTTGGAGCAGCTTTGGCCCCTAGAATCCTGCACACCCCACCTCCCAACACCGATGCACAGACATTGAAGGGACGCCTGGGCTCTGATTAAGGAAATAGCACCTGAACATGGCTTTGAAAATGTGTCTCTAGGGATGGCATCAACAATGCATGGAAACATTTCCTCACACTGGAAAAGTCAGTGGGCATCTATTATCTATATTTATTTATTTATTTATTTTTGTGAGGAAGGTCAGCCCTGAGCTAACATGCATGCCAATCCTCCTCTTTTTGCTGAGGAAGACTGGCCCTGAGCTAACATCCGTGCCTATCTTCCTCCACTTTATATGGGATGCCGCCACAGCATGGCCTGGCAAGCGGCACGTTGGTGTGCGCCCGGGATCCGAACCCGGGCTGCCAGCAGCAGAGCGCGCGCACTTAACCGCTAAGCCATGGGGCTGGCCCCTATTATCTATATTTAAAAATTTCCTAATTCCTTGTGTTCTTTTATATGTCAGTACATACTGATATTTACAGAACAGTTTAAATAAAGAAAACATTTATCAATTTGTAGTTATTTAATAGCTTGAAATAAAGAAGCCTGTGGTTCTTCCTGTGGTTTAGCTGGGCATCATGGAGAAGGTACCTGATGGGAAGAGCTTGGTTTATTCCTTCCTCTGATGGCAATCACCAAAAGAAGATGTGTTCAGAGAGATCTTACAGGTGTAGAAAAATGTATGTTTGTGCATGACTAACACCCATTAGAACTTCTTACATTTGATGGGCAGATGTGGGGGGAAAATGATTGGTTCTACTAAAAGGCTTTGTTTTCACATTTGGGGAGGATTCTGGCATCTGACAACCCATCAGTTTTGTTGGATGGTGTTGTCTCAAACTGGTGTTCAAATCACATGCTGTCTTCACAATTATGCAGCGAGCTTAGAGCAGAAAATGCCCTAAGTCTTCCCAGAGTGGAGCTGTGGAGCAGGGATGAGAGGCAGGGCCCTTCTCAGTAGGCTGGGGCCCTTCTCAGTAGGCAGGGGCCCTTCTCAGCAGGCTGGGCCCCTCCACAGGGTCCATCAGCCCCTTGGGCACTTGGCCTGGTGCTGCCGTCCTGGCTGGGACAGGAGTGGGCATGCAGCTTATCTTTGTTGGAGATGGCTGCAGAGCCACTCTTGGCTGCTGTTTCCTGCCTCTTCCACCTCTCTTCCCATCCAGGGTTCCTCCAGAGGTAGAGGTTTGTCCCAGTGCCAACACCAGGGCTGACCTCTAACTTACTGACTAGTTAAGGTGCAAAGCCTGCATTCTAAGTAATGACTGCTGCCCAGGAGCCGCTTCAGGATGAGAGGGAGTTAAAGGAGCACGGGGGACAGCAGCCCTGGCCTGTGTGGATCTTCTATGGGATCCACACAGCACCTTCTCAGCACCTTCGTCCACATATGAACTTCGTATAGAAGGTCAGCGAGGTAGCCATTGTTCTTACCTGTTACAGTCTCTGGAACTGAGACCCGAGGAGCAGAGCGGGGCCTGGAGTTGCTCCTCCCCTTGGCCCTGTGCACATGCACCTCCCCTGGAGTTTCTACAAAGCTTTTACAAAGTCTGGTTATTTATTCGCAGGAGAGTCATCAGCACTGCCTCTTCTGTTTCCCTGTGGAGCCCTCAAAGGAGAAATCCTGCCGAACATGCTCAAAGACAAAGGTGACTAGAATGCATTGACTCATGGGGCGCTGCCTCTCTCCTCTTTGGGGGTCTGCTGAGATCCTTTGTGGTGATAGAAGTGGTCAGCCCTGCGGAGACCACAGGGAGAGCAGGCCTGGGTGGATCAGCCAGGCTAGGGAAGGGCGGGGTGCTCCTCACCTTAGGTGTGGGGTGCAGTCTGCTTTCCTTGCTTTAGATCTGCTCTCCTCAGCCTGCTAGGCTCCAGCTAGGAGCACGCAGAGTGTCACTGAGCCTTTACCAAGAGGATAGGTGGTGGTCTGGAGGCGGCCCGGAGGCAAGTTCACATGTACAAGGAGTCTAAGGACGGAGCTGATCATATGGTGACATGCAGCGTCCTTTAGCCCAGCCATCAGGCCTCGCTCCAGCTCCGTCCCCCATGGCTCCCAGGGCCTTCACTGTCTAGGAACCAGCCCATGCCCCTGGAGCACTCCAGCTCCATTGACTCTGGTGTCTGAGGTGTCACCTGTACACCTGCCCCTGTCACATAGTTGGTCTGGGAGCAAGGGGTAATCAGCGGCTTGGAGTACAAACTTTAGGGTGAGACAAAAACAGATGTGAATTCTCCCTCTGCTGTTCATTAGCTGGGTGAGCGAGGGCAAGTCACACACTCTCTCTGTGCATCAGTGTCCTCGTCTGTGAAGTAGTTGTAACCATAGAGCCCACCTCACAGAGCTGTTGTGAGATTATGTAGCACGATCCCTGGCTCTCCAAAAGCAAGCAATTCATGGGACTGAAACTATTATATTCTCTCCCTTTGTTTTGAACCTCCAACAATCCACATGAAGAATGTTACCTGGGATGGTCTTACACCTTCTAACTTTTCCCTCCTGTAGTAAAATGGAGCGAGATTGTATCTCCTCTGCCCACGTTATCATCTGTCTTCCGAATGCTACCAGGAATAATGGCAGAGGACATTAGGCAATAAGATCTGCAAGATCATTGGCCTTTCTGGAACAAGAAAATGCCAGGAGAGAACAAAAGAGAAAGCTTGGGCCCAAATATCTTTAAAGAAATCCTAGATAAATCAGAGGTTTGCTACTTCAGTTTCTTTCTTTAGGTTTTTGGGTATGAAGTGATAGGTTGCTGTTTTATGCTAACATTATCTTGATTCCTTCTGCGAGATTTTCTTTCCTACGTCATTTCATTTTCATAAGCCTAAGGTTTCATTGCTGAGGGGCTGCCCTAGTAAATGTCTGTGTGATTGAAGTCTGTGCTAGTCACTTCAGTGCCTTCTCCCTTATTGCCAGACCTGAAAACCCTGGGAATGTTCAGAGTCCCTGAAGGGAGCAGGAAGGAACGTGAGCCAGTCCAGAGCGTAATCGATTCATTTACAGATGGAGCCCTGGAGCTCATCGAGACAAGTAGTTAATCCAGGAGCTCATGGCCGCGTGGAGGCAGAGCTGGGGCTCCTGACTCAGGCCCACATGCCCCTTCCTGACTCACAGCCTCTCCCAAGAGCTGCCCTTGGACCTCAGTTCCTGGCATCAGGTTGCTGGAGACCTAGGTGTCTGGGCCTCAGAAGGCTCTTGGCTGCCTCCTTCAGCCCCAGGGCTTGAAAAACTCCCTCCAAGCCCTGTCTCACCCCTTGCCCTCAGTGTGGGATTCCACACAGACAGCATCCATGGTGGAGTGGCTAGGGGTGGTCCTTGTGGACACCCCACACAAACACGGGAACAAAAGGCATCCGTGAGTGTGAAGGAAGGCTGTGGTTCCAGGTCCCTGACTTCCCCTGCCGTCTCAGCCTCCTCCCTGCAGGAGCCACTCCAACACTACGGAGTGGCTCCTGCAGGGGCCGGACGAGACTGCTTGCCCTCAGTCCCTGCCTCTCAGCCCCCCGCAGCTTGTTCCAGGAAGGCTGTGCTGCGCTAGGGGTTCCCCACTAACTGTGCCCCAAGGTGCAGAGACCCCATTGTGTCCCCAGGGCAGTAAAGTCTGTTTCCTGGTTTTGCCTGTGTCCAGGGATTCCCATGGAAAGCATAACTGTCTACCAGAAGATTCCACACCCAGGAATCCAGGGGAACCTGAGCAGCTACTACTCCCAACAGGTGCGTTCTGTTTCTAGGGAGCGCTCAGGGTGGGCACCCTGGTGGAGGAGGCGCAAGGGTGAGGGGCACAAGCCTTGCAGACATTGATTCTGTGCATAGTTCCAATGTCCCCAGCTGAGTGACTGAGGAAGTGACTCCATCTGTATTTGTGAGATGGGACTAGACCTATCTAGTAAGGTTTTTATAAGGATTAAAGGGGATAATTTATGCAAAGCCCTGTGTAGAGCATCCCAGACATGGTACGCCCAAGGCAAAGAGGGGCTCCAGCATCTGTGGAGCTGTGGGGGCAGAGGCTGGGAAGGGAGGCTGCGCCCACACTGGGAAGGCCAGTCGTGCCCACCGAGGAGTCTGGATGGAATCTGGGAGGCCACGGGGACTTTTGGAGGCTTCAGGCAGAAGAGTGGAAGCTGCTTGTTGGAGTTGATTGGAGTTTTCCACTTCTATAAGACGCACCCCCTTCCTCTCCCAGGATGGGTTTCTGACTGCCCTGCTGGTCCAGGGACGTCCTGTTGGCACAAACCACAGCAGAAAGGCCCTGTGGGCCGGTCTGTCCACTGTCTGCACTGTTGCCAGAAGGGATGGAGATGACAGGGATCCGGACTCGCTGCTGCCTGACCTGACCAGTGCCACTTTGGCCACACTGCTAGAGGCACTGTCCACTCTGCTGCGCATGTGGAGTCCACAGTGCCCATGTCCTCTGGCCAGGCAGACACGGACCTGGGGGCTGGCAGAGGCGAAGGCAGCACGCAGCCTCTCTGATGGCACTCTGCTCGCCTCACCTCGCCCTCGATGGTGCCGAGAGTGCCAGCATCAGCTAGGAGCCCCCTGCTGTGAATCTGCCGGGGCTGCCTGGGGGCTGCTTCTGTGGCTGAGGGGGTGACGGTGACAGGGCTGGGGGAACATTCTCCTTGGCCTCATGGCAAGGGGCTGATCTTGTTTTCTCTCCCTACAGGGCATTCCAGCCAGCATCACATTTTTCAGTCCCTCTGGCCTTACGTACAGTCTCAAGCATATTCAGGAGTTATCTGGTGACAACATTGATCAAATTAAGGTGAGGTATTCAGTGGGCTTTTGGTCTTTTTCTGATTTTTTTTTTAAATCTTACTAAGTATCCTAGAGTTTCCATGTAAGGTCA